>NC_054740.1:58734582-60003332 GCF_018143015.1 Lytechinus variegatus
GATCGATTCCCAGTCATGGCGTGTTTTTTACCAGCGACAAATGTATCCAAATTGTGCTGCACTCGACCCAAGTGAGGTAAATGGGTACCGACAGGAAGTGATTCGTCGTAAAGCTATGGCCACCGGAATCGGTAGAATAGCTTAGCCAGCCGGGGGTAATATAGGAGCGCCTTGAGTATCTAACAAGGTGAATACGTGTGTTACATAAATCCTACCTTATTTTTATCATTATGTATCATAATACATGTGTGTTTGTATGTGTGTATAGAGTTGAGTACAGAGGGGGGGGGGGGATATGTTAGAACATTAAATGGGAATAAACACACAACAGGGATGTCAATGTATGATATTGAAGATATTAATGAATACCGTATACAGGTAATAATAAAAATCTACCAACATCCGCACCTGGGAAAGTGGATATTGGCGTCCAAGATGGCCGCCATTCATGTATATGATGGGGTGACCATAATTTGCGCACATTTTGGAAACTATCATGAAGCTGATTTTTAATAAAAAATTTCTCACAGTTCTCACAAAATTGATCAAAATCATAAATACCAGACGGAGATCCCACAGTCGAATTCGCTTGACGGAAGTATAAAGAAGGTCAAGGTTTTTTTTAAGTAATGTTTATTTCTCTCCACAAAAACAACAACGTATATTTCAAAAAATCAAAAAGGCTTCAAAAAATGGAGTCTAAAATTGCCCGACATAGTTTGTTCAATATCCGGGAATATGACTTTTGTGTCTATACTATGGTTGAATTGGTCAAATAATGCAATGGGATAACAAGATAAGGACAGTCGATAGTCAAGTATGTCCAAAAATGTACGGTGGCTTCAAAAATGGAGTAAAAAATAATCGCTGATATTTACAAACGGACATAGTTCATGTAACATCCATCAAGGGGATATGGTTTTGATGTCTCAACCATGGTTTTACAAGTCAGAAAATTAGTTACAAAGACAGTCAGTGGTCTATTATGTCGAAAATCCAAGATGGCTTCCGAAGATAGGAATATAAAATTACTGCTGTTTCTGAAAAAATGGACATTGTTCATTTAAAATTCACTAATGAGATATGATTTCGTTGTCCACACAGTGGTTTCATGGTTAGAATAATACGTTATGCAGCTGTCCATTGTGCCTAAAAATCCAAGAGAGTAAAATGGCATCTAAAATGACTCCTATCACTCAATAATGAACAGATTTCATACCACATCCACCTGTGAGAAACAATTTTGGTGTCTACACTGTGGTATGAAGGGTCCAATAATACATCAGGGGTCCGTTGCAGAAAGAGTTGCGTTTCCACGCAAGTAAAAAAAAATCAATCGCAAGTCCAAAATGCGCACTGTTGATTGGTTGAAAATCAAGTTGCGAATGATTTTCACAGTTGCAATTGATTGCAACCCTTTCTGCAACGGGCCCAAGGACAAGTAACAATGAAGGTCAGTTTTCCATTTTTTCAAAAAAATCCAAGGGAGATTCTAAAATTGCATCAAAATGGTTGCTGCTGTGAACACGTGAAACAATTTTATCCGCTTGCAATTTAATGTAGGCACCAAATTATTTCTCACAGGTGGAAATTGCATCCACTTTTAAGTAACAATCGTAATTTAGAACCCATTTTTGGAAGCCATCTTGGATTCAGGCAAAATAGACATCTAGACATATTGTCAGCAGTCCCGAAGTATTATTTGATCCTTGAAAACCTAGTGAAGACACCAAAATGGTATCCCCCAGGTGCATTTGTAATGTTCCATGTCCACTTTTTAAAGCTTGTGTATAGTTTTGGTAAATCCCCCAAAATGCACCTATCACTATTCCAATTCATTGCTAGCTAATATGAATGGATATGCCCTACATATAACAGTTATGATGTGGATGATATGAAATGAAAATGTGTTTTACAGGATAAATTTTGTGATTTTACATGGAAATTTAACTTGATCGGGTCACCCGATCAAATTAAAATATCTGCGTGTTTTTGTCTTTCAATTAAATCCTATGCCAAATCATGGAATGGGCTGAAACTTTCAAAATATGTTCTTTGTCTTTGTAACTTTTGGATATCTAATCACTAAATTTATAAGATAGTGCTTGAATGCCCATTTTTTAAATTTAAAACAAGCATCGCCGAGAGAGGGCGCTATACATCCAAGATTTGAATATTTGAAATTTCCTCAGAGAAGTGCAGTTGGAAAAATATTTAACGGTCTCTACGCTTCAGTAAGACAGTCATATTAGATGATATTCGATTATCAATCACATTATTGACCCTTTACCAAAGCTATACACAGGCTTTACCGGTAAGCAACAGCAAAACATAAAGTTTTAAGCCATATTGGATATTTGGACATACGCGACACCTGACTATCCTTTCAACATGACCCAATGCATTACTTGATCTTTAAACCCTTTATCATGTACACACAAAAGTCATATTCCAAAGGTATGTAATTATTAATTAACTATTATTTCCAATTTTGATGAATAACAGTCAATTTAGACCCTATTCTCGGAAGCCATCTGGAGTTTATAACATACCAGACCACTGACTGTCCTAGTAACTAGTTCTAATGTATGAATTAAACCATGGTCTAGACACCAAAATCATATTCCCCAGAAAGATATTGAACAAACTATGTTCCTAATGCATTATTTGACCCTTGAAACCATATAGTTTAGACACACAGAATCAAAGGCGGATATGAAATGAGCAATATCAATAATTTTTAAGTAAACATAGTCAATTTACACCCCATTTTTTAAAAACCTTGATTTTGTTTTACATACCAGACCATTGTCTCTCCTTGTAACATCTCACAGGCATATAATTAATGAGCTATGTCAATTTTCAAGTAACAACAATCAATTTAGATCCCATTTCGGAAGCCATCTTGGGGTTTTTAACATACCAAACCACTGACTGCCCTTGTAACTTCATGTATTACTTTACCCTTTAAACTATGGTTTAGACACCAAAGTCATACTCCCTGACAGATATTGAACAGACTATGTTCATTTTGTAAGTAACATCAAATATAATTGTTTTACTCCCATTTTGGAAGCTATCTTGGATTTTTGTACATACCAGACCACTGGCTGCCCCTGTGACTTGGCCCAATGCATACTACCTGATCTTTAAAACCAATGAATAGAAACCAAATTAAGGCCAGTTTAGCAGGTAATGGATGAATTGTGGATTTTTAGCCTACGGCAGCCAGTTAGGGCGCCATCTTGGATTTTCCTGGAGTGCTTAATTCATTTTGGATTTTAACCTTTATTAACAAATTTGTATACCCACTGGACCATGGGATATGCACTGAAATATGATTCTAGGGTGGATAAGGAGTGAGTAATATCAATTATCAGGTCTCACGGGCCTAATCACTAGTGGCAGGCCCTAGATATTCATTCGAGCCAACCCATTGCTATTTTTTTTTATTTTGATATGGCTGATTGACAAAGTGTATGCATATGATTGTCCATCTAACACTGATTCTATTTTTGGTAATTACTGAACTTCCTTTTCCCTAATTGGGAAGAAATATCACCAATTTTGGACTATATTTTGACTGGCGGAAGGATTACGGCTATTTTGCTGTTTGAGTTGATGAATCTGCTCCCCCCGACGGTGTCTTCAAACACGCCAATTTATTTTTAAAATGAGCCGGTCGAGGGACCCTTTTCTGGTCAGATATGGATTGCCAGATATAAATCCTATCCACTGGTAGTAAACATTCGACCCCCGAATTTCATCCTTATTTTTTATGAATTTTTTAAAGTGCCAATTTAACACATGAGTCTATGGGGAATGAATTAGGCCTGTGAGACCATAGCCTATTACATGGGGAATTCCTTAGTGGATGAAATACCTGCCCAACTCTTCAGTAGCAGATTGTTTTTACTAGTAGACATGTTTCAATCATCAAGAGGTCCAAAAACTGAACTTCATGGCTATACAAGGCTACATAGGGGGTACTACAGGTACAATGTAACAAGTTGTTATTAGTAACTAACTCTGTGTTTGTGTACCTAGGCTAGGCTGTGTAGGCTGTGCGTGTGTTGTGCACTGGGTTGCTTGCATGTTGTCGTGTGTTTTCGTATACCGACGAGCGCTGCTGTAAATCGTGTATTGCACCCATCACGAGATAAAGTACACATTAGATAGGCCTTGCATCAATTGCGCTTGTGAAATTGGTTCATGGGGAAGGGAATGAGAAGAGAAAACTTTAGAATTTGGCTGAAGAGTGGTGGATTCAAGAGGGAGGGGGGGGGGTAGAGAAAAGCATAGTTAGTATGTGGGGGGGGGGGGGCTGAGAATGAGTTCTACTGCTTATCTTGTTCAACTTTTACTGACTTCTAGCCAGACTAGCCCCCATCCATTTAGAATACAAGCCATCTAACCCTGTCTCTTTCTCTTACACCCTGGCTTTGGCCCTTGTCATAGGAAGATGTGAATGTATAGTATGCTTGTATGTTGATTCTCATTTCTTTTTATTGTTATCTAATTAAACTCATGTGATTCTGGTATTTATATTGTGGGCAGATCTTGAATCCAGATCATTATGAAAAATACGAGACATTTGGCTTCCTCCTGCTCGTACGCACGGGCGTCCGTCGATATAACACATGATATTTTATGAAAATATGCACCCTTTTTCTTAAAAGTTGATGGAGAGGGGGAAAAATTAATCGTATCAAGTCGGGGTATTCAGTAATGAGTACAGGAGAAAGTATATTTCACTGATTTTCATGATTCATTCCATTTGATTAACTCATCTATTCGTGTTTTGGGGCTAATCTTTCCCTTACGCATTGCTTTTTGGCAGAAGTTCTATGGAAAATGCACCTTTTTTCACACAAACTTTGAGACACTCTGTATTCATTCCCCCATTGCTCGAGAATGAATGGGCAGTTAACGACGGGGTTAAAGATTTATTGAGGAACGGAATGTATATTTCATGAAAATGAAAGCCATTTCCCCATTGGATGTTATCTTCAATACGTGTTTTTTTAGATGAAGTTAGTTGTCGAATAGGCTCTCCTGGCATTTGAGGTCTCTATCGGTGACGTCACTCAGGATCGTCATGCCTGAACCATCGGCCGGGCAGGGGTCGCAATGGTATATGATTTATGCATAATGCACTCGATATATACAATAATCTTGTCCTCCCGTTCAAATGAATGTGAAACTCATATAATTTTCATCAGAGCATTCAACAGGAGTACTGTAGTACACATTTCTTTGTTATAAGTGAATTAAAGTCCCTCCAGTGAGTTTGATCACCCCTATTGTGAAAATGTTTCACCCCTACGTTGTAACACAGTCAGCTGTTTGCACTCAGGGTCACTCCGTGACCTGTGTGTCCGTTCAAGAGTTGTACACGATTTTCTGTCTCATTTAGGCAGAAATCTTTCATAATGTGCACACTATTCATATCTACTATTTGCATTATAGGATTTGGGCCCTACATTGCATCCATTGTTGAGCTACATATAGGCATGTAGGATGTGTGTAAATCCATAGGGCACTAGACATTAGGAGTAACATCACAATTGGTCATTACATAACACATTTGTATATTTCATGCATTTCTTTGTGATAAAGTGAGTGTACATATGTTAAAGAAAAGCCAGGAAGGTAAATTAAAAAAAAACCTTCATGTGCCATACATTACAGGTCACACGGGCCTAATCACTAGTGGCAGGCCCTAGATATTCATTCGAGCCAACCCATTGCTATTTTTTTTTATTTTGATATGGCTGATTGACAAAGTGTATGCTATGGAAGCTTAAAAGTGCCACCGAGATGTTGAGATAATTATCTCGGGAAGTCGACATCTTGATAGCAAAAGATAAGATGACGAGATCCAGATCTCATCATGTCGACATCTTTTAGAAGAGATGATGAGATGACAAGATCCCGGATCTCATCACGTTGACATCTTGTAGAAGTATGGAAGCTTAAAAGTGCCACCGAGATGTTGAGATAATTATCTCGGGAAGTCGACATCTTGATAGCAAAAGATAAGATGACGAGATCCCAGATCTCATCATGTCGACATCTTTTAGAAGAGATGATGAGATGACAAGATCCCGGATCTCATCATGTTGACATCTTGTAGAAGAGATGATGAGATGACAAGATCCCGGATCTCATCATGTTGACATCTTGTAGAAGAGATGATGAGATGACAAGATCCCGGATCTCATCATGTTGACATCTTGTAGAAGAGATGATGAGATAACAAGATCCCGGATCTCATCATGTTGACATCTTGTAGAAGAGATGATGAGATGACAAGATCTTGGATCTCGTCATGTCTACATCTTTAAGAAGAGATGATTAGATGACATGATCATGGATCGAAGATCTTGTCATCTGATCATCTCTTCTACACGATGTTGACATGATGAGATCCTGGATCTTGTCATCTGATCATCTCATCTACAAGATGTTGACATGATGAGATCCTGGATCTTGTCATCTCATCATCTATTCTACAAGATGTTGACAAGATGAGATCCGGGATCTTGTCATCTCATCATCTCTTCTAAATGATGACGACATGTCGAGATCCGGGATCTTGTCATCTCATCATCTCTTCTAAAAGATGTCAACATGATGAGATCCGGGATCTTGTCATCTCATCATCTCTTCTAAAAGATGTTGACATGATGAGATCCGAGATCTTGTCATCTCATCATCTCTTCTAAAAGATGTCAACATGATGAGATCCGGGATCTTGTCATCTCATCATCTCTTCTAAAAGATGTCGACATGATGAGATCTGGGATCTCGTCATCTTATCTTTTGCTATCAAGATGTCGACTTCCCGAGATAATTATCTCAACATCTCGGCGGCACTTTTAAGCTTCCATAGTATGCATATGATTGTCCATCTAACACTGATTCTATTTTTGGTAATTACTGAACTTCCTTTTCCCTAATTGGGAAGAAATATCACCAATTTTGGACTATATTTTGACTGGCGGAAGGATTACGGCTATTTTGCTGTTTGAGTTGATGAATCTGCTCCCCCCGACGGTGTCATCAAACACGCCAATTTATTTTTTAAATGAGCCGGTCGAGGGACCCTTTTCTGGTCAGATATGGATTGCCAGATATAAATCCTATCCACTGGTAGTAAACATTCGACCCCCGAATTTCATCCTTATTTTTTATGAATTTTTTAAAGTGCCAATTTAACACATGAGTCTATGGGGAATGAATTAGGCCTGTGAGACCATCAGTGAATGGCGGCCATCTTGGACAGACACCATCTTAGAAATAACTACTCTCCCGGATGCAGATTTTGGTTGAATTTTATTATGGTATTCCTGACATAAAAAATACCAAAAACCGTTGAAAGCCATTTATTGCAAATTGTTTGGAGTAAGGTTATATATACATACTGTATATTTATTATATTATATATTGAACAGTCTATTGATCATATAAAATGATCAGTAAACAGATTTTCCTTCATGTTGAATAGATTCATATGTTACCTTAAAAGTTATCACAGTATTTCGAAATTTTCTTTGTCAAAATCAGTAGTGTCATAAAAAGGCCCAGATATGATGTATCGGGCAAAAGCTATTTCTAAAAGTTGTTAGCGAGCCGAGTGAGAGAGAAACTATTTCGATATTTTTCAAAGGAAATTTTTTTTGCATAGTATTCAGAAAATGATGATCATATTTCATCCATTTCTCTTTCCTTTTCCCTTTTTTCTTGGCATTGATTTTTTTTGAGGGGGGGGGGGGGGGAGGGGTAGGGGCACCAAAGCACACCCCCGGACGCCGCTGGTCAAAATGGCCAGTGGCTGTCATTCTTGGTATCTTAATCGCAAAAACATTGCCCAAAACCGTTTTTTGAACTATGTTGTCACTGATCTATGTACAAGTACATGTACTCTTTATTCACTACAATCGAAAAAATGGTATGCTATTCAAAGCCAAACTTCATTGTCTAATAATGCAGTGAAATATTTAGACGAAACCGTGCCATTGACTACAGATCTATGAAGCAAGGGAATTGTGCATAATAATGTTCAATTCAATACCACCTCAATAACCGGTGACAGAGCCTTCTTTAGGGGGACTTTGTAGCCACTGGTGGATACCCTTTTGAGAGGAACAATTAAAATCTGTGATGTGAAATTGCCCTTAAAACAGAAGTGGGTCCCCCTTCCCCCTTAGAATGTGAAGACCTTTTCTTTTTGCTTGTCAAATTTTTCCTCGGGAAAATGTGCACCTCCCCTTTTTTTAATCCTGGACCCGCCCTTGTTTGTAGCCTGTTTACGGGAACTTTGTACCCTCTGTTATTATGAACCAAATCCATACATGTATGTCACAGAATTAGGGGGGGGGGCGGGTGTATCTATTCTGGATGGGAGAAGCAGCGCGGGATATCCCCACGCAGTCGCGGATTCATGAATGCAAGAGGGGATTCATGTTAGTCTGCTGTGCAAACCCTTAAACTCGAGTAAAAGGTCTGAATTTCTGCCTATTCATGCCTTGTGTACTGAAGGCCCTCTCGCTCAAACAGCAAGTTTGTATGTGCTAGTCTTTGCGTGGAGATTTACTTGTTGATCAAAGTTTCAGTCTTGGTCTGTGCCTGCAGACTGGATTCATGTGGAGAGGGGCAGTGCCGTGGTATAGAAACATGTTTGGAAAGCTTGAACCACTCATAGGAGGGGGGGGGGGGGCTGGGTGCCAATCCCGATACTACCCCCTCCTTCTGGGTGCGTCCCTGCACCTACTTGCCTCGGCGTGCGGTCCCTTGTAAGCAAGAAATGTACTCGATTTCTTTTTTACAGGAATAGTCCACCCCAACAAAATATGATTTGAACAAAAGGAGAAAAATCCAACAAGCATAACACTGAAAATTTCATCAAAGTCGGATGTAAAATAAGAAAGTTATGATAATTTAAAATTTTGCTTAATTTCACAAAACAATTAAATGCATATCTTGGTTGGTATGCAAATGAGGAGACTGATGATGTCACCCACTCACTATTTCTTTAGTATTTTATTACATGAAATATGAAATATTCTAATTTTCTCCTCAATGTCAAATGAAACGGTGATCAATTCCTCCCTGAACATGTGTAATTAGCATTGTTTAATAATGTATGATTCAGTCAAGTCGGTCCCTATGGTCAAATCTCTAAAAATTGAAATATGTTATAATTCAAACAATTAAAAAAAAGAAATTGTGAGTCATGAGCATCATCGACTGACACATTTGCATGTCACAGAGTTTATATCACTGTTTTGTGAAAAATAAGCGAAACTATAAAATGCCATAACTTTCTTATTTTACATCCGATTTTGAAGAAATTTTCAATGCTAGTTTGATTTTCCCTATTTATTCAAATCAATATTTTACTGGGGTGGACTTGACCTTTAAAGGGTTGTCTTCACAATCTTAACAGCACTCATAATTATTTTCCCCCTGATTTGTATATTATGTGGTATAGCTGAGCTATGCAGCTGAAGTGAATTAATTAATGATTTCATGATTTTCTTATTTGGTTCAGGTGGTTGAAATGATGACTGAATTCCTTGGTCAGTGGGATGACCAAATCAAAATAGAAATTTGGGCATCGTATGAAGCCCCATTCTTCTCCTCTACGTTATTAGAGATTTTAAAGCTTTATGTGGTGAGTCAAAATTCCATAAAATTCCTTGGGAAATTTTGTGATAGTGTCATTTTCTTTTAAACATTTTGTTTTGCTACAAATCTAATCAATGATGCATTTTTACATGTCTTCTTCTATTTTTCTTATTTTCTTCATCGCTCGATGGGAATGGATTTACATTAAAGGTCAAGTCCACCTCTGAAAATTTTTTAATTTGAATTAATATAGAAAGATCAGACAAGCATAATGCTGAAAATTCAATCAAAATCGGATGCCTAAAAGGAAATTTATGACATAACAGTGATATGCACAAATCAGTGACATGCAAATTAGACGGTCTATCATGCCCCTCACTCTTTCTTTAGTGTTTTTACTGTTTGAATTATACAATATTTCAATTTTTACGGATTTTACAGTAAGGACAAACTTGCCTGATTAACCATATTGTTAACAATGGTAATCCCGCATGTTAAGGGAGAAATAAAACTTTGTTTCACAGGACAATGATAAGAAAATTAGAATATTTCATATTTCAAATAATGAAATAATGAATGCAAAAGAAATAGTGAGTGGTGTCAATAGTTCCCTCATTTGCATACCAACCGGGATGTGCAGATAACAATTTTGTGAAGCTGATCGAAACTTTAAAGGGGAATGAAAACTTTGGAACAAATAGGCTTGTGTAGAAACAGAAAAATCAAAGATTAAGAATAAAGAAAGTTTGAGAAAAATCGGACAAATAGTGAGAAAGTTATGAGCATTTGAATATTGCAATCACTAATGCTATGGAGATCCTCATATTGGTAATGCGACAAGGAAGTGTGATGTCACTGATGAACAACTTTCCCTTTGGTGGACTATAAAATACCCTCAAAATGTCTCTTTTTGCTTTTTCTTATGAATATACAAACTCTTTATCCATGGTGTATTCTTAAAAAATATGTCCTCATGTAGACAGAACACATGATTTATGGATAGATGTAATAAAGGAGGCAATTCTAGTGAAATATATACTAAAGTAATGGGGAGAGTTGTTCACAAGTGACATCACACATCTTTGTCGCATTGCCAATTTGCTATCTCCATTGCATTAGTGATCGCAATATTCAAATGCTCATAACTTTCTCATTATTTGTCCGATTTTTCTCAAATTTTCGTTGATCTGTTTCTTTGATTTTTCTATTTTCACACAAGCTATCTTGTTCCAATGGTTTCATTGTCGCAAATGGGTGCGTCGTGGTCTAGTGGTTCTGACTCTTGCCATTCAAACAGAGGATCTTGGGTTCGAATCCTAGCCGTGGCGTCTTTTCCTTCAGCAAGAAATCTATCCACACTGAGCTGCATTCAACCCAGGTGAGGTAAATGGGTACCAGCAGGAAATAATTCCTCAAAAAGCTGTGTGCACCTGAATCTGTAGCCTACCTTAGCCGGGTAATAATAATAGCAGAGCCCGCTGGAAAAACACTTTTCGGAACTGAAGTGGCTACCCTGGGTAAATATACCGTTATTATTATATTGTTGTTATTATTATTATTATAACTATATTATTTTAAATCCGATTTCGATGAAATGTTATTTTCAGTGTTATGCTTGTTGGATTTTTCTCTTTTCATTCAAACCAACTTTTTGTTGGGATGGAATTATCTTTCAGAATTTCGCGATTCATTCTGTGTCGTGAAATATTTGCATGAAATGTCCTTCTTGCCTTGATTTCCTTTTTATAAGTCAAACAATAATGAATTTACTGATACCTTCAATTTCATAAATCTGCTTCAAACATTCATATTAATGGCTTAGAAAGTATTTTCCACAGAAAGAAATGAAAATGCATTTTTTTGTGGGGGGGGGGGGGATTGCTTCTTCTATACATTCCCGGACGACGGACTGGGTCGCCGCTGTGGAGCATATAGCCCCGGCCAAATACCTCTACACCTCTAACTCGATCTGTACAGGGACTCAATGGCCATGTGTTTATGTATTATGTTCATATAAACTAGGAGTGGGAGTTGCGCGACAGCCGAAGTCACTGTTTTTTTCCCCATTTTAAGTTTATGTTTTCCCGTTTTGGTGCATTTCAGGCCAAAAAGGAAAAATAATCTTTATTTTGGACAAGTTTTTTTTTTTTATATATATACACAACAAAAAAGTAAGTCCCCCTTGAACAAACATCAATAATTTCCGAACCAATTCGAATTATTGATATATTTTTACATGAGCGTGTAGGTAATTTTATAGGCTACCCTCTGAGTAAATGTTATGGACGTATTTTACGTCATGCTTCAGTGAGCACCGTCAGAAGGCAAAAATGTCACTTTTCAAAAGTCACAAACCAAATATCATGACTTTGATTCCATTTTTCCTGGAACTAATTCCACATTCTCATCATGAAAAATAGTCAGAAGGCTTGTAAAAGGTACTTTCTAAAGTACGATACAACTTTTTTGCTAAATTTCATGGTTGAATAAACACAAGTCCAAATTTGCAATAATTGGATTTTTTACACATTTATATCACTAAGAATGAAAGAATATGATGACAGTTATTTTTGGGAAGAGTATCTTCAACAATATTCATCGTTTCACGGTTCAATGAACATTTATTAAAAACAAAAAATACGATTTTCAAATATCATAGACAAGTATTGTTTCATTTTGGTAACTGAAAATGATCTTTTCTCAACTTTTTCATTATGTTCACGACCATTTAACATGCTTCAATGATTCAAAGGCGTTTAATTAAACATTCACGCTTGAATGAACATGTGGAATGTGATTCTCTCTTTTTTACGTTATTGGAAAAAATGCAATTCGTAACTATGGATATCTGTTAAAAACCTCCTTGCATAGTTCATTTGATTTGATTTTTATGAAAATTCCGATGTTTAATGCATCAGTGAGCAGATAATATTCGAAAATTATGCAAATGAGAAGAAAGTTCAAAGCCTTGGCCCCACTCTGTGCCGTGTTGAATGGTTATTTTGGTGTGCGCGCCTGTTGGATAGTGTTACTCTGAAGCCATGTGCGAAGTTTCATGAAAAAACTGTTGGCAGAAGTAGCAAAAACCGTCCATGAAACAAATCCTCATTTCATATTTGTGAAAATTTTGACTTCTTCTCTCATAGACTTGTGTACATTATGAGTGCATATGTTTAAGAATAAGTAAACCCTCATTCAATATGGTGGAACTTTTTTTCAAGGCTGTCTTTAGCAATGTCATTTAGCAGTAATGTTTATTAACCTATGGGCAGAATTCTGTGCAAAAATGAAATCGATATGTTTATTCATGGATGAGTGAGCACGCATCAAAGTGGGAAAATTGGTATTTTCAATGTCACAGACTCATTTTAAAGGGTCATAAAGTGCATATTGAGGGCAAATTCGGTTTCAAATGTTTTGTTTTATCATCCATCATTTCTATCACCACACACTTTTCGAACTTAAAACATTTTCATGGTTGAGCGAGCACATTCGAAAACTTAGGAATAAATACTCTTTATACGGCATAAATGTATTCTCTTCGTAACAATTTTTCATGATCAGTTTAATTTATGGGCAAATTAGTGGTGGACCCAGAATTTTAAAATGGGGGAGGGGCCTATAATCGGGGGAGCCACCAACATTTTCAAATTTTAACATGATCTATAGCAAGTTGTAAAGGATACTACCATAACCCCCTATGATGATACGTCGCAATACAGGGGCCGCGGAACGGTTTTCAAAGTGGGGGGGGGGGGTAGCTGACCATGCAAAAAATCACAATCGTATGGTCATTTTTACATTTTTGTACATGCTTTTTGAAAAAAGTGGGGGGGGGGGGGGGTTGAACCCCCTCCCCCTGCTTCCGCGGCCCCGCAATACAATGTGCTCACTTAACCATGAACATACGATATCAAAATTGTGTGTGGAGTGGCTAAATGATGGATATTAAACCAGTATAACACCATAAAATTCATCTAAAAACAACTTTTGTCCAACATTGTATTTGCACAATCTGAAACACGACTCTTGTGACTTTCAAAAATGGTCATTTTTAATTCAATCTTTGATTATTCATGTATGACTCAATCGATCAATTTCATATTTTTCCAGGGGTTGCCTAATGAGTGTAGAAATCCACCTACGAAATATATCTCAAAATAACTCCGTTCAAAAGTTACAGCAATTTGATTTAGGGGGGACTTACTTTTTTTGTTGTGTATATTTTTATGAAATAAAGACAAAAATCGATGAGTTCCGACGGGGGTATTTTGCATTATTAACCCCCTAATGGTGGATGCACGATAGCGAGCCGCCTGTGTACAAGGAGAAATAAAACATGTGTCAATGAACATTAACAAGACGTAATTCAATCAATCAGACCATGATGTCAAACGTCACATTTTAATTCCATACAGCTCGCATATGATGGTGAAGCCAAGTTCCTTCAGATGATCCTTCCTACAGCCGATTCGAGGAACATGAAACTGAGAGGTGAAGGGGTCATTGATATCCTTGAGTCTGGAATTCAAGAAGTTGATCCAATTTCATTTGTAGAAGAACATTATGGAACATCTACCGGAGGTTCCAGCTCAATATCAATGCAAGGCTCCCTCAACCAAGCAGGAGCTGCAACTGACACGCATAAAGATCATGACCAAAGTGAGGTTATCTTTGGTGAAGATTTAGAGCAGAATAGTGCATCCTATCGATCCGTGTCTTCAAATCTGGTTAAGGAGATGGAAAAGCTCTGCCCATTCCTGCATGATGTGGATCTTGAAGCAACGGATCAGAGCGATATCCCTGATGATCAACCTGTAAAGGAGTCTCAATCTGGAAAACAGTGCATCCCTTCTAGTCCCAGCTGCAGAAGGTATTTAGTCATCTAAGATTATCTATATAAATTGTAGTCATAGGAAGGAGGAAAAATTGGTTAAAGGACTTTTTTGTGTGTTGATATGTCGGCTCTACAGGTTCCAAACAAAGGGTTATGTGGCAGCATTGACATTGAGAGAAAGGCTTTGACCATTCCCAACCATGTTCGTCGGAGAGGCCCAAAATTGTCAGTCCTTTGGCAACTCATTTATCACCATTCATCCTTTTCCGCAGACACACAGATACGAGACAGCTTTTCAAAGTTGCTAATGATCTTTTAGACAAAAAAAATCCTACCCATCTTCCTTCCTCGATACATCTTGTGGTTGGTTTTAGCAACTTTTTCACAGAAAAATACAAGATGCTATATCAACACTCCCTAACATTGGAGGGTTTGATATACCTCGAACCACAGATAGTACGTTGGATACACTCTGCCCAACTTGTTTCGATGAGATGAGGTCCATTATAATGAGCTCATCTTCTAAAGCTAGTGACCTTGATTATATACCAACATCACTTCTTAAAAAATATCTCCCCACTATCGTACCATCCATTGTGAACCTAATAAACACAAGTCTTGTTTCTGGAATAGTGCCAGACTCTATGAAGTTTGCTTCAGTTCGTCCCACTTTGAAGAAATCTAACCTTAACAGTGACATTTTACAGAACTGTAGACCCATCTCAAATTTGTCATATTTGTCTAACTTGGCAGAACGAGTAGCCTTTTCACGTGTTTGTACTTATCTCATTGAAAACAATCTGATCGATAATCTTCAATCTGCATACCGTCCATATCACAGTGTTGAAACTCTCTTAACCAACCTTGTAGACAATGTCCTTTGTGAAATGGAAAATGGTAACATAACTTGACATGTCCAGTGCCTTTGACACTATTGATCACTCGATCACTCGATACTTTTGAAGAGACTTTACTCTCGGGGTATCAGGTACTGCGTTACAATGGTTTACGTCGTACATAGAAAATAGAACCTAGTCTCTGTAAATAACTCTAAATCTGACAAGTGTTGCCTCTCTTGCGGTGTACCACAAGGCTCTATTGGTGGTCCACTATTGTTTTCCATTTATCTGCAACCAATAAGTATGGTAATTAAGAAGTGTAATATTAACTACCATTGCTACGCTGATGACATTCAGCTCTTTGTTTCTGATAGCCGAAGCACTGAAAAATATTTAAGAATGTATTCAAGATATGAAGCAATGGATGAATTCAAACAGTCTGAAGATCAATGAAAATAAAACCGAATTCATGATTTTGGGCTTCAAGAGCTCCTTAATGAAAGCAAATCACAATCAGTTGGTTCTGCATGTAGGTGATAAAGTCATTCTCCCTGTCTCAAATGTACGTAACCTTATGCCATGGTCACATTTGTTCTACGGCGGCCGTACGGCGTGTCCAATACAGCCGTTTTAACATTTTTGTCCAACTACATATAGGTGGTTTGAATCAAAATTGATAAAACGGCTGTTTTCGACTCGCCGTACGGCCGCCGTAGAACAAATGTGACCATGGTATTAGTGTTATATTTGATAGCAACATGACCTTTTCATCAGCAGGTATCTAGCATTTCCAAGTCAGTGAGATATCAATTGCGTAACCTGGGATTAATACGTAGGTTCTTGACTGACAAAGCATGTGAACGATTACTGCATGCATGGCATGCATTAATTTCATCACGTTTAGATTTTTGTAATTCTGTTCTCTTCGGTTTGCCCACAGCTTAACAGATTACAGTCTCTTCAAAATTCCAGTGCGAGACTTCTTACCTACACCCCTAGAATGTCTTCCATCACACCAATTTTACGTTCCCTTCACTGGTTGCCTGTTAACAAACGAGTTCATTTTAAGCTCATGTTACTAGTCCATCGAGCTATTCATGGGATGTCGCTACAATATATTAAAGATTTGCTACATCCCTACAATCCAACTCGTACTTTAAGATCTGGAGGTGAAAATTTGCTTCCGATTCCTCGTACCCGACATTCTTGGTGGGATAGGTCCTTCTCACATGCTGCGGCCAAATTGTGGAATCAACTTCCTCACTCACTTCGCTCCATTAAAGTGCATGACACATTTAAACTACACTTTAAGACCTATTTGTTCAACCTTTAATACCTTCAAAACTAAATCTGTATACACTGTATAATGATGTATATTTCTAAAGAAATAATTTTGTTTTGTATGCATTTAAAGTGCACTCTCTGACATCACACGCTGGTCTGACTGGCTTCCTATGTGGGCTGGTGCCCTTATTTGCTAGAGCTCCTGTGAGTACTTAGCTGACCAGGCTTGCCCTTAAATTGTCGGTGAACGGTGCAGCAAACGCAAGGGCACCAGGTCCCACCAGGATGTAGCTGGGAATTTCAGAGATGGTGATGCAGGATGGTACTTGTAGTGATTTCAGATTTCTATTGAGTAGCTGGTTGTAATTGTTGCTGCACTAGCGCCATGAGCGTCTCTGGACGTTGTGCGCGCTCTATAAGATATCACTATTATTATTATTATTATTATCTTAACTCAATTTCATCATTTGAGGCACCAAGATTTTTGAAGTTTAGGAGGACACAGGACAGAAATTCAAACTGGGGAGATCTCACGATGCCCCAAGACATGCTAGATGATTGAAGCTTACTTTTTGTAATTATCGAAAGGAGCTTAGCAATTAAATGATAACATTTCTAGATTCGAAAAGCAGTGGATTTTTAAAGCACTTGACAGCTGCTAATGACAGCATCTAGACCTACTTGCTCTTACTTTCCTTTTTTTTTGGGGGGGGGGGGTGGGGGGCAGAAAAGGATCCCCCTCTTGGTGCCGCCACTGATATTCATACTTTACCACTCTCCTATAAATTGTGATAAATAATCACAAAACTAGGAGTATTTTGAAAACGAATGTAAAAGAAGGAGAAATATATGAAAAAAGAAATGAAGTAAGACAGACAAAGTTGCAAGTTTGTGCCATATTACTATGCATGCTGTCATTGCTGTCATATATATATTTATGAAATATGAAATGCATTGTTTAATTATCAATGTCGAATTCCACATTCATACAGCTCCAATATGAAGGAGAGGTAAAGCTGCGCCACTCACGAAATGATCCCAGCAAAAGGAAGCCAAAAAGTATACGAGTCATTGACATAAACCAGTTCCTCGAAATCTCTAGATCACAAATCACAAAACAGACTACCCAAACTGATGAAGATTCCATTAGGCCAGTGTCTTACAAATCATCTATACATGAATTTAACAGAGAAACAACGACAGTGGAAGATCTTCGTCAGGTCTGTAGCCAGAAGGTAAATGAGGATGCAAGCTGTGGAGATGTAGGGGAACACGACGAAAATGCGGACAGTATGTCACTTACATCTGTGACATCAAATCTCGTTGAGGAGATGGAAAACTTGTACCCGTTCTTGCGTGATGTCACAAATTTTTCGGCAGATAGTGACAATTTCTCTGTCATCATGGCAGAATTGCAAAACGGGCGTTCTGAAAGACAGGGCACCCTTTCTAATCCTAGACAAGAGAGGTATAGCACGAACAGTTTGCTGGAAGGACCCTTGAGTTTTGAAGAGATGTTCAGCCAGCCATACTGTTGTCTGAGGATGGTGTTAGAAGAAAGGTTTCCTTTGGCAAAGCTTCGCTGGTTGGTCAGGTGTCTTCAGGCTCTGACTGAGTCGGTCAAAGAACAGGTCTCACGTAAGTTTTATTGGAGATTCACTGGTATTATAGTAACTAGTTGTATATTATATTATGATATATCTTTCCACTTTCACCCACTTGATGTACAGTCAGTAATTCAAACGGCAACCAAATTTTTTCAAGCAATCTATCTGTTCTCTGATTATTTAATAAGTCCTCTTTTCATTGCTCACTTCTCTTTCTAGTTCAAGACCCTGTCTTCTGTATAGCTACCAAGCACACTCTAATTCCTATATCAGTCAAGACGATGTGGTGTCCGGTTTTGGTAATCATTATTCCTGATACTTTCTTATGATTCAACAGGTAAAATGGGTGTCGATGATTACCAAGTAGGCGGAGATGACCTGGTACCATGCCTCATATTCTTTCTCATTAAGGGAGATCCAGGACAGGTTACAGCCTTATACCCACATCTCAAGTTCCTCGAAGACTATATTCCGGACGCTGTCGCAGGTGGCATCATCGGTTTCACCCTGACTCAATTCCTCGTAGCATTTTCCTCTATTATTCAGATGGATGGCGCCGATACAAGTACATAGGCATTATGTCTTGATATATTATATAGAAAATCATTTGGTTTTCTAACTATGCAGGTGCAGATGAAATAAGACCGCTAGAGATATGAGCCACACCTATAAAATAATTAATAATGATGAAAATAATTGGATTTATATAGCGCTTTTTCCAGAGGATACAAAGCACTGGTGATGGCATAAGACAAGTTAAGGCTTATGGTTATATAAGTGTGTTTTTAGATGTTTTTGAAAAGGTCAAGAGAAGAGAGGTTTCGAAGAGATAGAGGGAGATTGTTCCAAAGACGGGGGGGGGGCAAGAGATTGAAAGGAGTTGGTTCCGGCCTGTTTTCTGGATTTTGGAATGACAAATGAAGGAGCAGCTGCAGAACGCAGAGAGATTGCTCAGATAAAATAAAAATTAAGCCTATGTTTTATCTGGGCGCCTATTCTTATTGCAATACATGCTTTGGCCACAACACACACATGCATCATCGATCGTTATTACTCTTATTGCATAATATCGTGTTATCTTTTAATGAAAACACCGTTTTTGTTACTAAAATGAATTAAATGAATTAATTTCATTTTCGGAAATACGAACCTTATTTAGTTTTCGGATTAACGAACCTTCGGAAATACAAAGCTCATTTCCTTTTTCGGATTGACGAAACTTTGGAATTACGAACCTCATTTCGTTTTTTTTCCGGGTACATTTCCTTATAGTTAATATATATGCACCAAATATAGAAAATATGCAAATACAGTTCTATATTAAAAGATTTGTTGAATGTTATTAGAAAGGAATGGAATGGTGAAGAACACATAGTATTTATTGGAGGAGATTTTAATTGCATCTTAAACCCCAACATAGATAATATGGGTGGAACAAAATCTTGTAAAAAAATGTTGTTGAACGGATCAAAGATATTATGATTAATTTGAATTTGATAGATATCTGGCGAAGTTATGAATGTAAATAAATCCTGCTTTACTTGGAGACAAAAAAGGGCCTTTTGTCCAGTGTGGGCTAGCTTTTTTTAAATAGATTGTGATCTTAGGCAGAAAATTAAGAAAGTTGATATAACTTCTGCAGTATGTATGCCAATAAAGTTGAGTGAAATATCCACAGGGATACTGGAAGCTAAAAACATCCCTATTGCAGGATGACAATTATGTTAAAGCACTATCATAAAGTATTAAAGAATAGAAAATAGAATTTATGCATATGGATCCTCATATAAAATGGGACTGCATAACGTATCAAATTAAATCATGTACAATTAAATACTAAAAGAATAAAAATAAAGAATCTTATAAGGTTGAAAATGATCTGCGGAAGAGATTAGAAATCACAGAAAAGGATCTAAAAACTGTGAACAATACAAACAAAATTCAAGAGATAGACAAATTAAAAGAAGAAATTGTTAAAATTGAAAATAAAAATGGAAGGTGTTATGGTAAGGGCTAGATGTAGATGGTATGAAAAGGGAGAAAAAAAATGCAATGATTACTTTTTAGGATTGGAAAAAAGGAACCAAACAAGAAAATTATGATATTCTTTTATAAAGGATGATACACAGAAATTGATTACAAATAAAAAAATATATATTAAAGATACAAAAGGAGTTTTATGAAACATTGTATAAATCAAGAACAAAAAACGACGCTTACCAGGAGGCGGAGAATTTTTTGCAAAATTTACAGATGCCTTCTTTAAATGAATGTGAGGGAATTATAGACAAACCGTTAAATCAGAAAGAAATTAAAGAAGCATTATATAGTATGTCGATAAACAAAGCACTGGGAATGACGGCCTTCCAGCCTAATTTTATAAAGTATTTTGGAATATTTTAGAAGATGTCTATATAGAGGCGGTAAGCCTAAGTTTGGATGGGGGGGGGGGAGATTTACAACGTCGCAAAACAAGCAATTATTATATTGATTAGAAAGGAGGGAAAAGATAAACGCTATCTAGAAAACTGGAGACTGATCTCACTACTTAATGCAGATATTAAAATTTTATCCAAAGTCTTTGCTAATAGACTATGCAAAGTTTTACCTAGATTGATACATCCATGCCAGACAGGTTTTATGAAAGATCGATACATAGGTGAATCGATTCGAACTATCATAGAGCTACATTTAATTATAATTATAAATGAAGGAATTAAAATATTATCCAGGGCAACTTGGTACGAAAGTGAAGAAAAGGATACTAAATATTTTAGTCAACTGTTACATGCAAATAAGAAAAAGTGTATTATGAAGACTTTGGTAAATTCGGGTGGAATTATAATAGATAAAGAAATAGAAATTCTAAAGATGATTAAATCATTTTATTCAAAATTGTATTCCAAAGAGGTTTTAGAAGATAGTGTATCTGATATAGATTTTTTTCAAAAACTTACCGTCATTGTCAATTGAAAGCAATACAAATTGTGAAGGAAAGGTTTATGCAGGAGAATGTTTTGCAGTCCTTAAAGGAATGTAACAAAATAGAATACCAGGGAATGACGGACTGACCGTATAGTTTTTTTTTTACTACATTCTGGACAAAAATAAAAGATATATTACTAGGGGCCTTTAACGAGGCTTTTGAAACAGGAGAGCTAACTGAATCACAAGAACAAGCTGTGGTCATTCTGATTGCCAAAGATGGGAAGGACCCTTATTTACTTAAGAATTACAGGCCAATATCATTATTAAATATTGATTATAAAATTTTATCTAAAGTCTTGGCAACAAGATTAAAAGATGTTTTAGAAGACATTATTTCAGTAGATTAAATAGGTTTCATGAACGGGAGAATTATTGGAGAAGCAATCCGAATAATAGACGACGTAATATTCCATGCGACACAAAATGACTTACCAGGGTATATGATAGCAATTGACTCCCAAAAGGCTTCTGATTCGGTGTCCAACGATTTTCTTAATAAAAATATTACATTTTTATAACTTCGGTCCACAGTTTTGCAGATGGGTGGAAATTTTGTACAAAAACTCATTAAGTTGTATTTTTAATGGAGGAATGTCAACGGGATATTTTGAGGTACGTAGAGGCGTAAGGCAGGGGGGGGGGGGTCCCCTCTCCCCATACCTGTTTATTTTATGTTTAGAAATACTGACACATAATCTAAGATACAATAGGGAGGTTAAAGGTATTTTGTTTGGAAAGGAGGAAATAAAACAATTCATGTATGCAGATGATATGACCCTTTTTGTTCAAGATGAAGATTCAATTAGAAAAGCCAAATGTTTATTAGAGAATTTTGGAAATACTTCAGGATTTGGTGTTAATAAGGATAAAACAAAAGTTCTGTTGATTGGGGCTTTACAAGGAAAATCTTATGGAATACCCTTCGGCCAGAGAGTGGATTTTGTTAAGAAATTAGGGGTGTTTTTTCTTCGAACAATGAAGTAAATGAAAATTTGAATTACAAAGAAATATTAAGTAAAACAAAAAAACTTTTAGGTTAGTGGAAACAGAGGGATTTGACATTAATGGGTAAAATAGAGTTACTAAAATCATTTATACATTCAAAATTCATTTACACAGCATCCCTCATGCCAGTTCCAAAATGGGTTTATGAGGAGTTAGAAAAGATAACTTTTGAGTTCCTGTGGGGTGGAAGAAAAAAATACGATGTATCTGGATTACCATTTGGGAGGTCTGAAAACGATGAATTTTGAACTGTTAATAAAAGCACAAAGAGTTATGTGGGCCAAAAAATCTATGGAAAATAACGAAATGAAATGGAAGTTATGTTTTAATCACGCTACACAACATGTAGGCGGAAGTTTCATTTTTTCTTGTGACTATTTACTAGGCCTTTTGAATTTAACATTGCCAAAATTCTATACAGATCTTCTGGAAGTGTGGATAGAAACGAGGAATTTCCAGCAGAATTGTGAACCTTACAAAGGAAATGAAATAATGTTTAATAATAAATTCATACGAGTTAACGGAAAGTGTGTATTTGACAGAAAGCTTTTTAACAAAAAAATATATAGATTGAAGCACATAATGGATAGTGACAAAAATTTAAGATCCCATGGATACTTTCAACGACGAGGATTAGAATCCAATGACGTTGAATTGATTGGCAAGATCTATGATACACTTCCGGTCAGCTGGAAGAGAAATATGAGAACAGATAGAGACACAATTCCTGATGATCCTGACATAGTTTATTTTATTAGGGAAAAACGTTGTAGCAATAAATAACATTGCATCAAAAAATATATATATAACATTTCTTAACCAGAAAGCAATAACACATGGAGTATTCACAACACTAAAGTGTAATTACCGTCTTTCAGATAAAGACTTAGAAAATATTTTTAAAAGACCAAGGCAATGTTCATTAAACAGCCGACTCAGAGGGTTCCCATTTGAATTAATACACGGAATCATTTATACAAATCAGCATCTGCATTTATTTGGGAAAGTTGATTCTAATCTGTGTAGCTACTGTAAACAAGAAGAGACTTATCGTCATTTATTTTTTCAATGCGAAAAAACAAAATTAATATGGACTGCGAGAATACTTTGACTTTGTGTCTTTCACCAATCTTACTTGGGAAGACATATTTTGGGGGATAAAATTAGCAGATAAAGGAAAGGAAAAATTGGTTAATCACTTTTTAATCCTTGTGAAGTATTTAGTTTTTAGTGGTAGAGAAAACAATTCAGAAATAGTTTTGAATAAGATTAAACGTTAATTTAAAGATGAATTTGAAGAAAGAAAATTGGCATTAAATAAAGATAAATACCCCCTTCACCTAAGAAAATGGGAATGTTGGGAGGAGTATATGGAGAGCTAGACGTGCAAAAAAATAAAATGAAATTATAAAAAAATGAATAAAAATAAAATGAAAATGAATAAATAAAATAAATTGAAAAATAAGATAGATAAATGAAAAATAAAATAAGAATAAATGAAATAAATAACATGTGTGTATAATAACGATAACGAATAAAGTATTTTTAGGTATGAGAGTATTTTTCATTAATAAATATATGTACATATATACATATATTTTTTTCATTCCTACCGTTCACAGAAGGAAAGAAAGCGTTCTTTCCGCCCCCACACGAGAAGAACAAGAAGGTTGTGACGACGAAGTGCATGGGAGGGGTAGAGGGTAGGGGGACACATGCCTTGGGTTGGAAGGGGCTTTGTATTGTTTTGTTTTGCTTCCGTGTTTTTTTTTTCTTTTTTTATTGCTTCTTGGCTATTTTCAAACACCTTTATATAAACAACAAAGGGTCGGGAGGGGGGGGGGGGTGGTAGGTACATGTAGGTAGGTAGGGTTCAGGACCTGGGGCTGATGTTGTTATATGATATGAAATATTTGAGAAATGGGGCCAAGGTGTGGGGAGGGGGGTATGGAAAATCCTTGTTAATTGCTTCAATTCGACTAGGTTGTATTAATGATTGGTTTTGTGTATTTGGAAAATGTATTACGTTGTGAATATTTTGACACTAGAAAAAAATGAGTATGTTGAGTTTATCAGGTTTTATTGTAACACTAAAGGAAAAAATAGAAAATGTAAAGGTTAACTTTATGAGTTTACAATGTATTCATATATTAATTTGTAAAGATATATTGTATTTGACGTATGTATTTGATTTTGTATATGACTTGTATGAATTGAAGTTGTTGACAAATAAAAACTTCTAAATACAACAAAAATAGATAGTATGTTCTACACAAAAGAAAATGATATCCCAGGTTTGCTTTTACTTTTAGATTATCAAAAAGCCTTTGACTCTTTAGAATGGAATTTTATTTTATCTACCTTTGGCAAATTTGGATTTAGTCAGACACTTATAAAGTACATTCAGTCTTTTTATACAAATATCAGTAGCTGCATATGTAGTAGTGGACATTCATCAGGATATTTTGATTTAAATAGAGGGGTTAGACAGGGCGATCCCTTGTCCCCGTATTTATTCATACTTTGTATTGAATCTTATGCATGTGAAACAAGGCAAAGGGATGATATTAAAGGTATTTTTTATAAATGAAAATATGATTAAACTGGCCCAATATGCCGATGACACGACATTGATTTTAGCGAATAAAAAGTCCGCAGAGAAAGCTTTTTCAGTTATAGATAAAATTTCCTATTTTTCTGGTTTGAAACTAAACAGAGATAAGTGTAAAGCCATGTGGTTGAGCTCGTTTAGAGAATCTCAAGATAAATATTTTGATATTGAGTGGCCAGAAAACCCAATTAAGGGTCTCGGAATATTTTTTCTTATGATACAGATTTAGCTTTAAAGCTTAATTTTGACAGATGTGTCAAGGATGTAAAGGTATTGCTAAATATTTGGCGAAAACTTAATCTTACTCTGATAGGAAAGATACAAATCTTAAAAACTTTTGCATTGTCAAAGTTCATATTTTGTGCCTCAATTTTGTCTGTCCCTGAACATGTGGTGGAAGAACTTGAGAAAATTTTACATGCCTTTTCATGGAATGGAAAAAAGAGTTATATAAAAAGTCAACACTGATTGCCCCTTATTCTAAAGGGGGACTGAATATGATCAATAATCGTTCAATGTTTAAGGAACTCAAATAAAATGGATAGTAAGATTTTTTGATGAAGGACTTTCTTCATGGAAAATGTATTTTAATCATTTTATAAGAAAATATGGTTGGCACTTTTTACTTTATTGTAAGTTTGATAAAAAAGATTGTTCAAAACTAAGATTTGTACCCTCTTTTTATAAAGAGGTCTTATATGCCTATTTTGAGTTAAGAGATGTGAGTAACCATGATGCATTTTCTCATGAAAGTATTATCTGGAATAATAGACAAATAAAAAATAGCTGGTTTGAGTTGTTTTGTGAAGGAATTGTTCAATATTGGTATTTGGTTTATACAAGATTTATTTGATGAAACTGGTCAATTAATCCCTTTTATAAAGTGGCAACAAATTGGCTTTGAAAACTATCTTCTTTGGTGTTCGATTGTTTCTGCTATTCAACAGACAGTTAAAGCTCGTTGTTTCGAGAGGCGACATTTGTTAAAACAGTTTTTATATTTTTTTGTAATAAAAAAATATTTATATCAAAATTGTCAACCAAGATCATAGATATGATATTAAAAGAAGATAAATACCTAACCCCTACTTCTGAAATATATTGGAGATCAAGGTAAGTGAAGATGATTCTAGTTTTATTTACGAGTTGCCTTTTAAAGTTATTCCAGATACAAGAACAAGAATATTTCAATATAAAATAAATACAATAAATGCAAAGTTAAAGAAAATGAAAGTTGTAGATAATGAGATGTGTTCTTTTTGCAAACAAGAACAGGAAACAATTGAACACCTGTTGGTAGAATGCTCGCATGCTCGAGATTTTTGGAATGAATTTCTAAGATGGTGGCATACTAAATTCAAAAAAAGAAATTATCCAAGTAAAGAATGAAGAGATTTTATTCCGAAATAAAAACAAGCAAGATGTGTTATTGAATCATTGCCTTATTGTAGCAAAGAAAACTTTATATCTGTATATATATATTAATATCCTTCCTTGTTTTGGCTTGTTTATCAGTAAATTAAAACAAGTGTACCAAACAGAAAAGTGTATTGCTTATAGGGACTCTACTATGTATAGATTAAAAAAAATGGAATCTATTAGATTCTGGGTAATGTAGACGAACAGACCTGTATTGCTTCTCTATGTTTCTTTTCTTTTTCCTCTGTTGTTTTTGTATGTATTTTTTTATAATAAAAATGTAACCTATCCATACTGTACACTGTTATTTTATATTATTATTAAACTTGTTTTGTGTATATGAGATGGTTATACTAAATAAAAACGTTTAAAAAAATAAAAGATAAATCATTTCGTTTTCGGTTTGACGAACCTTCGGAATTATGAACCTCATTTCGTTTTCGGACTAACAAACCTTCGGAATTACGAAACTTATTTCGTTTTCGGATTAACGAATCTTCGGAATTACGAACCTTCGGAAATACGAAACTTCGGAATAACCGAACCTTCGGAATAACGAAGCTTTGGAATTGTGAATGTATGCGCACGTTTTCAATCTATCTTTCACATCTGGCATTGTGCCTAGACGAATGAAAATTGCTAAAGTGGTGCCAATTTTTAAAAAGGGTAATCCTCAAACAGTAATTATGGACCTATTTCATTATTGACATCTTTCTCAAAAAATCTGGAAAAAACTTGTAACAACAGAACCGTAACCTTTTTCAAAAAGACTGAAATACTGTCAAAATACCAGTTTGGGTTTCGTGAAAAAAAAACACTTCCCATATTATATACTGCATTTCATTGAGTAAAGTGACTTGATCGATCGTTAGATAACAATCACAACAGGCACTTTCTCGGACTTCTCAAAAGCTTTTGATACGGTTGATCATGAAATTCTAATAAGTAAGCAAGAGTATTATGGAGTTAGAGGCATAGCTCTTTGTTGGTTCAAGAGTTACTTAACTGACAGAAAATAATATCTATCGTTATATGTTGCCTACTCAAATTATCAAACCATATCGTGTGGAGTCCCTCACGGATCTCTTCTTGGCCCCCTTCTCTTCATACTGAATATAAATGATTTTAGTCTGTCATCTGATGTTTTGTCATTCTTTTTTTTTTGCTGACGACTCGAGTTTATTTTTTTCTCATAAAGATCCCAATACCTTGTCAGCGACGGTTAACACTAAGTGGATCCATGCAAACAAGTTGTCTTTGAATCTTCAGAAAACTAATTATATTATTGTTTAGTAATTCTCTGTCAGTTTTACCACAAGGTTCATTATCTGACAATGTTGACATTATGAGGGTAAGATCAACTAAGTTTCTTGGATTACAAATTGATGACAAGTTAACCTAGGTGTCTCATTGCAACAGTGTATGTAAAGTCATATAAAATACTGGTGTAATATATAAATAATTTTTTCTTTTGTACCAAAAGAAAATTTACTTATTCTATATTCTACTCTAGTTTTACCTTATCTTAATTACGGAGTGTTGGCATGGGGCAAGTCTCAGGAACAAAATTAGAAAAGATACTTATCGCACAGAAAAGGGCACTTTGAATTGTTTTTCATGCTAGTTATCGTGCTCATACTAGTGTTTTGTTTCACAGTAATAAACTATTGAAGATAGAGGATATCTATATTTTGCAGTTAGGTTCAATCATGTATGATTTTGAAATGGTACTTCCCCAAATGCATTGGCTCAACTATTCATTAAAAACTGTCAAATTCATAATCATAACACAAGACATACCACGAATAAGAACTACCTTTGCTCTGAATATACATATTCCTTACTGCTCCCAAGTTTTGGAACACACTTCCCATTGAGGTAACTCATTCTGTCTGTGTGTAGGTCTTTAAACATAAGCTAAAATTACATTTGCTGAAAGGTTATGCTGGAACTCAACAAAACATTTAGTATAAAATAGATTACTTATTATAATCCTTTCTTCTTTTTTTTTAGTTGTACACCTCTTTTTTCCTCTCCTCTTTTGGCGTTTATCTTATAAGCTTTATAACTCTCACTCTCTCTCTCTTCGTCGTCTCAACTTTTCCCCTTCTCTTCATTTCATAATCCCTCTCTTATCTGTCCTTATGTCCTCTTCATTCCGTATATAAATTCATATATATATATATACACACATGTATATATAAATTCACTCTTTTCTTCTTTTGCTAATTTCTCTCTGTATTTCCTTCTTTCCTTTTCTTTCCAGGTAGATTTAGATGGTGTAGTCTTATTCAAAGTATATAAAATATGTATACATTCATCGTATCCTTATTGGGGACCTTTTGATAAGCCTTGCTTTTCAAGGTGTCCTCTTTCTCTCAAATGTCAAATTTTGAAAAAAAATCCTCTAAAATCATACATATGTCATATCCTGAAGATTTTTTTCCACATTTTAACATTGGTACAGATCCATTTAAGCAAATGACGATATAACTGTCGAAAAATATTTCCGCTTGAGTGTGCACAACTTACTTTTGAATAGTTTGTGAAAAATGATTTGCGCAGAACTTTGAAATAGTTACGCGAAAAGTCGACCATAATCATGAAGAACACATGGAATTTAGCTGGTAAAATTGACTTAAAGATATCTTTCCTTGCCAAAAAAACCGTTCGAAGAGTGCATTGCGCCCCACCCCCACTCCTCCACACACCGAGGCCATCGTGACGATATTTGCTTTACACTGAACTGTGATTTACATGATATGGCTTAGGTTTGATTCGCAATTTGTTGTCAAGCTTGGAAAACGTGTGGAGAAACAAGTATTGAATTAAAAATGAAATGTAAACCAACTTTAAATGATAAAAACAGTGAAAAAATGCTGGAGATGTCTCATATAAACTTTCGTTCAGATTCAGTTATGTCCTCACATCCAGCTGGCACAAAAAAGGGTAAGGTTGTGATTACTAAGTGTTGAATTTTCAATTTGGGTGGCGAAATTGCTAATAAAATGCTTGAATGTATCCGTTTTATTTCAGTTGACTAAAATTGCAAGGGAAATGTTTTGCCCTTTCCCCCTTGACACAGCGTGAATATGAGCATTTCTGCGCAAACAGATTTCTGCGAGCTTTACAAAAACGGAAAGTGCTCACTGAAGTGTTACATTTTGTCAAAACTTTTACTTTCATTGGATAGATGAGATCCAAACCCAAGATTGTATGTGAAAAATTTCCCAAATGTATATTTTTTTTAATTCCCAGGGCTTTTCTAAAGTGTAAACTTTTTTGATACGCACTGTACACTGAACGATAAAGTACAATTTTTTTCCATAATTAACGGCTCGAATAGTCAATATTAATTTCTTGAATGAGAAATTTTAGATAATTATACGACTAGATATGTTAATTCTTAAAAACAACAATATTGAAAATATAAATAATAATATGTAAATACTGATAACATTAACAATTACAAGTGGACCATGCTGTTACGATTTATACTACTGATTTTAGGGTTTCAATTTCATTTCAATATCCGATATATCTAACTTTCAGTTCCTATTTCCATTCTAATCCTAATTTTAATGTCAATAACACTAATTGTTTGCTATGCACGTGTATATTCGTATAATTATCATAATTATCTGTTTGTGATTGTTTCATTTTCTGGAAATATGTTCATTTTCCATGTTATGTTATGTATGTTCAATACCATGTAAAAGTGCAAATTTTCATATATATATATCTATTTGGACAATAAATAATACGTTAGAACCTTATGAACTCTAATATGTCCATCGGGATTTGACGGACATTTTCAATCATTTGCAAACGTTGAATAAAGCGTCTGCGATGTGGATGTTCAAGACGTATCTGTTGATCAATATTATTAATCAGGTCAGGGTCAATGTCTGCAGACGATATGCTCAACTCTTCGCATTCTATTACGATAATTGAACTTTGTTTTGTTTTCACACGGTTACATGATAATAAAATTGAATAGTGCACTTCAACCCGCGCACTACATGATAACGGAGTCCATAGCTAGATCAAAATGTTCTCACTCACTTTGCGAAATCGTCAATATCGGATGTGGAAACATGGACAATAGCCCCCAAAGTGGCTCAACTCTCCCAGATCTCCCGTCAGATGGTAAGAGGTTTCTTCTTCTAATAATTGCTGTATAAGGCATCCTAATAAAGATCGCCGTCTAAAATTGTATATACTTATGCTCATGTTCAGTTGTGTATTATTCAAGTGACGCTTCTAAATATGTGTTGTTGAAAGAAAGAACGTGGTAAAATGTGACTGACGGGTGAGTAGATTTTCATTAGAGCGTTCAATTTTTTTAAAAAATAGTTTCCATGTTTTTTTTTAATATATATTAACAATTACAGCTATGATGAAGTGAGATCATCAAACATCACTACTTTCATCTTGGATGCACTGCTTACAGGTGTGAATTTGAATATTTGGAAATATAAATTTATACAGGAAATGAATGACAAAAAATTGACTGGATCACTTCCTTATCGTCTTATTGCAAACTTCAAAGTCTGTGCAAATTTTTGCTCTTTCCCCCCGAGTAAGGCCTTACGTTTCGTCTCAAAACTGTCTCTGATATCCTCAATTATTATATTATTATTTGATATTTTGAATAAGGTTTTGTGATTAATAATATACTCTTTAAGAAAATTATTTGCAGTAAATCTTATCGTTGTTCCGGTACTGTGGAGGTACCGTGGCCGAGTGGTTCTCAGGCGCCTGGCTATTCATTGAAAGTCCTGAGTTTGATCCCCGACCGCGGCACTTATGCCCGTGAGCAAGGCATTTAATCTACAATGCTCTTTTATCCTGCTTTCAAATAAATGGAAATGCTATATGCATTATTTTTTATTTTTATTTTATTTTTTTTATTTATTCATTTTCCAACACATGGGCTGGATAGCCCTCTTCAGCCTAGCGGCTGTTCTTCTGAGGGGTCCAGATATTAAAAACATACAAAGTAGATAGATTACAAATTATTATTATTGGTTACTAGGTGTGCACTTGTTAAAAAAAGGAACTATATGGTAAGGTTATATAAATATCCCGGATAAATTTAAATCAATAAAATCATATTTGAATATAAAATATCTGTAAAAATCAAATGAATCATTCTTTGTAATGGAAAGAGGCATGGATTCAGCTTCACATGACCACTCATTTGTAGACTAGATGATAATATATTGCATTTAAGTTGCTTGTTCATCAGACTCTGGGATAATTGGGTTCAAGAATATTAGAATAAGGGACTGTTGGAGCTGGTACAAGTCAGTGATTAGTCTACAACTGTAGACCCACCATATGCAGTGTGTGTATCACAGCTGATTCAAGGAGTCTGCATAGCAGACTAGGTCTACTGGAGCTGCAGATGGCTCGCTTCGCTCGCCCTTTCAGGCTGGTTTGCTTTGCAAACCAGCTGCAGATCCCACTTCACGAGCCATTCAGAGTCTGCATAGCAGACTAATCAGTGATGCCCCGTTACCAGCTATTTTGTTGAATACTTTCGGCCAATTTTTGTCTCGCCCACCAGAGGTGAGGGGTGAAGGCGAGATCCAAATGTCGTCCGTCCGTCACAAACCTGTCATAGGCACCTTTCGCAAATCTCTACAACGCGAGATTAGAGTCGGGTAACTCAAAAGTTAACGATTAATCATAGACTCGAATTTCTACATTACAGTCAATACAATCGAACGTAGAAAACTGTTTTCAATCATTGCCAAGCTTCTTGTTACAGGCCCTATAGATCTTGCTTTTCGTGTGCAAAGCTCTTTCATACGATACCAGCATGCCATGCCATGCCATTTGCCTGCCTAAGCTCGCGGCGGGACTGTACCTGTATCATGGCTATGACTCCAGCTGGCTGGAGACATGCGAAATGTAGATTATGACATGGATAAGAAAGTGGTTTTTCAAACAAATCGAGTACATATTGAGTAAGGAAAAACTTACCGAATTAAGGCTTAGATATAGATCATTACAGTCCATCGAATCGATATTGCATTTAATGTGCATTATTTGTGGATCACTGGCAATTGATTCCATGGGTCAGATCACCTTTCAAGCCGAATCATTTCCCATGCGTTGACATGTACAAAGCATGCAACAGGCCATAAACCGTCTAAATTTGCGGAGTTTTTTTCTTTTGCCAGCACCTTCTACATAAACAATATGCCTCTAGCACACAATGTAATGGGCAGTATGTTTACTTTTCCGCAGAAATGGGGGGTTTGCCGGGGGTACACTTCCATTGATGAGTGGATACCAGGCGAGACCATGGGGTTTCGAAAAGCACCCTAAACAAGGGAAGGTCTTTTCCAGATTATGAAAATGCATCTCTCAACAAGTATTTGGGTTGTGACACCCTACAAGTAGTGGAAATATATCCCTTTTCAGTACTTTAATAATTGTTTCTCACACCCTCATAACGCTACATAGGCCTATACGTATACCCACTCTTTCCCTTTTTACGTGTGGTCGCGCCTGGTATCCACCATTCAATGGAAGTGGGTCCCCCGGGCGGCCTCTCGAGCTCTGGGAGGAACCAAATTTGGATTTGGAAAGTCGTCCTAAATCAGATATATCGCTGTTACCATAGTAGCAACCAGAATTTTGCACACGAAACGCAAATTGAATGTTTCCGTTCCAGATGCGAAACGAAAAAAAATCTCATGTCACACAATTTGCATTACAGGACGGAGTTTTACGACCATGACGACGGGCCCAAAAGTCTCTCCCAAAATGAACTACCGTTCTAAATAAGCGTACGCGTCCTCAAACGAAAGGTCGGGAATGACACATAACTCCACAACCATAAGTCGCTTTTCAACCAAACTTGGATGGTAGATGGACTTGGGGGACCTGCATGTTATGCTGCAGTCTGAGGTCACATGGTAAGGTCAAAGGTCATTTTCAGGTCAACGTTAAAGTTTACATGCAAGACTCTCTTATGACACCTAACTCCACAACTGTAAGTCGCTTTTCAACCTAACTTGGATGGTAGATGGACTTGGGGGACCTGCATGTTATGCTGCAGTCTGAGGTCACATGGTAAGGTCAAAGGTCATTTCCGGGGTCAATGTTAAAGTTTACATGCAAGACTCTCTTATGACACCTAACTCCGCAACCGTATGTCGCTTTTCAACCAAACTTGGATGGTAGATGGACTTGGGGGACCTGCATGTTATGCTGCAGTCGGAGGTCACATGGTAAGGTCAAAGGTCATTTTCAGGTCAACGTTAAAGTTTACATGCAAGACTCTTAACTCCGCAACCGTAAGTCGCTTTTCAACCAAACTTGGATGGTAGATGGACTTGGGGGACCTGCATGTTATGCTGCAGTCGGAGGTCACATGATAAGGTCAAAGGTCATTTTCAGGTCAATGTTAAAGTTTACATGCAAGGCTCTTATGACAAGTGTTATTCCATCCCAGTCATTTCACAAGAAGTTTCGATATAAACCTCTTTCGTGCCCTCACAAATCATGATATTTCTGGTTATTTTCATAAGTGGGCGAGACACAAAATTGCTTTTTCCTTGTTTTAGAAAGCACTCTTTTGGAATATTGAATGAAGAGACTTGGGTTTAAAAAAATAGGGTAAAATATTGATTTAAAAAAAGTCTTGAAGCTTAGGAAATAATAGATATTCAGTTAAAAAATGATTTGAAAAAAATTTGATTCAATTTGTATTAATGCACCTGCAAAATATCCATTTATGCGCTATATTCGCTCTAAATAAGCACTAAACTTTGACTTCTGCTTGGATGGAATGAAAATAATTTAAATTGAAGAGAATTAACATTCAGAAACTAGTTAAAATGAAATGTAAGTTTTTTTGTGTATAGGGTAAACATTCTTAGCACTTTTATGTATGTAGGCCTATTTGTATGCCAAATTAAGTGGATTCACAAGAGTCTTATCAAGGTCATACAATATCATACCAGTTTAACGTGATGGTTTGACATCAACATACATTTTTGAAACCGATCTTTCATAGTTGAATGAAGATGCGAATATTCCTCATTTTCTCGATAATTTCCAAGTAATTCAAAATATTTCCAGCAAAATATAAAGAAGGGGTTTCATGGATCAACGCGTAGTGAAGCCCCCCCCCCCATTTACCATAAAGAGTCCTTTTTACTGAAACAAGTCGAATGCTTTTCATGTTTAACACCCAAAATCAAGTTCGCCCATGTGTCCATTATAGCTCACGCAAGGTTAAGAAAAAGCTTACGTGCGGTTGCTAGAGCATACGTAAGGCAGTTGGCTTTAATGAGCGTCTTGGCCTTCCATATATTATGGGAGTGGCTTAATACACCAAAACGTTAGGTTCATGGCCGACTATTCTGTGTCATTGAGGGTGGGGTACCTCCGGTATCGATTAGCATGTTTAACGTGTCAAAGCTCGCTGTCGACCCAGATTATGAGGAATAGCTATATATTTTCAACAATTCCCATTAATTTACCCCTCTAATTACTTCAATCCGTTCTCATTAGATTTCCTGTATAATCTCTGTACATAGATACAAATTCGGATGCTTCTCGGCCACTTCTTCAGAAGGTTAACGAGGTAATCAAATTCATTTTTTGCTGCAGATCGAGAAAATAGCAAATGCTCTCAAACAGCCATACAATATATAAATCAGTAAGGTAACAAAATAATGCTGATGATAATACTTTGATTGCCAATAAAGTTTTTATTGTTCACTCGAATTTTCAAGAGTTTACAATGTGCGACTCTGATTGATCTGATACCACACATTGCAAACCCCTGGAGAAGACGGAAGACCGTCGAAAATTCGAGTGAATAATACAACCTTTATTGGCAATCAAAGCATTATCATCAGCATTATTTGTTTTTATATGTATAGGCCTATATATACACAACAAAAAAGTAAGCACCCCCTTAAACAAACATCAATATTTCCGAACCAATGGGAGTTTTCAATATATATTTTACATGACCGTAATCTTAAAAGCTACCCTTTGATTAAGTGCTATGGACGTATTTCTTGTCATGCTTCAGTGAGCACCGCAAGAAGGTAAAAATGTCACTTTTCTAAAGTCACTAGCCAAATATCATGCCTTTGATTCCATTTTATTGGAACTGATTCCACTTTCTCATCATGAAAAATAGTCAAAAGGCTTGTAAAAAGCACTTTCTAAAGGACGATACAACTTTTTTGGGATAAATTTCACGGTTGAATAAATACAAGTCAAAACTTCCTATATTTGAAATTTTTTTAAACACATTTCTATCGATAAAATGATCAATGATGACAGTTATTTTGGAAGAGTATCTTCAACAATACCTATCGTTTCACGGTTCAATGAACATTTTTTGAGAACAAAAATACGATTTTCAAATATCACAGGCACGTAATGCTTCATTTTGGGAACTGAAATGATCTTTTCTCAACTCTTTTGGTATTGTTTATGACCAATTATCACGCTTCCATGATTCAGAGGTGTGTACTTAAACATTTACGCTTGAAAAAACATGTGGAATGTGATTAGCCCTTTTTTACGTTATTGGAAAAATGCAATTGTTAACTATTGATATCTGTCACAAACCTCCTTGCTAGTTCAATAAATTTGATTTTTATGAAAATCACAATGTCTAATGCTTCAGTGAGCACACAATATTCGAAAATTATGTAAATAAGAAGAAAGTTCAAGGCCTTGTCCCCACTCTGTGCCGTGTCTAATGATTATTTTGGTGTGAGCACCTTTGGATAGTGTTACAACCCATGTGCGAAGTTCCATAAAAAAAAACTGTTGTCAGAAGTAACAAAAACCTTTCATGAAACAAACCCTCATTTCACTTTTGTTAAAATTTTGACTTCCTCTCTCATGGACATTGTGTAAAATATACGTGTATAATGTTTACGAATAAGTAACCCCTTATTCAATATGGTAGAACTTTTTTCAAGGCTGTCTTTAGCAATTTCATTTGGCTGCAATGTTTGTCAACCTATGGGCAAATCGATTTGTTTATTTATGGATGAGTAAGCACGCATCAAAGTGGGAAAAGGGGCATTTTCAATGTCACAGACTCATTTTGAGGGGTACTAAAGTGAATATTGGAGGCAAAGTTCAGTTTCAAATGTGACTCAAATGCTGTTGTTTTCATCATCCATCATTTTTTTATCACCACACAGTTTCCGAGCTTTTTACATTTTCATGGTTGAGCGAGCATATTCGAAAACTTGGGAAAGAATACTCTTTATACTGCATAAATGTATTCTTTTCCTAACAATTTCTCAGAATCAGTTGAAAATCAGTGGTGGATCCAGAATTTATAAACAGGGAGGGGCCGAGTAATTGGTGGAGACACCAACATTTTCAAATTTTAAAACATGTTTTAACAAGTTGTAGAAGATACTACCATAAACCCCTATGATGATACGTCACAAATAATAGGGCTCATGCATTCAACCATAAACATAGGTTATCAAATTGTGTGTTGAGTTGCTAAATGATTGTTGTAAAACAGCATTAACACCTTAAAATAAACCTTAAAACAACCTTTGCCCAACTCTGTATTTACACAATCTGAAAAACGATCCTTGTGACTTTCAAAAATGGTCATTTATAATTCAATCTGTGATTACTCATGCATGACTCAACCGATCAATCTATTTTTTTCAGCAGGAGTTGCTTAATGACTGTAGAAAACGACGTACAAAATATCATAATTCAAAGATATTCCGTTCAAAAGTAACAGCAATTTGATTAAGGGGGACTTACTATTTTTTGCTGTATATGTATATATATATATGTAATCATTTCTTTATTTCAAAGAAATATATATATATATTGTCATCATTTCTTTATTTCAAAGAAATATGGATATATATATATATATATATATATATATATATATATATATATATATATATATATATTTCATTTGTTTTTTTCTCCAAAACTCATGTTTATACAAGGAAATACACAGCGGTTGCCTATTTTGATAACAGATAGGGCATCTCCCCCACAGATTTCGACAGTAGGCTATAGTAATTTATGCTCTCCCTCCCATCCCCCTCAATGCCTACATAATACACTTACAATATAGGCTCATGAAATCGGTCATGCAAATAGGCGAAGTTCATTTCATATCGTACCAGCTCTCAAATCATTTTGGAAATTACTACATACATTATGTTGCTATTATTAATAGGTGCAAAATGTTGTTACAAAAGCTGATTCGATAGTTTCATTAGGATGAAGCAACCCAATACAAATGATTTATCAATTTTAACACAGATAGACAGGCATCGCAAAAACGTGGTTTAAATCGGACTTCTAAATAACAACTAAGACCCAGATCATTTCGGACATTAATTTGTTTTAATTTCCAAACACGTAAATTATGGTCTTTAGAAACAGCAAGCTGAAAACCAAAGCTAACTTTTAAGTGTTATACTTTGGTGAAGAAATTGCAGAGCGATATCACCATGAAGATGGGACATCATTCTCTGATTCTTGAAGTGCTGGATACATGCAATCAAACCTCAATAAACTTTCTCTCCGAACATACTACATCGAAACCAAGGCTGGTAAGTTGGGTACGTGATTCAGTTCTGAAAGTGTAATATTTTGTCATGTTTCGAGTCTGCATTTCGAGTTTCAAATCAACAGTTCGATTTTCAAGTCTAAATTTCGAGTGTCCGTCCGAGGTCCAACAGATTTGAAAAGCAGAAACAACGAGCTCATCACTAAAACATTTTTTTTTTTTTTTTTGGGGGGGTCCACTCCTGTTTTGGGCCTCTTTCTTCCTATCTTTATTTGTCCTTTTCGCCTTTCCCTTCAACTTCTTCCTATCCCATTCCTATCTTTTCCTTCACTTTCCATTTATACGTCCCCTTTCTTTTCTTTTTTCCCTTCCTGTTCTCTCTCCTCTACTTTTTCCTTCTCTTTTCTCTCGACTTGAATTTTTTTCTCTCTTCTCTTTTCGCTCTATCCTTCTTCTGTTCTCTCTCCCCCTTTTTCTTTCTCCTTTTACCCCTTCCTTTTCTTTTCAATGTCCCTTCTTTTTCTTCTGTTTTTGTCTCTCATTCCCCTTCCTTTCCTTTTATATTCTTCTCTTTTTCCTCCCTTCCCTTTCGCTCCTTTTCTTTGCCCTTTCCTCTCGTGCTTTTTCTTCTTTCCCCCTCCTTTCTTCCCTTATCATTGTCTCTCCCTTTTCCTTTTTTTATCCCCTTTCTCCCAATTCCTTCCCCACTTCCTTCCTTTTCCTTTGAGGGAAAATGGAAGAAATGCAATTTAATTCTAAAATTTACAACAGCTTTCATGATAATGCACTTTCTGGAAGCGCGGTGGTTTAGCGGCTTTGACTCTTGCCTTGTAATCAGAGGGTCAGATGTTCGAATCCCACCACGGCGTCCTTTGGCAAGGCGTCAATCTACAATTTGCCACTCTCCACCCAGGTGTTAAATGGGTACCCGGTAGGATGCGAAAGCCTTTATAGTAGGCTTAGCAATTGGTCTCAGAACTCTTGTTGGAATGCTCCCCTGGGAGTGGAGAAGGTACATACATGTTATGAGGGCATGCAAGGACCCGATGACCGGGGTGATAATAATATTTATGTACAGCGATTAGAGACGTCGTTCCGATGTGTTAAGCACTATATACCTGCAGAGTATTATTATTACTATTATTATTCAAAACAATGTAGGTAAAAGCAGGGACATGATCCCTCTCACGTCCCTGGTAAAAGTAACTAGATGAAAGGGACATTTTTAAAGAACATGTAGCACCTGCAACAATCAAAACTTTCACTTGAAAGCGCAACTTGATAATCTTTTAATGATACCATTTTCCAACTTTCAGACTTTTTCAGATTATTCCTTTAAATTCTTACAGTAAATGAGAATGACGTTTCCTTATTATATATGCTTATACTAGAAATCAAAGCGAAGTCGCTCATCTGGAGCTAAGGACGAGTTTTCAACATTAACGGATTATCGATCTTGCTCCCGAACCCTTACCGAGAAAATAAGGGATCACTTCTCAGAGGTGAGCAAATATATGAGTCTCATTTCATATTACTTGACTTACCACTAAATAGTCGCCGAGTCCATCAGATCACGTGGAAGATGTGAGGTGGTTATTATTAAAGGTGTTGTCCACCATAAGTTTATAATAATAACAATAATAACAATTTTATATACCGCAGAAATTGCCTCTAAGCAGTTAAGAGAGAGGAAAATGAAGTATAAAGGAAATAAAAATACTTTGCACAACAAAATGTATCAAAACTAATATTACAATTTACGACCTTATTCAAATGAATCAACTATGGGCCAAAGCATGTCAATGACATTCTCATCTATGAATGAGCCTACACCAGTGGTACATTGTACTAACAAATATGGTGAATAATTTGAACTAATTCATTTCCCCCGGAAAAAAATATATATAGATATTTGTGTGTGTGTGTGAGCGGGTGTGCGTGTGAAGGTGCGTGGGTGTCTTTCTGCATGCAATTACTTGTTTTTCACACTTTGTTTCATCTTCACCGGCAACTTGGCGCAAATTAAATTTACGACCTTTAGGACATTATCTCGTAGTCAGTCATGCCTGCAAAGATCCCTATGAGAATGGTACTAAATATACAGAGGATAACTCTATACCAGGACATATCAATCAATCAATGATTAAATGTTCATACTCCATACGACTTCAAGTTATTGGACATTTTTTTCTGACTCGTACCCAACTGCCGATTGTACCTGATCCAGTTGAATAACTGCCATATGATTTCATGATTTTCTTTATTGGATATCAGGTGGTTGAAAAGATGGTTGAACTCCTGGGCCAATGGGATAACCAAATTGAAACAGAAATTTGGGCATCGTATGAAGCCTTATTCTTCTCCTCAACGCTATCAGATATTTTAAAGGTTTATGTGGTGAGTCACCTTTACATAAAATTTCTTAGGAAATATAATTGTGTCGTTGTGAATGTCGTTGTGACGTGGATAGATAAATAACATAAAAGGGGAGGAGTTGGATATTCATACCTACTAAAGTGTAATTTAGAGAAAAGGAAAATTTAACATTTCAAAACAACTTTAACATAAGATTATGTTACATGAATTCTAACGGCACCATGTATGCAAATCCCTTTAGTGCATACCCTTGTTCAGTTGAAGAGTGACGGTTGTAAAGTTATTTGTCATACGAGAGCTTAGCAGGTAAACTTTAAAGTTTGACCTGAAACGACCTTTCACCTTACCATGTGACCTCTGGCTGTGTACCATACATGTAGGTCACGTACTAGTGCACCTACAACCCAAGTTTGGTTGAAAAGTGAGACATGGTTGCAAACTTTAAAATTCGACCTGAAATTACCTTTGACTTTATGTGACATCCAACTGCACCATAACGTATGTCGGTTGAAAAGACATAGCAGAGCCTGGTTGTAAAAGTTATGTGTCATAAGAGAGTCTTGCAGGGGAATTCAACGTTTGACCAGAAATGACCTTTGACGTTACCTTGTGACCTCGGAATGCACTATAACAAACCTACAGGTCCTCTAGTTCAACTCCAACCACAGTTTGGTTGAAAAGTGAGACACGGTTGCAGAATTATGTGTCACGAGAGTCGATCTTGCAGGTAGAATTTAACCTTTAGACCTAAAATGACCTATGACTTTACCATGTGACCTAGCTCCGACTGCACACATAGCCTTCGGGTACCCTGAGGACATCTACAACTGAAGTTTGTTTGAAAAGTGACTTACAGATACAAATTTATTCGTCATAATGTTTATGGCGGAAGGATCGACATGTGGATCCCTATACCCCCTTTATTCAGTAACTCGCTGATCCGGACCAGTCTCTCATATTCTTTAATTAGTAACCATCTGGAATAAAATTATTGGAAATGTTTTTTTGACTGATTTGAATAGGTATGGGTGTCAGCATTTCAAAAAAAGTTAGGAGGAATACGGGTTGGGGAATGTTTTTTTTTCAAGGTGAAAGGTCAATGCCATTCTTAAATATACTGTATCCTGGTATCTCATTATATTCACATTTTATTTGCGAATATAAAGTAAGATAGCTATTTGTAATGAAAACTGTTTCATGATTTCATACTGAAATAAGGATAAAAAATGGCCATGAAAAGTATATTTATGGGTTAGAGGTCAATCAACTGTCAATAACGTCAGGGAATTGAAGTAAAGAGGTAGATATAACGTGATTGTGGCATATAGGTATAGTGATTCTGATGGTAAAAAGACTGACCTGCGTAGTTGGATCCTTGACCAATGATGTCAAAATACAAGTTCGGGGTGAAATCGAGATCAAATAGCACTTTTTAATATATTATTGTAGTAATGCATTGCCAAAAGTGTAAAAAAAACGTAATGATTGATATAATTTGAATTGGTGAAGTTGTCTAAAGTAGCAGCATTTAGATATGCATTTTATAAATCTAAATCGAGGTACTAATTTCTCTGTAGCAATAGGTCACTAACCTCAAATGCTACAATCAATACTATAAAACTATAAATTCAACTGTAAATGGAAATAATAGGCCTAACTCTTATGGCAAGCATCATCCGAGAACATTTTCATAGCCAGGGATAATGATGAAGTTAAGTGTCTCAACTTCAGCAAAAAGTGATAAAACTCTTGAAAATATTCTAACATTTTCAGGACTTTGATCTGGCCCATTCAATGAAAGCCTAACATTCCGTCAAGGGATATCAGACCAGGATATATATTACTAAATAGGTTCATTATTGCGTATTGAAATAATCGCTAGAGGGTATTCATTTGTCTCGCAACAGGGGATTATTGCAAATCGAAGCGGGAGTTCTTTTGAGGTTAAGAACTGAAAACGGGACATTCTATTCACCTAATTAATCATGAAAAGTATGGGTTTTTGCTACAGAAATGATGCGAGCGTGAAGCACGAGCTGAAATTTTTTTATATTCCAATCTGAAAAGCGGACATTTTGCGCACAATTTTGAATAAAGAACGAGTTGTGTATCTCAATCTCGCTTGCTGATTTCTGTGTAACATTACAAACTTGTTTAATTTTTTACACATGCGGAATTATGGGGGGGGGGCAAAACAATGTTTGCCCCCCCCCCCATATTTCATTGGTGGGGCGATTGCCCCCTGCCCCCAGGATCGACGCCTCTGTCTCGCAATCTACTTGGGTCAACAAGGAAATTTGTGATCACTCTCGCAAAAAAAGTGTTCACTAGCTTACAAGTTCACGAGCTTTCGAGTGCCGCTGCAACTCTTTTATCAAGTGACAAAAATTATCTGATAACGTAGTGTATTTATACAAATCCCCAGGACCGTCCGCACGAACGCAAGAATAGGTGGACACTGATCCGTTGTGTGATCAGTCAGGCGTTTCACCAATCGGTGCGTCACTATATTCAGCAAAAATATCGGTGCGCCACGATATAATTACTGATATGTTGCACAGCTTGATTCTCAAGAACTGAAAGTGGTGCTGTAGGAGTTTTGCTAGGTCGATGGATGTGTACTTGTAAGCTATTACATGTATCTCCTTTTGACAATCAGCTGTTCAGGACAAAATACATTTCATTTCATTTCATTTCATTTATTTGTCCGCTAAACGGATAATTGTATAACTTGACAATTCTTGCAACAAACATAAAATTCACAGAATAACATAACAATGAACATACCAGTAACATAATAACATGAACATAATCATCGTGATTGTACTGAGTTATAAAATACATGGAATGTGTACATAAATTAAAATAGATGACTTTGCCGGCAAAGCTATTGAGCATTTATTTATTTATTCAGCTATTTATTCATCCATTTATTGGTTGATTATATTCTTAAAGTTTTTATGGTATAAACGTTGTGAATATATATTATGTATTAAACATTATTTATTTTCTTCATTCTGAAAGTGATATAATTAAAGCTGTAGCTAAATCTTGGTTTTACATCTTCCTTCTTTCAAGTTAAGACATGCGGGCGGGGGGGGGGGGGGTAGAGAGACATAAAGGGGACATACCTTCCCAACTTTCTCATCCCTAAAACTCTACAATTATTATCGACATGTAAGTTGCGGAGTTGTCTGCTGCATTTTCTCTTTAATTGTTTCTACAAATAAACCATACTCCTTATTCTACTGTATTTCATTGACAACTCTTATGGAGAAAGGGACAAACGAATTAATGCGGCGACTGGTTCTTGCTTTTACAGATATCAGTCTTCGTCCGCTTCTTAATTGAACATACTGGCTATTCAGGGGGTGGGTTTGATCAGACATAATGGAGAGAGCTTTCGAAAGTACTCTTTCTTTACAGATTTCATCTAGATCAACAGTGTTATTCATTATTTTGCTGGCTTGCTTAACAAGTCTTCTAAGCTTTATTTTATCTCTCTGTTTTGCATTATTAAACCAGATGATTGAATCAAAAGTAATAATACTCTGGATGATCGACTGGTAAAATAGATACAAGATCCTATCATTTACGTGGAAGTACTTTAACTTTCTGAGGAAATATAACCGTTGATTGCATTTGGTCAAAGTGCATTTTGACTTTGCATCCCACGACAGTTTACTGTCGATTTCCGTTCCTAAGTATCTATAGCATTCAACATTGTCAATAACATCACCATTTATATGTACTGGTCTATCAGTTGGTTCAAATGATTTCTTTTGCCTGAAGTCGAAGACAATTTCTTTTGTCTTCTTAGAGTTAACGAGTAAACAGTTTGCTTTACACCAATTTTCGAACGTATAGATAGTATCCATATAATCCAATTCATTTTCATTTTCAATTAATCCGACTATCACCGTATCATCTGCATATTTAAGTATGTGAGTAGATGGGTTATATGATTTACAGTCGTTGGTGTATAGGGTGAAAAGGGTCGCAGAGAGAACACACCCTTGTGGAGTACCAATGGTTGTCGTAATTTCATCAGAGAGAATGCCGTTGACCCTAACTTTCTGTGTCCTTTCATGGAGGAAATCATGAAGCCACAATATAAGAGATGGCTGAACATCTAGATTTTCTAATTTTTCCAGGAGTATATGGGGTTCTATAGTATTAAATGCTGATGAGAAATCTATAAAGGTTGCTCTAGCATAACATCGTGCCTTATCTAAGTGTTCATACAACAAATTTGTCAAGGTTAGAACTGCATCAGTAACGGAGCGTTTTGCCTTATAAGCAAACTGGTTTGCATCAAGAAGCGGGAGAACTGAACGTGTCAGCTTTGCAAGTACCAGTCTTTCTAAGCTCTTCGTAACAACTGAAGTCAGTGCGATGGGGCGAAAATCGCTTTTCGTGTTGGGGCGATTGTTCTTGGGTACTGGTGTAACTATGGACGCTTTCCAACAGCGAGGTATTCTTCTTTCTGTAATCGACATCTGAAATATCTTAGAGTATGGGACGGCGAGTTGGGATGAGCATTTCTTTACAACTCGTCCATTTACGCCGTCAGGCCCCGATGATTTTCGTGGGTTAATGAACTTAAACTGCTTACGAACGTCCGATTCGTTGATCACAAAGTGTTCGCCGTCATCAATTCGATTAAGTAACAATGTTAATTGATTGTTGAGTTCTTCCTGGTGTTCTTGGTTTTCAAACCGGCAAAAGAAAGAGTTCAATTCATTCGCTTTTTCTTTTGCATTTTCTTCGTGCTCAAAACAATTATGCGTTTTACTTGAATAGTCCGTCATTACTTCTAAACATCTCCATGCGTTCCTAGGATCATTAGTCATGAAACACTGCTCTAGCTTTTCTCCGTATTCTCGTTTTGCTTCGTTAACTTGTCTTTTTATTTCTCTGGACAGTTCTTTCACTCGATCATGATTTCCATTCTTGAATTCTTTTTTCTTTTCCTTCATGGTTGCTTTTATTCTTCTATTAAACCAAGGCTTGCCATTCGGATAGACTTTAATTTCTTTAGATTGGATATGTAGGTCTTCACAAAATGTAACATAACTGTTTATTGTATCGGTTAACTGATGTATGTCATCACACATTTCATGAAACATGTCCCAATCAGTGATATCAAATGCAGTTTGAAGCATTTCACTCGATTCACTGTCCCACACTTTCATTACCCTTTTAATTGGCTTTTCGCGTTTAATCTTTTGTTTGTACCTTGGCATGAGAAAAACAGTATGATGGTCTGATGTACCAATTCCAGGCCTAATAAGAGACTTATATGCATCTCCGACTGAACAATAGCATTTGTCCAAAATGTTCTCTCCCCTTGTTGCTGTGCCAACATATTGGTGATAGTGGGGTAAAACAGTTTCCAAGTCACAATGATTAAAATCGCCTAATATTATAACAGGGGCGTCAGCTGACCTTATTCCGAGTTCATTCACTTTTTCCTGTATAATTTGCTTAGCGTTTTCCTTATCTGAGCTAGGAGGTATATAAACTAAGAGAAGATATACCTGGGGAAATTCTCTTGGCAGATAAAATGGACGAAATGAAACACTCATGAGTTCAATATCTTTGGAAGAAATATTCGATATGTTCGTAATATTGCTGCACCATCGTTTATTAACATATACACAGAGCCCACCTCCTTTCGTTTTATTTGTCTCTTGTAGGCAGCGATCTAGTCTCGTGGAGTAAAAACCATCTATTTCAATGTTATTAGATTGAATGTCTGAACTCAGCCAAGTTTCTGTAATACATATTAGACTCGATGTTCTGTATTCATAATTATAACTCACATTTGCTCGTAGTTCGTCTATTTTATTTGTGATTGATCTTACGTTGCTAAGGGTGATAGTGGGTAATGCGGTGCGATGACCTCTTCTCCGGACCCGCTGTCTGATCCCTCCGCGCTTCCCTCTTCGGCGGGTTTCTGGTGGGGGATCATCTCTTGTTGGTACCCATTCGGGTAGGTTCGGGGGTCGAGTCAATGGCGAGGGCCTATCGGCGAGATAGAGCAAGAATTCTCTATCATATTGTATATTGGCAGCCGGCAGTCCATTTTGACAGTTTATCTCACAAACAGCACATATAACAAGCACAATAAAACATAGCCAGGTGAAGGAGACTTTTCCTGATAACATCCTGGCAAATATACAATTCAACACATCACCAAAAATCCAAATTTTGGGCCAAAAACTCAGGAGCAAGAATTAGTAAGTATTGGTCGCTACAGTGCAGCGCCCTCATTCATGATCCTTGTACAAACTGAAACCTAGTAGAAATAGCATCATGGGTGACGTTCGGCACAGAACAGATATGAAGTTTTGTTCTGCAGCATTAGCATCTCAAGAGATTCTGGCAGCTTGCAATGAAATGTAATTAATAATAATAATACGGGAATTCATCTTTGTTGGAGTTGATATACATGCCATTTACTACATGTATGATAGAAGCTGCAGCTCTGATGGCCTTCATTTCACCTTCATCATCATCCCTCTGCTGTTTGGAAATGCTCTCAGATGATGCTCGCTGTGACATGAGAGTTAGACCTATCCTATCCATTTCTAGAAGATTAAGCCAAGAAACTTGCTCTCATTTCTTTATCTCTACTCTAATTTTGATCTCAGTTAGTACAGATAATTATTGGTAATACAAGTGTATTCATGAGGATCAGTATTAAGTCAGAGGCTATTTGTTCGTAAAAAGATCATATCACATATTTTTATTGCGAAATCAGGCGAGAATGTGGTTCATGAACCATCTTTTTTTAATAACATTTGTTGATGTTATTCCACGAACAAACCAAGACATTATTCAATGACTCAGATCACGATGTCAAAACATTCTAATTCTCTGCAGCTTGCATATGATGCTGAAGCGAAGCTACTTCAGATGCTCCTCCCTACGGCCGATCCAAGAAACATGAATTTGAGTGGTGAAAGGGTCATTGATATCCTTCAGTCTGGAATTCAAGAAGTTGATCCAATATCATTTGTAGAAGAACATTATGGAACATCTACCGGAGGTACCAGCTCAATATCAACGCAAGGCTCCAACCAAGCAGAAGGAGCTGCAGCTGATACGCATAAAGATCATGACCAAAGTGAGGTTATCTGTGGTGAAGATTTAGAGCAGAATAGTGCATCCTATCGATCCATGTCTTCAAATCTGTTTCAGGAGATGGAAAACCTCTACCCATTCCTGCATGATGTGGATCTTGAAGCAACGGGTCAGGGCTATATCCCTGATGATCAACCTGTAAAAGAGTCTCAATCTGGAAAACAGTGCATCCCTTCTAGTCCCAAGCTTCAGAAGGTGTCTAGTCATTTAAAATGATCAAATATATGAACATCGTAATCATATGTAGGTGTAAAAATTATTAATGAAATTTTTTTTTTGTATGTCGACAACACAAGTTCCAAACCAAGGTTGATGTGGCAGCATCGACATTAACAACAAGGCATTCACCAATCCCACCATGTCCCTTTGAGAGGACCCATAGTTGTCAGTTATTTTGTTACTCACTTAAAACCATTAAATTCTTTATCCGTAGTCGGGGGTCAGGTATCCTAGCACAACTTCATCAGTGGAGGTACGATTTCTATAGTAGGGTGGACAAATAAATGACAGAGATTTAAACTGGGGAGCTCTCCTAATGCCCCTATTTAATATTGAAACCCTTTTTTTATCCAAGAGAGTTTTGCAATCGAATGAGAAAATTTGTAGATTTAAACAGTAGTGAATTTTTTTAATTACTTGACAGCTGCTTGTGATAGGTTAGACTACATGCTTGTTACTATACATTTTTCTTTGCTAGGCAGCAAAGGTTCTGACCCCCCCCTTCCTCTAGGTGCCGCCACTGAAATTCACATTTTACCACTCTATTGTGATGACTAATCACAAAATTAGGTGTGTTTTGGAAACGAAAGTGAAAGAATGATAAATAGGAGAAAACGGACAGAGAGAATTAAGGCATATTTCTATGAAAACATTAAATGCATTATTTAATTATGAATGTCAAATTCCACATTCATACAGCTCGAATATGAAGGTGGGGTAAAGCTGCGCCACTCACGAGATGATCCCAGAAAAAGGAAGCGAAGAAGTGTACAAGTCATTGTCACAGGCCAGTCTTCTCTTGTAATCTCTACACCACAATTCACAGAGAAGGCTGCTGGTGAAGATTCCATCAGGCCACTGTCTGTCCCAGCATCTATACACATGTTTAACAGAGAATCAACAACATTGGAAGATCTTGGTTGGGTCAGGAGCCAGAAGGTAAAAGAGGATGCCAGCAGTGAAGATGTAGGGGAACACAGCAAAAAAGCATGCAGTATTGCACATGTGTCTGTGATAGAAAAGCGTACGCAAACCGATCCAACATCTTCTGATGAAGACGATTCCGGTGTGTCAAGCAAAGACTTGGCATCGATATCAAGGCATGGATTCAATAGGCAGGATTTCTACAGAGAGATAAAGTCAGGGAAAGATCTGTCAAAGTGGGGTATAAGTGCAGATAGTGTAGCGCAACATCAAATTAAATGTGTAGATACTGTATCACATATATCTGTGACATCCAATCTGGTCGAGGAGATGGAAGACTTGTACCCTTTCTTGCGTGATGTGACACATTTATCGGCACATCTCGACAATCTCTCTGCCATCATGACAAACTCTCAAAACGTTCGTTCTGAAGGACAGGGCACCCTTCCTCGTCCTGGACAAGAGAGGTATAGCACAAACAGTTTGCTGGAAGGACCCTTTAGTTTTGAAGAGATGTTCAGCCAGCCGTACTGTTGTCTAAGGATGGTGTTAGAAGAAAGGTTTCCTTTGGCAAAGCTTCGCTGGTTGGTCAGGTGTCTTCAGGCTCTGACTGAGTCGGTCAAAGAACAGGTCTCACGTAAGTGCCTCAAGTTATTCACTAAAATTATAACTATATTGTATTATGATTATTTTCCACTTTCACCAACTTGATGTACAGTCGGTAATTCAAACAGTAACAAAATTTCTTCAAGCAATCTAGCTGTTCTCTGATTATTGAAGAAGTCCTCTTTTCATTGCTCGCTTTTCTTTCTAGTTCAAGACTCTGCCTTCTATATATTACTAAGCACACTCTAATTCATGCACCAGTCAAGACGATTTGGTGTCTGGTTTTGGTAACCATTATTCCTGATACTTTCTTTATGATCAACAGGTATAATGCGTGTCGATGATTACCAAGTAGGTGGAGATGATCTGGTACCATGCCTCATATTTTTTCTCATTAAGGGAGATCCAGGACAGGTTACAGCCTTATACCCACAGCTCAAGTTCCTTGAAGACTATCTCCCGGATGCTGTAGCAGGTGGCATCATCGGTTTCACCCTGACTCAATTCCTCGTAGCATTTTCTACTATTATTCAGATGGATGGCGCCGATACAAGTACATAGGCAATATGTCTTTGTAATCATAGAAATCATTTGGTTTTCTAACTATGTAGGTGCCGTTGAAACTGTCTATTAAGAACGCCAAAGATTTCAATTTGCCTTTACGTTATGGCAGGTGGTAATTAGAGACAGGTTTTTGAAAACTTGCTCAAAATATACATGTATCACATATTCAAGGAGAATAGTAAATATCATCTCTGTGGATAAGTGGTCCTTACTATTAAAGAGGTCACTTTTAAGGTCTATAAACGTTTGGTCAAAGTTAACCTTGGGTAAACTTATCAATGCAAGTTTACCTAGGGGTAACTCAACCAATGCAAGTTAACCTTGAGTTAACTTAACCTGAACTTGACCAGTACAAGTACATCTAGGATTTACTAAACCAATGCAATTTGAGCACATGTAAATAATGCATTTGAAAGTGAGAAAACCACTTGGTGTGTCATAGTTCAGTCTTTACTTGCAGTTTTATGAAACATCACCTTGGTTTATGGCCTGCATTATTTCATTATATGGACAAACTCTCCGCAATTTAATTAATGGAGGCAATGAAATATGCTATTTTCACATTGTTTTTATCAAGGATTTTATGTTATACACAAGACTGTGAGTGACAAGAGCTCAAATAAGTGTTTGATAAAGCTGAAATTGAAAGATCTCCCATTCTTTTTTACAGATGAAAAAATGAGCTGAAAATCAAAATCAAAATTAGCTGAAATCAGCTGTACATTTGAGTATAAAATATGAGTATAATTTCAAAACAAACCGTAGTCAGAGATAATCTATTGCACTTATATTTTACATACTGTGTAATAAGATACTAAGTGATTGAAAACTACACCTTTGTTTGCTTCATGCTAGGAAAAAAACTCATGACATCATTTTTTTTATGCCATAAATATTTTTTTCACGAGTTTGGACAAAGAAAAATACAAAAAGTTTTAACAAATAACATTTTCCAGAGTTTTGCAGTAAAAAAAAAGAAATGTCTCTTGCCTGTTCAATATTCATTGAATTCTATTTTATTTTACACAGAAATATTGCTGTCCTTTTTCACTGAGCACGCTCATGACATGTGTAAAAAAACAACATACACCTTTATGCTCCATATGATTTGAACATTTAGAACAAATGAAATTCCACAAAAATTTATGAATGATTTATGAATGTATCATATCTTATATGATAATATATATTTGTGTACTTGAAAGAACTGTGAATTCATACAATAATTTTATATTTCATAGCTTACGAAGATACCACATTTCAGCAGAAAAATGACCACACAATGGCTGCTATTCATATTTCATCTGTGTGTACATGTACTCAGTACAGAGAGGGGCAAAGTTATGTAACCACTAACCAATAGCTTGGAAAGGTTACAGTTTTGGGGACCTGCTTCATTGACAGCTAGTCATGGTAACTGTGCCTTTATGGCAACAACCTTGGTAACAGGACCCATCAGTCAATCACAATGAAGGATTCCACGGTAGTAACAATAGTTACCATAGTTGTGCGACGCTATAAATCGGGCTCCTGATCCTCTTCTCCTAATTGACAATGCATGGGAGAGTGAGAGGTTCTGGTGAGCATTTCATGAAAGTCCTGTTTTATCTGACAGTAATACCATGATAGTAGCAATGCCTCTCAGCCAAATCAAGAGAAGATCTGACAACTTGTCGGACAAAAATGTTGAAGGAAATCTCCCCAGGTTTCAGTACCAAATTCATGTCCTGATAAAGATGCATAGTCATTAATTCTACACATACATTTCCTACCACTCTTATTGAACTACATGTAATATTACCAGTCTTCAACTCTCTGTCATTGCTATTATTGACACCAAAAAGTAGCTTTATTCTTTTTCACTTTATGTGAAATGTCGAAAATGAAAGATGACATGCATGTATTCAAAATGATAGGCAAGATATCGGAGCTCACATTCCTTACAGAGTTTGTTATTTTTAGTTTGTCATATCATCATCGTAACTACCAGGGAGTCCTGGATTGTGATTGGCTGCTGAGCCACTGATCGATAAAATATCCTGAATGAAGACATATAAAGCAAATCTTGGATATTGTCTGTCTTTCATAACTGTTTATACTGTATTTATGTTTCTTTAAAGAGCCTTCTTAATTCGCTTGTGAAATAAAGATGAAATTAAATGATACGTAAATCAATTGCTTAGGATTGATTTTAACTGAGAAGATAGAAACCACACTGTTGGGCATCATAATTTTTGAAAAAAGATTGAAATCCAACTAACTGGAATCCAATTTGGTTGGAAAGATAGAAATTCAACTGATCAAATTCTACTTGGCATTGAAAGATTGGATTTCATATGTATGAAAAAATTGAATATCAATTTGATTGAAAAATAAATATGATTTGATTATGAAGATTGATATGAAATATGCAATTTTATTATAAAGAATGGAATCTAAATAAGATGACATCATATCCCTACAAAAAGAGAGAGGATTGTGACATTCTATTTTAGACAGATACTTGTCAGCTAATTTTTCCATAGAGAATGGAATGGAGCTAATATTCTCAGAAATACCTATCAAGATGTTCATTCCTCTCTCTTGAAAAAGTGTTTTTGATCTTGTTTCCTTCACATTTTGATGATTACAGCATGTGGAATGCCAATTAATATGATATTCCCTCAGGAATAGTAGCCTCCGCTCCTAATCAATAACTCACTGCTTCAGTACATTTCATCCCTGACTTATCATAATGGTAAGAGGTTTAATCAAATTGGCATCCTGAAGCTTCGAAAATCGTCATCAATTACAGATTTGCTTAGATATGAAAGCCTCCACCCCAAGGAGTGATAATTCACTCATTGGGAATAATCCATGACTGTCTTGTCATTATGGTAACAGGGTCAATCAATATGGCGTCCTTGAGCTCCAAAAACCTTCATCAATTTAAGATTTCCTTAGATACAAAGGCTTCCTCTCCAAGAATTGATAACTCACTTTGGGTATAATCCATGATTTTCTTATCATTATGGTAACAGGGTCAAACAATATGGTGTCTTGAAGGTCCAGAAATCCTTATCAGATTCTTAATCAATTTAAGATTTGCTCAGATATGAAAGCTTCCACTCCAAATGTTAACTCACTCTAGAGTAAAATCCATTTCATATCATGATAACAGGGTAAATCAAGATGGCATTCTGGATGTCCAGAAATCCTCCTGAATTTCATATTTCCTCAGATACGAAAGCTTTCTTTCTGAGAGATGATAACTTACTCTGGGTATAATACATTACTGTCTCATCATTATGGTAACAGGGTCAATCAATATGGCATCCTTGGGCTCCGGAAATCCGCATTAATTTCATATTTCCTCAGATAGGAAAGCTATCAGTCTGAGAATTGATAACTCGCTCTTTGCCTTGGATGTGAAAGCTTCCACTCCAAGGAATGATAACTCACTCTTTAAGTATACTCCATCCCTGACTTGTCATGGAGGTAGTTGGTCCTAGCAGAGCAGAGGCATTGGACCTCTTACCGGCCAACAAATACCTGGATGGAATCCCAAAACGATAATAGTCACATTTATATCACAATTACTCCTTCATTTCAAAGTGCTTTATAAAATATAATTATTGTAGTTCAGTCATTGCAGATTTTTTGCTCTTCATCTAGTGACACTTTCAGCTTTCAAACTTCTGCTTCCAAGACCAAAAAACTTTCAAATATACATCATTCTGTTTTCATAGTTTTCTGCCTTCACAAAAACCCTTAACCAGGCCTGACTCCCTTTAACTTCAAAATAGCACTTCATGAGAAATAAGATTGTTCTAAAGGTACCCTCCAAGTTTTTGTAATTACCTTTCTGCAACATCTTTGAGATCATCTTTGGTGACAGCAAAGAGTGCATCCCTATGGGCCTGCTTGATAACATCATTGATGCCTGTGGTGAAGAGAGTTACACCCTTTTCTGATGGCGACAGTGGACCATCCACCTGACATGAAATAGACGTACATAAGAAATGCATGGTATATTAACATTACTGTGACTGACACTAGATTAAAGAACAATGAATAGCAAGGGAGGGGGAGGGATAGATCACCATGTGTAAAACAAATAAATGAATACAACAGACTTGCTTTCCATCTTACATCATGTTCACATTCTGAGGAATGCTTTTTCATATCTTGAACCATTTTATGGCTCTTCCTACAAAAATCAAGGGTGGTGTCACAGACATAAGGCACATATTTGTGCCTAATGTCTTAAACTAGCTGTTTTCTATTACAATCTATGTTTCATTTTCATGTAAATCAATGGATTTTATGAAAAGTCAAGGTCTTTCTTTCTTATTTTTCCTCAGATGACATTTAGTTTGAATACCATCAATCAGTTTTAGCGAAACCAAAGAAAAAAAATATGGATAGAAAGAAACAACTATTCCTATTTTATTTACTATATCTTGTAGATGAAATGAGATTCAGGTCAACAAGTTAGATTAACAATTAGTCGCTAACCAGTTGAGGGGGGAGGGCAAAAAGTAGCCATTCAGGAATGATAACATTGACAAATTTTGTACATAAACATACATTTGCATCATCAAACTGAATCAAAATCAAACTGGAAAAAGGGATGATTTTGCTCAATAAATAGGAAAGAAATCTTATAGCTTTTCCCTTAGAACTGTACAGTAAATATCATGAAAAATAGTAAAGTCATATCAAAACAAGACCTCAAAATGGTAAAAATTAATATTCTGCCCCTACCTCCAATTCAGAATAGTTAAAGGACAAGTCCACCCCAACAAAAAGTTGATTTGAATAAAAAGAGAAGAATCCAACAAGCATCAGCTTAAAATTTCAACAAAATCGGATGTAAAATAAGAAAGCAATGACATTTTTAAAGTTTCACTTAATTTCACAAAACAGTGATATGCACATCCTGGCTGGTATGCAAATGAGGAGACTATGAGGTCATCCACTCACTATTTCTTTTGTATTTTATTATATGAAATATTCTAATTTTCTCCTAATTGTTAAGTGATACAACGATTAATTCCTCCCTGAAGGAATTCTATATGGTTCAGTCAAGATGGTCCTTATTGTTAAATCTATTTAAAAAATCACTGTTTTGTGAAAAATAAGCGAAACTTTAAAATGTCATAACTTTATTTTACATCCGATTCTGACGAAATCTTCAGCACTATGCTAGTTTGATTTTTCTGTTTATTCAAGTCAACATTTTCCTGGGGTTGACTTGACCTTTAAGAGGTCTGCAAAAACTTATGTCAATAGACTTACCACTGAGAAGACTGAAAGCTTAGCTTCATCGATGTCTTGTTGGGTAAACTTGCCATCTATGGCCCATTGGACGGATGATTCAAAGGCTGACATTGTATCCACTGTGTTGGGGTCCCTGGAAATATATCAGACAAGAAACCAAATCTAGGTTTAATTCAACTCAATTTACTTTTCTCAGCATAAACAATTTAATGAGAACATGACATGTAATAAACAGGAACATCAATCAAATATTATAGTGGGGGCATAGTGGTCTAGTGGTTACGATTCTCGTCTTTCAAATCAGAAGGGATGTAGATTCGAATCCCAGCCATTGGCGTGTTTCCTCTAGCAAGAAATTTACCCACATTGTGCTGCACTCTACACAGGTGAGGTGAATGGGTACCCGGTAGGATTTATTCCTTAAATGCTTAATAAGCACCTATACAATGGCTCAGTTACAGTCAGGGAAGTAATATAAGTACATGTATCAAGCGCAGTAGAGTATATGCAATTATAGTAGCTGCGCTATACAAATGTATTATTATTACTGAAAGGGTAGCAGCCAAAAAGAAATGAATCTACAGCAGACATGTGAATTGTATCATGCATGTTTGTTCAAAATAAATCTAACTATGGTTCATATTCATTCATTGTTTTCATGAAAATTCACTGTGCTTCTCTTTGTTTACAAAGGACATTGTGCAAATATCCTGCAGAAAAAATTATGACACTGTTGGATTTCCATAGAAATACCACTGATCCGATCAATTTTAAATATACAGAAATACAGAAATCCATCATTGACATAATTTTCTATTTAGGAAATTTGCTCAATGTCCTTTGAAAACAAAGAGAAGCATACTCATTTGTCAAGAATGTATGTCAGTGAATGTATGAATACATGTATGAATACATGTATGAATACAGTGAATGTATGAATACATGTCATTTCTAGATAATATTTTGAACAAACATGTATTTTAGATGTTGCTGGCTTTCCATAGTTGCGATCCATCGGATCAATCACAACTCTTTGTAAGACGGGACCCCGATCTCCCAGATTATCAAGGCTTGAGCAGTTGATAAAGCCCAGCACACAATATGCAATTGCAGCAAAAAAAACAATGTGCATGCTCACCTGCCACACGCTACAACTGCCAATTGATTTGTTCCAGGAGAATCGCACACCAAATCTCCGACATTTGATATGCAAGGAATGTTTATGCAATTCTTTTACAATTTTTAAAAACGTCAGCCAATCAATCGCCATAAATTATGATGTTATGGCCTACATGTATTTCGGAAAGCCAATATGAAAAGATGCATAGTGCATTTATAGCAAGATTCCTGCTGAAACACATGGCAAAAGACTTTTGACAAAGTATAAATACAAGTAAAAATCTTTAGAAATAGGGATCGGCTGCACTAAAAAGATTGATCATTTCATGAAATTTTCCATCAAAAGTATTAATGAAAACCCAAATGTAATAGATCCAAAGAAGCGTGTACAAATAGGAAATGGTACAAACCTGTATGAGTAAAATTTGAAAGCTCCTTCCGTACCCATCGATGCTCCGCCTCCATATGCTCCTCCCTTCTCCCTATGTCACAACGAAAGTCACATTTAGGTTGATAAATATAAACAATGAAGAAATGTACAGCTTATATAAAGTGCATTAAAGTATAAAAATGTATGCAAACATGGTGTGATCTAAAGATTTTACATATCCTCTTACAATTACATGAAAACAAATCATAATTCTTGTTTACTCGCAAAGCCACTTCAGCTCTTATGAACTGTTCTCCCAGCAGGCCTTACATAACATAGTTACTGTTAGCACCTGACAAGAAGGCAGCAGGTCCCATTTTTAAAGTCTTTGGTATGACTTGACTGGGGATTGAACCCACGACCTTACGGCCATGAGGCGGGTGCTCTACCACTGAGCCACCACGACTAGACAAATAAAATATTTGAACATAAATTAACTTTCTAAGATAAAAAATAATCCATGCAGCTATGGGAAATATGGGAAAATGGAATCAATGAGATCAGACATACTGCTTTTGGACTAGAAGATGAAGGTGTTTCTCTTCTCTATGGGGATCAATTCTCACCTGATTTCTCTATGGAGGTATTTGGCAGACATCAAACGGGCAAGAACCCTCAACCTGCAAAAGAAAGGGTTAATTAACTTTGGTTTGCTTCAGAGAAGCTGATTGGAAGATGCAGATACATGTAATATTCAGGACTGTGCAAATTGTTCACACCTGTAAGTCAATGTATAAGACAGCGAGCGACCACATAAAAATAGCTAAAACAGGTGGTATTGCAAGAGCTGTGATACTTTTTAGCAGAAGACAAACATAAACAGCTGCAATGTGCTTTAATAAAGCTGAACCCCTATATACCATATGTGGTAGAAGGAACAAAATCATAATCATCATGTTTATTATCATCATCATCAACTTCACCATTATCATTTGGAGACGTTAGAACATCATCTTCATTATCATCATGATTATCATCACCATCATATTCACTGTCATCTTCATCATTATCATCATCACCACCATCATCATCATCATCACAATCATGATCAACACAATCACCATCATCATCATCATCATCATCATCACAATCATCATCATCATCACAATCATCATCACCATCATTATCATCACCATCATCATCACAATCATCATCACAATCATCATCATCATCATCACAATCATTATCATAACAATCATGATCATCATCACAATCATCACAATCATCATCATCACCATCATCATTTTTATACATAAAATTTATATACATGCAATGCACTATCCAATCATCATTATCATCACCATAACGCTACTGTCAAATGAAAAAGAAAAAATTATTATACTCTACAAAGATGAAAGCATTGATTCGCCAACAGTAATTTTTCATAGAATTTCAGCACTTGCTATCGGCATCAGATTTCATGAAACTGGACTCAGATTGCAATGCAAGAAGTAGGGACAGTGATTTTCCGTTAAAAAAAAAAACTTTTTTCCTTTTCCTCTAATTCTGATTCAAATAAAATTTAGAACTGCAATTCTAGCAAAAACAACAATTTACTTTGACAAAACATAAATTCAATAAATTTATACACAAAAAGTAAAGAACCAGAACAGACTTTCTGTTTTGATCGACTGGTAAACAGAAAATCACTGTTCCTAAAGTAGTTGTAATGACTTACTTTGGGAAATCTTGGTGTGTATAAGGCACTCCACATACTGCATGGCTCATGTAATTAACAGGGAAAGGGAGTTCATAATGTGTTCTTTCTTCTAAAGGACTGAAGTCAGATACCTAAGGGAGAACAGCAAACAATAATAAAACAAGAGTGTTGCTAAGGCGAGCACATAATACGCCCGCCTGTAACGCTGAAAATGGAATCATTGGTCAAGCAAGAAAAATGGATTGTGGCGACTTCACCTTTGACCTTCTGACCTCAAAATCAATAGAATTACTGGGATCCATGCTAGTATCACACACACCAAATTATATGAGCCTAGGTTAAGTTAAACTGAAGTTTAACAAGGACTGCAGAAGGGCAAGATGAAACTATGTCACTGTGACCTTGACCTTTGACCTCAAAATCGATAGGCTTCCTGGGATGCATGCTAGTATCATAAACACCAATGTATATGAGCCAAGGTTACGTCAAACTGAAGTTATCGCGTTTACAAGGAAAAGTTAGCAGACAGACACCGAGCGTGTTACCATAATATGTTCATCACAATTTTAAAGCTTATCACATGTTGAAGATTCAGGTAGCAAATTGTGAAAAGCACCCCAGAAAAATACAAAAAAATTTTTTTGCCTGATACAATTCCTAAAAAGCATACCTCGGTTAAATGTAAGTTATCCCCTATAGGTGATCCTGGTAGGCTATCTAGGAATCTCATCAGCTGATTGGTTGCTTCATCCATACCTTCAGGGCTAGAGTTCAATGCACACCTACAGGCAGCATCAATACATAGAAGAAAAATTAAGTCATTAATCCATCAGTTTGTGAAAATAAAAATTAATTTCACCCTCCGCTTACATTCTGTTAGAAAGTTGATTTATACTATATGTCTAACTTATACAATAGAAGGCGTATAAAAAACAAATAGACATGAATGGTTAACAGAGTTGTGGCTCCTGAGCAGTCTGCTGTTCAAGCCCTTCATTCGAGGTTAGGGTCTGAATGTGAAGCCTACAATGGCTTTTGTGCTGAAGGCCCTCTCGCTGAAACACCAAGTTTTATATGTGCTAGTCTTTGCCTAGGGTCCAACTTGTTGATCAAAGTTTTAATCAGGGTCTGTGCCTGCAGACTAGCTCCTGAGAGCTATGACTGCTTGTCCATATGTGACAGTATCAGGTCACTTTCATAACTTCAGTCTCATTAAGGTATGTATAGTTTGGTGTCTGAAAAGATTGCAGAGTTTCCCCACAATGGGTAAAGGACATGATCAGATACTTAACTCTTGATGAATTCTGATCCAAATTTGGGGCTTGATGGTGAACAGCTTAATACAACCCAAACATTTTAGTCAGTGCTCAATGCAACAGAACATTTTACACTCTGAGAGCTTGTTGGGGATAAAATCTTTCTTGAGCATTAAATAGGCAAGTCCATACAGACAAAAATATAAAATGCAAGGATGAAAATGAAAATTCAATTTCAATCAATCATAATGCTGAAAATTTCATGAAATCTGATGTGAAATTTCAACAAACAATCATAAGATACAGAGGCCGTGGAACAGTTTACACAGGGGGGGGGGGGGCTGACCATCACAATCCTAAATTGTGATTTTTTTTTTGCACATAGCATCCATGGCCCCTGAGATATATAGCGTGCACTAAAGAGTATTAACATTTTGAATTCTATAATTTCAGAATACACTGTAGATTTGAAATAATGCCTAAGTTCCAAAGCAGTTACCTCATGTTGGTCTTGTTGAGTACTAAAGATGCGATAGTGCGAAGGTTGGCTAATACTGGATCCAGGTTCTCGGACTCAGCGAGTCCTTTTAAAAATGACACCTACAATTTGTACAGATATAAAGAGAATTGCTAGTTTGAGTACTTCATGCATAATGACAAGATTATATACATTTGCAAAGCTACAGGTATTAGTCTTGATTTTAGACTTCAAAATATGAATTGAAATGTACTTTAACTTTACTAAGGTGCATTTATGATATTTATTTATCTTCATATGTGCTATACAAGATGGTTTTTTATCATCATCATTAGTATTTAATCAAAATTATTCAGAGTAAATTCTAGGTTGGGCTGAACAAGTTTGACCTAAATATTCTACAAGAAAAGAGCAAACATGTTACACGTGATAGGTTTGTGAGAAACAATGCTGTATATACACATACAATTCAACAGCTCAACAGTTGACAAAATCTGTAGGACACCTTAAGTACCTGGGTCATTCCTCCTGCTATCTCATGGAGCCTGCCAGAGGGCGACAGACTACTACCAGCTCGTTTCATGGCAAAGGCATGTCCCATGTGTGTGATAGAGTTGGCTATTTCCGCTGCTTCCATCCGTACCAAAGTAGCCAAACGATCCAGGTCATTCAGCCTTGGGCTAAAAAAATTTAAAATGAATAGATATATCTTTTATGAACCAAGACTCTTTAGGAAATAGGTACACCTCTATTAATACGGAAGGTGAATTTCCACTTTGTGTAAAGCCCTCTGGCCCATATTCTGAAGTCCGTTTTAACTTGACCATGGTCCAACTCTGTGCTAAAATCATGGAAAGCTGAAAATGTCAAATGATTTCTTTACATAGCATATTTCTTACGGTTTCCGCTCTCTTTCCTAGTTCTATAATGGTGACAATTATCTTTCTGAGAGTGTCAAATGAGTTTATAAATCAAACCTCTTCTGTTAGCTATTCATATCACAATGGGCTATCCATAATTTATCCACAATTTTAGACCAAAGTTAGATTAAACCTGACTTCAGAGTATGGGCTGATTTTTGTCTATTTTCTGTTTGGTCTCATAATCCTAGATCCTTTTTATCAAGTCTGTCTACTACCATGAGAACTAATTGCCATTTAGCCCATTTACGATTTTGTTCAAATTTCAGTTCGGCTATTTCCGTTTCCTTCAACATCCGCTTGGTCTATTGTTATTATCATTTGTTTTGATGTCACCTGTGCCTGGGAGGCAAAAAGCGAACTGAATCACTGTGACCCACAGGTCTCTCATCCCAATATAGTTGATTTAATAAATAAAGCAGCAAGTTCTTAACATGCAAATGGTTGTGTTTTCCACTGTAACATAGCCTGCATCTATGTAACAGGGGAGGGTCAGGTACACTATGCAGGCTTCAGTCATCTGCCCGGGGTGGACTCGAACCCACGAGCTTTAATTCGACAGGCAGACGCTTAACTGACTGATCCAACTCGCTCCCTCCAACAAATAGTCTATATCGCTATATGAACTCTTTATGACCCTAATTTCCTTTTGACAAAATCACCCAAAATACATAGGCAGAGTGAAAATTGGTCAAACTGGGTGTTAGAATAATTGAGAATTGGACAACACCAGTTGTAGTGAAATCCAAACTGAAAGTTTACGAAATTGATACAGAAAAAATTGGTTTACCCCATATGGTATTAGACTGTAAGAGAACGAGACCAACTACATGTACATGTAGATGAAGTGAATATTATAGGGACTACACTAACCTTGTGAATACTTTGAGAAGAAGATCGAACATATCTGGCAAATTCCTGTCCAAACAGAAAGAGAATAGGCTGATCCCCTGCAAAAATGTAAACACAGAAGTCTAGACCTCAATTCCAAATGTAATAATTACATCCATCTTTGTTCTAAAAAAAAAACGTTATTTACAATATATCATACTGACATCTATCAATAACAACAACAACAACAACAATAATAATACCAGTAAATATTTACGTAGAGTATCTTTGCATGTAATAAGCAGATATCCATCTCGTTAGATGCTCATGTATATAACCCTGGCTTCCCTAGTCTACAGATTCCGGTGTTTACAGATTCTTGCGGAAATAGTTCCTACTCTCACCCATTTACTTCACATAGGTCGAGTGCAACACCTTGTGGATAAATTTCTTGCAAAAGGAAATTACCCCATGGCCGGAATTTCAAACCTGCAAACCTCTGTTTCAAAGGCTGTGGTTCGAACCACCAGACCACAATGCTTTACATGTATATATAGAGAAGTGTGCTTTCTCATGGTTAGTTTCCTAATTTAGAATTAGACTTTTCATTGTTTCTCAAAATGTATAATTTATTAAAATGATATTCTTTTCTTTGGATTAGACCGAGCCTTCGAGATGAAATAGGCACAGTCTACATAAGATGCGGTTGCCACCACTGTCATATTTTCAAAGTATAGCATTTTCTGAGCTGCCCTCAAACTTTTGAATTTTTGAGATACAAGTATAAACACCCCATCAAAATTTTGTGGAAAGACAGGCAGTCTGAAAACATACCCCAATTTTCAACAAGCTCTTCAAATATAGAAGATACATTTGTAAGTAGTGATGTAACAGAGATTCTTTTAGAAAACGAGTTTTTCTCTCGCAACAAATGCAATCAAAGCTTGATAATCCAAAATTACATTTCAGTAAATCTGGATGCACAGCTCAATGATATCCCACTAACTTCCAACCCAATTTTTTTTCTTCAATATCAAATTAATAGATACAATTTATTATAAAAAAAAAACAAGTTAGCACAAAAAAAAAATCTGTCCATGATTACATGATTTCAAAATGATAGGTCAGCAGCCACCCATGATGCCCACATACAACTGCACACTGGGTTGAGAAAGTTCCTGTAATTTGCTATTTGCTCTCACTCTGCAAGAATCCAGTGAAAATTCTCAAAATTCTGACAAGTACCAACTGTTAGCGGGTATATTCATTTGGGAATATGACAAGAAATTTGCTTTTACACAGCCAAAAATAACTGGTATTTTCTGATAGTGGTAGATCAGAGTTAAATCTCTCGATAAGATAATACCTGTATTCGTGAACTTAGAGGTGGTCTGAATACACCCATTGTTAATCAGACCCATCCCCCTTTACATTAATTACCTGTTCATACTGCATGATATCACTGTGATATTGAGCTATGTGTCTTGATGTTGTGATTCCGCCAGTCTTCAATTCTTCCTTCTGAGCAAACTCAATAAAATCTAGCTCTCCTGCACCCATCCTGCGACATGGAAGGATGTTAACAAGTAATGTCATCCGATTATACTATAACATTTCTTCTGAGCAAACTCAATGACATCTAGCTCTCCTGGACATATGGACCAGAGAACCTCAAAAAGCTGAGGATGCCGTTACTCAAAATTTCTCCTGCATGCATCCTACATGTACATCATTCAAACACATAAATTAGCTATATCATTTAGAAGCACACAGATGATTTTAAAGGTAAGTCCACAAAAACAAAAATGTCTTCTTTCTGAGCAAACTGTAAAACCTAATGATACTAGAACTATGACACTTGCACGATTTCAGAGACCGACTAGTTTGCACATCATGCCCTATTGCGCCATCTTGTGAAGTATAAGGGACAGGGGAAGGCATTGCTTGAAGGGTCAAGCCAAAAGTTAAAATATTTAAAAAGTTTGGCAAGAAAAATTTTGGGGAGAATTCTTGTGAACTGTTTTCATGGACAAGTCATACTTTGACACGAACGGCACACAGTTTACGACAAGTTCAGAACTTTATAGTTCATGACTATTTACAAATGGTTCATGACTAGCTCATGAATATGTTACGCGTAATTCCCACACGTCTCAATTGTTTGCAAAACACTTATATGTATGCACAGTTTGTAGCACACAGGGGTACCATGGGGCAACAAGTATGAGGATTTATCAGACTGCTTTCGCACATCGTGGATCTACAGGTAAGTTCCATCATTGTTAATTGATCACAAAATAAAAACCTGTGCATTATTTGTTGTAAAAGAAAATGGATCCCAGTATGGATTTACAGTAGAATGATAGTTAGATATGTTAAAACCACTCTAAATTCAATTAATAAAAGCATCTAGGAAAGCTGCCAAAAAAAAAAACACATTCTGAAAAAAATTGAAAAACAATCTAGGGCTTTAGTACTGGCCGGGGATGGAAGGACACTTGTTCACAACTTAAAGATGCCTTGATTATGAATAGCTTGATAATACTCACTTTGTGATGACATTGCAGAAGAGAGGCAGGTAGATTTGGAGGTTATCAGGAATGTTGTCGGGTGTGAACAGGGCCCGAAAGTACGTAATCCCATTGATTGGCTGCTCACAGAACTGCGTGTGAACACCACCTGCATGGGAAAGATGCAAATACAAAAACCAAAACTGTTCATATGTGTGACCTGCCACCCAAAAAAAGTTTAGTTAAATAAAAAAGAGAAAAATCAAACAATCATAACACTAAGAATTTCCTAGACAATATTAATATGGACAGGTTGGAAATATGCAACATTCTATTAACACAGGGAATTCTAAAAGAAAGAGTCAAAATTAAATTTGTGATGTCTTTGTTTCTCAAAATAAAGAAAGATTTTTTTAATGGCTCATCATTAATGTAATAAATTGTCAATTATTTTCAATAGAAATCAAACCTTTTTTCCACACAGTAAGATTCTCAAATCACTAAAATGACTTGCATATACAAAGATGGGATGCAATTAGAAGGTGATGAACATGATTGTTTCATTTGTATTTTCTAAAGCTAATTTTGTATTCATCATGGTGATAATCTAATCATCGAAAAATGATGTGCTTACAGAAAATATTTTGATTGCATACATGAAAGCATTTGGTAATAGGATACACTTCCATACTTGTTTGATTCAGTTTTCGTACCTATATTCCTCAATTCAACAGCAGTTCTTTTGACCTTTGCATCGATGTCACTGATCTTCAAGCTTGGTAGGCAGGTTATGTCTTCTTCTCTCTTCTGTTCTTCAGCCAATTCTAAGCCTATTAACGAGAGTTATAAAGATGCCCCATTAAATGTTATGCAGAGGGGGAAACATACATTTAAGGAGAGGGCGACTTATTTATCTATTCCAATATACCCGTATTTTGACAGGATAATAAGATCAGAATGAGACACGGTTTTTTATCTTGGTCCTGGAGAAGGCATTGTGCTGATTAGTCCCCCTGCCCGCTTTTTTAGAGAGCAATCAGTGTAATGTTGACAACAGTTTAAGAACTGAGCAGACTAGAATCATATGACGAGGATAATGGCATGTTGCTTGCTATTAATACATGCTTTTAACATCAGCAGCAGCATCATCATATTCATCATCATCATATTCATCATCATCACCATTGTCATTGTTATGATTGTTATCTCCATTAAAGTTTCATCATTTTCATTAACCTCATTATAATTATTATGAACATGGTCAATATCATTCATAATAATTACCATTATCTTAGTCATCATCACCACCATGATCTTCATCATCACCACCATCATCATCATTGTCATCATCACCATCATCATCGTCATCATCTTCATCATCATCATACCCATCATCATCATCACCATCAGTATTACAATCATCATGATCATTATCATCATCATCATTTGGAATAGCCTCCCATCTAATATTCAAAATGCAAATTCTCTTGAAGTTTTTAAACGTATGTATAAAATGCCAATATTTTAAAGCTGTCGTTTAATGAAATGATATGTATTGTTTTCTAATTGACCGACCTTCTTTTATTTCCTTCTCCCACCTCCCCCCTTTCTCTTACCTTCCTCTCTCGTCTCTCTTCTTTCTTTTATCCTGTTCTCCGTCTAGGTCATACCACTTATAAATCTTTTTATATTGTGAGCCATTGTAGTTTACTACTTTTTAGAAATAATTTTTATGCATTACACACTGTATATATATTTTGTGTGTGTTGTCAGGACCATGATGTAAAACAGCCTTGGCTGATCATGTTTTATCTTTATCCTGATTAAATATGTTACAATAAAAAAATAAAATAAAATAAAAATGACCATCAATACCATTATAATCATCATTATTATCAACAACAATATCACCATCATCAATGACATCTACACTGTCACCACCACAATCTTCATCATCATCTACATCATCATCATCACCATCAATATCACCATCATCATCAACATCTACACTGTCACCACCACCACCATCATCATCTTATCATCATCTTATCATCATCACCATCTTACCTCTGTCGTATATATCCTTCTTGTCAGCCTCTGTTAATCTTGCAACCATCCCATCCAGTTTTTCTTTCTCCTCCCTCTCCTGTTCCTCCACATAATCCTCCTTGGGTTTCATGGTAAGCCACAGTTTATGCTGGTTGTCCTGGAAGTATTCCTTGACCTTTGACTGCAGGTAGTTGGGGTCAGCGGCCATCTTGGCTTTGAAGCTATCAACAAGCTGATTGACCTTCAGGTTGGTTGATGGGTCATTGCCATGGTTCCAACTCGGCATGACAGCCTAAATTTCATCAATTTTGTTTGAAAGGCTCTTTAATTTATAGTTAGTGGTTTGTTTACTTTATAGAACTATTCATCATGTTTGCATGGTACAAGTATTACACATTTGTTTCAATTTAAGATATTAATATTCCAAAATCATAAAAACCTCGTTTTGCATAGAGATCATCATGTTTGCTGTGGTTTAAAAGTATACCCTCCTGATTCATGTACAAAAAAGTTTGTCCAAATATCCTGTCAACATCCAAAAAAGTTTGAATTAAAAAGAAAATAATCAGATAGACCAATCCCCACACAGGAATGAGTTCATACCAGCGCACTGAACTAATAGACATAGCACTCTCACACTTTGCAAATACTATTGTGCATGACTGTACAGGACACTGTTGACCCTTCATCAAAACTTCAGACAGACTTTGAGCCAAGGTACAATGTAGTACATGTATACCTTGTGAAATAGATGCTGTTGCCATCAACATCCATTTCACAAGGAGAGAGATAAAGGAGTACAGTACTTACAGCAGCTACACCAAGGCCAAAATGAGTGGATTGATGTTTGTTAGAGAGCTCTATCTTATGAAGGATGGCCTCAATTCTTTCAGCTTCAAACCCCTTCCTAGTTACAAGAAGAATGGTGAGAGATTATAGTAAGAATAATAATAAAACACATCATGTATAATAGTTAATTCTCTATGCACTCTTAAACTTAAACATCTACAAGAGCTACAATAACTTAATAATAGCTTGAATGCATTTATACATCTTAATAACAAAACAGCATACATATAATATTAGGAATTAAAAAGGTGTGCATTTTAGAGTTCTATTAAACTGAGAATGGCAAATATTTTTATTTGAATTACAAAGTGCTGGTGCTAAAAATACAAATGCTTGGTTACCATTATGTTTGTAGATGATTAAAATGGATATACATATAAAGCTTGAATGTTTAATTAAAGTGTATCATAAATTAATGCACTTCATAATATAAACACCACCAATTTTTTATATCAAAGGTTCCATATGGACATTTGTTGAGGAGGGTGCTTGGGTTCGAGGAGGCTGGTCGGAGGGAAAGTGGGTAAACAAAGAAAACATGGTCGGAGCAAGTGGTGGAGTAGGGGGGTTGGGTTGAGGGAGGAGCATGCTCTGAATATGTTAACTCTTTGCCTGCCACGGACGACTCGCAGCACATACAGCGGACTGCCAATGACGACTCAAGTCACAGTTTGCACACAATGCATACAGCACCCCAAAATTAATGTGGCGCAGGGGGGATAGTGTAAGTGGCGTGCAAAGAGTTAAAAAGGAGGAAGGGGGTGAGGGAGATCCCTGTGAGTCCGAGCTGAACCCAGCAATCCACATAGTCAGGGACTTAACCAAATTCAAAGATTACTGTTGTACAACACAAAAAGGGAACATTCTTATTCGTGCAATGGTGCGAGATGACGCATTAGGTGAAAGAGACACTCTATACATAGCATAATGAGGATCTTTTCTTTCACCTCATGTGAAATCTCGCACCATCGCATTCATGCCTATTCGCTATTTGTATACTACTTCTACTACCACCACTATCACTAGAATTTTGAAGAAAGTAAACTTGATGCTGAAAGAATATCAACTGCTTTCATTTTTGGATTCTTATAACAGATAAATTTTGAACAAGAATTGAAAGCAAAAAGATGACATTATACACAAAATGTGATGCACATCATTCAAGCACACTTAAATATTTCACATCATTTCTACTGAAAACCCAAAAGGTGGGAGACCACCAAGATCGGCAACTCTAATGGGATTGGATATTGGTCTTTCTGTAAATTAATTATTTGCAAATCAAACAAATATTATACAATCAATTGGCGTATATTTTGCGACACAAATGGAAGAGTAAGTCTCACAAAATCTCATGTTCACAAAACAAAAAGGCAATCATGAATTTAGTTGGAAGGATGCAAAATATGGTTTATTTCTACCAATCAATCTCTTTTGGTCTATAGGTACCGACACCTTAATGACACACTGACAAATTGTCAAGTTCATACCTGATAACTTTTGCTATGGTGTCTTCAATGATCTTTTTTACTTTGTCCACATCTTCTTCAGCTAATCCTCGAAGGCCAATACTGAATGTTGAGTCTCTAGTTTGACTGCTGTACCTGGAGATTACACACAGAAGTATGCAAAGTTTAAACTAAACATACTTTAAATATTATAGCTGACTTGAGGGGCCCGATTATGATTTAGTTGATTTATGCAGATTTCAGGAGTTCAGGAAACCAGTTTCGCATGTAATTAGAACACTCAAAGCAGTTTAGGAATGAAGATGAGAGCGGGATAAATTCATATTGCACATTATGAATCTTTACTGGGTTTCCTTCAAAACAATTAGTCTGCGATGATTATTCCTGAGTCACAGTTTGTTCAGTTCAAACTTCACGAATATGGCAATAACACCAACTACCAATTACTCTTGACTGTCTTTGGTGGAGGTGGTTATGTTTTGTTATGCTTTTTTTCATTTTGATTCCAACTGTCCAATTTACTTTGACAAAATTAATATTGACTTCAGCAAAACAGACTGAAAATATAATTTTCAAGATGACTTTACATGTATAATAAGCTTTTATCTCTTCTAATCCCAATGGATTAGTCTTCTGACTTTGAAACAGAGGGTTGTGGGTTCGAATCCCAGCCATGGCGTAATTTCCTTCAGCAAGAAATTGTCCACACTGTGCTGCACTCAACCCAGGTGAGGTGAATGGGTACCCGGTAGGAAGAAATTCCTTGAATGCTTTGAGCACCTAGGCAGCCCTGCTAAAACTGGGGTAATAATAATAGCAGGGCACGCCGGGAGAACAGTTTTCAGAACTGAAGTGGCTTCCCTGGGTATAAATATACCTATATTATTATTGTTATTATTATTATTCTTTTCTTGGAAGTGTTAGACTGCTGACCAAGCTAACTTACCCAATACATGGAGCATAATCAGACCCAATACTAGATCCTATGAGAGAGTGATAGAAGGGTGCCGTTGGACCATCTACCAGGAGGGAGCCAAGAATCTGACCAAACACTAATTCCTCTGCATCAGTAACACTGGAAGGGAATAATGAAACAGTCCGCAGATGAGAAATATGTTCAAGCATAAACCACTATCAACACACCATAATCAGATCTACATGTATATATCATCATTATGATTACAAACAACCATATAAAAGGCGCAAAGATGTGATTCTGGTTATTACAAATTACTCAAGAAAAAATAAAGGATATAACATCATCATTATACTTCACATCATCATCATGGTCCTCGTTATCACCACATACCTGCAAACCAATTAAAAATATTTGTAATTTAGGGAATTTTTTATGATTTATGAATTAAAAAGTGGAATAAATCATAGCAATACAATTTTTAACATTGGAGAGTGGAAATCATATTTTAGTACTCAAACACATTTAGTTTTACCAAACAGCTATGTATGTATTCAGGACACAGTGCGCATATACGTGTCATACATCTTGAAAATTGTATCTTGATGGGGTCTATTGGCTAGCGGGTGTATTATAAGGACTGGGCTAGTGCGCCACTGGTTTGGAGTGTGTTACAACATTGGTCATGATGAACAGAACGGTTTTGAAAAGATACCGCAAACTTTCTGCTGTGAGGTTTAAACATATATCGAAGCAGATTCCATGTTCATCTGCCGTTTTTTTTGTGTTTGATTGTGAACCTGTGGATTCTTGATAGGAATAAATCTAGTTGGATTCTAGATTATCTTTAAATGGACTGATTTGAGAGACCGTGTGACTTGCCAATTTAATTTGTAGGCCTACTGCCATTGTACGAGACCCCGTACATCATCAAGCAGGGATCATTGACAAAGTTTTATTAAGGTAAGTTTTTTTTTGTTCATGTTTGTTTTCCATTCAGTAGACAGATGCTGGTTTTGACATTGCATTGCACTTTTAATTTGAATCCAAGCTCCATTATCATCACACTTTGATCAATTTTCCAATGTACAGATATGACCTGACAGTGTCAGAACTGACAGAAGGCATACATGCGTACAATAGGTTAGATATATCATTCAATTTCATATATACCTGTCTCAATTTATATTGTTTGTATACAACTTTTTTGCAAATGTGATCGTGATTATATTTCACCATTTTAATTTGTTCTGTTGAAAATGAAATAAAAACAACTGGACTACAATTGCTTAGAATATATTATAACTGTAGGCCTAACCTTAACAGAACAAAGTATGGAATAAACTTCAGATGAGAATCTCAATAAGAGTTCAAATTAACATACTCTCATCCAAGTTTCCTTTATTTTTTTAATCCTCAGACTTTGTAAATAATCTTCATGAAGAATATCTTGAACCCTGGAGAAAGAAAAATTGACTATAGGCCTACCTGCCAAATAGACTGAGCCAAGAGTATTGATGACATGATGGAGGCAAGCTTTAGTGTTTGATAGTGTAAGCAACAGTTTTTTTTTCAAAATATTACATGGTTCCAGTTGCTCCTCCTTTTTTTGTGACAAACTTCAAACTCTACATCAACTTCAAGTTGATTGTATGTCGCACTTATATTTTCTTCAATTTCTTTTATTCATTTTCTATTTTTTTATATATGAGCACAACATTGTGATAAATGCAGCGGATCACAGTGGAAAACTGTTCGAGAAAATGTTCCTTCACAGTGCCATTGCCAAGGAGTATTCTTGTACAAGAACAAAGACCAAGCATATTATAGACTCTCATGATAATGAAGATGCAGGACTTATAGCAAACAACACGAAGGATTAATTTTACAGTCTGGCAACAGATGGGACATGGACAACATTAAGCTGTATCCGGTACATGTCAAGTCTTTTGATGAGATCTGAGGAAATTTGTCCGAACATGAAACAGAAGATGATCAGGACATTCAAATTGGCTATGAATGTCCCACATTCCTGAATGATCACAAGAAAGGGATCAATACAGATGAGTTTTTCAAGAGTGTAAAATACCCACAGTTCTACAGCTTACATGATGAAACACTACCCTATGAAAAATGATGTTCTCTAATTCATGCAAAGGTCTTGAACATCAAAGACAGGATCAATACCAGATTTCAGCAAGTAGATTTTTTGCCAAACGCTTCAATGTGGTAGAGAAAGAAGCAACGGATGAGCTGCAATCAGAGTTCAATCTCTCTCAAATTGACAGAGAGATACAGCACAAAGATGACGTTAGCATCAACCAGGAATGGCATCACATTAGTCAGATAATAGATCCAACATCTGGACAAAAGAAGTATCAACTGCAATACTGCATTCTAGAGTCATGACAGCTACATGTATAATGGTAATAGCAATGCTGATTGTGAGAGAGTGTTTAGCAAGGAAGGAGAGGTACCCAAATCAGTAGAGACACTCAGCTCGCTGATCGCTCAGACTGGCAATGGGAAGCAGAAAAAAAAATGTCACACTGCATCGAACAAAGGTGATGTTGTATTGTAGAAGTACTATCCATAATGCCCCAAAAGGAGCCAAGCAACCAGAAATGTAGAACTACTTCAGCTTTGGTAATTTTTCAAAGTACATACATACTGTATGTACATTTTGATTCAACTTCAGGTGTTTAAGGTTTCCATACAAGCTGAAAAAAGGTACAGTCAAAGTGGCCCCTCATTCTGAAGACTGGTTTAACCTAGACCATGAAGAAAACTGATGTGCTTCAGGCTATCCAGTGGATTGACAAATCTTGGAGGGACACCACTGATCATGGAGGGACACCACTGATGAGACCATCCAGAAGTGTTTTCGTAACTGTGGTATTGGCACTCAGAACCTCGAAGCTGAGAAAGAGGTGGAGTCATCTGAAGTGTCAGGGGATGGACTAGACGCTGTGTGCCAGAGGGAGTTTCAGGTGTCTTTGGAAGAGTTGGCTGAGATAGATGTAGGACTTCTTACTACAGATCCTGAGCAGGCATCTGCAGAAATGCTCTGACCTTCAGGACTCGGTTGAATCCGAACATCTTCGTCAGAAGCAAGTTGCTAGGCAGACTACAATGTTCGACTTTTTTAAGAAGACTTGAAGCTCTTTAGTTGCAAACCAAATGGCCCTTTTCAGGGCCAACCATTACCCGAACGGCCCTTTTCAGGGCCAATCATTACCCAAACGGCCCATTTCAGGGCCAACCATTACCCAAATGGCTCTTTTCAGAGCCCACATGACACCAAGTGAGATACGTGTCATACGTCCCCGTTGTGGTGTCGGTAATGCGTTGGCCCGGGCCTGCGTAGCTGAATCTCACATACACTAAATTCTTTTAGATCTTCAAATCAGTTTGCTTTTATTGGCTTACAAAGCACACTTAATTAACAACATTAATTGATGGTTTGAAATGGTACAAGTACATGTTTAGGCAATGTTATAGTGGCCACTTTTGCCGTTTCCCTTCGGTGGCCGCTATAGACAGGTTTGACTGTATCTTGCTTCTCAAGTGTTGTGTAAATAACAAATAACAGATGAACAAGGTGCTTTTATACATACATGTATACTAGTTTCTTTTGATAACTGTGTTTTTTTTCATCATCATCTTTTCTCAACTACAGTGAAATCTCTCTGTAGTCTAGTACACACCAAAGTGGGACACAAAACATGGCCTTCATAGATACATATGTAGGTAGCTGCTACAGACAGGTTCAAGACACACAACCATGGGGTTTAGCATTGTTACTACATGTATTTACTATGTAGAAAGGTGACTGCTACAATGTATAGAGTGGAGGATAATGAAAAAAGAAAAGACTTATCGCTTTGATTCCACACCTATTACAAATATAGTGATCTAAACTTCAAGACAAAGCAGCCTTTGTTGGAAATAAGTGAAACAAAACAACAGATTTGCCCTGTCCATTCCACTGAAATCACTTCAACATGCAGACATGACAGTAAATACAAGAGAAATCTAGGAAAGTTCTTACTTACTCTTTGATGACGAAGCTTGCTGTCAAAGTGGTCTGTTTATTTTGATCAGGTGCCATAGGATCTGAAGGGCAGTAAACAGTATGTTCACGCTAAAGGATAAATGGAGATTAACAGATTGATTGGTTGATAGATAGATAGAAAGATTGATAGAAAGACAGATAGATGGTTTTTATTGAGTAACAAAACAAATATATTTAAATCTTGTACAGGCATAGTAGTTAACAAGGTGGTGACTCTTCTTTTGACCCCTTGATGACATTTGACCCATGTGAACACACAAATGATAATACCCAACAATCATTTGTACAAAGTGTGAACACAACTGCTGCAGATATAAATAAATGAAGGCAAGTTAAACAAAATCTTTAATAAAGTGGTTCACAAACCCAAGTTTTGCGATCAAAATAACCTGCAATCTTTTGACCCTTAGATGACCTCTGACTCTATCATCCACATGTGGTATTATTACCCAAATATCATTTGTATCAAGTGTGAACACAATTGATGCAGAAATCAAGAAATGAGAGTAACTTGAATACAATCTTTATTGGTGCACATGGTCTCATATCATTTGATGTTTTGACCCCCTTCATGACCTTTGAACCCATCATCTTCATGAACACACATGTATTATCCAAGGACCATTTATACCAAGTGTGTACATAAGTCATGCAAATATAAATAAATGAGAGCAAGTTTAACAAGAGTGTCGCTAAGAAGAGCATATAATATGCCCGTCTGCAACGCGGAAAATGGAGTAATTGGTCAAGCAAAAGTGGAAGGTGGGAACTTCACCTTTGATCTTCTGACCTCAAAATCAATAGAGTTTCTGGGATCTATGCTAGTATCATACACACCAAATTATATGAGCCAAGGTTAAGTTGAACTAAAGTTCTCACGTTTACAAGGACTTCAAAAGGGAAGGATGAAAACATGTCACTGTGATCTTGGACTTTGCCCTTTTGACCTCAAAATCATTAGGCTTAATGGGATCCATGCTAGTATCATGCACTGAAGTTATTGCATTTACAGTTTTTATTACAATAAAAGCCAATATATATATATATATATATATATATATAATCATTGTTGCTGCTACAGGAAATCAATTTGCCATTATCATCTCTGTAAACTATGGAAAAACGTCACTAAGCTTCGTTACAACATGGGCTCTATTCAGTAAACTTGTTAGGATACCAATTTTGCAATAACAGTTAAAAGCCACTGAAATCCTTCAATCTGATATTAGGTGATAGTGAACTTGTCCATTTGTTATTATGACAAGTCGTCATGAAAGTGGGATCCAGATCTAAAAATAGCTGTAATTGGCTTCAAAGCAATGACATACTGGACTAGTCCATCTCGTTTCATTCGGTACTTCCGTATGTGGCTGCAGACGTTCAAAGCGGGACAGTGCCTTCTGTTCAATCAGCTCTAGATGGCGCTCAAGGGGAAGATCACCGTAAGTATAGAACCTGCAAAAGAAATACTTCAAGATGATAATTGAGATGAAACATTCGTTGTGTTAAACTAGCGATGAGGGGCAAACCAGGTTTAAACGTACTCCAACAACTCGGGCAGCCTGCTATGTAAAAAGTGATCAACACTGTTGATGCTATTAAAAGTATCCCCACATGTTAAAGTGTAAAATGTCAAAACCCTGACTGCATCATCTCATAACTGCATGGCCGTGTTGACCCAAGGGTTCATCTATCTAGACTTAGTCATCATCTTTCCTGCATTTATCTTATTCCCCCCGAATACTTATCAATGAATAGTGGCAATCAGTATGAAATCTCATACTTGCACTTCATTGTGGAAAAAACTACTCCATAAATGCTTAACAGGATATTGGTTAGACCATACTTTGCTATGAATGCTGGGTAATCTAGCCTGCTGACATGTACACGTATACCAGATCACGCAAATCAGAAAGCATGACACACATGAACAGCATCATTTCAATCTTATTTGCTACTACCTGTAGATATATTTCAAAACCTGGTAATGCATGTATATGTCTATTGCTATGACAATACTCATTTAGTTCAATTTTGGTCATTCTATCGGGTTGGGGCTATCTTTGTTAAGTACACGAACTGAAAAACTATGTCTTATTTAGAATAGGCAAATATTCTACAAATATACCTGGCTTTTAGTATAGCAGGAATGATTTTGTCCATGGTTGGACTTGCAATACTAGTTTTCCCCGAGGGGAGAAGAAGGGAAAATGAGTAATTTTGCCAGTACAAATGAGGAAGAATAATTCCCTCTATTCTTTCAAAATAAAGGCCTGGTATATTTGTTTTATATCCTACATTTAAAGTTAGAACAATAGATCTTTATAATCTAGTCCTTGTACACTTAGTTCATCCTTTCTTAATCTTAACCATAATATGGATAAAGCGCTGCGCTGACTGATCTACATTTCCTGAAGCCACGCACTCAGAGGGATGCAGATTTGTGCCTACACCGTCCCTCCACAGGACTTGCCCAGTAGAGACACCTCGCTGAATGGTGCGTCAGAGAGATTGCATGATTTGTGACGTCAACGATGGATTAATGCACAAATAAATCATAAACGTCACGGAATAGCAAATTTTCTTGAGTGGGCATTTTGTTTCAAGGGCATAGCTAGAACATGTTTGGTCACATAATGCCTTTTAAACCAATCACTAAATAGAAGATTTAATTTATGGAATAATAATAATAATATACTCATTTATATAGCGCAGAAACTATGTGCATATATTCTACTGCGCTGCAATTTAGAGCTGGTGAAATGCTTGAAAAATAAAATTAGAAAAAGGGGTTTACAAAAGAAATGTATGGTAGTTATTTGAACAGATAACTTTTCAGTTTAAGTTTGAACGTTTCTATTGATGGACATGATCTCACAACATATGGCAAACCATTCCATAACCTTGGGGCTGCACAGGCAAAAGCGCGATCTCCCAAAGTTATCTTTGTATTACGAGCGGGGATGTGAAGGAGCAGATTATCATTAGAACTACGCAGGTTGTGAGAGTGTCTGTGAACTTTTCTTTGTAGAAGCTCAGAAATGTAACTGGGGGCTTGACCACTTAGTGCCTTGTATACAATTAACAAAATCTTGAAAGATATTCGTTGGCGAACCGGAAGCCAGTGCAGATCTTTTAATACAGGGGTAATCCTTGAAAATCTAGATTGACTACAAATCAGCCGTGCACATGCGTTCTGTACTCTCTGAAGACGTCCAATTTGAGATGAGGGGAGCCCATACAACAAACTGTTACAATAATCTACCTTACTAATAATGCATGCATGGACAATTGTTTTCATGCTTTCATTGTCAAAGTATTTTCGTATACGTCTGAGGTTGTATATCATATGAAATGAAGATTTGCACACATTGGTAATATGTGCATCCATATTCAATTGCGAATCAAAAAATACACCAAGATTTCTTACATTAGAGTTTAATTCTATGACTGAACTGCCAACTGATATCCCGTCAAAATCTAGCTTATTCAGTTGTTTAGATGTGCCGATAACTAGTAATTCTGTTTTACTGTCATTTAGCATAAGTTTGTTATGCAGCATCCATTCACGTATGTAACCAACACAATCTTCTAGAAGAGAGATGCTCTGCTGCTGAGCAAGCAAGTCTGGCGTAAAAGACAGATAGACCTGTGTGTCATCTGCGTAGCAGTAACAAGATACTTTAGGAAATAGACTATGTATATTTGTAATGAGTTGACTTGTGTATAAAGTGAACAATAGAGGGCCGAGACGGGACCCTTGCGGGACTCCGAAAGGTACTGAGAAAATTTCAGACACAGTTTCATCAATTTGGATCCGCTGACATCTGTCAGTTAGATATGATTCTATCCAGTCAAGTACTACACCCTTAATACCAAAGTGTCTGTTTAGTGTATGCAATAGGTTAGTATGATCAATGGTATCGAATGCGCTACTAAGATCTAATAAAAGTAATAAGGTGACTTTCTTATCATCCATAGCCATGAGAATATCACTCTTAATTCTTAACAGTGTGGTTTCAGTACTGTGATACTGTCTATAGGCTGACTGATTAATTGGAAGAAGAGAGTTGCAGTCGAGGTGATTCATTATTTGCGTATAAGCAGCACCTTCCACTAGCTTTGATACATACTTCAGATTACTTACAGGCCGAAGATTACAGAATTTTGTTTCCAAGCCAGGTTTTTTCAATAATGGTTTAACTATAGCGGTTTTCCACAGCAAAGGAAAATTACCAGATGACAATGAGAGATTAATTAGAGATGTGATGGTGGGAATCAGTGTGTCCATACACTGTAAAAGAATCTTTGTGGGCATTGGGTCAGATGCACAAGACTTTTTGCTGAACTTAGTTATAAGTTTCTTAACATCATGTTCTGACAGAAGAGTAAAGTTAATAAAGTCAGGTACGTCATGGGAGGAGACCTGAAGATAATTTGTCTTTGGATTGCTGCTTGCATTCAATCTTGACTCAATATCTTCATGGATCTGTATTACTTTGTTCTGAAAAAACTTGCCTAAATCATCCACAAAGCCCTGTTTGTCAATAATGCATGGTATTACAGGTTGTTTATTCGCAATATTCAACAGAGACTTCACCACACGAAATAACTGCTTTTGATCACCTTTGTTTTCCATAATCAAATCATTGTGATGGATTCTGCGAGCTTCATTTAACACATGCAACATGTGATTGCGTAGTGACTTATACCTATTCCAATCGCTCATCGTCCTAGATTTTAACCAACGCTTTTCAGCTTTCCTTTTCTGTATTTTTGCAATCCTTACATTATCAGTGAACCAAGGTACTTGAGTTCGCAGAACAACTTTTTTAGTTACAACAGGTGCATGTTTATCTAAGATACTATTTAGTGTTACATCATATAATGAGACCACTTCCTCAAGATCACAAGGTGTATGTTTGCAAAGATCACTACCGGCTATATCAAACTTCATCGCATCAATGTCAATTACTCCAAGCCTACGGAATGAAATTACTTTAGAAGGCAGTGGAGGTTTGTATGAGTTAAGAGTGCACATAACAGGAATATGATCACACAGAAGAGAACTATGTGGCCAGGGTTTGCCAACTATAATTTCATCTGACTGTCGATGAATCATCAAGTCAAGGGTATGACCATGAATATGTGTACTAAAATTGACCAATTGTGTACAAAAAAGAGACTCGAGCAGATCCGAAAAAGCTCTTGCCTCTGCCTTGACAGTATCCACATGGATATTAAAATCTCCAACAATTAACAATGGGAGATTAGACAACAAATGACATTGGATGTAATCATTAAACTCAGATATGAATGATGAAACTGTTACAGGATGAGATTCTGAGTATGGCGGTCTGTAAATATTAATCAATTGCACATTAAATGACTGATATGAGACAAGATATTCAGCAAACTCGAAAGAGTTCTTCTCACCAGCAGCAGAAAATAAATGCCAGTAATCATTTCAGCAAAAAATTAAGAGCAGGTGGGTGTTTCATACAGCTGTTCGTAAGTTAAGAGAGACTTTGAGAGCGATTTGTGATCATTTCTTGTGGTAAATAGTATATTACAAAATTTTCATTGGCGATGGTTAAGCGCATAAGAAAGGATCACCAGTTTAAGTTGCTCTTAACTTACAAACAGCTTTATGAAACACCCACCTGGGGCCCGTAACACAAAACTTAGCAATGATCATAAAACATTTTTCTACGACTGATTCCATTGACTACATGTACAATCAATCGTGAAAATTATGCGTACGATCAATCGCTAGCCTTTGTGTTACGGGACCCAGGTCTGCTTTCTCTCACCTGGAGTTGCTTGGATGGTAGTGGGTAGCATGAAAATGTTTGAGTTGATCCCAGGTTAGATCGGGGATCCTGATTGGTTCACCTCCACTATTGTGTGAATATGTATGAGATGGGAGGAGCCTACTCTGTAGACTGTGGGCAAACAGCTGATCAGGACTTGACTAGAAATGAAACACATTTAGAAATGTACACAAGATATGGTCTCAATAGGCAGCAAAAGACCAAATTAGTCTATTTTTATTATTGCCGTTATAATTTCTGTAATTGTTATTATCATCACATACTTTTGCAAGGCGTTTATCTACATTTGCCACTCTCCACCCAGGTGCAGTATGTGGGTACCCATTAGGAAGAAATTCCTTACATGCTTGAGCGTCCGAATGGGGTAGCCGTCCTAAAGCCGTATATTATTCTTATTATCATCATTCGTATTTTCATTATTATTAATAGTAGTAGGAGTAGTAGTATTATTATAGGTATCATTGTTATTAACATTATCATTATTATTATAATCCTTGTCATTATCATTATAATTATTATTTTCATTATTATTACTATCATCATTATTACGAATACAACTGTTTCATTTCTTTTTCCTTGTTTCAATTAAACAATCAAATACAAAGATCACGGCTTTATACATACCATGGCACCTTTCATTTCGTTAAAGACAACTCCCTTAAACACAATAGGTGAAGATTGGTCCTCTGTCACCTCATGTTCCAATCGCCAACCTTCCTGCCTGAATTTGAAAAAAAAATTGAAACTATTTTGGATTAGAAACAAGCTTCCCTCAATGAATTTCCCGTTGTTATATTTAGTCTTGTTTGCTATTGTTTCATGCAGACACAAGAATGGATTGTTTCACCAAATCTGCAATTTTCTTCAAAGGAAAAGTCCACCCCAACAAAAAGTTGATTTGCATAAAAAGAGAAAAGTCCAACAAGCATAACACTTCAAATTTCATCAATATTGGATGTACAATAAGGATTTTATGAGATTTTAAAGTTATATGCACATCCTGGTCAGTAGCAAATGAGGAGACTGATGATGTCATCCATCGTGCTATTTCTTTTGTAGTTTATTATATGAAATATGAAATATTGTAATTTTCTCATTGTCAAGTGAAACAATTAGTTCCTCCCTGAATATGTGAAATCATCATTGTTTACTACTCTTTGATTCAATCAAGTTTGTCCTTATTGTCAGATCTGTAAAATATGAAATATTTCATAATTCAAACAGTAAAACACAAAAGAAATATGAGTGATAGGCATCATCGACTGTCTTATTTGCAAGTCACTGAGTTGTGCACATAAGTGTTTTGTGCAAAATAAGCAAAGCTTTGAAATTTCGTAACTTTCTTATTTTACATCAAATTTTGATGAAATTTTCAGCGCTAAGCTGGTGTGATATTTCTATATTAACCCTTTATAAAAAACTTGGAAATCTGTGTTTGGCCATTAATTTCTCCCTACTCCCAATTTTAAACAATGCATATTTTACATCATTCAAAAGATCATTTCATTCTCTGTAAAATGATACCATGCTTGTTATGATCATGTCATCACAAAAAGAGCAGGATTCAAAAGTGTCGGATGAGGTCTGAATTGGAAAGCTGTAAAACGAGCAAAAAAGTTTGGAAATATGAGTTTGGCCATTAATTTCTCCCAACTCCCAATTTTACACAATACATTTAATTCTCTTTAAATTGATACCATGCTTGTTATGATCATGTCATCACGAAAAGAGCAGGATTTAAAAGTTTTGAATGAGGTCTGAATTGAAAAGCTGCAAAACGAGCAGAAATAGTCATGAAGGGTCAATACAGAGCACGACTCTTTTTGTGTGCCAATTGAGATGAAAATCCATTCAAATCAAGCCCCTGCTTCTGTTGTGATGGCTCTGTGAGATACCTGTAGCATGGTTTGAGTCGTGGTTTGAAATACCCATGCATGTTTGTTTGTTTATTTTGTTTGTTATGTGTTTGGTTGTGCAGAGGTGTGTTTGATTCCATATTAATGTTGATGTTAAGGTGCATGAATACAATTAAAAGAAACCGCTGAGAAAGTCACTCATCACCACGGAAAAAAGAACAGTGACTTCCTGTATTGTGTCATTTTGCAAATTTTAAATTTTAAAGGCACTGCACCTCCATGTGAACCATAATCATATCATGTAGGGTATCATTTTGATAAAAATTAAATTCTCTATTCATTGATATTAATTACAAATTGATATTTACTAAAACCGAGGAGGGATTATCAATCAAAGTCAGATTTCCAAACCTTTTTTTTAGGAGTTTACATTCAAATCAACATTTTTCCGGGGTGGACTAGACCTTTAAAGATTCCCAAAGGTACATGTAGCAGGCAATGAGTGATACTGTAGGTATTCTAAATTTAAACCTTTACAGTTTGTCATTTTTCTAAGTGAAAAAATGGCGTACATTTTTGGTCTGTACATGCACCAGTCATGGGCACTGAAAGAGTTGAAATAAAATTGCCACAAAGTCTTACATGAAGTCAAGTTGCCTCAATCTTGGGAAGAATGCAGCATCAAGGTAGACAGAAAGAAGATTCTCAAAATCTTTGGCATTCTGAGTCGAGAAGGGGTACATCGTATAGTCACTAGCTGCAAGAAGTATTTTGATGGAATAGAAGATATAATGGTAGCAACATCGGGGTCCTGTTACATATGGACTTGTTAATATAACAAATGCACAATTTCTACAGCAAATTTACTATCAGCCAATCAGATTGAAGGATTTCAGTAGCTTTTACCTGTTATAACTAATTCTTTTAAAATATCAAGTTTTATGAAACAGCCTCCTATTTACTACCTTTCAGAATGGTTATGACATAAACACTTCATTCATGTACAACCTTCCAATGACAAAATTGACATAGGGCAAATGAAACCCGGGGGGGGAGTGGGGTCTTCATAAATAGTTAAGTGTGACTTAGAGTCAATGCGCACATGATCTCGTTGATTAATATGCAGTAGCATGCGCCCAATCTCATTGATTAATATGCAGTAGCATGCGCCCTCTCAGCAAGATTTGTCCAAACAGTGATGCGTTTTATACCGCACGCAACTCAAAGTCACACTCAAATTTTTTGAAACATTTCTTTGGAAATTCTGAAATTCTCATGTAGCAAAGTTTGGCTGATTTAAAAATGTACTCTCAAAGAAATTTTTTTTTCTCCTGGCCTCTGGATTCAGCCAAACAAAACCCCTTCTTTATTAAACAGAGTATTCATAGACCTATAACTAATTTACCTTTTTGGCTCCCCCCCTCCCCTTGACTTTTCACCATAACTCTGAAATGTAATAGATTAGGGCTGCCTTGTTTCATATCTACTTTCTTTCAAGTCTCTCGCACTACATATGTCACAAATTATTTGCATCTGCATTTATTCATAATTCCAATGAAAGTTCTGATTTGTGATAGTGCAATCTGCGGCCCAAATCACAAGTCAGTCACCCGGGGACTTTTAGGGTGAACATACAGAAATATATTCACAAGACAAAAATAAATTGGAACCATGGTTTGAATCTTTGGGCAAAATATCAGATGCTAGGGGTACTGACAAATATGAAAAAGACATCTCTTAACTCTTCTTGCGTTGACCTGTAAACCCTCTGTATGTTGCATTATTTTAGCAGTGAACCCTTCTATGTGGTATTTACTGTTATTTATACAGCTATAACCTTTATCTGAACATTTAAAAAGGAAACAGTGTTAAGCAAACTTGTAGTGATTGATGGGCTTTCGTGTCATGTATGATTATTTATTGCATTACTAATGAAATAACACATTGAAGATCACTTATTTTGAAAGTCTTTCTTCTTAAATTTCCAATACTGGCATGATTCTTTTTAATTGTATTCACCTGGGCAGTTCATCACACAAATTATTCTAACATTGGTAATCTAACAAAAATAGACCATATTATATCCTACATAGATTGAATCCTGTATAGTGATTGGTTCAAATAGCATCATGTGACCGAATATAATTCAACTATGCTGTTGTGTGACGTCAGACCTTGATATATTTTTCGCTACACCAATATTGTGACGTCACTATTTCAGAAAACTGGATATTTAGCTAAACTCTAGGGCACATCGTCCAGCGAGCTCTCTCTCCCGGTCAAGTCCTGCGATGCGTCGGCGAAGGCACTCATCTGCGTTCCGCTGAGCGCGGTGGCTCGCAGAAAGTAGGTCATTCAAGGTAAGTAACCGGACTTTGCCAGCTCAGCGCATAGATTTTGGTTATAGATTATTAAAAGTAGGATATAAAACAAATATACATTGTATCAGGCGTTTCATTCGAAAGCATAGTGGGAATTATTAATCCTCGGTTGGACTGGCAAAACTACTATAGTAAATAGTAATTACCAGACCAACCTCAGATAAATAATTCCACTATACTTTCTCAAAGCCTGATATATTTGTTTACTACGGTGGAAAAGTGGGATACGCAGCGAGAATGGGAAAAGAGGGAGAGGGCAAAATAGACTTGGGAAAAAGATGGAAATGGAGACTGAAATAATATTAATATGGTCCATTTATATAGCGCAGCTACGATAATTGCATACACTCTACTGAGCTGGATACTATACCCCAGCTGTAGCTGAGCCGGCATATAGGCGATTTTAAAAGCATTCAAGGAATAAATCCTATCGGGTACCCATTCACCTCACTTGGGTTGAGTGCAGCACAATGTGGGTAAATTTCTAGCTGAAGGAAAACACGCCATGGCTGGGATTGGAACCCACGTCCCTCTGATTAAAAGACGAAAATCGTAAACACTAGACCAGGACGCCCACATAATGAGAAAAGAGGGATCTCAGAGTGAAAGTGATAATGGGAAAAAAAGAATGGGAAGATAGTGAAAGAGAATAGGAAGAGAGCCAGAGAGGGAAAATAACGGAGCCAATCAAGCTTTGATCGACTTTGCTAGAGCTTCATCTTTCTTACCTGTCCATGCATTCATAAACGTAGATAGTGATCTATTGAGCATCTTAAAGAACGGGTCTCTCACTGGGTAGTCCTGTGAGCCACACAGGACTGTATGCTCTAGGATGTGAGATACGCCCGTGCTATCCATTGGTGTGGTCCGAAACCCAACACTGCCAAAGAAAAACAAATAAATAATGACTAGGGTTACGTCCAGGAATGAAAGGGTCAGTTCACCATGACGATAAGTTGGTTGTAATACAGGGTAAAAATTATGGGACAATAATGGGGGAGGTTTAATAAGAATCCGTCGAAGGATAATGGAGTTTTGAGTTTTCAACGTTTTAAATTTGTCATGTCACAGACAGGCAGCTCCTCCATTTGTTGTGTAATAAGAATTAAAAAAAAATGCTTTCCTCAAAAAAAAAGAAAATGATTCTAATTGTGTGTTGAATATATAATCAGACACATCATTTCACACTCCATTCTATAAAAAAAATATTTCTAATCATCATGTTCCTTTAGAAAATTGGAATTTACAGAATTTGTATCACATGATATATGGTAAGCTCGCATATGACGTCATAAATTAAAAAATCATAACTCTTATTCTCTAATGCATTTAAAATAAAACCTTCATCAATAATTTGTGTATTCATTTGATGCGTACTGGTCACTGGATAGATTACGGGACTTTATCTTCAACCTGGTGCACTATTTCTGTTATAATCTGCTGATTAACACTTCATAGTAAAGACTGGTCACGAAATATCTGCAGAAAAGCTAAAATTGTGATTTTCAATGAGATTTATGAAGTGAATTTGTGTTATCTGTACTACGATATACGTAAGCCCATATGCAACACGTTGTACGGTACGTTGCATTCACGGCTTAGTACAGTTCATGCCCGTTATAGCAACATGAGTGCATTTGCATATGAATGGTAAACATTTCGAACAAGTATGATGATGGTGTCTTGGAAGCGTCCATGGCCGTGGAGCTTACATATTGCATGTTTCATGCTCTACATTGGCTTGTCAATAACTTTTTGCAATAATTCAGATGGATTTCTTGCTCCAAAACCTAAAGCTCGATACTCCAATCTCTACATCCAGAAAGGATACTTGAAATCTCGTATCCCATATTATAGTAACGCTATCGCTAGTCTCAACATTAGGATCATCTGCTGTGGTGATGTGAATCCTAATCCAGGCCAGTGTTAGATCACGTCTCTCTGATAAAACCCAAACTCGATCAACTAGTAAGCAATTGAGTTGCATTCTGCTAAATGCCAGAAGTCTACGTCAGAAAGTACCCGAGTTCGAATCATATATTTGCACTTCCCGACCAGACATCATATGTATTAATGAAACATGGTTGAATGATGATGTTTACGATGCCTCCGTGGGTATTCCACAAGATTACCTTATATTTCGTCGTGATCGCCCTGATAATCGGCGTGGAGGTGGCGTCTTGATTGCTATAAAGCAGTACCTGATACCGGAACGGAAGGTAAACAACAGCTGTCTTGAAATCATCTGGGCCTCCTTCAAGAATGGTTCTGACTCATGGCTGATTGGTGTATTATATAGATCTCCTAATAGCAACACATCTTATTGGGATAGGTTGCAAGCTGAATAAGATTTGATCAAACCTGATGATTATGATGGATGTCTCCTTCTAGGTGACTTCAATGTTGATATGTCGCCAAATGTTCATTCTTCAAATCAGATTCACTTGTCATCAATGATGAATGAGCTTGATCTGATTCAGATGGTATCCTCTCCAACTAGATTGTCGAATGGATCTTCCACTGAGGGATCGATCATCGATCTTGTCTTCACCAACCGTCAATACGCTCTTCTGGATGTTAATACCATGGCTAATCCTGTGGAGTCTGACCACCTAGCAGTAAGTGTTCGCCTGCGATCACCGAAGCCTGCTCCGACGCCTTCAGTTCTCCGATCGTTTCTTCATTTGAAACAGGCAGACTTTGGTCATCTTCGGCATTCTCTACACCTATTACCATGGAATTCTCTACTGGATCCGGCTGACATTGAGGAAAGCTAAGAACTATTTCTTGACCTCTTTCATGCTGCCGTCAATGATGCTATCCCACGTACCTTGAAGAAGAAGTCTAAATGTTCACCTTGGATCTCAACAGAACTAAAGAAACTTGTCTTGCAGAAACATTCTTTGTTTAGAAACGCTAGACGGTCTAAAAGACCTGACGATTGGACTGCTTACAAAGCTCTTAGAAATAAGGTAAAGAAAGAAACTAGGAAATCTTACTGGACTTATGTGAACTCTCTCTTTACTTGTAAATTCTGGTCATTTATACGTAATAAAAAGCATGCTGTACCACCTCCTAAATTCACGTTAAATGATATTAACATGTGTAAACCTTGCAACATTGCTAATGCTTTCAGCACTTATTTTTCCTCCGTTTTTGGTCCTTCTTTACCTCTTCCTAAGGCTCCTTCTTTATGTACTTTGCCTATCCCTTCTCTCTCTGACCTGTCCGTCTCCACCTCTGATATTCATTCTGCTCTTCTTCGCCTAACCAAGAACAAACCACCGGGACCTGTCGACTTGTTACCCAGTGTACTCAGTAACATTGCCCTTGAAATTTCACATCCTCTATCTATTTTGTTTAATGCTTCTCTCCACAGTGGAACTGTGCCTTCTTCTTGGAAACGAGCCCATATTACCCGTTTTTAAGAAAGGTGAAACATCCGACATTACTAATTACTGGCCTGTTGCCCTAACATCTGTGTTGTGCAGAATGCTTGAGAAGATGATCGTGAAGGCTATTGATAATCATGTCGAATCGTTTGGTCTCCTTAATAGAAACCAGCATGGTTTTACGAGAGGGAAGAGTTGTGTTACTCAGCTGGTGAATGTGCTCCATAGATGGGCGACTGTCTTGGATAAGAGATCCCCACCACGAATCGACGCAGTTTTTCCAGACATGTCGATAGCTTTCGACAAAATGCCTCACAATGCTCTTCTTGCCAAGCTATCCTCTCAATTCAACATTCAGGGTAACCTGTGGAGATGGATTTGTTCTTTCCTTTCTAACCGCTATCAGTCTGTTCTCTTTCAGGGTTCAACCTCTCCTTGGATTCATGTTCCTTCCGGAATTCCGCAAGGGAGTGTTCTGGGACCCAAGCTATTCAATCTCTTCATTAACGACATCTCCACCTCCCTTTCTTCTGAAGCTGTTCTCTTTGCAGATGATCTTCTCTTATTCCGTGTTATTTCTTCTGATGCTGACGAAACCATAGTCCAAAATGACTTAGATAGCTTGATACAGTGGACTGCCAGCAATGGTATGTCCTTTAATGCACACAAGACTAAAGTTATGCATGTAACCAGGAAGAAAAGAATCCAAACTCCTCAGTACTATTTAGGAAACGCATGCATATCATCCATATCTTCATTCTTGTACTTGGGTATTACAATTAGTTCAGACCTATCATGGAACCCACACATTGATTCAATTGTCTCTAGGTTGAACCGTCTGCTTGGTTTTATCCGAGTTGTTGCACGTGGTGCCTCTACCAATGCCATATTTGCATTATATAAAGCTCTCATCTTGCCAATCCTCGAATATGGCATTCCTGCCTGGCACCCGACGACCTTAACTCAATCTAGGAAAATTGAAAAGATTCAGCGTGCGGCAACCCGCTTAGCTCTCAAGCAGAGGCGAGGCGAAATGCCGTATGATGAAAGACTTCTGGCACTTAACTGGTCATCACTCACATCTCGTAGGGACTACTTGTTATGCTCATTAGCATACAAGTGCCTGTCGGGTTTATGTGACTGTGAATCTCTTCTTGAAAACATACTCATTAACCCCCGTCATATGGAAGTTCTTTCCTTTCGACATCTTTCTTCTAGGACACAATCCCTCTTCTGCACCCCCTCCAGAAGACTACCTCGACTGTGGGACACACTACCCAACAACATCAAGGATGTTGCTGTTCTTTCTCCTACTTTCCTCAGTTCTGTAAAGCAAGCAATTCTATTTCCTGATTAAGACTTTTATGCTTTTCTACTTTTCCTGCTTAATACAATGATTCTGGTTCTGCCTTGGAGACATTTTCTTTTCATTATCTCTGCCTCTCTCTCTCTTTTCTCCTCTTTACTTTGTATAAATTATATCTTTCTCTCCTATCAAAATTATGCAATTATACATTATGCACTTAATTGCATGCTTTTCTCCAGATTTTATCTTGTATTTTATCTTGTAAATTATCTTAATTATTTTAAGGCTAGTACAGTGATATTCCTATCCTTTCTCTTTATCTCCTCGATTCGTTAATCCAATGCTTTCTTATCCCAATTTCCTACCCTGATAAGTTTTATCATGTTATCATGTTTTTTCACTGTACATGTATCGTTATGATAAATCAAGTGATTATATCCTGAAAAAGTTTTCGATATTAATTACATTTTACTTTGGACTTTTACCCCCCTTATTTTTTCAGATCTCCAGTTACACCAGATCTGATATATTTGAATTTCCAATTTCTATTGCAAGTTTATTTAAATATACCCCTTACATTACTGTTCAGCACCGAGGTGTTATTTTTTTCCAATTTTGCAGTGGTATTTTTTTTATGCATCTCAATACTATCTAATTAATTATTTTGGCACCCTTTTCAGTATTCCCTTTTTAAACGTGCAATATTTTGTGTAATAGTATTTATATATTTTTATTTATGTCTTGGGAGCGGCATGTGTGGGGGCTCATGCCTTCGGGCAACAGTGATGAATTTCGCTTTTGTGCCCCCTGACCCACATGCCGTTCCCGCATTCTTTGCATGTTAATGTACTGTAAATTTTCTAATGTAATGTGTATGTACTTTTTATATTGGTCAAATAAATAATAACAATAATAATTTTTCTGTTTTTATTTAAACTAATTTATCATCAGGATGAACTTCCTCTTAATAAGCAAAAATGTGTCAAGATGTTACCCATTACTTCTAAAGAAAATATCAATAAAATAATTGCAACCCCCCCAAAAAACCCTCCCCTCTCTCCTTGTGTCCCTAAAAGTATGCACTATTTCAAAGATCTGTTAGATCTCGCTGATAACATGTAGAAAGAGAAAATGGAATGAAATAAATAAAACATTCATTTCTAAGTGATATATTTGTTTTTATTAAGAGGTTATAGAAGTTGATTAAAATAACTTTTTTTTAAAATGAGCTCCCTGCATTTCCCTTTATTGTGAGGTTATATTTAAACCAATACATTAAAGGGGTCATAAACCAAGACTGATAAGATAAAACTTTAATATCATGCACATTAAACATGCAACAATATCCCCACATTGCAAAACAAACAAACCTGTCCTAAAGCAGCAGTGACTTTTGAAAAAAAAGTTACTTTCACATTCTAACCCTCGTTCATTCATAACTCACTAAAATTTGAATACATTTAATCAATAAGCAAAAAACAGTTATTATGAATCACAATCATAATACATTGAGAAAACACACTTGATATTCAAGCACTCCCCCCCCCATGTTTTATTTTTAAATCACTATTTATAACATTACAAAAGAAGAAAACCTACGGGCATGTTTACCTGAAAACATTGTTTGTATCTTCTCTAGCCACATGTAGATACTGAGCATTAGTCTTGTCATGCCGTAACTGGACAGCCGTCAGGTACAATTCAGGAACTGGAACTACCTAGTCAAAAAATAAATTTACACGGAATAGTTTTGACAAATATTGAAATCGAATCGGGTACACCAGTCACAATTCTTTGACTCACTGATACCTGTTTCAGCCAGAGAACAATAGAATCAGTGGACCAAACCTATTGTTCTCTGGTTGAAACAGGATATAGTGATTCAAAGATTGGTGACTGGTACTGTACACTCTTACCTAGTGTCTTAAGACTCTGCATGCAGAATTTGCATACCCCCATAAAATCTCGTATAAAATTTGCTTCAACTTAGGCAAATTTATTTTGGAATTGCCCATTTACACAGTTATTTTGGAATCAGCAAGGAAAAGAACTCACCATGTTTGATTTTTCATTATTAACGGAAAAAAGTGTAATACTCGGTATTTTATCAATAAAATGTCTTCTTTTTAATCATGTTTTAGTTATTGCAAAGAAATCAATTTATCTAAGTAGATGTAAATCATGTAAACCAACAGTTTCTGATTGTGTTGATTTGTTAACTCGATCATATAAATGGAAAAGAATATAGCAATTCGAAATAACAAAAGGAGTGTCCACGAACGCAGGTGGCAAGACATGGTACAGTGGTTATCCACTTATGTTATGTAACTGTTATGTAATTTCTTATAATGTATCATTTGTATTTGTTCAATTGTATTGGATGAATGTACCTTGAAGTGACCAATAAAACATCGTTTAAATACAAAAAAAACTTAGGCAAATATTGGACCTTTTCAAGGTTGACTAAATTCAAGCCAAGGTCACCTGAAGGGCAGTTCATTAAAAACAAACGTTTAAAATAAAACATACTAAAAAATGTGTAAAATTTAACAAACCTTTTCAACTGAAAAACCGTGGACCCTGTCTCCTGGTTGGTATATCTTCACTCTTTCCTGGGCTTTACTTACAGCAGAAGAGCATCTCCTGCAATCACTTCTGAAATAGATATATCATTAGTCTTGATAAAAAGTTTGGGTCATTCCATAACAATTCACCCAATGAATGTGCATATTTTGCACCCGACCCTTCGTTGTACTTCCCCATGGCCCAAGCACAAAATTAAAAAAATTAGTCCAATCGATCCGTCGGTTCTCGTGCTACGGCCCGCCCTTTTCTCCATGTTTTGACAAAAATGGGCGTGACCTTCAACTTTCAATGGCCATTGTGTCGTAGCGTGTTGACAAATTTTCACGAAACTGGTACTATTCAATAGGAAATTCAGAGAAGAATCCAAAACATGCATCAAATAACGTATTGGAGCGATTTATAAGGCCTTTATATGACCTTTGACCTTTACTTTGACCTAGAGAAATCATAATCATGAACTGGTAAACACTTTACTAACATGAATATCAGTATGTGGGACTAGAGTGACATTTAAGATCAGATAATTGGTATCTTTGGAAGAGTTTTAAAAGGTGAAGAAATAAAATATCATCATTGGTTTTAACATATTTTGTCAGTGACATACTAATAATTAAGCCTGAGTCATATCGATTATTTTGAAAACCGGTGTTCGACAGCTCTAATTCGATCGAACATCGATGCATCGAATATTGAAGGCGGGGAAAATTTAGTCTTTTGTTTTTGCGTCGATGCGATGCGCTTTGCATTATGCACTACGCACTGTACTGACGGTATGCGCTGGCGTTGGCCGGGTGAGCGTTGCACAAGCAGATGACAGAGCAAAGTTCGTTTGTATTTTCCATGATCACAAAACACACAAAAAAGGCCGGGGACCAAAGCAGAATTCTTCCCAAAATATCTTCAACAATGATATTTGCAGATGACAACATATAAGTTTAAAATGAAACAATAATAAAGACATGAATCACGCAGAGTCGATCCGAATGATTTTCGGTCAACTAGCATTCGCAGTCCATTCACCAGCCCCGTCCGCACTAGCTCCGTACACTCACTCTCCCGAAACGACAGGCGTGCTTGACGTCAGCGCCAGCAAACAATTGCAATCAACGGAGAGCGCTGTAACTTGCCTGAGATTGTGTAGTTGGATCCAAAATGAGCTCCAAATAAATTTATGGGAATAAATACGTAATTTTCTCTGGATGGTCATTTGAATTGCTATTCAATGCTGATATAACGATTGTGAGGAAAGATTGTGGAATATGAGTTATGACGATGTTCGAGAATTAAAATTAATCCTGATAATGACAATCCAGTTTTTTAGACGCAATTGAGCATGCGATCAAAATAAATACGAATGTTTCGAATCGAGCCCTAAATTCATCTAAATTATTATGATTTAACAAGATTTTATGGTCATACTAAGAATATTGACGATGTCAGCAAAGTATGTTATGTTCATATGGAAGAAATAATACTGGGATTATTTCTATTGTTCCATCTCTGGACGTCTCCTCCAAGCTCCGAGAAAATAAGCACAATGCGCATGCGTGTTTGATGACGTATGACATATTTTCCCATTCATGAAATCAGAGCCCAAAGTTGGGCACAAACTAGCTTCAAATTGATGGGAAAAAATATCAAACGCAATTTTCTCTGTTTTGTCATGTAAAATGATATTATATGGTGATATTACGAACTTGAACAGAGTTTTTGCATGTAGACAATGTTCGAGAATCAATCCTGACGTGATGATTATTTTTTTAGACAAGTGCACTAGCTCGACTCAAGAAGTAAAGTCGATCGTCATGAGATGTCCGCCATTGAAAATTGAAACGAAATACAAACGTTTCACATCAAGCTCTAAATTCATATTAATGATTATCATATGCAAATTATTGTTAAATATTACGATTAAATAATGTTCTATGGTCATGATTTTAATATTGTTCATGAAAGCAAGATTTATTTTACGTTGATCGCGTCAATTTCCGGCCATTTTCTGGTTTGATTAAAGAACAGTACGGCGCATGCACGATCGATGGCCATGACTTCCATTCATGAATTCATCGTGCATAAATTATCTCGGCACGAGCAGACGAGTAAGACTCGAACTATGATCGAAATAAACTTCAAATTAATGGTGAATAGCATCATAATTACTCATTCGGTTTCATTTTGAGGGCAATAGAAATCAAGTAAGTAGTAGTAAAGTTGGACATTACTGATATTTTGAGGATTGATTGTGTAAACCAAACGAATCGGCCGGCCGACGTATTTTTTTTTTTTTTTTCGATGCACCGATTTTGCAAAATCTGCACCGGTGTTCGATGACATCGATCGAACACCGATTTTAAAATCGATTCGACTCAGGCTTACTAATAATTAGCATACACGAAAATCAAGGGAAAAAATGATTTGTCCGGGGGTCAAACTCTAGGTCAAAGTAAAGGTCAAAGGTCATGACCTTATAAATCGCTCTAATACGTTATTTGATGCATGTTTTGGATTCCTCTCTGAATTTCCTATTGAATAGTACCAGTTTCGTGAAAATTTGTCAACACGCTACAGCACAATGGCCATGGAAATTCGAAGGTCACGCCTATTTTTGTAAAAACATGGAGAAAAAGGCAGGCCATAGAACCGACAGACCGATTGGACTAATTTTTTTGTTTTGTGCTTGGGCCATGGGGAATTTTATGTGTACCAAATTACAACAAAAACTGAGAGGGTCGGGTGCAACCACTGGGTGAATCCAGGTGGAATGACCCCTTTATTAAGGCAGTGTATACAGCCACACGCGTGTGTCTTTACCATCCAGCCACACGCGTGTGGTTATATCCAGAACACCTATCTGTGGATACCGCCACATGCCGCCAGTAATAACAGTAAAACACGCATGTAGGTCTGACCGTCTATATCACGATCAAAATAACCTCATTTCTTCATTAAATTCTTACATTCTAAACCCCTTTGATATCCTTAGATCGTTTCAATTTCATTCTCACCGTCTTCTCTCCTTGCTTTTCTTGTCTTGTTACAAACGGTCGTCTGTTTAAATAACAGCAAATTCTCTTTTTCTACTTGTGTCGATTCTGGCTTCCTTCGCGGTGGCAGACCCATACAGCGTTAGCGCAGCGCAGTAGCTCCGATACACAGTCTGCATGGTCTGGGTTTCGTACGCGCACATAGCCTAGAGTCAGTAGAGAATCGACACAAGTAGAAAAAGTGTGGAAATTTGCTATTTAACAGGCGGCCTTTTGTAACAAGACAAGAAAAGCAAGGAAAGAAGACGGTGAGAATGAAATTGAAACGATTTAAAGAAATCAAAGGGGTTTAGAATGTAAGAATTTATTGAAGAAATGAGGTTATTTTGATCGTGATATAGACGGTCAGACCTACATGCGTGTTTTACTGTTATTACTGGCGGCATGTGGCGGTATCCACAGATAGGTGTTCTGGATATAACCACACGCGTGTGGCTGGATGGTAAAGACACACGCGTGTGGCTGTATACACTGCCTTTATTAAAAGTAGCAAAGTCAATGTGGTAGTATGTAGTTGGTTTTGGGAAACTATTTTGCTGAAAAAACTAGCATTCGCTCTGGGCCACATAACAAAAAGAATGAAATTGTCAAGCCTTGAACTGTCAAGTGCAGAGTCGTTTGAGGATGCAGTTTAAGATTTTAAAAATACTTGCATCGGCTAATAAATATTACGAATCGTAAAATATTTGTTTCAGTCAAAAAATATAATTTAACATGTGTTATGATATTTTTGACCTAAAAAGGTATTTTACGATTCATGACATTTATCGGCCGATTCAAGTATTTTTAAAAATCTGTTGGCAGCTCTACACGCGTGTGGTATCTTGGTATAGATAACAAAAAATTCTATAATGGCGACGTAAGACTGCGTAAGCTAACGCTCGTGCTCTTATGTTTATTCAAATTTAGTACTATTTATTTAATAAATATAATGAAATTTATTAGTACCGGGGGGTTAATATGGTTTGGGCCCATTCACGTTAATTTGGGGTCCAAACGTAACGGACAAGTGTTGATTTAGCCTGACTGACCGTGGGAATCTCATCCCTATACAGAGATAAATGGGATCCAATACCAGGGGTCATTGGGGAGTAAGCCCACGAAGTAAATGTTTTGGCCATATCGTGAATGCTGACTCCGGAGCCATACAGTATACAGTACCTGAATTTCACTAAGCACGACTACGCCTCGTTGATTTTCAATAGATTTATTTCGTTCAATGCAAGCTCACTTGGCTAGCTCTCTCACGGACAAGACTCTCGCACGTGGGACAAAATCTCCATTGACACGACAATGCATAACTCTCGCATCATCACACCCCCAAATCATAATGGATCATCCCAGATAATATGATATCATACCATAGAGATACAGGGTCACACAATTTTCAGGGTACTACATGTATTACTTTATCTTCCTTTTTTTACTCCAGCACGTATTATTGTGTTGCCAAAACCCATTGACGGAGCCAAAAAGGAGGATAAAACCTAGAACCTTAAAGGACAAGTCCACCCCAACAAAAACTTGATTTAAATAAAAAGAGAAAAATTCAACAAGCATAACACTGAAAATTTCATCAAAATTGGATGTGAAATAAGAAAGTTATGACATTTTAAAGTTTCGCTTCATTTCACAAAACAGTGATATGCACATCTCTGTCGGTATGCAAATGAGGGAACTGATGACATCACTCACTCACTATTTCTTTTGTATTTTATTATATGAAATATTTTGATTTCCTCGTCATTGTCATGTGAAATGAAGTTTCATTCCTCCCTGAACACGTGGAATTTCATTATTTTATCATTTTGTGCCTCGGGCAAGGAGGCCCTAATCATAAAATTCGTAAAAAAATGAAATATTGTATAATTCAAACAATAAAATAGTGAGTGGGTGACATCATTGACTCTCTCATTTGGATGTAACTGGCTCGTTCATGTAACTATTTCGTTAAAAATAAGCGAAACTTTGAAAAATCATAACTTTCTTATTTTACATCTGATTTTGATGAATTTTTCAGCATTGTGCTCGTCTGATTTTTCTCTATTGATTCCAATCAATATTTTTCTGAGGTGGACTTGACCTCTAACTTTATCGTTTTTTTTTTGCTCCGTCTATGGGTTTTTGCCACGCAATAACACGCGCTTGAGTAAAAAAGGAAGATAAATAATAAGCTTGTTGAAATTGTATTGGATGGATAGCTAACTGTCTAAAAGTGGCAGAGTGGTTTTGAAGAGAACGGAAAAGAGGGGTTGATGAAATAAACAGGTTAATTACCGTGTGTATAGTTTAAAAAAGTGGAGTCAAAAAGGAGGATAAAGTTATAGACAGTTTGAATTGATTTATTTAGTGGATAGCCTACTGTCTAAAAGTGGCAGAGTGGTTTTGAAGAGAATGGAAAAGAGGGGTTGATGAAATAAACAGGTTAATTACCGTGCGTATCATTAAAAAAAGTGGAGTCAAAAAGGAGGATAAAGATATAGACAGTTTGAATTGATTTATTTAGTGGATAGCCTACTGTCTAAAAGTGGCAGAGTGGTTTTGAAGAGAAGGGAAAAGAGGGTTTGATGGAATCAACATGTTAATTACAGTGCATATTTTCATTAACTCTTTGCCCACCACGTACACTATCCCCCCTGCGCTATATTAATTTTGGGGTGCCGTATGCATTGTGTGCGAACTGTGACTTGAGTCGTCGTTGGCAGTCCGCTGTATGTCCCGCAAGTCGTCCGTGGCGGGCAAAGAGTTAAAAAAGTGGAATCAAAAAGGAGGATAAAGATATAGACAGTTTGAATTGATTTATTTAGTGGATAGCCTACTGTCTAAAAGTGGCAGAGTGGTTTTGAAGAGAAGGGAAAAGAGGGGTTGATGGAATAAACAGGTTAATTACCGTGCGTATCGTTAAAAAAAGTGGAGTCAAAAAGGAGGATAAAGATAGACAGTTTAAATTGATTTATTTAGTGGATACTATACTGTCTAAAAGTGGCAGTGGTTTTGAAGAGAAGGGAAAAGAGGGGTTGATGGAATGTACAGGTTAATTACCATGCACATTTAGTTGGAAAAGTGGAGTCAAATAGAGCAATAAATATATAGACAGTTGATACTGTGACTTATAAAAAGTTGAAGAGTGAAGAGGAATAAACGATGGGTTACTTAAATGACAGTGAAATATAGAAAACAGCTGGAGTAAAAAAAATTGCTGACAAAATAAAATGTAAGATTGATATATGTAGGGTTATTTTATAATTCGATTTTTTCCTTTCTTACATTTAAGATAGATTGTTAGTAGGTTAATAAAATTTGTGGCACTAACTAAATAAATAGGCCAATCATTTTATTCAGATTTCGTCAATTAAGTCGGTCAGTCTTGAGGCCTGACTTGGCTGACAAACAGAACTTTGAATTGGGAAGATCATCAATCTGATTGTCGACCACTGATTAAATAAATTTAGGACGATTTTGATTCTATCAACTTTCAGTAGACAACTGTAAATTCTGCTCAATCAACAGGTGTACATGAGAAATTAACGAGCATGCATGTGGCACGCGCACATAACGAGCCGTGAAATTTACACGTCTATTGAATCAGGCATTCCTGCACACTTGTAATATACATATCATCTAAATATCATTTTGGGGGAAGTAATTATTTTGTGAAAGCTGTGTATCGAGCTGCAGGGATTGATATTCATTTAGTTTGTTGAAACTCAAAGAATGATTTTACAAAGTGTGAGGCATTTTCCTCAATAAACACGAATTTTATTGTTAGTCAGTATTATCCCGTCAGTGAAAACAACATTCTGGAAAAAAGAGCAGAATCAAACAAACCACTTTCCAATGTTTTTCTTTATTTAAATTTTTAGTGCAAGCCAACACTCGAAAAGCGAAAAAGAAAATGAGATATTTGAGGGGGAGAGAGAGGATAAGAAAGTATAGCCTCCATCATGCGGACGCACAGATTTTGATCGTGAGCCAACTCGAGCGCGGATGGAACTTCAGACCCTTTGTCGAGACTATAGGCGTTGTAAGAAATTTTACTCCAGATCTTTTTTTGTCCGGAGTCAGAAAGCACGATAATGCCAATGTTTTTTACTCCCCAGACGCCTCCACTCCAGGCTACGGCCTACGCACACACACGAGAAGAGAGGTGACTTATTTCAGGATAAGGCCTCATGAACTACATCATGTGTAGCGCCCCATACGACTATAAAAATAGACCCTAGTATTGACGCTGCCGTTTCCAAAAAAAAGGCCCCCGTTTGTCACGTTTGTAAATAACCAGCAGAAATTGACGTGAGTGGGACTGAGCTGAGCTAAGTAAATAATCGCATTGGCCATTGCATTGAAATAGTGAAAAGGTTTTAGAGGGTAAACTAAGCAAAAAGTACGCTACATTAAAATATGACTAACTTGTAGTTGGACAATCTTGACCTCAGATGCCTGTTTCGTATTGTGCGTGACCCATACGCAGAGATGGCTCCTCGTAACATCTTTTCCTCAGTGAGTGACGCTGAATAGAATTCCAAAAGGCGATTTTGCTTTCACCACCAATCAACACATGTTGATTACGCAATCGCCGCCTGGGACTCGACGGGAAGCTCCTATCCATCCTATCCGCCGCGCGCGCCGAGCAGATCGATCGCCGCGGAGGAGGGACGCGGAGGGTCGAGAAGAAGATGAAGGAGAAATTTAGCAACTCTTATTTAAATATTGTGTGAAAGAAATGGATGAAGAGAACAAAGGTAAATGGGTAGATAGCTCTGGGGAACCTTGATTTAAGCTACGCCTACCTTTGTTCTCTTCATCCATTTCTTTCACACTATAATATATATATACAGTACATGTATACTCCTCAAAAAAAGTTTGGAAATCTGACTTTGATCTATACTCCCTCCTCGGTTTTAATAAATATCAATGTGTTTTTAATATTAATGAATATAACATTGAATTCACTTTACCATACATGGTATGGTTCACACGGAGGTGCATGCAGTGCCTTGAAATGTGGGGCAAGGTCAATATTCAAACTTTGCCACAATATATTGAAAGTCACTTATTTTTTCTGTGGTGATGAGTGAGTTTCTCAGCGGTTTCTTTTGATTTTGATCAATAATTCCTAATTGTTTTTTCAAAGAAAATATCAATGTGTAAATAATATCAATGAATAGATCATTTAATTTTCTTTAAAATGATACCCTACACACTGTAAAAACTGCGGTGTTAAAACTGGCACCATTGGTGTTGATAGAGGACCACACCCTGAGGTGTTAAAATTACACCCTAGAGATTAAACATAACACCGAAGAGTGTAAATGTAACAACAAAAGGTGTTGTAATAAAACCTATAGGTGCAAAACTTACACCACCAATTTAACATCGGTGTAAAATAACTGGTATGGTCCTCTATGTACACCGGTTAACGAAACAGTTTTTGCTGTGCATGATGTGATTATTGTTCAAATGGAGGTGCAGTGCCTAGAACGGTGGGATAAGGTCAACATTCAAAAGTTGCAAAATGACACAAGTCACCAGTGGCGTACCGTGGGTCACGGCATTGGGGGGGCACCAGCAAAAATTTCGGGTCACTTAGGGAGCGCGCGAAGCGCGCTCAGTTGTCAGGTATACTGACCTAATAAAGATATTTTAGGGACATGCAGTGCCATCAAACGAATATGTATCTCACTGATTAAATAATGCGAGCGCGAAGCGCGAGCTGAAAATTTTTGATATTGAGGGCTAAAAATTGACATTATAAGCAAATTGTTTTGTAATCATGATACTTAACTGTCTCGTTAAACAAACAATGCGAGCGCGAAGCGCGAGCTAAAATTTTTGTATATACTGACCTTAAACAAGGACATTTTAAGGATTATATTTTAGAATCCATTAAGAGTATAAATATCTCACCATAGTCATCTAATGCTAGTGCCATCCTTTGCTGATTTTGTTAGAATTACATCTAAACACAGTCATGAAGCACCATTTGTAGTAATGTAATCATGATTATCATACGTATCTAACTAATCAAATAATACAAGCGCAAAAGCGCGAGCTGAACATTTAGGAAATATAGACATGAAGAGGAGCATTCTAAGAGTTGTTTGTAGGAATTCTCTATAAGACCCTACGTATTTGACTAACCAAATGATGCGAGCGCGAAGCTCGAGCTGAAATTTTTGTATATATTGACCCCAAAACATGGATATTTTAAGGACTATAGTTATACGAATCCATTAAGTCAGTGTATACATATCTCACCATAGTCATCTAATGCGAGTGCCAAGTGCTTGCTGATTTTGTTAGAATTACATCTAAACACGTGGAGCACTTTTTGAAGTCATTGTCATCATGATTATCATACGCATCTCACTAATGAAATACTGCGAGCGCGAAGCGGGAGCTGAAAATCTAGGAAATTCAGACATGAAGAGGGGCATTCCAAGGCTTGTTTGTAGGAATTCACTAAGACCCCACGTATTTCACTAACCAAATGATGCGAGCGCGAAGCGCGAGCTAAAAATTTTTGATATTCAGACCAGAAAAATTGACATTTTAAGGACTGATTTTAGGATTTCATGAAGAGCAGAAATCTCACCAATCCACTAATGCGAACGTTAGCACGGACAGGAAATGTTTTATATTTATTAAATTATAATTTTAATTATAATAATAATTATAATAATTATTATAATTATCATAATTATAAATTATTTGTTACGATACTGCAACAAATAACAAGTAAATTGATTTTTAATTTCCTCTTTTTTTTATTACAGGAAATAATTATACATAAATAAAACAAATAATGATCTTACATAAATCTCTTGAAGTGTCCGATGTAAAATCCCGAAGTGATGATACTATATCCAAGTAATAATCCAAATGATAAAATCCTAGTTGACTGGCGATGATGAAACTGATGTTGAAGTCCGATGAATAATAAAAGTCACTGTAACGAGTTGAAATGTCCGTGAAGACGATGTTGATGATGATTAACAGTCAATTTCAGTAATCCATGGGTTGAAGCATGTTCATTGAACAGGTTGATGATGTTGATGATCTCGATGAGAACTGATAATTTCTCTCTCAAAAAAACTGCAAACAGTTCATTGATGCATAAACTGCTCTGATCTGATCTGGTGAAGTGATCTCATATGATGTGATGTGATCTCCTGCTCTCATATGATGTGATGGTGTGATGATATCCTTAAAGAAACTGCAGCTTTATATATTAAATTTCAACTAATCTAGAAGCTTCTAAAAAATGTCACCACCATAGAAGGTTCTAGCACCTTCTTCCAAAAGAACTTTCTCCTTTCAGGAGCAGTCAAAATCCAGAAGACTCTTGAATGACCTCATTGAAATCAACAGTGTGTCAATAACATAGTTAAGCCTATTGTTCCTAATCTCTATTCAGAAATAACAATACAACTCCTTGGCCTTTTAAATAGGCAAGGCCTGCATAATAAAAAGACATTCTTGAATGTTCTTTACAATTCTTGGCTATCCTTAAAGGGAAATAACTAATAGATGAATGTAATTGCTTTTAAAATTCTTTTACAATTATTCTTATATGTAACACCTCCCCCACCGGGGAAAAGAAAGCTTTACCGTAGTAAAGGTTTCTTTAAGATTAATTTTTCTTTTAACTGTTCAAAGTCATCTTGATAAATCATTTACATTTATCGTGTACAAAGATATAGTACTTAACGAACATGTTAAAATAAATGAACATCAAAGATGTTTTCTTCAAATGACACACTTGGTCAAAATCATGAATAATTTCACTTTTTATACTCTTGATAGAGCATCAGCAATTACAATATTCTTTCCCTTTATGTGTACAATTTTCAAAGGGAATGGTTGGAGCATTAGGCTCCATCTGTACAGTCTTTGATTCTTTGTTTTGAATTTCTCCAAAAACACAAGAGGATTGTGATCTGTATAGACTGTAATCTCTCCATTGGTTAGATACACCTCAAACTGCTGAAGGGCTAGTACGAGACTTAGGGCCTCTTTTTCAATAGTTGAATACTTCTTTTGAAATCGATTGAGTTTCTTAGAGAAGTAGCACACTGGTTTTTCGATGCCTTTTTCATCTTCTTGGAGCAATACTGCTCCTACTCCAACATCACATGCATCAATTGCTACTTTGAATGGCTTTGTGAAGTTTGGAGCTGCCAAAATAGGCTCATTCACCAAAATGGCCTTTAATTTCTCAAATGATCTTTGACATTCGTCAGACCAAACATACTTCACTTTTGCCTTCAGCAGGTTCGTCAGAGGACTAACCACTGTACTGAAATTTGGAACAAATTTCCTGTAGAAGCCACTCATACCTAAGAATCTGAGCAATTCTTTCTTAGTTGTAGGAATTGGGAAGTCTAAGATAGCTTGTATCTTGGCTTCTCTTGGTAGCACTTGCCCTTGACAAACCACATGACCAAGATATGTGACCTTTGCCTTGGCAAATTCACTCTTCATCAGATTCACTACTAGATTGGCTTTGTCCAGCCTGTCAAACAGTGCTCTCAAATGATTCAGATGATCATTCCAAGTATCACTGTATACTAGGATGTCGTCAATGTATACGACACAATTGTCAAGTCCGGCAATCACTTGATTTGTCAACCTTTGGAAGGTTGCTGGTGCATTTTTCATTCCAAAAGGCATGACTTTGCATTGAAACAAGCCTTCAGGTGTGACAAAGGCTGATATCTCTTTGGCTCGGTCAGTCAGTGGCACTTGCCAATATCCTTTAAGCAAGTCTATCTTTGTGATATAGGCAGAATTTCCAACCCTATCAATACAATCTTCTAACCTAGGAATTGGATACGAGTCAGTCTTAGTTACTGCATTTACCTTCCGGTAATCAATGCAAAATCTCTGAGAGCCGTCTGGCTTTGGAACCATTACAATGGGAGAACTCCAACTACTCTGACTCGGTTCGATTATGTCATTATCTAACATAAACTGTAATTCCTTATTCACCATTTCCAACTTGCTTGGATTGAGCCTATAAGGATTCTGTTTGATAGGTCTTACATCACCTACGTCTACATCATGTACAGTTAAAGGTGTACGACCTGGTTTGTCTTTACACACATTTTCATATTTTCTTAACAGGCCAGATATATCATTTCTCTGATCTTCAGGCAGGTGTTTTAATGCCTCATCCATGTTTCCTAACATCTCTGAGTTAGACAACTTTACACCACAGGGTTCGTTCTTAGATACATCTGTATAAGACAATTCATTATCTGTCTTTCCATAACATTCTTCTTCATTTACATTTACATGTTTTTCTTCTTCTTTGACCTGTGTTGTACCTATTGGCTGACTAGCCTCTCGCTCAAAGTATTCTTTTAACATGTTTACATGACAAACTCTTTGAGACTTTCTTCGATCAGGGGTACTGATCACATAGTTGACATCAGTCAATTTCTTTTTGACTATGTAGGGACCACTAAACCTAGCTTTCAAGGGCTCACCTTGCAAAGGCAACAACACTAATACTTTGTCTCCAGGCTTGAAACTTCGCTCTTTTGCATTTTTGTCAGCATGAGCTTTCATTTTTCCCTGCGACTCTTTCAAGTGTTCCTTGGCCACATCACAAGCTTTTGAGAGCCTTTCTCTAAACTTTGACACATAGTCTAGAAGGTTTACATCATCATCCTGAACCATAAACCTCTCTTTGATAAGCTTTAGAGGACCCCTAACCTCATGACCATAGACCAATTCAAATGGACTGAAACCCGTGGACTCATTCGGGGAATCCCTAGTTGTAAACAGTAGGAATGAGATCCCTTTATCCCAGTCATCGGGATAGTCTTCACAATAAGCCCTAATCATGGTCTTCAAAGTCTGATGATAGCGTTCTAACGCTCCTTGGGACTGTGGGTGATAAGCAGAGGACTTGATCTGCTTTATTCCCAACTCCTTCATAACTTGCTGAAATATTCCTGACATGAAATTGGACCCTTGATCAGATTGAATTTCCTTCGGCAGCCCGTACCTAGTGAAAAACTGCACTAACGCCTGCACCACTGTCTTCGCAGTGATACCCCTCAAAGGTATCGCCTCTGGAAACCGTGTAGACAAGTCCATAATCGTCAGGAGAAATCTGTGACCCGACCTCGTTCGGGGTAAGGGTCCGACACAATCAACAAGAACCCTAGTAAAAGGTTCATCAAATGCAGGAATGGGTATCAATGGAGCAGGCTTGATAGAAGGCTGTGCCTTACCAATAATCTGACATGTGTGACATGTCTTACAGAAATGCACAACATCTTTGTGCATCTTAGGCCAATAGAAATGCCTCATAATTCTATCTTCTGTCTTCCGAATACCGACATGACCTGCCATAGGTAACTCATGAGCCATTTTCAGAATATCTGTGCGGTAACAAGGAGGAACTACAACCTGGTGAATTATACACCAATCTGCATCAGCTGGTCTCCGGGGAGGTCTCCATTTCCTCATCAAAATGTCATCTTTGACATAAAAGCACTCAGGAACCTTATCAGCCTCAGCCTCAGAACATGCTTTTTGTGACAAGCTTTTTAATTCTGGGTCTGCCTGTTGTGCCTGTACAAGGGAGGATTTACTAAACAAACTACCATTGTTAGCAACAGAGCCTTCAACACTATCCCCATTCAAATCCTTGAAAAAGGTTTCAGCTAACCAGACATCAGTACTCTCCTCTACATCAGCAGATTCCGCATCATCCTTTTCAGCTCTACGAGTCTGAGACCTAGTAACAACACAATCCGGGAAAATCCCAGGAAAATCTTCCTGCAACAATTCAGTTTCAGCTACCTCAACGGGCTTTTCCGAAACCACTGGAGATGCAACAACTTTATCTCCAGCCAAGTCGTTACCTAACAAGAAATCAACACCTTTCATGGGTAATTCTGGAACGACACCAACAGTCACAGGACCACTAACTAGGTCACACTTTAAGTCGACCTTATGCAAAGGAACCGACATGAAATTTGGGCCAATACCTTGAACTAAGACGTTGGCATTCTCTGAACTCTCCAGAGGAAGAGCCGAATCACCTGGCACCATCAGGGACTGTGCAGCCCCTGTATCCCTAAGGATCACCACTGACCTACCTAATTATACATAAATAAAACAAATAATGATCTTACATAAATCTCTTGAAGTGTCCGATGTAAAATCCCGAAGTGATGATACTATATCCAAGTAATAATTCCAAATGATAAAAATCCCAGTTGACTGGCGAAAATTCACAATGATGGCGATGATGAAACTGATGTTGAAGTCCGATGAATAATAAGAGTCACTGCAACGAGTTGAAATGTCCGTGAAGACGATGTTGATGAATTAACAGTCAATTTCAGCAATCCATGGGTTGAAGCGTGTTCATTGAACAGGTTGATGATGTTGATGATCTCGATGAGAACTGATAATTTCTCAAAATAACTGCAAACAGTTCATTGATACATAAACTGCTCTGATCTGATCTGGTGAAGTGATCTCATATGATGTGATGTGATATCCTGGTCTCATATGATGTGATGGTGTGATCTAATATGATGTGATGATAATCTTGAAGAATCCACCAGCTTTATATAGTTTGCAGCTATTCTTCTAGAACTCACTATTAAGGAAGGTTCTAGCATTTTCTTTAAAAAAACTTTCTTCTTTCAGGAGCAGTCAAAATCCAGAAGACTCTTGAATGACCTCATTGAAATCAACAGTGTGTCAATAACATAGCTAAGCCTATTGTTCCTAATCTCTATTCAGAAATAACAATACAACTCCTTGGCCTTTTAAATAGGCAAGGCCTGCATAATAAAAAGACATTCCTGAATGTTCTTTACAATTCTTGGCTATCCTTAAAGGGAAATAACTAATAGATGAATGTAATTGCTTTTAAAATTCTTTTACAATTATTCTTATATATAACATAAGACCTTAAAATAGGGCAATAACTTTCAGTAGTCATGAAAAAGAATATATCACTACTTAAAACAATAATAACTCTAATTGCGAGGAAATATATTATTTTGTTGTATATTGATTTGAAAACGGGAGGCTTTAGTACAGCAGTTTTATATGTCTCGTTAAAAAGTCTATGCGAGCACCAGGAACAATGAAGACACAATTAAGCAAATAATGTTTCATAAAGTTGTGAAAATGCTTCTTATGTTATATAACATAATATAACACTATGATAAACAACAATTTCTTCTTTCCCCCACTGCGTTTCTTTTCCTTTTTCCCTCTTTTTCTCCTTTTCCGCGTTTTTTTTTGGGGGGGCCAGCCGATGGGGGGGGGCACGTGCCCCCCCATGCCCCCCGTAGTTACGCCACTGCAAGTCATTGTTCCTTTTTCAGTAGTGATGGGTGAGATTCTCAGCTGTTTCTTTAAATTATTTATTTGCACCTTAACATCAGCATTAACATGGAATAAAACAGACCTCTGCACAATCAAACACACGAGGAGGCGCCGATAGCTCAGTCAGTAGAGCGGAGGATTCATATTCCGGTGAACCCGGGTTCGATTCCCACTTGGTGCGCTAGTGCCCTTTAAGGCATTAATCCTCTGTACCAGGTCCCTCGGAGAGGACTTTAATGCCCTTTTTACACAGGATTTTCTTAACCCCGGACTATCGCTAACCCCGTACTATCCTTAACCCCGTACTATTTTTTTTTCCTTTTCACACATGCCAAATTGTTATTGCTAACCCCGGATAAGGAATGCTTGCTTTTCACACACGAAACTCGCTAACCCCGGACAAGTGGTTTTTGTCGATCATTCGTAGTACAAGTACTTCACTTGTACACTTTTTACACACGCTACAATTTCCTTAACCCCGTACTATAGGTGGGGCCAAATAGTAGGGGGTTAAGCTTAGCCCACTTTCGTTTTACACATGCGATCTTAACCCCGTACTATTGCTCTTAGTACCGCAATTGGTGGGATAACCCTGCTTTTTTGCAGGGCCAAATAATCCCGTACTATAGGTGAGGTTAGCCCACTTTGCAAAAACGCTGTGTAAAACGAAAGTGGGCTAAGCTTAACCCCGTACTATAGGTGGGGCTAAATTGCCATTTAGCCCCACCAATAGTACGGGGTTAAGGAAATTTTAGCCTGTCTAAAAAGGGTATAAGACGTCGGTCCTCTGGTTGCTTACTTACAAGCATTTATGCTTTCTTAGCAATCAGATTTTTAAAAAAATCACATAACAAATAAACATGCATTGGTATTTCAAACCATGTTATCTCACAGAACCATCACTACAGAAGCAGAAGCTTGATTTGAATGGATTTTCATCTCTGTTGACACAGATAAAAGAATCATGTTCTCTATAGACCCTTAATGACTATTTCTGCTCGTTTTGCAGATGTCTCAATTCAGATCTCATCCAACACCTTTGAATCCTGCTATTTCCGTGATGGCATGATCATAACAAGCATGGTGTCATTTCTTAAAGAGAATTAAGTGATCTTCTGAATGATATCAAACATCCATTGTGTAAAATTTGAAGTTGAGAGAAATCAATGGCTAAACTCAGATTTGCAAACTTTTTTGCTCGTTTTGCGCTTTTCAATTCAGACAGATTCATGGCAGATTTCAGATTTTTCGATTATTCGATCGAAGTAGCCCTCACTGATCGCTACGTGTAGGCCTATTCCATAAATTCCTCGAAATATCCCTTTCAGGGCTCCGTAACACAAAGGTTTGCGATTGATTGCAAATATGAAAGAACCGCACTGATTTGTCCCTGGTCAGTATTTTAAACCAACTGCGCGTGTAACATTGATCTTGATTGGTCAGTTCATTTTAGCGATTGATCGCTATTTTTTGTGTTACGGAGCCCAGCTCTGATTGTCAAAATGTATCAGCAAGCGCTGCGCGCTCGAATTTTGATTGGTGAGTTAGATATACCTCTATACACTTGAAATCCACTTTTCATGACAATTATAAAACGAAAAAAAAAATCGGCTCGCGATTTGCATTCGCATTTATAGCGAAAATTATGCATCCTATTAAGGTGCTTAAAATAAAATTTCCAGTCTTCAGGCATTAAAATAATGGTCAAGGGTGAAGATATATCTCAATAAGTAAAATTCACAGAGCAGAATGCTGAAAATTTGATCAAAATCAAGTGGATTAGTTATTTATTGCCGCAACCTATTTCATCATAATTGAGACACATCATTTACACGTGTATGAAAAAATGAAAATTCATTATTTCATGTAATAACATAAGAAAAAGAAAGTGCGGATGTGACATCAAAAGTCCACCTAATCAATAATCATCACGATGTGCTTATAACTGTTTTCACAAAATATTGATAGACTTTAAAATTCAATAACTTCGTTATTTGTTATCCAATTTTGATGAACTTTTCAGTAATTTGCTTTGTGAACTTTTTTCTATTTATTTAAATATAAATATTTTAGCCCGGACCATCCCTTTATCAATATCAGCAAATTTCGCACTCTCATTAGGCTCATTATCAAATTAATAAATAAACGAATAACATTTTCATGAATTCCTAATAATCAAATTGTCCCTTTTTCTGATAGAATATCAACAAATTTCTCTTCTCGCTTAATAGCGAGAGGAATATGAAGGTATCCGTCATTTTGATATTATGACAAATGTCCTTAGAATGTCCTGGTCTAAATTGGGTCAGAATAATGATAATATAATATCAGCTCGCGCTCGCATCACAAACTATACAAAGAGCGATCCATATTCAAATCATAATTCTCCTACACATGAAACAATGACCCTTTTTCAGATCGGAATGTAAAAAGGTTTACGCTCGCGCTTGCATTATGTTTTTCAAGATAAAAATATTTATAGAATGCCCAGGTTCTATAGGTCTAAATTAATAACATTCGCACACATGTTTATTGAGTTATGCAGGCACTATTGTTGATGACGAACTTGATTGGTCCGAGCAGACTAAAGCTACCACACTCAAGTGCAACCACAGATTGTTTTTTCTTCGGAAGATGAAACAATTTCATGTAAACGAGAAAATATTGTATTTGTTTTATACATCAGTTATTCAGAGTATCATCACCCATGACTGTGTTGCCTGGTATCACAGTGCCAGACAGAAGGATAAGGATAAATTGTATAGAGTCGTGAAACGGGCTAGTAGGATTACGAAGTGTGTTGTAGATTTGGATAGGATATGTCAAGGAAAGGTAGTTGACAAAGCCCAAGCAATAGTCAGTGATCACTCCCATCCATTAAATAAGAAATACAAACTACTTCGTAGTGGAAGAAGGTGGGAATCAGTTAAGGCCAGAACGAGCCGTTACGGAAATTCTTATTCCTTTCTCAATTCGTCTTCTCAACCATTAAATAGAAAACAAGTCACCTTATTGCAGAATTACTCTTACCCTTCAATATTGCCATCTATGTCTCATCTTTAATACAATACAAAACTGCCACAAATGTAAAGAGTAATGATAGTAGTACTAATAGTAATAATAGTAATGATAATAATAATAATAATAATAATAACTGCAACTATAATGATTACAATAATAGTATCGACATCATGGTCAATGTAGAGTTGTGGATTTTTTATATGTGAATTATGCTTCAAGTAATAAATAAATAAATAAAATAAAATGACCCGATACTTTTACTTATCTAACAGTTTTAGAATGATGGTAATGATAATTACACCGAATATGCCTTCTTGTTGTTCGTATTTCAGCAATGATCTCGTTATACTCTTTTAATCGTCTTATGTATAAGAACGAATGTATTACGTGCATGCCAGTATTTTGTATTGGTTTTTGTCTCTCCTTGATTATGTATATTTGTAATTTGTATGTTTGCATGTAAACAAAATGAATTTCCATTAAGTTGGACAATAAAACATTATATATTATATTATATTCTTTATTTGAAACGTGGTTAAATTATTCCTTTTCAGGTCAGAATATTGAAAAAATATTCACTCGCATTGTAAGATTATACCCAATTACCGGTACCATTTCCTTAACCCCATACTATATTATCTTCTTTTTTGGATTCACACTGTCTTTCTTAACCCCATACTATTTGCTGAGCCAGGGTATACGCCTTAACCACGTTAACCCCGGACTGTCACACAGCTCATGAATATTGATGATTTACCGTAGGTCCAACAGAGCGCGATTTACGTGTAATTTCGACTTCTGTGATTGGCTAATGCTTATCCCCACTTTTCCTTACATGTTAGTCCAGTTTCGTTTCACATTATATTCCCACAATACTTTGGTATGATATTATATGTACCCCTATATAGCTATGATTATAATTATCTAGGGAGACTTTGATCAACATTTTTGTACGAGAAGTTGTAGATCGGGACAATTAATTATCCTTGATTTTGATTGGGCTTCATATTCATGAAGACATCCATAATAGCTGTTTCACTGAAATAAAACTGTTAAATGCCACAATAATTATTCCCTATTGTGCAATTTTTGAGCCGGGAGTACTCATATTACGTGTGATATTTTCGCCCAATTCTTAATCATGTCCTGTTTATAGATATATAAACAAATCAACAGTCGAATCAACAGTCGAATCCAGCAGAACTTTTCATCTAATCATTGCTAACAGATTTATTTTACTACCCCGGGGCCGTTTCATAAAGCTGTTCGTAAAGAAGAGCGACTTAAAGAACGACTGGTGATCCTTTGTTACGCGCTTAACAATCGCCAATGAATATATAATTTACCACAAGAAAGGATCACCAGTAAGTCGCTCTTAACTTATGAACAACTTTATGAAACGCCCCCGGACCTCACCACCCCATCCATCCTCCTCTGAACGAATCCCTTTTTCCCCTTTCATAATCTTTCCCTCCCCCCCCCCCCACACAAACCACATACCAGATTCACATCTCCCTCCTCTCTCTTACACACACCATAACAAACACCACACACAAACCTTCCCCACGCACACACACACTACACAAAATAGGCATGGACACGCTTCTGGATGCCATTAATCGTCTATGTAAGGTTTGCCAACTCACATGCAAGAAAAGAAAGGAATATTTCTAGTATAGAAAACGGGGCCCCGCTTTTTAATAGCAGATTTGTTTTTGTTTTACATGTTTATAATGATCAATTTCCTTTCAGCTAATCAAATGACAGGATTTCACCAGCTTATGACAGGACCCGGGGGTGACAGGAACTTGGAACGTTGTGGCGTGCGCCTGTAATAGCAAGCTTTGGGGAAGTTACAAATTGATGCAGAGGTTGGAGCCCTGGTCACGTCCTTCGGATGGTGACGTTAAAGCTCGGTCCCAGAGCTAAATAATCATTTCTGATTGATACACGTCTGGCAAAACTCAAACACACACACACGCCATTGTTGATAGTGGGGGGCCGGGGGGGGGGGTTACTTGGTTTAGTTGATTTTTTGACAGACTTCAACGAGCACAATTTCTTTTAATATCCATCAGACAAAAAAGAGATGAGACAATGACGACATAAACGATTATAAATAAACAAAATATATAAACAACAAAATATGTAATGCAGACAGACTTTATTCCCAAAGTTACCAAAAGATCATATAAAAATTTGTTCTCGTTCATAAGATATACTACACTTAGCAAATATTTTATTATGCAACTATAAGTTACCACACAAACACTCGCGGAAAAGAAAGAGTTTAATGGAATTTACAGAAGAAAAAGATATAAATCTTAATAATTGAACAATCATTTTTGCGAATTATTTAGTCAAGAACTCAGGATTTTACGATGACATTAACTGATCAATGAATCGAAATCAGAACCCCCCCCCCCAAAAAAAAAGAAGAGACATGCCTACAATTTGGGCGTCATAATTGGACATCTCCATTAATGGCAATGAATGTTGTTTCTAACCATCCGAACTGAATAAGAAATTACTTTTATAGCTATTTAAATTAAATGGCCCATCAAGATTACCGTTGCATGACTGAATGACGACTATAAATCAAACATTTTCTTTCAAATTAGCGATTAATTACTAACCTTTTGTTACGAGGACCAGGTCGACCTTGACTTCAAAAGATTCAACATTATTTTGTTGATTTTTTAATTCGTTAGTTATTTCATTTAAGTAATATTTTGCTCCGTGATTAATTGTTTTTATACACGTTTACCGTCAATATAGCTCCTTGGATATTACATTAATGATTTTGTTTATTTGTATACGGAACGATAGAGATTATGTAATGGATAAATCTTTACACCTAATAAAGCAGAATTTTTTTATTTTATCATTTGGGTCACTGTGACGATTATGGAAAAGTAAAGTACTCGTTCATAAATGTAAATCTAATTCATCGTGAGTGTTATCAAATCATTGTCTTACTTACTTTGGGTGTCATACAATGACATCCTCCCCCTGGCGGATCCAGGTCAAAAGTGAAGGCATTTTTTTTCTTTAATTGTCAATTGTTTTCTTAAGCAAATTGTTTTTAATTTTGGTTGAAAATTTTACTTTTTTGTTTACATACTTTTTTGCTCGTCACATTTTTTCTCGGGAAAATGTGCCCCCCTGGAGAATCCTGGATCTTCCATAGTTTTACATCACGAGGATTTACCGTGCTTGATTATTATTCCATGAAATTCGGTAAAGGTAAGGTAAGGTAAGGTAAAAGGTAAAATGATAAGGTAAAATGTTCATGGATCAAAATGTATACATTGCCAGCTTAGGGTTTGGTAGTAGAGGCCTATACAAGATGCAATAAATTCAAGTAAGCATAACTATAAATCTAAAGCAAACCTTGTACCAACAATTAAAACCAAATGTAAATATCAAGATAATCTTTTACTGTATACCCCAGTACATGCGGAAGAGAAAGGAAAAGGAGAGAAAATTTTGAAATTGATAATCGAAGCACCAAATTGGAAGAGTCCGAACAATTTTGGTTGGAGCTCAGTGGACATAAGATCTTCCAGAATCAATCATCTGCAATATCAAGAAAGAAAAAAAATCAAGAACGTTGACGTTTCAGACACTTTGAGTAATTATACGAAGAATATTAGCCCAGGGGGCCACTCCCATTGACGAGTGGATACCAGGCGCGACCATGGGATTTCGAAAAGTATATTAAACAAGTATTTTCCACATTCTGAAAATGCACCCCTTAGCAAGTACTGGCGAGTGAAACCCTACCCTTGACAAGTGTTGGAAACATAACGCTACCCTCGACAAGTGTTGGAAACATACCGCCAGGGCCGTCGAATTGCATGCTTTTGTCATGAACTTGTGATTTGTTTGCAATGCAAATGTGGGGAGCTCTCTGTATCAAGTGGTTAGAATGTCCCCCGAAAATGTCAAAAAATCTCAGCTCGCGCTTAGCGCTCGCATCCATGCCCTCTCCAAAATTTTCCTTCATGTTAACCAGAGCTTAAAATGTTTCCTTTCGGGTCAAGCATTTAAACTCGCTTTTCGTGCTCTCATTTTGTTTTTATTGAAACACAGAGTTTGTTTATTACATATGCGGATTCTGAGATTGTTCTTGATATAAAAACGTGTCAAAAAGGTAAATTTTCAAGTAAAATATCCAATGTAGTCAGCTCGCATTTCTGTACCGACAGTGAAAGTATGTTCTGGTTTAAGGTCTAAATCTCCGAAATAAAATTTCATCTCGAGCTTCGCTTGCATCACGTGTTTAGTGAAATCCATATCATCTCAACAATTCTCAATTATTATGAATAGTGTTTAAAGTAAAACCTTTCGGGTGAGTAAATTAAAATTTTAAGCTCGCGCTCTGCTCTATGTTCATTTAGATACACAGCTTGTTTGATTAGATACCCATCGTGGTAATGATTCCCAAAAAGTGTTTAGAATGTCCATTTTTAGGTTGCGAATAAGAAAAAATATGCTCGCGCTTCGCGCTCATATCAGTTATTGAAACCTTCTGTTTTCATGGATACAAAAACTGCATAGAATGTCAATTGTTAATTCTAAATCTATCAAAAAAGCTTTAGATTCGCGCTCGTATTACTTGTTAAATCATATTCCCATCGTGATCAAGATTGCAATAAGTGTTTAGAATTTCCAATTTTCAGGTTGTATAATTAAAAAATCTGCTCACGCTTCGCGCTAGCAACAAAACATTAGTTCTATTCCCACCATCTTCTGGCTATATAGCTTGAAATTCGAATGTGTTGTCTTTAGTTAAAATTCTGAAGAAAAGTTTAGCTCGGTAGTCGCGCTTGTTTACTCTGTTCTGTACTTATGACGTGCTTATTCGGCCCAGTTTACAGGTCGAAAATCTCAAAGTTTTCAGATAGCGCTTCGCGCTCGCTCTATTTGATTAGTGATAATGTATTCTATTCATGAGTCAAAAACATCCTTTTCAGATTAGTTTAAAGTTCCAGCTCGCACTTGCATGGATTGCTTATAGATATTCGCATATTATTCATACAAAAAGTGCTTAGAGTCCAGTTTTCTGGTTGGAAAAAAAATCAGCTAGCGCTTCGCGCTCACATTACTATTGTTTAGGTAATATGTCCACGCTCTTCATAGGTACAATCGAGTTATCAGGTCGCGCTCGCCTTTTTTGGATTGGTGAGATATGTTTTCTATTCATGGGTCACTACGAACACTCTTCAACAGGTATTCTTTGTAGGCCAGTATATTATTATTTAGATACGCAGCTAGTTCATGAAAAGCTGCGATTTTTTTTTAGATCTAACTATGTATACAGTATACAAAAATTAAGCTTCGCGCTCGCATGCTGGTAATTTATATTTAGACCGAATGAAACACTTTATATTGGTTCAAAGAATTTAAATTTAGTTAGGACTAACCATTTCTAAAACAACAAAAAAACTGATTTTGTCGTAGTGTTGGGGCAAAAAGTTCATCCTTTACAAAGCACTTTAGTCTTCCTTATACCTACGCAAATTTAATCGTAAACACGTAGCTTTCCCAGTGAAATACATGTATATATGACCCCTTTTCAATATTCTTGTGTTTTTGACAACCTATAAGTTACGTACGCCGGTAGTACGTAACGTAACGTGACCAATCTTGAAAATAGAGATCCCTTTTACGCGTATCTTTGGTCGCGCTGGTATTCAATCGTCAATGGAAATGCCCCCCGGATATTATATCAAATAATAAAATCATTGGCGGCGGAAGCGAAAAAAAAAATAAGGGGGCCACCTGAAATTTTGGGATGGACACAGGTATCAACCGAAATTGCAAGGGGACCACCAAAAAAAAATAGTGGGGGGGTCGTCCCCCCTCTCAAATGTAGGGGGCAGGACCCCCTCCCCCGCTTCCACCGCCTATGAATAAAATCGCGTACAATGTGAAACATATGCCAACGAAACAAAGAAAACAGCTTTTATCCGTGTTCATTAAAATCATGATAATCCAAAACATTTTAAAGAAAAAAATCCTTATTGATGCACATGTATATACATTTCAAACTCTCGAAACGCCAGCATTTCTTTCAAACATTTTATTGTTAAGTTTTTAGTAATCCCTAGTACAAAAATTATGTATCATTCGCCACTGGCGTATATACAAAGGGGGGTATTGGGGGCGTGGACCCCAATGTTTTCACGAACAAAAGAGGAGAAATAAAAAGCAAAGGGGAAGGAGGTGTGAAAGATTATATATATATACATATATATTATTCTTCGAGTATTATGCCAAAATAAGATTTTTAGGTCACAACGGTCAATTTTGTGATTGTGGTTTTTTTTTTTTAGAAATAGAGTATCATGCACATGCCATGTTTGTACCCTTCAATTTTTCTGGCTCATTTAGGTCATAACGGTCAATTTTGTGATTGTGGTTTTTTTTTTTTAGAAATAGAGTATCATGCACATGCCTTGTTTGTACCCTTCAATTTTTCTGGCTCATTGTAATAGAATGAGCCACTGCCACGTCACTGGAATTTACCTTCTTTAAGAACACGTCACTCCCGCATCTTCAGAATGGAAACAATTATCATCTCCGATAGCATTGCTTTGGCAGTCAAAGATGTCGGTATCAGTGGATGCACATTCTACATTATCAAGAAGTATCTCCCCAGTCCCTTCTCCGAATCCTGCATTTCCTACCGCTATTCCGGATGTGTACCCAAGACTTTGACAGACAACGGTCGCATCAGTATCATCCCACAGGTCGTCACAAACAGTCCCCCAGGCCCCGTCATAGTAAACCTCGACTCTACCCTCGCCGGCACAGGAACCGTCAACCAGACGTACTGCGAGGATTATGAAATTATGCATTAACAAAATAAATTAAACGATAATGATGGCGATGGTGTTGATGACGAAATGACAACTAAAATGACGATGACAATAATAATAATAAAGATAATTATATAAATAATGATAATTATCATCATAGATATGATTTATAATGCGCAAAATCCACTCTGTTGAGTGCCCAATCGAAATGAAAGGAGGCGGATAGAGTGGGGAGATGTAGATAAAAGGAAGTAATAATGCATGAGTAATTAAAGAACTTGATGCGTAAATAACAATTTTACGGAGCCTTTAAAGTGCCATCAAATTTCGTTTCTTTGTCAAGATTTTTTTTTTCTCAACTCATTCCATACATAAGTATCACATGCACAGATACATCATAATTAAAAAAATAGGCATACATTTCAAACAATTCAAATAAATGGTTCATTTTGTATAGAAAATATTCCATTTTTTTCGATGCACGTTCATCAAATTACGTTTAAAAGCAATAATTCTCTCCGTTGTTTCATTTTTTTTCCAAACCAAGCATAAAATGAGCAAGAGTGGGTTTGATATTTCTGTATCAACATGAATAAATGAAATATTTTGCAAACAACACAATAATATTGCTAAGATGAAAATTATTGAGGGTTATAACTCCAAAACAAATCTCAATGTCACTGAATTGTGTACTTCTAATATGCTCGGCCTTCAACCACTCGTGAACTTCGTTCCAAAATGAAATTACATGTTCACATCTTAGAAATAGATGGGCAATTGTTTGAACGTGGTTTTCACAGAAATTACATAAAGGAGAATCTTTTACTCCAATTTTAAATAAAAAATCTTGTGTTGAAATTCTTCTGTAAATGAATTTAAATTGGAAGTTTCGAAGTTTATTATCAATTGATGACTGATATAAAAGAGGGAAGCGAGAGTTCCAAATATGAGAGTCTGACAAATTATCACTCAAATCATCTTGCCATTTGATTTCTTGGTTCGTCATCGAAAGGGACATGTTCCTTTCTAAAAAAGTATCATAACACAATTTTGTAACCCTTTTACTTTTCATAAAATGACCTAATCTTTCATCTACCATGTGATCATCGTGATTGATGTCATGGACATTTTTATTAACTTTTTCCATTCTAATGGTATCGCATGTAAAAGAGAAAAAAAGCATAAAACGATTCATTTCCAAATTTATAACATATATCTTCATAGGACAAAAATGAACCGTCTACAACATCTTTGACATATCGCATATAAGCTTGGAACCATTTTCTGTATAAAATTATTTTTTTATCAACTTTGATATGTGAGTTAAGCCAAAGAGTTTGAGAGATAATTTCTTTAAATTTTACAGGGTTGTAGTATTTATAAAAAGTCCATGCATCAAGAGCGTCAAGAACGTCTTTCCAAAATTACATTGTCAAAGTTGATATGCAAATCAACAGACTTTATATTACATTGAAAGAAAAACACATCGTCAAACCTAAGTATCTCGCCAAGTCGTCAAATCGATGGCACTTTAAAGGGTAAGTTCACCCTGAAGAAAACTTTGTTTTAAAAATAGCAGGAAAATCCGTTAAAGAGTAAGAAAGTTATTTGAGTTCAAAGTTTTGGATTTGTGACGTCATAAACGAGCAGCTGCCTCATGTGTTATGTAATATAAAATGCATGAATTTCAAATTTTGTATGGTTCCTGATAACTTAATTTTGTTTTCTATTCATGATCGGGTGTGAAATGATTTGTCTATTGATATACAAAAGGTACAGTGAAAACTATTTTCAATTTTCTGAGAAAATGACATTTCTTTGATTTTTTACCATTCGCAATGTAGGAATGCTGCTCGCATATGACGTCACAAATCAAATCATTGAAATTCTAATAACTTATTGATTATTTGATGAATTTTTCTCAAACCTTCGGCAATCTTTTTTATTATTTTTTCTGCTATTTTTACAATAAACTTTTTGTCAGGGTCACGACTTCCCCTTTTAAGGCTCCGTGCAATTTAGAGTAGAAAGCATCGTAGCGTCTTTAGGTCACACCCAAACATGAAATTTAAATCATATACCAATCGAAAGTCAAAATATATAAAAAGCAATGAGAGTTTTGTGCATTTTTACTGCTAAAACCCTCTTTTCACCTTCACGAATGCAACATGGATCGTCCCAGATTGTCAATCCGGGATCATCCGTGCACAGTCCGAAATACTGTGTAAATACGACTTATACTAATCAGTCGGGCCGCGTGCGCGTGCGAAATCACTCGGGTTTTGGATTTTGGGGATTTTTTGGATTTCGATGCGATTTTTTTTCTAACAGTGTCTTCAATGGGACAAACACGCTGGGAAAATAAAATGAAATTGAAATTCGAGTTTCGTTTTAAGCTGGCGTGCCTTATATAAAATGTACTGGACTACTGTTTAACATAACAAACAAGAGCGAATTTCGACTACTATTTTAACATAATCAAATTCCACATATTTGACCTGATTTCTGTTTAATTTTGTATGGAAGAGCCGTGGTGGAGCGGTTCTGAGTCTCGCATTGTAATCAGAGGGCCTTGTGTTCGACTCCCACCATGGTCTAGCGCCCTTTGGCAAGGCGTCAATCCACACTTTGCCACTCTCACCCGGGTGCTTATTGGGTACCGGTAGGAAACAATCGTCATTGTGGTTGGTTTAGCAAGTTTGCGCCTAACAGGCTGCTTGGAATGCTTTGAATCCTGTGACCGGGTAATAATGATTGTGAAGCGCTTGGAACAGTCGTAGATTGATAAAGCGCTATATAAAATGCCAATTATTATTTTTACATCCCATATCGTTATGTCCCACTTACTCCAACATGTACTTCTCTCTCGTGAGGTACTGAAATGAAGATATTGCTCACAAACACATGAACTTTTAAGGTCTACAGTATTCTACGGGGTATGATTCGCATGCGAAAAAAATACGAATCAGACAGAATTGTCAAACCAATATTCCAGTATATCATAAGTCGTATATTATATATGAATCCCTTTCGTTTGCAGTCTTAATACAGGTCTTATTATCGTCCTCACTCTTCCTCCAGAGAAATAAAAAATTTGCGCGTCGAAAATGAAAATTATCATACTGTACTGAAAACTAGTCTAGATTAAACTCGGATTGGTAACGTACAGCAAACAGAAGACGTGGTTTCAGAGAGTGAAGGGGAATAAAAATTCCTTGATATTATTTGTTATTCATGTTTTACATTGCATTGTTTATGCTCTCGCTGTCGAATTGATTCATGGGTGAAGCAGCCAGCACGGTAACGTTGGATCTACCCCGGATCTACCTCGGCTCGACTAACTTTAGCTTGCTCCATGCTATACCGATGCATGTCGATCGTGCCTGAGCACGGCCGGGTTTATGGGGCCAGGCGTGCAGGCATGTCGATGGATATGATACATATCGATGTAATACATGTAATATCGATGTGGCAAGTTCCGACTCGGAGTCCTCGTATAAGACACAGTAGAAGTTCTTATTTATTCTAAGTTAGTTGAGTGCCATGGCTGATTTCCTTGTTTGTTATTGTTAAAACAGTTGTCCAGTACATTTTATTTAAGGCACTTGCCGGCTTAAAACGAAACTCCAAACTCGGCGTACATGAACAATATTCCGTGTTCATGGCCATGTGTGTGTGTACGCTCTTCAGACATTGCAGCAAGGAAAGAAACTTCAATCTTGGTCAACAGTGGCGTAGCTACGGGGGGGGGGGCGGGGGGCACGTGCCCCCTCCCCTGAGAATTGGTGTGCCCCCCAGAAAAAAATTGGCAGAGAAAAAAAGGGAGAAAGAAGAAAAGAAAAAAGGAAAAGAAGAAGAAAGACAGTAGAGAAAAAAAAAGAAGAGAAAAATAAGAGGAGGAAGACGAGTGAATGAAATAATGTGAGGGGAAGACTCGCAAAAAAAATCTTTCATGTTACTATATAAAATTTTTGCTTGCGCTTCGCGCCAGAATTGCCTGTTCGATGAGATTCACATCTTGCTCAATAGGCTAAAATGGAGCAAGTTTTGAAGTCAATATATTAAACACATTTTAGCACGGATATCGAGCTTTCAATTTTTTTTTCATTTACAAATTTAAGCGCTCTGTAAAATGTCTGTTTTATGGTCTACATATCAGCATTTTAAGTTCACGCTGCGTTGTCACATTGTTTGATTTGCCAAGTTCATGTTGTCTACGAGTATTCCATAATGTTCTATTAAACAAATGTATCCAGAAAGCCCAGATTCTAGGTCTAAATCTAAAAAATGCGTGATAGCCTGCATGTTGTTGATTCAAAATGTACTTAAATTATCAAGTTTCACATCAAAATATCAATAATTGTCCGCTCACGCTTCACGATCGCATTATTAATGATACTCATATCCTATTAATGATTTACAAAATATGAATAGAGTGTCCTGCTTTTAGGTCTAAAATCTAAATTTTCTTCCTCTCGCGCTTCGTGCTCACATCAATTGTTTAGTTACATACCTATCCGATTTATTAATACAAATTGGGCTTAGAATGACAATTTTTTAAGTCGGAATGTCAAAAAAAATTTGCTCGCGCTTCGCGCTCGCATTATTGAAATATATACCGTCTTCATGGGTAACTGTAAGCACAGGTCCCTTTTAGATAATGCTAGAACAGTTAATAAAAATTTCTGCTCTAGCTGTTCGCAGTAACAATCTAGTTACATACGAATCTTGTTCAGGATCACGCATATTGCCCAGAATATAAAATTTTCGGGACAAAGTACATGAAAGTAAAAAAAAATATAAAAAAATAAACGCTCGCGCTTCGCGCTCGCAATTTTTTTATAATTTTATAAGGCTTATGAGATTATTTCATGTTTATGTTGTTTTATAAGAATAAAACTAAGAAGTGACTGATCGGGGAAAATATAGGTGAAGATAATTTCGGGCCCCGTCCCCTATTGGCGAAAGTCGGATCCGCCCTTGTGACACATACACACACATCGGAAACAAGTGGAATGCCTCTGGCCGTCTCACCTGCATCACGCGGTTCAATATAGCAGCGGTGCTGACTTTGAATACTACTCTAACTCACACAAGATGTTCAGTGATACATGGTTACTCTTATGTCCACTTTTTATGAACGAGACCAATAAACTTACAGAGATATGATGGTTATTCAACAAAAAAACCCAACATAGCCAAAGTTCATTGACCTTACATGACCTTTGACCTTGATCATGTGACCTGAAACTCGCACAGGATGTTCAGTGATACTTGATTACTCTTATGTACAAGTTTCATGAATCAGATCCATAAACTTTCAAAGTTATGATGGTAATTCAACAGATACACCCAATTCGGCCAAAGTTCATTGACCTTTGACCTTGGTCATGTGACCTGAAATTTGCACAAAATATTCAGTGATGCTTGATTACTATTATGTCCAAGTTTCATGAATCAGATCCATAAACTTTCAAAGTTATGATGGGAATTCAACAGATATCCCCAATTCGGCCAAAGTTCATTGACCCTAAATGACCTTTGACCTTGGTCATGTGACGTGAAACTCATGCAGGATGTTCAGTGATACTTGATTAACCTTATGACCAAGTTTCATGAACTAGGTCTATATATTTTCTAAGTTATGATGACATTTCAAAAACTTAACCTCAGGTTAAGATTTCGATGTTGATTCCTCCAACATGGTCTAAGTTCATTGACCCTAAATGACCTTTGACCTTGGTCATGTGACATGAAACTCTAATAGGATGTTCAGTAATACTTGATTAACCTTATGGCCAAGTTTCATGAACTAGGTTCATATACTTTCTAAGTTATGATGTCATTTCAAAAACTTAACCTCAGGTTAAGATTTGATGTTGACGCCGCCGCCGCCGTCGGAAAAGCGGCGCCTATAGTCTCACTCTGCTTCGCAGGTGAGACAAAAAATGGCCAGTGCCCCCCCCCCCTGAAAAACAAGTACCCCCCCCCCAGTGCCCCCCGGGAAAAAATCCTAGCTACTCCACTGTTGGTCAATGCCTTTAAAGCCCCCTTTACACCTTCAAGGGTGCAAAACGGATCATCAATGATCTCAGTCCGTGATAATCCGGGGTGCCAAATTGTTATATTTTTACCATTTCCTTGCAGAGTGTAAAATATGCGCAGATCATGATGCGCACAAACATAACTGTGGAACGTCCCTAGCGCATGGTGCCCGTCCTAAACCAATGTCACGAAATTGGCAAAAATGCCATGAATCCCGCTGACGTCACGTACTACCCGGGAATATTACCCGAGCCGTGACGTCAGACGTAAATAGTTCAAAAGCTATTTACGGGTGGGCGGTCCTTAACCAAAACTCATGCGCACGTACAATGCGCGTATGTTATCAAGCCAGAGGCCTCACCAAAGCTGATAAAACGTATTCATGAATTCCCTCTCAAAGATTGTTATTCATTCAGTTATATCCAGGCGCGGATCCAGGAGGGGGCCGAGCCGGCCCCCCTATTTTTTGACAACTTGCAGAAAAAAGTGTACTCTTTACCTTGATAGAAACTACGAAAAACAGAAAGAAAAGTAAAACAGAGATATTTTACCTATGATGTGTAATTTACAATATAGGTACAATATATCCAGTTCTGATATCAATTTGCACACAATGTTTTAGCTCGCACATCTGGCTTTCATTATTTTGTTTGATTACACAAATTGTTAATGTGTATCAAAATGTTCAGCTCGCGCTGCACTTGCATTGTTTGATTTGTGAGATATCCTCTTTGGAAATTCTTACCAAATATGACTGCCTTCGTCGCACTAAATGAAAAAGACACCCCCCAAAAAGCACGCGGAGTGCATCAAAAAGTCAGTTGCTCAGCATCCATCCACCTTCGAATTATTCCCCCAATGTTTTTTTTTTATGCTAATACATTCCACCTATCTCTTTTAATACAAACGTCATTTCCATCTATTTATGAATTAGTGATATTTTTTTTCAAAGCAATACTGAGGTATCACAACAATGTATTGTGTTTCACAAAGCTCAAGTTCGGATCAAGTGACGCCAATGGCGTTTAATATAAACATATATATATATATATATATATATATATATATACATTCTATGAAAATGCAAACTAATTTATATCATAGAACATTGGGGATTATTTTGGATACATCATAATAGCTAGTGAATCAATGTCATGAACTATCAGCAGGTCATTTTTTTTCAACTTCAAAGTATGTGAAACAATTCTGGAAATACCTGTTGGTAAACAAGTGACTCCCGCATCCTCTTGGTGTACACAGTTGTGAGTGCCGATTCCAGGATTAGAACATTCCAGAAGAGAAGTTTCACCTCCATCACAAGATACATCATCGAGCAGAATTTCACCTGAACCTTCTCCGAAGTGAGCGTTGGTGTTTGCTGTTCCAGACCCAAAGCCGAGACTTTGACAAACAACTGTAGCATCTGTATCATCCCAGAAATCATCACACACAGTACCCCATCCTCCGTTGGCGTAAACCTCAACCCTTCCTTCGTTTGAAGCACTTCCATCAACCAGTCGCACTAATTCTAAATGAAAGAGGCACCAAATACAGAACGGTATTGCATCGAGGATTCGGGAGCACATTTATACTCCATCTTCTAAGTATCCCCAAAGTGTTTTTTTAAGAATACATTGCCACTTTTTCTTTAAATAAAAAAGTAATTTTCATCTATTCATGAATTAGTGATATTTTTTCTTCAAAGCAATACTGAGGTATCACAACAATGTATTGTGTTTCACAAAGCTCAAGTTCGGATCAAGTGACGCCAATGGCGTTTAATATAAACATATATCTATATATATATATATATATATATATACATTCTATGAAAATGCAAACTAATTTATATCATAGAACATTGGGGATTATTTTGGATACATCATAATAGCTAGTGAATCAATGTCATGAACTATCAGCAGGTCATTTTTTTTCAACTTCAAAGTATGTGAAACAATTCTGGAAATACCTGTTGGTAAACAAGTGACTCCCGCATCCTCATGGTGTCCACAGTTATGAGTGCCGATTCCAGGATTAGAACATTCCAGAAGAGAAGTTTCACCTCCATCACAAGATACATCATCGAGCAGGATATCACCTGAACCTTCTCCGAAGTGAGCGTTGGTGTTTGCTGTTCCAGACTCAAAGCCGAGACTTTGACAAACAACTGTAGCATCTGTATCATCCCACGAATCATCACACACAGTACCCCATCCTCCGTCGGCGTAGACCTCAACCCTTCCTTCGTTTGGGGCACTTCCATCAACAAGTCGCACTAAATGGCATAGACACCAAATAAAGCACGCAGAGTGCATCAACACTAGTCTGGGACTCAGCTATCATCCAACGTATAAGTATCCATTTTTTTGTGCGAATACATCTGCCATTTTCTCTTTCAACATGAACGTCATTTTCATTTATTGATGAAATTAGTGATATCTTTTTGATAATTAGGGCGTCACACGGAAGACGGTGAAGGGGCAAGGGGACACGTCGCCTTAAAATAGATGTAGATATATTTACTGGCAAACACATCCGCGTGATATTTTTTTACTTACAAATCGCCTTTTCGGGTCATGCAGTACGAGAAATGACAGTTCGCACTTCTCGCTTGAATTATCTATTATTTTAGCGACATGTACAACCTGTTTATGATACCCCAAATTGGTGAAAGTGTTTCATTTTTCGCTCTGAATAACAACAAAAATCAGTACGCGCTTCGCACTCGCCCAATGTGACTAGTGAGATACGTATCCTCACGATTGATTACAAGAAACAGTTTTCGACATTTTCCATTTATAAGAATTACCAGCTTTTCGCGGTCAGATTATCAGATTTCAGATGTATTTTCATTTATACTCTTTATGTTATATATGAAATAAAACACAAAAAATTTATCTTTGATAAATTTGGATAAAAAATACCAACTTCATTTGTTGTAATAGAAATGAAAAAAAAATCTAAGCGGCTACCAAATATCCCAGACTTTATAAAAAAATCATTGATAAATTAATGATGCTTGCAATGTTAATAAAATAAATAAAACGGTCGTCAATAAAACTAAATAGCGTGAAAGAACGTAACTGTAAGAGGAGAGAGAGGGGGTGAGGCTTATGGCAGTGCGTGTCAAAGAAAAGTTTACACTTAGAAAAAATCCGATAAAATTATAGATTTGTAATATCCTGAAGATTTTTCCACATTGGTACAGGTATAAATGACGATAAAACTGTAAAAAAAAATATTTCCGCTTGAGTGAGAATCGCGCAGATAGGCGGGTGCGCAGACTTGGGAGACCGCGCAGACATGGGGGAACTGACCATACTTAATATATATTTTCATTGATACCAAAGTACATGTATCTATATTTTTTTTTTGGGGGGGGTTATATTTGGATGGAAATAAGCTCATCTTCATACTGACGCAATGGTTAACAATTCTAGAAATACCTGCTCGTGTACATGTGACTCCCGCATCCTCATGGTGTCCACAGTTATGAAATATCTTTCCATTTTTATTGAAATTAATGATTGCGTAAACAGTACTAAATATTATGCTTTCCTTTAGTACCGAAAAATCAAAACATAAAATGGGGAATGATTTTAGATACATCATAATACCTAGTCAATTAAATCATCAGCTTATTCTTATCAAAGTATGGGGAAACAATTCTGGAAATACCTGCTAAACATGTGACTCCCGCATCCTCATAGTGTCCACAGTTATGAGAGCCGATTCCAGAGTTAGAACATTCCAGAAGAGAAGATTCAGCTCCTGTACATGATACATCATCTAGCAGGATATCACCTGAACCTTCTCCGAAGTGAGCGTTTGTGTTTGCTGTTCCAGACTCAAAGCCGAGACTTTGACAAACAACTGTAGCATCTGTATCATCCCACGAATCATCACACACAGTACCCCATCTTTCGTTGGCGTAAACCTCAACCCTTCCTTCGTTTGAAGCACTTCCATCAACCAGTCGCACTAATAATAATGATAAAAATAATAGTCAGTTCTTGTATAGCGCATAACACATTATGAATAACGTCTCTATGCGCTTCCAAAGGACTTGCATACTATTACCCAGGGCTGTAGCTCAAGCAGCTTTTACGCGATCGGCATTTCAAGGAATAAATTCCTGCCAGGTACCCATTCATCTCACCTGGGATGAGTGCAGCACAATATGGATTAATTTCTTGCTGAAGGAAACTACGGCATGGCTGGGATTTGAACCCACGACCCTCTGTTTCATAGTCGGGAGAATAATCCACTGGGCCAGGACGCTCCATACTAGATGAAATAGATACCATATTAGGGGCTCAGTTATCATCCACCTTGGAAGTATTCCTCTAATTATTATTTTTTTCTTCCTTTAGTGGTGCGAATACAATGCCACTTTCTCTTTTGATAAAAACGTCTTTTTCGTCTATTGATTAAATTAGTGATAGATTTTTAACAATGCGTCACACTGGGGGCAAGGGGACACGTACGTGACTCAAACTAATAGGCCATAACAATAGATGCCTTGTATTTAGTTTGATCTATTGACTGACAAATACATCCGGACTTTCTTTTTTGTCGCGCTTTGCATTATCGTGGCCGTCACCAGGGGAGGGGAGTGGGTACGGAGGGGGATACTGTCAAAATTTGAAATCGCGTGATTATTTAGAATTTAAGATATTTTTACACTGTTTTTTTAGGACGGCTAGGGAGTTCCATAGAGACTGAACCAAGTGCACATTTAAAGTTTGAGTGAGCCTCAAACATTGTTTTCGCCATATTTTCTGAGGATCACTGAATGTAAGTGTTTAACTTTCAAAAGGTTTCGTCGGTCAATTGTCATAAGGTAAGTGATAAAAAAATCTCTAATTTCACTTTGGGCGTTATTGAAAAAAAAACGAGATTAGTCGGTTGTGGCATGCATTCGTGATCGGAGATCAAAATAAATTTTATTATTTTGTTTATTTATTTGTAGTTTTATTAATGACCATTTAAAATAAAAAGTCATAATTTTTATTTGGGGGTTGTGTGAAATTTGCGATATCTAGTAGGGGTTTTATTTTCCTTATTATTATTCATTATCTATTTAACTACCCCACCAAAAGTTTCGATAACACACATTCGTGATTAAGTAAGTAAAGGGGTATTTATGGAAACATCTGTCACGGCACATTTTGGTAAAGGCCTGGTCACACCGCCCGAGCGTTGTTGGAGCGGTCGTGGAGCGGAGAGAGAAAAAAAATCATCACCGCTCGCTACCGTTCACCATTTTCGATTTCGATTTTTTTTTTCGATTTTTTCCCCAATTTTGTGAGCGAAATTCGACCCTCCCTCCCTACCGATCCACGACCGCTCCAACAACGCTCGGGCGCACAGTGGGCCAGAATGGGTTGAAAGTGCGTCAAAATTATATTCCGTGTTAGATTTTTACTTTAACATGTTGATTATGGGTAATTTTGGGCGTAGAATCGACTGAACATAATTTAAAGCCGATATGACGTCACCTTGATACCAAATTTTGATTGGCTACTTGAAATATCTGTGAAAACACAAATTACATAGTGTAGTATATAAACTTTGTGTTATGTGCACTGCTACTTTTAAGTTGGCCAGAGTGAATGTTAGTTTATGCCTAAAAAGTGTTTTAAGAGATGCCGAAAAAAATTTTACTGCATCAAAATGATTATTAATTACATTTATAAACAAAAAAACCTTTAAAATCTGAAAGATATTAACCGTGCTTTATCAAGCTATGTGTAAAACGCAGAGTATATAACACTACGAATGTATCACTATTACGAGAGTTCTGGGATGAAATTATTCTACAAGTAAGTTTTTTCCCTGGAAGAGTTGCGGATATAGGCCTTATTTGCTTTAGCAACATTTATTTTGTTTAAATTAAGCCCGGAATTCATGTCACTTTCATGGAATGGAAGGGGAATCGTCCTCAAAAAACGAACGGCAATGTACCCCCATGCGGTGCGCTAAAGATGACTGCGCGGCATAAAAATGACCGTTTTTGATCAGGTTTTTGGGGGGTGTTGTGTCAAGTTAAATCGGCTCTAATATAAAAACGGGCAAATACGGGCAGCTAAATTTGGTATCGACTTAAAGCTTAGACATTGGGAAAAATGATGTTTATAGATTTTAGACGGAAATCCACGGAAATCTAAACTATTCTATTGTAAATGCAAAAAACATGGATTTTTCAGCCTATTTCGAGGAAAAATCATCCTATAAACCTCTTAAAATTTGTCTTTTATCTACTTTGAACCCTTTCACACGAAAAGAAAATATATCAGGATTATGTGGGAGCGATTTCAGATTCCTACATGAAAAACTTCCTGTGAAATGGCCTGTTTTTCAACTAGGATGTCATATACGCCACATTTCGCAAAATGTCACATTTTACGATTTGAGGTAGGAAATTAACAACCTTTATGCAAATTCCGGAATGAAATATTTTGCTGAAATATTCTTCAAAGTATTGTCTTTCAGCTGGGCATGACAAAAATTAAAAATCTGAAATTGCCCAAAATGACTTTTGGCGCACTTTTGTTTCGCCCCGGCCCACTGTGGGGCGGTGTGACCACGCCTTTAATTAGACATTTTGGTAACTGCACATTTTGGTAAAAGTAATTTGTTACCAAAATTTGCTGGTAGCACCTACACTTGACAGGATGTCAAGTTACCAAAATGTGCAGTTATGTTGCTCCTTCACATTTTGGACAATATGCACATTTTTGGCAACAGCTTAAAAAGCAGATTTGACGGCTATGATAGAGTAAAGATTGATAGTTGTGGTATCGGGTAAGAAAAAGGTCAGGGTTCGTGTGTGTGTGGGCGATTTGCCTCTCCGTCAAATGCCATTTCGTCCAATGACCATGCCATCTAATGCCGTTCGGTCCAACATCATTTCGTCCAATAGCTAAGTTAGTCTAAAAGCCACTCCGTCTCGTCTAATAGCCACTTCGTCTAAGAGCCTCTCAGCGCAAAGCCACAAAGAGCAATTTCGTCCAATATCCACTTCCTCTAAGATACAATTCGTCTAAATGCACCTTCGTTTAATATACCTTCTTTCAATAGCCATTTCGTCCAATACTAGTAGTCAATTCGTCATTGCGAAATGGCTCAATTGACATTTTGATCCAATACATACAAATTGGTCCAATTGATAGTAAGTCCAACACCCACGTGGTCAAATTGAGGGTTCGTCCGATTCCCACTTGGTCTAATAACCGTTACTGAGGGCAGGCGCGGACCAAGGGGTGAATAGCGAATAGGATGGCACACCCCTGGTAAAATAACGGTGGTTTAAATATAAACCATACAGGATGAACAGCAATTATTTATAACCGTCTCTGTGACTATTCAGTTTATTGCCAGTTTTCTCAAACTCAATCACTTTTAGTGATGCAGTTTAAATCATGTTCAATTTGTCTACAGTGGTTAAAACCCCCTTGAATTTGATACCCACCTCCTAAGAATTCAAATCCAGCCCCAACCTAAATTTTTGAAGGTTTTTTTTATTGGTTATCAACATTTCTTTCAACTGACCCCCCCCCCCTCTTAAACATACTGCGTACGCTACTGCCGTCATGTAATATGAAACCATGCAAGCCTCATGCTTTTGCAAATTTGACACTTAAATTCAAGTGATATCTGTTTACCCGTGGATTAACAGTTGTTAGTTTTGAGAACAACAACAAAACAGTCTTTGATTTCTCCCCCTATTTTACGTTTTATGCTTTTTAGAGTTATCCGCTGAATGTAATCAAAATATAGAAATTTTATTATTTATTTTGCCTCATTTGGTATCTTTTGCTAGGGATGTATTTTATGACTGATATTGAATTGAAAACCAAAGAAATTGGGCAAAGTAATGCTACTTAAATATCTAATTTGATTCAAAAGACAAAGTGGCTTTTGGACGAAGTGGCATTATAACATAGTGACTCTTAGACGAAGTGGCTAGTGGATGAAATGGCTCTCAGACGAAGTGGCTTTTGGACGACGTGGCTCTTAGACTAACTGGCAATTGGACAAAATGTTATTGAACAAATTGGAACGAAGCTGAATAGGAATATGTAACCATCATTTGAAAGCTTTTAAAATTGGATCGTTGGTACTCGTTTTCAATTTCATTTTTTAATCAGTTCACAGTTCAAGGAATTCGACTCGGCCACACGTGATGAAAAAACCTTTTCATTCTCCTATCCCCGTATAGTGACGGCTCTTACACTGTAAAAATGCTGTTTAAATGTTCAAGCACGTCATTTAAGCCCGTTACTCAATTAAATATTGATTGAAATATATCAAATGAGTTGTTAAACAACTTGTTCAAAATTTTTAACATCTTGACAAGCTCAAGCAACTTGCATTCTTTTTTATTGTGTATTGTTGAGTTCACACAAAAAAACTTAACGAAATTCAAAAGGCAAATAATTTTTATTAGTAAATAAATCAAACTCAGAGTTCTGAGCTAATTGACAGTAACAGTGGTGATGAGCATTGAAGATTACAAAATTGAGATCCTGTATGTCAAAGTTCAGCCATAACCATATTTGATTAAAGAATAAAAAAGTGGGATATTGGTGAAGGATTAACATAATTCAAATTTAAGAGAGCTTGAATCTTGAAGATTCGAATTTGTGATGTCATATCAGAGCAGTAGTTTCAATAAAAAGGGACCCATCATTGTAATGTTTTGTAATATTATCTCTTACACAAACGGTCATGAACGATGTGTCAGATGAAACGATGAACTCTCAAATTAAAACCATCATCAAACGTCTGTAAACAAAAAGAAATGTATTTTAAGTGGGGACTGTTCTAATGTTTGATGGACTTATTGCTATAAATTTAACCAACATTATTATTATTTTGCAATGATAAAACCAACTTCTGCGCCAGGAGCTTCCCCTTCAATTATCAGTTTCCAAAGATGAATCTACCCTCCCTCCCATCGCGTGCCTCGATCCAGATGGAGATCGAGTGTTCATTTGATTTGATTTATTTCTGCATTCACATCAGTATCAGAATTACAAAATACATAAATACAATATAAAAAGGAAATACATATAGCAAAATAATAATAGTCGTATAGTATAAATATTGTACATAAATATCAACAAGATGTGTTATACATTTTTTTCAAAACAAGATTATTCAAATGAATGCAGAAGACCGCCATCGTGAGCGGTTAGGCTTGATGATGATGGAGGCCTCGTCATCAAATACACATTGATGAAACATTAATTTACTTACCATTTGCACCTTCAGTCTGGGCTCTGGCTGATGTTGCCAAAAAGCACAGGACTAGATAAGCTGCAAACTTCATTTTGATGTTGAGATGACACCACATGTAGAGACTAAAGAGAAGAGAATAAGTTGACAGTAGCTTATTCGTAGGCCCAGTAGTGCTCCGCCGAACCTCTCTCGATGGATGCCAACAATGACAACCTCATGAGCCGAACGCGTCATTTTATCTTCTTGGCGGGTCTTTCAGAAAATCGTAAAATCCAGGCACTGTCAAAACATTTGCCTTTTGCGATCAAGATCAAGAGCTACCAGCATGCTTGTGCTGTCGCGTGCGGAAATGGCAGAAGTGAAACAAAATCATGTTTCGAGGACGACAGTGCGTCTCTAGGAGTTGTAAAGCACTTGAATTGATTATCTTCAAGGTAAGCCAGGGCCTGCAGCGTCGTTCTTTTTTAAGAAAATTTAACTTTTTTACTCACATGATTTGACTACGAAATGGTTATTTAACTACCCATGTATCAGGACCATTTATCCAGCACTGACAATGTCAATTCAATGCATGATAAGTCCACGGTCTAGCGGTTTAGATGATATCAACATTAATAAATAAAAGAAGGCTACTGGTTCCACTGGCGTAAATCCAGGGGGATGGGGGATATAAGATTTATCTCCCCACCCCACTTTTCGAGGAGGAGGGATGGCCTGTGCAAACATCCCCCCACTTTTTACGAAAGAAATGAAAAAAAATCACAAGAGATAATTGTTTTATTGGTAAAAATTCTTCCTAAAATACCGCTTAACAAATAAAACAATATTATTGAATCATAAAATGCAAATAAAGAGCAAGTTCACCATTTCCGAACGAAATACTTATGTCCTTATTATAACATTGAAGAGAAACCCCAGTTTTTTCCAATTCATCATTGTTGGGGTCTTTGGGAATGGTTTAAGATGGAATGTCAAATTTTTTAAAATCTAATCTCTCATTAAACCATCATGGGGTGAAAAAGATAATAATATTGGAGGGTATTTGCCATATGGACACACAGTGGCGTAACTACGGGGGAGGGCATGGGGGCACATCCCCCCATCGGCTGACCCCAAAAAACGGGCAAAAGGGGAAAAGGAGAAAAGAGGGAGAAAGGAAGAGAAACGTAGTTGGAAAGAAGAAAATATTATTCATTATAATGTTATATTATAATTATGTTATGTTACATTACATAAGAAACATTTTTATCATAACTTTATGAAACATAATTTGCCCAGGGCCTACGTCTTCATTGTTCCTGGTGCTCGCATTGTCTGTTTAACGAGATATATAATCCCGTTGTACTAAAACATCCCGTTTTCAAGTCAAAATAAACCAAATATATTTCCTAGCACTTGAGTTATCATTGTTTTATGTAGTGACATATGCTTCTTTTACATGACTCAAAAAGTGATCGCCCCATGTTGAGGTCTTCGCATATATGAAGCATTTCCTGTCCGTGATTACGTTCGCATTAGTGGATTGGTGAGATATGTCTGCTCTTCATAAATTCCTAAAATCAGTCCTTGACATATCCCTTGGCTTCTGATCTGAATATCAAAAAATTTCAGATCGCGCTTCGCGCTCGTATCATTTGGTTAATGAAATACATATGGTTCTAGTTAATTCCTACAAAGAAACCTTAGAATGCCCCGGCCGCCACTTCAGGTCGATATGAATTATCTAAATTTTCAGCTCGCGCTTCGCGCTCGCAATATTTGATTAGTGAGATGCGTATGATAATAATGATTGCAATGACTAAAAAAAGTGTTTCATGTTTTCAGATCGCATTAGATGACTATGGTGAGATATGCATACCCTTAAAGGATTCCTAAAATATATTAAAATCTCGTTGTTTGGGATCAAAATATGCGAAAAATTGAGCTCGCGCTTCGCGCTCGCATTGTTTACCGAGACAGGTACCTATCGTGATTACACAAATTTGATTATAATTTCCCTTTTTAGGTGTTAATATAAAAGAATTTCAGCTCGCGCTTCCCGCTCGCATTATTTGATCGGTGAGATACATATCCGTTTGGTGACATTGTCCTTAAATGTCTCTAAAATAGGTCAGTATAACTGGCAACTGAGCGCTCACTCAGTGATTAAAAAAAAAATTGCTGGTGCCCCCCCCCATGTCGTGGCCCACGGTACGCCATTGTGGACAAATCAATGAAAATTCCTTGCATATCTAAGAACATGATTGCAATTAAGTCATCCCCCACCCATCAACACGGATTTACGCCAGTGACTGGTTCCATTTCCAGTGTAGAAGGGTTAATATACAGCTTTAAAAAAACAACAACCCGGAAGCGAAATTATTTTCCCCACAGTAGTTCCTGACCCCAATAATGACATTTAATGACATTCGTCTTCGGAATAAGAGTACGCATGCGGGTGGACTAGCAACAATTTTGCATCTGATCAAACGTCACTGGTAATGGTATACCTTGTTGGCTTACTTTGGTGTTCTAAGAGATGTTTCGAGAGAACAATGATCACCATTTAGAAAGCAAAAACATCCAGCAAAAATCACCAAGAGTGCTTCACAGAGTGTGATCATCACGTATGGTCAAGTAGATTAACTAGGTTTATCATAATTAATTGGCAGGCTGAATGTAAGTCGACCCGATAAAAAAAGTTTTTAAAAAGTTGAATAAATAGTGAAAAGTCAAACAAAACTATTTTCCCTTTGTTTTAAGAGTGATATCCAAAAATGAAAGTCAATAATACTACCTAACCTTTTCGTTCGTTATTCAATGTTTCACTTTTTCCAGATAATAACAATGGCATTTTAGCATATTCAGGGAGGAATCAAAATTTTGTTTCATTCTATCTATAATGAGGATACAATCTTAATTTCATATGATAAAACATAATCAAATCCCACTTTGCATTCTGACAGGGATGTGAATGTTTGTATTTTTCATAAAATTGAATATGATGTCACATCTGTGATGTGATATTGATTTCAGAAAATAAAGTGGGTTTGTTTTCATGGTCGTGGAACATTTTTTTTTTTTTGGGGGGGGAGACATGACCCCCATGCCGCCCACCCCCTCATCTATACGCAAGAGAGAAAAATCATCATTAAGAAAGATTTAGATCTATATACATCTCAAGCAAAGAACCAAGCGTTTTAAGTGGTACAGCACAAGGCATGGGGACACAATTTTCTTTAAACATCAGTTTGCAAGCTTATCTGACTTGATTTCATTGTATAATGCATGCATATCATATTTTTAAATATTGTTTTATCATGTTAAATGTATGATTTTATCTTGGATGCAAATAAAAAGCCATATCGGCCAATCAATCAATCATATTATGATGCATACAATAACGAAAATCAGACATACATGTATGGAACAAACTTTTCTTTACACTTGCGAGAGATTGAAGCAAGCGACCAAAATTGTTGACCTTTTCCAAAAAAATAAATCTGTTTAGGATAGATAAAACTAAGATGATTTTCTTTCGGCTGTCTTTGCTTAACTATGGTAATGTCACTGGTAGTGGCAACCTTGTCGACCTGCTTTGATATTCATAAAGACGCTTTCGAGAGGATATCGATCCTCCTTTAGGAAGCGAATACCTCCAGCAAAAATCGCCAAGAGTGTTTCACAGACATATCGGAAGCAAGTTTGAGGTGATCACGCGATTGTGGACTAGATTAACCATAATTAATTGGCTAGCTAAATGCAAGTCTACCCCCCCCCCTCTTTATATCGTTTCGGTGTAAAAATGGAATAGGCCAAAATAGGTCAAAAGTGCACATGATTTGACTACGAAATTGTTATTTAAGTACCCATGTACTAGGACCATTTATCCAGCACTGACAATGTCAATTCAATGCATGATAACTCCTGTGGTTTAGAAGCTGTCTATTGTCTCGCCCATTTATAAAAATAACCAGAAGTATCGTGATTTGCGAGGGCATGCAACAGAATTGTATCGAAACTTCATTGTGAAATGACTGGGATGAAATAACACTTATTATAAAAGCCTTGCACGTAAACTTTAATTTGACCTGAAGATGACCTTGGACCTTACCATGTGACCTCCGACTGCAGCATAAGATGCACGTCCCCCAAGTCCATCTACCATCCAAGTTTGGTTGAAGTGACTTACGGTTGCGGAGTTAGGTGTCATGAGAGCGTCTTGCATGTAAACTTTAACGTTGACCTGAAAATGACCTTTGACCTTACCATGTGACCTCCGACTGCAGCATAAGATGCAGGTCCCCCAAGTCCATCTACCAGCCAAGTTTGGTTGAAAAGCGACTTACGGTTGTGGAGTTGTGTCATTAGATTTGTGACCGGACGGACGACTGACGACATTTGGATCCTAAGTCTCGCCTACACCTCTGTTGGGCGGGTCAATACATGTATACAGCTTTAAAAAACCCAACCCGGAAGCGAAATGGTTTTTCCCACAGTAGTTCCAGATCCCTATATGAATACTAATGACTTTCGTCTTCGAAATAAGAGCACGCATGCGCGTGGACTAGCAAACTTTTTGCATCTGACCCAACGTCACAGGTAATGGTATACCTTGTTGGCTTACTTTGGTGTTCTAAGAGATGTTTCGAGAGAACAATGATCGCCAATTAGAAAGCAAAAACATCCAGCATAAATCACCAAGAGTGCTTCACAGAGTGTGATCATCACGCGACGGTGAAGTAGATTAACTCGGTTTATCATAATTAATTGGCTGGCTAAATGTAAAGTCGACCCGATAAAAAAGTTAAATAAAAAGTTTAAGAAAAGAGTGATATCCAAAAAATGAAAAATGAAAGTCGATAATGCCACTATCTAATCTTTTCGTTCGTGTTTTGTTGAATGAATTACTAAATTTTCACTTTTTCCAGATTTTAAAATTCATTAAATCGCAATATTACAAGAAAGGCATTTTAGCATATTCAGGGAGGAATCAAACTTTCTTTTATACAATAATAATCGATAAACATAATCGATTCGCACTTTCGCATTTTGACAGCAATGTGAATGTTTGTATTTTTCATAAAATTGAGTATAATTTTAAAATGTCATATCTTTTTCTTTTGATATGAAGAGCTACATTTGTGATTTATGTCTACATTGATTTCACAAAATAAAGTGGGTTTTTTTTCATGGTCATGGATTATTATTATTATTTTTTTTTTTTGGGGGGGGAGACATGGCCCCCATGCCGCCCACCCACTCATCTATACGCAAGAGAGAAAATCATCATTAAGAAAGATTTAGATCTATATACATCTCAAGTAAAGAATCAAGCGTTTTAAGTGGTACAGCACAAGGTTGTGTGTATAACACAACCTTCCTCGTTTTTGGAAGTTTATATTGTGGCCTTTGATGTATTTTAATTCATATAATACATTTCATTGGACACCCTTATTGTATTCCCGATGATCATGATCCCCTCTTTGTCAGTTCTCATGTCAACTGTAACCAGTGAAAAAATAAATTTTCATTGAACAAATCTCGACTAATTATCCCCATTTGTTCATTTTGATATAATAACTTTCTATATTGTCTTTTCCTCTGAAGCTTCACTTCATTATGTGTTCTTTTATTCCTCTGTAAAATTGTTCTCATTGATAATCTGTATGTGTAATCATAATGTAATTTTTTTCGTGAGAAACTAGGGGGCGCCGAATTGATGTTAGAACTAGGGGAGCGTAAAATTGATGTTCGAACCAGGGTGGCGCCGGATTGATGTTAGAACGAGGGGAGCGACGAATTGATGTTCGACATTGGGTTGCCGACTTTATGTTCGACCCGGGGGGGGGGGTGAATTGAAGTTTGACATTGGAGCACCGAATCGATCTTCAAATTGATGTTCGAACCGGGGGCCGAATTGACCCAGGAGCTGAAGTTATGTCCGACCCTTGTTACTTTAACTTTTATGGCTAATTTGCATAATATGAACATTAATTTTTCATAAATTTCCATTGCTTGGATTTTGGGGGACTTTTAGAATGTTGGTTAGGGGACCTTCCTGTAAAAAAATTGCAGTGGAATATCCTGTTGCAATTAGTGGTGGTTCTAACCCTATATTGACTGGACTAATAAAATTTGCATCGTGTTCTTCAAAGCCACTACTTAAACTTTCAGGATAAAAAGCGAAATACATGTATAAGAAATCAGATCGAACATCGCGTTAGCATTATTTATTTAGGCCTTCTGAGATACCTCATTTTTAAAAATAATAAATCTATGATTTTCTTTAACTTCTGTCTGTACCCCCCAAAAAACTATCTTGGTGCCCCCTATCAAGCACCCCCTCCCCCCGTGCGCCCCTGCTAAATAAATTCCAGCTACGCCACTGATGAGAAGATTGATTCGATTGCCTTCGAGATTGCATTATTTCCAAGAAGTTACATTAATGATATTATTGAGAGTCATTCTAAAACGGCTAGTAAAGTAATTTCCCGCTCACACAATTCTTATTGGGTCTACTCTCTGATAACAAGTTTAACGAAACTGAATCCCCCAAATTCTTAAACAAATAGAAAGCAGAAAATTGCTTGCACTTATTTAAAAAAAATATGATATTACATGTATTCATGATTTTTTTCTTTATGAACGCATCATTAAAAAATGGTCTTCATGCCTTTTTTCATACGACTATAAAATGATATCATTCAACATGCATTTAAAGCCACTTAGGTTTGCCTGGCGGGGAGGGAGGGGGAGCCATTTATCGAAAAGTACACAGGGGCGCCAAAATCAGGTCAAATTTGGGCCCGGCCCTCCCTACGTAATCATGGATTCGCGCCTGGAGGAGAGGGACGTCACTCCCAAGGACCACCAGTAGTAGGTCTGTCTGGGCATTTAATTAGATTTTGCCTCCGACGAAGATTCTGCTAGGATCGAAAGCTTAGGCCACTTTTTACTCTCTCATTTAATTGGATGTCTGAATTGACAAATCTTAGGGGAAAGGGCCTGGAACCATTATCACATTCATGAAAATTTGAACATGCAACAATAGCAAAAACAACACAAAAAACTTTTATATCATTATTTTAATTATTTATTTGGACCTTGCATAAGACCACAGTATTAAAAGCTCTGCTACTGCCTGCATTGACAATTCGTATAGAAAGTACGATGTGGAATTTTTTAATACGCGATTTATCGCTTTGGACGATAATTTATTGATTCTTTATTTCCATGCAAAAAATAATTATACAGCATGAAATATATTGACAATATTTCACGGTAAAATAACAAACAATAATTGCATGGGAGGGGACAGTCATAAGCACAAAGGCTTGAAAAAGGTATATAGTACTCTCCGAGATCGAAAAAAAAAAGTTTACGAACATGACTCCAGATCTGGGGTGCGTTTCATGAAAGGAAATCCCGACCTTTCGTTTGAGGACGCGCACGCTTATTTGCGACGGTAGTTGATTTTGGAAGAGACTTTTGGGCCCGTCGTCATGGTCGTAAAACTCTGTCCTGCAATGCAGATTGTGTGACATGAGATTTTTTTTTCGTTTCGCATCTGGAGCAGAAACATTCAATATGCGTTTCGTGTGCAAAATTCTGGTTGCTACTATGGTAGCAGGCTAGCAGCGATATATCCGATTTAGGACGACTTTCCAAATCCAAATTTGCTTCCTCCCAGAGCTCGAAAGGCTGCCCGGGGGGGGGGGGGGCACTTCCATTGAATGGTGGATACCAGGCGCAACCACACGTAAAAAGGGAAAGAGTGGGTAAGTACGTTACGTATAGGCCTACGTAGCGTTATAAGGCTCTGAAGAAACAATGATTAAAATACTGAAAAAGGGATACATTTCCAATACTTGTAGGGTGTCACAACCCTAGTACTTGTAAAGAGATGCATTTTAAAAATCTGGAAAAGACTTACCTCCCTTGTTTAGGGTGCTTTTCGAAACCCCATGTTCGCGCCTGGTATCCACTCATCAATGGAAGTGTACCCCCCGGGAAATCCCCCATTTCTGCGGAAAGTAAAACATACTGCCCAATACATTGTGTGCTAGAGGCAAATCGTTTGTCTAGAAGGGGGAAAAAACGCAAGACGGTTTATGGCCTGTTGCATGCTGTGTACATGTCAATGCATGCGAAATGGTTCGGCCTGAGAGGTGATCTGACCCATGAAATCAATCGCCAGTGATCCACCAATAATGCACATTAAATGCAATATCGATTCGATGGGCTGTAATGATCTATATCTAAGCTCTAATTCGGTAAGTTTTTCCTTACTCAATATGTACTCGATTTGTTTAAAAAAACCACTTTCTTATCCATGTCATAACCTACATTTCGCATGTCTCCAGCCAGCTGGAGTTATAGCCATGGTACAGGTACAGTCCCGCCGCAAGCGCTAGCTCAGGCAGGAAACTTGCATGGCATGGCATGGCATGCTCGTATCGTATGAAAGAGCTTTGCACACGAAAAGCAAGATCTATAGGGCCTGTAACACAAAGCTTAGTAATGATTGTAGAACAGTTTTCTACGTTTGATTGTATTGACTGTAATGTACAATCAATCTAGAAAATCGACTCTATGATTAATCGTTAACTTTTGAGTTACCCGACTCTAATCTCGCGTTGTAGAGGTTTGCGAAAGGTGCCTATTGTCGGACGTTTTATCCGACAGTTACCATAGTAAAAGTGTTTCCCAGCCAATCATAATCAAGGAAAGATGTCAGACCTGACAACTTGTAATACATGTTGATGAAACGGTCCCCAGGTGACTTGAAGTGTCCTGACACGAGGTCAACTGTCAGGTTTGCATTTTCAGTACTGCACACACACCCTCACACACACACACACCCTCACACACACACACACACACACATATATATATATATATATATATATATATATATATGTATGTATATAACTATATATGTGTGTGTGAGGGTGTGTGTTTGTGTACACTATACATTATATATTTAGGAACCAGACCTTCGTTTTCACATTAAAGGGGTACTAATGATGACAACTAATTAGGCTAAAAGGCTAACATTCATCAAACAAGAAGCTGAAAATATCAAAATCTGACAACGAATAACAAAGTTAATTGATTTCAAAGTTTGGCAATATTTTTTTTTAATAAACAATTACATTACATGTATGCATGCCATCTCGAACATAGGTGGGCTGTTGCCTGTTGATGTCATGTCTCCGCTTCCATGTTATTACATACATGTAAAATCATATTTCTATCATATTTTCATATATTTGTGTATGATATGTCTCCCTTGTAACAAAATAAGTTGCAGCAATTATTATCTTATTAAATCCGGGGAGCGTTTCATCAATATATTTGGTACGACAAGTTGTCAAATCTGACAACTTTGCCTGACTTTAAGTGATTTATAGATAGAATCTTCGTTACTATGATAACGGTCGGATGAGCCCAACATGGATGAGCCATATCTTCTTTGAGACATGCATCCAACTGTTTCACTGAAATAATTTGAAACATTTAAATGCCATAACTTGGTTATTCCTTGTCCAATTTCGATGGAAATTTTTATGGTTTTGTTTGTCAGTTTATTCTATATTTTCTCAAAAATCAGCCGAGAGTATAGCGATATGAGTTTTTCGCCCTATTCTAATCATGTCCTGTTTTCCGATCCAAATAGTGAAATATGAACAATGTAAACGTTCGTTGCATCCTGCTGATCTTTTCATCTAATCACTTCAACTGATTTATTTTACTACCTTTCCTCCCCTTCCATCCTACTCTAAACGAATCGCTCTTTTCCATCCATCTCTTTCCTTTTCACGCTTTCTCTCACACACAAAAACACACACGCGAACATACCTACCCTAACCCCCCCCCCCCCACACACAGAATCCACGGACACGCGGATATTGTGGTCTCACGGGCCTAATTACTAGTGGTAGGCCATAGATATTCATTCGAGCCAACCCATTGCTATTTTTTTTTATTTTGATATGGCTGATTGACAAAATGTATGCAGATGATTGTACATCTAACACTGATTCTATTTTTGGTAATTACTGAACTTCCTTTTCCCTAATTGGGAAGAAATATCACCAATTTTGGACTATATTTTGACTGGCGGAAGGATTAGGGCCATTTTGCTGTTTGAGTTGATGAATCTGCTCCCCCCGACGGTGTCTTCAAACACGCCAATTTATTTTTGAAATGAGCCGGTCGAGGGACCCTTTTCTGGTCAGATATGGATTGCCAGATATAAATCCTATCCACTGGTAGTAAACATTCGACCCCCGAATTTCATCCTTATTTTTTATGAATTTTTTAAAGTGCCAATTTAACACATGAGTCTATGGGGAATGAATTAGGCCTGTGACACCTTGTGGACGTAAAGCAAACTGGATGTCATTGTCTATGAAAAAGTTTGCCATGTCCCAAGGAAAGAAAAGTATATTTCTACTGTATAGAACATGGGGGCCCGCTTTTTAAAGGCCAAGTCCACCCCCCAAAATTGTTGATTTGAATCGATAGCGGAAAAACAAACAAAACTAACGATGCAAATTTCATCGAAATTGGATGTAAAATTAGAAAGTAATGACATTTTTAAGTTTCGCTTATTTTTCACAAAACAGTTCAATGCACAACTCAGCGATATGCAAATGAGAGATTCGATGATGTCCATCACTCACTATTTCTTTTGTTTTTTATTGTTTGAGTAATACAATATTTCAATTTTTACAGATTTGACAATGAGGATCAATTTAATTAAACCATAAAATGGTAATTCGACATGTTCAGGGAGAAATAAAACTTTGTTTCACTTGACAAGGAGAAAATTAGAATATTTCATATTTCATTTAATAAAATACAAAAGAAATAGTGAGTGGGTGACGTCATCAGTCTGCCAGTTTGCACACCGACCAGGGTGTGCATACAACTGTTTTGTGAAATTAAGCGAAACTTTAAAATGTTATATATTTCTTATTTTACATCCGATTTTGATGAAATTTTCAGTGTTTTGCTTGTTGGATTTTTCTCCTTTTTTCAAATCAACTTTTTGTTTGGGTGGACTTGTCCTTTAATAGCAGATTTGTTTTTGTTTCTATGTGATTATATGATCAATTTCTTCTCAGCCAATCAAATTGCAGGATTTCACCAGCTTCTCACAGGAACTTGGAACGTGCCATTGATGATAGGGGGTGGGGTAACTTGGTTTAGGTGATTTTTGTTTTTGACACACTTAAACGAGCGCATTTCTTTATCCATCACACAGGAAACAGATGAGACAATGACAACGTAAACGATTATAAATAAACAAAATATATAAACACAAAATATGTAATGCAGACAGACTTTATTTCCAAAGATACCATAGGATCCTATAAAAATTTGTTCCCGTTCATAAGATATACTCCACTTAGTAATGATTTTATAATGCAACTCTAAGATACCACGCAAACACTCGCGGTAAACAAAAAAAAAGATTAACATGGAATTTAGAGAAGAAAGAAAATATAATTTCAATATTTTTACCAAAATTTTTTTCGAATTATTAAGTCAATAACTCAAGATTTTACGATGACCTTAACTGAACAATGTAATTGATCGAAATCAGACAAAAAAAAATCATGCCGACAATTTGGACGACATAACTGCACATCTCCATTAATCAAAATGTCAATGATGTTTCGAAGCTTTCGAAATTTCATTTCATAGCATAAAGGGAAACATTAAGATTTGGAAATGTATACATCAGGACTCCGTAACAAACATAATAGCGAATCGCTAAATGAAATGTCCTATCAAGATCCTCGTTGCATGACTGACTGACGACTATTAATCAAAATTGTTCTTTCAATTAGCGATTAATTACTAAACTATTTGTGTTAAGAGGCCCGGGTTCACATTGACTTTATTTTATTGATTCTTAAATTTGTTAGTCATTTCATCTGAGTAATATTTCGCTCCGTGCTCAATTATTTCTAAACATGTTTACCGTCAATATCTCCTTGGATAGTACGTAATTATTGCTTTGTACATGAAAAGATGAAGATATGTAAATGATTAACGATAAAACCTAATAGAACACACATTTTTATAATATTATTTGGGTCACGTGACGATTATGGAATGGCAAAGTACTTGTTCATAAATGTGTATCTATTTCATCGTGGTTGTTACGTAGTGATTAAAATTTATTGATTGATTTTTCAAATCATTACGTAACTTACTTAGGGTGTCATGAAAATTATACCATTAAATTCGAACCTATAGGTTAATCGACCATGCATCAGATGTATACATTGCCACCTTAGGGTTTAGTTGTAAGGGCCTATATACAAGTTGCAATCAAATTAAATCAAGCCTAACTGTAAATCTGCAGCAAACCGTGTACCAAATATTAAAAAACCTGTAAAATATGAAGCATAATGTTTTACTGTATGCCCGAGTACATGCTGAAGAGAAGAAAATAGATAGAAAAATTCTAGAATTTAAATTGATAAATCGATGCACCAATTTTGAAGATTTTAAACAAATTTGGTTTGAGTTCAATGGACAAAAGATCTTCCAGCATCAATCGTCTGCAATATTAAGAAAGAAAAAATAAAAAGATTTTAAAAAACATGCATGTTTCAGAGACCTTGGGTATTGATTATGATTAAATATACGAAGAATAATCATTAACATAATATTATATCAAATGAAATCGCGTACAGCGTAAAAAAATGGGCCAACGGAACAAAGAAAATTGCATTTATCTATGTTCGTCATAGTCATGATAATTCAAAATATCAAAAATGACAAATAAATCATCATTGATGTACCATATTATTATGAACATAAATTTATGTACAGCGATCGCCGACATTTTTTTCAAATGGTTAAAAGTCGGTGTAAATGGTGTTGAAATTAATCCATATATGTTCCCTATATTATGTATCTCAAACAACTGGCGTATAAAAGATAAGGGAATCGGGTCTTTGGACTCCCTAAGCTTTTCACGAAGAAAAAGTAAAGTAGAATAAGAAAGCAAAGGAAATTAGGAGGGGTAAAATATCATTCTTTGAAAATTATGCCCAAAATATAGCAAAATTTTTTTTTTTACCATAACGGGTCAGTTTTTTATTGCAGCGTTTTAGAAATGGGATCCCACATGCCATGCCTGTGCCTTGCATTGTTTTTTGGGCTCATTAAATACGTCACTTGTATTTACCTTCCTTACGAACACGTCACTCCCGCATCTTCAGCATGGATACAATTATGATCTCCGATATCATTGCGTTGGCAGTCGAAGAGGTCGGTATCAGTGGATGCACATTCTACATTGTCAAGAAGTATCTCCCCAGTCCCTTCTCCGAATCCTGCATTTCCTACCGCTATTCCGGATGTGTACCCAAGACTTCGACAGACAACGGTGGCATCAGTATCATCCCACAGGTCGTCACAAACAGTCCCCCAGGCCCCGTCATAGTAAACCTCGACTCTACCCTCGCCGGCACAGGAACCATCAACCAGACGTACTTCGGTTCCTGCCAGGATTATGAATTATGCATGAACAAAATCAGTCAACGATAATGATGTCGACGATTTTGAAGATGACAAAATGACAGCTAAAATAAAAAATGGTAATAATAATAATAAAAATGATAATAATAATCATATATATAAACTATGATGCGCTAAATCCATCCTGTAGAGTGCCCAATCGAAATGACTCGAGAGACAGAAAGGGATATAGATAAAAGTATGCATTATGCAATGAAATAGTAAAGAACTTGAAGAGTAATTAACAATTAAGAGTAGGAAGCTGCATCTTAGCAGATTTGGGTCACCCTTAACCATGATATTGACAGATCATATACCAATCGAAAGTTTAAATAATAAACACATCGATGCAAGCTAAGCATGGTGCATTTTCACCGCTTACAGGCTGAGTATTTTCCTCAATAAAAACAGCAATTATCGGGCCTCGAAAATAGGCTTTATTTCTGCATTTCACCGACCGTGACGTCGTGTTGTATTAAAAGCGTTGTGATTACATAAGTTTGTACACAGAAAATCGGGGTGATTTTTTTCTGTTTTTCAGAATACGCATTTTATTTTCTTTACTATCACTATCACATAAAGAGACTGTAGAGACATCATAAATTTCTTTTTCAGCAAGCTAGAATTGAAGAAATTTACAGCTTTGGACAAATTTGTACCATACTTCTTTTCCTCTTTATTTGGTGTAGCTGTCCAATTTTAACTGCATTCAAATAATGTGCAACAACTTTTCCTGACAAAGCGATTTAGACCGAATAAGAGCCAAACAGAGACAACACCAAAAACCCAATGAAGAGAAATGTAGGTTTCCATTCGTTTGAGCACTAAATAATCATCAGTGCCATTTTCTTCTGAAAGAAAAAAATTCTTAATCTGGAAATCATATATACAAATATATATATATATATATATACATAATTTCCAGATATCTTTTCTACGTTCAATCCTCCTGAACAGTGACGTCACGTAATTCAAGCCGTTGAGAATCCCGATAGAGCCAATTTTCTTAAGCCGTTTTTAATAATTTGATTGTGTTTTCAAGCAAGTAGGCAAAAACTCAGTTGTCTAGCGTTGAGTAAAACCTACAATGTTGCTCTATGTAGCTTATTATATTTCCAATTTGTCAATTTTACTTTCAGCTCCAGTTTGGTTTTTAATGTGTCAACCGAAGTACATTCTGTTGGCACGTTTCAAATTGTGTGGTTTAAAACGTATTTTAAAACGCGTTTTAAAACACTCGGGTCTTTTTAATGTATTTCAAAAAACACCACCCAGTCTTGTTTGTTGTAAATTTGCATGGATGTGATTTTAGATGAATGCTTTTTAATACTTTTAAAAATTACTTTTAAGTGGTGTATTATTTTCTTCTAACTAAAACTCTTTTTCAACACCATTTTTTCCCTCTTTCTCTTACCCCCTTTATTCCCCCCCCCCCTCCTTCTCCGTTGCTTTGTCATGTTCCTTTCCTCCCTGTTCAATTGCGCACATCAATCCATAAGAATACTGTCATTTTAACAAGCATATCTGAATTTTTTGCTCAATGTTTGGACAGGGAAAGAAAACTTATTCAAAATTAGCTCAAATACATATAATAGTAGTACTTGAATTAAATGGAAGTGTTGCTGAAGTATCATAATATTGTACACCACATAGACTCAGTCTGCAAAACTGACATCGTACTCTTGAGGTACACATGAAAGGAGGTAAAGCTCTTCGTAAAGATGAAGTACTTCTAACAGTACAACATATCAGCCAGCAAACCTTAACCCCAACAATCCCAGGAGACCTAAATTCCCCCCCCCCCCAAAATTTTCTGTGATAAGTCCATATAACACGACAGGGCCACGTTATTTCGCTCGAGGCTATATTTTGGATGCATGCATGGGAATTCGATCATGATTTCACACAAGTGCATGGCAGACCCTGAATTGCTCAAAAACTTGATTTCATGTATAAATCCAATGTGAATTCTCGCCCAAAATTTGTGTCTGTATTATTATTTGTACTTTTTGTTAATAACTGGAGAATTTTTGACAATTCCGTTGAACAATAATAAAACCTAAAAAGTAAAGAAAAAATACGTACATAAAAAATTATTTCAAGAGTTAAAAAAGCATTTACAAAACAATTCTTTTTCTGATTTTTTTTCTCATATGCGTTTGATCAGATAAAAAGCTTTTGATTTAAACCTAACTTTCTATTTCATGCACTAAAATTGGCATAATTAATTAAAAAGAAATGAAGCATGTTGATTTAATAAAATCAAGCTTTAAAAATAAATTCGAGTTCTGGTAACGATCTCAAAATGACTTTTTAATGACAACCCATGTGTCTGTTTGTATGAAGAAAAAATATGTGCCAAAGGATTCTGGAAGATATTGTGTAATAGCTGAGAAATAAGCAAAATAAGCGCCGATTCGGTCACTTCCGTCGGGTCTTTAGTCATGTTAGTCCAGCAATAATGATAATACACTGTCCCACGTGTGCCTATCTGTATTGGCGATCTTCAGTGTGATCGTATTTCCGCTTAGATTTTATGATTTCACAAAGTTTAGTTTATGTAACTGTACCAGATATAGATCCACGATGATATAGTGATACTTAAACTTTGTTTTACAGACTTTCTCACGAGATTAGTGTTTTATTGCAACTACTATCATCTAGCTTTAAAAGCGCACAGATTATGTCATATTATACCAATGTGCAAATTCGTGTCGTCCCCTAATTTTACGAAATACACTGGGACTACATGTGGATTAAGCTTTTAGAATGTCAACATATATTTATATATATATATACATGTATATATATATATATATATATATATAAATATATATATATATTTGTGTGTGTGTATGTGTGTGAAGTTATACATGTACAACAGCTTTGGCAACTCTTTACAATATATATATATATATATATATACATATACATACAAGCACACACTCACACACACACACACACACACACACAACTTCCATGATATAGTAATTTGGGTAATATAAAAATGTTTCTATTGGAAGTTCAGTAAAATAAATTGTGGTCATCTCTTACTTACTCCAAAAATTATTCAAATATCAAGGGCTTGGATCATATTCTGTAGAGTAACTGATTTACAGAAAATTGCATAATTCGTTGGGGGAAAAGGGTTCTTAAAACGATTAAAAACCGTTAACGAAAAAAAGTTTATTATTTTGTGAAGACGTTTTATTGTAAACCTGTACTGTATTAACCAGAGGAAAATCATCATACTGGGCCAGTGAGAAAAAAGGCCCTCATACAACTTCGATGCCCTTTTTTTAGATTTGGGAAGAGCGTAAATGGGGAGCGAGAACTAGACGAAAGTATTAAAGGACCTGACAGGAGTGTATTTTTAATAAGATAAATATTGCATTGTGAAACAGAATCGTTCATCGCATGAAATACAATATGAGTAGTATTATGACATGTATGATAATATCCAGTCACGTAATACACTATAATAACAACAATAAGAAATGATTAGGCCTATAGGGGAATGATGATGATAAATACAACATATTTTTACTTATTATCTATTAATTATTACTAACCATCTAACTACAAAATAATGCAGTACATTTTTTTCAAGTACTGTTTACAAGACGGTTTGTCCAACCGTCAAATTTTGGGGTATTCATTTTGATGACAAATCGTGTATCCAGTATGATTTACTGTGAAGCATACTACACATTAATATATAGATTAAAAATACACATCTATACATAATAATTGCCATTGTAGATAAGATGTGTGTGTGGGGGGTGGGCATTGGCGGCGGAAGCCAAAAAATATTAGGGGGTCCATCAGAAATTTTGGGCTGGACACAGGTAAAAAATTTGACAAGCAAAACAAAAAATTTAGGGGGGCGGGTCCCCCCCCCCCCCCGCTCCCGCCGCCTATGGGGGTGGGGAGTGTGTTTGTCCAAACTTTAGTTAGCTTTTGATAATTGTTTGTATACGAGTACCTTTTAGATTTTATCTGAATTGGTGATGCATGATTTGATTCATACGTCTGAAGCTTGGATTTTACATAAGGCTAAGCCCTCCTGCCACTCCTTATAATTTCATTTCTGTCCGAGTTTATTCTTAATTGTTTTACAATGAAGAAAACCTCGTTGTTTTACAATGAAATTTATTCTTCATTTTTTTTTACCGATTGCTTACTTCCAATGTCACAAACAATTGAATTACATCTTGTCTATGATTCTATGTCTTAAAAAATGTTTGATTTTAATGACAGTAATAAATAAATGAATTAAATTGAAATTAATTCCAGAAATACCTGTTAATGAACACGTAACGCCCGCATCCTCATGGTGTTGACAGTTATTAACGCCGATTCCAGCATTAGAACAATCCAGAAGAGAAGTTTCACTTCCAGTACAAAATACATCATCTAGTAGGATATCACCTGAACCCTCTCCGAAGTAAGCGTTGGTGTTTGCTGTTCCAGACCCAAAGCCGAGACTTTGACAAACAACTGTAGCATCTGTATCATCCCAGAAATCATCACACACAGTACCCCATCCTCCGTTGGCGTAAACCTCAACCCTTCCTTCGTTTGGGGCACTTCCATCAACCAGTCGCACTAATTCTAAATAAAAGAGGCACCAAATACAGAACGGTATTGCATCGAGGATTCGGGAGCACATTTATACTCCATCTTCTAAGTATCCCCAAAGTGTTTTTTTTTAAATACATTGCCACTTTTTCTTTAAATAAAAAAGTAATTTTCATCTAATGATGAAATTAGGCAATGTGTTGCGTCCCTACGTAATAGCAATATAATGAGGTATGAGCAATGGCTTTGTACATAAATAGATATGCATTATATCGAAATTTCACAATAGTTTACATAAACTGTCAGCAACTTATTTTCATCAAGATCACAGTATGTGAAACAATTCTGAAAATACCTGTTAATGAACACGTAACGCCCGCATCCTCATGGTGTCCACAGTTATTAACGCCGATTCCAGAATTAGAACATTGCAGAAGAGAAGTTTCACTTCCAGTACAAGATACATCATCGAGCAGGATATCACCTACTCCTTGTCCGAAGTGAGCGTTGGTGTTTGCTGTTCCAGACTCAAAGCCGAGACTTTGACAAACAACTGTAGCATCTGTATCATCCCAGAAATCATCACACACAGTACCCCATCCTCCGTTGGCGTAAACCTCAACCCTTCCTTCGTTTGAAGCACTTCCATCAACCAGTCGCACTAATTCTAAATGAAAAAGGCACCAAACAAATCATCTTAGTGCATCAAGAGCCCAGAGTCACATTTATCCTCAATCTTGTAAATATACAACAAATGTTTTTTTTTCTGTGCGTGTGTGCGAATACATTGCCACTTTTTAATAATAAAGAATAATTTTTATCTAATGATGAGATTAGTAATAAACTTCTTTTTTTTTTTTACAATTATTGCGTCACGAGGGGGGGGGGGGACACTTCACTCTAAAAAATTAAGTGCTAATTTAGCTCTTAAAGAGCGTGTATAGTGAGTGTACTTCGGAGTGCTAGAGTGTTCCTACAAAAATATTAAGGGTATGGAGCACAATGCATCATGTGCATTCCAAAAAATGGAAGTCCTGTAGTTATATTGCTTTATTTACTGCTAAACATATCCGCAAAATAGTTTTCGGGCCATGCAGTTTGAGAAATCTCAGTTCTCAGTTTGAGAAATCTCATGTTTTTTTATTGAAAATAGTGGTAAAAATTTTCCCTTTTCTTTTTTTGCTCTGAATTACAAAGAAGAAACAGTCCACGAAATGTTTCATTTATTATAACAACTAGTATTTAGTACGCTCTTCATAGCAAGCAATATCACAGCGTTTACACAAGTTAAAAAATAAAATATATAATTTTACAATACAAATCTTTAAACTAGAGGGATAAAATGAAAATGTCTTATAAAACTAAATAGTTTGGATGTTGTTCTATTCTTTACAAGTGGTAACAGTTAACTACAGTTCATCTCAACCCAGACAGAAATACACGAGAGGCGAGTGTGCAGTTTCCTTGGAGTTTAATTAAAAATTCCGAAGAGCATCTTCCAAAATGATGTATGCTAAAGTGTAAAACGATGTTTTAAAATAAAGCCAAAATAAAAATATTGGACAAACAAAACCTAATAAATATTGTCACGAAATGGGTTTTATTTCGTATTAGGAAATTATTTTTGGTTGATTTATAATGATTTTGTCGTAGCTGGCGATATTACATGCATGTTTCTACGGTAATAATGACGTAGATAAGACATTGAAAGTTATGCATGTTTTGAACCATTTTCGTGGAATAACAATTTTCTGGAGATGTTTAACTGATTATTATGGTTATCACTAGCTTGATCTAAATGAAAGCTTTAATTTGATATGTCATTCATGCATATCCGGTTTTGGAGACCAAAGTTATAGCTGTTTTAAGATTGTAACAGAGGTTAACTATAACAGATATTGTATAATTAATGCATAATTACAGTAACTTGGTGCACTCGTGAGGCTTTGCCGATGATCTGTTGAAATACGGCGCCCACGGGGTGCATTGCACGTAAAGTATGCAGATCGATTTGGATTCGCTATCCAATAAATAAAGTTGGTGGATGCGATCGAAATGATTTATATGATCGTTCGCATGTCTTTCCACGGGGAAACCTAGAATTCTAGGCGACGACTGTGGTTAGATTTCCTTGTATGTTGGGTCTTTTGCACGCCAGCAAGAGACTATACCAGGGCTTGCTCTTTTGGTAGTCTGGTTGGTCTGGAGGCGGACGGTTCGGAGTCTGGAGCAGACGGCTGGTGGTCCGGAGCAGACGGGTTGGTCTGAAGCGGATGGTTGCTGGTCTGGAAGCAGACGGTCGGAGGTCCGGAGCAGACAACGGGGAAAACTACAAGTAGAGCAGAGCCAAGGGGTATGGTCGTGAGAGCCTGACTGCAGAAGGACCCATACATATGGTCGAAGAACCAGACGTAGGTTCCGGTACTGAACAGAGGTTCCTGGTTGCAGTACGGTAACAGACGAGGTTGCGGTACTGAACAGACGTGGTTGCAGTACGGAATCAGACGTGCTTGGTTGCAGTACTGAACAGATGTCAATGGTTGCAGTACGGACTCAGACGTGGTCGTGGTACTGAACAGACGTGGTTGCAGTACTGAACAGATGTCGGTGGTTGCAGTACGGACTCAGACGTGGTCGTGGTACTGAACAGACGTGGTTGCAGTACTGAACAGATGTCGGTGGTTGCAGTACGGACTCAGACGTGGTCGTGGTACTGAACAGACGTGGTTGCAGTACTGAACAGACGTTGTTGCAGTACGGTATCAGACGTGGTCGTGTACTGAACAGACGTGGTTGCAGTACGGAATTCAGACGTGGTTGCAGTACGGAGCAGACGTGGTTGCTGTACTGAACAGACGTAGTAGCTGGTCGTAAGCAGACGACGGATGAAATTAGTCCATGGGTATGGTCGTAGGAGTTTAACTACAGAGAAACCCATACCTATGGTCGAGAGAGCTTAATTACAGGAATCAGATGCATATGGTCGTAGGAGCTTAACTACAGGAATCAGATGCATATGGTCGGGTGAGCTTTTGGAGCTGATAACAAAGAGTGTAGCCGTCTGGAGGTTGCCTGGTGGTGGTACTGACAGGATCGAGGCGTGTGCAAGTGTCAACTGCGGCAGTATATCTCTGCCAAACGGATCCACGACTTAGAGTTTGGAAATCGACGTGGCGACGCACCCGCCGGCGGCAGGCATCCTGACAAGAGCGAGCTGCCGGCGGACCGAACCCACGCCGCCGCCCAGCGGTTCCGTCACAAGTGGTGTCAGAAGTGGGATCCAGTGACAATGGCACAACAAGGAAATATGCAGTATCGACCGACGCCAGGAGAGATGATGGCGCACTTAGAGAGGAGCATGACAGAGATTGACCAAATGATGGAACAGTTAAGATTGTCCATAAGACAAGCACCCGGTGCAGAATCAAGTGGACAGGATATTCCCCCAACTGTGAGTGGACAAGCGGACAGAGGACCAAGGAATGACTCACAGATGGAAGGGGCACAGCAGGCTGGATTCAGCTCAACGCCCAGAGAGCAGATGAGACGATCATCTACTGCAAGACCCAGTGTTCAATTTACACCCCCACAGTTTTCCCCACATATTCAAGATGCGGGGATGGCAAATTTTGATGCTATGATTGGCAGACGACCACATCTGGTACCGGACAGATTTGATGGACGCACACCTGTCGAAGATTATTTGCATCACTTTGAGGCCTGTGCTGGAGTAAACGGATGGACAAAAAGGGAAGCAGTTCAGTTTCTTGCTGCAAGTCTAAGGGGCCCTGCTGTGAAGTTGTTGACCCAACAACCTGGAGTGGTGTTGACATACGACGAGTTGGTATACAGGCTCAGAAACAGGTTTGGCCTAGGAGGCAAAGCTGAGGTATACCTGGCGGAGTTGAGGCAACGTCGTCGCCAACCAAAGGAAAGCCTCCAGGAGTTAGGACAAAGAATACGGGAGCTGTGTGGATTGGCGTATCCCGAATTCGACGAAAAGGGGCAAGATCGGCTTGCCCGAGGGCATTTTTTAGATGCCATAGTAACACCAGAAATAAGAGAGGGATTGTTCCGTGCTCAACCTCGCACATTGGATGATGCTGTGGAAGCTGCTTTAAACACAGAGGCCTTTCTGAGAATGGAGGGTCAGAGGAATGAAGTGAAGCGGGCCATAAGGTACAGCCGAGCTCTGGAAGAGCAGGAGTGTGAGGTTGCAGCAGTGGAGGAAAAGCAATCAAGAAATCCAACTATCGACAAGATAGTAAAGGCTGTCATAGACGCCTTGGATGAAAGAGACAAGAAAAAGGAAAAAAAAATCAGGACCAGATATCAGGAATCAAGAAAAGATGGCTTTGAGCCACAAAGAAAAAGAGAGGAACCAAATAAATCAAGGATTGATGAACAAGAGGAACAAAGATGTTTCAATTGCAATGGATTGGGGCATTGGAGGAACAACTGCCCATATCCAAAGAAAATAAAAGGAAGAACAGCAGCTTTTCAAGTACCCGAAAGGGAAATGATGAACGAAATAAAAGGAAAAGAGGAACAAATCAGAGTCGGAACGACTCTAGATGGAAAAGACAAGAAAGGAACAAGAGAACAAGAAACAGATGAACAAATCAGAGTCGAAGCGACTCAAGATGGACAAGAGAAAAGAGGAACAAAGGAACAAGAAAAAGAGGAGCAAACAAGAGTCGGAGTGACTCTAGATGAACAAAATAAAAGAGGACAAAAGAAAGAGGAACAAACCAGAGTCGGAGCGACTCTAGATACCAAGAGAAAAGGGCTTTACCTTCAAGGCAAAGTAAATGGACAAGAATTGAAATTACTGGTCGACACTGGAGCTACCAACACTCTCATTGGAGAGAAAGTGTTTGACCAGATAGAGGAAATCAGAAGACCAGAATTACTACCAGTGACAAGTGTTGTACTACAAGCAGATGGATCTCAATTGAGAATCAGAGGAAAGTCAATGTTGGAAGTGCAGATTGGAGATATAGTCGTCACTACAATGGCTACAGTGGCTAGTCTAAAGAATGAGGGCATTCTAGGGCTAGATTTCCTAGTCAAAATCAATGCTGTGTTAGACTGCCAAAAGATGGAATTGAGGACCAACTATGGCATAATTCCATGCCTAGATAGTAACGGAGAATCATTCTGCAGGAGGAAAGTAGCGGGAGAAGATTATTCAATTCCTCCAGGACACGAGATGGTATTAGCAGGTAGAGTTACAGGTAGAAAAGTGTCACTAGGTGATGGATTAGTAGAACCACCTGCAAATCCAACAGAACTAATCAAGAAAGGACTCATCGTCGCCAGATCTGTTGTGAAGGCAGACGAAGATGTACATCCTGTTCGGGTTTTCAACCCAACCAAGGAACAAAGGATCATAAAGGCAGGCACTGCCATTGCTCCATTGTCAGGGCTGGAAGAAGTGAGCATGGAAATGTGCAACCTTGCCGAGCCAACTGAGACCAATGCCAACAAAGACATACCAGAACATTTGAAGGACCTCTTTGTTCGCAGTACTGACGAAGTGCCAGCCCAATGCCATGATTTGATAAAAGAACTGCTGGTTGAGAATGCAGATGTTTTCTCTACAGGACCTTCAGATCTTGGACAGACCAGTTTTGTCCAACATGGCATAGATACTGGTACTGCGAAACCAATATGTCAAGCCCAGAGGAGACATCCCCTGACGCAGAGGAAAGAAATAGACGGGCAAGTAAAGAATCAACTAGCTCAAGGCCTGATTGAGCCAGTGACTAGCCCATGGGCATCCAACATTGTACCGGTCAAAAAGAAAGATGGCAGACAAAGATTGTGTTTTGACTACCGTCAACTCAATGCAGAGACGATTAAAGATGCCTACCAGCTGCCTAGAATGGACGACCTTCAGGAACAGGTTGTTCAAATGGTTGAAACCATCACTGACCGGAGCTCACGGGAGAAAGCTGACTGGCAAGAAGAAGACAAGGACATACGTCCTATCTACACGGCCAAGACACTTGGCAACAGGCCTAATCAAGATGAAGCATGCACATGTTCCATGGCTTCTAGACATCTACTAGAACATTGGGATGCCTTAGAACTGAAGGAAGATTCTACATGCCGTCTTGTTCGAATAGACCCTGTGCCACCGGACCGGGGAAGATAAGGAACTGCGACTGAGTCGATCTCTTAATAGGTCACTATGTCGCACTGACTCTCGCTCACCCCGTCGGTCAGAACGTGGTAGTTCGGCTCGACACTCCCGTTCCCGATCACCAAGACAGAGGTCCAGGACACCACAAAAGGACATGCCTAAACCATCCATTCCAGATTGTCCAAAGTCTCCTGAACCTGACAGATCAGAAGTATCTCCACGGCATGGTCGGAATTCTACCCCTGAACCAGAGGACCTGGACTATGATGAGAGATACGCTTTTAGGAAACTGGTGTTGAAGATTCCGCCTACCAGTGACTGGATAGATTGCACCAGTAGGAATGCTGAGACGCAGACTGACAACCCCCGCCAGAGAATCCAGGCAATGAGAACCGGCGGATCAGAAGAGAAGGTGATCCTGAACAAGTCAACCGACAGATTCCAGATTCCACCAGATGTCACCTAGATTTGTTCGTACCACGGAGCGTTACATCACTAAGGAAGGAGTCGTCTTGAACAGTATCTCTCGTGTTCTCTGGAGTTATGTTGTTAATACAAGGACACTATATGACAGCATGTCACCATGTACCTTGGATATTATTCTTCATGCTGAGTTTACTTTGGACTTTAGCTGTTGTGTTTTGTTGAACCTCAACACTAGTTGTTTTAGGACTCCTTTATGCATTTTTGTTTGTTGAGAAAAGACACAATGCATAGTTTGATATACAGATACGATTTATTTTCGTGCTGCAGTGTCTGATGTTGTTAAGTGACGCTCGGGGGCCGAGCTTTGAAAAATAAGGGAGTTGTGTCACGAAATGGGTTTTATTTCGTATTAGGAAATTATTTTTGGTTGATTTATAATGATTTTGTCGTAGCTGGCGATATTACATGCATGTTTCTACAGTAATAACGACGTAGATAAGACATTGAAAGTTATGCATGTTTTGAACCATTTTCGTGGAATAACAATTTTCTGGAGATGTTTAACTGATTATTATGGTTATCACTAGCTTGATCTAAATGAAAGCTTTAATTTGATATGTCATTCATGCATATCCGTTTTGGAGACCAAAGTTATAGCTGTTTTAAGATTGTAACAGAGGTTAACTATAACAGATATTGTATAATTAATGCATAATTACAGTAACTTGGTGCACTCGTGAGGCTTTGCCGATGATCTGTTGAAATACGGCGCCCACGGGGTGCATTGCACGTAAAGTATGCAGATCGATTTGGATTCGCTATCCAATAAATAAAGTTGGTGGATGCGATCGAAATGATTTATATGATCGTTCGCATGTCTTTCCACGGGGAAACCTAGAATTCTAGGCGACGACTGTGGTTAGATTTCCTTGTATGTTGGGTCTTTTGCACGCCAGCAAGAGACTATACCAGGGCTTGCTCTTTTGGTAGTCTGGTTGGTCTGGAGGCGGACGGTTCGGAGTCTGGAGCAGACGGCTGGTGGTCCGGAGCAGACGGGTTGGTCTGAAGCGGATGGTTGCTGGTCTGGAAGCAGACGGTCGGAGGTCCGGAGCAGACAACGGGGAAAACTACAAGTAGAGCAGAGCCAAGGGGTATGGTCGTGAGAGCCTGACTGCAGAAGGACCCATACATATGGTCGAAGAACCAGACGTAGGTTCCGGTACTGAACAGAGGTTCCTGGTTGCAGTACGGTAACAGACGAGGTTGCGGTACTGAACAGACGTGGTTGCAGTACGGAATCAGACGTGCTTGGTTGCAGTACTGAACAGATGTCAATGGTTGCAGTACGGACTCAGACGTGGTCGTGGTACTGAACAGACGTGGTTGCAGTACTGAACAGATGTCGGTGGTTGCAGTACGGACTCAGACGTGGTCGTGGTACTGAACAGACGTGGTTGCAGTACTGAACAGATGTCGGTGGTTGCAGTACGGACTCAGACGTGGTCGTGGTACTGAACAGACGTGGTTGCAGTACTGAACAGACGTTGTTGCAGTACGGTATCAGACGTGGTCGTGTACTGAACAGACGTGGTTGCAGTACGGAATTCAGACGTGGTTGCAGTACGGAGCAGACGTGGTTGCTGTACTGAACAGACGTAGTAGCTGGTCGTAAGCAGACGACGGATGAAATTAGTCCATGGGTATGGTCGTAGGAGTTTAACTACAGAGAAACCCATACCTATGGTCGAGAGAGCTTAATTACAGGAATCAGATGCATATGGTCGTAGGAGCTTAACTACAGGAATCAGATGCATATGGTCGGGTGAGCTTTTGGAGCTGATAACAAAGAGTGTAGCCGTCTGGAGGTTGCCTGGTGGTGGTACTGACAGGATCGAGGCGTGTGCAAGTGTCAACTGCGGCAGTATATCTCTGCCAAACGGATCCACGACTTAGAGTTTGGAAATCGACGTGGCGACGCACCCGCCGGCGGCAGGCATCCTGACAAGAGCGAGCTGCCGGCGGACCGAACCCACGCCCCGCCGAGCGGTTCCGTCACAATATAAACGTATAAGCCTCCTGAGATGTGTCAATTATGCCAAAAAATTAAACCAATATTCTAAATTGTCAATAAACAGTCCATCCACATCAATGGCAAAGACACCACTTTTTCATGTTGACCAAGATGTGGGAAACGTTGAATTCCATCTGCAAAGCTATGAAGCCAAGATTCCCGTTTGCAACACGAGCTAATAAAGGTCAACTTTTTTAAACAGAAACTAGTGCTCAGAAACCCACCAACAACCCTGAACTAGAATGTGAACGGGGCGACGTGAATATTCGCTCCGAAATAAAATTCGCTGGTGGCCTCATCCGAGTCGGGTGACGAAACTCCGTTCATTATAACCTGAGGAGTGGAATATCATAATGCGAAATTGGTCTAAACAAATGACAAATGGAATACCTCTGGCCGTCTCACCTGCATTACGCAATTCAACATAGCAACAGTGCTGACTTTGAAAACTATTATAACTCGCACAAGATGTTCAGTGATACTTGGTTACTCTTATTTCCACGTTTTATGAACTAGACCAATACACTTTACAGAGATAGGATGGTAATTCAACAAATACCCCCAAATCGGCCAAAGTTCATTGACCCTAAATGACCTTTGACCTTGATCATGTGACGTGAAGCTTGCACAGGGTGTTCAGTGATACTTGATTACTATTATGTCCAAGTTTCATGAATCAGATCCAAAAACTTTTAAAGTTTTGACTGTAATTCAACAGATACCCCCAAATCGGCCAAAGTTCATTGACCCTAAATGACCTTTGACCTTGATCATGTGACGTGAAACTCATGCAGGATGTTTGGTGATACTTGATTAACCTTATGTCCAAGTTTAATGAACTAGGTCCATATATTTGATAAGTTATGATGACATTTCAAAAACTTAACCTCAGTAAAGATTTTGATGTTGATTCCCCCAACATGGTCTATGTTCATTGACCCTAAATGACTTTTGACCTTGGTCATGTGACATGAAACTCTAATAGGATGTTCAGTAATGCTGGATCAACCTTATGGCTAAGTTTCATGAACTAGATTCATATACTTTCTAAGTTATCATGTCATTTCAAAAACTTAAACTTAGGTTAAGATTTGATGTTGACGCCGCCGCCGTCGGAAAAGCGGCGCCTGTAGTCTCACTCTGCTATACAGGTGAGGCAAAAAAATATATTGGGAAGCCCGAAAAAAGGAAAAAAAATCATAATGTGGTGTGGCAAAAAATTATATTTCTGCAAATGGCCGAGCTCCAGCAAGGGCGAAAACACCATCCTGAACACCTTAACCTAACCGATAAAACAAAAGTGAAGACAAATGGATGTTCAAAAGTAGGTGAACAGGTTGGACGGAATTACCTTGCGGCCCACTTTTGTGTGCGTCCAGGCTTAAGGCCAAAGCTCGCATTCAAGTTAGAACGACAACATGAAAACGAAAACTAAACATCTTGAAGTTGAAAATCGGTGGAGGTGAAGGTGAGGAAGAGGTAACACTGTAAGAAAGCATGGTGCCCAAAACAGGTGAATTGAGATGAAAGATGTTTTCTGTTTATCTCAATGAAGAAGAAGCCTAACTTTGGGGATTTAGGAATTCGCCCCCTCCCGAAATTACCACGTCAGCTTAAGCGACTTAGCATTTTTAAACCATGCCTCCTTGTGATGTCCGAACGAAAACCAAAGTTTGCATCACATTTTTTAGGACATGCCTCCTTGTGTTGTCCGAAAAATACCATATACGGTATCACATATCGAAATAATATCGAAAAATTAGCGCTTTGATACATCGCACTCACAATTTTTTATTGTTAGAAAAGCCCTGCATTGCTGATTACAAAAATTGCGTTAATTGTCCTGTTCTTACGTCTTTATGTCTCCAATATTTTGGCTTGCCCTTTATGCGTGCATATTCATTTACTGACGTTTATATGTTCTTCGTGATTTATTTTTTCTTTTCTGGATTGGATTAGGCCGATTTATAATTTCACATTTCAGCTCGCGCTTCGCGCTTTCATTTTCTATCGAAAGGGTATTATTAGTGATTTATTTATTTATTTATTCATTTGCTTGTTTTCTTTAATTTTAACAAATAACTCAATATCATAGCAATTCAATGTAAATAACATAATAAAGTAAATACAGAATACCTTATATACAGATGTACTACAATAATCAATGTAAGATAAAATCATGGCAAAATAAAAAAGGCTTAAGAGTCCTAGGCGGAAGGAATTGTTTTATTTTCTTTATCAAACCTATCGCACGAGATATTTTAACAATGATACAAGAAACATTTTCTCCCCACGTCATGCCAAAGTCTAGTGTTAAACCCAATATTTGATGGTATTTACATTCTCTATGGGTTCATTTCTATACTTTATCATTAGAACATAATTTTTTTCAATCTTTTCCTATGACCAAAAACTATGACTTGTGTCTTTTTGGGGATGCAAATGAATACCATTAAGGATGGACCAGTTATAATGATAACTTCAATATCACTTTGCAGATTTTTTTAAACCTCCTTAGATAATACATCATGACAGAACAGAGAATAATCATTTGCATAAAGACACATTTGTGAATTAACAATAAAAATCAAGTTACATACATCATTGATAAAAATAAAAAAAAAAATAATGGACGCAATATGGATCCCTGTGGAGCACCTGATCTAATTTTTACACTTTCACTGATACATTTATTTACTACGACAAACTGTTTCCTGTCTATTATGCCTTCATCCAATCATATTCGTTACCCTTAATTTTGTACTTCAGTTTTCCAAGAATGAAATTGTGTGGTATAACATCAAACGCTTTCATTAAATCGAGGAAAATACCTCCGATCATTTACCTCTGATTCATTTTATCAAACAAATATTCTGTGATTTCAGTTAGACATGTAGTAGTAGAATGCAAAGGTCTAAAACCTGACTGGGATTTCGTTAGCAGTTTGTTTTCATTCAAGTATTCATAAAGTTGATTGTGGATTGCTCCTTCTATTATTATAGACAAGACACGTAGAACAGATATCGGTCTAAAATTATCAACATCATTATGATCCTCCTTTATGTATTGGAGAAAGTCTTGCCGTCTTTCAATTTCTTGTCATATTGTATAAATATACCAACGGCTCTACTAAAAAAAGAGCAGTCAGTTTAAGAAGTTTGAAATGTATGCCATTTACTCCAACAACATTTGAACAATCAATGTTTGACAGTGCCTTAAAAACGTGAATATTTTTTGTTTCACTGAAATTAATTCACATTCGGGAATAGATAATGTTTGTACACTACTTATTGCATCAACTGATGAATTATCCGAAGGAGTCTGCAATCTAAGTCCTACGTCATTAAATGCATTGTTTTTGCTATTTGTTTGGTAGGTATTTTTTCAATGCCCATTTCAAAAAGTACATTCAGTCTTTAGATGTAAGATCCTAATACTATTTTCAGCTCGCGCTTATTGAGACCATGTATTGTTTCTAGGAGTTCATACAAAAGGCCATTACTTTTCTTAGGTCAGTGCTAAAAATAATTAATCTTGCATGCTGTTCGGGCGCAGATTATTGAATTAAGACAATACTTCATATATATTTTCATCTATGCTAATGCAATCATAAACTTGTCGTTATGCAATAAAATAAAAATTAACGTGAACCTTAATTCTGTTTCCGTTTCTGTTTGTGGTAACTCCCGTAGGAACTCGGCAGGACAGCATTTTGCTGGTAAGCGCCAAGCTGGTATATAACCAATTACCTTGGGGTAATTGGGGTGATAAAAAGAGCCGAACTATATTTTTTAATACGTCATGTCTTGAAAAGAGAGATTGGTTATCCTATCGCTATCAAACTTCTCAGATGTAATCACAGATATTGATAAAATATTAATGTTTGTAAGATTGATAAATGTACAATAAAAATATAACAACCATCAATGAAACTAAACAGTTTGAACGAAAAAAAGACGTACCAATACAGAAAGATTGAGGGGAAGCTTATAGAAAAATGAGGTATATATGACGTCAGCGCATTGTGTACCCGTGATATTGTGTTATAGGAATATAATTAGGTATGAAGGAAATTTATTTTGTCCCTAAAAGCTCAACTTCGGGGTGACACTAATGGCGTTTAAAATAGGAAGGGATACATTTTATAGAAAATGCAATTTAGTCTGCGCAATAGAACATTGGGAATTAGTTTAGAAATTATTCAATCAACGTTATAAACTATCATCACCTTATTTTTCTAAACTTTGAAATATGGGAAACCATTCTAGAAATACCTGCTGGTGAACATGTGACTCCCGCATCCTCAGAGTGTCCACAGTTATGAACGCCGATTCCAGGATTAGAACATTCCAAAAGAGAACTTTCATCTCCATCACAAGATACATCATCGAGCAGAATATCACCTGAACCTTCTCCGAAGTAAGCGTTGGTGTTTGCTGTTCCAGACTCAAAGCCGAGACTTTGACAAACAACTGTCGCATCTGTATTATCCCACGAATCATCACACACAGTACCCCATCCTCCGTTGGCGTAAACCTCAACCCTTCCTTCGTTTGGGGCACTTCCATCAACCAGTCGCACTAATTCTAAATGAAAGAGGCACCAAATAAAGAACGGCATGGCATCAAGGGTTCAGGAGCATATTTATACTTCATCTTCTATATATCCCCCCAAAGTGTTTTTTTATGGGAATACGTTGCCATTTTCTATTTTATGTAATACCTATGTAATTCTAGCAAGTGGGGAAGGGGGCAATTGGATAATTCACACAAAAATATAGAGAGTATGGAACACAATAAGCCATGCGCATCCCCCAAACGGATTTCTAGCGTTTAGATTGATACATTTACTGACATCGGCACACACATCCGGATAGCATTTTTCTTACATGTCAAATAATACTTAAAACTCCATTTTTCGGGTGGTGTAAGTACCTTCTATGCAAAATCTCAGTTTGCACCTCGGCGCTTGCATTATCTATTTCATAAGATGTACAACCTGTTTATAATTTGAAAGTGGTTACATTGTTCGGGGATTTGATTATGACTGACAACAAAATAAAAATCAGTTCGCGCTTCGCGCTCGCATTAATTGAGTTGTGAGACAAGTATCTTCGTGATGAATTCCTAGAAACAGATTTCGAAATATTTCATTTTTAATAACCATCATATTACGTTTTCCATTGTAGCCTATATCAAACCGAGTACAATCATTAAACATTAAAAGACATAATTACAAAAGAATTAGTTTTACAAAATGAACAAAAAGGAAATAACTGATCGAAAAAGAAGTATGTACTATTGTTCTATTACCTTATGCGTTAACAGTAGACGTAAGCATTTCCAAAAAGTAATACTTAGATAGCGCCCTCATTGTTTTATTAGAAGAGCTCTCTTTTCATGATTACAAAGGTGAGTTAAGTGTCCAATTAGTTTATAACAGTACATTGGGGATTATTTTGGACACATCGTAATAGCTAATGAGTTCATTGCATAAACTATCACCTTATTTTATCAACTTCAATCAAAGTATGGGATATAATTCTAGAAATACCTGCTGGTGAACAAGTTACTCCCGCATCCTCCGAGTGTCCACAGTTATGAACGCCGATTCCAGGATTAGAACATTCCAGAAGAGAAGTTTCATCTCCATCACAAGATACATCATCGAGCAGAATTTCACCTGAACCTTCTCCAAAGAAAGCGTTGGTGTTTGCTGTTCCAGACTCAAAGCCGAGACTTTGACAAACAACTGTAGCATCTGTATCATCCCACGAATCATCACACACAGTACCCCATCCTCCGTTGGCGTAAACCTCAACTCTTCCTTCGTTTGAAGCACTTCCATCAACCAGTCGCACTAATTCTAAATGAAAGAGGCACCAAATAAAGAACGGCATGGCATCAAGGGTTCAGGGGAACATTTTATCCTCCATCTTCTAAATATCACTTTTTTTTTCTTGTGGGAATACATTACCACTTTCTTTTTTATATTACATCCATCTCATTTCCAGTTAGCAACTAAATTAGTGATAATCGTTTTAACAAAGAGGGCGTCACAAGGGGTGGGGAGCAATTGGACAAGTAATACAAAAAAATATAGCATAATTATAGAACACAACAAGCGATGCGCATCCCCTTAAACGGATGTCTTGCATTTAGATTGAATTACTTCCTGACAATCAAGACCAATTATTTCAGTTCACGCTTCGCGCTGGCATTATGCGACAAGTGGGATACGTATCCTCGTGATGAATTTCTAGAAATGGAGCATCAAAATACATAATTACAATACAAATGCTCTTACAAAATGAATAAATGGAAATGTGTAATTGAAAAAAGACGTATGTAATGTTGTTCCATTCTCTTTTGTGTGAACAGTAGACGTAAGTATTAACAAAAAAAAATAACATTTACATAGCGCCCACATTGTTTTATCAGATAAGCTCTCTGTTCATGATTACAAAGGTGAGTTCATTGTCCAGTTAGTTTATAATAGTACATTGGGATTAACTTTGAAATTGTTATTTGCATAAACTATCATCACCTTATTTTTATCAACTTTAAATTATGGCAAACAATTCTGGAAATACCTGCTAATGAACAAGTGACTCCCGCATCCTCAGAGTGTCCACAGTTATGAACGCCGATTCCAGGATTAGAACATTCCAGAAGAGAAGCTTCACTTCCAGTACATGATACATCATCTAGTAGGATATCACCTGAACCTTCTCCGAAGTAAGCGTAAGAGTGTGCTGTTCCTGACCCGAAGCCGAGACTTTGACAAACAACTGTAGCATCTGTATCATCCCACAAATCATCACACACAGTACCCCATCCTCCGTTGGCGTAAACCTCAACTCTTCCTTCGTTTGAAGCACTTCCATCAACCAGTCGCACTAATTCTAAATGAAAGAGGCACCAAATAAAGAACGGCATGGCATCAAGGGTTCAGGGAACATTTTATCCTCCATCGTCTAGATATCACATTTTTTTCTTGTGGGAATACATTACCACTTTCCTTTTTATATATATAAATATATGTATATAAGATCCATCTTTTTCCATTATTAGTAACACCCTGCTTGTTCATGAAATCATGGACCTATCACAAATAGGTCCATGACGAAATACGGCATATGTCTACGTTCTTGCCCGATAAATTCTGAGATTAAATGTTTTAATTGACTCGGTTTAAACGTATGTTGTCTAAAAGAAATTAACAGAAGGTATTTTGGAAGAATAAATCCAGAATTATGACATAGTATGTCTTACAGAAAGTCAAATGATATTAATGATGTTTTATTTCCCAACAAATTTCATCACATGTTTAAAGTTAATCCAATTAGTATTTATCCTTGTGGTGGAATTCACGGTATTGGCATGTTGATAATAGATAAGATATATGACTACGTAGAACTTATAAACAATGCAAAGCTGATAGAATAATGTGGCTGAAAGTTAGTGACAAAGCTTACGGACTTGCACTCATTTAAGGAGTAGTGTATATTCCTCCTGAACAATTAAAATATTGCAATGATTCCATGTTTGATGACATTGCATCCGATTTGATAATGTTGAAAACATCTACGAATTACCTATTTTCCTTTTAGGTGATTTCAACGCAAGGACAAGGAATGACAGTGAATTATTCAATTCTTGTTATGATTTTAATGACTGTCTCAATGTCTTCTACTTAGATTCATCTGACTTTGTTTCATCTCATTTTCAGAACTTACACTCCAATAATGTCATGAGGAAATCTAGTAACAGTGTTGTCAACGAACATAATGAAGAAATACTTGAAATTTTAAGGATTTTTTAATCTATTCATTGCTAATGGGCGCGTCGGATCATACAAACTATGTGGTTCCCTCACATGTGCTAATGCCAGTACTATAGATTACTGCATTGCTTCTCCTGAACTTTTCAAATTTTTTGACTGATTTCTCTGTTGATGTGTTTGATCCTCTCCTTTCAGACAAATATAATCCAATAGCATTAAAAAGAATTGACCTTAATTTTTGCTGAGAAAGACATCACTCTTGAAGTTACCGATTCGACTGAATCCATTAAATTAAAGTGGAATGTGAATTCAATTAAAACTTTCATTGAAACTTAAGATAAAAGTGTTCTTAAAAAACTGCTTGCAGAAATTAGGCTCTAGGAAGGCGAAAAGAACTTTGAAGAATCTGTTGATCATGTAACTTGCTAAATCAAAAATGTTTATCTCAATGCAGTAAATATGCTAATATATTTCAACTTGTCATAAAAAACAGAACAATGTTAATGGTAAACGCTATGTTAAGCCATGGTTCAATAATAATCAATCGCCTTGCGTTCGAAATATTTTGCGTTAAATAATGTAAGACAAACAAATCCAATGTTGCTCAGATAGAACTCTTGAATCTTATATATATATTATATATAATATATAATATATATTAATATATATATATATATATATATATATAAAGGCAAATCACTCTGCTAAAACGAATTTCGACTCTAATCTTCATAACAAAATAAGATTTTTTAATAAGAATCAACCAAAGGCTCATTTGAAAATCACAAATTCTGCCAAAGAGATAAATGAAATTAAGATTCCAATAGAAATTGAATCTCTTTATGACCACTTTCAAAATCTCATTCTTGCAGTAATAATATTGAATCTTATGATTCAGAATTTATCGACAATGTTTCTTCAAATAATACAAGTTTAAGTTGTCCCATACTTAGTCAAGAAGCTTCGGAATGAATAAAGCGTTTAAAAATGGTAAAGCCCACAGTGAAGATATGTTTCTTAAGGAATTCTTAAAGTGTAGCACAAGTTATATGTTAGATATAATCACTAATTGTTAAATGTAATTAAAGTGGTATTGTGCCATCAGAACGGACGTTATAGGTTAGATTCGACCACTTTGCAATAAAAAATGGAGATCATCCTAAAACAACAGCCACACACTAACGAACGTAAAGGGCAGCAGCACACGGAAATGTTGTCCACTTCGTTGAGATTTTGTGACCGCTGCATCTGCACAGCCAGGCTGCGTCGCGTCGAAGGTCGATTGAGCAACCAAACTTCCAAAGACAAATTAAAGTTTGAATAAACAGCCACCTATCCACATTTCCCTGGTTTTCTTCAATAATCTTTAAGAAAAATCAGCCAATTGAGGCAAACTGATTGCAATGTTACATCGTTTGGCAGAGAGGAGAGTGCCACCATCGCTTTGCATTAGACCCAACCCAGTAAGTTAGTAGTAGTAGGCCTAAGTGGGGAAGGGGGCTAGATTAGATCGTCTTAATTTCTTAATTGGGGCAGAAAGTTGATTTGATAGACAGCATCCATATCATGGTTTGACCATTGATTCTCTGCAATCAATTTTTGAAGATTTTTTTTTTACGATTTGTTTACCATATTGCAAACTTTCCTGGGCCTGATGGCTTGGGCTTGGCCGGCAGAACGTGTAACTTTACAATTTTTGTTTGAGAAATTTCGAAAGGGAAAGAGCAGTGACTGAACTTGTCATGATTTCATGCTTTTTCTAAAGTGAATTTAAGGATTTCAGGTCTAACGCTAAGGCTTAACGGTAATTTGTCAACTATATAATCTTCTACATCTAGACTCAAGAAATTTTCCCTGTAGGCATACGGCTAAAAAAAATCCTAAGTACCTAGCCCATGCAGGCTGGCCTTAATTGAACCAAGCTGAATATTGGGGCTTATTGCATGGACTAACCTTCAAATGGTCTAGGAGACTAGGTGTCCCTATAGACTGTTTTTAATTTATTTTTATTTTTAAATTTTGCATTGACTATCTCCTACCAACAGGTCGTGCTATAGATCTAGATCTACTTAGATATCCAGTGTGGAACAACATTTTCGACAAACAGCTCGAGGCTTGTCAAAGCTTTTGTCTAGTTAGACTAATAAAGTTAGATCTGATTCTTAGACTCGGGTCTATCGATCACCATGATCAAGATCTAAGTTAGATGTAGACTTCACTTATTATGATTAAAGATCTGAATTTAGAATTTTGGGGAAAATGATGAAAAACTACCGATAGATGTACGTGAATCACTTTTTTTAACGCCCTTTGCCACTGGCATTGTTGCCGGTTCTAATAAATAAATGAATGAGTCACGGCCTCTGGGCTGTAGATAAATGCTGGTCGATGGGTTGGTCGCCACGTCCTGCTCCGCCTAGCAGAAAGTACCATTGCTAGACCAGGTTGAGATCTAAGCAGACGAAGGAGCTTACGTAGCTTAAGCATAGAGTGATGATGGGTTCAGCGAAGAGCTCAGAAAAAACAAGGTGGTGATATTCTATCCCGAAATGCTTTGCGAGTGGTCACAAAATCGTCTCGGCGCAAATCACCTAATACAGCCGTCTCGTAGAATCGCTGATTTCGTAAAATCGCTGATTACAACAATCACCGATTTGGAAATGCTTTTAGTTTCCTAAAACTTATATATTTGTAAAGTTTTAAATATCAATACCTGGTGATGAACAAATGACTCCCGCATCCTCATAGTGTCCACAGTTATGAACGCCGATTCCAGAGTTAGAACATTCCAGAAGAGAAGATTCAGCTCCTGTACATGATACATCATCGAGCAGGATATCACCTGAACCTTGTCCGAAGTAAGCGCTAGGGTATGCTGTTCCAGACCCAAAGCCGAGACTTTGACAAACAACTGTAGCATCTGTATCATCCCACGAATCATCACACACAGTACCCCATCCTCCGTTGGCGTAGACCTCAACCCTTCCTTCGTTTGAAGCACTTCCGTCAACCAATCGCACTAATTAAAATTGAAAGAGGCACAATAAAGAAAGACATTACATCGAGGGTCCAGGGGCACATTTATCATCCATCTTCTAAATATCCCCTAAATGTTTTTTTTTTCTTTAGGGAATGCATGCCACTTTCTCTTTTATATAATTCCCTTATCAATTCCAGCTAGTGATTAAATTAGTGACAATCGTTTCAACAAATAGGGGGGACAATTGGACAGAACACAATAAGTCATGCGCATCCCCCAAAACGGATGTCTTGCATTTAGATTCATTTACTGACAATTAGGACCAATAATACATTTCCTAGATGTAAAATATTACTACCCCCCCCCCCCCTTCGGATCATGCACGTTGAGTTAGTTTATAACAGTACATTGGGGATTATTTTGGACATATTATAATGGCTAATCTGTAATTGATTGAATAAACTATTATCTTATTTTTATCAACTTTAAATCATGGAAAATAATTCCGGAAATACCTGCTAATGAACAAGTGACTCCCGCATCCTCATAATGTAGACAGTTGTGAGTGCCGATTCCAGCATTAGAACATTCCAGAAGAGAAGCTTCACTTCCAGTACAAGATACATCATCTAGCAGGATATCACCCGAACCTTCTCCGAAGTAAGATAATGAGTGCGCTATTCCAGGACCAAAGCCGAGACTTTGACAAACAACTGTAGCATCTGTATCATCCCACGAATCATCACACACAGTACCCATCCTCCGTTGGCGTAGACCTCAACCCTTCCTTCGTTTGCGGCACTTCCATCAACCAGTCGCACTAAATGAAACATTGAACAAAATGGGTAGGTAATCGGTGCAAAAATACAAACACGAAATGTTCATTAAATGGAATTTAAAAAGAATTTCAAAAAATAGTGGCTGACGGGGAGGCCTATTTTGCACACTGCTTCACATAATAGCAGGGTGATGAAAATTTAGCTTTCGAAGTATAACAGTTTCGTATGGAAGCTTAAAAGTGCCACCGAGATGTTGAGATAATTATCTCGGGAAGTCGACATCTTGATAGCAAAAGATAAGATGACGAGATCCTGGATCTCATCATGTCGACATCTTTTAGAAGAGATGATGAGATGACAAGATCCTGGATCTCATCATGTCAACATCTTTTAGAAGAGATGATGAGATGACAAGATCCTGGATCTCATCATGTTGACATCTTTTGGAAGAGATGATGAGATGACAAGATCCCGTATCTCATCATGTTGACATCTTGTAGAAGAGATGATGAGATGACAAGATCCTGGATCTCATCATGTTGACATCTTGTAGAAGAGATGATGAGATGACAAGATCCTGGATCTCATCATGTCAACATCTTAAGAAGAGATGTTGAGATGACAAGATCATCTCATCATCTCATCATCTCTTCTACAAGATGTCAACATGATGAGATCCGGGATCTTGTCATCTCATCATCTCTTCTACAAGATGTCAACATGATGAGATCCAGGATCTTGTCATCTCATCATCTCTTCTAAACGATGTCAACATGGTGAGATCCGGGATCTTGTCATCTCAACATCTCTTCTAAAAGATGTTGACATGATGAGATCCGGGATCTTGTCATCTCATCATCTCTTCTAAAAGATGTTGACATGATGAGATCCAGGATCTTGTCATCTCATCATCTCTTCTAAAAGATGTCGACATGATGAGATCCAGGATCTCGTCATCTCAACATCTCTTCTAAAAGATGTTGACATGATGAGATCCAGGATCTTGTCATCTCATCATCTCTTCTAAAAGATGTCAACATGATGAGATCCAGGATCTCGTCATCTTATCTTTTGCTATCAAGATGTCGACTTCCGAGATAATTATCTCAACATCTCGGTGGCACTTTTAAGCTTCCATAGTTTCGAGATGGCAAACATTACCTTGAACATGTTGAATACATGTTTAGCAACCATATTCCACCGTGTTATTTACACTTCCTTTTCCAAGGCGTTTCCCATATTTTGACATCTGAAGCATTTGTTTTACACTGACCAAATCAACGGATTTAACCAGCCATAGTAACACTTACTAATAAGCACGTTTAACAAAGCAACTACAGTGTATAATCATGATAATACTGAAGTCAATAACTGATTGTAATATTTGACTGAAAATGCTCTAAAAATGATCAGTATGAAACTAACCCGGAACTTAACACGCTACAAATAGTCCGTGTTGATTCAACACCAGCCCGGAATCTATATATGTCCACACCAGAGAAGTGTGGAAACAACACCAGTTTGGAATCAAACCGATGCTGTTTTAATATTTTGTGTTGTATAAACACCTATCTGGTATTAGACCAAAACGAAACTGGTGTTGTTTAACATTTCTCTGGTGTGGACATAATAAATTCCGGGCTGGTGTTAAATCAACACCGGAGTTTTTCAGTGCAGAAACTTAGCAATATATGCCCCCTATGCACAACTATGTTTAAATGCAGTCTCGGTAAGTACAATGCAGGCGCGGATCCATGGGAGGGGCCGAGGGGGCCTTGGCCCCCCCCCTTCGGCTAAAAAAAAAGAGAGAGGGGGAAAGAAAGAGAAAAAAAGGGGAAGAGGGGAAAGAAAAGAAGAAAAAGAAGAAGGGAAGAAAAAAGAGAGGAAAAGGGGGGAAAGAAAAAAGGAAAAGAGAGAGAGGAGAGGGGGAAAGAAAAGAAGAAAAAGGGAAGAGGGGGAAGGAAGGGAAGGAAAAGAGAGAGGAAAAGGGGAAAAAAGAGAAGGAAAAAGAGAAGGAAAGGAAAAGGAAAAAAAAGAGAGAGAGGGAAAGGAAGAGAAGAAAAAAGAGAGAGAGGAAAAAGAGGAAAGAAAAGGAGGAAGAGAAGAAAAGAAAGGGGGAGGGAGAGGGAGGAAAAAAAAGAAGAAAAAAGAGAGGGGAAAGAAAAGAAGAAGGGAAAGAAAAGAGAAAAAAGAGAGAAGAAGAGGGGAAAGAAAGAGAAAAAAAGAAGAGGGGGAAGGAAGAGAAGAAAAAGGGAGGGGGAGGGAGAAGAAAAAAAGAGGAAAAGGGGGGAAGAGAGAGGAAAAGGAGAAAAAAGGAAAGAGAGGAAGAGGGAAGAAAGAAGAGGGGAAAAAAGAGAGGGGAAAGAAAAGAGGAAAAGAAGAGGAGAAAGAAAGAGAAAAAAGAGGAAGGGAAGAGAAGAAAAGGGAGGGGAGGGGGAGAAAAAAAGAGGAAGAGGGTGAAAAGAGAGAGGAAGAGGGGAAAAGGAGAAAGAGGAAGAGGGAAGAAAGAAGAGAAGAAAAAAGAAAGAGAGAAAGGGGAAAGAAGAGAAGAAAAGGTGAGAGGAAGAGGGGAAGGACGAGAAGAAAAAAAGAGGAAGAGGAGGAAAGAAAATGTTTGAACCAAAAGGGCGCTGAAATGATGTTCGAAGGAATGTTTAAATGCTGTTCGAACTGGGGGCAGAATTGATGTTTGAACTGGGGGGGGGGGGGGCAACTGATGTTCGACGTAGGGGCGCCAAATTGATGTTGGAACTAGGGGCGCCAAATTGATAATCGAGCTAGGGGGGGGGGCCAAATGGTATTCGAACTAGGGGCGCCAAATTGATGTTGGATCTACATGTAGGGGCGCCGAATTGATATTCGAACTAGGAGGGCGCCGAAATGATGTTCGAAGGGATGTTAAAATGAGGTTCGAACTGGGGCCGAATTGATGTTCGAACGGGGGGGGGGCGAAGTGATGATCGACCTACATGTAGGGGCGCCGAATTGATATTCGAACTAGGGGCGCCAAATTTATGTTAGACCTACATGTAGGGGCGCCGAATTGATATTCGAACTAGGAGGGCGCCGAAATGATGTTCGAAGGGATGTTAAAATGATTTTCGAACTCGGGGCGCCAAATTAATACTCGAACTGGGGAGGGGGCGCCACTTGATACTCAAACTAGGGGCGGGGCGCCGAATTGATGTTCCCAACTAGGGGGGCGCAAAATTGATACTCGAGCTAGGGGGGATGATATTCGAACTAGGGAAGGCAAATTGAGTTCGAAGGGATGCCAAAATGATGTTCGAACTGGGGGCCGAATTTATGTTCGAACGGGGGGGGGGCGAATTGATGATCAACCTACATATAGGGGCGCCAAATTGATGTTGGACCTACATGTAGGGCGCCGAATTCATATTCGAACTAGGAGGGCGCCGAAATGATGTTCGAAGTGGGGGCGCCAAATTCATACTCGAACTAGGGAGGGGGGCCGAATCGATGTTCGAGGTAGGGGGCGCCAAATTGATACTCAAACTAGGGGGCGCCGAATTGATGTTCAAACTAGGGGGCGCAAAATTGATACTCGAGCTAGGGGGGGCGAAATAATATTCGAACTAGGAAAGGCAAATTGAGTTCGAAGGAATGCCAAAATGTTGTTCGAACTGGGGGCCGAATATTGTTCGAACGGGGGGGGGGCAAATTGATGATCGACCTACATGTAGGGGCGCCGAACTCATATTCGAACTGCCGCCTTGTTGTTGGCTCATTGTTCCATATATTGAAAGTTTGAAATTCCTTGGCCTTGAGGTGTTTAGGCTTTGGGTTTCCATGCCTTGGCCTTGGGGATTAAAGCCTTGGTCTTGGGTATTAAAGCCTTGGCCTTGGAGGTTTGAGCCTTGACTTACAACACTGATGAATATATTGACAGATATTATTTACAGAAATTTTGAAGTTTACTTGCACACACTAATAAATAAATGTTCAGAATTGAACCCCGAAAGGTTGATGCAAAATCAGCACCCTATTGGTTCAAAAATTGAACCCTTGATTTGGGGTTCAAAAGTTGAACCCTGCGGTTGGGGTTCATTTTTGCACCCTGCGGGTTCAAAATTGCACCCCTAGGGGTTCAATTTGAAATTTAGGGGTGCAGTTTTGAACCCCAACCGCAGTGTTAAATTTTTAAACATAATTCTAGCAGGGCCTACTCTGATGAGAATTTAAACGAAATTGAAAGCATCAAATGGTTAAAATAGAAATCGATCGAGTTTCCCGCTCGCATTGATCATTTTTTAAAGTGATATTACATTATTCATGAACACATCATTTCAAAACCATTATTCAATTGCCTCTTCTTCATGCATAGGCGGATCCAGGTGGGGAACCGAGGGGCCCGGACCCCCCTATGGGTAGAGCAAAACAAGGTGGGAAAGAAAGAAAAAGGAAGGAAAAGAAAAGAGAAAAAAGGAAAGGAGGAAGACGAATTCATAAAATAAGATGAGAGGAAGACTTGGACAAAATATTTCATGTCACTATATAAAATTTTCGCTCGCGCTTAGCGCTCGCATTGCCTGTTAAGTGATCCACATATCTTGTTCAACACGGAGCTTAAATATCAAGTTTGGAAGTCAGTATACAAAACATATTTCTCCTTGGAAATCGAACTTTCATTAATTTTTTTGATTTATATATTGATTTTTAAAAAGTGCTCTGTAAAAATGTCAGTTTTATGGTCTGAATATTAACATTTTCCAATTGCGCTGCGCGTTCGCGTATTGTGATGTATCAGGTACCTATCAATTTTCATTTATTCCATAAAGTATTCAAAATATCCCTTTTCAGGTCTGATTGTCAAAACGCATCAGCTAGCGCTGCTATGCTTGCATTTTGTTTGGCGGGTTATGTATGTCTCAATATTGATTGTATAACAAACTACTTAAAATCCCCTTTTCATGACAGTTTATCAAAAAAAATTTCGGCTCGCGATTTGCGCTCGCATTAATGGTTAAAATAAATCAACTAGTTAATGATGCATCCTATTCATAAATAAAAAGGTGCTTGAAATGTTCAGTGTTCAGGCCATAATATCATCAGATTCCGCGCCCTCATTATGCATTAATACTAATATATCAATTTGATAATTAAATTGTCACTTTTGTGTTATCTCGCGCTTAGCAAGATGAATAGGAAGATATATAGTCATCATATTCATATGATAACATATCCTAAGGATGTCAAGGTCCTATGTCTCAAAATTAAAGTAATAATGAAACATATCAGCTCTTTATCAAGTGCGATTTATATCCACCTTACAAGTTTCCTACAAAGTGTTTGAAATATCAGATCGGAATATCAAATATTTTAAGCTCGCGCTTCGCGCTCGCTTTTATTTTCATGATAAAAGATTGTTTAGAATGCCTAGATTCTAGGTCTAAATCTGAAACACGCGCGCGCATTTTCATTCAGTTATCCAGTTTCAGATCACAATATCAAAAAATTCTGCTCGCCCTTTGTGCTCGTATTATTAATGTAGGAAGATCCCCTTTCTCATCCCTTTCATGATTTACAAAACATGAATAGAGTATCCCGTTCAAGGTCGAAATCTCGACTTTTTTACGTTCGCGCTTCGCGCTCGCATTATTTGATTGATGAAATATGTCATGTCTTCATGGCTAAATGCAAGCAGTCCTTAAAAGGCACTTTTCGATCAGTTAAAACGTATACAAACATTTTCTGTTCGCGCTTTGCGCTCGCAGTATTAATGTAGGAAGATCCCCTTTTTTCATGATTTAGGAAACATGAATAGAGTGTCCCGTTCTAGGTCTAAATCTAAAAATTTTCCGCTCGCATAAAATTGTTTAGTTATACTGTATAGCTATCCTGTTCATGATTACAAAAACTGATTAAATTTTTCCATTCTTTATGTAGAAATGTCAAAAAAATTTCAGCTCGCGCTTCGCGCTCGCATTATTTGATTGATAAAATATGTCATGTCTTCATGGCTAAATGCAAGCAGTCCTTAAAAGGCACTTTTCGATCAGTTCAAAACGTATGCAAACATTTTCTGCTCGCGCTTTGCGCTCGCATTAGTAATGTAGGAAGATCCCCTCTTTTTCATGATTTAGGAAACATGAATAGAGTGTCCCGTTCTAGGTCTAAATCTAAAATTTTTCCGCTCGCACTTTGCGCTCGCATAAAATTGTTTAGTTATACTGTATAGCTATCCTGTTCATGATTACAAAAACTGATTAAATTTTTCCATTCTTTATGTAGAACTGTCAAAAAATTTCAGCTCGCGCTTCGCGCTCGCATTATTTGATTGATGAAATATGTCATGTCTTCATGACTAAATGCAAGCAGTCCTTAAAAGGCACTTTTCGATCAGTTAAAACGTATACAAACATTTTCTGTTTGCGCTTTGCGCTCGCATTATTGATGTAGGAAGATCCCCTCTGTTTCATGATTTAGGAAACATGAAAAGAGTGTCCCGTTCTAGGTCTAAATCTAAAAATTTTCCGCTCGCACTTTGCGCTCGCATAAAATTGTTTAGTTATACTGTATAGCTATCCTGTTCATGATTACAAAAACTGATTAAATTTTTTTCATTCTTTATGTAGAAATGTCAAAAAATTTCAGCTCGCGCTTCGCGCTCGCATTATTTGATTGATGAAATATGTCATGTCTTCATGGCTAAATGCAAGCAGTCCTTAAAAGGCACTTTTCGATCAGTTCAAAACGTATGCAAACATTTTCTGCTCGCGCTTTGCGCTCGCATTATTGATGTAGGAAGATCCCCTCTTTTTCATGATTTAGGAAACATGAATAGAGTGTCCCGTTCTAGGTCTAAATCTAAAATTTTTCCGCTCGCACTTTGCGCTCGCATAAAATTGTTTAGTTATACTGTATAGCTATCCTGTTAATGATTACAAAAACTGATTAAAGTTTTCCATTCTTTATGTAGAAATGTCAAAATTTTTCAGCTCGCGCTTCGCGCTCGCATTATTTGATTGTTGAAATATATAACGTCTTCATGGCTAACTGTATGCAATCTTTAACAGGACTGTTAGGCCTAGCTTTCCGATCAGTTCAAAACGTTTATCAAAAATTTCTACTCGCGCTTCGCGTTCGAAGTAATTATTGCAGGCACATCTTTTTTCAGAATGTTCAAATTTTAAGAAAAAATAAATACAATTTCAAAAAAAAATTGCTCGCGCTTCGCGCAGGCATTATAAAATAAGGATTATGATAGTATACATTTATGTTGATTTAAAGAATAAAGCTAAGAAGTGACTTATAGGACTACCCCCTTCAAAGAAACAAACGAAAACAAAAACATCTTCGAGCGGCCGATCGGGGAAAATATGGCTGAAAAAAAAAATCAGAAGGCTGGATCCGCCCCTGATTCATGTGCCTATGAAATAAGATAATTTAACATGCATTTAAGGCACATATGATTGCCTGGGGGAGGGAGGGGCCGCCATTTTTCCGAAAAGTACACAGGGGCGCCAAAATCAGGTCGAATTTGGGCCCCCTCCCTTCGAAATCCTGGATCCGCGCCTGGTACAATGACACAAGTCATGACATAGATCTAACAAACCATGGAAGAACAATAAAACTGTTCACATGAAAATTCGGGTGACTCGTGAACCGTAAATACATGAAATAGGCGACGTGACGCCGGCTATACAGTGCGTATCAAAAAAAAGTTTACACTTTGAAAAAGCCCTGGGAATTAAAAAATATACTACATGCGGGTAATTTTTTCACATATAATCTTGGGTTTGGGTCTCATCTATCCAATGAAAGTAAAAGTTTTGACAGAATGTTACACTTGAGTGAGCACTGTCCATTTCTGTAAAGCTCGCAGAAATCTGTTTGCGCAGAAATGCTCGTTTTCATGCTGTGTCAAGGGGAAAGGACGAAATCAAACTTACACTACGAAAGATTTATCATACATTTCCCTTGCACTTTTAGTCAATTGGAATAAAACTGATAAATTCAAGCATTTTGTAACAATTTTGCCACCCAAATTGAAATGTCAACACTTAATAAGCACAACCTTTACCCTATTTTTGTCAGCTGGATCTGAGGACATAACTGAATCTGAACAAAAGTTTATATCAGACATCTCCAGCATTTTTTCACTACGTTTTTATCATTGAAAGTTTGTTTACATTTCATTCTTCATTTAATACTTGTTTCTCCGCACTTTTCCCTAGCTTAGCAATGATTAACAAAATGAAAATCAAGCTTAAGCCATTCCATGCAAAACACAGCTCAGTGTAAAGCAAATATCGTCACAATGGCCTCGGTGTGTAGGGAGTGGGGTGGGGCGAAATGCACTCTTCGAAGTGTTTTGGGCAAGGAAACAAGTCAAACAATGTAGAAGATATCTTCAAATCAATTTTACCAGCTAAATTCCATGTGTTCTTCATGATTAAGGTATACTTTTATTCGCATAACTATCTCAAATTTCTGCGCAAATCATTTTTCACTAACTTTTCAAAAGTAAGTGGTGCTCACTCAAGCGGAAATATTTTTCGACAGTTATATCGTCATTTGCTTTAATGGACCTGTACCAATCATAAAATGTGAAACAATCTTCAGGATATTACAAATATATAGTTTTACAGGATTTTTTCAAAGTGTAAACTTTTTTTTGATACGCACTGTATAATAGATAAAGACACACTATTGCAGGCCGCTGACCATGTGTAAAAGGGGATATAATCCACTTCCATTATTTATTAATTTATTTATTTAGTCTTTTCTACATGTCATGAAAATGTACAAAATGTGACCATCACAAAAGTAAATACATTAAATTTTTACATTAAAAGATGTATGATTATGATCATTTACATAAATGATTATACGAAAGTGGCAGACACGCAGTGGTATGACAATTTAAACAGATGCTTGAGCCGTTGTTACTGATTAATATTATTGTTGCAAGCGTGAAGCAGTATTGCCAGTTGGGGAATACCATCTCCAAATTTTGAACAATTTTGAGATTTTTAGAAGCCTTTGGGGATTTAGATAAATTTTGGGATTTTCTGTCCATTTTCAGGGATTTAAAAAAAAATGGTGAAAAGCAGTGAAATTCGCTTTTTCTAAGTAATATAACGCCAACAGTTCAAGATTGTAGACGTATGCAGCGCTTAAAAAACATTTGTATTAAGCGCTACATAAATGTTGAATCGTATCTCTACGTATACGATTTACTGTAGACAGTTAATGCATGTAATGTACTTGAGCGCATATCTTACGCGATTCAGTCGATGAATTTAGAATTTGTACAATATAATGGAAGTGTTGCCAAGCGACATCGATTGCATCGAAACCTTAAAAAAAAATCTTTGGGATTTGCGTTTCAATTTGGGGATTTTTCAAATGCCTTTGGAGGATTTCCTTCAGCTTGAACCTGGAAACACCTGCGTGAATGCGACTCCAGAGCCGGCTTCAAACTCCTGACACATGTGTCAGAGGTCTAAGGATAACGACACACGCTTGAGTGAGCACACTTCCTTAAAGTTTTGTAAAATATGACTTACGCAAAAAATAGGAAATAATTATAATATAAGGGAATGAAAGCCAACCTTGATATTTCTGTTAATCGAAATTCTTATCATAGAAACGTGCTGATATCGGTTTCTTCATTTATAGCGATTTCCGAAGCGGAATAGAAAGTATTTAATGATTTCGGGTGACGAGGCAAGCTGGATTTACCCACTACCTCTCTTCAGGAAAGATAGCTACATCCAGCTAGCTTGCCTCGTCATAGTTTGTCCATCACCTTTACCAACACGGAGATTATTTTTTTATTATTACTTAAAGGTCAAGTCCACCTCAGAAAAATGTTGATTTGAATCAATAGAGAAAACTCAGACAAGCACAATGCTGAAAATTTAATCAAAATCGGATGTAAAATAAGAAAGTTATGACATTTCAAAGTTTCGCTTATTTTTAACAAAATAGTTATATGAACGAGCCAGTTACATCCAAATGAGCGAGTTGATGATGTCACTCACTCACTATTTCTTTTGCTTTTTATTGTTTGAATTATACAATATTTCAATTTTTACGAATTTGATGATAAGGACCTCCTTGCCTGAAGCACAAAATGTGGAATTCCACGTGTTCAGGGAGGAATGACACTTCATTTCACATGACAATGACGAGAAAATTAAAATATTTCATATTTCATAAAATAAAATACAAAAGAAATAGTGAGTGAGTGATGTCATCAGTTTCCTCATTTGCATAGAGACCGAGATGTGCATATAACTGTTTTGTGAAATGAAGCGGAACTTTAAAATGCCATAACTTTCTTATTTTACATCCGATTTTGATGAATTTTTCAGTGTTATGCTTGTTGAATTTTTCTTTTTTATTCAAATCAAGTTTTTGTTTGGGTGGACTTGTCCTTTAAATACATGCTTGGGAAAGCGTGTAAACAATTGTGAAATTAGGTATCAAATGAAAAAAAACCTTATCAAATGTCAAGACGTATACAAGAATTAGGTGAAAGTGTCTGAAATGAACTTTTGTTTACGTCAAGATTCATTTCGCTTTATACCCTCAGATCCCCCTGGCACAAACAACCTGTCGTTATGTTTACCCATGCTAAGTTTTCGTTACAAAATAATTTGTTGAAACTAGTTTGTGTCTGTCTTATTTTCGTGGATATTGTTACAAAATGTAAAGCAAATTGAGTTTGGCTAATCGCCTTCTTCTTTGCCAGCGCATGAAAATCATCATTTTTGCGCAAACCAATTTTCCCGATGTTTGGAGAGTACGCATGCAAGAATGTCATTCTGTCAATAATCATAATTTCATCTGATAGAAGAGGCCAAAAACCGAAGATAAGAACATATATGTGACCAGCAACCCCATAACCAACAAAAAGTCACAGAGGAAGGGTCATGTAAATATATTGCTTAACAATAATGTCTTAAAAAAATAAATAAGGAAATTGGCCAATAGCTGAAAGCATAGTTCCTTCACTATACTGTCAAAATTTGAAATCGCGTAATAAAATTATAAAATATAGGATGTTGACACTATTTTTACCCAAGACAACTTATAAATACTACAAAGCGTGCACATTAATGTTTGATTTAACCCCGAACTTAAAGAAACTTTTTTTTGCCATATTTCTGAGGCTCTCACTGAATAACAAAATATGGGATTATTCCGGTAAATTTTCGAGCAGGAATTGTTTATAGACATCGGTTTATTTAGTCAGTAAGGGACGCAACATAAGATATCCAGGGGTGGGGGGCTGGCATTTCTTAAAAAAAAAAACTTGAATTGCAATATGAGCAACAAAAAAATGACTCACCATCAGAGTAAAAAAAAAAATGGTGCACTGACAAATCATCTGATAGGTGTAGAAAAAAAAAACTTGTCTCAATAGAATTAGGGGAAAAAATACTCGAAGAACAAAGGTAAAAATGTATCAACCCAATCTTCCAGCCCCCTCCCCTTGTGTATCTAGTCATGCTAATGGTGCGTCCCTAAAGGTCTGTAAGTCTAAACTCGTCGAACTCTCGGCAAATATTCGCTAAAAAAACTTCCGGTATCAGCGCTTCTCGCTAATAGGTCCATGCTAGCATAGAGGGAAGAGGTCTTGGCTGCAATCATAACGAGGTGAGTTCGAGTCCCAAGCAAGGTAAGCAACTTTTAAGAATCCATAGAAAGTTATCTTTTGTTATTTTTGGAGGGGGTACATAATGGAACTCTCCCTAATTTGCACCTTTCCAAAAAGGTACAAAGTTGTACCTTAAACGTGCGCCCAGTGTGACATTCTGGTCTGTAAAGATGAAAAATTGTTGAACCTATTTTTCTTAGTGTCTTGTTTATGCCCAATACTCAAACAATCATTGTTTAAAACTATTAGAAAAAATAAAAGTTAAAAAAAACTTGTTTAAAAAGTTTGAATAACTTGACATGCTTAAACAACTTGCTATTTTTCCGTGTATTGTTGATGTCGCACAAAAAACTTTTTCCGAAATTCAACAGGCAATTTATTTGGAAAAATCATGATAAATCAGACTCAGAGCGCCGAGCTAATCGACAGTGACAGTGATGATGTGCATTGATGATAAAAATTAAGATTCTGTACGTATTCAAAATTCATGTGGTTCATGTTCAATTTTCAATATTAAAGGTCAACTCCAACCCAGAAAAATGTTTATTTGAATAAAAAGAAGAAGATCAAACAAGATTAATGCTGAAAATTTCATCAAAATCGGATGTAAAATAAGAAAGTTATGACATTTTAAACTTTCGCTAATTTGTTATATGAACAACTCAGGGATATGCAAATGAGGCAGTCAATGGTGTCCATCACTTACTATTTTCCATGTGTTTTTTTTTAATATAAAATAATTCAATTTGTACAGATTTGATAAGGACCAAACTGATTGCACCACAAAATGGTAATTAAATATGTTCAGGAGGGGCGGGGGGGGGGATTTTGTTTCTTACAATGAGAATATTGAAATATTTCGTATTTCATACACTGAAATACAAAAAAAAGGTGAGCGGATGATGTCATCAATCCTTTCATTTGCATGCCAACCAGGATGTGCATATCACTGTTTTGTGAAATGAAGTGAAACTGTTAAACTTTCTTATTTTTCATTCGATTTTGATGAAATTTACAGTGATAAGATTGTTTTATTTTCTCTTTATTCAAATTAACTCTTGGTGGGGTGGACTTGTCCTTTAAACTTGTTTAAACTGACAAAAATGGGCAATATACTTAGGTTTTGTTCAACAGGAGCTAAATGGATGAAAAATATTATACAAAAAAAATTAAAAAACATTATGAATGGTAATTTTTTGAAAAAAAAAATGATTTAATTAATCTAGGATGAAAGCACTATCATATAATATCAAAATGAAACAACAATGGATAAGGGAAAAGTGGTGAATTAACAAAAAAATGACTTACAAAAAAATGACTGGTGGATTTATTTCCATTTGGAATGAAACTCTTCAAATGAAAATGCACTTTACTGCATTTGTATCACATGCGTGGGGGCTGTTCTCTCCTTTGACGGACTTTTGCTATAATTTTAACCAATATATATATATATATATATATAATATATATATATATATATATATGGCAGCTCGAAATTAATTTTTGTTTTTTGAAAGGGTAGACCTAATAGTCACTTTTGAGCATTATTCTTATAAATCAACATAAATATATCACACTCTCATAAGCCTTATCTGAATAGTGCGAGCGCGAAGCGCAAGCTATTTTTTATTTCATGTACTTTGTCCTAAAATTTTAACATTCTGGGCAATGTTTGTGATCCTAAACGAGATGTGTATCCAACTTAATAATTACTGGAAGCGCGAAGCGAGAGCATACATTTTTTTATATCGTTTTGATCTGATCAAAAAGGGATTTGTTATTGGCTGCATTTGACATTTCTACCTGAAGAACGGAAATTCTAATCATTTTTTGTAATCGTGTAAAGGATAAGTATTCAACTAAACAACTGATGCGAGCGCTAAGCGCAAGCGGAAAAAAACCTAGATTTACATCTAAATGGCCGGGAAACTCTATTCATGTTTTGTAAATCATAAAAATGAGTAATTGGATATTTTTAACGTATCTTTTCATCATCAGAAAAAAATGTGATATTTACCGTGTTTACACGTGATCGGCTTTGGGTTCAGAACCGCGAGCCGATGCAGAATCACCTTTTGGGTTTACCTTACACCGCGTTTACATCGGCTCGCGGTTCAGGGGAGCGTTTCATGAAAGGACTTGTCAGACGTTTTATCCGACAAGTCCTGTTTTGTCCGACAGTTACCATATTAACAGTGTCTCTCAGCCAATCAAAATCAAGGAAAGATGTCAGATCTGACAACTTGTCGGACAAAAATGTTGATGAAACGCTCCCCAGAATCGGCTTTTGGGGCAAAAACCTGAAATGATCCGCGCACCAACAATACGTCATAATTACCGTGTTTACACAGGGACACGGCTCGGGGGTTCGACACGCGAGCCGTGCTCAACACGGCAATTTTATGCTGTGTAAACGCGATCAGTGTGATCCGCGAGCCGTGTCGAACACGGCTTTTTCGATCCGCCAAAATCGTAGGTTTCAACCCGCGAGCCGAGTCAGACTCGGCAATTTTTCGTGTGTAAACAGAAAGCCGTGTCGAACTCTCTTGACCTAGGTCACTGCGCGTGCTTTCACTTTTGGCATTGTTGTTGTTCGCACGGACAAGATTCGATTCCGGCGGTGAATTTCCCGCCTTTAATTTGCGACGTCATAATTCTTCTTCCGTTCGAGATCCGCGAGCCGTGTTGAACTCGCCTTTTTATATGTACGTATAAACGCGATCTCTGATCCCTTCTTCGCAGTGTTCAACCCGGCTCGCGGATTCAACACGCGAGCCGAGTCAATGTGTAAACACGGTAAATAAAGACAACGCTGGATCCGTGCGCTTACTAGAACGTCATACTGGTAAAGTAAATGAAATGCGCGCCAATTGCCCATGCAGAATTGTTTACAAGCCGATTCTGCATCAGCTCGCGGTTCTGAACCTACTACTTTGGTGGTGCAAAATTACCGATTCTGAACCGAGAGCCGATGCAAGTTAATCGCGTTTACACGCTATGAAAAAGCCGATGCAAAAGCCGATCACATGTAAACACGGCAATTGTGACCTGAAACTGGATACTAATGATTTGAATAGAGAACAAGCAGCGCACCTGAAATAAACATGCGCGGGCGTGTTTTAGATTTCGACCTAGAATCTGGGCATTCTAAATAAATGCCATTTCTATCATGAAAATCACTAAAGCTCATTTAATATTCCGATATGAAAAGTGGTCAATCCAAGCTCTGTATTTCAAGCACTTTGTAGGAAATTTGTGAGATGGATACGGATCACAGTTAAAAAAGAGCCAATATGTTTTATTATTATTACTATGAGGTTTAACATAGGACCGGAACATTCTAAGAATATTATGACATCATATGAAAATGATGACTATCTACCTATTTCTCTTCATAAGCGCAAGATGAAATTTGTCGATATTCCATTCTGGACAAAAGGACAATTTGATTATCAAATTAATATATTATTTATTAATCTAATAAGCCTATTGAGAACACGAAATCTGTTAATGTATTATAGCCTGAAAACTGGACATTTAAAGCACTTTGTAATAATGAATAAGATGCATGAGTTTCAACAATCAATGCGAGCGCAAATCGCGAAACAAAATTTTTGATACACTGCCATAAAATGGGGATTTCAAGTAGTTTGTTACAGAATTAATACTGAGACATACATAACTCACCAATCAAAATGCGAACGTGCAGCGCTAGCTGATATGTTTTGACAATCTGACCTGAATAGGGATGTTTTGAGAACTTTATGGAATACAGGAAAATACATGAAATAACAAATTAGGTACCTGGCAAATCAAATTTTTACAAAGCACGTTTTAACAATGAATTAGTTTATCAAACAAAATAACGAAAGTTCGATTTCCGAGCTGATAATTGTTTTGTAAATTGACTTCAAAATTTGATATTTTAAGCTGTAAATCACCCAAGAGGCAATGCGAGCGCGAAGCGCTAGAGAAAATCTTAAATAGTGACATGATTTTTTTCCAAGTCTTCCCCTCATCTTATTTTATTCATTCGTCTTTCTCCTCCCATATTCCTCCCTTTTTCTTCTATCTTTTCCCTTCTTCTATTTTCTCTCCCACCTTCTTTTTCCTTTTTTTAGCTCCGCTAATATGGGGGCCCGGGCCCCTCGGCCACCCTGGAGGATATTGCTTTGATAAAACAGCAGGCGAACTTCCCCTTCAATTATCATGATTATCAGCTTTCGAAGATGAATCTACATGTAGTACGCTCCCCTCCCCCACGCACGCGTCTCGATCCATCCGTCTCAAATACACGAGTGTTAATTAAAGACATAGTGAATTAATATTAATTTACTTACCATCACCTTCAGTCTGTGCTCTGGCTGATGTTGCCAAAAAGCACAGGACTAGATAAACTGCAAACTTCATTTTGATGTTGAGATGACACCACATGTAGAGACTAAAGAGAAGACCTCCGTAGTGTTTCTCTCTCGATGAATGCCAACTATGACAACCTCACGAGCCGAACGCGTCATTTTATCTTCTTGGCGGTTCTTCCAGAAAACCGTAAGATCCAGACTCTCGCAAAACACTTGCCTCTTGCGATCAAGATTAAGAGCTACCAGCATGCTTGTGCGGATATGGCAGAAGTGAAATCATGTTTCGAGGACGAAAGGGCGTCCCAGAGGTGTAAAACACTTAAAATTGATATAAGTATCTGATATAAGTATCTGCAAGGTGAGCCAGTGCCTGGAGTTTTAAAAAATAAAAAAAAATGAAAAGTAAAGTTCACTTTTTGCTAACATGATTTGACTACACATGTACCAGGACCATCTATCCAGCACTGACAGTGTCAATTCAACGCAAACTAATTCCACGGTCCAGTTGTTACAAGCTACCGACATTTAATCAAAAGGCTACTGGTTCCATTTCCGGTACAATGCAAATTATTGTTACGACTTGCTATATTTCGTAACACAGATATATCCTTTTGATCCGTCCTCTTAGTTTAAATATCGAAAAATAATCCCCGATTGTGAATATGGTCGGTTTTGTGAACGCTGTCCATACTTCGATATATTATGCGAGCGAGAAAATGCATTACAAGTTTCACTTTAAGAAGAGAAGTCGCATAGTAGATCATTCAACCGATGATCGCCTAGCATTTTAATTAAATTCCGACCAATCATAATAATTCGAGAGGTAGTCAGAGGGAAACGAGGTAAAGGGAAAAAAAACAATAAAAGGCACGGGAAGGGTACGAGCAAGAAATAGATGATTTAAATGCGATTACAATGTAATAGGAAAAAGAAAAGAATACTATTTCATTTTGGTTGAAATTAGAACAATCTAAGGCGCATTGTTAGAAGAGACTGGAATATTACCATTTTTGTAGCATTCATAGTAGAATTGTTTCAATTTCAGTGAGATAGAATACCCAAATAGTGATGCCATTTGCTCATCCGATGACGGAAGGATTTTACTAACAGCTACTAAAATAAATGTTACAAAAATATATACATTTGACAATGCTTCTGCCGAGAAAAAGGATAAAAGTTTTTTTTTGGCGATTGTGATTTGATATGATTGTAAGTGCATACGTGTTAATCATGGAAGATGATTTTAACTGTGGAAACGAACCAATTGTGGACTTGTTTATGCTAACTCTCGCGGGAACTCGACAGGACAGCGTTTTGCTGATTAAAACGCAAAGCTGGTATATAAACAATTACCTAGGAATCATTTTACGACTAGGTTATAGTGGGTGACCGTATTAGCCCAGTCTTTTTAACTTTTCACTTGGAACAAATTAACTCCAAGTGATTTCAAGACAATAAAGGTTGTTTCTCTCTGTAGCAAAAACACAAATTCGTCACATTGGGGGCTCCTAATTAAGCCTACGGATAAGGGGTAGGCCTTCGGCGGGCTATTGCGGGAATATGCGTCAAAGTTCTTGAACGTAATTGCATGCAGCGTGCAGAGCAATGCTTCCTCTAACTTTTCCAAGAGATTTCATTCACATAAAAGTTGTTTTAATATGTAGAAAACACCCTTTGCCCACATTCCCATCTAAGGAATATACACCTTTCTATCGCTATACGAACATTACATGTATTTATGCGTGTTAAGTCACACCAACAAAGGCGAGGAGGACCGATTTAATCTATTGTACTTTCTTTAAAGGCATGCCATCGATGGCGTCTAGTCGATATCAAAAGTGTGACCAAGACTCGGAGGTTGGTTTTTGGTGTCACTTTATTGCAATGTCGAGTAATACATTCGGATGTATTTGCGCTTTATCTAAGCAAGTTAAGACATTAATACAGTTATGGAGCATATCAATATTCTCGTTGATGTATCCTCTCCTTGTCGAATGCTGATATTTTGCATTAGTTGTTGGTGTTAATAACAAAACAGAAAGAAAACCGAAAACATGGAAATTTTGGCATAAATTCTCACATTTTTCGAAAAATATTAATCGGACAGTCCCGAAAACGATAGCAATCGATTTATAATATCTTAATCATAGTGAATTACGTATTCATTTCAAAATTTTCCCATTGTTTGTGCAAAAAATATTAAGGATAAAGCATATCAATTATTTTTGGCAGCCATCTTGGATTTATGCAAATTAGATGCCTTTCCCCTATTCGGATAGTTTGGGACTCTTAGCATGTTGTACTAGGGACCTCACAGAAATGCACTGTGGTGAAAAAAAAACTGTAGCAATTTGGTCTAAGTTTGGTCAAGATTTGGGCTAAAATGACTGGACTATATATATAGACGACAGATCTTACTCTCGGGCATTTTTATCAAAGTGGAGACAATGGTAGAGTGTGGATTCGAACTCACGCAACCTTGCTGTTAAGAGTCCAAAGCTCTAACCACTGGACCGCACGACCCGTGTATTCCATGCAATAAAACACTACCGGTATATCAGAAACAAAATGGCTGCATGCAAGCTAAGATGGTTGATGTCTATGGGGGGGGGGGAGGGGTTATCAAAAGTAATGCAATCGAGAATACATTTCTGGCTCGTTTAAAGTGAGTTTATTGACTACACGTTTACTAATCAGGTCTTCACAACCAGACCATTCGTAGGTTTTCCTGTCCAATTTTATCAGATTTGTATTAAATTCATTTTATTCACGTTCTAACGATTGTATATTTTTCAACTCTCTGCACACATGGTTCATGTTCCTTTATTTTCGTATAATTCGTTTAAATGCTTTTAAAATTAAATGGAGAAATAAAGTGGTTCAAATTAATGACCAAAAGTTGTCATTCTGGACTTTTTGCTTTTCCTATGAGGAAACTCTCTACCACCCACCTATTCCTTTGAAAATGCAAGTGAAATCACTATGGAGAGCTGAGTGGCTTTTGTCGGAAGTTGTGGACCGGCACAGCATCGGAATCTCTTGACTCTGGACAAAGACATATTTGCAATTGTTCGTACTGTGCTCGTACTGGATGATCTGCTATCCATTGTGATTTTAATTGCATTTTCAAAGCAATCGATGCGTTGTAGATTTTCCCCGTAGTAGGAGCGAAAACTCCCTATTAATTCCTTGCCGACGGAACGGTCATTCAATTTCAGCCTCAAGACCGTTTTCAATTCATCCATAGGCGCACACACATTTGCAAATTAAACGTCCAAATTCAGAAATATTTTTCCGTTTATTTTCTTATCACGTCATGATTTTTTTTTGAAACTCACATTATCTTCAAATTCAAGAGGGGCCACACCTCTGTTTTAATGGGGAGGGGGCGGGCCGGCTGTGCCCCCCCCCTGGATCCGCCAGTGATGTACCCTCCTCGGGCTGCCGCCATGGTAGTGTATAAACAGAATTAATGGACGTCGGAACTTGAAGGTCTATAGATGAAAGTGGAGTGAAACGATATGACAATTGCATGATCATTTAATAGGAGATGGAATGGAAAGTAAAATGAGCGTATAAAAACAAAAATGAAAATGCTTGCATATTCGTGGATCCGAATTGCTTAACATTCGTAAAGAGGGTGCCGGTGCGAAATTGAAAACAGTTAATTTATCGCTCTTTTACATGATTACATGAATGTGCTACATTATCTTGCTTTCTGAAATGTTGATTTCATTATTCTTTTTCATGGATGTTTATCTGTTATACATGTAATATGTGACCTTATGTTTTAATGTTTGTGATTTTTATGCACAGACCAATAAAAAACAGCTTTTGCTGAATAGGTCTTGCCGTGTTGAAATATATATATATATATATATATATATATATATAAATCATTCTAATTATTTATAAATTGGATGATTACATAGTTAAATCAGATGAAATTTACGATAAATTGGACGGGAAAAAACCCTTATTACTATGGGGGGGGGGGACATTAAATTATGCTGCCAGGGGTTCTTTCTACTGGAAAACAGTGGCATAGACAGGTCTTCATAGGAGGTTGGAGGCCTTCCATATCGACCAACTGAATGATGCATACATGTACACGTTATGCATGTGTTTATGATGGTGTGGGTGTGTGTGGGGTGTGTACGTGTATATGAAGAGCTCACTTGCAAAAGGGGTTAGGTCCATTTTTCATCAAATTCGATTTTTATGTCTTAATGTATAGATTTTTAGAAGCTCTATTAGATGATACCAAAGAAAAGTTGAAATTCCTATTAAAAAGTGAACTAAAATTGTAAAGAAAAATCCCTTTTTTTCAAAAGGCGTTAGGTCCATTTCAGTTTAGCTGCCGAATATGTAAGGTCCACACACAATATTTTTTAAAAATAATATCTTTAAAAATATGAAGACAGGTAGATTTCTCTTTTACCCAATTTTATGTTCTCATGGGAGAATATCATGAAAATTCAGTTTCGCACAAGAATATTGCATTATGGGCGAATTGAAAAAAAAAAATGATTTTCTTGGAGTGGACCTAACCCCTTTTGCAACTAAACTCTTCTGAAGAACTCATTTGTCAAAAGGGGTTATGTCAATTTTTCATAAATTTTATTGTTTTCTGTCTCTAAACCTCTAAATTTTTAGTCACTCTGATGATACCAAAGACAATTTGAAATTCAAATGAAAACGTGAATGAAAGTGGCAAAGAAAAATCACTTTTTAATCAAAAGAGATTTGATTCATTTCAGTTTACTTGCAAAAGGGGTTAGGTCCACAATGATATATTTCTTTCTATGTAGAAAGAAATTGAAGACAGGTAGGCCTATATTTCTTTTATAGCCAAATTTGTGTTCACATGATAGGGAAATACATCATGACAATTTAGTTTCTCCTAAGAATATTGCAATAAGTGAAAATGAAAATCATGGTTTTTCTCTGAATAGTCCAAAATGGACCTAACCCCTTTTGTAACTTAATTCTTCATATACTGATAAATATATGTGTGCGCGTGTTACGTCACTGCAAACACACATTGTTGCATTCGATCCGCGGACCTTGTGTTTCAAATCTGGACACATATTCACTGAGCCACAACGCCTGCACATTATGCTGAACATAATCAGATAAAAAAAATTGGTATATGGGGACAATTTTTCTTTAAAGTTGGGAAAGATATGGATAATAAGCAAGCAAAAGAAAATCTCAGTTTATGATAGATTAATTTCAAAAGTTCAATCTATTTAGAGGCCAAATAGATTGAACATTTAAGGGGAATCACGCCTTTGTCGTAAAATTGTACGTGTAAAAGGTAAAAATAAATGAAATATAGTGGTGAAAGATTGAAGGAAATCGGACAAGCAATACGAACTTTTTGGCTTGTTTAATATCAAGATCCATAAGACTATGTAGATTTGAAATTGGCAGGGTAAATTATGACGAGGGGCAAGGAAAGATTTCCCACAGGCCATTTACTTAATTTTCAGGGATTTGTGGTTTTCTCATGTGCCCATTCCCCTAGGGCAGTAATCTGAATATAACCCAGGAAGTATGTTGTTTTATGTCCTCATGAAAGAAAATATAAGTTAAAGTAAAACTTTTGAAATTTTAGCCATTTTATGTATTGGGGTACATGGAAAAGTAGTCCTTGCCTTACATCACTATGACATCACCTATGCTGTCTATTCGAAGTCTACATGGGTAAAATGATTACCAATATTCACAACTGTAAAAAAATCATAACTTTTCTTCATTGATTGTCCGATATTGTTCAAATTTTTACCTATCATCTTGTCTGATTTTTCATTCCCTCTAAAACCAATGTTTATTTGCGTTGAATTGCGCTTTAACCTGTTGACAAATGATTTTTGTTATCCCCATAGGTGTTATACAGGGATCATCAGGTTCCTGTATGCTATGGGTTAAAGACCAAATCCTACCTCACGAAAAATCGATATGCCTTGATAAGGGCAATGTCACTGGTAATGGTATACCTTGTTGACTAGCTTTGATATTCTTCGAGACGCTTTCGAGAGGACAATGATCACTTTTTAGGAACCAAAACCATCCAGCATAAATCACCAAGAGTGTTTCAAAGACATATCGGATGCAGGCAAGGTTTGCTACATGGGCGTGACCAAGTAAATTAACTCAGATTATCATAATTTATTGGCTACCTTAATGTAAAGTCGACCCCAAAATAAGTTTAATAAAAAGAGAAAAATCAAACAAACTCATTTTACATTTTCTTTTTTTACAAAACAGTTATTATGCACAACCCAGTTATATTGCAAAATTTGCAATATAAATTATTTAATAGGAAAATCGATAGTGTTACTACCTCATCTTTTTGTTCGTATTTTATTGTATGAATTTTGCATTTTTCTTCTGTTTATGCAGATTTTACAATTCATAAAATCACATTACAACAATGACATTTCAGTATATTCAGGGATGAATCAAACTTTCTTTTATATTATAATGAGGATACAAATGACATGTTTAATTTCATATGATAAAATACAACCGAATACCACTTTTCCATACTGACAGGGATGTAAATATATGTTTTTTATGAGATTAAGTAAAACTTGAAATTGTCATACGTTTCTTTTTTAAAATGAAATGCTATATTTTTGTATATATCTTTACATCGAGATCAGAAAATAATATAGAATTTCACCCTTTTCCCTTTTTTCATGATCATGGAAGTTTCTTGGAAGCATGGCCCCCAAACCACCCCCCATCTATACGCAAGTGAGAAAAATCGTCATTATGAAAGATTTGAATATGTAGACAGCTCATATAAAAAGCTTAACATTTTGAGTGGTACAAACAAGGCATGGGGGACACAATTTAATTCAAATCTCAGTTAGCAAGCATTTTTGACTGGATTTCATTGTAAAATGTATTTTATGATGAATACAATAGCGAAAATCAGACATATGAACCAAACTTTTCTTTACAGTCGCTGGAGATTGAAGCAAGCGAGCAAAATGTTTAACCTTTTCCGAATAAAGATCTGTTTGGGGTAGATTAAAGACAAATTTGTTTTCTTTCTAATATTCGGCCGTCCTTGCCCAATAATGGTAATCTCACTGGTAGTGGTAACCTTGTCGATCTGCTTTGATATTCTTAGAGACGCTTTCGAGAGGATATTGATCGCCTATTAGGAAGCAAAAACCTCCAGCAGAATTCGCCAAGAGTGTTTCACAGACATATCGGATGCAAGTTTGTTAACTTGAGGTGATCACGCGATTGTGGACTGGATTAACCATAATTAATTGACTAGCTAAATGCCAAGTCCACCCCCCCCCCCCCATTTTTATCGGTTCGCTGTAAAAATGGAAGAGGTCAAAAATGCAAGGATGGAAATGGCAAAGGAAATCTGGCAAAAGTTGAAAATTGCAGAGGAGAAAATGACATAGGTAGAAATGACAGAGATAAAATGGCACAGATTAAAATGGAAGAGGTAAAATGGCAGAGGTGAAAATGACTGAGGTAAAAATTGCAGGGGTAAAAATGGTAGAGGTAAAAATAACAAGGGTTAAACCCTCATGAAATCAAAACGTCAGAGATAATCTCCCGCAAATACTGGCTTCTTTTATACATGTATATATATATATATATATATATATATATATATATATATATATATATATATATATATATATATATATATACATATATATATATATATATATATAAAGGGAATTTTTAATTGCAATGGACTAAAACGGACTTCAATGGACTAATGGGGTGTTGCAAGAAACTTACGATCAATTGCAAGTCTATTTTTGGTCCTTAAATCAATCACATGTCTTGCAGTTAATTGCAAATTAGTGATTGATTGCTAATCTGCTCCTTGAAACAAGAAGTTTAATCTGATGTCAACCAACTCGCAACTCGCAACTGATCTGAGAGTGCGAAAATGTTTATTCGTTTATTCTAATACTCATTTGTTGTCGTTGAAAACTTACATGCCTGTTAATTTATGTTCTGTTTTCCCATTCTACTCTATCAATAATGATGATTTTCTTAACTGTGTAAAACAAACTAACAATCAACTTATAACATATGATGATTTAAATAATATGAGTGAAGATATAAGACTAAATGATTCTGCTCCTATTCTCGATTTTGAATTTGATCAACAATATGTAAATGATTGCAAATACTATTCCGATGATGACTTCAAAGAATCTATTGACCCTAATTTGGTACAGTTCAGTGCTATCCACTTTAATTCGAGGAGCATGGTAAAAAATTTCGATCAAATTTCTGCGTACCTGAGCAGCCTTTCTTTCAACTTTACTGTTATAGGTATAACTGAGACTTGGTTAAACGCTGAAAACGAAAATCGGTTCATATTGGAGGGTTATGATTTTGTCAATAATAATAGAAAAGACGGTAGAGGAGGAGGCGTTGGAGTATATTTAGATGAACGATTACTCTATCAGTTACGCAATGATCTAAATCCGACATGTTCTTCGTGTGAATCTATTTTCATTGAAATCAATATACCTAATGTTAAAAGTATTATAGTTGGAATAATCTATAGGCCCCCGAAATCCAATCTTCGTCAATACGCTGAATATTTTTCCGATTTATTGCAAAAACTTTCAAAAGAAAACAAACAAATATATCTACTTGGAGATTATAATATTAATTTATTGAATATGACTTCAAATAATACTATTAATTTAATGAATACAATTGCACAATATGGCTTTTATATCAAAATTAACTTGCCAACTCGTGTAACTAATACATCTCAATCTATTATTGACAATATATTAACAAATGAAAGTGATATTATCTCGGGTGTGCTTTATTCTCCAATAACTGATCACATGCCAATTTTTTGTTACAAGAAAGGAACTTTCAGGAATGATTCAGCTCAATATTATACTTCAAGGAAAATCAATGAATCAACGATCAATAGTTTTTCTGTTGAACTGTATAACGTTGACTGGAGTGAAGTACTAGCATGTATCGATGCTGAAAAATCTTATAATTTATTCATGAAAATTTTTATCAAACTTTATGATAAACATTTTCCTCTTCAACAACAAAGAAGGAGAAGAAGAAATAGAAAACCGTGGGTTACCAACAAAATTCTAAGATTAATTAGAAAAAAGAATAAATGTTTCAAAATATTTTGCCAAACTAAACTTGCCAGTAACGAGAGAAAATTTAAAAAAATCAGAAACAAACTTATTAATATCATTCGTATATCTCGTCAAGAATATTACAAAAAAATATTATATATGAATCAGAGTAGTATAAAAAAGACATGGAAAACTATTAATGAGTTATTAGGTAAGAAGAAAAATCTAATCCCCAAAGTGTTTAAATGTGATCAAAAAATATATTCTCAACCAACTGAAATATCTGATGCATTCAATGAGTATTTTGTAAATATTGGAAAAAAATATTAGTGATATGGTCCCACAATCTATTCATTCTTCTCATTTTTATTGTCGAACAAATGTGGTTGGTTCCTTATTTTTATCACCTGTACATATAAATGAATTGATTAATATTTGTAAATGCCTTAAAAGTAGTGCAAGTTGTGGAATTGATAACGTAAATTGTAAAGTTGTTAAGCGTGTCATTTATGCCATTGCCTTGCCTTTAACTCATGTATTTAATCTGTCTTTTGTAACTGGGAAAGTACCTTCAAAACTCAAAGAATCTAAAGTAATTCCCGTTTTTAAGAAAGATGACCCCGATAAATTTGTAAATTATAGACCAATATCCCTCTTACCATGTTTCTCTAAATTGCTTGAACGAATAGTATATAATCGATTACATAAGTTTTTAAACAGTAATGATATCTTAAGTGATTCTCAATACGGATTTCGACCCACTTTTTCCTGTGAGCATGTTCTTTTAAAAGTTAAACAAAAAATAATGGATTCATTTATTGCTGACGAACACATAATTGGAGTTTTCTTAGATCTATCTAAAGCTTTCGATTCTATGGACCACTCATTACTTTTATTTAAACTTAATCAATATGGAATTCGAGGGATCGCGTTAGACTGGTTTAGGGATTATCTTTTAAATAGGGTTCAACATACATTTGTCCACGGTGTCTTATCTTCTTCATTAAATGTTTCCGTTGGGGTACCGCAAGGATCAATTTTAGGCCCCTTGTTATTTCTTTTATATATAAACGACCTTTGTAAATCATCTAATTTGTTAACCTTTTATCAATTTGCTGATGACACAAGTATTTTTTATTCTTCTAAAGATTTAAATAATACCATCCACGTCCTGAACAATGAACTCCAAAATGTTTCCGACTGGTTAAAAGCAAATAAGTTGTCCCTGAATATAAATAAAACTAGATGCATCTATTTTCAAAAAAATAAATCTTTAACACGAACCCATACTGACAAATCTAATAATAATAATTCAATTGACAACGATCGTATTCACATTTATATCGACAATAAACGTATCGAATTAAGTAATTCCATTAACTTTTTAGGTGTCACATTGGATAATCTTTTGAGTTTTAAGTACCATATGATAAATGTATTACATAAGATAAGTAGGAATACTGGTTTACTTTATAAACTTAAGCATAGTTTGCTTCATAAAAATCTGATAACTCTATACCATTCCTTAATTTTCCCTTATTTAAAATATTGCAATATTGTCTGGTCTACCAATGTAACCTCATATGAATTGTACTCAATATACAAAATTCAAAAGAAATGTTTAAGAATAATTACTAATTCTCATTACCTAGCACCATCCGCACCTTTATTTAAGAAATTGTCTTTACTTAATATATATGATATCAATAAACAAGAAATCGCAATATTTATGTATAAGTACAAGAAGAGGTTGTTACCCACTCCTTTTTCAGATCTTTTTCAATATAATAATCAAATTCATAACCATAATACCCGCTCTTCCAATAAATTTCATCTATGGTCTATCAAGTCTTGTCACGAAGCTAAATCATTAAGTTATGTAGGTCCCAAACAATGGAATGAGATTCCCCAAATAATATCTAATTCACAATTTATATCTTCCTTTAGAAAACAGTACAAAAAATTTCTAGTGAATGATTATTAATTTTCGCAGTTGATATGGCAATGCACTACTTGTACCCTATCTACCCCCCCCCCCCCTTTGATTCGTGTCTTTTTGTATTTTTTGTTGTTTTCTCTGTCCCTTTTCCTACATTGTATTCACTACAATGATATGATATTCTGGTTTTTCTTTTTCATTAATATTGTTGTCTTTTTACTATGTTTTGGCGATCCAGCCTTACAGGTTTCTGATAACCTTCATGGAAAGCCACGCAATGTATTATATTATCTAATCACATTATTTGATGTTTCTTTGTATTTTTATCCTATTTTGCGAAATAAAGATTGAATTGAATTGAATTGATGTGCTACAGCTAACGTTGATCTATCAGTTGTAAAATTGCAACAAAATATTTGCAATTGATCGCAAATATTTTCTTACAACACCCCCGTAGTCTTCATCTCAACCTTACATGGGTAATTTGCATGACATATTCCTACGTTCGGTTTTATCACAAAGCTTACATCCGCGGACTATGGTTATAATTAGTCCATTTCTGGTAATTCTCATATGACTCCGGTGACTTAAAGGTATTGTTTAACTTTGTGAGCAGCCGATTTAAAAAATTCTCAAACCAAGATGAAACATGTGTACAAGTGCATGTATTAGAACTAATAAACCCTGATAACAACCATTATTGAGAATGAAAAGCGAAAACTACAAGGCAAACCCCGATTTTGTAAATAGGCGTCTTATAGACACCTAAATAGTACACGTAAGTGTATGGGATGAAATTAAGATGGTGTTTCCGGTCACTTTATATTTCAATTTTTGAAGCACTAAATAATTATTTTCGAACGCAATTTTTTCTGGGCTTCATTTTTGTAACATATCCCAGACACAGGCGACAAGTGTGACCTTCTAGCTCAGATTTTTTAAAAGTCAAACCAATGTTAACCAATCACTTTAAAGACGCCGGTGTAAATTAGGGGTGGGGGCATATTCTGGCCTCTTTGTGGAAGGGGGGGAAGGTAATTTTTACAAAGATATGTCTACTATTTCAATTCAATTTACGCGTTACTGATGATATTGATCAAATCAGTACCGTTATAGTAATATTTCCCATCTCATTACGATCTTACTAATATTTATAAGGGAATGAAAAACTTATTTACACAACGAGATGTACATATATTTCAAAGCTGAATTAAATTTTGTGCCAAACTTTAAAAATTTTGTGCCAAACTTTAATTTTGCATCTTCACTGAATATGACTGTAAAGATTATTCAAAATCTTTCGTTTCTGCCATCTTTTCCTTTTCAAATGCATCATTGAACTAATTCCTCGTTTTCGGAAGTTTATATTGTGGCCTTTGATGTATTATAATTCATGTAATTTATTTCATTAGGTACCATTATATATTCCACATGATAATATTCCCTTCTTTTTCCATTCTCGTATCAGCTGCAACCAGTGAGGAAATAAGTTTTCATTTAACAAATCTCGACTGATTATCCCCGTTTGCTCATTTTGACATAACAACTTTGTATTTTTCTTTTCTTTTATTCCTCTGTAAAAAAACCTAACTTCCCTCGTTCTCATTGATAGTCTGTATGTGTTTTCATACTGTATTTTTTTTATGTTTCATGTTTTCCGAAAAAATTATTCTCATTCAGATGTACTTTACTGGAGGTGTCACGCGCGTAAAACATTCCCCATAGACTTGTGTGTTAAAATGGCACTTTTGAAAAATTCATAAAAAATAAATGTGAAATTGGAGGGTACAATGTTTACTACCATTGAATAGGATATATATCTGACATTCCATATCTGACCAGGAGAGGGTACCGTAGACAGCTCATTTTAAAAATAAATCGCCATTTATGAAGATAACTATGAATGGATCAAATTCATCAACTGAAACAGTAAAATAGCCCTAATTAGTCCGCCAGTCAAAAAATAGTTAAAAGTCACTTATTTATCTTCCCAATTTGGGCGAAGGAAGTTCAGTAGATACCATTTCTAGAATCAGTGTTAGATTTTAAATCATATTCATACATTTATGTCACTCACCAATATCAAATTGAAAAAAAATCGAATGGGTTGGGTCTAACGAATATCTTGAGCCCTCCTGATGTAATTAGGCTCATGGCACCTATATTATATGACCATGAATTTTATTTTTTTGAATAGCTACTTTGCTATTCTTTTATATCTGTACACTCACACTAGCACAAGGAAATGCATTGAAAATGCCTATTTTCTATGCAATGACCCATTTTAATGTGTTACTCATACATGTTATATTCATTATATGGATGCATACATATCCTACCTGCAATGCATAAAGCCCAACAGTGAATGCAATGACAATAAGTCCCTATTAATTGTAATATAAAGGTGTATGTAAATTTTGTGTAGATATCACTAAGGATACCAGAACTGTCCCAAACATAATTACCAGATATACATGAGATTGAATGAGGGAACAATAAAAGAATGAGAACATTCTATTTATAGTACATTTGCATTTGACCTATTATATCAAAATCTTCCTAGGGCTATTGCCTCTCGGATGTAAGAAGGAAGAGATACGTAAATAGACAATACCTCCATCTCTTCGAAGCCTCTCTTCTCTTAACCTCTTCAAAAAACATCTCAAAACACACTTATATAATCATAAACCTGAACTTGTCTTATGCAATTAACAGCGCTTTGTATCCTCTGGAAAAAGCGCTCTATAAATCAAATTATTGTTATTATTATTATTAAATAGAGAGAGAGAGAAGGAAAGATAATTTCATAGATGGCATGGCTTATAAAGAGGGGAGGGGGTAGACTGAGAGTGGAGCACACAGCCACCCCTCCCTCCTTAGTTGAGCACAGTATTAGATATCTTTTTCTAAATACCTTCTTGAAAGTACCACTCTAGTCCTCTTCAGTAAAGTTCCTCAAAGTTCTATCTCCTCTCTACCCCTTCCTTTAACATGAGCAATTTGTAAAGGTCTTTCTAACAATAAGTAAGTGATGTACACTAACACAAAACAATGATGAATCAGAACATTAAGAGGCCTAGACTCTGTACATTGACCAGTCTACATACATTCATAGGCTGACATATACACAGACCTACTAACTTTACCTGATAATAGCCTTGCTAGCCATTAAATCCATTTTTTGCACCACTTGATGACTAAACATATTGATATCAGTGAGAAACTCTTTGCTACTGAAGAAATTGGCCAGGTATTCCGTCCACTACTAGGGATTTCCCATATTAGGTGTCACGCGCGTAAAACATTCCCCATAGACTTGTGTGTTAAAATGGCACTTTTGAAAATTCATGAAAAATAAATGTGAAATTAGAGGGTGGAATGTTTACTACCATTGGATAGGATATACAAAACTGTACATTTGACATTCCATATCTGACCAGGAAAGGGTACCGTAGCCAACTCATTTTAAAAATAAATCGCCATTTATGAAGATAACTATGAATGGATCAAATTCATCAACTGAAACAGTAAAATACCCCTAAATAGTCCGCCAGTCAAAAAATAGTTTCAAGTCACTTATTTTGTTATTTATGTTCCCAATTTGGGCGAAGGAAGTTCAGTAGCTACCATTTCTAGAATCAGTGTTAGATTTTGAATCATATTTTTACATTTATGCCACTCAGCAATATCAAATTGAAAAAAATCGAATGGGTTGGGTCGAACGAATGTCTTTAGCCCTCCTGATGTAATTAGGCTCGTGGCACCTGGATTTATGTTGGTTATATTGTTTTTTTTGCTATAGCGCCATCTATTTGCATTATATATGTTATTGTCATCTTTTATAATTATCCAGAAGCGCGCGAATTGGAAGGGGTTGAACCATAGAGGTGGATAAATTAAAGCTAGAGCGCTGACTCCGGGCTATTATCGCGAGCCGACCCTGGAAATCGTCTGCCATTACCAAACCAGGCAACTCTACCTGATCGTTGCAAGGGCAAAGGATTAATTTCTCGAATAACATACATTTTCTTATAATACGGTAAATAAACATGGCAACACTGCCACAGTCTTAGTTTTAAACTTCAAATTCAATAAATGATAATACAGATACATGTATTCAAAGTCATCACCATACTTAAAATTTAATCGTTGCCATGGAAATGGCTTTTCCCTTAGGAAAATTAAAAAAAAGGTTAGAATCTGTCTTTTCCCCTTTTCCCCTATTTATTTCCAAACAAAGCGGAACACATCTGGCAGTCTCGCCTGCTTCACGCGATTCAATATAACAGCAGTGCTGACTTTAACAAGTCTATTGAATAGTCATTCACTAAACCACCATTCATATAAAAAAATACAATGTTTATTGATCATTAATGACCTTTGACCTTGAACATGTGACCAGAAACTCATGCAAGATATGTATGATACCTGATTATCCTTATCCAACTATCAACGTTATCGGTTATGGTTATATAACAAATACCCCCAACATGGCCAAAGTTCGTTGACTCTAATGACATTTGACCTTGTTCATGTGACCTGAAACTACGACAGGATGTCTAGTGCTACACCATTACCATTTTGTCCGGATTTCGTGTACTAGATTCATAAACTTTTAGTTATGAAGACATTTAAAAAACTAAACCTTGATTAAGATTTCGATGTTGATTCCCCCCAAATGGTGTAAGACATAATGGTTAGTTTCGGCCATGCATGCTCGCTCATTTGGTTTACGTAGCAGACGATGCTAGCCTGCTAGTATATAGTATACTTACGCAGACCCGATTGCAAATCAAAATCATTTCCGGACTCGATATTTGCTTCCTCAAACTGTAGCTAAATTATAAATATCAGGAGGCAAAGCTTCATAGTACAAGAACATAGTTACTTTCAACATTAAATGTGTTAATTAAGTTTGTTTGGATTGTATTAATTGTTTCAAATGAAATATGTCATGTTTGCCTGCTCGATCTCAAAGTTTGGGAGAAAAATGAGATCTAACCATTATACCAGTCATGAAGTATTATACATCAAACTTTAGGTAATCTACTTAGCATTGAGACCCGGGGCCCACTTACATTGATGAGTGGATACCATGCGCGACCAAAAAAACACGTAAAAAGGATGTTTTTCAAGATAGGGCACGCTCCGTACGTAACGTGATAAGGGTGTCAAAAACACTAAACTAATGAAAAAATTATCTATTTTCGCTAGGAAAGCTAGGTGTTTAGGGTCAAATTTGCGAGGGTGTAAAAAATTAAGACTAAAATGTTTTATAAAGGATGTACTTTTGCCCCAAGTGTCAACACTACATGTTTAGAGTATGATTTGGGCGAGACGTTGGAGGTGGGGCTGTACTAAACCCAATGATATGTGTGAATTTAGGCCGACGACCGACGTCAGTGACATAACAATAAAAATATAGCTGTACTTGTTTAGGGGGTCAATTCAGGAACTTGCCAAGAGTATCGTTTGGTTTCCAATACTTGTTAAGGGTATGGTTTCACACTAGTCAGGTCCAGATTTTAAAAAATGTGCTCAGAAAAAGTGCTTTAGGCATTTTGTGTTAATGCTGATTTATCAATTGTTTTAAGGTAATTCAGGGGTGCTGAACCCAAAAATGCTGTTTGCCAAACTTGATTCCGACGTTTTCATCCTCAAATTGGCAAAAAAAAAAAAAATGGCGGCATTTATAATGCAGTTTCCCGTATTAAACGATTTTGATGGGTGATTATATTTTTAAAAAAATGGGATCTATGCGTTATTTTTTATACCCAGGGTTCCAAACATAATGTGTCCGATTGATTCGTCAGCCATCTTTAATTCCTAGATGGCTGCCATGATTCACAGCTGCTGATTTGATAAATAATATTGATAAATGTTTGATAATTTGGGGGCGATGCTGGCATATTCACATTGGATATCTTTAACGTGTCCGCCATTTTTTTCCTCGCCTGCATAGCAGAAGCCAGACATGGACGTCGCTTTTCCGACGGCGGCGGCAAAGTCAACATCAAATCTTAACCGAGGTTAAGTTTTTAAAATGTCATAGCTTTTAGGGCTTAGATGTCTATTTCATGAAACTTAGGCATGTTAAGATTAAACAAAGTCTATTGACACAGTTACAAAACGTTGTCAAGGCTACCTGGAAATTCAACATAGCGTCCACAACGGCAGTCATTGTACCATCAACTCGAAAAATAAAGTAAATCCTCAAAATCAAAATCATCAAAAAGCTTTTAAGGCAAATGATGAATCAGTACATGTTTACAAGATAGTCATTGTGTGTGTCAGAGAATCCAAGATTACCTTCAAAATGGCGTCTATAATGGACGTTGTAACTTTGTAATGGTCCAAATTCATGTAATATCCACCTGGTAGAAATAACTTTGGGGTCGACGAACGACAGACATTTTATACTCCATTTTTGCAAACCATCCTGGATTTTTGGACATGGAGGACAATAGACTGTCTTTTTACTTGTCCTAACGTATTTCTTGACCCATTAAACCATGGGTTAGACACCAACATCATATGCCCAAGGCAGGTATTAAACAAACTATGTCGCGTTTGTGGGATTTTTAGATAACAACAGCTATTTTAGACTCCAATTTTGAAAGCCATCTTGGATTTTTGGACATAGTGAACTGTTGACCGTCCTTGTAATTTGTCCCGGTTTGCTTCTTGACCCTTGAAATCACCAATGAATACAACCCAAATAAAAGACACTAAAATACGTAAAAGATGAATCATGAATTTTTAGGCCATGGCAGCCATTTTTACGCAATCTTAAATTTTCAGGTATCTTGGAGTGCTTATGTTCACTCTTTCCCTTTTTTGCCCTCCACCATTGAATGCATATATGCACCGAAAAAGGTGTCTAGGGTAGATAAAGTGCCGGTTATTTTAATTTTCAGTTAATGGCGGCCATCTAGACGCCATCATGAAAATAACCACTTTCCCGGATACGGATTCTGATGGATTTTTAGTATGTTTTTTTTTAGATCAAACAGTACCAAAAACCGTTGACAAACATTTTTGTTACAAGTTTTGGGGGTCAGAATAGAATGAAAATGGGTGTAGAATGGCGGCCATTTTTTTTTGCCAATTTGAGGATTTCAACATCAAAATCAAGGTTGGCAAACAGTAAATTTGGACTCAGCGCCCTCATATTATGTTAAAGCACTTCTCATTTCAGCATTAACACGATTTGCCTAAGGCAGTCTACTTTTGTCAAATCTGGACCTGACTACACGCCAATACTTTTAAGGGGTGCATTTTCAGAAAATGGAAATTACGTGGTTAGGGTGCTTTTCGAGACACCATGGTCGCGCATGGTATCCACTCGTCAATGGAAGTGCCCCCCTCGCATTGAGATGACAATCAATCTCGACCTTTTTGACCCTTAGGGATACTCCAGTGGGAAAACAAAGATGCTGGTGTCTCGAAAATATGGGTGAATGCAGACGTTTGCCATAGCAAGAGTTGTGAACATGGACACTTTCAAATGAACAGCGAGACGTAAATAGTGAATTAATTGTAATAATATTTACACCAAATTGATGGAATTGGATAAAAAATTCCCACACTATTATCAATTTGGGGTGAGATTATTAAGAGTTATAAAGTTATATCCAGATTTCTGCAATATTACGTTCATGAAAACCACTGTTCCCTGTGTTGAAGCTGTGTGTGTGGACTTTCGGACACTCAAATGCACGCGACTAACCATTGTCATTGACCCTACACGACCTTTGACCTTGGTCATGTGAACCTCAGGCAAGATGTACAGTAATACTTGATTACCCTTATGATGAAATTTTAAAACCTTAACCTTCGTTATGATTTCAATGGTGCCGACGCCGCATTCGCGTGAGAGATACATGCGAGAAATTGTAATTGCTGGCAACCTGTGGGTGACCTGCGGGTAGCAGTAATAGTCACCCGCAAGTTGCACGAAAGACTTACTCGGAACGATGTGGCAGATTCTGCAGAGCCTTTAACCCTATCTAGGCCGGGGCCCCCCCCCCCTTCCTCAACGAATCGCGCGATATTTTCGCCGCGCAAAATATTTTGACCGCGCCGCTCGCTGACTTTTTACTTTCAAGTCTTGCGCAACTTTTGAGACCAATTTTGCGTCACCCGGGTACGAGGTTCCGAAATTACGCAACATTATGTAAGTACATGTCAGACCAAAAATTGCTCAAAAACGTGATATTCGTGTACAAAGTCAATGCAAATTGTGTTTGCAACCAAAATTCATAAATTCATGATTATTTTTAGTTTTGCTGGTCTAAATGTATTTTTTCGGCGCGATCACGTGGTCGACGGCCGAGATCTTAAGGGGGGGGCCTGGGAGGCCCCCCCCCCGGCCATATGAACTCCAAAAATACCCCGGCCTCGATAGGGTTAACACACACACACGCACGCGCGCAAAAAAGTGTGGAATTTTGTGCGAGCGCTTGACCTTTCAAAAGGGCGAGCTGTTTTTTTTTTTTTTTTTTTGCTGCTTAATCCATTTTCTTGATATCGATAGTCTAAAAGTTCAGTTCAGTGTTCAAGATGGTTCGGCGCCTGCTATGCTAGTCCAGATGCTGGCCCTTCGAGATTTTTTTAATCCTCCACTCTCTGCGCACCATCAATTGCACGCTCTTTTCCTCCACACTTCACTTACCCACTGATCGCGCAACCCTCAAAATTGCAGTATGGAGGCAAATCGTGCAGTGAATGGAGCGCAGTGAGAATGGAGGGATTAAAAAATCTCAAAGGGCCAGCACCTGGGGGGCGTTTCATCAATATTTTCGTCCGACAAGTTGTCAGATCTGACACCTTTCCTGGATTCTGATTCGTTGAGAAGCACTGTTACTATAGTAACTGTCGGATAAAACAGGACTTGTCGGATAAAACGTCTGACAAGTACTTTCATGAAACGCTCCCCCGGACTACTGCTTTGCTGGCAAAGCATATCATCTCTCTCCCGCCATTTTTTTTTCTCCGAGCTATTCGCTGAACGCATCACTGCATGCTATAGCCGCCTACATTGTGCTCGTCTTTTTACAAAGAATGTGACAAAACCAAGAAAAAAAACGAAAAGAAAAATCAGTAAAATATGTAATTCTCTGAGCATCTTGTCAGAATCTATCACAAACTGAGATTTTTCATTTATAAAATGGCAAACTGATTGCTCACTTCGCTCGCTCTCAAGAAACTGTTTTAAACCCGAAATGCCATATGTTCTGTTTCCTTCAAAATGCTTGGCCCATTGCATTAATGAACACACACACACCGATAACCTTTAAAGGCAGTTTCGCAGCTCCTGATCAAAATCTTTACATTTGTGCATTGTTTTATATTAGGCCTAATCATAATAAAACATAAAAGAAATATAAATAGTCAGCTGTTTTGTTCATTTTTTTCAGGAAATAGGCCAAACTAAATCTCTTTATATGTTCAGTTATTTATCTTTCTATTTACTGACACATATTGGTAGGCCTACATATTCAAAAGACCAGATTAAGATCACTTTGCATCTTGGTCATCAGGTTGTCGTTTCATAAGACGTGTTACCATAACAATTTAACACTACTGAAATCATTCATTTTGATTCGCGTATAGTATACTTGTAATAGAAACTAGGTATATGGTGCAAATAAGAAGACTTTACATGAAACAGGATCCAGTACACGATATACAAACAAGCTGTCAACTCTACATTATTATCCATCAGCTTGGATGGACCTTAAAAACCGCTGTTAAAAATGTCTCAACATGCACATTTTCATCAATATACGATGTTACGATGTTGCGAATTTGCAGCATCCGTACCCCAAAATTAGTTACATGAAGAAACATTTTGCAGAACTCCTCCATTCATTCCTATTTCATTAGACTATAATATTAGATCACCGCAAAACTAATATCAACATTCTATTTTATAAAACATCTAAGTATCCAAACCATTTATTACTCCACTGACGACTTTCATGCTTATAAATGGGCCTCCGGACAGCACACCTCCCTTTCGATATCATGAATAACGTAATCTGCCATAACTAACAACTGATTTCCAGTAAAGATTAATTTTCATTCAGACAACATGTATGAGTGTAAAAACAATCTGCCCCGTCTCCATTTACTACTTGACTGTATATGTAGTAAATCCAATCAATACATTTATAAAATATCATGTTTAGGAGTCGCCATCATCTGTCTGAATAATGAACGCAAATGCTGTGCTGAATTGAGCTACAGTGAAACCGATGATGCCACTTGCAACAATGTCAGGGAGATAGTCTTCGAGGAACTTGAGCTGTGGGTATAGGGCTGTAACCTGTCCTGGGTCTCCCTTTATGAGGAAGAATATGAGGGATGGTAGCAGATCGTCTGTGCCAATTGAACGGCTTTCGCCAAACAATTTACCTATTGAGGATAAAGGAAAATAGTAGTAGTAATTATGATTTTCATCCAAATACCTGCTTTTGGGGATCAATCCAGTTAAGTTACTACCAATTGTCTAACACCCACAAACATACTGAAGAAATTGCTGCAAACACATGGAAGGGGGGATTTCTGAATCGAAAATTAGAATTGGCCAAGATCGAACCAACAACACTTCACTCCAAAAGTGGATGTCCCAAAGTGTTGTGTAATCACTGGCTAACATACCACACTTTTTTATATATATCATAATCTATACCTCTTCAGCCCTCTCCAGGATATTTCATTCTGTCACTTTGTAAAGGTGGGCGTTCAGACATACGTTCATGGTATGAGAATTGTTCATGTCAGAACGGAAGATGAATGCTCTGATTTTAATTGTAGTGCTTATTTTTTTTTATCAATACTTTTTTGATATCACTGAAATGTCGAAATGCCAAATAATATCACAAAACACTCACGTGAGACCTGTTCTTTGACCGAGTCAGAAAGAGCCTGAAGACACATGACCAACCATCGGAGCTTTACCAAAGGAAACCTTTCTTGCAAGACCATCCTTAAACACCCGTATGCCCGGCTGAACATGTCTTCAAAACTCATGGGTCCTTGTGGGACAATCTTACTGTATTTCTTCTGAGACTTGGAGCTAGGAGAGGGACGCCCTTTCCCAGACTTGGCTCTGGACTTCTGTACGGGTTGGTCAATATGGGGTTTTGGAGTAATGGCAGGAAGATTGCTTAGACCCACAGAACCAAGAGTCACATCACGCAGGAATGGATAGAGGTTTTCCATCTCCTCAACCAGATTCGAAGCCAGGGATACATGTGAGGCACTACCTGCACAGTCAAGTTGATGTTCCGCTACAGTTTCCACACCTGTACCCCTCTTGGATACCTGGTTTCCGCGTCCATCTTGATCGTATTTCGACAAGTCTGTATCCAGATCTTTCCCTGACTTTATCTGTCCGTAGAAACTCTGCCTATTGAATCCATGCCTTGGTATCGAGGTCCAGTCTTTACCTGATACACCGGAATCGTCTTCATCAGAAGATGTTGGATCGGTTTGAGTACCCTTTTCCGCAGTTCCTGGTATAGAGGTCTTTGCAGGATCAAGGATATCAATGACCCATTCACCTCTCAGTTTCATGTTCCTCGGATCGGCCGTAGGAAGGAGCATCTGCAGTAGCTTGGCTTCACCATCATACGCAAGCTAAAAAAATAAATAAATATTGGGATTGACAAATTAGATTTCGTGAAGTTCATGAGTTCATGAGAGATTGCAAGCACGGAATCAAATATTACACTTTGCCATGAGTAAAGACTAGACTCCGAACTCTCTGTCTGTTTCTTTGTTAGAAGCAGGAAAGTGGATTTTTCGCTTCTCTGGTAGAAGCAGCCACAATACATAAATAAATTTATTCTCATTACTTCAGAGTCTGTTTGTACGCTGTAAGAAACATATATGGTAAAATTTTAATTAGCACGAGGGTAATTATATGTCCAACCAATTTTGGGCAGTAATTTACGCAATGCGGGAAGCATTTGTCCAGTAAGGTTAAAAAGTAAGGTTAAAAAATAAGCTGCAATTACTTTAGAATGGGCAAAATTTTCATCACACTGGATAAATAAAAATGCCCAATTAGAAATGCCAAATGTTCGTTGGACACATAATTACCCTCATGGAGCATTTTTACCAAATGTTTTTAAAGTGTATTGTGCACTGGGCATAATGGGTTTGTATCTGCATCCTAAGATTACGATATGGAAATAATCATTGGACGTCATTATTTCGCTTCGTTTTCCGCTTAGTTTAAATGACCTATATGTAAATTTATGTGAACATTAATTTTCTTCATTAGACAGAATATGTCCACACACCCCAACCCCTGAAATAAAAATAATGGATAACGTAACTCACCACATAAAACTTTTCAATATCTGGTATTGTTGAAGAGAAGAACAGGGCTTCATACGACGCCCAGATTTCTGGCTTACTTTGGTCATCACTTTGTCCCAGATATTCAGTCACCTTTCCAATCACCTGAACAAATTAACAATCAAAATTAATGTCGATAATATAAAATTAACCATCAAACTTAATGTTGATAATTTAAAAATTGATGGGCATGTAAATGATTTACTACGAAATGATTCTAGATTTGCTTAATAGATCCAGTCTGAGTGATAAGCATTTGTCTTTCCATTATGAAAGAAGTAATTAATGTATGAATGGAATGACAGATATATATTATTGTTGGAACAATTGCAGTTCTACAAAGTCACTTATATATCAATTACATAAACATCAGAGAGAGCTGGGTTTTTAGAAACCTAGTACTTGCCAAGCAAATAACCAATTCGCATGAACAGACTAAAACGTACAGTTTACAAACATCATCTCAATTGTCACCACGCACTGTGGGAAGAATTAATAATTTTTTTTCTGTATGTATTAGCACACACACACATTCACACACCCTCTATAACTACATGTACATGTACCTTTCAGTCAGATGTCCCTCCCTATATACTACCAAATCTTGCACCAACGCTGGAGTAATTTCGCAGCCATCTTTCTAACTCCATTTTCCATTTTATTGTTCAAAGGCTGCTTCTCATCTCAGAGGTCTTTGTCTACATACGCACGCACCCCAACAAGTTTTGGACTTGGTCATCTGAAGACTTGTCCCTGGCGATAAGCCCCCCCCCCCCCACAAAAAAAAATAAAAAACAAAAAAAAATAAATGAATAAATAAATAAAAAATAAAGAAATAAAAAATAAAAATAAATGAATAAATAGAAATAATAATACAGTAAAATATACATACATGTATATATATAAATAAAACGAGACAAACTCTAAATAATATGACTTTTAGCCATTCAGAGTGCGTTCGGAGACGATTGTCTTTCTACCGCAGGGGCGAGAATTGAGAAATGGTTTACATTAAAATACTAAGACCAAGCTTACCTCTGAGAAGTGATCTCTGATTTTAAAGGTGAGATTTTGAGTACCGGTTTGATAATCCGTCAGTGATGAAAACCCTTCATTTGCTTTCACTGGAAGATGTAGCTTGGACCTCTGACATGAGCATAATAAACCAACAGATATAGTGATTATTTAACTATTGCCCTGCACTCTTTTGCCCTAGTTACATACTGAAAGAACAGTTTAGAAACTGCAATGACACATGCTTTTGAAACGACGAAAGATCAAATTTTCAGGTCGACTTATAAAAAAATGAAGGTTTCATTTTTGTTCATATCAATATGATCGACGTAATAAACAAAAAATCTTATTTTAATGACATTCGTACTTCATATATAATTCCGCAGGCATTAGTGATGCTGTATTCCAAATGGGTGGAGGGTGTCTCTTCAAACGGAAATGCCTTGACGGCCATACACTGGTTGATTTCCTTTATGAATCCTTTCTCTTAAATTCTATTGAAAATTTATCTGTTTCTTGGAGAAAAGGGAAATATCTGTACGATTTTTTTTTTCAAAGCAATATACCAATTTTGTTGAGAATGACTTACACTTTTGCTCGGTAGTTTCTTTAGCCTCGTTCCACGTTCAGAGTGAAATTTCTCATTGCCTCGGTTACATGTATGTAGCACTTCAAGAATCAAAGAATAATGACTTATCTTCAAGATGATATCTCTCTGTAAAATCTGAAACAATTTTAATATAAATTCATCAACTATTATCATTAATATTTCATATTTGTTTTCAACAACACCAAAATTGTCATGTATAATTTTTCATTGGAACTAGGAGAATATTTGCTTACTGTTATTTTGAAAACTTTTAACACTTGTATACTATTGTGATGAATAATATGTGGAAATGAAATAACAAAATGACACAAGTTCACCTCTTGTCCAAATTGAGTTATAAATATGGAATATTGTTGGATATGCAAGAGCTCATCTTGTGTGTGATTTATGTCCAGGAATTCCAGCCATAAAAATATGTCTGAAATGGAAAAAATGAATGAATTCCATATTGGACATACAAAGATTTTTTTTTATTTTACTAGAAATTAACTGTTATGGACATATGTGTGTAAGTGTGTGTTGTGGGTGTGTGTGTGTTTATAGTAGAGAGAGATATAGGTGGGTGTGTATGTATTCATGAATTTGAAGGCAAAGAGAAGACTCCATTTCTTATGAAAGTTCGGTATTCTAATTCAGGTGACTTCATCAAATATAGTCGAATAATGATCAATATCTTTATATCTTGGAGGGCCTAAAATAATCTACGCCATTAATTAATTGGAATACGAATTAGCGGCAAGAAGTACATTTAATCTGTGTTCTTCAGCACGATTTATTTACCTTCGTCTATTCGATTTAGACTGTAATCTTATAATATTGACAATCGTTTATGGAGTCGATTATTTTTCCTTTTGGTTTTGTGGTGTTTGGACTATTAAAGAAACATGTTTCCTCATTGGAAAAGATTTTGAAAAGTAATAAGTAGGGCCTATATTAATAATTGTGGAGCGATATAAGTGTCGCATAATTATGACAAACTTGAACGCTATAAAAAGTATTGTTCCCATTTCTTACCATTGTAGTCTTTCCTCTATATTATAAAGAATACTTGAACTGACAAAATCCGTCTTCTAGAATCGACATCAAGTTGCTTTTTTTACATTTTTAGAATAACACAGGGTAAATAAAGTTGATTATTACCTTGTCAACCTTTCGAAGGAGCGGCAGAGAAACATCAAACTTGATATCTGCAGACACAAATCAATCATTAAAGCGGAAAGAATATAAAGAAATCCATGAGTAAATTAAAGGGGCTTGTCGTTTTAAATAGACTTACTCAGCAGACCTATGATTACAATAGGCGTATAACAATAATGTTTTCATCGCAAAGATGAATTCACAATTATTTAATCATAAAACATAACATTTCCTCTTTTGGAATATCGACAAAAAAGCAATAGTAGCCAATACAAAATTGGAAGAACACTGTGCCGTTACCCATTATTGTAGTAATAACTAATAAGAATGGTCTCATGAACAGCAATCCTCGTATTAGTTGAACCGCTTTAAAACTCCATATCCATGCTATGTGCAGGTAACAATCATAAAGATCTCTCCATCTTTGAAATACATGTAGTGTAATGAAGTTTGTGGTTTCAAAGTTCATATTCCATTTTGTCGTTATATTCTTTATTTAAATAGAGAGATAAGGTGGTAGTCTGTCACTTATTGCGATAAATCACGTCGAAATTTCATATGTGCCAAAACATTACCACATTAAGAAACAAATTCAGCATTACCTATCAGTTTCTTTGTTTTCAATATCTTCTTGATCATAATTCATGAAAAAAAGACTTAACAAGCATAACAAAAGCAAACTTAAACTGTTCATAATGAATAAAATTTGCGTAAAGGCGTGTGTGTGGGTGGATATATTGAAAGAAATTAGATGAATTTTCATTTCTTTCACGATGTGTATATATGTATAAATGTGGCGTGATATATAAACTCCTTAAAAAAAAGTTTGGAAATCTGACTTTGACCAATAATCGATCCTCGGTTTTATCAATGTGTAATTGATATCAATGAATAGATCATTTCATTTTCTTTAAAATGATACCCTACATGATATGATTTTGGTTCACATGGAGGTGAAGTGCTTTGAAATGTGGGGCAATTTCAAAAGTTGCAAAATGACACTATATTGAAAGTCACTATTCTTTTTTTTTCCGTGGGGATGAGTGAGTTTATCAGCAGTTTTTAAAAAAAAATTTCATGTACCTTAACATGAACATTAACATGGAATCAAACACACTTCTGCACAAGCAAAAACATAACAAACAAACCATCACTACATAAACCACAACAAAACATAAAAACTGAAGAAGCAGGGGTTTGATTTGAATGGATTTTCATCTCTATATATTGACACAGACAAAAAAATCATGTTGTGTATTGACCCTTAATGACTTTTTTCTGCTTGTTTTGCAGCTTTTCAATTTAGGCCTCATCCAACACTTTTGAATCCTGCTCTTTTCGTGATGGCATGATCATAACAAGCATGGTATAATTTTAAAGAAGATTAAATTACCTTTTGAATTATGTCAAATATGCATTGTGTAAAATTGGGAGTTGGGAAAATTAATGGCCAAACTCAGATTTCTAAACTTTTTTGAGGGGTTTATAAATTATAATATATATATATGTGTGTGTGTAAAGCTTTACATGTACAACAGCTTTTTGGCAACTCTTTTTTATTTAAATATTGTAAAGAAATGGATGAAGAGAACAAAGGTAGGCGTAGCTTAAATCAAGGTTCCCCAGAGCTATCTACCCTTTGGAAAAATTGGTGATGCCGAAAAAATGTCTCTGCCGGGAATCGAACCCGGGCCCCCAGCTTTGAACGCCGGTGCCTTAACCACTAGACCACAGAGACGGGTTAATGGCTAAGGCAACCCTGATTCAATTGACCGTCAGAAAGACAGATTTTCGACACCATATCAATTATAATTTCCTTTGTTGGGTGAAGGTGAGTTTCGAACAATGACAAGCCACCATGCCTCAGCTGGATCAAAGCTATTTCCTCAGCCATTAACCCGTCTCTGTGGTCTAGTGGTTAACAGTTTTCATAATAAAAGAAATCAATTACGACTTTAAATGCGTTTATGTTCACTTCTTTATGATTAAATGGCTTATGACAATGCATACATCACGTGCCCGAAGGCGCCAAATTCAAGTTACATACACAACTGCCTCGCACGCTTTCTATATTACGTAATGCATGCAAGTACACGTATACGGCGTTTTCATCTGAACAAATTCACTCGGCCTACATGACTTTGACATATTAATTTCATTACTTAAGAACAATATTTCACCATGCCACTCGGCTTATCTGAAAATATAACTTATAAACTTCAAAATAAACAAATGATACTCACGTCATTGGGCTCGTATCACCAAAATAAAGAAATCAAAACAACAACTACGGGCAAGCGACCAGACATAATAGCAATACGCCCTCAATCGGTAAAATTCAAATCTAATAAAAATCGATTTACAAGATGAAAAAAAACAGTCATCATAAGAAATTGAGAAATTGCAAAAACTTCATCCTGTACACGACATCTATTTCAGGATCAATCTTTGGTTTTGTTTACCTATGTTGGTAATCAATCACCCAAATGACATGAACAACCTTATGTACCCAAAACATCCCTTTTAAATTGAAGAGAGCTATGACGTTGTCAAAAATACACATAAATAACTGTACTGCACAACAGATAAACTTTAATAATCAATAAAGCATAATTTTATGAACAAAAATATATTGATGTTTAAGTAATTCAAAATTTAACATTTATTCATCATATTTTTTTTTTTGGGGGGGGGGTGAATTTCAATGTGGAATGGGAAAAATAATAATGTCCGGACATTATAAAGGTGATTTATTGATTTAAACGACTGAATAACCGATGAATAATAGTGGATGCAATCCAAATTATGACAAAGAAAACGGCTACGAATGAATCGGATAACCGGTGACCGATGACGGAAAATGCCGAAGACTGTCGAAGAATAGGGTCACCAATAAATAACTGTTTTCGACTTAATGTATGACGTTGCTTGCAGTAATACGAGAACTGAAATGTTGAAGAACAGGAAAACATGATCATGGACCAGGATTGCTTATTAGCCATGTATGGAAGTAGAAGGACTGCCCATGAGTACACCTCCCTCAACAATGGACTTTTGAAAATCGAAAAAAATCCCATTATGAAAAATGCCCGGAAAATGGCGACTCCTAATTTTCAACATCTTAAATAGTATTTTTTTTTTGGTAATTACTCGTCTACTACTTGTCTTCCTTATCATGTATTAAGCATAGACACAATATCCAAACAGTATTAATTTAGGGGCATATTGTATCAATACAGTCCACACAAATTCACTTTTGAAAAATGTTAAAATGCAATGCTCATTGCATCACTGTAAATAATTCTGAAAAAAATAACAGCATGTCATACATAGCTTATTGACAAGAAATAATATAAAAATAGACTTTTTAATTTCTATTTTTTTTTTATTTCAAATTTATTTCCACAATTAAAAACATACATATATACAAATCATTGACATTAAGGGATATATTACACATGGAGGGGTCAAAGAAAGCACAACTGCTTGTATAAATTGGTCCCAAAGTAAGAATAAATCATATTAATACATGTAAAATAAACAATAACAATATATTCATAATCATAACATAATTACAAATAAGTCTAGGAGAAAGGAGGGGGTGAAAAATCATTACAATAAATGGAAAGCCGTATTTAGAAGTGTTTTGTTTTGGAGACATGCACGTTTAAATTGATTTAAAGAGTTTGATAATTTAACAGAATTAGGTAATGAGTTCCAAAAGAGTGGTAAAAAACCACAAAAAAAAACAGATCGTCTAGTTGAAGCTATGCGTGGCAAAGGAGGGTGGTAACTGTTAAATTTCTAGTTTGATATGAGTGATACAAATTATTCATTTTGAAATAATCTAGAAGAGACTTAGGTAACATGAATAAACAGTCTGTAATGAAATGATATTCTGAATCGGTAGGATATTGTTTCGTTGGAAAAAAGGTGCACTTTTAGAGAGGTAATCGGAATGAGTTATAAGACGGATTGCTCGTTTTTGTAAAATAAAAATTTTCTGTATTTTCTTTTAGTTGTAAATCCCCATGCAATCACTCCACAGTTAATGGTAGATGTGATAAAAGCTTGATATAACATTTTTAAAACTGAAGTTGGCAAAAAATTGAGTTTAGCTATTACCCCAATCTTTTTGGAAATTTTATTACAGACCTGTTTAATATGAAAATTCCAAGATAAATTGTCATCCAAATAAATACCTAAAAATTTTACATCATGGTTGTTCCACTTTATATGTTTGTCATTTTGCCTCCGTCGAAGATTCTGCTAGGATCGAAAGCTTAGGCCCCTTTGACTCTCTAACATTGTGAAGTTGAGTAATTTCAAAGTTATCTTAGTCTAATATCAAGGTGTCTATCTTATGGCTGCATGTACTAAACAACATATAACTGTTTTGTATTCACAATTAAATTATTGATGACATCCACTCATTGATCTTTTTAAGCTGTGAATTCATATCTCTAAACAGAAAATCAACATTACTACCAGACATAGAGACACACGTTTCATCAGCAATAACACAAAATTTAGCATATTTGAACATTGGGGTCAGTCATTTATAAATCATTTATAAATAGCAGATTTAGATTGATAATTCTCATCTTCTACCTCGAATAAAACAGATAAAAATATTTTTAAAAACTCACCGCCATTTTGGGTAGGAAAAGTCCTCCAAGGTTAACAAAAAGAGGGGATTTCTTGCTTGCTCCGCAGAAGTCAAAGTCACTCAAAGACCAGTAAGAAAATCAAAGTAAGTCCACTCTAGGATTTGTACGGAGCCTTTGAAGTGCCATCGACTTGACGAGATACTTTATCTTGCCATGTCGACATAATAACCTTATTATGTGGACATGGCGAGATACGTTGTCTCGCCAAGTCGACTTATAAAATGTTATATGTCGACATGGCGAGATATTTTATCTTGCCAAGTCGACTTGTAAAAAGTAATATGTCAACTTGTCGAGATATTTGGACTCTCGCCGGGCCTTGAACACTTCATATCTCGCCATGTCGACATATAACTTTTTATAAGTCGAATTGGTGAAATAACGTATCTCGCCATGTCGACATAAGGTTATTATGTCGACATGGCATGATAAAGTATCTCGCCAAGTCGTCAATTCGATGGCACTTTAAAGGCTCCGTAGACTTGTGCACAGCAATCGGTTGCACTTACAGCCAATAAGACCTCTGGCGGAACTTGGAATGTTAAGTGTTTATTCCACCTTTTACAAGAATCTGGGACCGACAATAAAATGTCCCGAAGAAACTGAATACATAACTGGTCATAATTAGAAATACTGCCATCACAAGGTAAACATAGTAATTCAACATGATTTTTTTCTCTCTCTTTTAAATGAATTAAACAAACACTCAAAACACCATTCATCATATTTATTCTGTTAACACTTTTCTACGTAAACTAAACAAATTTTGGGATTTTGCTTGATTGACAAAATGAAATGAATGATTATGATAATATAAAACAATCAAACTTATGTACATAAAACAAATTTGTTATACCCTCCGGCTTTTATGAAAGAAAGTATTAACGAAGACGAGGAAGAAATAAAAACCCACATTTCCTGACTTGATTTCATTGTATAATGCACAAATATAATGATGTTTATAACAATGATAATAATGGGTGAAGAAGCTTGTGACAACTGCTATAAGTTCATGTAAACGAGTACAATTACGGTCTTTCCTATCAGTATTTTTTCTACCTTGAAACCTGGGTAATATGTTCATTGAACTGACACTGCCATTGAACTTGGAGTAGATAATGGCACCGATCGACATTGTGGAGTACTATTCGTCTAGTACATGACATTCAGAAATAATGAGGTATAACTTTTGGCTATTGAAATACAAGTTCCAATGTGCGTGGGTTTTTCAACTCGGTAAATTGGCACTTTTTAGTCCTTTGTCGTCCATAGTGCAAAGGGCGATTGCTCATGGCACGACTGTAATAACCAGGAATAACTGTCAACATTGATACGTTCGTGACTGGATGCCTTTAGATGACAATTATCATTATGACGATAGGTAGTAATGGTAATAGTATCGAAATAATGATAATAACAGAAAGAATAATGATGATGAGGATAATGATGAAGATGACGATGGTGATTGTGATGATACTGATGATGAAGGTGGTGATGTTGATAATGATAGATAAGCGCAACAATGATGATATCCCTGATAATGACAGTCATCATCATCGTCATAATAATTAACATTATAACATTTGAATATTAGGTTTAATGGTGATATCGGTGGTGATAATGCTTATATATATAGAGAGAGAGAGAGAGGGAGAGACAGGGAGAGAGAAAGAGAGTGAGAGTTCTTAACAATAACACGATAATGATTACGTTAACCTCCCAAAAACGTTTTCAGATATAAACAAAGAAACAAAGACATCAATTTGGAAATTTTCATTTAGAATCAATTACGTTATCCCTCTTGATTTATACATCTTTATAGTTTGGGTGAAACGAAATAATCTTGATGGTGAAGTTATCTCTTACCTACATACAAAGTTGTAATAGGATCATTATAATGAATCACTACTGTAGGACGTTATAAAAGACCGTGTCGGATTTTAACCGACAATTCTGTTTTATTCTGTTTTATTCAACAGTTACCAGGCATTCGTCCCTCTAAGCAGATAAAAAAATATTTAATAAAGTTTTTGTTAGATCTGACTTGTCAGAAGACGAATTTTGATAGAATGCTTCCTAGAACTTTCCACTTCACTCATGTCATTACATTTCGTACTATATGAAAATAAGGTGCTACAGAATCAACGTCTGCTTTTCAGATTTGTTTCGCCAGTGGCGTAAAGAAACCAAAGCTTTGAGGAGCTGATATTTTTTTTCTAATCCAGGGAACTATTGTCGAAATGGCAAAGCAAATCGGCTGAATGATCTACATTTTGAATGAAGTACACTGGTCTCATAGATTAGGCAGATAAGATTTTAGTTAGAATTATGAAAATGCTATTGGTCGAACAAAGAGTTTTCCCGCTTTTTATTTTGAAAAAACCCTCTTGAAATACGGCTCATTGAGTTTCAAAATCTATTTTCATATTGGATGCACAATACACTGGTACACACAAAATAATCTGAATATACTACAGATATGTAGTAAGATATTTAGAGGTGAAGAGGGATTTATAAAACTGAACTGGGAGAGTGAATCATTTGAAGTATGTAAAGGACTTCAATATACAATGTATGCATGTTACCAGAGTCAAGCAATTTCAATGAACTGTGCACTGAATACTGTTCTTAATACTTTTGCCATTGTTACAGGCATTCCTCTCCACATGAAGTTGGAAGGGGGTATATAGGAAGCATATGGCCCAATCCCCCCGCGCTCTTGATGTAGACATATGCCCCATCAATTGCACTTTTCACTGTACTGACAGATCTGTCTCTGAGTTGCTTCAAGTTCTTCTCTTGTCGTAGAAAACTTCATGTATTGCGTCTTCCTTCTTGCTATAGCTTCCAACACATTGATGACTGTGATATTGCTGCCTCATCACCATGCATCTTTTAAAATGATCCTGTAAAATAAAAACAAGCCATATGGTTGATGGGTGAGGTGATTGTTTCGAGGTAATTTTAAAACATTTCATTGAAGCACATACAGATGTTAAACATTGAATATTCATCTTGTACAAATATCAGACAATTATCTCCAATTTATTTTAACAAGAAGGCCTCTGGCAGTCTCGCCGTCATTATGCGGTTCAATATAGTAGCTGTGCTGACTTCAAAAACAACTATTGAATATTTTTTTTGCCCAATGCTTTTATGACTTTTACCTTGAAGTTTTGCACATCTTTTGATTAAAAGTAAAAAAAAAAATAATAATTGGGTTGTACAGTATCCGAACAAGGTACTATCAATTTTTAATTTCAGCCAAGTCGACACTAGTGAATTATATTTGTGACATAAACTGAGGAAACAGAATTGAAATTAATAGAGAAATGACATAAGAGCATTTTTTGTGATTTATGAATAAATTTTGCATAAATTAACATCAATAATTTTCTAGTCATAATTTCAAAAGTCAGTGAGGGAAATTTGGGGACCCTCATGTAGCTCTACCAGATGGATGAAAAAAATCAAAATTGGTCTAAAAATACAGAAGCATTTTTTATGATTGTGAATTTTGCATAAATTAGCATGAATAAATTTTGAATGAATTCGCATAATTTTCTACTCAAATTTTCACAATTTTGTGTACAAGTTTGGTGAACCTCATGAAGCTCTACCAAGGGTTAATGGCAAAATTTATAATTCTAACCTGACATAAGTTGTAAAAGCAGAGCCTCACTACTGCTGTGGTAGTTTTGAAATTTTTAAAGTATGCAATTCATAGGTACTTTACTGTTTGCTGAAATGATACTCTTATTTATGTGCTCTCTCCCTGATTTCTAGATATTGTCATCAACTTTATCTGGAGTCCTAAAATTATAGAAACAATCTCAGTCATATAGATTTAACAGTGCCAAGAAACATTTAATAATCGTTTATGAAAAATTAAATTACTCACCACTTTATAAAAATGGAGAGATGTCAACACCTGCATACAGGAAGTTGATCAATCCTCTGTGTTTCCCTCTTCATTTCGGCTTCCAGCATATTGATGACGGTTTCTTTTGACAGACAATACCAGAGCTGCCAACCTGAAAAGGAACATTTCAGTATTTTTGAAGCTGAAAATCAGTATTTCGGTGATGAAATCAGTATTTTAAAAAAATACCATAGGACCACACATACAACTGAAACTTTGGAAATCAGTAATTACATGAAACTATCAGTATTCTTCTCACTTTTCAGTACTAAATACTGAAAATCAGTACTACTTGGCAGCTCTGCAATACTGATCTTGAGATGGCCCATCCTTGTACGATTTTCATGGATTTTTAGCATCACGTAGCCCACAACATCTTGGCAAAGGTAGCTAGCTGTATGCAGAAGAGTTGAATATTATTTTTAATTCCTTTATTTTGTGATCTTTATAACCATTCCAAACTGTACATGTAAATTTGATCTGATAACATAATTACTGCAATCTTAATTTACTTCCTGAGATTAACAAAAACTACATTCAAGCTATTTCATTTCTTCAGCCTAAATATTTCATTTTCGTTATCTCATAAAATCATTTCAATAATACTTAAAAAAAAAATTAAAACAATGTAAATCAAATTAGTAATCATACCTCTTAGTAATTTAAGGTTGTGAAGAAGATGAAGATAATCCATAGAGACCTACACTGTATGGTACCTCTGATGTCGGTGTAATTCTGTGAAACAATGGTAAAAAAAAAACACGTTAATTTTTTATTCAAAAAAAATATTCATCGATTATCACTTTATGCAGTTCTCATAGTGAACACGGTTAATGATAAATAAAAAAAACATTGTAATAATTTGTTGGAAACTGTGAATATCCCTTTCATATGCTCTTATGTCATTTCTTTATTAATTTTTCGTGAAACTGTGAATATGCCTAGTAACATTGATCTGTTTGTTTTTGGGTGGGGGGGGGCTCTATTTGCAAGTGAAAAGACTTTAGACCAAACTTTGAGTAATCAAATCTTTAATATTCCTACACTACAGCCTCAAAAATTGGCCTGTGCCGAAAGCAAAAAGGTAGGTCTCGATCTACAAATGTATATTTTGAAATGCAATTTAGGCTTTCTAGGAAGTTTAGTGACGAGAGTCAAGGCAAATTCGAATCAAAATCAAATTACTTCGTAATTCCGAAGGTCCGTAATTCCGAAGATTGGTAATTCAGAAAGACGTAAATTGCCTATACCTCGATGTTCGTTATTCCGAAAACGTCAAAGGGTTTGTTAATCCAAAAACGAAATTAGTTTCGTTGTTCCGAAGGTTCGCTAGTGCGAAAACGAAATAAGGTTCGTTAATCATTTCGTTTTCGGACTAACGAACCTTCGGAATTACGAACCTTATTTTGTTTTCGGATTAACGAACCTTCGGAATAACCGAACATTCGTAATAAAGCTTCGGAATTACGAATGTATGCGGAATCTACGATGGCGGTAACCCAGGGAGCTCCGGCCCACGAAGCGGCCCGGAGCCCAAAAGGTAGCCATAGGCTGCCACAGTTAACAAAATGGGTACCTTCGAAGTTATACGGTACCAAAAACACTAAAAATTAAAGGAAAAAAAATCATGCATGCATCCACCTCAATTCTATTGATGGAGGTCTAACAAACTGTATGAATCTTGACATCGAGGCAGTAGCCAGACCCTCAAAAAGGGGGGGGGACGCGTTCGTTCACTCACTTTCAAAATTGCAAACAAAACTGCACCGATCAAACCACATTGGCGCTGAGGGAGTCTTGCGACTCGCCAAATCTTGTTGGGCTTTGGGATATGTTAATAGGTCAAACTGGACCAATCGATCTGATGCTTCGACAAAAAGTACAACATCAGGAGATGACCTTCAAAGGAAGAAGGGGGAGAGATAAATACGCATAAATTGTGTACGAGCTGATAAGCCTAGCTTTCCATATCCCAATTATACTCAAAAACTGCTTTTAAACGAGGAAGCAAAGCATCGTTAATTTTTATAAGAGCATACGTCATCGAAAGTAGCATATTATTTTTTTGCCGATCTATGAACGGGGTCATAATCATAGATAAACTAATTAGCTTGTCAAATTATGTGAAAATATATTTTAATAGAGGTATGTTTCTGAGATTTTGTTTAGATAAAATGAATGGATTTTACAAATTTCAGGAAGGTTGATTGAACTTTTCTGAATCTATGATTGATTTTTATCTTCTATTATAGACGCCAGTTTACCAACATTTTTAAAGGAAAAACTGTTTGATAGAATAAATTATGATTTTAGCTGAAATTGACCACGGTCGCTGAGCTTTTTTCAATGATCCTATTTATTATGAAACATAATTAATGAAAATAATGCGCTCGTAGACGAAAGCTCAGCCGTAGAAAAAAAAAGAACCTTAAATAAGTGGAGCACCTCCGGCAGTCTCACCTGCATTACGAGATACAATATAACAGCAGTGCTGACTTTGAAAACTTCTATAAAATGATTATTCACAAAAAACACCATTCATGTAATGATTCAATACGACGTTTGAACCTGAATGGCATTTGACCTTGATCATGTGCTCTAAGACTCGTCAGTAATACTTGATTGCCCCTATGTCCATAATTCATAAACTTTATCCAGAAACTTTGCAAGTTATGACAGCAATTTGATAATTCCCCCCAATATGCCCAAAATTAACCTTGTCCAAGTTCCATGAACTAGGTCGATACACATTATAAGTTATGCTGTCATTTAAATAACTTAATCTTCTGTTATTTGATGTTGACGCCGCCTTCGGAAAAGCGGCGCCTATAGTCTCTCACTGCAATGCAGGTGAGACAAAAATTCAAATAAAGACACCAAAGTTTTATAAACTCTTTCCTGAGCTGCGACATTTAAGCAAAAAAAAGAGAATTATGACACCAACCTCCTCTTGCAATGTCCACTCATCATCATGAAATGCAAGGGGTTAAATTGATTTTTTTTTTAGTAAGAACTGTTAACAGTTTGGTTTGGTTTCAGTTTATGATGTGTATATAGTTCACAAGTACGTAATTGATTATCTGCTTAATGCAGAGAGAGCCTTAAGTAATAAAATGACGATGATGATGATTTTAAGTGTTGTTTGTCGTACATAACTAAACCAAAACCTACCATGTCTGTAAAATGTGGGGGAGGATGAAGCCCCCCCCCCCCCAGGAAAACAAAGCATCCTTGAAAATTTAATGATATTTTTTTAAGTTTTATTATTCATTTATATTCTAGTAAAAAAAATTAAAATGATGTAGAAAACTTGGTGATAATATTCTCACCAGCACGAAGTTATTAGGTGTCCAACTAATTTTGGGCAGTAAGGTAAACAGAAGCAGCAATTACTTTAGAATTTACTCAATATCTACCCACCCTAGACCTTGTGGGCCGTCGTGGTCTAGTGGTTCTAACTCTCGCCTTTCAAACAGAGGGTCGTGGGTTCGAATCCTAGCCGTGGTGCTGCACTTAACCCAGGCGAGGCTAATGGGTACCGGCAGGAAATAATTCCTCAAAAAGCTGTGTGCACCTAAATCGGTAGCATGGCTTAACCGGGTAATAATCATAAGAGGGCCTGCTGGGATAACAGTTTTCGGAACTGAAGTGGCTACCTTGTGTAAATATTTCGTTATTATCATTATTATTATAATTATTAATATTACTATCATTAATACTATATTTTTTAGAGTGTGGTAGAGGCAGCACGGTGTAAATAAAAGAAATGAAAAATAACCCCAAAAGTCAGAGGAATATAAGAAAGAATGGTATTGAATATAAGAATTGGGCCATGAACTTAAAACATTGGCCTTAACATTGAGAAAAATGCTTCATTTAAGGCATATAACACCGCTCACCCCCCCCCCCCCCCACTACTACTTATACGTTTCCGAAACTAAGTACTCTGCATCTAATTTTTGTTCTTTCGATTCTATTCATTTTGCTGTTAAGTGAATAAAGGTACGGGTGCGCGTATATAAATACTAACTTTTATTTGAATTTTTCGTTAAAGTCTTGATACATTAACATCGTCATGAGAACACCCGGAGAGTCTGAAGCTTCGAAGGAAAGGGCCGACACAAAGGTAAAATACTAGATAATTTCAGTCAGTAAACCACCGTTAGACTTTATATGTAGATAATAAGAAATTATGAGAGCTGAACAGGGGACAGCATATTGTCACGCATTTTGGTTAAGATGTAATACGATATTCTCTAATCATGTTAATATATTTCTTTCCATTCTCATGGTTTATTTAGTGTGTTTATTATATCAAATTGTATCCTACTCGTTCATGTAAAGATAATTATCTTGCTAAGATCACTTGTGAATGTCAATTTCAACTTGCCCAGTAACCTGCACACAGCCAAGCCCCCTCTTGTACTGAAATTTGACTTGCTCAGGGTCAAACTCTTCTGGTCTGTCCACTCTATATTCTCCTCATTCTTACTTTCATTCGCTTTTCAGAAATCGCAAACAGTGCTCCCTTCTTTGCGACCTAACTGCATCTACTTTCAGAAGTTTTACTCTCCTCATTTTCTCATTCCAATGATATTCAACCCTCCTCACTTTCTTCTTCCAGTAACTTTCAATCCTTCTCAATTGCCCTCTCCAGTGACGTTCAAACCTGCGTAGTTCACTTTAAACCTTGCGACTACTTTCAGAAACTTGTTCTAGCTTATTACCTTGGCTACACATTTATGTTCAGTAACTTCCTCCTCTTTCTCTCTCTCCTAACTTCGACTTTGCCTTGCCTTTCTCAGACTTCTCCCCTCAACTCAAAATTTTCGAAAACTTAGTTTAACCTTGTGATCAGTGTATTGGTAGTTACGTGCTTATTCCTGACTTTTAATCCTATCCTTGTTTGGAATTATTCATCCTCTCACGTACTCTCTCTCCTCACTGAATCTGAGTTTTCGCTGTGTGCTGGGGATGACCTTCATGCGATGTCTAGAAAGTTGAATATAAGAGAGCAGCATCTCAGTCAAGTTGAGTCTTTTTCGAGCAGAGTCTTACATGTATTCCAGATTAGTCTGAAGTGTTAGTTGTTTTCATTCAAGTTTATATAGTCTTCATCAAGTTTAGTCTGAGTCTAAGTTTAATTCATAAGTTAAGATCTTATAATTGTTTCAGCATCGTTCGAAGTTATCTCAGGCATTTTCCATTTATCGCTGGATTTATTGATTTGTCATCATCACATACTCTTTTTGCACCCATAACAAGTTAAGAACAGTAATTAACTATTGAATTTGTTTTTTGTGCGTAATGATCGACTATTATTTCGCTTCTACTGTATTAATCAAGATTTGGCCATCCTCGACAAAAGACAAATTAAACTGAGCCGTTGCAACAATATTGTGAGAATGGTAACATGGTAATCTTAAAGGGCAATATGTCTAACAAGGGCAAAAGTTACCATGCACGTCATTTGAATTTACATCTTTCTAATTGTTCATGGCCGGTAACAGAGTAGGAATTGAGCAATTTAAAACTAGGGAATGGCATTTCATGTTAGGCATTATTGATATAAGAAATTTCTCAAATACGAGGACGCTTCCGGATATACATGTACATCTAGCAGCAGTGTTGGCTTTGAAAAAGAAAGAAGATGAATAACATTCACAAAAACAAAATTCATGTGATAACTAGAAATGCTCGGCGGGTGGCGCGGCCGAGCAGATGTATCCCCGGGGGGGGGGGGGAGGCACTTCCATTCACGAGTGGATACCATGCGCGACTATGGGGTCTCGAAAAGCACCCTAAACACGTAATTTCCATATTCTGAAAATGCACCCCTTAACAAGTATTGGCGTGTGAAACCCTACCCTTAACAAGTATTGGAAACAAAACGATACTCTTGGCAAATATTCCCTGAAATGAACCCCTAAACAAGTACAGGAATGTTTTATTGTTACGGGTCCTTCGGTCGTCGGCTTTACCTTATTTGGTTCAGTACGACCCCACCTTCTACACCTCGCGCAAATCGGACTCTAAACACGAAGTGTTGGGGCAAAAAAGGACATCCTTTATAAAACATTTTAATTTTGTTTTATCATCCCCGCAAATTCAACCCTAAACACGTAATTTTCCTATCGAAATAGATACCCTTTTTTCATTATTTTTGTGTTTTTGACACCCTTATCACGTTACGTACGTAACGTGCCCTATCGTGAAAAGGACATCCTTTTTACGTGTTTTTTTTTTTGGTCGCGCATGGTATCCACTCGTCAATGTAAGTGCCCCCCCCCCCCCGGTGTATCCCCCGAACTCACCGCATCATCAATCATTGCGATATACACGTATTGAGCTCACATTATTTATACAATTATCATGCAACAATGACCTGCCTGCCTCTGAGTACCAAATTTGATGATAATATCATGACGCACAAGGGAGCCGGAAGCGGGGGGGGGGGGGCACTTGCCCCCCAAAATAAAATTTGGGGGGGGGGGCAAAACGAGATTTTTCCCCCCCCCCATGTGCCCCCATAAAAGTAGAAAAATGATAAATAATTTAAGGACAAAAGTAAACGATGAAGGCACTTTTCTGCCTCAAAAATGAAAAAAAAAATCGGCCATTACATATCATAGTAAGCCTCGCGTCTTTTGACAAAAATGTCCCTCTGTGAAACCGCATACATTCGTAATTCCGAAGCTTCGTAATTCCGAAGGTTCGGTTATTCCGAAGGTTCGTATTTCCGAAGGTTCGTAATTCCGAAGGTTCGTCAATCCGAAAACGAAATAAGGTTCGTAATTCCGAAGGTTCGTTAATCCGAAAACGAAATAAGGTTCGTAATTCCGAAGGTTCGTTAATCCGAAAACAAAATAAGGTTCGTAATTCCGAAGGTTCGTTAATCCGAAAACGAAATAAGGTTCGTAATTCCGAAGGTTCGTTAATCCGAAAACGAAATAAGGTTCGTTAATCCGAAAACGAAATAAGGTTCGTTAATCCGAAAATTAAATAAGGTTCGTATTTCCGAAAATGAAAATAATTCATTTTGGTAACAAAAACGATGTTGTCATTACAAGATTACACGATATTATGCAATGATAGTAATAACGATCGATGATGTGTGTTGGGGCCAAAGCACGTATTTCATTAAGAATGGCGCCCTGATCAAGCATAGGCTAATTTCGATTTTATCTGAGCAATTGCTGCCTATAAGCAAATGGTTTAATTAAAGATGCAGGGGATCAAGTGTGTTGGAAGCGTGCGAGCAACCTCTAGATAATAGGATTTGTATTGGAGGGGATGTCATTTTTAATAACAGCTTCTGCTGGTAATAAAATAAAAATAATACTAATAATGATCCTTGTGAGATGTTTAAAGCGCGAATCGCAAGCTGAAACTAGTAGACATTTCATGTAACAAGACGTGAAGTGAGCATTCGGAGCATTTTTTGTAATCGTGAGAAAGATGTGTATCTTTCTAAAGAATTAATGCGAGGGCAAGTTGTAATTTGTTTATATACTGACCTGGGGCCCGTTGCATGAAACTTTTTACCTGAGAAAACTCAGGTTGTTTTTACAGGAGTTTTTGCCCTGTGCTAAAGTAATTGGCGGAAATCAGACTAACCTTAGTTTTCAGTTTTTACCAGAGTTTTCTCAGGTAAAAAGTTTTATGCAACAGGCTTCAGAAAGTAATCTTTTAAGGACTGCATTTAGTGACTCATGAATAGAATATATATCTCACGAGCTAAATAATGAGAGCGCGAACCGCAAGCTTAAAATTTGTGATATTCCAACCTGAAAACTGGACATTTCATACTTCTTTTTTGTAACCAGGAATAGAATGAGTTCCTCAATAAACAATACCTGATGCGAGCGAGAAACGTGAGCTAACCTGAAAACTGGACATTCTATAGCATTCTTGTAAAAAAAATAATAATAGCTGGGAGAATAGTTTTCAGAACTGAAGTGGCTTCCCTGGGTAAATGATATCTTTATCAATATCATCATTCTAGGCCCAAATGAAATTTCCAAAAGTTTGAGCACGTGATTCGCTCGCAACATCTCACAAGGATGCCCTTTTCACAGTATTGACCAAAAAGGTGAATTTAACATCTTCAGATTTGACTTTTTCCCCCAAACCGCTTGCTCTCTACGCTCGCAGAAATGAAACGTAAATATATAACTTTAGCATGTTTAGTGATCACTTAAAAAATTGTGCTCAATTTAGTTACTACAAAAACACACAACCTCTTTACACAGATGATAATCTAATGGTGAAAATATCCGTTTGCACCAAATTGGCCCCTGTTTTTTTTTTACTTTGCCCCCCCCCCCAAAAAAAAAAAAAAAAAATACGTTCCGCCGCCATTGGCTAAAACACGCATCGTCTTCATGGCTAACTGCAAAAAGTTCTTGAAATGTCCCCTTTAGATCAGATCAGAGCTTATCAGAGCTTTTGTTACCGAAATGAATTATTTTCATTTTCGGAAATACGAACCTTATTTAATTTTCGGATTAACGAACCTTATTTCGTTTTCGGATTAACGAACCTTATTCCTTTTCGGATTAACGAACCTTATTTCGTTTTCGGATTAACGAACCTTATTTCGTTTTCGGATTAACGAACCTTCGGAATTACGAACCTTATTTCGTTTTCGGATTAACGAACCTTCGGAAAAACGAACCTTATTTCGTTTTCGGATCAACGAACCTTCGGAATAACGAACCTTTTTTCGTTTTCGGATTAACGAACCTTCGGAACAACGAACCTTATTTCGTTTTTGGATTAATGAACCTTCGGAACAACGAACCTTATTTCGTTTTCGGATTATCGAACCTTCGGAATAACGAATCGTCGGAATTACGCCACAAATGTTCGGATTAACGAACCCTTTTTCGTTTTCGGATTAACGAACATCGAGGTATAGGCAGTTTACGTGTTTCGGAATTACGAACCTTCGGAATAAAGAACATTCGGAATTACGAAGCTTCGGAAATACGAAGTGTAACCCTGTGAAACATACCTTTGATAAGCCCCTTTTCCATCTTATTACAGTGTGATAACGTTTAAGCTCTTAATGAATACATTTCAGGATAAAACTAGATGGGCTAAGTTAAAGTGGTTCACTAATGCAAGCTGGCTATGTCGGCTAACAAACGCGCGGTCGCCCAGAAACGCTCAGACCGGACCCGATATCACTAACGCGCGTGAACGCTAGTTACTCGAGCAACATATGGAATCTGTTGAAGGGTTAAAGAGTTAAAGAGGTTTCAGTAGTTGGATTATTGGATAAATGAGAAGATGCTAGCTTGAGTCGGCGAATGGAGTGCAGAGCAGGAGTACTCATCTATCAACTACTCAAGCCTCTTCAACTCTTCAACCTTTTCTGGTTTACTGTCTTTTTCAGGACTACGCTCATTTTAACAAAAATTACTCGACTATCAACTGTCCATTTCCTCCCCTATCAATTTCACTTTTTCGAAAACTCCACACGGCGTACCGTCAACCACATCCACTATTGGAATGTAATTGTTTTCTTCTAAATAATGTCACATAATGTACATTATGAACTGCGGTAGTTTGTTAATCAGTTCATGATTATTTACAAATGAATATTTCCTGAAATTTGATATTCATCATTTCCTAGTTATGGTCACATTTTCTCCAGAAAATATGTAAAGAAAAAAAGAAGATTTTGAAGGGGTCATCCAAAAGTGCTTCCCAGTCATGCATGCAAAAGGAAACACATAAATCGAGTAATGATTTAAACTTTAATGATTTTCATGAAAGTTTTAAATAGTTAGACTTTTTCCTCCAGTTACAAAATATGAAACGTATTGCCCATGCATGGATAATCATCTCCAATGCTGATGTCAGAAATGATTTGCATAGAATTTGAAAAGACATTCATTAGAATTTATTTTGTTGCTGTTGTTACGCTTCTGCTTTATACACTCCTTGCTCTGACAGGAATTACTTGAAACTTATGATGATTGTACTCTCCCGCGTCGTCCGTGTATGTAAATGTACATAAATAAATATATCTGATAGGATACTGCATGAAAAATGTAATTTTTGGTATTTCGAGTCAATATAAGCGTAATACGTAATTTAATTGATCAGACACGAAAATCACATTCCGAAGCGATTGTTTTTGCGCGTAGATTTCATAGGTTCTCATAAACTATGAATATAGTCTTTCGTATAGTGAATTCTACGTTTAATTCTCAAGAAATTTATTTTTGAATGCTCTTAGAAACGCAACTTTTATACTCCATTTTTACACAAAGTCCTTACCATGGGGAGAGGGGGGGGGGGGTCCCACACCCTCTCCCGCTCGATCGCTTCGGTATCTCACACTGTCAAAAATATTGTGCCCCCTTCGGGATTTTGCCCCCCCTCCCCCCCCAAAAAAAAAAAAAACTGAAAGTGTTCCGGCGCGCCTGATGACGTAGCATGCGTGACTCTGCAAATCCTAAAGTATTCTCTAGTAGCACCTGTTGAGGGAATAATCTGGATATATTTTGTAAACCTATAACTCTAAGACCCCCTCACCCAACCAAAAAATGATAGGCATATTCGCTTTACCTTTTAATATTGCTTCTGTGTGCCAAACGCTATGACAAACTTTCTATATTAGTCAGGGGCCTTAGGCCCGAAATTTGAAGTTTTGGGGACAGAGTTTACAAAAGCACCAAACTTTCCCTATGTCACTATTAGGTCAATAGCTTCATTTTTTCCCACAGAACATGGTGTTGAAAATTGCATCTTCATGCAAAAATATGCTAATTTATGTAAATTAGCAGTAATTTATGCATGAAGCCATATGCCAATAGGAATTAATTAATAAAAGTTAATAAAAAAGATACCAAACTTTAGGAAAGTCTCTATCAGGTCAATAGCTTTAATTTTTCCCACAGAACATGGTGTTGAAAATTGCATCTTCATGCAAAAATATGCTTATTTATGTAAATTAGCAGTAATTCATGCATGAAGCCATATGCCAATAGGAATTAATTAATAAAAGTTAATAAAAAAGATACCAAACTTTAGAAAAGTCTCAACCAGGTCAATAGGTTTAATTTTTCCAACAAAACATGGTGTTGAAAATTGCATCTTCATGCAAAAATGTGATAATTTATGTAAATTAGCAGTAATTTATGTATGAAGCCATATGCCAATAGGAATTAATTAAAAGTAAGTAAACAAACTTTAAGAAAGTCTCTTTTATGTCAATAGCTTTAAATTTCCTTATCAAACATGATATTGAAAATGGTGTCTTCATGCACAAATATGTTAATTTATGTAAATTAGCAGTTAATTTATGCATGAATAGTAAAAATTAGTAATAAGGAATAAAAAGCTTCCATGACTCCTCACGCAAGCTCATGAAGTAGTAGTTTCCAGTGACCAATCTTACAAGAAGCGACCGGGAATTACAGGCTTGCGCCTTCATCCCGTACCAGATGATGATGATGATGATGATGATGAAAAGAAACAAAAATTATAGAAAATCTCTATCAGATCGATAGCTTTAACTTTCCCTATCAAACGTGCTATTGAAAATCCCGTCTTCATGCAAATTATGCTAATTTATATAAATTAGCAATTATTTTGTATGTATAAATTAGTCCCATTCCAGTGGGTATTAGGAATGGAAAAGGGGCCAACTTTTGAAGTACCTCTATCAGATAAAAACTTTCAATTTCACCAGCAAAATATGCTATTGAAAATCCTGTTTCCATACAAAAGTGTGGTATATTATGTAAATTATCAATAATATATGTACGAAGCTATATAATCCAATGATTAAACAAATATTACATAAGGCATAAAGCCGTATGCCAACCCGAACAGTGGCAAAAATCGAGTCAGAGCGGCCAGAATCGAGCCGAATCTAGCCCGAATCCTCCGATAATCGCCAAATGACGACCTGAATGACGACCCGAATCGAACGATTATGCCAGAATTCACCAAATACGCCACCAAATTTCCCGAAAATGCGCCAGATTCTTTTGAAATTTACCGATTCGGCAGCTATTCGGATGCCATTTTTCTATTTTCTGGCCAAGTCGTCTCACTCGTCTATTTTCTTCTTTATAATCAAGTATTGATTCGTACGATATGGGGAGGCAGAGTCGGACCTTTACAACGTGGGTGCGTCGTGGTCTAGTGGTTCTGACTCTCGCCTTTGAAACAGAGGGTCGTGTGTTCGAATCGTAGCCATGGCGTATTTTCCTTCAGCAAGAAATTTATCCACACTTTGCTGCACTCGACCCAGGTGAGGTGAATGGGTACCCGGCAGGAGTAATTCCTTGCATGCACTGAGCGCCGGTGATGGTAGCTCGAGCTAAAGCCGGGGTAATAATAGCAGCGCTTTGTATCCTCTGGCAAAAAGCGCTTTATAAATCCAGCTATTATTATTATTATTACAACAGATACGAATAGGCCTTAATCTTCCCAGAATACCTCCCCAAATCCAACCGAATTCTATCGGAATACATCCCGAATGTTGCCCGAATTGAATTTGTCGTAGCCACATTCGGGAGTATTTTGGAGGTATTCGGCTGGTTTTGACCATTTTCATAACAAGCCGACTTCATCCAAGAATGTTCCCAATCCCTCCTGAATTTTCCTGCATTCGGGATTGGAGAACAGAGTGCTCCAAAGTCCATCCTTATGTGTATTCGGATGGATTTGCTGCTGATTTGGTTCTGTTTTAACCCATGTTTTAAGTAGGTAATCCGTTTCTAAAAAAACAACAACCCAGAATAGGATGCAACTGTGGTAATCAGTCTCTACAAAACATTCAGATGATAACCCCCGGGTGATAACCAAAGTACAGTCGCAAGAATACATCACGTCAGTCCTGGTTTAAGCTAGGTTTATACCAAAACCAAATTCTCCAGAAATAAATTCGGACTGATTCTGCCCAATTCTGCCTGATTCAGATGGATTAGGGAAGTTCCCCCAAATAGAGAAGAATTGGTCGGGAATATGTCCCGATTCAGCGCAGAATCGCCAAGAATTGACCAAATCAATTTTGGCCATCCTCCAAAAAGCAGAAGACCAACATGAATAGTGGAAGAATCGACCCAAGAATGTCCAGAATGCAGCCGGATGTGACCCGATATCTCTGATTTACAGCCGAACGATGGCCTGAATGTGGACCTGAATCAGAACGAATGCGCCGAGCTCGGACGGTTCGGGACGGTTATTATGCCCAGAAATAAAACAAATCGCCCGAATCTGCCCAGAAAACTCCAACTCCTCCCCGAATCCAACCGAATGTCACCCGAATACATCTCGAAAATGGCCCGAATGAAATTTGTTGTGGTCACATTCGGGAATATTCTGGAGGGTATTCGGTTGGTCTTGAACATTTCAAAATATGATGAGATTAATTTCTCAGCGAATGTTCCCGAATTTTCTCGCATTTACAAAGGCAAAACATATTCCTGAAACCTGCGAATCCATCCATATACTATATGGATGGATTCGCAGCTGATTCGGTTCCGTTCTAACCGTAGCTTTAGGCAAAGGGTTACACTAAAACCAAATTCTCCCGAACTAATTCGGACCAATACTTCGCAAAAAATGGCCTGGATTTCGGATTCGGGGAGTTCCGGAATCGATGCGGAAGGATCCGGGACTATGATCTGTTCTCCCTCCCCATCGGGAAAATTCGTGGAGGGTTTCTGCTTGTCTTGAAATGTTTAAAACCAGCCGAATATCCTCCAAAATAATGTGGCCTCGACACATTTTATTCGAGCCACATTCGGGATGTATTCGGATGGAATTCGGTTGAATTAACTTTGGGGAGGGAATTGGACAATTATTTTAGGAAGTCAATTCGTGACCTATTCCAGACCGATTTGACTCTGATTCGGTCTAAAATTGATTGAGAGAATTTGGTTTTGGTCCTACTTAGTTTTAGAGATACAGATCAATTCAAAGGCCAATAAAGAAAAAGCACTGATATTATTCAGGTCACCATCAATCAAGAGACGACAGAAAAAGAATAAGGATCAGGTCTCCTTGCGCAAATCTGATGTGTCCCTGTTAAAAAAATGTAGGCCTTCATAGTTGTCAGAGATGGACAGCTTTTTCTGGCATGAGAATGTTCCATATACCCTCCTCTTTCTGACAGGGGAAAACTCTAATAGGGAAAGAAATCTGACCTCTTTGCTTTGAAAAGAAAGATGAAATACTGATTTATCTTTTCCATAATTAGGATTTGGGTTTTTTTAATTGTGAAAGGGGTATGCACAGGATTTATAATTTGCATAAATTTGCATTTTGAACATGATGCTCTCCTCTGATCGCATGGAAAGTCACCATAATGAATGAATTGTGTAACAGTGTCTCATATGCATAGTGTTATGCTCGTCCCTCGGTGTAAAACCTCAAAATATGATAGTTGATGAGTTTACACATATTTGCATAAATGTGCATGAATTAACATTGAAAATTGATTCTTATTCTGGAACTGTAGAGAAATCAATCTAGATTTGATGCCCCGTCAAAATAAATCCCAAATACCCCCTGTTACACCCACAAATGTAATAATCGCCCACAAATGTAATAACGCCCACAAATGTAATAACACTTTACCCACAAATGTAATAACGCCCACAAATGTAATAACACTTTACCCACAAATGTAATAATTTCACCCACAAATGTAATAATGCACTTTACCCACAAATGTAATAATTTTTGATCGCCCACAAATGTAATAATGACTTTACCCACAAATGTAATAAATTTGAAGGGATTTTTGGCAAATCCGTTCTAAGCTAAAATCGTATAGTAATGCGTTCATTTAGCACAAACGTGCAAAGTCTCATTTCCTGACCCGGTTAATTAACAAATTATAATATAAATCCAAAGTCTTTATTCCAGACCCGGTTGTTTCAAAAATAATATGAGCCCAAAGTCTTTATTCCAGACCCGGTTGTTTCAAAAATTATAATATAAATCCAAAGTCTTTATTCCAGACCTGGTTGTTTCAAAAATAATATGAGCCCAAAGTCTTTATTCCACACCCGGTTATTTCAAAAATAATAATGAGCCCAAAGTCTTTATTCCAGACCCGGTTGTTTCAAAAATTATAATATAAATCCAAAGTCTTTTTCCAGACCCTGTTGTTTCAAAAATTATAATATAAATCAAAAGTCTTTATTCCAGACCCAGTTGTTTAGAAAATAATAATATAAGTCCAAAGTCTTTATTCCAGACCCGGTTGTTTAAAAAATTATAATATAAATCCAAAGTCTTTATTCCAGACCCGGTTGTTTCGAAAATAATAATATGAGCCCAAAGTCTTTATTCCAGACCCGGTTGTTTCAAAAATTATAATATAAATCCAAAGTCTTTTTCCAGACCCTGTTGTTTCAAAAATTATAATATAAATCAAAATTCTTTATTCCAGACCCGGTTGTTTAAAAAATAATAATATAAGTCCAAAGTCTTTATTCCAGACCCGGTTGTTTAAAAAATAATCATATGAGCCAAAAGTCTTTATTCCAGACCCGATTGTTTCAAAAATGATTATATAAGTCCAAAGTCTTTATTCCAGACCCGGTTGTTTAAAAAATAATAATGCAAGTCCAAAGTCTTTTTCCAGACCCTGTTGTTTCAAAAATCATGATATGAATCCAAAATCTTTTTTCCAGACCCGGTTATTTCAAAAATTATAATTTTAGTCCCAAATGAGATACATTAATGATATTCCAGTGGAATAAAAATGAGAAACGAGCTTAGTCTTTTCTCCAGACGCTAATGGTAAATTGAAAATCAAGCATAGTCTTTGCTCCAGACCCGGTAACTAAAAGCTGAAACTTTATAGTAATGTGTTTATATGGCACAAAAATGCGAAATCTTTTTTCCAGACCCGGATAATTAAAAAATTATAATATAAGTCCAAAGCCTTTTTTCCAGACCCATTTATTTCAAAAATTATAATAATTATAAAAAAACAAAGACCCACGATCCTATTTATGTTGAATAACATGGAAATGTAGCGTCTTTCTGTCAGACCCAGAGGTGGGTCAAACAGGTAACAAAGAAAAGCATAATAAGCTTGTGCATAAGAGTGGGGAAAAAGGGAAAGAGAAGGGAACAACTGATGATGTGCAAAAGACACAAGTATGTATGATACAGCATAAAACTAACTAAGAGAAGAAAGTAAGTGATAAAATAAATCAGTAAGTATAAAAGTATATAAATATAATAAAAATGAAAAAAATAATACATGTACAAATGGGTTAACTGATATTGTAATCCGCTGGGTGTGAGGGAAAAAAAGACTATATAGTAGAAAAAAAAACTGTATATATATGGAAGGGAATCAAATTGCCTAAAAGGGTAAAAGCAAATACCTGTTTGACCCACCTCTCACTAATTCTCTTGTTTTTCATATCTTCCTCATACCCTCTATCACTGTTTTGTTCCAGATCCTGTTTGATGTTGCCTGCCTCATTATCTAATCCCTCTTGGCTTGAGGTCTTTCTTTGGCCTCACTCCACTAACTTCCCTTTGTGTCTGCCCAGGCGCGGATCCAGGATTTCGAAGGGAGGGGGGCCCAAATTCGACCTGATTTTGGCGCCCCTGTGTACTTTTCGGAAAAATGGCGGCCCCCATAGGCGGCGGAAGCGGGGGGACGTGTCCCCTCCTAAATTTTAGACGGGGGACGTTTTTTTTTGCTGGGCAATTTGTTTTCCTGGTTCCCCCCTAAATTCACGTGGACTCCCCCTGAAACGTGTGTTGTCCCCCCCCCTAGGTTGATGGCCTTTTTTTTTTTTTTGCTTGTCAAAAATTTTTGGTTTAGCAACTCCTAAAATTTAGGTTGATTAACCTTTTTGGGGGGCGCTTGTCCAATTTTGTACCTGTGTCCATCCCAAAAATTCAAGTGCACACCCCCTACATTTTTTGGCTTCCGCCGCCAATGGCGGCCCCTCCCTCCCCCAGGCAATCATAAGTGCCTTAAATGCATGTTGAATTATCTTATTTCATAAGCACATGAATCAGGGGCGGATTCAGCCTTCGCCAATAAAGGGGCCACATTTTCCCCGATCGGCCGCTCGAAGATTTTTTTTTCGTTTGTTTCTTTGAAGGGGGTAGTCCTATAAGTCACCTCTTAGCTTTATTCTCTAAATCAACATAAATGTATAATATCATAATCCAATATTTTATAATGACCGCGCGAAGCGCGAGCAATTTTTTTTTTGAAATTGTATGCATTTTTCCTAAAATTTGAACATTCTGAAAAAAGATGTGCCTGCAATACTGCGAACGCGAAGCGCGAGTATAAATTTTTGATAAACGTTTTGAACTGATTGGAAAGGTAGGCCTACCAGTCCTGTTAAAGACTGCATACAGTTAGCCATGAAGACGTTAAAGATTTCAACAATCAAATAATGCGAGCGCGAAGCGCGAGCTGAAAACTTTTGACATTTCTACATAAAGAATGGAAAACTTTAATCAGTTTTTGTAATCATGAACAGGATAGCTATACAGTATAACTAAACAATTGATGCGAGCGCAAAGTGCGAGCGGAAAAATTCTAGATTTAGACCTAGAACGGGACACTCTATTCATGTTTCCTAAATCATGAAAAAGATGAGTAATGCGAGCGCAAAGCGCGAGCAGAAAATGTTTGTTTACGTTTTGAACTGATCGAAAAGTGCCTTTTAAGGACTGCTTGCATTTAGACATGAAGACATTACATATTTCATTAATCAAATAATGCGAGCGCGAAGCTTGAGCTGAAAATTTTTGACATTTCTACATAAAGAATGGAAAAATTAATAATCACTTTTTGTAATCATGAACAGGATAGCTATACAGTATAACTAAACAATTGATGCGAGCGCGAAGTGCGAGCGGAAAAATTGTAGTTTTAGACCTAGAACGGGACACTCTATTCATGTTTCCTAAATCATGAAAAAGATGAGTAATGCGAGAGCAAAGCGCGAGCAGAAAATGTTTGTATACGTTTTGAACTGATCGAAAAGTGCCTTTTAAGGACTGCTTGCATTTAGACATGAAGACATTACATATTTCATTAATCTAATAATGCGAGTGCGAAGCGCGAGCTTAAAATTTTTGACATTTCTACATAAAGAATGGAAAAATTAATAATCAGTTTTTGTAATAATGAACAGGATAACTATACAGTATAACTAAACAATTGATGCGAGCGCGAAGTGCGAGCGGAAAAATTGTAGTTTTAGACCTAGAACGGGACAATCTATTCATGTTTCCTAAATCATGAAAAAGATGAGTAATGCGAGTGCAAAGCGCGAGCAGAAAATGTTTGTATACGTTTTGAACTGATCGAAAAGTGCCTTTTAAGGACTGCTTGCATTTAGACATGAAGACATTACGTATTTCATCAATTAAACAATGCGAGCGCGAAGCTTGAGCTGAAAATTTTTGACATTTTTACATAAAGAATGGAAAACTTTAATACAATTTACTTAATTACAGAAAAAGCAATTCGAATCTGTACTGATTCCCAATATTTATCACACACAAATCCATTATTCCATAAACTAAAGACTCTAATGCAGTATTTGACATAAATACACTTCAAAGTTTACTACTTATGTTTAAGTATGGCCATCATCATCATCATAATCATCATCAACATCATCATCATATCACCGTCACCCTTAGCTTTATCATCTTCATCTTCATACTATAACATTGCATGAATTCATGTTTCGTATTTGAAAATATATGCCAATTCTGCTTTATAAATGTATTAATTCAGTTAGTATAAGTTTGGGATTGTCATTTTTTCAAGCAATCTGCTTATGATGACAATCCTCCTGCAAATTGTGAATATCATATAGTTAATCATTTTTGCCTGGAATTATTTTTTTAGTACTCATTATTTATGATTCATGCCAAAAGTGCTAACATATTATGTTTTTATGTTGTGAAAAATGTATTATACGAATGTTATGGATGCAGAAGAAAACAATAAATCAAATCAAATCAATTGATGCGAGCGCGAAGTGCGAGCGGAAAAATTCTAGATTTAGACCTAGAACGGGACACTCTATTCATGTTTCCTAAATCATGAAAAAGATGAGTAATGCGAGTGCAAAGCGCGAGCAGAAAATGTTTGTATACGTTTTGAACTGATCGAAAAGTGCCTTTTAAGGACTGCTTGCATTTTGCCATGAAGACATTACATATTTCACAATCAAATAAATACGTGCGCGAAGCGCGAGCTCAAAATTTTTGACATTTCTACATAAAGAATGGAAAACTTTAATCAGTTTTTGTAATCATGAACAAGATAGCTATGTAACTAAAAAATTGATGCGAGCGCGAAGTGCGTTTTGAACTGATCGAAAAGTGCCTTTTAAGGACTGCTTGCATTTAGCCATGAAGACATTACATATTTCACAATCAAATTATGCGAGCGCGAAGTGCGAGCGTAAAAAAAAATCGAGATTTCGACCTTGAACGGGAAACTCTATTCGTGTTTTGTAAATCATGAGAAAGGGGATCTTCCTAATACGAGCACAAAGGGCGAGCAGAATTTTTCGATATTGTGATCTGAAACTGGATAACTGAATGAAAATGCGCGCGCGTGTTTCAGATTTAGACCTAGAATCTAGGCATTCTAAACAATCTTTTATCATGAAAATAAAAGCGAGCGCGAAGCGCGAGCTTAAAATATTTGATATTCCGATCTGATATTTCAAACACTTTGTAGGAAACTTGTAAGGTGGATATAAATCGCACTTGATAAAGAGCTGATATGTTTCATTATTACTTTAATTTTGAGACATAGGACCTTGACATCCTTAGGACATGTTATCATATGAATATGATGACTATATATCTTCCTATTCATCTTGCTAAGCGCGAGATAAAACAAAAGTGACAATTTAATTATTAAATTGATATCTTAATATTAATGCATAATGAGGGCGCGGAATCTGATGATATTATGGCCTGAACACTGAACATTTCAAGCACCTTTTTATTCATGAATAGGATGCATCATTAATTAGTTGATATATTTTTAACCATTAATGCGAGCGCAAATCGCGATCAGAAATTTTTGATAAACTGTCATGAAAAGGGGATTTTAAGTAGTTTGTTATACAATCAATATTGAGACATACATAACCTGCCAATCAAAAATGCAAGCATAGCAGCGCTAGCTGATGCGTTTTGATAATCAGACCTGAAAAGGGATATTTTGAAAACTTTGTGGAATACATGAAAATAATAGGTACCTGATAAACCAAATTCGCGAACGCGCAGCGCAATTGGAAAATGTTAATATTCAGACCATAAAACTAACATTTTACAGAGCACTTTTTAAAAATCAATATGTAAATCACAAAAATTAATGAAAGTTCGATTTCCAAGGAGAAATATGTTTTGAATACTGACTTCCAAACGTGATATTCAAGCTCCGTGTTGAACAAGATATTTTGATCACTTAACAGGCAATGCGAGCGCGAAGCGCGAGCGAAAATTTTATATAGTGACATAAAATATTTTTTCCAAGTCTTCCTCTCATCTTATTTTATTCATTCGTCTTCCTCCTTTTCTTTTTTCTTTTCCTTCCTTTTTCTTTCTCCCCCCTTTTTTGCTCTACCAATAGGGGGTCCGGGCCCCTCGGGTCCCCACCTGTATCCGCCTATGCATGAAGAAGATGCAATTGAATAATGGTTTTATAATGATGTGTTCATGAATAAATGTAATATCACTTTAACAAATAATCGATGCGAGCGGGAAACTCGAGCGATTTCTATTTTAACCATTTGATGCTTTCAATTCGTTTAACTTCTCATCAGAGTAGGCCCTGCTAGAATTATGTGAGCGGGATCCAGGCGCGGATCCAGGATTTCTTAGGGGGCCCTAATTTCAAGTCAAGTAATAATCGTTCCGAAATATTGACTCCCATTGCCGAATGGGTAATGTCTAGTTCAGTTACTTCTCACAGAAACCTCTCTTGCATTGTAGGCATTCTTCGTTCTTGTGGGTACTCCCATTATTTTTTTCTTTTCTACTTTTTGCTTCAGGGGTTGAAAAATCTTACGGGGATGACGCCCCTGTATCGCCGCGTATGAAAACTGGTTGTGCAATAACTAAATTGTATATTCTGCATGAAAGAAATTAATATTTTATTTTGGGTAAGATATTCTTGAAAAAGATATAAATTTACATGTTTTTTATTATAAAGGTGAGGTAGATTCAGTAGTCAGCACTCAGCATTTACTAATTGGAAGTGCACTGCCTACTTTCATCTGTAAGTGTTTGGATATATTATATAATCTTTTGTTATTCGCTTGAATTCCATTCAAAACAGTGAGTTGTCTTGTCAATCCTAATCAGCAAACATTGGCTCTTCCGCTCTTGCAACAATCATATAAAGTATCAAAAGGTTATGCATCTTATAATCTTGCTCAAATTTTATATACTCCAAATAGATTTTCAAAAGAAACAAAATGCGTGTAAACGGTGTATATAAAAAGAATATAAGATACTAAAGATAAATTACTGTAAAAATATACTTTATTGTCAGTGTCTTTATAAATATGAAAACAATGCTCTTAAGTTCGCATCATTTTGGACGATAAGTTCTTATCTCTCTCTTTCATACAATACTAGTGAAACATGAATTCCAAGGTCCCATGTATCTTGTATACATCAACTATTTCAAGATGTAACAATAAATGTAAATGATAGCAATGCAGTTTAGGCCTGAGTAAATCCTCGTAATATTTTCAGTGGAATTCGTTAAAAAAATAAAACGTGATTTCCCACTGTAGGTTAGAAAAGAAAAGGTGTTGTATCATCAACTGTATATAGCTGTCTTTTACGCATTACTACATGAAACAAAAAATATAGGAACGATATAAACCATAGAGTTATTTCAGTTATTTGAGTATTTGACGATTCGTCAAAAAATAAAAAACGCATCCGAAACTTTCACCATTACAATGAAAGCATCATTTATTCTTTTACATATTGCACACTAAAAAATAAAGGTTCAAAATTGAACCCCGAAAGGTTCTTGCAAAATCAGCACCCAATGGGTTCAAAAATTGAACCCCTGATTTGGGGTTTAAAAATTGAACCCTGCGGTTGGGGTTCATTTTTGCACCCTGCGGGTTCAAAACTGCACCCCTAAATTTTAAATTGAACCCCTAGGGGTGAAATTTTGAACCCGCAGGGTGCAAAAATGAACCCCAACCGCAGGGTTCAATTTTTGAACCCCAAATCAGGGGTTCAATTTTTGAACCCATAGGGTGCTGATTTTGCATCAACCCTTCGGGGTTCAATTCTGAACATTTATTTCTTAGTGCTTGCAAGTAAACTTCAAAATTTCTGTAAATAATATCTATCAATATGTCCATCAGTGTTGTAGTCAAGGCTCAAACCTCCAAGGCCAAGGCTTTAATACCCAAGACCAAGGCATCAATCCCCAAGGCCATGCCTAAAAACCTCAGGGCCAAGGCACTTCAAACTTTCAATATATGGAACAATGAGCCAACAACAAGGCGGCAGTTCGAATATCAGTTCGGCGCCCCTACATGTAGGTCGATCATCAATTTGCCCCCCCCTTCGAACATCATTTTGGCATCCCTTCGAACTCAATTTGCCTTCCCTAGTTCGAATATCATCCCCCTAGCTCGAGTATCAATTTTGCGCCCCCCTAGTTCGATCATTTGGCCCCCCCTTCGAATTCCATTTCGCCCCCCTAGCTCGAGTATTAGTTTTGCGCCCCCCTAGTTAGAACATCAATTCGGCGCCCCCTAGTTTGAGTATCAATTTGGCGCCCCCTACCTCGAACATCGATTCGGCCCCCTCCCTAGTTCAAGTATCAATTTGGCGCCCCCACTTCGAACATCATTTCGGCGCCCTCCTAGTTCGAATATCAGTTCGGCGCCCCTACATGTAGGTCGATCATCAATTTGCCCCCCCCCGTTCGAACATCAATTCGGCCCCCAGTTCGAACATCATTTTGGCATTCCTTCGAACTCAATTTGCCTTCCCTAGTTCGAATATCATTTCGCCCCCCTAGTTTGAGTATCAATTTGGCGCCCCCTACCTCGAACATCGATTCGGCCCGGGCCCCCTCCCTAGTTCGAGTATCAATTTGGCGCCCCCACTTCGAACATCGATTCGGCCCCCCTCCCTAGTTCGAATATCAATTCGGCGCCCCTACATGTAGGTCCAACATCAATTTGGCGCCCCTAGTTGAATATTAATTTGGCGCCCCTACATGTAGGTCGATCATCACTTCGGCCCCCCCCCCGTTCGAACATCAATTCGGCCCCCAGTTCGAACATCATTTTGGCATCCCTTCGAACATCGATTCGGCCCCCCTCCCTAGTTCGAATATCAATTCGGCGCCCCTACATGTAGGTCCAACATCAATTTGGCGCCCCTAGTTGAATATTAATTTGGCGCCCCTACATGTAGGTCGATCATCACTTCGGCCCCCCCCCCCCGTTCGAACATCAATTCTGCCCCCAGTTTGAACAGCATTTTGACATTCCTTCGAACATCATTTCAGCGCCCTTTTGGTTCGAACATCATTTTCTTTCCTCCTCTTCCTCTTTTTTTTCTTCTCGTCCTTTCCCTCTTCGTCTCCCCTTTTCTTCTCTTCTTTCCCCCTTTCTCTCTTTCTTTTTTCTTCTCTCCTTTCTTCCCTCTTCCTCTTTCTCCTTTTCCTCTCTCTTTTCACCCTCTTCCTCTTTTTTCTCCCCCTCCCCTCCCCTCCCTTTTCTTCTCTTCCTTCCCCCTCTTCCTCTTTTTTCTCTTTCTTTCCCCTCTTCTTTTCTCCTTTTTTCTTCTTTTCTTTCCCCTCTTTTTTCTTTCCTCCCTCTTCCCCTCTCTCCTTTTCTTTCCCCTCTTCCTCTTTTCCCCCTCTCCCCTCCCTTTTCTTCTATTCCTTTCCCCTTTTCTTCCCCCTTCTCTCTCTTTTTTCCTCTTCTTTCTTCCCTCTTCCTCTCTTTCCTTTTTTTCTTTTTCCTCTCTCTTCCCCCTCTTCCTCTTTTTTTTCTTCTCCCTCCCCCTCCCTTTTTCTTCTCTTCCTTCCCCCTCTTCCTCTTTTTTCTCTTTCTTTCCCCTCTTTTTCTCTTTTTTTCTTTCCCTTCTTCTTTTCTTTCCCCTCTTTTTTTCTTCTCTTCTTTCCTCCCTCTCCCTTTCTTTTCTTCTCTTCCTCCTTTTCTTTCCTCTTTTTCCTCTCTCTCCTTTTCTTCTCTTCCTTTCCCCTCTTCCCCTCTCTTTTTTTTCTCCTTTTCCTTTCCCTCTCTTTTTCCTTCTCTTTCTTTCCCCTTTTCCTCTCTCTTTTCCTTCCCTTCCTTCCCCCTCTTCCCTTTTTCTTCTTTTCTTTCCCCCTTTACTCTCTCTTTTTCCCCTCTTCTTCCTTCCCCCTCTTCCTCTCTCTCCCCCCTCTTCTTTTCCCCCTCTCTCTCTCTTTTTCTTTTTTCTTTCCCCCTTTTCCTCTCTTTTTTTCTTCCTTTCTTCTTTTTCTTCTTTTTTCCCCTCTTCCCCTCTTTTTCTCTTTCTTTCCCTCTTTTTTTTTCGCCGAAGGGGGGGGGGGGGCCAAGGCCCCCTCGGCCCCCCCATGGATCCGCGCCTGTGTCTGCCTACTCCTTTTCTTTCATCCCCTTCATTAACCTGATTGGTCATCTCTTCTCACTAATGCCCCTTTTGTATCCTTGTTCCAGTGTTGCTGTTGTATGTCTGTGGTCTATATTATGGTTGTTCCACCTTATATGTTTATCATTTTGCCTCCGAAGAAGATTCTGCTAGGATCGAAAGCTTAGGCCCCTTTTGACTCTCATTCCTTTTTTATGAAAAAAAACACAAAACCTTTAAATACATATAAAACAAAAAACTGAGGAACAAGATATCAGCACACAATATGGGGATTACTTCCCGTAAACGATAACGTTGTTGATCGACGATCTATGAGATATTATATAAAAGAAAATAATTCTAGCAAGAGGGGATAAAGTTTTAGCAAGCTTTTCGGTACTTTAAATTTTCAGTGTACCAAGCACCATTTGTAATATATTCAGCATTTTTTTTATTAGTTACAATTCCAATAATCTCAGTGGCCTAAGATATATTTTCTGGGGTTATATTGACCCGTTAAGTAAAGAGAGAGAGAGAGAGAGGATTTATGTGATCAAGAAGTGATAAGATAGGAAAAAACTGATTTGAAATGACTGAAAGAGAGACAGGCAAAGAAGAGCCCCCTCCCACACCCGTACCAGAGTTACGGAGTTAGGCTGTCCCGTCGGTGGATTCAGGTCCATCAACATCTTGAGGTTTAATCTTTACAGGGGGCAAACGTGTGTGTGTGTGTTTGAGTTTTGTCAGACGTGTCTCAATCAGATATGATTATTTACGTCTGGGACCGACCTTTAACGTCACCATCCGAAAGACGTGACCAGGGCTCGAACCTCGAACCTCTGCATCAATTTGTAACTTCCCCACATAGCTTGGATTACAGGCGCACAACGCCCAGTCTTTAAATATGGTGTAGTCTTTGCTCTAGACCCATGCAGTTATTTCAAAATAGGAAATTATTAGAAACGATAAAAACAGACAAACTATATTAACAAAGACGCCACAATATCATTGATGTAGAATAACGTTGTTGTTGTTGTTATTTGGGGTTTTTAAGGCGCGTACCATTCAGATCTGAATATTTCCAACTTTTATTAATTTGACGTTTTTGTGGTATTCAATTCAATTCAATTTTATTTATTTCACTTCCATCAAACAAAAACAAGTTGTATACCAACTTACGGTATGCCTTATCACAGGGTTTTATAGTTTGGGAGATGCTGGTGTCTAAGTTTTTAGATTAATCTTTTGCTTAGTTTGTATTTTAAGAGAACTGGATGTGGGGTAAAGACAACTCTCTAAACCCAAGCATTTTAACTGGGTTTAATTTTAAAGATTGGTCTCAGCTTTGATTTTTTCAATATTTGTTTATCTTATAAATAGCTAGGTCTAGACGAAGGTCTAAGCATAATAATAATGTTATTCAACAGGAATAAGAATATGACAAAGTCTTATGTTTTTAAGATTGTTTGAATTAATTTGTAAATGACTGGGTCTGGAATAGAGACAACGCTCTAAACATGTGCTTTTGTACTTGGTCTTAATTTGGAGGATTGTTGGTTCTTAGATTCGTTGTTGGGAGTTGGGCTTTATTGTTTTTTTTATTCTTGAAATAATTGTGTCTGGAGGAAAGTCTACAATCGATCTCCATGTTATTCCACAGTAGTTAGATTATTGGGTATTTTTTTTAGACAATTTTATTTTTAAATGATAACCAAGTCTGGAAAATGGACGTTTTCTTTGCAAATGCATAATTACAATGTTTTGTAGGGGTCTTAGTATTATTATACAAAAGAATCTGGGTGTGGGGTACAGACATATTTTTTACTGGGTGTAAATTTTAAAAATTGGTTTTAGATTTGATTTTCTTTTTTAATTCATTTCTTAGATAACCTGGTCTGGAGGAAAGAGTACGTTTTACAACTCATGTTATTCCAAGAGAATATGATAGGGTCTTATGTTAGAAGATTTTTTTTTTCGTAATTTTTGTAATGATTAGGTCTGGAATAAAGACAACATTCTAGACCTCTTTTTAAAACATGTTCTTAGGTTCAAGGATTGCTTGGTATTAGATTTGGAGTTATTTATATTTTTACTCTTAGCCTTATTTTGAAAAACAAATGACTGGGTCTGGCTGAAAGACTACGCTATATGTCCATGTTATCCAGCATTAATAAGATTATGAGGTCTTTATAGGTTTTTGTTGTTGTATTGTTATTTACAATTTTTGAATAACAGGGTTTGGAGAAAAGGCTCAGCTCGATTTTGTTTTTTTTCCACTAAAATATCATTCTGGTATCTTAGTTTGGACTTATATTATAATTTTTGAAATAACTGGGTCTGGAAAAAAGACTTTGGACTTACATTATAATTTTTGAAACTACTGCGTCTGGAAAAAGACTGGACTTTTGTGCTATATGAAGGCATTACTATAGGGTTTTAGTTTTTAGTTTTAAATAACCGGGTCTGGAGAAAAGACTATGCTTGATTCTCAATTTACTCATAGCGCGTATATTCACAATACGTTCAGTATAATTTAAAACAACAAAGACTTTGATTCCACCAGTTTTAATTAACTGGGTCTGGAGAGAAGTCTAGGCTCGATTCTCATTTTTATTCCACCGGAACATCATTATCGTATCTTAGTTTGGACTTATATCATAATATTTGAAACAATCGGGTCTGGAATAAAGACTTTGGACTTATATTATTATTTTTTAAACAACCGGGTCTGGAATAAAGACTTTGGATTTATATTATAATTTTTGAAACAACAGGGTCTGGAAAAAGACTTTGGATTTATATTATAATTTTTTAAACAACCGGGTCTGGTGAAAAGACTTTGGACTTATATTATCATTTTTGAAACAATCGGGTCTGGAATAAAGACTTTAGGCTCATATGATTATTTTTTAAACAACCGGGTCTGGAATAAAGACTTTGTACTTATATTATAATTTTTTAAGCAACCGGGTCTGGAATAAAGACTTTGGGCTCATATTATTATTTTTGAAACAACCGGGTCTGGAATAAAGACTTTGGATTTATATTAAATTTTTGAAACATCCGGGTCTGGAAAAAGACTTTGGATTTATATTATAATTTTTGAAACAACCGGGTCTGGAGAAAAGACTTTAGACTTATATTATCATTTTTGAAACAATCGGGTCTGGAATAAAGACTTTGGATTTATATTATCATTTTTTAAACAATCGGGTCTGGAATAAAGACTTTGGATTTATGTTATAATTTTTGAAACAACCGGGTCTGGAAAAAGACTTTGGACTTATATTATCATTTTTTAAACAATCGGGTCTGGAATAAAGACTTTAGGCTCATATGATTATCTTTTAAACAACCGGGTCTGGAATAAAGACTTTGTACTTATATTATAATTTTTGAAACAACCGGGTCTGGAATAAAGACTTATTTTTTAAACAACTGGGTCTGGAATAAAGACTTTGGATTTATATTATAATTTTTGAAACAACCGGGTCTGGAATAAAGACTTTGGATTTATATTATAATTTGTTAATTAACCGGGTCAGGAAAAGAGACTTTGCACTTTTGTGCTATATGAACGCATTACTATACGATTTTAGCTCAGAACGGATTTGCCAAAAATCCCTTCAAATTTATTACATTTGTGGGTAAAGTCATTATTACATTTGTGGGCGATCAAAAATTATTACATTTGTGGGTAAAGTGCATTATTACATTTGTGGGTGAAATTATTACATTTGTGGGTAAAGTGTTATTACATTTGTGGGTAAAGTGTTATTACATTTGTGGGCGTTATTACATTTGTGGGTGCAACACCCCCCCCCCTCAAAAAAAGAAAATAGGCTACTATAGAAAAGTTTAAGTCTGTACTATACATATACAGTAATTTACTGTAAATAGTGTGATTTTGCGTAATTTTGCATAAATTAGCACTATGAAATAGGATTCCAGTCATTGATATCGAGGCATCCTATCAAGAATTAATGATTTTGGTAACAGTGACACATATTGGGAACAAATTGTGAATTTTACAATTCGAAATGTCGATATATGATAAATTATGTGTTTTTACATATAATTTGCATAAACTTTGCATAAATTAACCTTAAGAACTGATTCATACTAACCAATTTTATAATAATCGACCTGCAGTTGAATATTTAGTAAAATAAGATCCAAATACACAAAAATTGGGCATTTGAAAATTATTTTTAGTGAGATATGGCGAAGTATGAGTTTTTTGCATAAAATTTGCATAAATTAGCATTTTAAAATAGGGTGCCCTTCACTGATTTTGGGGCACCCTGTCTAGAATTAATGCTTTTGATACCAGGGACCTACATGCAAAAAATGGCACTTTTGTAAATCCTGTCCCCAAAATTTTGCTAAGGCCCCTGACTATAAAGAACAGTATGATATTATGATACATGTACCTTGGAATGAAATAAGCATCATACATTGGATTGTCATAGTTATTGTTTAGACTAACTTGGATTGTTACCATGGAAGTAAAGACCCTTCCCCACACCAAAATGATAGGCATCTTCGTTTGACATGTACCTTCTGATAGTGCTTCTATGTGCCAACTCTTATGACAAATTGAAAAAAAAGCAGAAGTTACAGGCTTTATCAAATTTTGCACATAAAATTTGGTTACCATGGCAACCATGTCTCCACCCAAAATGATAAGGCGGTTTTGCTTTACCTTAATGGACATTTGAAGATGATTGGAGAAGAAACACAGCCAGTAGAGCACTCACAAGGAAATCTCTGCTATTTCCACATAAACTCTTCTTACCATAGAAACAATGTCTTCGCCCACACAAAAATCAATAGGCAGCTTTGCTTTATCATAAAGGCCTTCATATAACATTTGAAGATGATCGGAGAGGAAATACAGCTGAGAGAGCGCCCATAAGAACATCTCTGCTATTTCCAAAAACGCTTTTGTTACCATGGCAATGATGTCTCCACCCACACAAAAAATCAATAAAAATCAATAGGCGGCTTTGCTTTACCATAATAGTCCTTCATGCCACATTTGAAGATGAAGAATGAAGAAATGCAGCTGGTAGAGCATTCACAAGGAAATCTCTGCTTTTTCCAAAAAAAAATTGTTACCGTAGCAACGATGTCTCCGTCCACGCCAAAATCGGTAGGCGGCTTTGCTTTACTATAATAGACCTTCGTGCAAAATTTGAAGATGATCAGAGAAGAAATGCAGCTGGTAGAGCGCTGACAGGGAAATCTCTGCGGCGGCGGCGCGATGAGGCCAAATCCACAATAAGATACTAAATTCATTGAGCCTACATTGCCTTTGACCTTGCTTATCTGACCTGAAACTGAAAAAAAATATCTTCGTTTAACGTTTCAATGTTGTTTCCCCCAATAAATTATATGGTCAAAGCTCATTGGTCATAAATAACGTTCGACCTTACACAAATGAGTTTAAAACTCATGCAAGACGATCAGTGATCCTTGACATTAATCTTGAATAGGTTTTAAATGTTGCCGAGAAAAAAACAGGCGTACAAGTCCAGGATAGAAGAGGCATAACCTTGTTTTTATATTTATACAATAGTTTTTGATGGTTTCTTGTCAATTCGAGGATGCTGATTAGGAATCTGAATGATGCCACTCGTGTAACCTTGAGCATTTTCCGCAAATTGGCAAAATTCAATATGGCTACCCGTGAATATCCTCAAATTGGCCACACATTAGCTACGAAATGCATGAAATTTTGTGGCAGGAGTGAAATAATATCTGAAAAAAATAATTTTTGGCAAAATATTCATTTTCCTGATGTTTAATATGGCCGCCATAGGCCCTTGTATACTCTATTATGTACAGTATGAATAGAGAAAGCTAATTTTCGAAAATGAGCACTAAACTGCAAAAAATCGCGATGTATGAATGAAGTAATATATGCAAATCATCATTGCTAACGAGATATATCATTTATTATGTTATATATGGGAACATTTCTGTATTTTGATATCTAAAATAGCAGCCGCTGGCCCAAACAGTATTGCGTACAATGGCAATGGGGCCCAAAAAATTCACAAGAGTGATCACTAAAATGCATATTATTAAGATTAAACGAGTGGAATACTGACTAAAAACATAATTGTTAACGAAATATATTATTATGCCATGTATGTTTCATTTTGATATTCAAAATGGCTGCCAAAGGCCCTAAAAGTATTATGCACAATGAGAAAGAGGAGCACAGAAATCACAAGAGAGAGCACTAAAATGCATATATATGTGATGAATTAATGGGAAACCGTCTAAAAACATATTTTCTAACGAAATATATCATTCAGGTTTCAAGTTTGTGTTAAATACTGTATTTTGATTTTCAAAATGGCCGCCATAGACATTAACAGTATTATGTACAATGCAAAGTGGGAAACCAATATTCACAGGAGTGAGCACCATAAATGCACGTAATAGTGATCTATGAGTAAAATATTGTCTGAAAGCATAATTTCTATTAAGATATATCATTTATTCTGCCAGTTAGGTGATAAATACTGTTATTGGAAAGTAAAAATGGCCGCTACAGGCCCTTATGGTATTATGCACAATGTGAATGGGAACAAATTATTTCAACAGAATTTGGCTTTGCTTGGCCAAATGGTGATGTATGAGTGAAATATTGTCTGAAAACATGATTTCTAACAAAGTCATATCCTATGTAATTTAGATGATGAATACTGTATTTCAACATTCAAAATGGCTGCCATATGCTATTTTTGTTAACATTATTTGTCTCCACTCAAATTGTATATTATACGATAAGGGTCTGTGGTTGCCATTTTCAATTTTAAAATGCAGCATTTATCATCTTAATTACACAACATTATGATGTAATTCGTTATAAACTATGGTTTTAGACAATATTTAACCCTTACATAACAATTCATTATTATATGCAATATTCAGAGTCAAGCAAATCCAAATTCTGTCAAAATTATATGTCGCATGTTACAATGTACACAATACTTTTAGGACCTATGGCACCCATTTTGGATTTCAAAGTACAGTATTTATTACCTCCACGACCAATATGTGTTCTATTTAGTCAGAAATCATGTTAAGACAATATTTTTAATCGTATATCGCAGTTATCTGCATTCTATGATTCTCACTCTTGTGAAAATTAGTTTCTCCATTCGAATTGTGCATAACAAATATAGGGCCTATGGCGGCCATTTTGAATATGTTGAATGTCAAAATACAGCATCTATCACATAAATGGCATATTAAAGGTGATGTTTTTAGTCAGTATTTCACTCGTTTATCTTAATAATATGCATTTTAGTGCTCACTCTTGTCATTTTTTGGCCCCGGCCGTTGCCATTGTACATAATACTCTTTGGGCCAGTGGCGGCTATTTTAGATATCAAAATACAGCAAATTCCCCATATATGACATAATAAATGATATATCTCATTATTAGTGATGATTTGAATATATTACTTCGTTCATACATCGCGATTTTGTGCGGTTTGGTGCTAATTTTTGTGAAAATTAGTTTTCCCTATTCATAGGGTATACAATGGCCTATGGCGGCCATTTCGAATATCAGGAAAATAAATATTCTGTCAAAAATCATTTTTTCAGAGAGTATTTCATTCCTGTCACATGATTTCATGCATTTCATAGCCAATAGACAATATTGCGTGCATTAAAGTGCTCACTCTTGTGAATATTGGTTTCCCACTTTGCATTGTAAATAATACTGTTAATGTCTATGGTAGCCATTTTGAAAGTCAAAATACAGTATTCAACACAAACTTGAAACCTGAATGATACATTTCGCTAGAAAATATGTTTTTAGACGGTATCCCATTAATTTATCACATATATATGCATTTTATTGCTCGCTCTTGTGATTTCTGTGCTCTTCTTTCAAATTGTGCATAATACATGTACTTTTAGGGCCTTTGGCAGCCATTTTGAATATCAAAATTAAACATACATGGCATATTGATAATATATTTCGTTACCATTTATGTTATTAGTCAGTATTCTACTCATTTAATCTTAATAATATGCATTTTAGTGACAATTCTTGTGAATTTTTTGGCCCCCATTGCCATTTTACTCAATACTATTTAGGCCAGTGGCGGCCATTTTAGATATCAAAATACAGAAATGTTCCCACATATGACATAATAAATGATATATCTCGTTAGCAATGATGATTTGCATATTACTTCATTCATTCATCGCAATTTTTTGCAGTTTAGTGCTCATTTTTGCAAAAATCAGTTTTCCCTATTCATATTGTACATAATAGAGTATACAAGGGCCTATGGCGGCCATTTTGAATATCAGGAACATAAATATTTTGTCAAATAATACTTTTTAAGAGAGTATTTCACTCCTGCTACCCAATTTTATGCATTCCATAGCCCATGTGTGGACAATTTTAGGATTTTCATGGGTAATTTGCATATTTTGGCGGCCATATTGGATTTTGCCAATTTGCGGAAAATGCTCAAGGTTACACGAGTGGCATCATCCAGATTCGTAATCAGCACCCTCGAACTGACAAGAAACCATCAAAAAATATTGTATAAATAAAAAAACAAGGTTTGGTCAAGTTTCTACGGGGCCTATCCTGGACTATAAACTAGGGCCAGGAAAACTTGATATGATGGAAAAGTTAAGCACGCATTTATTGATTCACATCTCCCTTAAATCAAAATAATGAAAACTCGAATCGTCAGCAGAATAAATGTGCATATTCAGCGTAAAACGGGATATTTAAGTTCCAAATTATCCTTTTGTGCAGATTACTATCTCTCAAAACAAACAATGCGCGAGGGAAATTTAAAGTTTGTCTCGCCTGCAGAGCAGAGCAACACTAATATCATTTTCCGACGGCGACGGCGTCGTCAACATTGAAGTCTTAACCATGGTTAAGTTTTTGAAATGTCCTCATATCTTAAAAAATATATGGACCTTCTTCATGAAACTTGGACATAAAGGTAATCAAGTATTACTAAATATCCTGCTTGAGTTTTTGATCACATGAACAAGGTCAAAGGTCATTAAGGGTCAATGAATTTAGACCATGTTGGGGGAATCAATGTCGATATCTTAACCAAGGTCAAGATTTTAAAATGTCATCATAACTTAGTATTTGAATCTAGTTCATGAAACTTGGACATAAGGGTGATAGTGTATCACTGAGAATCCTGCCCGAGTTTTAAGTCACATGACCAAGATCAAAGCTCACTTAGAGTTAGAGTCAACGAACTTTGATCATGTGGGGGGTATTTATGGAATTGTCATTGTTTTGCACACGTCCTAGGTCACATGATCATAGTCAAAGGTCATATTGGGTCAATGGACATAGTATTTTACTATCATATGAGTGTTTTCTTTTGTGAACAATTATTCAATAGCTGTTTTCGAAGTCATCACTGCTGCTATATTGGATCGCGTAATGCAGGCGAGAGAGCAAGAGGCGTTTCACTTGTTAAATAATGACCTGAAAGTTTTTCATTTTCCAATTGTTATCCTCGCCTTATTTCATCCATCCTTCTTCGATCTCTTATCTTTTGGGGGTTTTGTCTTCTCTCCTACTTTTTTCTTTCCCCCTTTTTAGCCGTTATTATGGGCAGGGGGAAACAGGGGTCGGTAGCTAGATAGGGGGCAAGAGACAACACATTTCCGGTTTTATTATGATGTGAACATGATTTTGAATGATTGTGCGCGAGCATTGGTGCGAATCTTAATGCTGCTTCGGTCCCCTGGATCTGCTTATGACGTGTCTTAGAAACCAGTAATCAAATGGTATCCAAGGTAGCATTGGCATGTTCATGACGGAGCCGCGGATGCAATAAACATGACTAACAGGAATATTCGCTGTTGCAGATGATGGATGCGATGAAGGTGAGTACAGTTCAATTTTTATTAATTATAGAATATCGCGTAATTTTCTTTCCCATTGTATATTTCCAATTCGAGGTGGTGTAGAATACGACGGATGATTTCGAGTACAAGATCATAGCGGTGGGGATGAATCTGAGTTAACAAAAGTGATAGATGTATCTATCATGCATCTACACTCTTAAAAAATGAAGTGCTAATTTAGCATTTAAAGAGCGTGTATAGTGACTGCATTTCGGAGGGCTGATTTGTCTAGTTCAAATTTGAACTAGACAAATCAGCACTCCGAAGTGCAGTCACTATACACGCTCTTTAAGAGCTAAATTAGCACTTCATTTTTTAGAGTGTAGAATGTCCTACCAATCCTAAATTGCGAATGCGAAGCACGAGCTAAAATTTGTTGATATTTTGACTTGAAAATCATACATTTTTACAGTTTCTTATATACATAATTATACTTGCTTATATAGCGCTTAATACTTACTTTGTCAGAAGTCTCTAAGCGCTCTACAGTATGGCAGTATATGCAGCATAATTACCCTGGCTTTAGCAGTGCAGCTGTTACGCGCGCTGCGTTTCAAGGAATAAATTCCTGCCAGGTACCCATTTACCTCACCTGGGTTGAGTGCAGCACATTGTGGATCAATTTCTTGCTGAAGGAAATTACGCCATGACCCTCTGTTTCAGAGTCCGGAGACTAATCCACTGGGCCACAACGCTCCACTATATAAAGAACTAACCAATTCAGATTCCGCGTCTGTAATTCAATAAGCTGTGTATCTCAATAAACATAATGCGAGCGCGAAACGCGAGCTGAAATATTAGATTTATTTCCCTCGAAAGGGAACCTTTTAAGCACCGCCCAACGAGAAGGAAAATTATAGAGAGGATATGGATCTCACTAAATACATGTAGCAAGCGAAGCGCGGGCAGATTTTTATATTGGATTATTCATTTCCGTTAAACAAAATAAACAAATTATAACCGAAGTAACAGTACATATTCAAATTAAAATATACACACAGTATAGGAAATATAACATTGTTTCAGCCTGTCACTCTAACAAGTTTAAACTCTTAAAACAACTTGTTTAAAAAAATTAAACAATAGTTGTTACAGTGATGAGCTTGAACAACTTGCTTGAAATGTTAAACAGCGTTTTTGCTAAACAGCGAAATCATTAACTGCCTGGTAGCACTTGCTTGACGATTAGGCTATTGCTAAAATGCGAATGCATAAAGCGAACATTTTGCTTTTGAGTTTAAGCATTTGCTTGGGGTTTTTTCAAGCTACGTCAGAGCAGCTAGAGCGTTTGCTTGATCGTGACATTCACGTTTTAAAATTATAATCCCCACTTTTCGCTGTACAACGCCGACGGACTTTAGGACGGTATATTGATTTTGGAAGAGACTTTTGGGCCCGTCGCAAAACACTGCCCTGCAAGGCAAGTTGTGTGACATCCGCAACGGAAACATTCAATCAGTGTTTCGTGTGCAAAATTCTGGTTGCAACTATGGTATTACTAGTTGATTTGACAGTTCCATAGGCTCAATACAAGAACCTAGAAATGTTCTTTCCGATGAAGTTTTTTTCTTGATTCGTGTTCCTATGGGGTCCTAGAACAAATTCAGCTTGGTTGCCCAAAGGTGCCGTTTGGGCAATTTTTCTAATTTGCATAAATCCAAAATGGCCGCCAGATAACATCTTGAAACCTAACTTTTGAACCCCTTGACCCAAAATGATGAGTAATGACCCTTTCTTATGGGTTTGGGGTTTGTAGAACAGATTTCTATTATCATTTTTGCATTATAAGATCATCTTCAGGTAAAATCCAAGATGGCCGCCAGAAGCCATTCTGAAAAAATTGACTCTTGATCCCCTTGCCCCAGAAAAAGGAGTTATACCTCTGTTTTGGGGTTTAGGGGTGTGTAGAATCTCTTTCTGCTATCTATTTTGCAATATAATGTCATCTTCAGGTCAAATCCAAGATGGCCGCAAGAAGATGCCTTATGCGGCCATTTTGAAAAATAAACTTCTGAACCCTTTGTCCCAGAATCATGATTGATACCTATTTCCGTGAGTTTCTGTTAATAATTTTACAATATTGGATCATCTTCAGAACAAATCTAACATGTCCAAGATGGCCGCTAAACGCAATATTATAAAAAGAACTACTTCCCGTGACTATTGAACCTTGAAGAAGTACTCTCCCTAACGCGTACACGCTGTCCTGAAGAGGTTAGTATTATGTGTAGGAGATCATGTAAGGGAATTTCAATGAGAATGATTCATTTCTTTTAATTACTTCATTTTTAGTTCGAGGTCAAATCATGTCTAAGATGGTCAGATGGTTGATAGATTTCGTCATTAATCACTCACTTTACAATAAAGCCATTCAAGGTTTTGGCTACGATCTATTTCGGGAGAAATAATTCTTGTTTTTTATACTCCCATCTCACTAGATAGCGATTCCGCTGCGATCGTCAACCTTGATCTTTTCTGAAGCGGCAAGGATCGCCACCATCTTCCTGGTCGCCACAAAATTTTGAACATGTTCAAAACTTACGTAGCGAGATCGCGGAGGTGCTAAAGCGCATCATAATCGAGTCAAGAGCGTATTACAAACGACATATTCGTAGCTGTAACGAAGCTCCAACGCACAAAGCGTAGTAGAAGCGCATTAAAAGCGGCACCGATCGCCCGTTTCCAAGACAATTCTGCTACGCTGCTTTCGTTTACGAGGCGACTGCCTTGCGCTCGACACGCTTCACACCGTTTCCACCACGACGCTTTCCTTTGGGTGGCACGTGGCACACGTTCTCAGCCCGCTGCAGGCATTCGCGTTGCGCTTTTGCTGCGCCGCTGATGACTGGCCAGCGATTGAGCAGCGACCGTCTGCGCTGCTATGAAACAACGTGCCGATGGTAGCGGATTATCACATTTTCAACAGATTACGAGGCGACACCACGACGTTTTCAAATATACTTCCCAGAAAAAGGACCAAAGAGGGAAGCTGCCCAATCTGTTATGCCGGCGGTCCAAGAGGAAGCGAACAAGAGGTTATGGTGGTGGTAGAGGAGGAGGAGGAAGAGGAGGAGGAGGAGGTATAGTAGGAGGATGAAAATCTAACTGCTGAGCCAGCTTGAAAGAGAAAAAAAAGGACGCTCCCATGTCTTGATGACGAAATGATTACCTCCGCAAAAATATATAAATTGAATATGTTTTAAAAATAGAATGAATTCTAACTACAGTGACAGTAAACAATATTAAAATTTTAATGATTCGATCACTGATGTATTGATTGGGAAAGCACACTTTATGGGGATTCTGGCATTGTGCCCCCCCCCCCCCTTATGAGTGCTCTCACATCAGTAGACTACTTCTTGAAAGCAAATTTGAAAGGAATTTACCTAACAATTTTGAGTGACAAACTTTTGTGGAAAAAAATAAACAAAATATAAAACATTTTTATGCTCTTTTATGAAATTCTGGATGCATCCCTCATATTAACTATTAGGCTCATCGACATCTTTTGAGTGAAATTTTAATATATATTGTATATTATGACTTAAGTGACAGCCAGGATCGGACCCAGTATCTTTTTGGCCTCCTCCTTCTACTGTCCTCGTATCAGGTCCTCGTATTCAACTTCTAATTGAAGTTGTTGTATAATGCTAAGATGTATAAGTCCAACCAAATTCTGGACATCCATCTTGGTTGGAGGTTGGCAATCGACTGAAAAATGTCTCATGTGCCGCGATCAATATGCCGATTGCTTGAAATCGTTTCAAGAGCCCATCATGAACGTAACACAATCGTTCCATTCGTAGCACCACCGTACCGAGGTCCTAATTAGCGTATGGGCTCGTTGTACGGTCGCTTTGATCGCAGAAGCAGCGCATCACATCTGCCTCAAATCGTGGCAAGAGAGTGGCAGCGTCGTACTCCCAGCGTATTACCATCGCCTTCAGCGCAGGTCCGTCGCAGTGAAGGTGTAATGCAATCGCCTCGCAGGGCTAAAAATAGAATTCGAGGACGATTCTGCTACGCTTTGCGGGATTTAGACAGATCGCCATGGTCGCCAAGGTCTCCATGATCGCCATCCTAGTGAGATGGGGGCCTTATGTCCAACCGTACTTTTTTTTATTGAAAGGACTTCTATTATTGAATTAAATAGAGAATTTTCCGCAGGCCTATTTAACAGAAAAATAGTTAAGTTAGTACCTTCCTTTATAACTATCATTGGACCTTTTGTCCTGACAAGAGCCATTGACTTGGTCAGCAGGAGTGCACTATTTAGCCTCCTGCAGAAGATAACCCCCAAGACCGTTCCCTGGTCATTATCATTCCATGAGCACAGTTTGCTGCTACAACACTGGAACACCTGGCACCTTTCCTCAGTTCCTGTGTGTGTGTGCAGGGGCATGAAGCAAGGCTGCGCCTGGCCCCGTCATTCTTTGGGATCTTCTTCTCCAAGCTTCCCAAGTGTGCATTTGGCGAATGCACAGAAGGCTTCTATATCCGTACCAACGCAGATGGGCCGGAACTGAACATCGATCGACTACCTGCCAAAACAATGGTCAGGATGGTTCTCATTCGTGAGATATTGCACGGAAACGATGTCGCCCCTGCCTCTCAAGAAGTAGGAGTACAAGACCTAGTCATACAGCCGCCTGTCATGTGCATGTAGGGAGTTTGGATCACCTATCAGCCTGTGAAACAGAAATCCTGATCGACTCAAGACACTGACTGTCCTCCAGATATCTCTATCAACAGCACGCACTCGTCTGGTTGTGGTGGACTCCTCACCTACCTTGGATCACCTATCTGTCTAGCCACCTTTCACTGAACAAGGAGATAAGCACCAGGAAAGAAAAATCTGACACAGTCATGGCAAATCTCCTGTACGGAAGTAAGTCCTGGAAAATGTACACCAACTAAGAAAAATGGATAAACACCTTCCATATCAGCTGCCTCGGACGTATCATGCATATCAAATGGCAGGACAAAGTTAAAATTACAGAGGCCCTTCAGCGTACGTGCAACCCCAGCTTATTCTCACTCCTTTATAGTCAAAGTCATGTTCGCCGTATGAAAACCTTGGCGAATCCCAGAAGGGATTCGTCAAGATAAGGCAAGCTGTGTGCTTGGTCTCACCCCATTTGTAGATCACACCTTCGTTATGAAGACACCTGAAAACGTGACATAAAACTTGCCGGCATAGACACCAACACTTATGAAGAAATATATGATAGTCGCCATTCTAGGGAGAGCTAATAAGTACAGGGGTCAAGACGTCAGAAAATAATCGGAATGGTAAATTGGCAGACCAAAGACCTAGGAGGAAGGTAAGGGCAGTATTTCTATACCTGTCTCAGCGCCATCCTCCACCAGAACAAATTTGCTCTAGAGACTGCCACTCTAGAGCTGAGTTTTACAACCACTCTCGAAAATGTAAGACATAGCGCCACACCATCGTTTTTTAAAACGAACTGATGCCTACCAATCATTGGACACATTGATATAGGAAAAATATGGAGAAAACACTTTGAATTTAAATAAGACTCCAAAAGCCTATTCAGTAAAAAGTATGGATGGACATTAAAACAAATACAAAATACACGAAATGGATCATAGCCAAAACCTAAAGAGGATTCATTCTAAGGTGAGCAGTTAAGGTCGAAATCTTATATCTCAGATGTGACTTCACCTCGACCTAAAACTTTAGAATTAATAAAAGAAATGAGTATTCTTACTAAAATCCCTTTACATGAGCTCTCTCGGAAAGTAGTTTTTTCAAGATGGCGTTTGGCAGCCATCTTGGATTTGATCTCAAGATTATCCTTTATGCAAAATTACAACATAATTTGAAGCAAGATACCCCATGACTCACCAATAGAGTTAATGTTCATGATTCTGGGGCAAAGGGTTCAAAAGTTAATATTTCAAGATGGCGTCAATATGAAGGCCATCTTGGATTTGACCTGAAGATAACATTATATTGCAAAAAAAGATACCAGAAATGGATTCTACACATCCCAAAACCCGAAAGAAAGGTATTACTCATCATTCTGGGCCAAGGGGTTCAAAACTTAAGTTTCAAGATAGCATGTGGCGGCCATTTTCGATTTATGCAAATTAGCAAAATTGCCAAAAGTTGCCGTTTGGGCAACCAAGCTGAATTTGTTCTAGGACCCCATAAAAACATGGATAAAAAAAAACTTCATCGGAAAGAACATTTCTAGGTTCAGAAAATGTCAGTCGACTATACAGCGATATATCCTATTTACGACGAGACTCCAGAGCCACAGTTTGGTTCCTCCAAGAGCTCAAGGGGCCGCCCGGGGAGGGGCACTTCCATTGACAATTGGATTCTACTGACGATTACTTGAACTAAGGAGCAAAAGCATTTGCTCGCTCATTTTTATACATAGAGAATCAAGCAAAAGCCTAGCAAAAGCAATTGCTTCTTTTATGCATCTGACCAAATGGGTCGATTCGTTGTCCCATTCTGCGCATATGATGCGCTATTCTAGTCACCTGGTTTATGCAATATCTATATCCTGCTATGCCAGACCTGCTGAACTATGTGCCTATCCTCAGAAGAAATGAAATGACCATTGGACATAATGTACCAATGAGGTAGCTGCAAACTTTATCATTTAGCTAACACCGCTTTCGCGTCAAATTGAGTGTTGTGACTGAGTTTATTTTGTGCCTCAACACCAACACCATCCTTCAAAATACCCCGATGAAACAAATTTCGTTTCAAGCCTAGGCATATTAAAGGGGGGGTGGAATCATATCTGCGTGCATATATATTATTGAATAAATGCAATATTGTTTCTCCCATACTTTTTGGTTTGGATGCGTGACGCTTCACATCTTCTGTTATTTCTGAATTTAAACATAAATTATGATATACCTCAGATTAAAAAAATAATGATTGGATTATTCTTTGGTTTATACAGCAAAAACTCTGGGGTTGTTAAACAACAATAATTTTGTTTTGGTCTAACACCAGATAAGTATTTATACTACATCAATTAGTTTGAAAACAGCATCTGTTTGATTCCACAATCGTGTTGTTTCAATACTTCTCTGGTGTGGACATATAGATTCCGGGCTGGTGTTAAATCAACACGGAGTTTTAGCAGTGTATTCTATTTGTCATACAGTTTTATTGGAATGGAAAATGTTTATATATATTTACTAGTATTGGAATGGAATGACTTAATAATGATGATAATAATATGCAACATTTATATAGCGCTTGATACAAATGTAAGCGCTGCATACTATTAAATTCAAAAGTCAGTAAGATAATCGTAAGCAATATGTCTCATTAGATAAATTCATTTTTAATAGGACATTGTAAGATGTTGAGTGCCCAAAGGTTCAGTAGGGCCATTTTTGTTTTTATATGAAAAGGACTGTAAAATTTCTAAAAAGTTAATCAAATAGGTAGTATTTGTAGATGACAATAGTGTGTATTTGTGTTTCATATCAAGACTTTACAGTTGGTCAATACACATTTCATGTCGATTTCGACTAATTGTTGTTTGAAGACAAATTTTCAAAAAAAACCCGATTTGACTATTGTTGGTTCTTTTTTACCTCAAACTACAGATTAAATACATTTTACTAAAGAACATGGGCATGCGTTACTTCATCTGGATTTTTTAAATTTGCTCTGCGGATACAGAATTGGCTTCCAAACATCAACAACGAAATCTGAGTTCATTACTTTGCCAGGTTTAACCGTTTTGTTGTTTCCCATTTCTATTAGATACCGTCCCATGGCATGAGCTTCAAGACCAAGAGCGATAATAACACATTCACAATGTAGGCCATGAACCTGAAGTGAGGTCATTCTCAGGGTACGAGATGTGATCACAAACCATTCATGGAAATCCTAGACGATGCTGGTACATGGATCATGACGTCACCGTCTAGTCTGTATTCTCAGACTTTTCTGCTGAAAGGCATGCCTGCACCATCAACATTTCTCCCTCATTATAGATCATAATTATGATATATTTTGGCCAATGTCCGATTGAAATAAATAAGATCGAGTATTCTGCGAAAGGAAGATTGCCACTCAATTTGGGGAGAACAGTAAGATACATAATAACGTAGCCTACGTACTGTATATTAAGCCCTGGCTATGCCATTGCCTGAGCATATCCAGATGGGTGGAGTAATGACGTCAGAGTGGCAGTGATCTCAGGCCGACAGAAAGTGTGTACGTTGCTTATGTTCAATTTATTGTTTTAATACTGAATGTTGACAAAGTCCTGGTTTTAGAGCAGCATATTGTTTTCAGTATGATTTAAATTAGTTGTTTGAATTACGTGAACATTGGAAACCCTTTTCAACTCGCTTAGCTTAGACTAAACATTATTTTAAGGGACCTTAATTCACATGGCGGAAGGTTACTCATGTGATGAGGCTAAAACGCGAATGGGGATGGATAAAAATCATTATCATCTTCATACAACAGGAAGGCTATAAACCAATTAGGGTACCATTTATGGTAACATTTTCAACTTTAAAGGGAGGGGTTTAAATAGGTCTCCTCCCACCCCAAAAAGGGGTTATGCAATGACATAACAACGTACCTGGCTTTTTTGCATAACACAAAATGTGCTAAATCTCGTTGTTCATTGGAAGCCGCCATATCCGACACAATAGTCGCTAAACCATTCAGTACATTAAGATCCATGTATAGTCATGGCAGAGAAATTATCTCCCACTTCCCTGATCATAAACTCTGTGATGTTATTTCTATCAACAACAAAAAACATACAAGGGTCAGATCTAAGATGAACTTAGCTGTAAAGATAGGCTGAGTTGTATAAGGGGTCATCTCCGAAGTGTGTATCATGGACCCTACAAGGTTATGTATCATCATGTATTTAAAGGACTGCGAGTGACCACTCATATAAAATGTCAACTCGCCATTATTTCAACGCTAGATAATGTAAATATCCTTAATTGAATTTTTCTTACCTTGAATTTACCTCGAAGACCACATTTCAAAAATGTTAATCTTACCTTCTGTAGTTATTCTTGGTACCTAAACATTTGAGTTTAAAGATGCTAAGAAGTAAAGAATTGCAGGCTAATCACTATTCATTCATTTTCGGTAAGATAAAATATTCATGTCCATGAAGAATAATTAAATGTATTTTTCCTTTTTTCTGTTAACTTTGTATGTGTCAGTCTTCGGACTGTTTTACAATGTCTTCTCATAATAAACCGAATTGAATTGAATTGAATACTGAATTTGTCTTATTTTGAATTTACCATGAAGGCTGCATTAAAAAAATGTCAATCATACCTCCTGTAGTTATTCTTAGTGCTTAAACATTTGAGTTTAAAGATGCTAAGAAGTAATGAATTGCAGGCTAATTACTATATATTCATTTCTGCTAAAATATTCACGTCCATGAATAATTGTGTAGAAACATACACTCATTTACAGAAATGAAATAAATCTACATCAGCTGTTGAAAAATGATAAACCTAACAACTTTTTTGGATTTAGAAATCAGGAATTGGAATTAAATCCACTTTTATTAGCCTTCAATTTGTACAGAAATAGTTCCAGTTGTAAAAGCCCCGCCATGATGAATCAAGGCTGCAAGTCAATATGGACGATCAAGTCCTTCGTGTACACTGGTTAGCACAAGTACTCATCGGTACGTATCATACTATGGTTATATATTTTAATAGTATTTTAGATTCAATCTAAATACATATAGTGAAATACAACACACAAACCGCCAAACTTCAGTATTACATGTTGATCCGGTTTGAAAGGTGGGATAGGAATAACAATCATATATTGCGTTGTCGACAATCGGTGTTAAGGCAGTGCCACACCATTTTGAACAATACTTATGCCTTTGGTTTCTTTGTTTACAGAGTTTAACCTGTAGTGGAAGGCACGGTAAGTTGAGCATAGGGGCCAGTTGAGCCACCACCCTCAGGGAGTCCAATAATGAATGAGTCAGACATTGTGGTGGTGTCATGTATTGATGGAGGAGACAAAGCATTGGGGGGGGGCACAGCATTGTTCACAGACAATGCAGTGCCCCCCCCCCAATGCTTTGTCTCCTCCGGGTCACGGTCCGCTACTGCCGTAACCCAACCACATTTTTTTTTTAAACAAAAAGTTTTTTTTTGAGGGAAAAATACAAATTTCAGCCAAAAAAGTAAAAAAGGGTGTGAAATAGACGAGTGCTTTTTTATAGGACCATGTCTTTAAATATAATAAAGACATAAGAACAACGTTGTAAGTCCAAGTATGAATCTTCATTCTTGTCGTAGTTGTTTACATGATGGATGCATAAGAAATGTGTGGATGCGAAAATGTCGCATTAAGTTAGGACTGGGGTAAGTTGAGCAAACCAACACGGGGCAAGTTGAGCCATGGTAATTCTTAGGTTAATGTATATAAAAGAAATCGTAAAATCGTAACATAAATTTTTAAGAATCAATAAATGCGAAAATCTATTACATTCACGAAGTCACACATTGCCGTGTGAAATATTTGGTCTTGCCTCGGCCTACTGTATGTTGATTATTAAGAAAAGCTGGAAAACGAAAAGTTTGTAATGTTTGGAAATTCATATTTGTTCCGAATTTATTAGAATCGTCTTTATTGGTGTAACAGTGTAATCATCATGATTAACGTGTGAAAAATCATACATGTAGCTTGGAAAATAAACTTGGAAAATAAATAGTGTTGAAATCATCAGCGTGTTTTTTGTCTGTGTACGTGAACAAATTTTCGAAAATGGTAATTAATCAATAACGTAGATTGAGAGGGTTGAGCCAGATAAAGAAACCATGGGTAACATTTCCCTTCTCAAATCCGACAACCCCCACCCCAGCTTGTAAGACCCTGCATCTACATTATCATGCACTAATGCATGTTGTGTGTTATCGGTGTAGTACTCGTGCATAACTGTGTACATACCATTATCATACTCATATTCATCATTTATGAATACTGTATTGTTCACTGTTCATGGCTGAACACCTGGATGTATTTACTCAACGAAAAACACACGAGGCATGTAACATATAGCTTAGTGATTGATCATGGGACTGTTGTTTACGACTGATCATATATAATAACCAACGCGATCAATGGTAGAACTCAGCCAAACGATTAATTGCATGGCTTCAATGTTACGGGGGCCCTGCATTAATCATGCGCTCATGAAAAGTGGGATTATAAAGATAATAGACTTGGAAATTCCCTAAAAAGATCACTGAGAAACTTCGTATCACGGATGATTCCCGTAGGTTAAAAAGGGGAGTATTTGAGAACTTTTTTATTTGGGTAAAAAGCACGTCACTGAACACAGGAATCCTATACAAATTATTATGTGTATGTTTACGTAGAAAGAATATCGTTTTAATTTTAAATCTGGTTTCGATTTGACTGCAGCATAACATGCAGTTTGGGTGAAAAGTGAGTTATGGTTGCAGAGGTATGTGTTATAAGAGAGTCTTGCGCGTAAGGTATTACGTTGATCTGAAAATGACCTTTGACCTTACCCTGTGGCCTCCCACTGCAGCATAACATGAAGGTCCCCGCGTACATCTACCATCCAACTTTGGTCGAAAAGTGACTTATTGTTGCAGAGTTAGGTGTCATAACAGAGTTTTGCATGTAAACTTTAACGTTGAACTGAAAATGACCTTTGACCTTACCATGTTACCTCCGACTGCAGTATAACGTGCAGGTCCCCAAAATCCATTTATCATCCAAGTTTGATTGAAAAGTGACTTAAGGTTGCGGAGTTGGATGTCATAAGAGAGTCTTGCATGTAAACTTTAACATTGACCTCCTGAAAATGACCTTTGACCTTACCGTGTGACCTCCGACAGCAGTATAACATGCAGGTTTCCTAAGTACATCTACAATCTAAGTTTGGGTGAAAAGTGAGATATGGTTGCAGAGGTATGTGTCATAAGAGAGTCTTGCAAGTAAACTATAACGTTGATCTGAAAATGACCTTTGACCTAACCATGTGACCTCCAACTGCAGCTTAACGTGCAGGTCCCCAAAATCCATTTATCATCTAAGTTTGATTGAAAAGTGACTTAAGGTTGCGGAGTTGGATGTCATAAGAGAGTCTTCCATGTAAACTTTAACATTGACCTCCTGAAAATGACCTTTGACCTTACCGTGTGACCTCCGACTGCAGCAGAAGATGCAGATTCCCCCCCCCCCCACCCCAGTCCATCTACCATCCAAGTATGGTTAAAAGTGACTCTACGGTTGCGGATATAGGTCTCATAAGAGTCTTGCATGTAAACTTTAACGTTGACCTGAAAATGACCTTTGACCTTATCACGTGACTCCTGACTGCAGCAAAACATGCAGGCTCCACAAGTCCATCTACCATCCAAGTTTGGTTGAAAAGTAACTTACGGTTACATACTGTACATGTTAAACGAATGTGAAAATCAGGTTATATCTTGTAAGTCATGTATCAAATCGCCATTTCAAATGCAAATGATGCGTTGTCTCGGTTTACTGACGGTTGGTCTAATATCACTTGGTCTAATCTTCAGAAGGGTAGGCCATATATTTATTTCTTAAATGTAAATGAGAAATGCGAGCGGATGGGAAGGAATAAAGCGAAGAATAAACTAAGAGGAAATGAGAATGACAAAGATTGAATGAAGAAGCCCTACATTAAATTTTAAAAAAAGTTGATGAAGAAGAAGCATGCAAGGGATAAAGGGAAAAGAAAAAGGAAAGGGAGAGAAAAGGGGAATGAAAGGGAGAGGGAAAAGAAAAGGAAGGAAAAGAAGGAAGGGGAGAAAGAGAGGGAGTAAATTAAAGAAGGAAGTACATTTTTTCGATCTAGTTAGTATCATAGTTGACTGTATTTCCTCTCTTTTCTGTATCTAGAAACTAATCCGACATTGTTTTGATATGGCAGAGGAACTGAAATGATTAATGATCTGGGAGCAGCCTTCTACAAATGATCTTCTCACAATGATTAACCGAGAGCGAAGGATCAGGTAAAATACATATCTGTACAACGGCAATTGCTGTTGGTGTTGATAATATAGTATTACGTAATTGTTGCATATTAAATATAACTCAATATTTGGAAATATACATACATTAAATTTTAACAGTAAGTGCTAACTTCACATTTTGGAAGTTTGTTTTACTCAATCCTTTATATAAAAAAAAGGATTGAGTTGTTGATCTGTTTTATGAAGTACGTGTCTGACGCAGCTGGAAAAATATTTCTTTATTGGCAATCGATCGGCTTTGCCTGCATTTCGATATCACTTTTTTATGCTTGAAAAAAAATACTAATACAGAATTGTGGGTAAATTTTAAAGACATTATAAGAAATACATTGTATTCTGTTAAAATATTTTTGGGTTACTTTCTACAAACCAGCTGATTTTTTTTTCTTTTTTTTTTGCCGAGAATGGGCTGCGAGGGCTCATAGCAGCAACGTATTGCTATTTTTTATAGTGGTAGGCCTAATCACTTAAACAAGAATACGTTAGCTGAGGAGAATTACCAATGTAATTGTTTCTAAAAACAGCGTTTGAGATTGAAAAAAAATGAAAAAAGTGCAAATCAGTACAATCAGGCTGCCAAGTCTATAATTCGTCATTGTCAGAGTGCCCATAAATCATATTACTTTCCGTCAGTAATTGAGATAATGTCTACTCCTGTAGAGTTAAATATCTTTTTATATAAAATGATGCCTGTCGCAGACTGGTAGACCTAAATGAAGTATATTTGTTTAATAATTCCAATTCATAAGTTTTATGTGATTCAATGTGTTCATTTATGAACGGCCATCCTTATCTCTGTGATATGTTTCCACTTTCCTTCTTTTCAAGTCATCTTCTCTTTAAGAATATTCCACAATGTCCTGGCAGTAAAGCTTTATTCGGCAATATATTTAATGAGATAAAGTAATTACTGTTATTTCTGCAATTTGCAAAGATACACGAGAAGGCTACACAATATGCTGAGGAATTTTGTTATTTAAGGCAGACAATAGAGCTTCCTCGACAGTGGAAAAGAACAATAGGCTTAGCTATTTTGTTGAGATTGTTGATTTCACTGAGGTCATTCAAAAGTCTTCTGGAATTTGACTGCTCCTGAAAGAAGGAAAATGTTCTTTTAAAGACAATACCAGAAGCTTCCAATACTAGAAACCTCTAGAATAGTGAATAATTTGTATATATAAACTGGCAGTTTCTTCAAGGACATTATCATATCAGATCAGAATTAAGAGTTTCACGCCAGACTTTATGTCAGAGCCAAGTTTATTTCCACCTGGAATACTTATCTTCTGTGGAATCATTTGACGCCATCAATGAACGGTTTGCAGTTATTTTGAGAGAGGAATTCTCAGTTCTCATCAAGATCATCAACCTGTTTAATGAACACTCTACAACCCATGGATTGCTGAAATTGTCTGTTAATCATCATCAACATCGTCTTCACGGACATTTCAACTCGGTACAGTGACTTATCTTATTCATCGTGCTTCAACATCTGGGGACTGTTTCATCAACATTTTTGCCTGACAAGTTGTCAGATCTGACATCTTTCCTTGATTCTGATTGGCTGAGAGGTACTGTTACTATAGTAACTGTCGGATAAAATAGGACTTGTCGGATAAAACGTCCGACAAGTCCCTTCATGAAACGCTCCCCAGTTTCATCATCGCCATCATTGTGAACTTTAATTTACGGAATCTTCGACAACCAACTTGGATCTTATTTGGATTATATACTGGACTATCATAACTGTGAACTATAATCAAGACGTCAAGATATGTAAAAAAGTTATTTTTTCGGAATAGACATGAAATGAAGCACTCATTTACAAGGGAAAAATATATGAAAGAGCGTTATCATTTATTTATATTTGTTAATCATTTCCTGTAATAAAGAGGAAATCAAAATCTAAATTCAATTTTTTTCATCGTGTGTGTTTTCAATGAATATTCTATATTTAATGTGTCAATACATAAGAAAATGCATTAGACCATTTTGTACACACCTTTTTAGGTAAGATTGTTATCAGAGGCTGTACTTTTATTTTATTTCATTAATCATGTAATTCTAGAATTTATTATCATGACTGTGTTTATTACTGTAATTGCATTGATTCAGGTTGCAAATATAATAAAATTTAAAAAGGATATGAGTGAGACAGTGTTGAACCGATGTTTACTATTTCATTTATAACAATTACCATTTATGGAAATTCATGTAAACACGTTTGAAAACGGTGTTAAACATCCCGTGATTGAATATCAGATTAATTGTTTGCTATTTATGGATTTTCAATGTACACTGACATACAGAAAATATCGTCGGCATGTAATTGACATTGACTAGAGTGTATTAAAAATTATTCAAAAGGCACAAGGCTCTCAGGTTAATATTATAAACATTCAAGGGAGAAAATAACTTGTGAAATATAACCTTAATCCCTCCATGTAGTTTCGTAATCATAGTGAGATTTGACAAAAATAGTCTTTAGCCATGGTAAATAACAATGTTCTAAAAAGATGTTTCACACAAATGCCTTTCTTTAAAAAATGCATTGCTTACAATCAGGTAGCAAAATATATATATATATATATATATATATATATTAACGAAAATACATTCCACTTGATGTGTCTTTATCAAGTGATGAGTATAATGATACTCTCTCTCTCTCTCATCCTCTATCACTCCTACCAAGGTTAAAATCATATTTCCTATATCTATTTTGCACCTGGATCACCTACATTGTGACGTCGACTACTGCAACCATGGAAACGGTCACTAGTAAGTTTTTAGTATCTTGTTAGAATAGTTTTGACATGATGCTATCAAAATACATCAAACTATAACCTTCCGGAATAACTAGGACAGATACATCTATCTCAAAGCAATTCCGTGATTCTTTACACTTTCTAGGGACGATGTTGTATGTGGACTCGGGGGCAGCATTCATGAATTTTATTTTCGGATGATGCGTCCCTCTTTGACGGCTTTACATACACTCGTGAAAAGATTCATATTTCCAGTGAATAGCTTTTTCCGTTTGTTTTATACTCTTAATTTTGAACGGGCTCCATTTGCTTTGGGGACTTTCATTTACCTATTTTGTTCGATATAAATATCATATGCTAAACGAACCCCTGATTAAAGGGAAAGTTAATTTCTCATATCAACTGTTATAGAGCTTGTAAAGTTAAAAAAATATTAACATAACTTATGTTATCTGTTATGATTTCCAGTGTCATTATGAACTATTTTCGTTCAGTGTGTCTAAATTTTTTATAATAATTCCGTACACAGATCTGACATTGGATTGCACAATACGAATCCCGATTACATCTCCCGGATATCCTTCCCGATACGAAAATAATATCTTCAAAAAATGGTACATCGATGCACCTCGTGATAAAAGGATCCTGGTCACTTTCCATTACTTTAGTCTGGAACAATACAAGGATTACATAGATATCATAGACGTGGAAAATAAAATTTACACAGGGGAGAATATGCAATTTCCTCCATATCTGGCGACGGGGCACACTCTCCACATAGATTTTGCTTCATCTCCACTAGGTAGAAGGAAAGGTTTCAATGTTTCAGTGGCCTGTCATGAGCCACCAAGTAAGTATGGCGGGGAGAGAATATCAGTTGGCATACCATAATCCAGAAGTGAGGTTAAATAAGTCAATTACAAAATGTTCTAATTTGTACTTTAATTGTCGGGTTAACGGGAAGTACAAGTAAATACAATGTTTAGTTTATTTTGTATCCTTTGTTAATATTATCTTCGTACTCTTTCCCCCTTTATGACCGTTACACTGCTCTGTTCTGATCTTGTTATTTCAAAGCACGTGACAATATTTCAGTTCGTTTAATGGGAGGTGTTAAACCATCAGAAGGATTCATCGAACTTTCGGGATCATCAGGTGAATGGATGAGAGTCTGTAAAGAGAGCTTCACGGAGAGGGTGGCAGAAGTCATCTGTGGAGAGCTTGGCTATCCAGGCGTCAAAGATACCACCTTTGTGAATGTGAATACACAAAACTGTACGAGAGCTCCAAGTTGCGGAGATGGTAAGTACCCGTACCGTACCCCTTTCTCCTCTGTTTTTTTCAATAAAACAACTCTCAATGCTGTTTGTAGTGAAATATAAAGAGTTTTCTTTCATAAATTTATTGCACAGATACGTATCGTTTGGTGGATTGCACGGCCGGGAATTCAAGTTGCGAATCTGCCCAGGTTGTGAAAATAATATGTCATGGTGAGACGATTTATCTTGTTATCATCTTAATTTAAGATCGGACTTTGCATGTGAGGGTGTGTGTGTTTTTACATGTACATTATATTTTTTAAGGGGCGGGGTTACAGTTACCTCATACATGTCATATTTGCCTGTTTTAAAATACTGAATATAATTAGTGTCATATATTTCATAAGGGGAAAATATTGTTCATTGTAAACGTAATGTTGTTTTGGGCCCGAGTTGTCATAAACTCTTTAAACGGTTCCATGACAGAAAAAGAATGAGATTAGATTATATCTGTACGTGTGAAGATTATATATGTATGTGTGCGTGGGTGGGTGTGTATGGGTGCACTTACCGCTCTATAGCTGGCACACGAACTTAATTTAATGAGCACGATGAGGACACACGGTAAACCAAGGGCGTCCTCGGTTTGAAGACCATGCTTTTGCAGATAAGAGTAAAGAAAAACAAATACTCTATAGGGGAAGGTGGGATAAGTTGAGCATAGGGGCAAGTTGAGCCGTGCACCATCCCCAGGCCAATAAGGAGTCAGCCATTGCGGTGGTGTCATGCACGGATGGCCCATTACATAGCCCTTAATCCCGCCATATTGTTTTCAACTTTGAAACAAGAAGTACTTTTAAGAGGGAAAATACAAATTTCAACCAAAAAAGTTTTTTAAAAAAGTGTGAAATAGATCAGTGCTTTTTACCCACACACGTCTTTCAATATTATTATAAAGAAATAATAATATTGTTATTCCATGTATGGATTATAATTCTTGTCATAATCTTTTACATGATGAATGCATAAGAAATGTGTGGATGTGAATACCGCATTAAGTTCGGACTGGGGTAATTTGTGCCAGCCAACATGGGGCGAGTTAAGCTATGGTTGTATAATGAAAATTAAAAAACCTTATAAGGCTATTGATATGCAGCCAGAAAGAATCAAATTCACAGAACAGTTCTTTTACTTTTAGAGGATGCTAGTATTTATAGAGAATTAGCAAGTGAAGACTTTATATAAAAAATTGACATGCTGGTTCTTCCTGCATACATTTCGTACATATTTTTGGTGGCTGAACTTACCCCACATATGGGGCAAGTTGAGCATTTGACATCGTCTTTTTCAAAGGTCACAATGACTTCCGGTGTGGGGTTGAAAGTAATATAAAGGTGAATTATATTCTCAAGAATCAAATTACAAGGCAAGGTACTTAATACAATATTATTAGTCATATCAATTCTAACATGCAAAATGCAAAAAGTGTCACAACTTACCCCGCCTTCCCCCTACTGATGACCATCGTTAGGTTAATCTATCCCCTCATTTGGATTCGTAAGTTATCAAGTGATAAGTGTTTTAATGCATTATTTTTCTTGTGTTACTGTAGAGCCCGGGTACAGAGGATGCTATGAGCTTCAAACTCAACAGTTACAGAACAGTTCAAAATTTGCGTTTTCAACGGCGTCACAATGTATATACTTGTGTAAATCACATGAAATTCAAACTCTCGCTCTTATGAATGAAAATGAATGTTTCTGTTCCTCATCTGCTGAGGTCAATTTTGACGACTTGTCCACGTGCGATGACCATTCAATACCCTCAGCAAAATTTTCAATTTATGATGGTATGTGTTTCCATACATTACACAATATCATGCTGCACATCTTTTTTCAGAACTTACATAAATGTAATTTTCATTCAATTCTCCTACCATGCCAACTCTTGATACAAATGAGAATACGTAATTATTTTGGTATTGCTTGACTACGTGGTCGGGGTTACAGGAACCAAAAAGGAAACAGTCCTCATGCATTTTTAAATGAAAAAAGAAAGGAAACGTATCAAGAAGAGAGGTCTGGGATGTGCATATTAACATACCACTTTAGAAGTCATTAGAAAAGATGACGTCACCTTTGGGTCGTCTGGTCACCACCCCCCCCCCACCACCACCCTCTATCCTGCCGCCACCCCCTGTTTGGCAATGTCCCTGTGGTCATAATGCATATTGTTTTATGTCAAGCGTAAAAATATCTAAGTGGAAGTATACGTCATGGGATTATGACAATCATTTTTAACAATTAAGAGGTTTTCTTTGAAAATGTATGAAATCATTACAAGAACACAAAGTGTAGGTTAAAGTAACTTACTTTAGTCCAGATTTAATTAGACTTAACGGGCCGTGGAAGCGGGGAGGGGGGCTGGGAGGGGGCTGTAGCCCCGTTTTTTCTAAAACCATGTACAAAAACGTAAAAACGACAACATGATTGTGATTTTTTGCATGATCAGCCCCCCCCCCCTCCCACTTTGAAAACCGTTCCGCGGTCCCTGCATAATACATAAATTGCTTTTAATGAATCATCTTCATATCGTAGAACTAAATAATTTCATTTAACATATACCCTGAATTCCTTGTTTCCTAAGATCAAATGTGATGTTCAGCTTCATATTATAGCGCCGACATAGAGCTGAATTCATCCCTTAGAGGTCCCCAACGAAATTAAAATCGTATGCATGCTCGGAAAGCAATATCCATGAAAAGATTTTCTCTGAAATATTCGAGAATTTAAGTATCATCATCACTCTCTATGTTGCACTTTCTTTATAGCCTCTGTAGGTTTCTGTGAAGAGCTGAACGACACGATTGGTGGATCTTGGGATTCTAACATCACATGGTTTGGTTCTATCGTTCATCTTACCTGTATGGATGGATATATCCTGAAAGGCAATGGAACCATCCAGTGTGTACCAGAAGTAACTCCATACTATCCAGTATGGAACGAACCGATTCCAGATTGCAAACCCAACGGTATAGGTAAATCATGTCAGACTATGAAATATTACATATTTACCAGTTCATTTGTTACCTATGTTGAACACAATGGGCAGTATTCTGCTAATTAAACCTAGGTTTAACTCTGGTCTAAAATAGAACCACACTTCTATGGAATACTGAGTTTCATAATTTTATTCCGTGTTCGTGGCAATAATAAGGCATTAATTCATTAAAAATTCGCAACAGTTTTGTATTTTCCAATTCTTCTCATTTTACGACTCGATTATTTTTTTTGACAACTTTGTCCATTTTTAACAGCAAAACAATAATAATTTTCAATTGGTGAATCAGTTGCCAACTGCCACTCCATAAGAGTATGGTCAAAGTTAACCCAGGTTTAACTAAACCATGGCTATTGCAATACCACTTGATTACTAGAAGAAGAAAAAACACCCATCGACCCTGTAATATTGTAACGATGGACCTTTTCTTTCTCAGGATCAGGTGGTAAAGGAACAACCTGTATCCTAGCCTATAATCTAGGCGGAGGTTGCAGTTATTGTCTTTGATGTTATGCTGAACGCAAACGATACTTATGATGTGACAAAGACTACGAATTGCGGATGTGAAACATCCACTGCCTATAGATGATGTTTTTTTATTATTATCGCCAATGATATGACGTCAGTTTTTTGTACGAAAAAATTTAATGCATATGTATGAAGAAAAAAATAAATCGGACAAATCAGAAATACGTTGGAAAGAAGAAAGTAATGTATATAATATGTAAGTCGCCTGCCATGACCCCGGCCATGACGTCACTTTCTTCATACATTGGGTATCGCCGAAAGAGGGGAAATGTGACCAATTCATGGCTCCCCCTCCTGTTTGCTTATCGAATGCAGCTCTCCATAAGTGGGATTGGGGCAAATCTCAAGCAAGTCACTGGATCTTTGAATGACAAGTCAACAAAAGGTTTATTTTAATAAAAAGAGAAAAATCCAACAAGCACAACACTGAAAATTTCATCAATATCGGATATAAAATAAGAAAGTTATGACATTGAAAAATTCGCTTAATTTCACAAAACACATCCTGGTCTGTATACAAATGAGACTGATGACGTCATCAATTCACTTTTGTATTTTATTATATTTCATTTCATTCGTTTATTTCCATTTTCAACAATCACATGTTGACATATATAAATAACAAAACATATTTCAAATATTCCTGTACAGAAAATTATATTCAAGAGTATTACAAATCAGGTTGGAAATGGAGGAGGCTGCTAAAAAGCGTATATGAAATACGAAATGTTCTAATTTTCCCCTCATTGTCAAGTGAAACAATGATTAAGTACATGTGGAATTAGCATTGTTTAATGCTGTATGTTTCAGTCAAGTTGGACCCTCTTGTCAAATATGTAAAAAATGAAATATTGTATAATTCAAACAATAAAAAACAAAAGAAATAGTGACCGATGGACAACATCGACTGACTCATTTGAATATCACTGAAATGTGCATATAACTATTTTGTGAAAAAAAAAGCGAAACTTCAAATGGCATAACTTTCGTATTTTACATCCGATTTTGATGAAATTTTCATCTTCATGCTAGTTTGATTTTCTTCTATTAATTCAAATCAACAGTTTTCTGGGGTGGACTTGACCTTTAAGGGAGACAAAGTAGCAACATGAATTTGGCATTCATATCGCCAGATCATGGGCCAACGTGAACTGATTCTCACCGAAAGATGTAATCCAAAACATTAAAATGCAAACTTGCGACATCCTCACTTGAGTACCCATGAAAAAATAAGGTGGAATCAAATGTTGTGACTCCCAACTTTGGTAAAAAGCTTGTATACTAATTTATTGCTGATGATTATTGCTTGTATCCTCTATATGATATTAAATATCCTAAATTGACTTAGTAACAATTTTTTTTCTCACAGAAATTCCTTCAACAATGGCTGAAGGTATATGAAATACTCTTTACAATCTTTACAATATATACTCTTGATATATGTAATCCGTCTATTAATTTCTATATTTTCGCATTACACCATTAGCAAGATGGGAATTTCGTTCAGTTTTTAATGAAACGTACATAGTTCAACTTGAGGCTTACCATCCGTTTCTAGGAAAATATAACTTTTGTAATGTTGGTATTTCATTCAGCATTTTAAGGCTTTAATAAATGTCTATTAAATCAACAGATGTGGAAGTATACATCACATCCAATAATCAAAGCTAGTATTATTTGAATCAATTGGAAATGCACATTTATATCATAGCTGCGTAAACATGTAATGAGAGGATCGTGTGTTCGAATCCCACCACAGCCTAGCGTCCGGTGGGAATTGGATAGGTGAGAAGCAATAACATTTTCGGATCAAAATTCGTCCTGTAATCAGTGGGAAACAAAATAGGACAACGTATAAAATCATATAAGTTCGTGATATTTTTTGATATAGAGATGTAAATGTACTGCGACAACAACGACCTGTAATTGCATTTATCACTTCATTATCAAATAGCTACAACAGGAAAATCTATGTGGAGAACTACAGAGCTAAAACAATCTGTTCAAACTACAATAAGTACTGTATCTGCTACAACCAGTGAGAATGATAAACCTTTTATTCATAGTCACTTCAGGATGCTCTTCAATTAATTGCTAAGCTCTTAATTGAAATTCGCAAGTTTTATTACCACTAACAACATACTATCCCAAGGGTTAACACTTTTGCTTGCACAATATTACTAATAACCTCTTAAAGTGGAGAATCTCATAATTGTTGACTTACTCGATATTGCATCGCAAATAACATACGCACATACAAGCATACTGCATAGTTAACCAATTAATGGCAAAAAAGTCAACAACAAAAAAGGAGACCTCAAGATATCTAAAACTTAAGAAAACACTTCATCTATGATTTTCACAGATCTTGATACAAATAGTTCAAAATAGAATTCTACCGTACCAAATGTCAAAGAAATTAATGAATCGTTTTTTTTTTAATAATAATCAAATGAATTTCAAAAGAAAATCCCCAAATAAGCTCTGTAGTATAATTTTCGCACAATACACACAGCTGAAATACACGACCATAGAGTGCACATTGTGTGCAATTATGCATTGGGCTTTGTGGAGCAGTGAGGGAAGGAATTTAGAAATCAAACTTGATCCTATATGACAGGTAAAATAATGAACACATTGTCATTGGCTTTGCCATGATCAATACCAAAATACAGGGTTGGCATATTTCCCGATTCGGAGGCTTCTTTACCGGACGCCGGGAAATAAGCGGTAATTACCGGTATTTTCCGCTTTTTTCTGGAATTTACCACTTTTCACCGGGGGAATACCGGGAAATATCATTTTCCACTCACTTTTCTATAGGGATTGTCAAATTTTGAACATAAAAACAAAGGTGGTGAGTATGGTCGCTCTGGTGTGTACCATTTGTGTGAGTGTGGGTGTGTTTGTTTGTGTGTGTGTGTGTGTTTATATTTGTGTTTGGGTGTTATCTATGTCTGTTATCATGAAATGCTGGAAAAACACAATAAAATACTAAAAAGATCCCAAATATACATCTAATTTAGATTCTTCAATTTCTCGGTCATCATCATTAATGTCACTATCTCTTCGTCATAAATAAACATGTATATCGAGGATATCCTTGTCTCAATGTGCACCAGGCGTTCTTTTGAAATTTTGTTGATCTCACTATCACTGATTAGAGAAGCTATTGTAAAGGAAAACAATGGATCGTGCTCAAAGATTGATTTGTTTACAATAGCTTTCAATCAATGTGAATATGAAAAACTGTATAAGTTATTCATTTTACATTTCCCATGAAACATTCAGTAGCTAAAGTATGTCAGTTATGTTGTTATTGTATTCATTTTATATTTCTTAAAGGAAACAACTTTTGACACCTCTTTCCACTGTTGTGTACATAAGTTATGCTTTTTAATTTTTGTGTTTGCTTTGTTGGTTAAACTTCTTTTAAAAATTATATTAAAAGAATTGCAACATTAAAACTGGCATAATCCGAGTTGTCTAATTTTTTAGGCTACAAAAGGATCTTTTCTGTAATATCAAAATTCAAAACCAGCAACCACTACTACACACTGATACATGTACACACTAAAACTCCTTACATACAGTAGAATACTGAGCTTATTCACACTTAAAAAAATCATATTGTAATGAGGTACAATGGCATGTAAAAAGTTAAACTCCGGGAGAAATATTTGTTTATGTTTTAATATGATTATTCAATTTCCAGGAACATAGTTTGAGTTTGTGTACGTATGTGTGGACTTAGATGCTATGTGTGTTGGGTATATACACGTATGGAGTATGGATTTCATCTATTTGTGTGTTTCTACTTTGAATTTTGTGATTCTAATTATTTCAGAACACTATTTTCATTTGTTAAGGTTAGAAACAACTAAAATTATTGAAAAAAACAAATTATAAATCATATATCCCGTTTTTTACATATTTACCGGACGGTATTTACCACCGGTAATTACCGCTACCGGTATTTACCGCCCAACCCTGCCAAAATAACCCGACATTTTGGGAAAAAAATTATTCACTAGACATGAGACTTGGAACTTCTTTTTAATGTCACTCCAAAATTATGGTAGTGACTAAGTGAAAACTAAGAGGACTATTTGATCAGGATCATATTATGTCAGAAAAGCGTTAAACATTGATTTCCTCCATCTAAATGTGACCGTTTGGTGGTGCCAGGGGAGGATTTTTTTTAGCTTTGTGTGCAGTCACTGTCATCCTTTTCATTAGGATTCACAAGCGACCTTCACATGAATTAGGACAAAGAAAGACATAATCTGGAACTCTTCAAAAGTTTTCCACAAGGGTGGACAACTTCAATTATATAACAAATTGTACTGCACTGACGTTAAAGGGAATAATCTTTGGTGGATCCATAGCTTCCAGATTGTTACAAGTCATTAATAACAGAATCAGGGGTGCTACAAGGGTTTGATCTGGGACCCTGTCTGTTTCTATTATCGATACAATGACTCGCAAAAATTGTATAACATATACTGATCGCGTATTTGAAGATGAGGATGGTTAGAAGCAAAAATTCTACATTACAATAATTGTCAGAATGCATATTAAATGTTTCAAGACCTTGACAGAACAGAAGACTGGGCTGAAAAATTGATAAAGGTTTTGACTACCGGCAATTGCAAGATGTTAACACAGCAAAGACTGTGGTGTTAACCGGCGTTCATAGAAGACCACACCATTATTTTACACCGGTGTTAAATTGACAGTGTTCCACCTATAGTTGTTATTTAACCTTTAGTTGTTACATTTACATTCTTTGGTGTTATATTCAATCTCTGGACGTAATTTTAACACCTAGGGTGTGGTCCTCTTTTAACACCGACTGGGGGTGTCAGTTTTAACACCAGAATTTTTACAGCGAAAGATCTCCATGAAAAGAAGCATGATTCATCGTATCATCTTAAGTACACCCTTGAATCTGTTACCTATGCAAAATGCATTAGTGTAGCCAATATTTATGATTTTAGGATACAACGCATCAATAATATTGCTGAGAAATGAATGTTTTTTCTATAAAAAAAGACGTACACCATTCTTGCTTGCATCATATAACAACCATTCTCGTTTACATCATTATGCAAGCAGCTCTTCATAACAATTTTCAATCCCCATGAATAGCCATTTCTTTGAAATGTTGTTTGGGATTCGATAAAAATTATCACCCTCACTATTTCTTACACGCTTCTATAAAAATATATATATGTTATCAAAAACCAATTTGCATTGAATGAAATTGTATAGGGAAGCTGCTGCCACCTTCATTTATATTTTCTCTCGTTACTTCATTTTTCTTCTTATTCTTTCGTTTCATCATCAGCAAAATTTATGGAAAAGTGTACTTTTAAATCACAAAAATGTATCCACTGTTTGAAGCACCGCATCATAAACTCTCATCCATATGCTGAAGAGGCTTTGATGTGAACCATCACGGAGCTAGAAGTAGACGATTTTATTAATCAATATCTTGATAAAAAAATCATCGTAAGTCTTGTGAAATATAAGTATTATATTTACAGAAGAATATTTTGGGGCGCCTTTAATAGATTACATGGACATTTATAGGTTATTGACATATTTTGTCTACAATCAGTTCATCTATAAACGATTGGATTTATTTCCCCTAAACCCATCAACTTTTATATGGCATATAACGTACTTGGTCTAATATTAGTGTCTTTATCATAAAGTATGTCATCAGTTTATATAATGTTCAGATTATCTATTACATCTGTCTATTTATATTTCCATGTCTATTATAATTTTGCCCTACATCCTTTTTGTCTAATACCCACGAAGGTAATTTATTGGTTCGCGTAATAACTATGTTTGCAAATAATCATTTAGTTTAATTGACAGTTGGTCTAAGAACAATTTGGTCTTATTTAATATTTATATCCACGAAATGTAATGTCGTATAAAACTTGTTCTTCTTGTATTGATGGAATCGAAGTGAAAATAAACTTGTGGTAATAAGACCAAATGAAAATCAGACTAATTCGCGGTGAGCTACATGTATGCAGGCAGCGGAAATTACAATTATTTATGAATATTTGAGGTTTGGATATGATAAAACATTTTGCAAAAACCGCTCTTCTTCATCCCCCTTTTCCGGGGATGCACTGTATAGAGCATGTACGTAGCTTAATAGTGAAAATACAAAGTAAAAACAGATAAGGCAGAAAATCGTCCCTTAGACAAACAAGTCACAGGAAACATGTAAATTGTTTCCAGGCTATAAAGATGGAAAATAACATGGCGAATTGACAATAATACTAAATGATAATAAATGCCTCAAATGTGTATGAGACAAAGAATAGTAATGACCAAACGGTAATTATACCACATTGATCGTAGAGTTAGGGTCGATAGTGAATTATACACAATCAGAGAAAGGGGCTAATTTTGAGTGGACCAAGTAAATATATATATATTTGGTACACACTTTACTTTATTTACGACTATCCAAATAATGATGCGTATTGTTTTATTACTATACAGATATCACACATTCATCTGACAGTAATGGAAGGATGTCGATACTATGGATAGGCATATCCCTTGTTGTTCTTGCAATCTGCATTGTGCTTGCTGGTTATGGTTATAGAACCTATCGCGGGAAACTGAGAAATTGGTATGTATATGTATTTATCATTTCTTTGAGACGCAGTTCTACAAACACAAACTCATTCGCAATTTGAAATGTATAGAAACATTTTTCAGGAAAAATAAAACTTTTCTCATTGAAGACTATCCAAATCATTTCTTGATAGAATGTTTCTGTCAAAATTTTAAATTTGAGATACTAGTACTTTTCGAAGAACAGAGTTTAAAATGATATAATAAAGATTTTTGATGAAGAATCATTTAAAAATGGTTTGGATAGTTCTCTAATTGAAAAGTTCTGATTCTCCACCATCTAATACTGTAGAAAGAAATGTTTTGGACATAAAGCAAAACGCCAGAATATGAATTCATATTCCATGTATTCGTCATTACATTATAATACATTATGAGAACATAATGATATTGATATGAATCAAATTTGTTATGATTGTAACGTACTTTTCTTATGATGGAACTAATTCTTTTAGTTGATGCGCTCATTTGAACATTAAGATGCAGGATGTTTTGAAAAGCGAGCGAATTCATCAATTGATATTAATTTTGGGCGAGTCCACAATCACTTGTATTACACTTTCACGTGTCAACTATTTTGATGTAAAGTTTACATGAGTCAGTTTTCTCATAGGTTTATACTGTGAATTCAATTTGACAAAGCTTTAACACAATTTAGTTGGAAAAGGATGTACACTGTAGGCCTATACCGTAAACACCATGACATCCCATGCATACATTACACAAAATAAAGAACATGAAAAAAACTATCACTCTTTAAATCTTTCAATTCAAATTATTCAATAAAAAATATCTGCAAAACTTTTATTACATTCAGTGAACCACTTCAAGTATCTTTGATAAAAAGAAAGGCTATGACGGTCAGTCGCAATACATTTTGTCAAAAAATAAAAAGAATTTAAAAAATAACATGTTCAACATGCTTAACTGTTCATACAATCATGGACCTAACACAAATAATAATGATTTCTTCCAATCTTAAGTTACAGTATGCAAACACATGAAAAGAAATTAATCTCATCAGTTGACAAATGAAACATTAAACATTTAGGCTCATGAATAGGTATCTGTTTCATGCATTTTGATGTTGGGCAGATAATTCATTATCAGAAAACTGATGGGAACGGCAATATCCTGCTTTCTAGTAAGCTGCACTCCCCCAAAGTGGATACATCATTCAGATCCTTGAAGCATCATACATTCTTGATGATGATGATGTTAGAGATGGATGATCCACTGGATAAATAATATTGTTTCTAACTACCCAGCAAGTACATTTATCCATCTTTACACTGCACCCCTATGGAAAAAGGCAGCGTCTGACATCTTTTTTCTGAAAAGTAGTCAGTAAGCTACTTTTTTTGCACATGACACATCCAGGTTTCTCAATTGCTTTCTGAAAAGCAGCTTTAGGCAAAAACCAGGTTCTAAATTATGCACAAGATATTAAGCATTAACATTTTTTTCATAAGTCGATCCATATTATTTTATTTCTCAATTATTCACATCAAATTGTAAATGCCTATTTCAGGCCAAAGATACAAATTTTTCTTTATGTGTTGAGGTATTGGTGTAAATGTAGATTTTAAGCAAATAATCAGTTTCCCATGGAAAAATGCATTACCCACAGATGAAGAACATGTTATTTACACTTAATTATATCAGGGCGCCCTCTGTCTAAGGTATTATTTTCCCCTTTAAATTCACAATGGGTGCCATGAGCCTAATTACATCAGGAGGGCTAAAGATATTCGTTCGACCCAACCCATTTGATTTTTTTTCAATTTGATGTTGCTGATTGACAAAAATGTATGAATATGATTCAAAATCTAACACTGATTCTAGAAATGGTAACTACTGAACTTCCTTTGCCCGAATTGGGAAGATAAATAAGTGACTTGGAACTATTTTTTGACTGGCGAACTAATTAGGGCTATTTTACTGTTTCGGCTGATGAATTTGATCCATTCATAGTTATGGCTACGGTACCCTTTCCTGGTCAGATATGGAATGCCAGATATATATCCTATCCAATGGTAGTAAACATTCCATCCTCTAATTTCACATTTATTTTTTATGAATTTTTCAAAAGTGCCATTTTAACACACAAGTCTATGGGGAATGTTTTACGCGCGTGACACCTATTTAAGTAATATGGGAAATCCCTAGTAGTGGATGGAATTCCTGGCCAAACTCTTCAATAGCAAACAATTTCTCACTGATATCAATATGTTTAGTCATCGAGTGGTGCAAAAAATTGATTTAATGGCTAGCAAGGCCATATCAGCTAAAGTTAGTAGGTCTGTGTATATGTAAGCCTAGGAATGTATGTAGACTGGTCAATGTATAGAGAGTCTATGCCTCTTTATGTTCTGATTCATCATTGTTTTGTGTTAGTGTACATCGCCTACTTAATGTTAGAAAGACCTTTACAAATTGCTCATGTTAAAGGAAGGGGTAGAGAGGAGATAGAACTTTGAGGAACTTTACTAAAGAGGACTAGAGTGGTACCTTCAAGAAGGTATTTAGAAAAAGGCACAGACTAAGGTAAGGTAAGCCAGGGGGAGGTGTACAGCACTCAAATGGCCGAAACACCTGTGATCCCTGGTGTGCTGCTGATGACCCGTTGACATCTGCAGAATTTAAGATCTTTCTGTATCAACTAAGGAGGGAGGGGGTGGCTGTGTGCTCCAATCTATGAAATTATCTTTCTTTCTGTCTCTCTCTTTCTACATATTTATGTATCTCTTCCTTCTTACATCTGATAGGCAATAACCCGAGGAAGATTTTGATATATTTCAAATGCAAATGTACTTAAGTAATATAGTATGTTCTCATTCTTTTATTGTTTCCTCAGTCAATCTCATGTGTATCTGGTAATTATGTTTGGGGCAGTTCTGGTATCCTGATATCTACACAAAATTTACATACACCTTTATATTACAAGGAGAATAGGGGCCTATATTGTCATTGCAGTCACTGTTGGGCTATATGCAGAAAGGATAGGGGAAGGCGGGGTAAGTTGAGCATAGGGGCAAGTTGAGCCACCAGCCACAGGCCAATGATGAATGAGTCAGTCATTGTGGTGGTGTCATGTATTGATGACCCATAGCATAACCCCTAACCCCATCACATTGTTTTCCACTTTGAAACAAAAAGTAGTTTTTTAGAGGGAGTATGAATATCAGCTAAAAAAGTAAAAAAGAGTGTGAAATAGATAAGAACTTTATTCACACACACGTCTTTAAATATAGTAAAGACATGATAACAACATTGTTAGTCCAGGTATGGATCTTCATTCTTGTCATAGTCTTTTATATGATAGATGCATAATAAATGTGTGGATACAAAATTATCGCACTAAGTTCGGACTGGGGTAAGTTGAGCCAAACAGCATGGGGCAAGTTGAGCCATGGTAATTCTTATGGTAATGTATCTTTAAAAACAAACAAACCATGAAAATCGATTGAAATGCAGGCTGAAAGAAGCAAATTTACATGACTGCTCTTTTCCTTTTAAAGGATGTTAGTATTTATAGAGAATTAGCAAGTGAAAAGACTTTAAACAAAAAATTGACATGCTGGTACTCCCCCCATATATTTTGTACGTAGTTTTTGTGGCTAAACTTACCCCAGACGGTGGCACAACTTACCCCATATATGGGGCAAGTTGAGCCATTTGACATCGTTTTTTTCAAAGGTCACGATGACTTTCAGTGTGGGGGTAGAAAGTTATATGTCGGTGAAAAACATTTCCCAAGAATCAAATTTAAAGGCAAGGTACTTATTTCTACAATAGTACTAGTCATATCAATTCTAACATGCAAAATGCAAAAAGTGTCACAACTTACCCCACCTTCCCCTATGTATACATACATATAGTGAATATAACATGTATGAGGAGCACATTAAAATGGGTCATTGCATAGAAAATAAGCATTTTCATTGCATTTCTTTGTTCTAGTGTAAGTGTACAGGTATAAAAGAATAACAAAGTGGCTATTTAAAAGAATAAAATTCATAGGTCATATAATATAGGTGCCATGAGCCTAATTACATCAGGAGGGCTAAAGATATTCGTTCGACCCAACCCATTTGAATTTTTTTCAATTTGATGTTGCTGATTGACAAAAATGTATGAATATGATTCAAAATCTAATACTGATTATAGAAATGGTAACTACTGAACTTCCTTTGCCCGAATTGGGAAGATAAATAAGTGACTTGGAACTATTTTTTGACTGGCGGACTAATTAGGGCTATTTTACTGTTTCAGCTGATGAATTTGATCCATTCATAGTTATCTTCATAAATGGCGATTCATTTTTAAAATGAGCTGGCTACGGTACCCTTTCATGGTCAGATATGGAATGCCAGATATATATCCTATCCAATGGTAGTAAACATTCCATCCTCTAATTTCACATTTATTTTTTTAGGAATTTTTCAAAAGCACCATTGTAACACACAAGTCTATGGGAATGTTTTACGCGCGTAAAACCAATGACAAATTATTTCATGGTTAATGAAGCAAGTGATAATAAAACTGAATAACACCGCGTCTTTCCATGGAGAAACCAAGCATACGCTTCGACTTTTCCAGAGTAGGCCTATCTACGGTACATTTCTGCAATGTCTAAAATAAAAATATTGGTTTTGGTAGCCTTAAATAAGCATATACGCAACAATTTGATGATTAAAGAATACCAAGAAATAAAATAGTTTTGAGCAGATTTGGAAAAACACAAAATGCATAGTATATCAACTTGTGCAAAATGTACATGTAGATACTGTTTTTTTTTTCAATGGTGAGGCAGTGAAAAGGATACCTGCTTGGAAGCTAGATACAATATTATCTGTCAAATTGATCATCCATCTCTAGCATCATAATTATAAAGAATGTATCCAATGCTGATGCTTCAAGAATCTCAAGGATGTTTTCACTTTGGGGGAGTACAGCTGACTAGAAAGCAGGATATTGCAGTTCCCAGCAGATTTTGAGTTATTATATATTGTCCAATATCAAAATGCCTAAACAAGTACCTACATGGATTCCTCAGCATACATTTTTTCATTTATCAACTGATGACCTTAATTCATTTTCATCTGTTTGCATACTGTAACTTAAGATTGGACGAAATAGTATATCAACGGACTGGTAAACATTTTACTAACATGAATATCAGTATGTGGGACTGGAGTGAAATTTCAGATCAGATAATTGCTATCTTTGGAAGAGTTTTAAAAGGTGAAGAAATAAAATATCATCGTTGGTTTTAATATATTTTGTCAATATCATACTAATAATTAACATACACGAAAATCAAGTAAAAAAGTATTTGTCAGGGGGTCAAACTCTAGGTCAAAGTAAAGGTCAAAGGTCATGACCTGGTAAATCGCTCCAATACATTATTTAATGCATGTTTTGGATTCCTCTCTGAATTTCCTTTGAAATGGTACCAGTTTCGTGAAAATTGGTGAACAGTACGACGCAATGGCCATTGAAAGTTGATGGTCACGCCCATTTTTGTCAAAACAAGGAGAAAAGGGCGGGCCGTAGCACGAGACAATTTTTTTTGTGCGTGAGCCATGGTGAATTTTATGAGTACCAATTTACAACAAAAACTGAGAGGGTCAGTTGCAACCACTGGGTGAATCCAGATGGAATGAAACTTTATGAAAAATCTGAGAATGTTGCCCTTACATTATATTCAAGGTCGTCTCCCGGTGATGATAGTTTTCTTATGTTTACTACATTTTTCCAAAATTAATTTGACATTTTCTTAATTAACACTCCAAGTGAGCTTACATTCTCTCATATGTTTTTTTTTTATTAAAGGTCAAGTCCACCTCAGAAAAATGTTGATTTGAATCAAAAGAGAAAAATCAGACAGGCACACTGCTGAAAATTTCATCAAAATCGGATGTAAAATAAGAAAGTATGGCATTTCAGAGTTTCGCTTATGTTTAACAAAATAGCTATATGAACGAGACAGTTACATCCAAATGAGAGTCGATGATGTCACTCACTCACTATTTCTTTTGTTTTTTTTTTATTTGAAATATACGGTATTTCAATTTTTACGAATTTGACGATTAGAAACCTCCTTGCCTGAAGCACAAAATGTTAAAATAATGGAATTCCACGTGTTCAGGGAGGTATGAAACTTCATTTCACATGACAATGACGAGAAAATAAAAATATTTCATATTTCATATAATAAAATATAAAAGAAATGGTGAGTGATGTCATCAGTTTTTCATTTGCATACCGACCGAGATGTGCATATAACTGTTTTGTGAAATGAAGCGAAACTTTAAAATGCTATATCTTTCTTATTTTACATCCGATTTTGATGAAATTTTCAGTGTTATGCTTGTTGAATTTTTCTCTTTTTATTAAAATCAAGTTTTTGTTGGGGTGGACTTTAAATCGGAAGAGAGTGGAAAACGAAGATTTGATATGCTCTTCATGACATGTTACTTAGCATACATGTAAAAAAAAGGCTTGTCTAAGAAACATTATTTGTTATATCCTCGTGGTATTCAAGTTTTCTTATTATTTTGAAAAAATTTAAAACTTATTTCATATTTCCTACCTGAAACTTTTGATAAAGTTCATTTACCAATTATCAACCACTCGTTGGGACAATAACATATGGCAGGTAAGTGTGGGGTAAATCATCATCTATTTCAAATCAGACTGCATTTATAATCGAATTGCCAATAAGCATTCCTGAGTTAAAAGCAATGCAACGAATCGTTTTTGGTTACGTATAACTGTCCAATTAAGAGTTGTCTATTCTCAGTCATTATTTCAACATGTTTTTTATTTTTTATTTGATACTATTCAAAAAGTCATGCAAATACGAATCAGGTGATGGGATGTTTATTATTGTCAATGACTTCAACTACCGTAATCACCAGTAAATGAGTTGACGTTGCACTGGCTTCAATAAACTGGAGAGATTGGAAAACGATAAATATAAGCCAGTTCGTAGTTCCTTTCTGCGCATGATCAAAAGATTCTACTCATGATCAGAAGAAGGTCATTTGTACTAAAGTGACATGGTGCTTTAAAATCTAATGAGATAAGCACCAACTTTGATGTCTTGATTATTCATATATTCTTTTGAATTGTCGTTTTCATTTACATCCACAAAAAACAACAATGCTTCCACGAACGACTGGTATTTCACAGTTTGTCAAGTACATTGTGCAACATGCTAAGATATGCATTCAAAGTAGGAATGCAACAAATACCTTCATTAAGTGTTCATAGGTGTGCTATTCTAGTCACCTGGTCTATTAAATTTCTTCATCCTGCTATGTAAGGCAAGCTTACATAATATCTTGCTTTGAAATCTGCCTATCATGATGAAAGAAATGAAAGGTCATTTGACCAAAATTGCCCATGAAGTAACTACGAACTGGTCTATTCAAGTACATATACAGTACGCCTTTAATTCTATTTACTATACTACTTCCACTGCTTACATGGGCTAGGGTATTTAAGTTCATGTTAGTAGTTTAACATCAGCTAACATTTCCATAACTTAATCTTTAACAGACAAGAAACAAAGATTCCCATTTTCGTTGTGGTAACCAACTATACAGTACTTATATGGAGATATAGATAGTGGGTATTCCACAGGTATGAAATGTCCAGAAAAAATCAATTCTTTAAAAAAAAAAACCTTTTCAGCGCCCTCAAATATTTTGGGATTAATTATTCTGGGAACGCCAAGGACTCTGTATACCGCAGATTTCGAGGGCATGATTGCTACTAACACAACTACTATCAAGTTACAAATATAACATACTGTACGTTTTTGTGTATTAATAAGTTAAACTCAATACTTTCTGATTTTTTTCATCCTTTTGCCATACTCCAAAGGACCTGACCTAAACGTTCCATTAAAGGGATGGTCCTGGCTGTAGATATCTATATCTCAATAAAGTAAAATTCACAAAGCAAAATGCTGAAAATTTGATCAAAATCGGATAACAAATAACGAACTTACTGAATTTTAAAGATTTGCATTATTCCGGTGAAACAGTTCTAGGCATGTCTTTATGAATATTCATTAGGTGGGCTGATGATTTCATATCCCCACTTTTTCTTTTGTATCTTATTATATGAAATTTGGTTTATTTAAAAAAAATACCAAGAACTAAAACAATTGGATTAACAAATGATTAAGTGCATTAGTTATTTATTGCCGCAACTTATTTAATATAGACACACCATTTACACATGTATGAAAATATGAAAATTTATGATTTCATGTCATAACAAAAGAAAAGGAAAGTGGAGATGTGACATCATCAGCCCATCTAATGAATATTCATGACGATGTGCATGTAAATGTTTTCACAAAATATTGATAAATTTTAAAATTCAATAACTTATTTAGTTGTTACCCAATTTTGATGAAATTTTCAGCATTTTGTTCTGTGAATTTTACTCTAGATATAAATATTTTCAGCCCGGATCATCCCTTTAAAACAGGCTTTGAAGGGTCTACGAAATTGAAAATATAGAGAGTGTAAGGGGTGCATTTCTGAAGAACTGATACCTGACGTGACAGATCGAAATTACTGAAAACTATCTGAGCAAAACTCAACAATTTTCTCCTTTTTTCAATTCCTCAACTTCATTTCAAAATCAAAATTGGCTAAGTTCAAGAACTACACAATCTTATCATTCGGGTAAGTTTTTCTTTCGGCGCATTTTCTTAAACTGGTTACTTCTGGTAGATAGTGGAACGAGAAAAGATTTTTCACTTCTTTTATTCATTTGAATTTGAGAGGGCGATGATGATGGTGCTACTTCTGGTACCACTTAGAGTACTAATAACATTGATAAGTATGGTAGTGATTAACACAAAGCCTCTAATTTGTCTAGTGTATCCCCGTTATAGTTTTACTTCATTTTCTTAACAATTTAGGACATATCGTGGAGTATCCTGATAGAGGATATGTTTCTTCGAATAACTGCCATGTATTTTTTCAAGGAATTAACATTTTTGAAGTATTGATAATCAATGCGAACTTTGACCTCTTGACCACCAAGTCTATTCAGATCATTCTCCCTCCCATATGCATGTGCCTACTTTAATAATGGCAAATCAAACGGTTATTTTGATACGTGACCACTAATCTTAACTTCATGATCCCCAACATGCAATCAATCGTCCTTCCAAAATGCACACATGAACCAAGTTTAAAGTTAATCCTAAATGTAATGGTTCTTAATTTATCGCGAGATTCTTTGTGACCATTTTTTTCTATGAAAACGTGGTCCCCGAAATTGTCATTCTTGAATGCTCAAACAGTTCTCAAGTTTCCACAAGACCGGTATGACTGGCCTGAGCTCACAGGACTATATAATTCGTCAACTTTACACAAGTCTCCCAAAATAATGACCCTTGTGACAAAAAAGGTGACGTTGTTTGTCCTTTTCATTGACTCAATGGTGAGTGATAACTTAAAAATGAAAACCGTCACACGGGGGTAAGTCAATCAATGCAACAACACTCCTGCCAAATCAGATTTGTTAAAAAATTGGTACTTTTTTAAGCGAGAGTTACTAACAGGGGTAGAATTTGTCGATTTATAAAGATGGTCTTCGAAGTCATCTTTTAAAGCTCTGTGATCGAGTAAATATCAGAGTATCACTACCTATTGTTTCTTATACATATAAGTTATGAAATACAAACAGTTTCGTTGTTATTTTGTCAAGACGTCAAGTCACATCTCATCACCTTGACTACTATTCCGGGGGCGTTTCACAAAGATTTAAGTATGACCTAAGTCGCACTTAAATGCCGACGCGTAGATGATATGCAACGAGCGATATTATTGATAGACAGCAGTACCCCTACAGAAATTTAAGCGTGCCGCTTGCTAGTAACTAGCATGCGACTAGCAGGGCGCTCGCTTAAAAAGCGAGTGCATGCTAGCGAACAGTCCCTGCTCGCTAAAAGATCGCTTAATTATTACTCTGCACGCATATTACACGCTTATTAAAGATAAATTCCGGTATTGGTAACGATCTCAAAATGACTTTTTACAGAATCTAATATAATGACCACCCAAGTGTCTGTTTGCATGAATAAAAAATATGTGCCAAAGGATTCTGGAAGAAATTGTGTAATTGCTGAGAAATAAGCAAAATAAGCGCTGATTCGGTCACTTCCGTCGGGTCTTTATTCCAGCAATAATAATACACTGTCCCACGTGTGCCTATCTGTGTTGGTGATCTTCAGTGTGAATATTTTTTAGCGTAGATTTCAAGATTTCACAAAGTTCAGTTTATGTAACTTTACCAGATCTAGATCCTCGATGACATACTGACAATTAAGCGTGGTTTTACAGACTTTCTTATGAAATCAGTGTTTACTGCAACTACTGGCATTTCTCTTTAAGCTAGCCGCATGCTAGTTACTAGCATGCCGCAAGCTTGCGCAAGCTAGTCGCACGCTTGCCGCAAGCTTGAAATTTCTGTAGGGTAGTGCGCGTCCTCATGACATAATCTGACCAATGCGGTCAAGCCTTTTATACCGTACGCAACTCGGCATTTAATTGCAACTCATCAGTCATACTTAAATCCTTGTGAAACACCACCCTGAACAGAAAAAGAGTTGCAATTTTTACAATGTTGCAGTTTTAATCCACATATTGGCATATTTTTGTTCAGTATAATGAACACAATGATGTAAGTTTGGTGTTTAAAATGCAATTAGTGCATGAATTAATCTAGAAGCAGGCTTATCCTTGCATGTATTTTGGGTATGGAGTTAGAGACTTCGGTCGAAGGATTCACATTTAGTTCACTATGACACATGCAGCCAATACGTTTCTCACATTCATACCATCAGGCCCGGCCATCAGGCTTTATGTGGTTTCGTCTTGTACTATAATCATGTAGCCTTGTACGATCGCCACAAATGAACCAACATGCAGCATGTGAAATATTAAAAGATTGCGAATAGATGTTTAGCATGAATTCATATGTCTTTCCGACGATTCATTAGAATTTCTTGTATATTCTTTTTAAATTAAAGTCCTCACTGCTTTCTATCATTGCTGTATTCATATTTCATAGTCATGATAGTTGTCATGGTTGTGGGTCGGGATCACGATGGAACTGTTGCAGCTATAGAGTGACGCATGATATGGAGGCACGTGTGCATTGAAAATACTATCGTATGTAGTCACCATAATCATGATTCTATCCATAATTGTGTTCAATTATCAATAGCCCCGTGTAGTTCCTGGTGGCAAAAACAAGTATTCAGGTAGTAAAGGTTGGTGTTTTTGTTCGTATTGATTGATGTATGCTTGCTAATTTTGAAAAAAAATATCAAAAGCTCGTTGCATGCATTTTCAATCTACTCTCGTAGCCAAATTTTCCAATCAGATACCAATTAGATACGAATATATCAATCATAATATCTAATACTAAACAGCCATAATTGACAGTAAAATACAAGGTTTCCTTTCCACTGCTTTCTGTCTGCAATGTTTCAAATCCTAAAACCCAAATTAGAACAAGGAACAAAATTGTGGAGAGGGTGTGCAGAAAATTGGAACTACATGAAATGTTATCCAAAGCTATTGAGAAATGTTTTACTTCAATTTTTATCTCACCTGCATAGCAGAGTGAGACTAGAGGCGCCGCTTTTCCGACGGCGGAGGCAAGGTCTACACCAAATCTTAATCTAAGGTTAAGTTTTCGAAATGACATCATAACTTAGAAAATATATGGACCTAGTTCATGAAACTAGGACATAAGATTTATCAAGTATTACTAAACATCCTACTCGAGTTTCACGTCACGTGGACAAAGGTCATTTAGCATGTTTAGGGTGAATGAACTTTGGCCAAATTGGGGGTATACGTTGAATTGCCACAACTTTTAGTTTATGGATCTGATTCTTGAAACCTGGACATAATAGTTATCAAGTATCACTGAAAATCCTGTGCTAGGTTACATGATTAAGGTCAAAGGTCATTTATGGTCAATGAACTTTGGCCGAATGGGGGTATTTGTTGAATTACCATCATAACTTTGAAAGTTTATTGGTCTAGTTCATAAAACTTTGTCATAAGAGTAATCAAGTATCACTGAACATCTTGTGCGCATTTCAGGTAACATGACCAAGGTCAAAGGTCAATGAACTTTGGTCATGTTTTTGGGGGGGTATCTGTTGAATTACCATCATAACTTTTAAAGTTTATGGATCTGATTCATGAAGCTTGGCCATAAGAGTCTTTTAGTATCACTGAACATCTCATGCGAGTTTCAGATCACATGACCAAAGTCAAAGGTCATTAAAGTTCATTGAACTTTGGCCATTTTAGATTTAATTATTAGATTGCTGTCATAACTTTCAAAGTTTATAGATACAGTGAATAAAATGTGGATATAGGGGTAATCAAGTATCACTGACAAGTTTAAGGTCACATCTTCAAGGTCAAATGTCAATGAATGTAGTATTGTATCATTATATGAATGGTGTTTTTGTGAATAATTATTTCATAGTAGTTTTCAAAGTCAGCAATGCTGCTATATTGAATTGTGTGATGCAGGTGAGACAACTAGAGGCATTCCACTTGTAATTCTTTTTGGTTAGTCAACAATCAGCATTATCTATTGCAAGTTGTACGAGAAATTCTTCGTTCGCATGCCTCCCAATACCCTTTCCTCAAATTGTCCTTGCATGTCTTTTCACTAGAAGCATATTTGTGCAATTGTGTCTATGTCTTTCCTACACCTTGGTTGTTTTGATACATCATATTCAAAGGCCAAGTCTACCCAAGCATCATATTGACTAGAATAAATTCTTGAAAAAGTTATGTCAGAACTAGATGTAATCCTCGATAGGATTGTAATTTGAAATAATGATTTTATATTCTCACGCACTGGCGTGAAAATGTCTACAAATTATACATATGTTCGTACCTCACAATCAAATGACAAATGATAGAATCATCAAGTTCCAACCACATCCAATTTTGAGGATTTCAAGGGTAGAATTGGCCTTCGAAATAGTCAATTTGATCTATTATTGATGTCCTAAATAATATGCTAGGCATGTATCAGTGAACTAATTCGTATTTCACAAATACAGTACCCAGACTTTCCATGCATATACTCACCATTTTTCATTTATTATGAATAATTACACACCACTGTTATATTTGAAACGGTCCAATTACCCTCAGCCATGATTCGGGCATGTTAGAACTCTTCTGAAGGTACCTGAAGCATGTAATTGTTACCAATGCTCGAGATTATGTGTATTACTGCAATGATCTGCATAAGCTGGACAGATGTCCAATCCAAAACGTTTTCATTGAAATACAATTTTTATTCTTTATTTTTTTTTGTCTTTAGGAGCCTAATAAGAGAGAAATAAATATGTTTATGAATTGTTAGTCATTTCAATAATACAGCTGTTTGTAGGTGCGGTACTGGTTCAGTAATGTGATTTAGGCTTCATTGACACATAATTTCACGGGTGCCCTATGGTAGGCTATTTTTTCGGATGGAGCCCGAAACTGGACACTGTAGATTCCATGGCAAATTAATGAGAAGTCCTTACACTAATTTACTCCCGCCACCGCGATGGTATCCAATGTTGGACCATTCAAGCCGTAGAAATTGGAAACATGGTATAAGAACCCATATGCCCTCTAAAATCTACTACAAGCCGCCAGGTACATTGACCCAGTGTATTTATGATCTTGGCATTAAATTGGATACTATAACTCTTTTGATATGTGGCAGCATGTAGCACACTGTATTGGTTATCCACTATCCAAAATCTCAAAATGGATCCTGATTTAAATCATGATTTAACTGTTTAGGAAAGGTTCTTTATATTGGTCACTGGGTTAAATTGATTTGCCAGCAGTTTATCATATGACATTTTCGAACGATATAAATGATTTGGGGATAAACTCAGTAAATAACTTCCAATTTCAAAGGTCATAGAATCTAGACGGCAGAAGACTCTTTAATGTTTAAATTGGATCACCAGAAGTTTAAATTGTGAATTTTCAAGTGGTACATTTCTTATCGATAGTCCACATGATAATCATTTTTGGATTCTAACTGAAATGTCTAATGACGTTTTTCTACAGGAAAGGAATCAGACGGGAGTCCGAGGCAGACAGCCCAATCTCCACTTCAACACACGATCGAGGAGGAACCTCTGCAATCTCTGGAAGAATCACGGGTGGTTCAACCAGACAAAATGCAGTGGGAAGTATTGACAGGTCACCCAGTTCCAACATAAACCCCACCATTACAACAATTGCTCTGAGCAATGTGACACAATTTGCAGTACCAGAGAATACATCTGAACCACTACATACAGATGCCCCACCTTTTCTACGCCTTACCGGTAGCAATGCGTCAAGCCAGACGTTGCCGTCGCTTCATCAAAATAACCAAAGAAGCATTAATCATTATGTGTCCTCCCCCAGTGCCCCCAATCCATATCACTACGCGTCTAGTCCCGATAACTCAGTTGATTTTGTAAGATTGGAAGCCGCTTATCAAGAACCATCTTCTGTGGAGATTTATAATAACGCATACGAAGGTACAACTGATGATGTACATTCAAATATAATGCTGGAAAATGTCAATCCATACCATTATGCCACTAGCTCCGCAAAAATGGAAGTAGGTGGTGGTAGCACACTGAGTTATGAAGAAGCCTATCAAGTACCGTCTGCTATAGAAATGGCTAATCATGAATATGAAGGTACATTTGATGATCATGAACACTCAACAGCAGTTCTATCTGGAGGTATATCTATGGCATACCGCCCTTTGCCACATAGACCATCCTCTGCTAACTGCAACGAAGGGCCAACTCTGCCTCCTAGAAAATCATCACGAGGCCCAACACATTTTCCTATGAAACAGAGGGAAAGTACCATGGACACAGTAAACAACAATTTTCCCCAAGCATGCTCATTAGTTTCAAAAGGATTACGCCACATACCCAAAAAACATCAACAAGAAAAAGAAGGGATGGGCCAAGATATGACCCCTTTCTACCATACTCTCGAAAAAGATGAACGAGCAAGGAGCCTAGGGCAAGATAACCAAGGTCTATATTTGGGAGAAGGCCACCTGCCACACAGTGCACCAATCAGCACAAATTCACAGGGCAATACTATTCGTAGTAGAGTCCATGGAAATACTGACTTGACAGACACAGACAGGATGATTGACAATGTTCTTTATGTTCCTATGACATCTTGCCAAAAGAAATATTCACATTTTTAGTACTCAGGACAATCAATACCGACCAAACCTACTGAGGAAACCAACTGAATATCACAAAGAATGTCTTGTGCTTCCTGTAGTTAAAGGGATGGTCCGAGCTGAAAAATATTTATATGTTAATACATAGAGTAGAATTCACTGAGCAAAATGCTGAAAATTTCATCAAAATTGGATAACAAATGATAAAGTTATTGAAGTTTCAAGTTTAGCAATATTTTGTGAAAACAGTCGTCATGAATATTCATGAGGTGGGCTGATGATGTCACATCCCCACTTTCCGTTTCCTTATGTAATTACATAAACCATAATTTTTTTCATTATTTCATACTTGTGTGAATAATAAGTCTCCCTCATAATGAATTAAGTTGCAGCAATAAATATAATGTACTAAATCAGTTGTCAATCCAAGTTTTCTATTTCTTGGAGGAAAAAAAATGAATAAACCTAATTTCATATAATAAAATACAAAAGAACAAGTGGGGATGTGACATCATCAGTCCACCTCATGACGACTATTTTCACAAAATATTGCCTAATTTTAAAATTCAATAACTTTGTTATTTGTTATCCGATTTTGATGAAATTTTTGGTATTTTGCTCGGTGAATTCTACTTTATTTATTAAGCTATAAATACTTTTAGCTCGGACCATCCCTTTAATCTCATGTGTAATGACCGTAAAGGAGTTGGTGCTATCAATAATTGTCATTCCCTAATTGCTTTCTGACTTCTAGATGATTGTGAAGTAAAATATAAAAAAATTTTGAGCAACATAACCATGAAATTCTGAGTGAGTCACTCCACACCAACCCTTTTTTCTACTGGTCAACCAATTCATGTCGGACCAGTAGATACCCAGTTTTTCCATTTTTTACTGGTCCGAATCTAAATCTACTGGCCCCAAAAAATAAAAACATAATAAAGGCGCGAGTTTATTCTGCTGTCCTTTCATGTTACCCCCCCCCCCCCAAAAAAAAAAAATGAAGGAATGAAAGACAAAAAGAAAGCAAGACAGAAAGAAAGAAAAAAAAAGAATAAAAGAAAGGAAGGAAGAAAGAAAAGGAAAAGGTAAAGAAAGGATAGATGTGAAGGAAAAAAGAAAGAACTAAAGAAATAATGAAAGGAAGGAAGGAAATAAAGAACAAAATAAGGAAAAAAGGACAAAAGAAATAAAGGAATGGAGGAAGGAAAGAAAGAAATGAAGCAAGCAATAAAGAAAGAACAAAAGACAGAAAGTAATGGAAATAAAGGTTAGAAGAAATCAAAAAGAAAGGGCAAAAGGAGAGATGGATAGAAGAAAGGGAAAAAAGGATTGAAGGAATGAAGGAAAGAAAGAAAAGCAAAGAAAGAAATGTAACAAGCAATAAAGAAAGAAATAAAGAAAAACAAGAACGGAGGGATTGAAAGAAGGAAAAAGAAGGAAGAAAGAAAGCAAGCAAGCAATATCAAAAAGAAAGACAAGGTAAAAAAATAGATAAAAGGAAGAAAAAAAGAAGACTGAAAAACAAAGAAAAAAACAAAATGGTACAGAAAGGATAAATGAAAGGAAGAAACAAAGAATTACGGAAAGTAATGGTAAAAAGAAGAAAAGGAAGAAAGAAAGAAGATATAAATATAGGATGGATGGAGTCAAGAATTAAAGAAAGAAATAAGAAAAAGAAAGCGAAAAAAGACGTAGAGATTTTTTTTTTGAAGGACAGAAAGAACAAAAGACAAAGGAAAATAAAAAAAAAGAATGACAGTAACAAAAAACGAGAGGGAAGAAATAAAGATTGAAAAGAAAGAAGGTAAGAAAAAGACATCACTCGAATCTGATCTGTTTGAAATAAAACAGAAGTAAAAATTTCTCCTTTTACTGCTTACACATGACACAGTTACCCCCAATTTTTAGGATATATGGACATTCTAAGACCTTTTCATTAGTGTAAAATGTGAATTTTGAGTTCTGTGAGAGATTTCTGGCAGAGGATAGCCAAGCTTCATTCGTGCAGTCAGTAGAAATTTACCATGTGGGCTCTGTGTGCCTTGCTAGGTACATGTACACTGTAATTTACCCTATTAAAATTGCATGCGATTCATACTGTGTGTATTGTGTGTGAATGACAGAAATTAACGGGAGGTAAATGGTTTGCAATTTGAGTCATGGAATATTTTTTATGTTTATGTTGAACCAGTGAATTTGACCATTTCTGGAAGAATTACTTGCCCAACAATCGTTTTTATTACTGGTCATGTCGGACCCATAATAAATCTTGCCTATTTTGGGGAAAATTACTGGCCGACAATGATATTTTTACTGGTCATGTCGGACCAGTAAATCTTGCTATTTCTGAAAATCTACTTGCCCGACAGTGATTTTTACCGGTCTGGGACCGTCGGACCGGCGCTAGTGTCGAGCCCTATCTTGAAATAGCTTCAAAAATTGTAAATTTTGAGTTGGATTCACTCGATGCCTTTCAAATCATGCATCAGTGAAGTGTGTGGAAAATATAAGGAATGGTCCATGTTATGAAGGTTTGATTTAATATTAGTTGTTTGCTTTGCCAGTACTTACCGTTATGCCTTAAAATTAAAGAGTGAGTTAAACAGTGATGACAATTCAGTTGGGTAAGGTAATGCAATTACTATGTAATGTAATGTACTATATAACATTTATTTCATTTCCACAAGGTACAAGAACATCAGCCAAAAGCTGTTTTTCAAAACGTCCGAGTATAATAAAACCACATTACATGTACATACAATTAAGAAATCAATACAAAATAATACAATTCAGAGTACTGTACAGGTTAACATCAATATACTACAATAAAGAGAAAATTCAAAATGAAATGAAAGCAAAACAAACAAGAAAAGGAAAAACAAGGCAAAAGCAATTTTGTGTCTCACCCACGTATGAAAATAACCAGAAATATCATGATTTGCGAGGGCACGCAAGAGAATTATATCGAAACTTCATTGTGAAATGTCTGGGATGGAATAACACTTGTCATAAGAGCCTTGCACGTAAACTTTAATGTTGACCTGAAAATGACATCTGACCTTACCATGTGACCTCCGACTGCAGCATAACATGCAGGTCACCTAAGTACATTTACCATCCAAGTTTTGTTGAAAAATGACTTACTGTTGCGGAGTTAGTTGTCATAAAAGAGTCTTGCATGTAAACTTTAACATTGACCTCAAAATGACCTTTGACCTAACCATGTGACCTCCGACTGCAGCAAAACATGCAGGTACCCCAAGTCCATCTACCACACAAGTTTGGTTGAAATGCGACTTACGGTTGCAGAGTTAAGAGTCTTGCATGTAAACTTTAACGTTGACCTGAAAATGACCTTTGACCTTACCATGTGACCTCCAACTGCAGCATATGATGCAGGTCCCCAAGTCCATCTACCAATCAAGTTTGGTTGAAAATCGACACACGGTTGCGGAGTTAGGTGTCATAAGATAGTCTTGCATGTAAACTTTAACGTTGACCTCAAAATGACCTTTGACCTTACCATATGATGTCAGACTGCAGCATAATATGCAGGTCCCCAAAGTCCATCTACCATCCAAGTTTGGTTGAAAAGCAACTTATGGTTGTGGAGTTAGGTGTCATAGGAGTCTTGCATGTAAACTTTGACGTTGACCTGAAAGTGACCTTTGACCTCACCATGTGACCTCAAATTGCAGCATAACATGCAGGTCCCCCAAGTCTATCCACCATCCAAGTTTGGTTGGAAAGCGACTTAAGGTTCTGGAGTTATGTGTCATTACAGGTTTGTGACGGACGGACGACGGACGACATTTGGATCCCTAAGTCTCGCCTTCACCTCTAATGGGCGAGACAATAAAAGTAAATAATTTAAGGGGGTTTACATTAATCATGTCCAATCTAAATTTGTCAAACCTTGTTATTTTTACATCATTAGTTAGTTCATCCCAGATTCTGACTCCCCTATATTGAAGACCCCTTTTCTCATAGTTGGTTTTCACTGGTGGTAATTTGATTTTTAAGGATGAAGATCTTAGCATGAAGTGACTATCACTCAAACTGATTTGGTTACAAGTACTTTATTGCAGCATATCTGAAATTATTTTATACATTGTATTTCTATATTACATTTTAAAGGGGAAAGCAATTTTTGTATCATGAAATGTTTGGTAGCTTGTATGAAAGGCCGTTAACACACAGGTTTGTGATCAGTCGCGATTATGCAAATATAAAGAATTACATGTTTAATCAGTAAGTTTCGAAACCGTAATAAATCTACAAATTATACATATGTTCGTACCTCACAATCAAATGACAAATGATAGAATCATCAAGTTCCAACCACATCCAATTTTGAGGATTTCAAGGGTAGAATTGGCCTTCGAAATAGTCAATTTGATCTATTATTGATGTCCTAAATAATATGCTAGGCATGTATCAGTGAACTAATTCGTATTTCACAAATACAGTACCCAGACTTTCCATGCATATACTCACCATTTTTCATTTATTATGAATAATTACACACCACTGTTATATTTGAAACGGTCCAATTACCCTCAGCCATGATTCGGGCATGTTAGAACTCTTCTGAAGGTACCTGAAGCATGTAATTGTTACCAATGCTCGAGATTATGTGTATTACTGCAATGATCTGCATAAGCTGGACAGATGTCCAATCCAAAACGTTTTCATTGAAATACAATTTTTATTCTTTATTTTTTTTTGTCTTTAGGAGCCTAATAAGAGAGAAATAAATATGTTTATGAATTGTTAGTCATTTCAATAATACAGCTGTTTGTAGGTGCGGTACTGGTTCAGTAATGTGATTTAGGCTTCATTGACACATAATTTCACGGGTGCCCTATGGTAGGCTATTTTTTCGGATGGAGCCCGAAACTGGACACTGTAGATTCCATGGCAAATTAATGAGAAGTCCTTACACTAATTTACTCCCGCCACCGCGATGGTATCCAATGTTGGACCATTCAAGCCGTAGAAATTGGAAACATGGTATAAGAACCCATATGCCCTCTAAAATCTACTACAAGCCGCCAGGTACATTGACCCAGTGTATTTATGATCTTGGCATTAAATTGGATACTATAACTCTTTTGATATGTGGCAGCATGTAGCACACTGTATTGGTTATCCACTATCCAAAATCTCAAAATGGATCCTGATTTAAATCATGATTTAACTGTTTAGGAAAGGTTCTTTATATTGGTCACTGGGTTAAATTGATTTGCCAGCAGTTTATCATATGACATTTTCGAACGATATAAATGATTTGGGGATAAACTCAGTAAATAACTTCCAATTTCAAAGGTCATAGAATCTAGACGGCAGAAGACTCTTTAATGTTTAAATTGGATCACCAGAAGTTTAAATTGTGAATTTTCAAGTGGTACATTTCTTATCGATAGTCCACATGATAATCATTTTTGGATTCTAACTGAAATGTCTAATGACGTTTTTCTACAGGAAAGGAATCAGACGGGAGTCCGAGGCAGACAGCCCAATCTCCACTTCAACACACGATCGAGGAGGAACCTCTGCAATCTCTGGAAGAATCACGGGTGGTTCAACCAGACAAAATGCAGTGGGAAGTATTGACAGGTCACCCAGTTCCAACATAAACCCCACCATTACAACAATTGCTCTGAGCAATGTGACACAATTTGCAGTACCAGAGAATACATCTGAACCACTACATACAGATGCCCCACCTTTTCTACGCCTTACCGGTAGCAATGCGTCAAGCCAGACGTTGCCGTCGCTTCATCAAAATAACCAAAGAAGCATTAATCATTATGTGTCCTCCCCCAGTGCCCCCAATCCATATCACTACGCGTCTAGTCCCGAAAACTCAGTTGATTTTGTAAGATTGGAAGCCGCTTATCAAGAACCATCTTCTGTGGAGATTTATAATAACGCATACGAAGGTACAACTGATGATGTACATTCAAATATAATGCTGGAAAATGTCAATCCATACCATTATGCCACTAGCTCCGCAAAAATGGAAGTAGGTGGTGGTAGCACACTGAGTTATGAAGAAGCCTATCAAGTACCGTCTGCTATAGAAATGGCTAATCATGAATATGAAGGTACATTTGATGATCATGAACACTCAACAGCAGTTCTATCTGGAGGTATATCTATGGCATACCGCCCTTTGCCACATAGACCATCCTCTGCTAACTGCAACGAAGGGCCAACTCTGCCTCCTAGAAAATCATCACGAGGCCCAACACATTTTCCTATGAAACAGAGGGAAAGTACCATGGACACAGTAAACAACAATTTTCCCCAAGCATGCTCATTAGTTTCAAAAGGATTACGCCACATACCCAAAAAACATCAACAAGAAAAAGAAGGGATGGGCCAAGATATGACCCCTTTCTACCATACTCTCGAAAAAGATGAACGAGCAAGGAGCCTAGGGCAAGATAACCAAGGTCTATATTTGGGAGAAGGCCACCTGCCACACAGTGCACCAATCAGCACAAATTCACAGGGCAATACTATTCGTAGTAGAGTCCATGGAAATACTGACTTGACAGACACAGACAGGATGATTGACAATGTTCTTTATGTTCCTATGACATCTTGCCAAAAGAAATATTCACATTTTTAGTACTCAGGACAATCAATACCGACCAAACCTACTGAGGAAACCAACTGAATATCACAAAGAATGTCTTGTGCTTCCTGTAGTTAAAGGGATGGTCCGAGCTGAAAAATATTTATATGTTAATACATAGAGTAGAATTCACTGAGCAAAATGCTGAAAATTTCATCAAAATTGGATAACAAATGATAAAGTTATTGAAGTTTCAAGTTTAGCAATATTTTGTGAAAACAGTCGTCATGAATATTCATGAGGTGGGCTGATGATGTCACATCCCCACTTTCCGTTTCCTTATGTAATTACATAAACCATAATTTTTTTCATTATTTCATACTTGTGTGAATAATAAGTCTCCCTCATAATGAATTAAGTTGCAGCAATAAATATAATGTACTAAATCAGTTGTCAATCCAAGTTTTCTATTTCTTGGAGGAAAAAAAATGAATAAACCTAATTTCATATAATAAAATACAAAAGAACAAGTGGGGATGTGACATCATCAGTCCACCTCATGACGACTATTTTCACAAAATATTGCCTAATTTTAAAATTCAATAACTTTGTTATTTGTTATCCGATTTTGATGAAATTTTTGGTATTTTGCTCGGTGAATTCTACTTTATTTATTAAGCTATAAATACTTTTAGCTCGGACCATCCCTTTAATCTCATGTGTAATGACCGTAAAGGAGTTGGTGCTATCAATAATTGTCATTCCCTAATTGCTTTCTGACTTCTAGATGATTGTGAAGTAAAATATAAAAAAATTTTGAGCAACATAACCATGAAATTCTGAGTGAGTCACTCCACACCAACCCTTTTTTCTACTGGTCAACCAATTCATGTCGGACCAGTAGATACCCAGTTTTTCCATTTTTTACTGGTCCGAATCTAAATCTACTGGCCCCAAAAAATAAAAACATAATAAAGGCGCGAGTTTATTCTGCTGTCCTTTCATGTTACCCCCCCCCCCCCAAAAAAAAAAAATGAAGGAATGAAAGACAAAAAGAAAGCAAGACAGAAAGAAAGAAAAAAAAGAATAAAAGAAAGGAAGGAAGAAAGAAAAGGAAAAGGTAAAGAAAGGATAGATGTGAAGGAAAAAAGAAAGAACTAAAGAAATAATGAAAGGAAGGAAGGAAATAAAGAACAAAATAAGGAAAAAAGGACAAAAGAAATAAAGGAATGGAGGAAGGAAAGAAAGAAATGAAGCAAGCAATAAAGAAAGAACAAAAGACAGAAAGTAATGGAAATAAAGGTTAGAAGAAATCAAAAAGAAAGGGCAAAAGGAGAGATGGATAGAAGAAAGGGAAAAAAGGATTGAAGGAATGAAGGAAAGAAAGAAAAGCAAAGAAAGAAATGTAACAAGCAATAAAGAAAGAAATAAAGAAAAACAAGAACGGAGGGATTGAAAGAAGGAAAAAGAAGGAAGAAAGAAAGCAAGCAAGCAATATCAAAAAGAAAGACAAGGTAAAAAAATAGATAAAAGGAAGAAAAAAAGAAGACTGAAAAACAAAGAAAAAAACAAAATGGTACAGAAAGGATAAATGAAAGGAAGAAACAAAGAATTACGGAAAGTAATGGTAAAAAGAAGAAAAGGAAGAAAGAAAGAAGATATAAATATAGGATGGATGGAGTCAAGAATTAAAGAAAGAAATAAGAAAAAGAAAGCGAAAAAAGACGTAGAGATTTTTTTTTTGAAGGACAGAAAGAACAAAAGACAAAGGAAAATAAAAAAAAAGAATGACAGTAACAAAAAACGAGAGGGAAGAAATAAAGATTGAAAAGAAAGAAGGTAAGAAAAAGACATCACTCGAATCTGATCTGTTTGAAATAAAACAGAAGTAAAAATTTCTCCTTTTACTGCTTACACATGACACAGTTACCCCCAATTTTTAGGATATATGGACATTCTAAGACCTTTTCATTAGTGTAAAATGTGAATTTTGAGTTCTGTGAGAGATTTCTGGCAGAGGATAGCCAAGCTTCATTCGTGCAGTCAGTAGAAATTTACCATGTGGGCTCTGTGTGCCTTGCTAGGTACATGTACACTGTAATTTACCCTATTAAAATTGCATGCGATTCATACTGTGTGTATTGTGTGTGAATGACAGAAATTAACGGGAGGTAAATGGTTTGCAATTTGAGTCATGGAATATTTTTTATGTTTATGTTGAACCAGTGAATTTGACCATTTCTGGAAGAATTACTTGCCCAACAATCGTTTTTATTACTGGTCATGTCGGACCCATAATAAATCTTGCCTATTTTGGGGAAAATTACTGGCCGACAATGATATTTTTACTGGTCATGTCGGACCAGTAAATCTTGCTATTTCTGAAAATCTACTTGCCCGACAGTGATTTTTACCGGTCTGGGACCGTCGGACCGGCGCTAGTGTCGAGCCCTATCTTGAAATAGCTTCAAAAATTGTAAATTTTGAGTTGGATTCACTCGATGCCTTTCAAATCATGCATCAGTGAAGTGTGTGGAAAATATAAGGAATGGTCCATGTTATGAAGGTTTGATTTAATATTAGTTGTTTGCTTTGCCAGTACTTACCGTTATGCCTTAAAATTAAAGAGTGAGTTAAACAGTGATGACAATTCAGTTGGGTAAGGTAATGCAATTACTATGTAATGTAATGTACTATATAACATTTATTTCATTTCCACAAGGTACAAGAACATCAGCCAAAAGCTGTTTTTCAAAACGTCCGAGTATAATAAAACCACATTACATGTACATACAATTAAGAAATCAATACAAAATAATACAATTCAGAGTACTGTACAGGTTAACATCAATATACTACAATAAAGAGAAAATTCAAAATGAAATGAAAGCAAAACAAACAAGAAAAGGAAAAACAAGGCAAAAGCAATTTTGTGTCTCACCCACGTATGAAAATAACCAGAAATATCATGATTTGCGAGGGCACGCAAGAGAATTATATCGAAACTTCATTGTGAAATGTCTGGGATGGAATAACACTTGTCATAAGAGCCTTGCACGTAAACTTTAATGTTGACCTGAAAATGACATCTGACCTTACCATGTGACCTCCGACTGCAGCATAACATGCAGGTCACCTAAGTACATTTACCATCCAAGTTTTGTTGAAAAATGACTTACTGTTGCGGAGTTAGTTGTCATAAAAGAGTCTTGCATGTAAACTTTAACGTTGACCTCAAAATGACCTTTGACCTAACCATGTGACCTCCGACTGCAGCATAACATGCAGGTCCCCCAAGTCCATCTACCATCCAAGTTTGGTTGAAAAGCGACTTACGGTTGCAGAGTTAAGAGTCTTGCATGTAAACTTTAACGTTGACCTGAAAATGACCTTTGACCTTACCATGTGACCTCCAACTGCAGCATATGATGCAGGTCCCCAAGTCCATCTACCAATCAAGTTTGGTTGAAAATCGACACACGGTTGCGGAGTTAGGTGTCATAAGATAGTCTTGCATGTAAACTTTAACGTTGACCTCAAAATGACCTTTGACCTTACCATATGATGTCAGACTGCAGCATAATATGCAGGTCCCCAAAGTCCATCTACCATCCAAGTTTGGTTGAAAAGCAACTTATGGTTGTGGAGTTAGGTGTCATAGGAGTCTTGCATGTAAACTTTGACGTTGACCTGAAAGTGACCTTTGACCTCACCATGTGACCTCAAATTGCAGCATAACATGCAGGTCCCCCAAGTCTATCCACCATCCAAGTTTGGTTGGAAAGCGACTTAAGGTTCTGGAGTTATGTGTCATTACAGGTTTGTGACGGACGGACGACGGACGACATTTGGATCCCTAAGTCTCGCCTTCACCTCTAATGGGCGAGACAATAAAAGTAAATAATTTAAGGGGGTTTACATTAATCATGTCCAATCTAAATTTGTCAAACCTTGTTATTTTTACATCATTAGTTAGTTCATCCCAGATTCTGACTCCCCTATATTGAAGACCCCTTTTCTCACAGTTGGTTTTCACTGGTGGTAATTTGATTTTTAAGGATGACGATCTTAGCATGAAGTTACTATCACTCGAACTGATTTGGTTACAAGTACTTTATTGCAGCATATCTAAAATTATTTTATACATTGTATTTCTATATTACATTTTAAAGGGGAAAGCAATTTTTGTATCATGAAATGTTTGGTAGCTTGTATGAAAGGCCGTTAACACACAGGTTTGTGATCAGTCGCGATTATGCAAATATCAAAAATTACATTTTTAATCAGTAAGTTTCGAAACCGTAATAAATCCAATTGGATTAGAAAGTTCAAAAGTCATACCTGTTGACAAAAAGACAACAATAAAAAATGGAAGCTATAATCGACCAATCTAAATCCTAACAAGTGGAATGCCTCTGGCCGTCTCACCTGCATCACGCGGTTCAATATAGCAGCAGTGCTGACTTTGAATACTACTCTAACTCGCACAAGATGTTCAGTGATACATGGTTACTCTTATGTCCACTTTTTATGAACTAGACCAATAAACTTACAGAGATATGATGGTTATTCAACAAAAAAACCCCAACAGGGCCAAAGTTCATTGACCTTACATGACCTTTGACCTTGATCATGTGACCTGAAACTCGCACAGGATGTTCAGTGATACTTGATTACTCTTATGTACAAGTTTCATGAATCAGATCCATAAACTTTCAAAGTTATGATGGTAATTCAACAGATACATCCAATTCGGAGAAAGTTCATTGACCTTTGACCTTGGTCATGTGACCTGAAACGCGCACAGGATGTTCAGTGATACTTGATTACTCTAATGTCCAAGTTTAATGAACTAGACCAATAAACTTTCAAAGTTATGATGGTAATTCAACAGAAACCCCCGATTCGGCCAAAGTTCATTGACCCTAAATGACCTTTGACCTTAATCATGAGACCTGAAACTCATGCAGAATGTTCAGTGATACTTGATTAACCTTATGTCCAAGTTTCATGAACTAGGTCCATATATTTTCTAAGTTATGATGACATTTCAAAAACTTCACCTCAGGTTAAGATTTCGATGTTGATTCCTCCAACATGGTCTAAGTTCATTGACCCTAAATGACCTTTGACCTTGGTCATGTGACATGAAACTCTGATAGGATGTTCAGTAATACTTGATTAACCTTATGGCCAAGTTTTATTAACTAGGTCCATATACTTTCTAAGTTATGACGTCATTTCAAAAACTTAACCTCAGGTTAAGATTTGATGTTGACGCCGCCGCCGTCGGAAAAGCGGTGCCTATAGTCTCACTCTGCCTCGCAGGTGAGACAAAAATGGAGAAACTTATTTATAGTTCTTATCTTTAACCAATTATGTAATATAAAGTCATCTATCGTTTAACAGAATCATTGATGTGAAAAATTCTGCTTTCAGGTCCCAGCATTCAACTGCAACTGCTCTTCTGAATGATTCAAACGATTAGTTAGGAAGTATGCATGAAGGCAAAATTGTAGAAATTATAGCAATCGATCTTAGAGCATTCAACACGTTGGACCATGCTATACACCGAAATAAGTTCAAACTGACATGACTGATCAGACTGGACAAAATGACATGTGCACGATTCCTTAACTATTTTTCTAAAAGAATGCATTGCATGGTAGTAAATGGTGTAAGATTAGACAAATGAAATGTATCCTGTGGAATCCACAAGGGGCCAATCTAGGTCCCTTGCTTTTCGCCAATTTCATAAATGATATATTGGCTTGTATATTAACAAAATGCTGGATATCATTGTATCAAGACGACAGTTGTACATATTACTCCTTTAAGACAATACAAAGTATTGAAAATGTAATCAATTCCGATATGATACACTCTCAAAGTAGTTGATATGAAATAAATGTTTCTCAATACTATTAGAATGTGAGGTTATTTTAATTGAATCTAGAACAATTGATAAAGATAAAACATTTTGTAAACAGAAATGACATTATCAGGTGTACAGTTTGCATGTATCTTGGCGTACAAATACATATTGATTTTAATAGGAATGAACATTTTTTAGAAAAGATTTCATTAGGAAACTTAACATTTCAAAACTTACAATAAGAGATTATATACATGATACAATATATCTCAACATATTACAATAGTATTTTAAAAAACAATGTTAAAAAGTTAATTGGATCATTTTGATGTGGTTTGTAGTAAAAAGAAAATATATGAAAAGCTCAAAATTCTAAGAAATTCCAAATATTCTACCAAATCACTAAATACCTTCAATACCTTATAGTTACTCTAGAAGTTATAAATAAACTCTAAACATGATGTATAAAATGGTTTATCAAGATTGACCATGTTACATATACTTGATCAATCTATTTGACTGAAAGATATTTGATAATACCTTTGATGTTATTGAGACAAGATTTTCATTTATCTCTCAACCTTTGTGAATCTCTCTTTATTGAAATAAGTAGACTTAAATGTAAGAATATCATAGTTGCTGTCAGACCCACATTCAAACAATTATGAATTCAATATAGCTCTGAATGAATGTTTACGTACAATAACAAATGATAGTTAAGAAACCTATATAAAGGGAGACTTTAACATTAATTTAATGAATTCTTTAACTGTAATTTATATGACTTTGTAAATATTGTTTATAACTCTTTTCGCCCCCTAATCAATAGACCCTCTCGAATCAACTCAATGACTCTCATAGATATTTTTAAAAATGTGTGTGATGAAAATGTTAAAGCTGGTATCCTATTTAATGACATCACTGACCATCTATCCGTTTTTTTCTATGACTGAAAATAAACGCATTGAGAATGCTCTTAGGTCACATCAGTCAAATTATTCTATGAAATGTATAAACTAAACAACTATCAATGCTTTGAAAAAAGAGCTCTCTGAGATTAGTTGGATTGATTTATTGATTATTTGTCAATGTTGACTATGCTTATGAACGAGTCTTGTATAAATTCAATGAAGCTGTAGATGCATATAATTTTTCCTGTTTGATCCTCCACATTTTAGTTTGTCTTTTATGTTTTGATCATAGTATCTATGTTGTTTCATACAAGGAGCTTCGAAGCTCCTTGTTTCAGAATATATGTGTCATTTTTATCCTTAAAAAAATCTCTTAGGTAGGCCTACTTCTTTGTTTTTTGTCCATTATTTTTTTGTCACACATGTATTGAGTATTTTTGTTATTTATACATTATGTCATGTTCTTTTATGTTATACATATGCATTGTTTTTATTGTTTGAAACTGTTTTAGTTATTCATCCCTCTGTCACGTTAAAATTAGTTTGTGTGTATATTATTTGCCAATGCAGCATCAATGTTGTTTTATGTTGGACATGGGTTGTTTTGAATTGCATGCTTCTATTAACATGGCCCTGCTTAGCTGAGCTCCCTGTATAAATAAATAAATGAAATGAAAAACTGACCAACTATGTCATAGCCCCGGGTCATAGCCTTGGATGGAATACCATATAAACATTATCATCTGTACATACATTGACTAATAATAGACTACTACTTCTTTTCAAACAATACAACAAAAAACAGGCTTCATTTGTGTCTATTTCTCTTTATTCCCCACTTTGAACATCTCCAAAATCACGATAAAGAAATATGTTTTAAGTGTTTACACTTACAAATGTATATATTACACTGACAAAAAAGGCATAAATTACCATACATAATTATCTATACAAATAATACGATCACTTTGTGAATAATTTGCAAAATAAAGACATGCTTCCAAGATTAGCTAAATAGCTAAACTGATCTCAGTGAATTCATGAATTTCACAAAAAAATATCTGATGGACGCAAGTGTGCACAAGTATGGATGATAAGCAGCATCCTGGAAACATCTTAATCAATTTTTACATAAATAAATACCGCTCAATATGCTGAAAAATACACCTCTTGTTATTTCCCAACTCTTTCCTCTACAAAGGGAAACATGTGACATATCTGGAGGTAATGGACATGGAGGTTTTTCTACACTGGTTGACATGAGGTCTTTTTAATGCTCAGTCACTGAGAAAAGTTAATGTTTGGAAATTTTCTACAAAGCTATCAGGATTTTTCTCACAGGATAAAACTATTAGGCATTTACATTTTGAGTTATTACTCCACTTTTCAATAAGAATATCTTGATTAACTCTGCAACTGTAATTGATGGAGATCATTTTTGAAGAATATGTGGTGATGAAGAAAATGATGGTGACAGTGGTGATGGATGTTGATAAAAGCATATTTGACAGGTGCATGAGTTTACAGTAGAGTAGGAGTAGATGTAGTCCAGTAGGTCATAGTCAGGATTGCATTAACTTGGTAAAACCAGGTAGATGGCCTAGGGTGAAACTATGAAACCAAGTTTATTCAATGTTCAATATAAACTGCATGTATATTATTTTATCTCTATTTTAAGGAGTGTTAAATCAATATAATTGAGAAAATAGATGTAAAAAGGTGTTATTTCTTTGAATTCTTTCATTAATTTATTTGCCAATTCACACGTATTATTAAATGTATGTAGCATAGAAGCTCATGCTTTCCTTTTCATGTTGTTCTGTGTGCATTCTATCTGATTTCATTCATGTCCCACCACACACAAAAACTATCAATAATGCATTTTTAAAAGAGCACCCCAAAAATATATATTCTACAAAAAGATACAAAGGATTACATACATCTGTTCTGAGTAATGGCGCAGTCACATTTGTCTTACGGTGACCATACGGCTAGTAGAAATCAGCACTTTTAACATTTTTGTACTAGTGACATATAGGTTGTTTGAATAAAAATGAATAAAACAGCTCTTTTTGATTTCGCCGTACAGTCACTGTAGGGAGAAATGTGACTGCAACATAATTGATGAAAAAATTTGGAAAAAAACATTCATGTACAATAATTGTACACATACATGTATAGAATGTTCTGTAACTGTACTGCCAGCTTGCATGCTTTCAGAAATTGAATATTTGCCCAATTTGTAAACCAGATTTTGCAAAGCTTGCAAAAACAAATTAGAAAACTGTAACCCCCAGCTGATTGAAATCATACATCTTCTATTACACAGACCTCTCTGAGAATACCATCCAATTTGTAAACCTTTCCAGTGATCCTTCTTATTCACCCTAAATTTCTGCACTTTTCCATTATTATTTCCATTTTACGTGATTTCTTTTGCATGCCTGATGCTAGGATAGCATCTTGTATGTGATTTTTTATGAGTAAAGTGTGGTGGCCTTCTCTTGTAAGGCACCTTACCTATTGTCAGAACCGTTTTTATTCACACAGAATCCAGCAAGTGATTTTTTTCAATGTTAGTCCTCAAATTCGCCATAGGCAAAGAATTGGGAAAATACAAGTGTTTTGTTCATTTAATTTTTTTTGGGGGGGGTGGGGCAGTTACCTCAAATGACCTTTGACCCTGAAATTCTACTACACCATCTGCTTTATATTTATGCGATAACATTATTTCATTTTCATGGAAAAGAAAGTTGTAATCTAAAATCTTGAAAATTAAACATCTTAACTATTAATCACAATGGTCAAAAAAAGATATGTGCTCAAAGTTTATTACCTCAAAGGACCTTATACCTTGATATTGTGACCACAAATTCATGCTAAACAATCAGTGATAATAGACTAATTTTGTGTCCTGGTTTGACAAGAGAAATGTCATGATGTAATCAGAGTTTTGACATTTTCACAAACTTAACCTTCTTGGTTTATTGTGATGTTGACTGCACCTTTGCAGCCATAAGAAAAAGCAGACCACTTTGTCTTCATTCTGCTCTGCAGGTGAGAAGATAAATAATCATGGTCTCAATTAACAAGCCCCCATAATTTACGTCCTTGAAAGATTTTATTCCAAATATTAAAAGGTCATTCATTATCTTAGGGAAAATCTTAATTAGATCTGTACAGTATAACTTCAAATGTGCATCTAAGGAAGAACAAGTGGAGCACCTCTGGCAGTCTCACCTGCATTACGCAATTCGATATAGCAGCAGTGCTGGCTTTGAAAGCTACTATAAAATAATTATTCACAAAAAACACCATTCATATCATACAATATGAAATTCATTGAACCTAAATAAAATTTGACCTAAATCATGTGACCTTAAGACTTGTCAGTGATACTTGATTATCCCTATGTCCACAATTCATAGACTCCATAAACTTTGAAAGTTATGACAGCATTTTAATAATTATCTCCAACATGCCTGTGGCCAAAGTTCATTGACCTAAGATGACCTTTGACCTTGGTCATGTGACCTGAAACTCACACAGGATTTTCAGTGATACTTGATTACTCTTTGTCCAAGTTTCATGAATCAGATCCATAAACTTTCAATGTTTTGATGGTAATTCAACAAAAACCTCCCACTTGTCCAAAGTTCATTGACCCTAAATTACTTTGGTCATGTGACTTGAAACTCAGGGAGGATGTCCAGTAATATTTGATTACACTCATTGCCAAGTTTCATGAACTAGGTCCATATACTTTCAAAGTTATGATGACATTTCAAAAACTTAACTTCAGGTTAAGATTTTGATATTGACTCCCCAACATGGTTGTCTAAGTTCATTTACCCTAAATGACCTTTGACCTTGGTCATGTGACCTGAAACTCGGGCGGGATGTTCAGTAATACTTGATTTACCTTATGTTTAAGTTGCATGAACTAAATTAATATACTTTCTATGATATGCTGCCATTTCAAAACTTAACCTTCAGTTAAGATTTCATGTTGATGCTGCCCTCGCCGTCGCAAAAGCGGCGCCTTTATACCCTTTTCATAAACCTATCCTTCAATTAGCCGCCTAAGAGTAATGCGGATAATTCAATAAAAATTGCGTTCATAAACTCTGAAAATAAAGCCGCATTATTTTTACGAACGCCCGTCCTGAAAAAGGGGGATAATCGCCATGACAACTGGACACGCCCCCTCCAATGCGGTTGTGTTGGAAAAGGGTGACCTTGTGACCGCACCATGGCAATTATCCGGAAATTATTTGGAAATGCGTTCATAAACTCAAAATCTTGTCCCGATGCTGCTATTATGCGGATAATAGCAGCATCAGAGTAATGCGGATAACTCTTGTCCTCCTCCAATTTTACGACCAAATTATGCTGCTATTAGCCGCCTAATTCATTTTAATGGGGTTTATGAAAGGGGTATTAGTCTCATTATGCCATGCAGGTGAGACAAAAATTACACATCCACTGTAAAGGGGGGGGGGCTGAGGGTGAAAACATATATATCTGGCCTACCATGACAGTATGGTATATTCGATATTCTATTATATTCAGAAATAAATACTTTCATAAATAACATAAAGCTAAAAAAATTAAACCCTGTAATCGAAATAACAAAATGATGCTTCATGTACAGTACATGCATACTAGAATTCCCATCGATCACAGAACAAAAGATACTATCCATTTACTACATAATTTCGAAATAAGTGAATACATGGACTTTTTACAGAAGTAAAATTGAACATAACAATTATTGATAACTTGTGGCAAGAACTTTCTCATCTTAATCTCAATTTCACACACATATGTCTATTTAAACATGATGCTCTCCGTTTTTATTATTGGGATAAAAATGAAATAAAAACAATTACTAGTATTAGTGATTTCAATACAATCAATACAGTCAATTGGTATTTTTCCATGAAACTCAAAATTAAGATTACAAGCAATCATTGATTTGCTATGTTTTAAGTTTTAACAATGAAAATAAATACATGTACATATATTATAGGTACATGGTATGTACATTAAAGGTACATGGTATGTACATGTGTGCTGTTTTAAACTTAGCGACAGAAAAAAGAGTACTGCTTCAACAAAACCAAATCAATTTCAGAGCAATGCTGATGGAGATCTGATCATGAATACAACTGGAAAAGAAAGTTCTCCCAACAAATGAACACAACTATTACCTTTCTTTACTTTTTTTCATTCTCTAAGATATACTTGGAACTCACATTATATTGAGGTGCACAAAATATTAACAGTGACCCAACCCCTTGGAACTCTCTACCAAGTGCTATTCAGTCACAAAATAATCCTGAACTTTTTAAAGACCCACCTTAAAATGTATTTATTTAAAATAATTACATGTATTGTATACAAGCCATTCATTTGTAATTGTATTCAGTGTAGAAATATTGTTTTGTTGGTGCTTATGCTTCAAAATTGTAGAAAAATATTGAACTCCTTGGATAGTATTCTGAACTCTGGTTTGAACTATGGATAACTACTTTCTGGCACAAATATTTATTGGTACATGTTCAATTTATCAAATCATTTGATGCCGAAAACATTCAGGACTGTCTGGGAATGACAACCAAAATATCTTCCTTTATTATAAAAGCAAGGGGAGACAAAACACTAAAAATAAGATATGGCTTCCCATAATTTTAGCATAGAATTAGATTGTGATCTATTTTGGACTGGACTTCAGAATATGGGACATTGAATGTAAAGCATATCCTTCAACCGGTACAGATCCAGGATTTTCCAAGGGGGGGGACACATTTTCCCCCAAGGAATAATTTGACAAGCAAAAAAAGGGTTTTGAAGCAAGAATAAAGGACATTTCGTCCACAGAAAACATCTCACAAGCAAAAAAAGGGGGGACACTTCTATCGTAACATCATTTTTACATTAAAAATTTTAATCAAACCTCTCAAAAGGGGGGGGCACGGGCTGGCTTTGCATCCCCCCCCCCCCCGATCCAGTGTCCTTCACAATTTTATGATATAATTATGATGGTGATGATGCCAGAGTCTCATACTACAGAACTTTCGTTATCATTGAAAGTAATCAAATCAAATGGTTTTATAGTTATGGTCCCAGTGGTTGATGATGCAATGCAACACATGGTACAGTCTCTATTTCATTGACAAATGCTTTTTAATGGCATAATTAACAAAAGATGTTCATATCATAAGGGCTAACCTTTAAGTACTGGGAGATTGCATAATTGCACTGTACTTTCAGGAAAATGAACCAAATTAAAGCATGTGTCAAGATTTGGTGAATGAAGAGGGTATTTTCTTGAAATGATTGACTTGAGCATTCATAGATTTTGAAACAGTAATTGACTTTCTTTCATTTAAAGGGGTGATAAATATTGGTAATGTGGGTTTTTTTCACAAAGTTCAGGTTGCATGATTCCATGGTTCAAAGCTATTGAGCAATGGTCCGATAAAGCAAGCCCGTTCATAGAAGTGCCCACTTAATACACCGGCATTACAAGAACTGGAAAATGCAGAAGAATATACTACAAGCACACAAAAGTTAGAGCATAAAAAGGGACAATTTCAAACTTTAATCGACTAGTGATGATTCATATTCTAATAACATTATTGAATGGGAAAGTTGATTCTCCCCTATTGCCAGGTATTTACAGTGTAATAAGACATTGAGTGATTTCAAGTTCAGAGTTGACCTCTTGGTGTTGGTGTTAGGTTACGATTATAACACCAAACATAAAATGAAGATGGTCCCGAATCGTCACACACACTAGTTGATGAGATGTCGACAATGTGATCTGGATCAGTTTTACAAACTCTGAATAAGTTTTGGAGCTAGGGGAATCAATCCAAATTCCAACACAAACACCAAGGCTAACACCGGACTTGAATTCACCCATTTTAGTCAGTGGTAATATACAAGTACATGTGTGATATTAGAGAACTGACACCCTCTAACTTTCTGGGCCACAAAGATTTTTGAATGCTTTTTTGAGACTCAAATCAATCACAACTTTAAGATAAGACCCTAGATCAAGATTTGGTTGCTGTGACACATTCATCAATAAAATAGACATGGATGCGGCATAGCTTTCGAGGCAGCTTTGCCAGAAACCGAGTTCATGTTTTATGCATCAGCTGATTGACTTAACGTGAAATCACTGAAACCCCGACAGGCTAGGTCTGAATCTCAATCTCATCTGAATCTCAATCTCATTGCCAGAGACAGAGGCTCGCAAGACAGGAGGAAAAATTCTTGCACGCTCTTTAAATGTGTTGATATCTCAAGACAAGAACTTGTCAATTAATTATTTATAAATCTCTATTGCCTAAAACAGATGAGAGTATCTTTTGTTTCATCAATAATATAAGTGCAACAGATCATTACTCGTACATGTACACATATATCTCCAACAGCCCAATCTGGGGCCCATTGCACTACAAAGCGATACCTTTCAATGCAACTAAAAAAACACTCAAGCGCAAGTCCCTCAAACACTCATTACATTGGATGAATTTTAAGCTGCATTTGATTTTGGGGGTTTGTGTTTGATTGTAAGTTTGTAACTCTTTATGCAACGGGTCCCTGATAAAAAAAGACACGAAAATATTCAACTGAATACAGAGTGTTAGCGGTGAAGACACATTAAAAAGAAGGACTTTCTCTTTCAATCTTAGAAACTTAAGGAGTATTTCATTTTAAAAGAGGTCCTCAAATCCTCTCAGACATATTGTAAATACATAAATAGATAGTAATAAGAATATACAGGATTCAGCTTTAAAAGTAGTAAACATGGTTTAAATGACATCAAATTAAGTGGGAGGGTGGGTCCAGAAAAGGAATTATATGGGATGGGATGTCAATAGAGGTAGAGAATTTCAAACCAAATATGGAATATATTCAGAGTAATGATTGTATTAATTTCTTATTGGCTTGTAATTCTAAGTGTACTGTACAAATAAGGTTAACCTTCAGGTACATAGATATGAACGGACAGCCCCATATTGTTTTGGTCTTAGGTTGCTGATTAAAAGAAGTTGATTAATCACAGTTAACTTAATTTGAAACAAACTAAATTGCTCTTTATTCTTTAAAAAATTACAATTATTTTGTGAACACTTCATAGCCAAGTGATATCACATACAGAGGTATTAATGATTCATCTATAATAAAGCTTCAACTATGAAACTAATAGCAGTATATAAAGAATGCAGCATGATATAGACCTTGACAGAGTCCAAGCCACTTTTTAATATGGCCAGTACAGGCCAAGGGGATGAAGCTGTTTGTAAGTTGCACACAAGTGGAATTTATTTTGCGTGCTTAAAACCAGATTTTTAACAACTACAAAAGGTGAAACCCCTCTAAGAAGATGGACATGATCAAAGACTATCACAAGTGATACTTTACGGGGAAAAAATTGAATAAAAATGAGAAAGTTATGAGTATTTGAATGTTGAGATCACTATTTTTTCTTTGATATTTCTGTTTCATGAAATATAACAAATTTTAAAAGTTTCATTCCCCTTTAAATCTGGGGCACGTTACACAAAGCTTAGCAATGATCGTAGAACATTTTTCTACGATTGATTCCATTGACTACACTGTACAATCAATCGTGAAAATCAAGCGTACTATATCAATCGCTAACCTTGAATGGAAAAATCCTGACCTTTTCAATGACCCATGCCTCAGCTAACTTTTTATCAAAGGTCCATTTTCCATTAAATCATTTATTTCTCACTTCCCTGACATTTCATAGAATGCTCTTAAATAGAATTTCTATGGCATGCTTTAATATGACTCTGAACTTCAGGATCTGTATTCTTAACTCACGGTCTTCATGTAAAGTATATAAGTCTTAGATGAGATTTATGGGAAGCTAAAAATGTTTACTCTGTGTTTCTCTAATCTTTACCAAGCACTTTATTTCAATGGTGGGAAAAGGGCAGCTTTTAGAGAACAGTGTGCCAACGTTGTTGATGATTTTAATATTTGGCTCCTTAATGACCAATGGCTAGACTACATGTTTAGATAAAGTTAGCGTGAAGTTCAGATTCCAAGCCATGATAGTTTCATAAAAGCAAGCCCCTGATTTGAAGAGTATAAAGCAGGAGGGATATCTTTGGTCCCTTGGTTTTTTTTTTCAAACCTAAACGTATGTTCTCTGAGTTTCCTACCAATCTGAGCTAACGTAAGCATTCATAAAAGATTTGGCTTTGGTTGGTTCACAAATAACAGGACATTGGTCACATGACATCACCTATCACGATGAGCTGGGACTGTAAGCGTTGTTCTACCCTACGTGACAAGTCCCCAGAGTACCCGATGGCTGTACTCAATAGAGGGCGCTTTCCACTGGATACCGGCTCCACCGCTTCCGCCGACCAGAGCGTAATGATGTCACTCATCGCACGATGACTGAGCTGATCATGAGATGGCACCCCCAACACACGATGACAGACTCCGCAAGAAACAAGCCTTCATCACGAGATTATGGCGTTTGAGAATCGAGGCACTACTTGGATACTGTCGGCACTCCGTGATCTCTTTACACTGGTGTGGGATGGAACGTCTCTGGGTTTGTCCTCTGCTGGTTTGGAGAATACCTGTTGGATAACAGACCAAGCTGGTTTGTGTGCTGTTTTCAATGTTTACATGTAATTTCTTTTTTGAGCCTTCAAGAACTTTTAAAACACGACAATACATGTATTTGCACTGACAAAGTGACACATCTGATTCATTGCACAATAAACGGTACATTCTTTTCTTCTTATTTGGAAGCGTCCCACCTATGACCAACATAGACATCGTTTCCAAACCAATTGTGTTTTATCCATAATACAGTTTCATTGATAGTCTATTCTGAATAGCATTCAACTTCGGAGGGAAAAAAATATGATCATATGCATACAAGTACATATCACCATACAAACAAGTGCCTTGAATGCTGCTAAGATTCCTTGGCAGACCTGGGGAAATTTCACAAAAATTAAAGTGTGACTTACGGTTATACTTGAATGCTCTTTCCTATGAGCACATGATATTTAATATGTAACCTTATCAAATGATACGCAGTAGTGCATGCCCTTTTAGCATGATCTGACCAATGCATTGAAGTGTTATACCACGCGATACCCAGTTTGACTGGTCTATGCACACAATAACAGATAAACGTGAGTCAGAGAACTGTGACTGGTACAGTACATATACTATGCAACTGTGAATCTACTAGTACGATTCTAAGTCACACTTAAAGCTTAGTGATACATCCCCTGGAAACACTCCATGAATTTCACAATTGACCGTTCAATAGTGAATTGTAATGGTTGAGTGTTTCCAGGGGATGTTTCACAAGCTTTAAGAGTGACAAAATTCTCATTTTTCTTGCCATTGGTTTTAAAATTCATTTAAACATTCAGCTGGAAGAATTTCTTTTTTAAATGTATATAATATAATATAAGTAAACTGCCACAAACAAGCCATGCATCACAAGTTAACAAGGCAATTAGGCAAATATTGACACTACAGTGCGTATCAAAAAAAAGTTTACACTTTGAAAAAGCTCTGGGAATTAAAAAATATACAACATGTGGGTAATTTTTCCACATATAATGTTGGGTTTGGGTCTCATCTATCCAATGAAAGTAAAACTTTTGACAGAATGTTACTCTTGAGTGAGCAATGTCCATTTTTGTAAAGCTCGCAGAAATCTGTTTGCGCAGAAATGCTCGTTTTCACGCAGTGTCAAGGGGAAAGGGCGAAATCAAACTTACCCTGCGATACATTTTTCCTGCATTTCCCTTGCACTTTTAGTCAATTAAGATAAAACAGATACATTCAAGCATTTTTAAACAAATTTGCCACCCAAATTGAAATTTCAACACTTGTAAGGACAACTTTTACCCTTTTTGTGCCAGCTGGATCTGAGGACATAACTGAATCTGAACAAAAGTTTACATCAGACATCTCCAGTACTTTTTCACTAAGTTTTTATTATTTAAAGTGGGTTGACATTTATTATTTCCTTTAATACTTGTTTCTCCACTCTTTTCCCAAGCTCAACATGATTAACAGAATGAAAATCAAGCCTAATTCATTTTATGTAAATCACAGCTCGGTGTAAATCAAATATCATCTTGATGGCCTTGGTGTGAGGGGGAGTAGGGCGGGTGCAATGCACTCTTCGAAGTGTATTGGGCAAGGAAACAAGTTGAAAGAGGTCAAAGATATCTTCAAATTAATTTTACTTGCTAAGTGACGTGTTCTTCATGATAAAGGTTTACTTTTATTCGCATAGCTATTTCAACGTTCTGCGCAAATCATTTTTCACTAACTTTTCAAAAGTAAGTGGTGCTCACTCAAGCGGAAATATTTTTCGATAGTTATATCGTCATTTGCTTGAATGGATCTGTACCAACGTTAAAATGTGAAAAAATCTTCAGGATATTACAAATGTATAATTTTACAGGATTTTTTCAAAGTGTAAACTTTTTTTTGATACGCACTGTATATACTGATTTCTTCTTCTCAATCAACATTACTACAGTAAATGTATCAAGGGATTTATGTTTCACTGCACATGCACATAGCATGCTAACATGCTCTGAGACATGAAAGGAGAGTAGGAGACAATTCATTTTTCAAAATTCAAGCAATGCCATAGCCATAATAAATCCTTACATGTATTTAGTTTAGTTTCAACCACAAAGCTGAGTCATTTATAATTTCTGTAGTACAACTTCTTGATCAATAGATATGAAACCTTGTTAAGATTCTAATCAACTCATATTAATGATTATGAATGCACGACAAAATAAACACCTACATGAATTGCAACCGAAACAGGAATTTTTAAATGGATGATATAAGTATTAGAAACCAAAACAAATATGATTTACAGTACAATAAATATTTTAATTTGAAGAGATAACCAATGTCCTATTTATACATGTATGTGTTTCCACAAAATTTTGTTTTGAACACTGTATACACTTGGATTCCTTTTTTGCTACAACCACTGTGATATTGTGGTTCATCGACATCAACATCATTGTTATTATGAAAGTGATGGTTACATTTCATAAAAATTGCCTTCTCCTTTTTTTAACAAACAATAAATACCTATAGTATTGGTAAATCTCCCTAACGTACATGTCACTTTTTCATACATGTACATTTTCATTTCATTACTAGAATATCATCATGTGTGCCCTTACACAGTAATGATGAGGAGGATATGTATTTTATTGGATAAATACTTATTCTATAAAATAAAAATGACATATCTGCATATTTGTATTATTTATAAAAAAAGAAAACATTATCAAGCATGGAATAGGATGAAAATTTTAGGACTTAATTCTTATCTACATAGGGCTATTTTCAAATAAAAATAAAGAAACAACATTACTATGAGAGGGCTTACTGTATACTGGTATATTTCTATCATTTTGTATCAAGTATTATCTTTTTTGTTTACATCTGGGGGTACAATACAACCAAAAATAACCATATGTACATGTACCCCCCAGGGCGCGACAAACCCGCTTGCCCGCTTGCCCGGGGCAAGTGAAAATGATGTGCGGGCAAGCACCTCTCAAAGTCAATTGCCCGATCGGGCAAGTGGTTGTTGCGTCTTTTTTTTCAGTACCGTACCTCGTTTTTCCATAAATCATCCAAAATCCACACTCAAAATCATGAATCAGCCTTAAAAAATAACGAGTAGCGCAGTTTCAAATTCCGAAATTGCGTTATTTTTTCTGTACCACGTATTTCCATACATGGTACCGTACCGGGTATGAAAAAAATCAACGCAATGGCCGGGAAACAGTTGAATGTAGTATAGGGGTCCATTATGACTACCACCATGTGCAATTTCTAATGCACATTTTCCCCCTTCCGATATCACAATTCTGTGATAAAATAATTAGAATTACACAGGAAATAAATCACAGAGTCTAGTAACCTCGCATTGGTGAGTTGTCATGTCATTCGGCTTTGCTTTTCAAAACGGCCTATTAACATCTAAAATAACTTGCCGTATTTGTTAATTATGACGTAAAATTCATTTGTTTCCCTTTCTGAGGGGATGAGGTAAATATCAGACAATAAATCATCAAACAAAGCTCCATCTATTTTACAAGGCCGGCGGGAGGCTCACACACGTGCGCATACTAGCTAGCCAGTCTGAGCTCTGTCTCTCTGCCAGAGCTCTGGGGGACAATTCGCTCAGTAAAGGCCTCAATGATGGTGATTTTCTGTTTCAGACAGAGTTTATATTTCGGGTATATTATTCAAAACTTCCAATAAAGTTTGATGATTTCTTTATTGTCATGTATATTTAAGTTATTAATGAATACATTCTCACCAAATTTAGACTCCCCCATAGAGAAATGCAATTTTCGTAGAAGTCTGCGTTTTCAAAGAACTTCAGGAAAAGTTAGGGTATGTGGGCCTTTATTACATGGCCGAGTACAGGTTATTGTACTGGAATAGGTGAAGTAGAAATTAGATATTGAATTCATTTATATCAAAGTTCAACTCACAGTCACACCCACACAAACACACGCACACACACACACACACACACCCAAGATTCTAAGCATAGTGAAAAAGATTACTTAAAAATCATACAATATTACCGTAAACAATGTTACTAATAATTCATTAATAAGTGAAAACATGTAGATAAAATTATTGACCGAGTGGAACATCATAAATGATGAAGAAAAGACTTGATGGTTTCCAATTAATTTTTTTTTAATCAAGGAAATATGGAAAATAAATGACCATTTCATGGATTTAAAGATGCAAAATGTGAAATTTTAGCCACTCCACTTTTGATGATAAAATAATTTTTTCCAAGTCAATAAAGAGCTGAACATTTTTCACTGGCTTTCTTTATAGTTTCCAACTACGGTAAATGAAAGCAATTCTAATGAAATATGTTACGCAGGTAGCCATTTCATGGATTTAAAGATGCAAAATATGAAATTTTAGCAACTTTTGTTGAAGGGTTTTTTAAAACCTTAAATAGCCATAAAATATTGATTTTTTTTCTCCAAAATAAACGTAAAGACTCAGGCCTACGTTGCTGAAAATATCCTTTTCAATGTGTGTTCTTTTATACTGGACATGATTCTCAATTGTTATTTAGTATACCTTAATAAAAATAAGAGTAGTGCCGTCATAATGAAAAAATTTATTTAATTATTATTTTAAAAATTATTTTAAAAATTGGGCAAGCAGTTTTTTCTATCGGGCAAGCAAATTTTTTCATCACTTGCCCAACAGGGCAAGTGACAAAAATACAGGCCTGCCCCCTAAAGCCTTATTTTCAAACCAAACATACATGTATGTCTGCTTCCATGTATAAAGGAACAGCAATTCAGGTCACAAAATTCCGGCAACACAAATGAAATGACTAGAAAATTGAATCAAATTGTGAGGTTGAATCCTTAAAATTTAAAAGACAAATTCTGAAGAAGAGAAACTCTTAACAAATAGATATCTTGCCAAATTGTACTCCATTTAGATTTTGTAATGTAATAAAAGTCTGGGTGACTTAATAAAAAACTGAAATACAAAACATAAGGAAGTAACAGAAGCGCAAGATGCTGGTATGCAATATGCTGCAATGGATATCATAATCAATACCATTTTACAATGATGATGACTCCCTCTACTGTCCACCAATATATATTTTCTTGGAATTAAAAATATGTGAGCATTCCAAGTCTTCTTCATCTAAGAATAATTCAATCTTTATACCGTACTTGTAAGCACTCTGAGTATGAATCATTTGATCCACAAAATAAAATCAATATGATGTTGGATACTTGTCTACAAACAAGCCCTGTAACAAGTGTAAACACTTTATATTACAGGTATTGTTTAACTTTGTGAGCAGCCAATTTAAAGAATTCTCAAACCAAGATGAAACATGTGTACAAGTGCATGTATTAGAACTAATAAACCCTGAAAACAACCATTATTGAGAATGAAAAGCTAAAACTACAAGGCAAACCCAGATTTTGTAAATAGGTGTCTTATAGACGCCTAAATAGTAGGGGAAGGCGGGGTAAGTTGAGCATAGGGGCAAGTTGAGCCACCAGCCCCAGGCCAATAATGAATGAGTCAGACATTGTGGTGGTGTCATGTATTGATGACCCATAGCATTACCCCTAACCCCACCATATTGTTTTCAACTTTGAAACAAAAAGTAGTTTTTTAGAGGGAAAAATATGAATTTCAGCCAAAAAAGTAAAAGAGTGTGAAATAGATAAGTGCTTTGTAAACACACACGTCTTTAAATATAATAAAGACATGATAACAACATTATTAGTCCAGGTATGGATCTTCATTCTTGTCATAGTCTTTTATATGATGGATGCATAATAAATGTGTGGATACAAAATTATCGCACTAAGTTCGGACTGGGGTAAGTTGAGCCAAACAGCATGGGGCAAGTTGAGCCATGGTAATTCCTATGGTAATGTATCTTAAAAAACAAACAAACCATAAAAATCGATTGAAATGCTGGCTGAAAGGAGCAAATGTACATGAATGCTCTTTTCCTTTTAAAGGATGTTAGTATTCATAGAGAATTAGCAAGTGAAAAGACTTTAAACAAAAAATTGACATGCTGGTTCTCCCCTCATACATTTTGTACATAGTTTTTGTGGCTCAACTTACCCCAGAAGGTGGCTCAAACTTACCCCATATATGGGGCAAGTTGAGCCATTTGACATTGTTTTTTTCAAAGGTCACGATGACTTTCAGTGTGGGGATAGAAAGTTATATATAGGTGGAAAATATTTCAGAAGAATTAAATTTCAAGGCAAGGTACTTATTTTGACAAGATTATTAATCATATCAATTCTAACATGCAAAAAGCAAAAACTGTCACAACTTACCCCGCCTTCCCCTACATATAAGTGTATGGGATGAAATTAAGATGGTGTTTCCGGTCACTTTATATTTCAATTTTTGAAGCACTAAATAATTATTTTCGAACCCAATTTTTTCTGGGCTTCATTTTTGTTACATATCACAGACACAGGTGACAAGTGTGACCTTCTAGCTCAGATTTTTTTAAAGTCAAACCAATGTTAACCAATCACTTTAAGAGCATGTGCAGTTAAAAGTCATTCTCGAAACAAAAAAGAGCAATGCACAAAAGGACTTTCAACGTGCAATCTTCTATTAAACAGCACAGCTGCTGCTGCTGCATGCATATCAAATGCCACACATGCATGCATAGTTGTATTCATATGTATACACATCAGAGAGATGCAGACAGGTATCACAGCAGCACCACATAATGGCTATAAAAAAATGTTTATTTACCATAACAGAGGGGGGGGTATTAGGGTTGGTCACTCTGTTTTTTTAATTGATAGGAAAGTTTTGACTCTAAATGGAAATTATGGTTTGGTCTCGCACAAGTGCCCTATGCTTCAGCATCAACAATGATCTACCAACCCATTCGCCAATATTTTTTTTTCAACAGAAAAAGGCTGAAAATTAGGATCAATCAGCACATCAATTTTGAACAAAAATATAAAACTAGGCAGGTTTCATTGGGTTTAGTCTGCTTAAAAGGCAAACAATATAGGGGGCACGTTACCTATGGCCCCCTGGTTACCTACCGTAAGTAACGGTGTATTAACCGCACCTTTTTCTCGGCGGGATAGAAGCAAAAGTCGGGGGTGCGGTTTATACACGGTGCCGGGTCTGAGCCAGCCCGCCGCAACCCCTCCCGTACATGTTCGTTGTCTGCCAGTTCACAACACATCGGGTGGCCAGGCGTAGCCGACCAGGCAATGTCGTTTAGAGGGGTATGAGCCGCGGGTAATGGGAAGCGAATATTAATTAAATGTTGTCCATAACAAACGCACCCACCTTTGTGACAGTAATTTTGACTTTATTCTCGATTCAAAGTAGTGAAGTTCCCTGGCTAATTTTAAAAGAGACGCCAAGCATACTCAATAATATTTTGTCACCGCTGAGCGAGAGTTGAGTGAGCTTAGAGATTGCGTTGTAATGTGGTTATAGTGCGACTTAAGCTGGCGCTATTCAAAGTCCCGTTTCGCGCCAGCTTGTTTTTTTTCCTTCCTGTTTGCTTTTCATAAGATACCATGTAAACCACACGCGCACGAGAGAGACGGCACGAAGCCGTAAAAAACAACTGGAAAAAATGTCAATTTCTTTGTTTCTTGAACCTTCCTGTAATCCCGTATCCAAAATTCATGCTAAGACATCAAATTTCTGAGAAGTGATTGTGAGGTTGTGATGCAAGAAATGTGAATGTTTCTTCCTCCTACGCTGGGAAAGACACAGATCATAATTTGATAAGATGTACTGGCATGACTGGTACTGTATCGTAGTTTGCAATGTAATGGCAGTGCTGTGTGTGTACACTGTGACTGTGAGGTGAGTGAGTGTGTAAGTTGCCAATATTGTCGGGACCGTTCTTTCTTTCTAACATTTGTAGATGAATTGATCAAGAACAGCAGATTTCCGCATACCGGTAATCTCTTTGGATACTTTGAAATCTTAAAAACTTAGATTTTGTTTCTTCGTACCTCAAATATGCATGTAAATGTGAGAGGATTTTTTTTTTTTAGTCCAAAGTTGGGGTGCGGTTAGCACGGGTACGGTTAATGCACCGTTACTTACGGTAACTTAAAGAATGTTTTGTTTCTAGTACATTAGGTATGGATGTAAATATATTGCACTCTTAGCAAAACCATGTAACAATGCTTGGAAGCTGTTGAAATGTGATTTTTGTGTAGAATGATGAAAATTTCTTGGACTGATCATGTCAGCAATGCAGATGTCCTTGAAAAGGCCATATCATCCTGTTCTTTGATGTAGCAACTCGAAAGATACGCTTCTTTGGCCACATTCTCTGTAAGAACGCTTTAGAGACAGTGGCCCTTGCCGGTGCTATAGAAGGAAAGAGGGTATGTGGACGCCAGCGCTTGACATCCCACTCTTGACTTAGTGATGCTACTGGCATACAACCCATGGACTTCATAGGCTGATGCCAAGAAAGGAGGGAATGCATTTTGATGGACAACGTCAGACTCTGGCATGCCACTTTATTAGAATGGACACGAGGTACGGAAGAAATGGACAGTAACATGCACATGGTGTCATACTGAACTCATCTGGTGAGCTTTAATGACTTTTTTGTACTATTCAAAACGTGTGTAATACTTACCTCTAGTTTCTGGGCTCGTTCTGTACTGAGTGGTTCAAGTGGGAAGGCAAGTTCGTGGGTGTCTGCAAGTTCTCGGAGGTCAAAGTAGTACTTAGCATATACACTGGCTGACACATTGATGTTGAATTGGAGAAGTTCTAGGAACTGTCGCTCTAATTCATTCCTGAAAGAAAATTACATACCGCTTTAGTAGGTTAACTCTGATACTATCCATTCATGTTCGGGTTTAATTCACTGAATAGATGATTTTGCATGAGAGAAGTGCAGATTTACTGTATCTCAATTCAATACCGTAAGGGCAAAAACAGGTTACTCCAAGTCTTGTCTAGATATTCCTACGCTTTGTGATGGGCCTCCCTTGATATTATTGGATCTATGAATATGTTTTTAATTTTTCCTTTCCTTTTGAAAATTGTATTCTTTTAAAGAACAAAATTGTACTTCCGTATTTTCAATAAAAAAGTGATCTACACATATGCTCTAGTGAAGGTTGTGCGCACATTATAGTACATGAACCTCTATGAACAATAAGCAAATAATCAGTTGGTGAAGGTGATGGGCAAACTATCACTTTCAAAGCGAACTGTATGTAGCTCTCTTTCCGAAGCGAGGCCGAGAAAAGATTCTATCACTGTGAGTGATGATTGATGGGGAAACTTCCCTGTATCACATGACCGACTTCTGACCAATCCTATAGCAAGATTCTTTGTATATAATATTTGATACTCACATATCTTCTACTGTTAGTTCTCTTAGAATCTGACAGTAGTCTACATTCCAGACTGCTTGGTCGTCCCATACTTTGGAAGCTAATAGGATAGCACCAAGGACCATTCGTTTCCAGTTGCTAGGCGTAATGTTAATTTCAGCATATGTTAATAATCTCTCTAAATACACCTGCAGAAAAAAAATAAGAATAATATCAAAGGCTTCATTAGATAATAATGTAATATTATAAAGGAAAGTAATCATAATCAACAGCTTTGCAATGATTATCCAAAGCAAGGAAAAAAATCACAATGGCAATTATGCCCCCTTAATGCTCATAAGAAACTTGGAAATTCCCTGGAAAATATAAAAGAACCCCTGAAAATTCCTATTCTCTCAATTTTAAAGCAGTAAGCTTTAATGTTGCAGATTAGGCAGTAGGTTGTGAAAGTAGCTCCTTAGAATTAAAAATCTTTCTTCTTTTTTTTGCTTGATCCCTTGGTTAAACCTACAGTATGGTTGGAACTATTTGCGAAAATATTTATCAGCTTTACCTCGTTTTGGACTTATTTGTGCAAAAACTTTAGTAGATCAGACTCCCATGTTTCGATTGACGATTCCCATTCTATTCGCATATATATATATCGGCAGACAGGGAATGCAACAATTTTACATTCTCTCATTTGAACCATTCTTTCGAAACCGACAACCCGATATACACGAAGTTTACGGCTGATTCCTGTCGCGGTGGCGAAACATTTTGACTCTTCCAAATCAGTTCAATGATGTCAAAATGCTACATGATTGTCTCACTACTTCCACTGCAAGCTCCGGCACATGATTTGACAAATGACAATGGAATGAAATGGATATCAGACCAACTGGTTATGGGACAAAATGGTCAAAGACAAAATGGTAATTAGACAAAGTAATGAATGGACCTAATGGTTGTTAGACAAAACGTTGATGGATGGAATGGCATTAGACTATTAAAATGAAAGTAGACCATGTGATGAGTGGATGAGTTGGCAGTGGACAAATTGGCAATTTACCCTTAAAGGTCAAGTTCACCCCAGAAAAATGTTGATTTGAATAAAGAGAAAAATCAAACTAGCATGACATTTTAAAGTTTCACTTATTTTTCACAAAACAGTGATATGCACATTTCAGTGGTATGCAAATCAGACAGTCGATGATGTCCCCCACTCACTATTTCTTTTGTTTTTTATTGTTTGAATTGGACAATATCTCATCATGACAATAAGGATCAACTTGACTGAACCATATAGTATTGAACAATGCTAATTCCACGTGCTCAGGGAAGAATTAATTGTTGTTTCACTTGACAATGATGAGAAAATTAGAATATTTCATATTTCATACAATCAAATGCAAAAGAAATAGTGAGTGGATGTCATCAGGCTCCTCATTTGCATACCGATCAGGATGTGCATATAATTGTTTTGTGAAATTAAGCAAAAATTTAAAATGTCATAACTTTCTTATTTTACATCCGATTTGATGAAGTTTTCAGTGTTATGATTGTTGAATTTTTCTATTTTTATTCAAATTAGTTTTTTGTTGAGGTGGACTTGTCCTTTAAGACCACTGCCCCCATTTCACTTATTTTGAAAATCAGTTGATTAGAAGTCTCTCTTCATTCATACTTACTAATGTAACTATTGCACATTCTGCTGTGAGCTGAGCTGCATTGAATAACATGCGAATAAACTTGTAGATATGTCTGTGTTCAGGATTGTGTTTGTCATAATCATCTGGTACTGGAATTTTCTGCAAAAAAAATATATATATATATCAGCAACGAAAATACAATATACAGTACAAAAAGTATTCCTAATACATCAGACCATTTGAAAATTCTCATGCTGTCAAGAAAATAGTAAACAAGGTGAGATTTTTGTAGAGTGAACTGGAAAGTACGAACACTATATTTATGAAATACCTATTTTAGTTATCTATTTACTTTTTTAATATTGGAATGTCAATAAAAGTAATTGAAGATAATATCAATACATGTACGTTTTGCAAGAGCGATCTAAAATCTCTGAAAGTCCAAAGACTAAATAAAAAAGATAACACAAAGTGGATCAACAAATCATGGATATATAAGTGAATAGTCTATGCACATTTTAGGATTAGTTTGTGTGAACATATCCTTTGTGAAATCATAAGTTGCATATTACAGTATTTTACTTTTTTTAATGCCAATTACTACAGAATTTTTCAATTCTTTAAAAAAAAAATCCCCAAAATATATGCATAATAATGTAAATTGGACAGGATATCAGATGACATGAAGGCAAAGGTGCAAGAAGAAAAGCAGGCAAGTTTTGATTTAAATGATTTTTTAACAGAGCATTTGATTTACTTAAAAATACTACCTTCTTGATAATGAATTGAGATCAAGGAGAAATTCAGTGATGATTTCAATAACTTCCTTCTATAATAAAGATTTATTAATGCATATGAAAAGCCGTTTGCAGTAGCAGCAAAAGAAATTAAAAATCCATTAATCAATAAATCGTGGGCTAATGGGATGTCCGCTTAAAAATAGAATATCTTATTACAAGGAAATGAAAATCAAAACATCTTCCTACAGCTCTGTACATGCAGCTCACAGTGATTTTGTCCCTTCAGTGTAAAAACTGTGAGTTGAGAATGAATAGCTGACAAGTACAACTATGTATTGGAGATTTGATTGCTTCCATGACATTTCCTATGGCGACAATTGCTCCGCTGTAAATTCCACACACTAAGCGAATGAAAAACTTCATCCCTAGGTTTAACACTATACCTTACCCTAAACCTAACATAAAACCCTACTGCAACACTAACCCTAGATCTTTGACAGAATTAAAGCCTCAAGTAATTGCCGTGGGAGCAAATGTTGGTAACTGGTTGTGTACTGGACGTATTCAATAAACATATGTTTTAACAAAATCCAATCCAATCTAATCCAGAACATATTTGAGAACCATAGCACCTTTTTTCTTGCAGTTACAGCACTTCCATCTTCCCCATCCCCTTTTTACAGTGCTGTGGGTCTCGAGGCCGGCCTCAAGGCCACAAAATCATCCTCAGACTTGTACTCGAGGACAGAGATTAATTGGGTAAGTGGATATGTATGAGTGGGTGTGTGTGTATAAACTATATGAGTGTAAGTACTGTATATGCAATGTATACCAGTGTGTACATGAGCATCTGTGTATGTTTTTTTATGGAGGTGTGGAAAAACAATACACAAAAGCAAAGAGCATCACTGGGCAAAGAACAGGTAGTTAGGGTGCATATGAAATCTGTGGCTGTTGCCACTGAATAATTTCACAATATTTGGCCATGGATGGCCTTTAACTGGCTCTCCAGCCTTGGTCGGCCTTGTACAGGAATATTAGGCCTTGGTCTGGCCTGGACCCTTCCGACCTTGGCCTTCTTAACTTTCCCTCGGCCTCCTTACCTCCTCTTCCTATCCCTCCTCCTACTCCTTCATCCTCCTTAACCTTCTCCTTCTTTTCCTTGTTCTTCTCTCTCTCCTGCATGTACTTGTCTCAGTCTAGCTAGTTCTTGATCAGTCCAGCTAGATCCTGATCAGTGTAGCTGGTCCTGATCAGTCGAGCTATATCATTACCAGTCGAGCTTGATCTTGGTCAGTCCAGCTAGATCCTTATCAGTCTAGCTTGATCTTGATCAGTCCATCTAGATCCTGATTAGTATAGCTGGGTCATGATCAGTCTAGCTTGATCTTGATCAATCCAGCTAGATCAGTCTAGCAAGGGCCTGATCAGTATAGCTGGGTCCTGATCAGTCTATCTAGATCCTGATCAGTATAGCTGGGTCATGATCAGTCTAGCTTGATCTTGATCAATCCAGCTAGATCAGTCTAGCAAGGGCCTGATCAGTATGGCTGGGTCCTGATTACTCTAGCTTTAATAATCTTGATTAGTCTAGTTTGATATTTGTCAGTCACCTCGATCTTGATAAGTCTATCCTACATGTAATTAGCCTCCTACCAAGTATTTTTAGTTTTTGAAGATAATTGGGCAGGAAACCTAAGTTATGTAGACTGAAAACAATAAAGGTAGACTCACATGAGTACCATTTAAATCTTGGATAACTACATGTAGGCTAAATCTACCTGATCTGCCTTTAAATTTCGACAGATAAGCACTGGTAACTTTATCTATAGCACCATGAAGACTTTAACAATGATAAGAAGAAAGGGGAAACAACAAATACTCAATTTGAGTGCATACTTACTGATAGTGGGTACTGCTTTTCATCAAAGATGTCCATTTGTCTGCTACTATCTCTGTTCTTTATATGGTAGTATATTGCCAATGCCACACTGAAATTCAATGGGAAATCAATACCAGATACATAATTGCATCAGGACGTTTTTACATTAAATAAACCTGGTTTACCATTTATATGTTTGAACGGTCTGTACATCTCCATGAACATACAAATAAAAGACATAAAGATTTTAAAACAAAATATCTTTGACAAATCATGCACCATTTCTCCCATGGCCCACGAGCACTATATGAATAATAAAATCACAATTTCCAATGACAAACTTTGAAGGTGTAAAGTAGAAAAAAAATGGAGATACTTGAATTACTTGGACACCAGTTTGTCTGGCCTACTTTGTGGAGTTTCCCTGAGATTGGACAGAATCCACACCTTATGCTTGCAAGACTGAAATTAAAACTTCAATCCACAGCAGTCAATCAATCATCAGAAATGCTTTAGTGTACAGTTCTCACCATCGTATCGTTGACTTAAGATTTGGTTGTGATACTGTGCTGTCATCTATAAAGATAGTCGAACATGAACTAAACTTCTTACTCAATGTACTACTCAGCCTGTTGTCACTGTGATGATTTCTCCTATCCTGTACAATATCTGCAATATGTCAAGAAATATGTCAAATCACAAACCACATAAAATTGAAAGTATTCCCTAAGCCCTGAGCTCACTACATAATCTGTTGTGACCGGATTTTCACAGATAATGAAATAGTATTTGATATGAACATCCCAACCTATATAATGTTAATGCTCAAGTTAGGTGGCATGAATATTTCAATTAAAATTCCAATCTATTTCAAGCATCAATGTAAGAATAAAAGCTATTCCATATTGAAATGTCATCATCGCCCGCAACTTGAAGCCTTTCTCAAACTACAAGGCATGCAACAATAAAAATTCCTATAGATAGCATTATGCAGAATTGAGATGAAATAGGGTACATATTTGAACTTTACATGTACATTTAATGCAAAATGTGATTTGTGTAACAATCACATCATGACAGATCATGTAGTGTGGTTTTAGAAGCAGTTGCACCTGGACAGTGAACCCAAGTGTTGGTTCACATGTTAGTTGTACAGTGCGAGTCCAAAAAAAAAAAACCTTACAAATCTCCAATTTAAGAAACAATTATGACATGGGCACATAACCATTGTGTATGGTCGGAAAGAGTTCTCCCAGGTTATAATGTGGTATTTCTTCACGCTTCGGTAATTAGGTATTTTTGCACAGTGTAAATTATGACATGCACCAAAGTAAAGCATGACTCCAATTACTGAATCCAGCTGTCAATCATATCATAATCCTACAAGAGTTGCATTAAAATCCACTGCAAAACACGTTTTCAATAATAAACATCAGAATTGTTAAATAAACACTTTTTAGCATCAATTCTTGAGTAAATTTCATTGAAAAGGGGTTTGCAAATCTGCTTACTATTAAACTCATGTAGAATTATGACATCATTGGTATCTGGATTCATTCCTTGCAGCCATGCCTTTATACTTTGGCTTGTTTTTTGCATCACAGTAAGAAATACCTCCTGATTATCCAAGCGTTAACACATAACATGTAAATATTGTCTCAAATTATTTGGGAGAACATACTTTTTTAGTCCATACATGTGTATAACAATAATGTGTTCGTGAAATATTTTTCCTTAAATTGGGGATTTGTGAGGTGTCAAGTTTTTGTGGACTCACACAGTATATCTGCAGAAAACAGAACCAAAGTAAAAATTAAAAAAGAAATAAGGGTTTAAGAAATAAAATTGTATTGCAGATTGGAATCCAGTTCATACCTAATGATTCTGCTTTCGTGAGGAAAATGGTACTAGTCCTAGGGTGTACTGATGGATCCAACATATCCTCTGGATAAGGAGGAAAAACAGAAAAAAAATGATATATTATTTCATTCTTGTAAAGTATAAAGCTTGAACTTAAAATCACATGAAATAAAATGGAATTAATGGATTACATCATTGTTTATCAGATCCCATTTAGGATAAGGTATCACCATTTATTCTTCAAAATGTAACATTGACAATTTTTATTCTTTGCTTAATTTTTAATTCAAGCATTTTTCATTTTGAAAAGAAAATAATAGAAATACCGGTATATTGAAGGAAAAGTTGGAAGCTAAATTGGGTGACTTTGAATGTGAAAACAGCAATTCAAGAGTGCTGCCAATTCAGGGGTCTCAGCATCTATTTTACATTCATTCTCTTTTTTTTGCTCTTGAATGAATGATAGACCATTAAAAATATCATTGGGTATGTCATTCAATTATTTTCTCTTTCTTCTGATACATTAAATGTTGTTGGGGAAAAAAGCAGAAACTGTAACACCTGAATACTTGTTTCGGTTTCTAGGTTGTTCCTGGTCAGACTATAGGCCATCATTTCAAAACAGTGTTGAAATTACTTTTTTTATTTTTAGGGAGCCATTTTGAAAAAAAAATTTCAGAGCCATTATTCATTTTACCAGAGCAATTTTCAGTTTTTGACAGCCATTCTTTTTCCTCGATTCAACACATGGTTTAGCAAGGCAGTTTGTCATTCAACATTGTTTATTTAATCGATACTTAATTCTTCTTTATTCCTATTAATTGTTTAATGATTATTTAATTCATCGTAGTTCATTTAATGTTTATTGTTTGCATCTCATCTATTAAATCAATTGGACGTTTATATCCATTTCAATCAAATTAAATAGGATGAAGTTCATCGAATTTGAACAAAATTTGTACTCAGGGAAATCCTTTTCAAAATTTTTAATTCATTTGATAAAAACTCACTTGAAAATTATTTTATGAAATATTGAATGCATTGTAGCCTGACAGTGACAGCTAATGTCAACATGTCAACTTATCTTAAAGCTATGCCCACGCCAGCGCAGCTACTACATATAGCACAGCCCACACTCAGTCAATCATCACGCAACACTGGCGTGTATGAAACTGCATTTAATACCATCATTATACAGTGCGTCCCAGAAAAAACGAAACCGAGATTTAGCGATCATTTATCATAACTTAATCATAAGAAAAATAGACAAATGACCTACCAATTTAAAGCTTAGAATCTCCTCTTTCATCTGATATTACTTAGATTATTTTTCATTCACGCATGAGTGAGCAAATACAATTTGAAGAAAGGATATCAAAAACTCATTTGGCGGGGGGTATCTGGGTTTCAAAAAGAAAACCACATTTTTGAAAAGTTCAATATCTCCTATTTAATTTGATACCTAAATTACAGAAAATGGTCAGGAAATAACAAAGTTCTGGTCATTTGAAATAAGGCTTGAATTTCAATAATTTCATAAAATGAAGAGGTTCTCCAGGCTGGCTTTCAAACTCACTCAACACTCCGTTTTGTTGACGATCAGCCATGCATTAAATCTTTTGTTCACCATGCGAAAGCTTCTGTGGGAAACCGGTGAAAACACGTTTATCTCATGAAATTATGGAAATACAAGCCTTATTTCAAATGACCAGAACTTTTTTATTTCTTGACCATTTTATGTAATTGAGGTACCAAATTAAAGAGCAGATATTGAACTTTTCAGAAATGTGGTTTTCTGTTTGAAACCCAGATACCCCCGCCAAATGAGTTTTTGGTATCCTTTCTTCAAATTGTTTTTGCTCACTCATGCGTGAATAAGAAATATCCTTAGTAATATCAGATGAAAGAGGAGATTCTAAGCTTTAAATTGGTAGGTCATTTGTCTATTCTATTTATGATTAAGTTATGATAAATGATCGCTAAATATCGGTTTCGTTTATTCTGGGACGCACTGTATATAATCTCGAGCACTGACTGTTACCGAAAGTTGGGGCTGAGAATCCTAATTTCGCCCTTTACATGTATATTGCGGGATCCGCGCCATATTTACATATACGTTCGAAAGATGTCTCTAGTCTAATAAGCACTTTAGCCTGGTCTATCCTGGATCCCCACTCTCATTCCTTAGGAAGCATTCCAACAATAACTGCCAGCCATTCACTGACTGGCAAGCAATGAACATAATTAGGGATTAATAGATAACCTTAAATAATGTTTGGCCATTTGGATGTCTACAGCTTTTTTAATACTTACAGTGTACTTCGATTTCCTTCTTCATTAGCAGAAACTAACCAGTATCAAGTGTAGTTTTAAATTGCAATGTGAGAACTTGTACACCAGCCATGGATCATGCCACAATTTGTTACAAAACCCCATGAATCCAAAGTTTAACTCATGCATGAATGTATCAGGAAGATTACAACAGGTTATGTAATAAAATTCATAGACAGTTCACTGGAATAAATACATACTGTGTGGTGTGACATGTACATGTGCTCATACATGAACACATTAATGTGCGTTAACACATGTTCATGAATTCATGTATAATATAATTTTTTTTGCATTAACATGTAGGTAAACATTGTCTCATTGGGTGTTGATTCATTAACCATCAAAATCTATTCTCCCAGGGGCGGGGGGGGGGGGGGGGCTGAAAAGTGAAAAGCATATTTTCTCAAATACACTTGCTCACATTGTAGGCTTATAATTTTTTTCAACAGAGATATAATATAATTTTATAAACATTTATGGAACTGTTTACACTCACAACAACAACAAATATATTGCTCATCATATGTGCCTGGATTTCTTTCAAAGAGGTCTACACTGAACACATAGTTTGTTTTAATACACAGTGTATACCTGTCAGATAAGTTCAATACCTGCAGGTGAAGGGCACACTTTTGTGTGCTCTGTGACAGCTCTATTCCTCTACAAACATTCCTAAAATACCAATGACATGATGAAACATATCCTCCTCAAGACAAGCATCTTGCTTCCTTGCTAATTATCTATATGTAGGCCATGGTCATGCTCATCGAAGAGACTATCTGTGGGGCTAATTCATTGCCTTGACTCTTGAGCATGTATCGATGGTGGCCCTCAAATAAAAGTACATCTCTATTATAAAAATACTTTATAATATTTGTGAAAAAAATGTGTTGTGCATACTATTCACAAGTCACAACTCAGTACAATTTTGTAAGTACATGTAGTTCTATGAATTGCTAATAAATGTGAGTGTTCATGTAAAACTGTCAATGAAATTAAATAAATCCATCAATCACAAATAACATGAATGGCATTGAGCCCCCCCAAAAAAAAAAAGAATAAATAAATAATAATCACTTGATAAAATGAAATAAATAAACAATAATAATAATCAAGTAAATAAATCAATCAAATAAATAATTACCTTTTAAAACTACATAAAATAAGGTAGGGCCTACATGTAAAGGCGACCGCACACCTTACGATTGGTCTGTGACCCGATTTCAGAATAAAATGTAGTAGAATTTGATGAATTATTGGGACTTGGAATATCTACCGTGTAATGTTCTACATGTAAATCATAGTATGAACACCCAATCTGTGACTATGCTATCATCCTTATTGAGGGAATTTAATATCTAGTCATAATGACATCATAGCAGTAGTACGATTGGCTATGATTTGAAACCAATTTGGCCTTTACTCCAACATAAACGCTTGGAATCTTTCAGAATGGTTATTTTAGTATTCTTTCAATTAATTTTAACCTCAAATAAAATGACATCTAGTAATGTGACACAGCTGATCAAACAGTAAACAGTTCAATACACTTTGTTCAACATATTGATGACAATTACATGTGCAATGTAGTAAATTTTGATTTGATCTGAATGTGTTTGGTTAATGTTTTGTATTTGAAGTTACTGAAACCAATATGAGATCAATCATTCAACTGAACTGTACAGCACAAGTAAATGAGGAAATGAAAATATTAAATATCTATAGAACTTAATCATTCCATAATACAAGGGTAAAAAGCATTCTAGAGCAAAATGTTATTATAAAGAATGTGATATTGCTACATGTACAAGTATACACAATTTTTTACCAACTGTAATTGTACAGTATGTGTACAAGTATTAGTATACATGTACAAGCATTTGAGCTGTATAAAAGTAATATTTGCACATCATCCCAAATCTAAATACATAAATACAAAACATCTCATTTGTTGAAACAAAACTATAGCTCCATTAAAATAAAGTGGCATTTAGTATCATTGTTTAAAAAACATTCAATTCATTCACTACATATCTTCTGTGTTTTCATTGTGCTAATATTGTTTGATTACAAGAATGCCTATTTCGCCTTCATGTAGATACTGTATATTTTATTGAACAACCAGTGGAAAATGAGCTGGGATATGAAAGGTGATGAAAACAAACTTATTTAGGAAAAGATTATTTTCAAGTGTATCAAACCTTTAATTCCTAAATAATGGTTGAGATTACAATATATTACATATAAAGTATGTACAGTATGTGATACAATTATTTTTGTTTCTACTGGTAGACTGGACATGATCACAACACACGAGACATGTAGCTTTCTGCAATTTGCATAGTGCTATAATTACCAAGCTGTGGGAATAGAGACCTCAATTACATCACCTAATGACAACATTAGCTCATCTGCTTGGCTGCACATTAGCCTTTAAACAAGGCCCTGTGTCTGAACTTTATATCACATACATGTATCTACCGACTGGAAAAAAGGCTATTCACACAAAGCCGAGTGAGTGAAAGGATTACAAGCTCAGTCACAGGGCCTTTAGGAACCTGATTTGGATTTCTTTTTTATGTTAACCTCTGCTTCCAAAGCAGAATCGCTACCCGAGAGGTAGCGACCAATCAGCGAGCGTATTGCTCGCATCAATGAACCCCATCCATATGACCCTATGCCACAGAAGCGAACGAACCCGGTCTCATGACGTCATAGAAAACGACGGTACAGACTGGCACATCTTTCACATCAGCATGCTCATGAATAATTCACATTCACATCTTCACCAGATTCCAATAGGCCTTGCGACTAAAGTGGCTCGCTCTCGCACTCTTTCGGGTATCACCAGTTCTTTTCGTCAGCCGCCATTCGTCTAATTACTAACTTGTCTAATAACCAGTTGGTCCAATAGCCACTTGGTCCATAAACCACTTGGTCTGATTGGATATTAAAAAGTGTCAATCGGGAGAAATTAATGAAAAGACCGACTGGTTATACATGTAGAGGAAATGGTCTCAGACGAACTGGTGATTAGACAAAGTGATCATTGGACCAAATGGTTGTTAGACAAAATGTTGGACGGGATAGCATTAGACTAAATGAAGGTACATCATACATGTAGACCATGTGATGAGTGGAAGAGTTTGAGTTGGCAATAGACGGATCGGCAGTTTAACCTCACAACCTGGTGCGTAAATTTGCAACATAGGATAAGCTTAAAATTGCGATGATTTCCACGCTTTTTTGGGGGGTTCCACCGCTCTTTTAAGCATGGGGGGCTAAATCACCCCCAGCCCCCATATGATTTTTACCCTGACAATTACTCTTGACCAAGTCAAAAAATTATAACTACCGGTATGGGGTAGAGTACATGTATTCTACACCCAAGTTTACATGCAAACAAAATCCACTCATTGCAAGGCTTGGAATAATAAAGGGCCAAGTCAGGAGCCATCAATCCAGGGACTAATACCCCCTACAGGACCTAGGAGATTTATAATGCTTCTTTTTCCCAATGGTACTGTGATGGTACAGACCTCCTTCTCAACCTATCACTGATTTTTTTAACTTTGTAGAGCCATCGCTCCATAAAATATCATCAGGGCATAAGGAATGTCAATTGATTGGCGATTTTAATGTTGATTTATTGAATCCCACAATGAATAATGATATTGATAAATTTATTGATTTTCTTCTTACATTTTCCTTTACTCCGTTGATTCTCAAACCAACACGGATCACTCATAATTCTGTTACTCTTATTGATAATGTATTTACAAACAGGCCTGAATATAATCTTGGTACTGGCATAATTTTAAGTGATGTGAGTGATCACCTGCCTATTTTTACCTTTTCTAAATTTTATAGTTTTCCCCATAAATCACTGTGCAATAATGTAAGATGTAAGCGTGTTTTAAATGATGTTAATACTTCTAGATTTTGTAATAAATTGCAAACTGTTAACTGGAATATGGTTCTTGAATCGACAGATGTTGATATTAAGTTTGATGCATTTATGTTAAGCCTTACTAGTATTTACAATGAATGTTTTCCTCTCCAAACAGTAAAACAACCTATATCTAATAAAAATAAACCCTGGTTTGATTCAGGATTAAAGAAAATGATTAATAAAAAACATCTTTTGTATAGGAAGTATCTCAAAAACCCAACAACATATCGAAAAAATGCTTACTGTACTTACCGAAATCTAGTAACTTGTGAAATTCGTAGGCACAAGAGAGAATATTATTTTAATTTGTTTAAGAAATCTTGTAATAACACAAAAAGTACTTGGAAAATAATTAATCATATTTTGAATCGAGTGAAGAACAAGTTAGATTGCCTATGCATTAAGATTAACGATGTACAAATTTTTGACAAAAATACTATTGTAAATGCATTTAATAACTTTTTCGCTGATGTTGGGAATGACATTGAGAGAACTTTACCAGTTGTACAGAATCATTTTTCAGAGTTCCTTCCTAAAAAATATTACATACATTCTATGTTTATGAATCCAATTGAATGTCATGAAATACTTGAAATCGTAAGACATCTAAAAATAAATCTAGTAAAAGTCCTGGATATGATGATATAGACGTTGACATTATTAAAAAGACTATTTTATTATTTGTAAAACCTTTGTGCAATATTTTTAATTGTTCTTTACAAAACGGGATTTTTCCAAGCAAGCTTAAGTTAGCGAAAGTTATTCCTGTCTACAAGAAAGGGGATAAATGTGTATTGAATAACTACCGTCCAATATCAGTACTCTCTACATTTTCTAAGATTTTTGAAAAACTTGTTTATACTCGCCTTATGTCATTTCTATGTAGTAATAATATTTTGTATAATAGACAATATGGTTTTAGAAAAAAATATTCTTCGTATATGGCATTACTTGATTTTATTAATACCATTTCTGAAACATTTGAAAATAAGCAATTTTTGATCGGAATATTTTTAGATTTATCAAAGGCGTTTGATTGTATCAATCACAATATACAGACGCTGAATAACACTCTCTCTACTGAATTATCTAAGGTTAATTCATGGTTTTTAGCAAACAGACTTAAATTAAATCTTGATAAAACTGTTTGTATGTTATTCCAACCTAAAAATAAAAATATTAATTGTAATGAAATAGATGTATGTATCAATGGTTGTAATATACCATTTGTTCATTTTACTAAATTTTTGGGGGTTACCATAGATGATAAATTAACTTGGAAAGAACATATTAACAGCGTGTCTTGTAAAGTAGCACAAACATTAGGTGTCATGAACAGACTTAAACATATATTACCTTTGAATATCCTTCTTAATCTGTATTATACAATGATTTTACCTCATTTTAACTATTGTAATATTGTTTGGGGGAATTGTTCTGATTGCCATCTGAGTAGATTAAGAATACTTCAAAAACGTGCAATAAGAATTATCAGTCACAAACTCTAACCCTCGTACACACACTGCACCATTTTTTGCCAAATATAAAATACTCACTATAGATCAAATCAATAATCAACAAACTGCTATATTTATGTATTCTTATTACAATAATCTCTTGCCAAACTTTCTTAATAGATGTTTTGTACAGAATAAATCACTTACTGGTCGTCTAACCAGACAAGCTAATGATCTTTTTATTCCAAATTTCAAATACACATTTTCACGAAACACTATTCAATATGTCGGACCTAAACTTTGGAATTCTTTATCGAAGGAACTCAAACATTCCCCACACTCCTGTCTTTCAAACGGAAATATAAATTTTATCTATTTACTCCATAAGTTTTATATTTGCCTCTCCCTCCCCTTTATTTGTCTTTTACTTTCTTTTGCTTCGTCTGGGGTTTTTAGGTTAAGTATCTATTTTTTTTTGTAATTTATGTATTCCATTTTTTCTTTCATTGGGGATTGACCTTGATAGATCAATATGGCCTTTGTCAATCCCCTCCACATTTTGATTTTCTATGTTCTTTTTATGTATATATTGTTACTATTTATACTTGTATTTGTTATTATCTATGTATTTGCTCGATTGTAATGTTTATTACATGTTTTTTACTCAATATGTGGAAATAAATTGAATTGAATTGAATTGAAAAAAATGCAGATCAGGGTTGAAAATAGACGGGAGCGACAAGTGATTCCGCCCTCATGAGCATCGGAATCGCTCTCGCAGCTGCCTATTATAACTGCCAAGTACCGAGCGACTCCCAACATATGAAGATCGCTCCCGTCCGCGCCCTTCCAGTCTCCCTAAAGTAATTTCAACAATGGTATAGATACATGCCCAACCTGGCTTAAACAATTCAGAGACCACTATTAAAGGCTATGGCATTGGACATTTTTTGTATGTGCCGTTTCATTTTTCACATTTGTGCTGTAAGATAGAGATGTGCCCCATAGAAGAGTTGACTTGCATCCCCCCCAAAAAAAAATATTCAAAATTAAAGGCCTGCTGCCTACATGTACATGTGTAGAAAAGTGCCTTTGCCCTTAAAAATATAATTTTTATAGAAAGTGTGTGAATGACAGTGATGTGTAAAAAGGCAAGAGCCTAAGAATAATGATAGAAAGGACAGGGCCAAGGATGTTTTAGATATTTGAGGTTAAGTGATTTTCCACAATCGCGGAAAGCAGAAGGAATTTATAAAATCGGCCTCTTGAGACGGAAAGTGGCATTTCAAACTGAAAATCACAGAAAACATATTTTTTCAAAATTCACAGAATAACAACAAAAATTACTCCCAAATCCTCTATGAAATATGATTAACTGGAAAAAAACCATGATTTCACTTCGTTAAAACAATGATGACAATCCACACATTCTGACTGCACTCAGCCCCTCCATCAATCAATCATATCAAAATTAGTTTATACTCACCTCCGCATATACATGTAAGCCGAAACACAACTGTGTGTTGCTGCCCTCTGTGTTTGGTCATAATATCATGATTGCGGTATTCAACGAATCCAAAATGGCGGATAGGCGAAAGTCGTTGAATGCTCAAAACGATGTCCAAAGAGTCCCCCAAATCACTGATAAAATCTCATTTAACCATAAAATAATGCTGATAATGTAAAACATGAGGATGCATCCATGTTAATTACATGTACATGTACAGTATGTTTCTTTAAATAGTTTTCGTCCTCAAATTTTTTCGATTAAAACTAATTTTAAAAAGCGTTAGTGGCAGATACAAGTTTTAACCAGCGCAAGCATTTTAACATTACTAATCATTGCGTATTGATTTTCTATGTAAACGGAATACGGTATTCACGTTTCCTGTACACAAAGTCTATGGGGAAACGGAATTTCCATTTTCAGACATGCTGAAACAGAATTTAAGATTTTCTGAAATGGAAAGGGCAATTTTAAGAAACGGAAAATCACTGTCCCTAGTCAAGGCCAAGAGTCAAGGCAACATCTTGCTACTTTGAGTTTGAAGCCAGCCTCGAGGAGCACATTGGGAGGCAGTTCTATGGGGGGGAGCTTTGATATTATTTGTACATTCACAAAAACATAATTTCATTTTTAAAATGCCAACATATTTCCCCCCTTCTACACTTACTTGCAATTTTTTTTTACATTTACATGTACACAGCATATTGTGCCCCCTCAAAAGTTTGGGCTCTTTATTCCACTGCTCATTCCAACAATGGTATATTTTATTTTCATCAAATCAGCTTGTTGTTTAAGTCGAACTGCATCAATTTCTTGACCTTGACAGTTTATTCAGAGTATGAATGGTGTTCACTTAAATGTATGGGATTATATTTTTTATAAAAATAACTAGCATGTTTACCTTCTATGCCAGTCTCTCTGTCACCAATATGCTGGAGATTTGATCTTTCGTCCACATCTACTTCTTCAGGTGCCGGCTCGTATCGTTCTATTTCTTGAGAAGGAGCCCTGTGGGCCCGCCTGGTTGGATTCTTGTGACAGCTTCGAAAGCAGCCACATGAATGTTTATTCCCCATTGCACACAGAAGGTGAATCAAAATAGAAAATCTGTTCCAAAGAAAAGGCAAACAAAGATTACATTGTACTTTGTGATTTAACAGAACTTTGTCTGAAAAATTTACTCATAACTTATTTGGCTACAATTTGTCTTCGCTATCGAACACTCTTATGTATTAAATAGGACATTGGAAGACAAGTTTCAAATGGTTCAATGGATTTAAGTGAGCTTGTAGCCTGTAGGTAATATGCAAGCAGTATATAGTCAAAACAGAAAGGCATCCTGAATACGAAGCTTACCAGTACCAAGGGCTGAATGGAACTGTGTTGAGAAGAAGCAAACTGAATGTGCTTGACTTGTCTCAAAACCTACATTGGTTGAAGTGTCACAGGTAACGTAATTTTGATATGGACTGAAGTAGCGACTAAAGTAATGCGAACAAACTGGTGAGCTGCCGTGGGCAGATCTTTTGATCACTAACTTAAGGTGCATGCACCCATCAGTACCAGCTTGCCAATTAGTGTGCAATTTTGAATGAGAGAGAACGGATGCCGGATTATTTTCCTTTTTTCAGGGGCAAGCTCTTGAATACTTCTTGATGATAGCGACTCTGTGGGCAAACATTGAGAGAATTGAGTTGAGTGAATGATTTCCATTATTTTTTTTATAAATTAGGGGTGTTTTGGGGTAACCGTCTCGCGAAAAATTCAATCGTATGGTGAGGGTCTGGGTGACCGGCTTCGCCAGGCGTTCAGCTATCTACTGCTGAGCTAGATGTAGTCTGCACGGATCATCCCCAGTAAAGCACTGGTCCAAAAATTGGAATTGTCCTCATAAACCAAGACAAATCATTTTCATGTCTTGATAAATTGAGATTGTCTTTGTTTATGGGGACAGTTTTTTTTTCATAATACCCCTGCAGGACATAGACGGCAATTACACTTTGAGAGTGCTAAAAAATAGATTCAGTGACCTCAATTCCCCCCAGTTCACTGTCTATTTTTCATAACTTGCCATCAAACAACAATCTTGTTATGAAACCTGATATGTTTACAATTATTGACTAGCGCACTTGACTGGTGTAGGCACTTGACATGAGAATGAACTTTCCAAGATTTCTTGTGTGGAAAAATATTTTTATGAAATAAAGACAAAATTCAATGAGCCCCGTCAGGGAATTTTGCATTTTTAACCCCTTAGGCTTAAAGTTAAACGGCGGCTACAGTCGCGAGCCGTCTGTGTACAAGAAGAAATAAGAGAAAATGTTTAAAAACTCTCTAAGTTGAAGCAGACGGCTGCCTGCTGTCTTATGATATCCTGTGACTGTCAGAGTCTGAGCCCTGCAACCCATGCCATGCATGTAGCCAGGCGGCTTCTAGAGAGTAAAAATCATTTACTGACGTAAGGTTACTCTCAATGAAGCCAGGTATTCTTATAACATGCGTGTAGGCTGCCTAAACCTGAAACTTTCGCCCCCGAGATTTCTACTTTCCTTCTAAAAGATCGAGCCCTAATCATATACATGGGATAAAACTTCATTCCTGACATTTCTGCGCCATCGATTTTATTTTCAAACAAGAATTCATCAATAAAATGAGAAAAAATATCATAACAAGATGGAAGAGACGTGCCCGATGTTTACGCCGCCATCTTGTTTCCTATTGTTCTTCGCCAACGTTACAGGACGCAAACGTCTGTAATGTATTTTAGAAATTCTAGAAATTGAGGCACAGGAAATACTATTTTTTTGCATGATAAATCGAATGCGTAGCTTTAGGACCCCTAAACTTTATTATTAAGTTACATCTGGCAGCGAAATAAAAAAGAGGTGATCAGAAAACAGGGCAGGATTTTCGTAGTGAGTTTTGTCATATTTTCTTCTTGGTTAATGATCTTTAGAATGTTTGCCACAAATCAATTATATTTAATTTGTTGAAACATTAAAAATTGGGAAAGTTTTTATTGTTTAAAAACAAAGTGCATAGCATTAGTTCCCCCCATCATAAGCCTGTATCCTAACTGGATGATGCGCTCCACCCAACACTCGCCTGCTCGGACCGGACTCCGGAGACCGTAGTACCGTACCGGTACGGTACATAGATTCAGGCTACAGTCTACAGAGAAAAAAGTTGACCGCGTCTGTGTCGCTTCCGTTACCATACAATAAATCACGTTTTACAATATCATACAAACTTGGACATTGCAATTAGCAGCAACATACAGCTTGAAATAACAAAAACCATACGACAATATTAAGTTCTGAAGAGAGAAATACAATACATTACCGAAATTCTTTGATATTCAGTCGGCATTCACACGGTGATTCCCGAAGTCATCAATCTTTGACCTCATGACGTCTGGGGAAAGGAAGGTTTCATTCCATTATGGGGATTAAAAAAAATTGATATCCTCAATTCGACCCAAAATTTCAGATAAGAATATTGCTGACATCTTCTGGAAGATAATTGATCGTTTCAAAAATTATATAAACCAATTTCCAAGAAAATTTCTATTAATGAGCAAAATAATTTACTTCACATCATTCGCTCCGGATCCAGGCGCTGTCACCACCTCCCTTTATTCAGAATAGACTACTACGTGTGTAGTAGTATATTCTCATGGATCATATCTTTGATCATATTCGCAATAGTTTTATCACGAATGCCCCACTAAGTACTGTGAAGGCATCCCATGTATAAATGGCAGTTGTCATCAACTTTATTTTTCCCATGTCTGTTTAGCCTGCCCATTTTGACATTTGAATCGACAAGTGCCCACAGTCCGCACTATACACTACTGAGATAAATTAAAATTTGTGAATCAAATGGAATCTGTGCATAGTGCAATTCATTTCAGACAAGCTGAACATGCTGAACTGGGACTGAGTGAGATGAGACTCGGTGCACTAGAGAGCTCCCGAGTCCTGACAATGACCTAAGGCTTCGCCGTGCACCAACTACACATCCAGTCAACTCTGTTTTGATTCCTTGTTTATCTCATTTTTATGTGGCACGTTTGGTGAGTATAAATCCTTACTTGAAGAAGAATGCAATTCAATGTTAAACACTCTGACTGACCACTCTTATTACAATACAGTAACATAGCATAGACCGGGCGTACAAATAACAACATACATCATGTAGTGTTGATCTCCAAAAGTAACGGAGGAAGAGGAAGAAGTCTGAGAGTCGAAGAGAATAAGAGATGCTGAAAATGCTGAAAAATTTCATCCATATCAGATAACAAATAACAAAGTTATTGAATTTCAAAGTTTAGCAATAATTTGTGAAAATAGTTAATAGCAATAGCCAATAGGTCATGCTGATGATGTCACATATCCCCACTTTCTTTTTCTTACAACATGAAATCATATTTGTTTCATTTTTTTCATACATGTGTGTCTCCTTTATAAGTTGCAGCAATGAATATGTAAAGTACTAAATCAGTTGTCAATCCATTTTTTCAGTTCTTGGTAGAAATGATTAGAATAAACCTAATTTCATATAATAGAATACAAAAGAACAATTGGGGATATGATATGAAGTTGCTTATTGAATATTCATGAAGACATGCCTCAAACTGTTTCATCGGAATAATGAAAATTTTTAAAATCGCATATATTCCTAGTCTGATTTTGATTAAATTGATCAAATTTTCAGTGTTTTGTTTTGTTTGATATCTCTTCATAACAGATTAAGAGAAATCAACAGGCTGAGAATAATATGATTTAAATAGATTAAGAAAAATCAGACAAACAAAACACTGAGAATTCAATCAAATTTCTTCAAAGAATTTAGTGATAAATCTCTTATGTAATTTTGGTGGCAGCTGTGGGATGAAAATCCATGCAAAAATACATTAATGTTCCAAGTGCTCTGTCTTGGGGGGGGTTTTAGAAAAAATCCTTAAACATTGTGACTAGAGTATTGTTATGGAGTTCAAAAATTCTAACATTTGTATCCCAAATTTTCAATCCTTTAATTGTTGATGGCTTTCTCTTGAGTTTGTTTTGCATGTAAAATATACCTGGGCTCAGGACTTGCCTCATAGCGTACACAGAAACAAACTTACGTGCGTGGTTCAAGTGGCTTCAGTTACATGTACTTAGAGTGATGGCCAAAACTGTTTAATAATGTGAGGCTTCTGTTTCATACCTCCGTTTTAATTGTATTTCATGTTTGAATCAAAATAAAGTTTGTGCAAAGTGCATGATAATAGTTGACATTTGTAAGCTCCTGAAATTTTGAAGTATGATATTAAAGCAATATTTGTTTGGTAATTTCACAAACAAGCAAGTTGTAACTATTTGGTTCAATTTCCTTTTATTTCAGGTCCTTGTCAAATGTAAGATGGAAAGCACTCAGCAAGATAAATCTGACCCAGCCTCACAAACCAGCTCAGCTTCAGTAGTACCAGGACACCATCGGTCACAGAGGTCAAAAAGCAATGAAGATTCAGCCTCTGCTAGACCACCACTTGAAAGAGGAACCCAGCTAATGAACTTTGACTCCCAGAATCCAATGCTAGCAGAGAAAAAGAAACAAGATGAGTCTGAAATTCCACAAGATCTGTCAAAACATGGGAGCAATCTGTCTCGAGAGACCTCGTCCGAGACCACAGAAACTGTGGACATGCAGTTTGTTGTTGTGGATGATGACGACGATGACATAGAGGATGATGATGTGGGAGATGAGTTCATGCAAACTGAGTCCTTGGATAGCCCCCGGTGAAGCATCATTGAATGCTGCAGGATCGGAAAACAGTAGTCCTGGATTCTTTCTCAAGTGCAGTATGTGTGATCGCGTGTTCTCTAGCCAACAGAGGCTTATGCTTCATATCAACAAACACATGGGAGCCAAGCCATATGCATGTCCACAGTGCCCAGCCAACTTCAACTCAAGGGCATCATTTCAAAGGCATCGGCGCTCCCACAAAAACTCAATGGCTGATATTCAGACACATACATGCACCCTGTGTCACGCTCAGTTTTCAGATATTCAGCATTTGACAGAGCACCTGAAGATTCACACAGAGAAGCGTAGAAGCTGTCCACATTGTGGAATCTTCATCGGTGGCTCCCGTAGCATGCAAAAACACATTAGCATAGAGCATCCTTCAATGGTTAAGACCTACAAAAAGCACAGACCTCCCAATATACCTGTCAGGATCGACCTTCCATCAGCGAGTCCAAACCAATTGCCCTCAACATCAAATGAAGGAGAAAAACCTGTTAGTTGTAGACGTTGTGGCAGGCAGTTCCAAACAAATAGAGCACTACAAGGCCATATGAAAGGGCATAGTCGACTGTATCAATGGAACCCTCGGAGGTGCAAGTGTGGGATTCTGTTGGCTGATGAGGCAGAGTATCAAAGACATCTAAAGAACTCTTGTTGCTCAGCTAGTTCTAGTTTGGATATGTTGTCACCACCTGTAGACTCACCTGGAAGTCTTTCTCCAGTGTCTCCTAATAGTGCAGCACATTTGATGGCCCTCTCAGCTCAAAGACAAGCTAACATCCGGAGCAGGAGCCTGGATTCATTTCTGAGAAATCCCCCAGCACCTTTTGCTTTCGTTAATAGATATCCTGCAAGTGCAGAGGGTTCTTTGGTAGATTTTCCACAGTCCCTGGCAGCACAGTCTGCAGAATCGACACATTCCATGGGGAATCTTCACTTTGAAAAAAGCCCAATGAGTAAAGAGACACCAAGCAGCCAGAGTACTTCTGAACAAAGAAGCCAGAGTCCTGTCAACAGAATCACCATTAAGACAGAAGCTGAGGACGATGAAGAATGGAGTGAGGTTGTCAACATTGTACAAGTCCACAGTAACACAACAACATCTGAGGAACCATCTGCGGATGGCGATTGTGTTCAGGACCAGCCACCTGACTTTTCTTTAAATAGAGAGGAACAAAAGGCCCACAAAGGAAGACCTGAACAACCAGCTGCAAATACGATTACACACACCAGACATAACGAGAGAGATGATCAACTGAGGAAAGTTCAACCTTTGGTCCAAAGTGGAGCAGAGGCATCATCATCCAGTGGAACAATACAATTGGAAAGACCAGTTGAGCCGCCCATTGTTCCTGGAAGATTCTCTTTACCTCTAGTTGATGATCCTAAAAGGGGTCAGGACTGTGGTCCTTCTCTCGGAAGAGTAAGCAGTGAATCTCCCAACATGCAGATTTCGTCTTCCCAGAGCAGTCAGCCACCACCTAATCCTCTTGTCAATACTTCCCTGATGGGGGAAAGAGACCAAGAGGGATTGCCGTGGCGTTGTTCATTCTGTGGTATCACATTTGAAGACAGTTTGATGTATGTTATACATAAAGGATGTCATGAGCCAGGGTCCAGGTTCCGTTGTAGTATGTGCGGAGAACAGTGTGCTGATAAAGTTACTTTTATGCTACATTTTGTGAGAGGGCAGCACACAAAACCAACCCATGTATAGCCTGGTGAACTTTTCCAATTAAACAAAATATGCTACATGTACATTGTTTGATGAAATTTAAAAATGGCTAGTACTTAATAATGAATTTTATTGCTTGCCATCTTTCATGTAACACCTTTGCATTGTTAGAAGTTACAGGCTGAAACAGAGATATTTCAGAACTGCAGTAGCCTCTTTACCTTGATGAAAGAAAGGAAGAAGATGATAACAATAAGATGAATTAATGCTTCGAAATAAAATCCAAGAATATTGATTTATATATATTTCTGATGTATGAAAAGAGTTCATAGACGTGTACATTTCAAATTTTTGCTCTGACTCTTGAGCTCATTACATGCATATGTGCACATGTATTTTGTCATGTCCTTTCAAAGATGTTAATGGTCTAAATGACAAAAATCAATATCATGATTATAATCTATCATTGTTTGTGGATTTTGTGGAGATCTTCTTTATTATAAAATCTATTTAAAAAAATTGATTATTTATATCATATATTGAAAATATATACAATTTAAGAATTTATATAGTGAATGTTTGGCATCATTGTTCTAAAAGAATACATGGAATTATATTGACTCTGAAAATTGAAATTTAATGCTATTTTTATGCGATAGAATATTTTCTTTGTTCTAGTCAACTTGTTGATAGGATAAAATGAAATTTAGCATCATTGAATCATTTGAGTGTGATGTTTAATCTGATTAAATCTTAAATCTTTGGATTGTGACTCATCTGCACCCCCACCCTCACCCGCACTGCCATTATTGGGGAAAAAATATACAATTCAGGCTGCTCTTGTATGAACTCGCCCACACCTTAATGTCATAAGTGAGATGTGGCTCTATAAAAGCTTTGTATAATAATATCAAATAAATTTGGGTACAAAATGTTGTAACCGAAACAAAATTCCTATTTTCTTACGTATACTTGGGTTAAATCGTCCGTTAATAGCCTTTCCATGACAGATGCTTATCAATTGTTATACCTACAAAAGTTGCTTCATCAACTTCTTCCAGTTCCTCACCATCTAGTTTAATATTACCATGCAACTTAACATTCCTTCTTCTACTGCTAATTAACATAAATTTTGTTTTCAGAGAGCTAGTAGTTAGCGGCAACACACCACTTTTGTACTTTATTAATATCAGTATTTATCTCATTGGTATCGATCTCATCCTCTCTAATTGGAAAGGTGTGAAAAAGATTAGTCATCAGCAAATAATCTAAAATTTAAAACTTTTGAAACGGATGGAAGATCATTTATGTATGTAATAAAAACAATGTAGGCCCTTATACCGAGTCTTGAGGGACACCTCATCTTATTTTCATTTTCTTTGAATATATCTCCAAATGCTGAACAAACTGATATCTGCAAGCTAGATAGTATTTAAACCAGTTTAAAGGAAGCCCTTGGACACCATGGTGGAAAAGCTTCTGTATAAAAATATTGTGATCAATTGTATCAAAAGCTTTTTTAAAATCAATAAATATTCCAAGGGTAGTTCTACCCTGGTCTAAGGATTAAGAATAGTGTTTGACGATTTGATAAGCGACAATTTTGTACTATATCTTTTACGAAAACCATACTGATGATTGAATAATGCATCATTGGATTCTAAAAAATCTATTGATCTTTTAATGGTTACTTTCCAACCTAATGAATATTCATAAAGACATGCCTAAAACTGTCTCACCGGAATAATGCAAATCTTTAAAATTAAATAACTTAGTTATTTGTTATCCAATTTTGATCAAATTTTCATCATTTTGCTTTGTGAATATTACTCTATTTATTGAGATAGAAATATCTCCAGCCTGGACCATCCCTTCAAGCAATTGACTTTATACAAGTGTTGACTTATGCAGAGTCTACTGTGATGAGTGTAATCTTGCAAACAGGCGCCACCTAAAATTTTATCAAATAGGTTAGACACCGTAAATCTTGCCACTTGTTGAAAAATGTATGGCATTTAGATTGATATTTTTTACTGCAGGTTTATTTTGTCAATGTCAAATTCTATTCTGAAATATACTAGTACAGGTCTGTTGCAAAAAAAATCCTATATTAAAGCTATTTGGTGCTGCAAAAAAACTTTATTTGGAATTATAAGAAAAAGTTACAGAAAATCCAGTATTTGATTTCTTTCATTGGTATAATATTAAATAATGTGATTATCTGATAACATCTTTTAAAAAATCTGAAAGTAGTTGTTTGTGCGTCTTCAAGACTGTTAATAATTTCACTACGCAGTCTCATGTATGAGTTTAGTGTGTACCTAGCGTATCCTAGATATATTTGTTTACTCATATATGATGCCAACAAAAAGATAGCAGTTCCAAATGTTATTAAATATTGAAATCTTGAGAAAATATACCATTCACTTGAATTATACATGTGCTGCAGTTCCAATTTACATACCTATAATAATTACAGTATGTGTTGTTTTCTACTTTCATAATGTTACTTGAATTTACAATGATCATGATATAAGTGGAATACTCTGTGGTACACGGCTTTGTTATGAATGTTTGTAGACCTGTACATGGAAGCTGCCAAATACTTGTTAATGCCAGCCACCTATTTTTCTGTCTGTGTACCCCTCTAACTATAATTAACACAACCACTGTGCATCTTACACATATGTCAGTCTACTTGCTTGTCTATATACTACGCACTGAGCTCCGGTGAAATTAGTTCATTTTCTTAGGCTTATATGTATGTGCAGTGGCAGACCGTGATGTGGAGGAAACAATGATTGGAAGGGCACTGAATTATCTGTGAACGATGCTGTGCCCCTCCAATGCTTTGTCTCCTCCGCCCGTCACGGTCCGCCTCTGTATTTGTGTGGTAATAGAGAAGGAAACCCTTGGAACAAGTGACCATATTTGAAAACAAAGATATCTGTGAAAATTTGAGAAAAATTTGACAAATGAATAAAAGTTTCTGCATCAGCATTTACATTTCAAGAATGCTATTGCTGTGGTTATCATCCTGTTGGCAAGGCGGCCAAGATGTGTTATTTCACATATGATCACCTAGGACCCAGATGAGGTAAATGGGTACCGGCAGGAAGTTATTCCTCAAAAAAATGTGTGCACCTGAATAGGTAGCCTAGCTTAGCCGGGGTAACAATAGCAGGGCCTGCTAGGAGAACAGTTTTCGGTACTGAAGTGGCTACCCTGGGTAAATATACAGTTTATTTTATTTATATACATTTTATTATCATTATCGTTATTATTAGTAGTAGTAGTAGAGTAGTAGTAGTAGTATTATCACCTCTTCCTTTGGACAATGAAAATATACCAGCAAACATAATAGTCTTACTTCTTCTTCCAGGATGGGCCTGTTTTGTGAAACATTTTAAAATGAATAAAAATGAAAACTTTTTGTAATGTGATCTACTGATAGACTTGATTAAAGAGACAATTTAAGAGAAATATGTACATGAGTAGTGGGGAAGATTTTCAAGTGTGACAAGACTTCCATGGCATTCATAGCCTCAACATTCAAATGCTCAAAACTTTTTTTTATTATTCAATTTTCTTAAACTTTCATTGATGTTTCCTTGCACGTATCACACAATTCAACATGTTTCAAGGGATTTCTTTTTCCTGTTAATAAGAAAAAAATAGATGGCGTTCATTCAACCTGTCACCCATGCAAGGGTGTCAAAAGAAATAGGGGTGTATGATCAAGGTAGCTAGCCTAGTTTGGAGTATTGTTTTTCATAGTGTCGAGTCTATTTAAAAAGACTGCAGTAAACCATTCACTTAAATTATACATGTGGTGTAGACTTCCATGAAAATTTTACATCTTTTTTTGTATATTTTCTTGTGCGCCGTTAAGGGGAAATGCATCTTATAGGAAATATCTATAGAGGAGAGAGAGAGAACGAGAGGGTTTTGCAACATTACATACCTACAATGGTAATGAACACAAGCATTCTTTTGTGAATGTAAATATACAATTGATTTTTTTTTAAATAGCATGATTTAAATCAACTGGTTTTCAGATATGAATAAAATAAATATCTTTTGAATGAATAGACTCAAGATGGTTTCCAGAAAGTACAAGCAGGTTTATGTTTGTTCGATATTGCCAAGATCCAAGGCTATTAGACCGATGAAGCTCTGGCGGAAGTGTCATATAAAGTACATGGTACAGAGTAGAGTGTAACTCATTTCTTGCTTTTAAAAAAGATGTCCTCTGAAAATTTATGAGAGTACTGGTGTGCTTCATAAAACTCGATCTAAACAAAAACTTTATATATCCATAAATGACAACCACTAAAATATAAAATACTAAATAGGATGCTGAAAGGGTTTGTTTTATTAATTAAGGGCTTAGGCAAAATTTGCACATTTCCATTGTGACATATTTTTTTATAACTTTTTCGATGTGAATCCAGAAAAAGCAATTTCAAGATTTTGCAAGCAATGTTTCATAGATCAATAGTAATGTTGGAAATAATTTCTCACAAGATATAATGAAAATTATCAGAGCTATTTGATGCAGACTTGTGAAATCAGAGCAAATTGGGTTCCTCTCTTCTTTAGTGTCCAGACATCCATCACACTATCAAAGCACTTACAATTAAGAAAAATCTTGATAGAAATAACATCTTCATGCTTCAATTTTTTATACACTGACACGATTCACAGTGATTAAAGGGGAATTAAACATTTGGACGAAGTGGGCTTGTGTGGAAAAGAAAAATCAAAGAATAAGATCAAAGATAGAGAAAAATACTTGATCTACTAATAGATGTGATAAAAGAAGCAGTTTAAGTGAAATAATTATATAGGAAAGTAATGGGAAAGTTGTTCACATGTGACGTAACATATCTTTGTCGCATTGCCAATTGGAGGATCTACATTATAATAATGATCTAGACTTCAAATTCTCATAACTTTCTTATTATTTATTCAATTTTTCTCAAACTTTTGTTGATCTGTTTCTTTGATTTTTCTATTTTCACACAAGCTATCTTGTTGTAAAGGTTTAATTTTCATAACTTATTATTTATTCAATTTTTCTCAAACTTTTGTTGATGTGTTTCTTTGATTTTTCTATTTTCACACAAGCTATCTTGTTACAAAGGTTTAATTTTCATAACTTTCTTATTATTTATTCAATTTTTCTCAAACTTTTGTTGATCTATTTCTTTGATTCTTCTGATTTCACACAAGCTATCTTGTTGCAAAGGTTTGATTTTCCTTTAATGAAACAATAGGTTTCTTGAGAACAGGAAGAGCCATGATACCAAAAAAATATGCGGTATTCTGACAGACGAACACAGTGAGCTCAAGGAAATGTTGGAAGAAACTGTTTTGAAAAAGACAGAGAACTGGTTTGAGGATGGGCCACCTTGTGAGGAGGGAAGATGGTGATCCTGTGAAAACAGCATGGGACCTGATCCCCGTCTTACACAGTGTTCCAATTGATCCCATCAATCTCAAGTTTATGGAAATCCATCAATGTCATAATTTTTTTCTACAGAAAATTTGCTCATTGTCCTTTGAAAACAAAGAAAAGCATACTGAATTGTCATTCACAAAAAAAATATTTTGAACAAACATGTATGTTTGATGTTGATGTTGCTGGCTTTCCATAGTTGCGATTGATCAGATCAATCACACAACTCTTCATAAGACGGGCCCCTGGAATTCGATGGGATGAGAGAAAAGGGAGGACCAAAGAAAGATATGGTGAAGAGGGAAAGCAGTGAGGCTGGTTGGTCTGAATGATGAGGATGCTCAAGACAGAAAAAAAGTTGAAGGAAAAAAGTGTCACCATGGCATGACAGTCAGAAAGAGGGAAATGCTAACTGAAATATATGGTAATGATGATCGACTTACATTAAAAAAATATTGGTAAAGTCATTCACACACTTGCAACAAACATTTTTAGTCATCCCCTATATTAGATAATGACCATTGGCGATGAAACATTTAAAATGAAAGGTACATACATGTTGATTTTGTAATATCAATCGTGCAATTCAAAGTTTGGACTATATTGTAGTTTGCATTAAATAACTAAAAGAATAAAAGTACCGGTAATAGAGAAATTAACACAACAAAGAAGGAACAACATACCAATGGACATATTCATCTGCTTTGATTTATTATTCAAATTGATCAGTTTTCTTCCTCTTACCGATATATTACAGTTCAAAAGGTCCTACTCTCTAGATCACCCATTCTCATTGCCCGAAACCATCAAAAACTATATACACATATCATCCCCACTCAAAGATGTCAATCACAACAAAAAATATTTGAGAATAGCTGATGATACGAATTACTATTCATACCTATTTTCAATGTCTTTCGAATAGTCCTTTCAGTAAAATTTTCATTGACTCAAAGCTCACTTACAGTTTTAATAGTAAACATAGTATTGGAAATAAATCTGGTTAAGTACAGCATCATTTTGGTCAAAAAACATTACATAATACATTTTAACCTTGTTTTCCTGTAAATTCTATGTACTAATTAGACTGCACTCTGCCTAAGACTCTGGCAAGCAGACCTTATTAATCTCTACAACAAAACATCAATTTTATGTAATAGATTCCTACCAATTTTCATTTCACTTTATTAGCTGAAAATTGGTAGACTGATCAGCAGATTTATCTTTTCTCTTTTTTTTTCTTTTTTTTCCAGGAAACCAGCGGTTGCGATTTCTTTCTAGAATTTAAATCCTCATGATTCTTCACCATAATTTAATGCCCACGAACATGGGTCAATGTTTTCATTTCTATAAAAAGCCAAGCAAATACAAAGTAAAATTAAAGACATAATACATGATTAACATTTAAAGTCTGTAAATTAGAGACTAGCTCAATGCTATAGAGTTATGCTATTGAGTCTGAGCATGGCTCATGGCTCAAAATTAACATGAAATTATCATTACTCTCTTAGAACATCAGGAAATAACACAGTATTTTCTTTCTGCACTTCATATGAATACACTAGAAATCTGTGCGGCCGATTTTGGTTTCTTTTTTTCAAAATCATAAGGTTGGAAATATCAAACCTTTGTGACAACTGTGTCCTGCTAGTATTTCTTATCTTCATGATATCATATCAAAATAAAATAGCTGCACATGTCTGTTCTTTAATACTAAATCTATTCCAAGCCATGGAATGGGCTGAAACTTTCAGGATATATTCTGTCTTCAGATTTAGGATATCCAAACGCTACATTTTAAGATAACTGCGCAAGGCCGATTGAGATTTAGATAATATTGCTTTGACACATTTTCGTGGCACATTCAATGAAGTTAACATTTATCCAAGTTTATAAATCAAACATCGCATGGTTATAATACTTAGATCATTTAGAGCATGATTTCTATCTTACATGAATATTAGCATGATCGTTGTTTTCAATTGAATAAAATACTGATATAAATATATTTCCATTAAATGGAGGTCCTGATTATATTTTTTAGACACAAATACATTTTCATTCAACAATTATCATTTAAATACAATAATCACCCCCATTACACTAATTTCTATGCTATTATAATCCCCCTTATTTGGTTCATATTTTGTTATACAATTGTAATTCTCTACAGACAAGGGTATATTTTGTAGTAATTTGGAGTAAATTATATGGTTGGTAATAGTCTATGTTGTGACACAGCAGAGTATCAGCTACTTTAAAATAAAACCAAGAGGATTAGTGTTAGTTACTGGTGCAAGGAAACGAATGGCAAGCTCCAATTTGTGAACACAACAAATACACAAGCTTCAAATTACTCAAAAAAATTGAAAAATATATAATCGTTTCTCACTTCATTTTATCACACCTGAATGCAATTTCTGCTTACTCTTTTTATGTCAGATATATAAAAAAAATCAACACCATATATACACGACAGCATACATCCATGCACAAAAAATGAATTGGTGGACGAGCTTGACAAAAAAGCCTGGTTGTAAGATGTGCATATTCCATTCATTGCTGACAACATTGCAAATGCAACCAAAAACAAAGTGGCTTTAAAAATAAGTATGTTAAATTACAATTGAAAAGAAATGAAAATGAAATAAAATCATATCCCACACTACACAAATATACTTATATATCCATGACACCCATATCATCCCCATGTTTTCATTTTTTTCTTTTTAATTAAAAAAAATTGCAACTTTTTCTCGAAGTGTAAAAACTAAAACTGGAATATCTACACATCATTTAATTCCAAAAACCTGCATATGGTAATCAATCACAGTTCTTACAACTTTTTATCATCTGAATTCAACATGACCTAAACATAACAAGGCTATTGCAATCATCTGCAGGTAATCGGAAATGAAAAATTGCCAAAGCATAAATCTCAAACACCATAGGATCTACAGGTTGCATATTGCAGGCAGTATATGTATAGTAATCATGTGAAAGATTGCATTTGAAGCATGTGATATTGGAGTGCTGTGTGTACTGGAATAGATTAGTGGTGAACAAATATGTACAGACCCTAGAGGAGGTGGTTGGTCCCTGAAGTGACCTGACCTCAATGTGGATATTTTTCTGAGGAGCGCAGCCCCCGATTTGTCGCATTTGCATTACTACAGGAGCGATAGTTTCACCAAACCTCGAACGGCCGTATATTTGGTTGATACCCGTTGTCAATATGAGATGCAGCAGATAGGAAATACTATCATACTGATCAAATGGAGGATAAGAAATCCCAGTCTTCGTGCAATATTAAATTACCACAATTATCACAACAATCTGATAAAGGTCTTAGTTGATAATCATGTCGCGATATAAAAAAAAATCTAAAGCATGCGGTTGAAGCTTCACCCAAGCAGTCAAAAATAGTCTTTGTACTGTTTACGACTAATCAGGTACTATTATCCCCTAGTGATGTCAGAAGTCAGGATTCATGGCATTTTTGCCAGATTTTGTGACGTTGGTTGGAATTATCTCTGGCCAAGGGGTCTAGACAAGTCACTTCTTCAGATTATATTTATGATGGATAAATTGGTTAATATCTTTTCACCAACTTCTAGGAAAACATGAAAGCTTGTTAGTAAGCAACTAAAGGACAGGTCCTCTCCGAGGGACCTGGTTTGGATGGTAAATGCCTTTGATCCCAAAGGGCACTAGGTGACCAAATTGTGAGACCATCGGTACAAAACTGAGCTATGGCACTGCCTTGGGCAAGATGAAATATCTTTGTGGCACATCTTTTTTTTCTTTGATTTTAGCTGTATTGCTCTGCACGAGAAATAACAATACATATGAGAGATTTTTTTTCACTAAAGTCACTATTACAAACGGAAATAAAAATAACAGATTGCATTTCACCCAATTTGAATATGTACAGACTTGGAAGTTTGTAAGATCAAATGCAACTCCGGGTATCTTTTTTATGTTTCTATTTCACTTATGTCGAAGGATTCAACATGACTATATGATTGACATTCCGTAACATGCATTCTAGCTAGCTGGAGTTGGAAGATAGCAAATACAGCAACAGTCAAGTGATTTATTTGTAAAATACTATTATATACAGTAAACATAGTTCAAGAAAGTACCACCAGTACGTCAGTTGATTTTAATATATAAGAAAGGATTGCATATCTTTCTCAATTTTGACAAACTATTAGTAAACAAACTTACAAGCCAAAATTTTCACAGCACTCAAAGCCTTAGTGAATTATGGCACTTCATTTGAAGAATAAATCCAAATAGTATTTGGGTTTGACATCACTTCACTATTCGAAGAAAAAAAGAATGCATACAACACACAAATCAAGTTGCTTGATTTACAAACATGATCAAATATACAAAATTAATTCCATAGGCATGTACACAATCCATACCTTTTTTTTTAAAACAAAAATCACCATACAATTTACACAACAATCACCAATTACACATGCAGTTTACTTCTTGTGAAATTTTACATTCAATAGATCTTGAATAGACAATAGAAAATTAGAAAATGAAAATAAAATCCAATCTCGCTCATCTGGGTCCGATAACACAACAGTTTACGATTGATCGTGTGTTTGATTTTCACTATTGCTTGTACAGTGTGGACAGTGCAATGAATCGTAGAGAGTTTCTTCTATAATGATTGCTAAGCTTTGTGTTACAAGCCCCAGGTTTTGATGGGACCAGAACAAATACACATGACACTTACGATCGGTTGCAAGTTTCTAAATACGTTGTCATAGACTTACAGTTATGATTAATTGTAAATTTGATTGCATCTTTGATGTAACAGGGTGTGTGAGAGTAGAAGCATGGAACATCATTTCTACAAATGACCCTGCCAGGGTTTTCAAGGGGATCATCAGTCCAATATTTCACGATAGAATTTAGATAAGCAGGTGAAAATGTAGTGAATTAGACGCAGAGTGACAATGGAACTGGGCGATGGGGCCAAATAAACAGAGGAGCCTGGATACATAGTAGCCAGATATTAAAGCAAGAATGGACTGAACTTTAATATAAAACAACATAATCTTGATTACATAGCACAAGAGATGTTTTTGTCTACTACACACGGCATGTACATCACCTGGATCCCTTAACACAAAATCAAGCAATTGATTCTACGATTGATATCCATGATTGATATTACAGTGGTCAATGCAAATACATTGTACAATTTCATTCTATGATCGGTTGCTAAGTTTTGTGTTACAGGTCCAAGGCCAAATCCCTTTTTTTTTAATCCCATCATTTCATCACATGATTTACTATAAGACTAATATTCCATTCGATTGAGGCCATAAGTCAGAAGAAAATCCAACTCAAGGATGCTTTTTGGATATATAAACAGAAAATAATCAGCTTTAAATCATAATTATAATACATGGAGTAATAATAATGCAGTTTGTGCATATCACATATCAAATTATGATATAAAATCACTGTGCTCTTCCTAAGAACTTGGATTTGGTTTTCCTTGCAAAAGCAGGAAAAGCACTACTCTCTATTAGACACTATCATGGCTTGATTCACATCAGAATATCTCTGACACTATATTTAATAAAAATATATTTCTGAGACCAAGCTCATATTCATTGACTTGCAATTAAGTTTGCAATAATCAGATATAGGGATTCATAATAACACCACAATATAAAAGAGGAAACACACCTCTATCCTTATCGAACATTTGATGAAGAAACAAATATCTTCCTAAATCACTTGATAATTTGGAAAGAGGCCTCATAGTGTGCAGAGGGATTTATACATAAATAAAAGCAATACGTAGTGATTAGTACAACATTTAAAAAAAATACACATTTTTACTCAATTACAGCAACTACCTACAAGGTTTAGGTATCTTTATCATGCAAGTCAACACATTCGATGCCATCCTACACAGATGTAGTAGAGTGAGCCATCCAGGGTAAGCTGGGGATGAGAGGTGGAGGGTTAATCATCAGGATATTGATCTTGAAGATGGTAGTAGGCATCATACCAAATCTCACCAGAAGATTTGAGAGACCTAAAAGACAGAATGGAAATGAAAGCTAATGATATCCACAGACCATCCACAAATTAATTCAATCTAATACAAAATTTATCGAATACATCATAGGTTAATGGCATAATTGTGTAGAATTCATTAAATATGAATTAGACCTATAGGCCAATATAAATGTAAGTGAATGCCAATTTTAAAATGCATTTTATACTTCATATTTTGCAGCTCATGTGTCAGCAATGTGATGTGATAGAAATTCATATTTGTTTTCACACCAAAAGTATTAATGCTTTCTTGCAGAAAGTTCTCATAATCATGAAATAAACACACCTACTAATCCGCAAGTTTTGTTTTCGAAATGGCAGCTAAGCCTTTAGACTTACAGTAGTGTTAAAATGTTGGTAAATCCCACTAGAAAATGAACATATTTCAAGTGTTCAAGTTCTGCCATGTTTTAGATATGTAATTATGATAAAATATTACATTCAATAAAAATTATTTTTCTGGGCTCGCCAAACATTGTAGTGTTGTTGTCTCCATTCAACACTCTGCATGAAGGTGTGCATTTTCTGGTGGGGTTCACTAACTCTCTAGCACCACTGTATTTATATGATTCATGCATTGAGGCAATGTGAGAAGTATTCATGAGACAGTCAATTGCAGTTACTGCAAGGGAAGTGCAAGCTGCACTAAAACCTGTGTACACAAAAGAAATCACATCCTGTTCTTTCTTCTCTTACTTTAATAGAGGGCAAAATGAAAAGAAGCACGTAAAATTATAGCAGTCAATAAATTCAAAGTGAAGGGATTAGCAGGCTGTGTACTAATCCTGCTCTTTCTTTTCATTAAGACTTTAATTCTTTCTCTGTTTACAAATTGCGCCTACAGATATCTGGGTTACTTCATAAGTTATGCCTATTTGATTCAAGGTTTGGAGGCAATGTGAAAAGTAAAAGTATTAGCAGAAAATAAAGGAATTAGCCAGCTGTGCCACAACATCCATTTACAATAGGAGAAAGAACAGGATATGCTTTCTTAGAGTTTATTCTTCTCCACTTACAGAGAAAATCCTCATACCTCTTAATATTATATTGTTTAACCATGTGCAATTCAGTATTTGTGACTGTGAAGCATGACCCAATAAATGCCATACCATTTCAAGTCGCATGAGATGATTTCAATAGAAATCAAAGTCATAAACTAATTAAAGAGGAATCCAACCCAACTAAAAATTTATTATTCAGAGGAAAAAGAAAAATCAGACAAGCTGATCGGTAAAAGTTTTTAACAATATCGGACAAATAATAAGTTATGAATTTTTATGTTGTAGACATTGGTAATCACGATACCCATGAAGACCTCAAATTTGCCACATACGTGATGTAGGGCAAGGACCACTGGTCCATGCACTCCAATACATACATTTCTAAAATGTCATTTTTCCCAAAAGTTTTTCAAATTATTAAACAATATACTACCTGGGTTATATTTAGATAACTGCCCCAGGGGAATAGGTAATAGGAGAAAACCACAAACTCCTGATAATTAGATACATGGCATACGGGAAATTTGTCCTTGCTCCTTGTTGTAATTTACTTACCCAGTCGCCAATTTTAATCTACATAGACTTAGTGATCTCGATTTTAAAGCAGCCTTAACTTTCTTGTTACTTGTCGGATTTCTTTCAAACTTTCACCATTCTGTTTAATTATCTTCCTTCTTTCCAACACAACATTTCATGATCAAGGGTGGCTTCCCTTTCAACTACTCTTGAATCAACTGTAAAATTTAATTCAGTTGATAAAAAAACACTAATTTGTATTCTCTAAGAATATGTTGGTGAAAGTAACATACATGTATTAATCCCAGATCCTTACCGGACTATATCAGCAAAGCCCTGTAGCAATGTCTTGGACTTGTACTCAATACCATGCTTTTTGCACAGAGTCTTCACCAGCGGTGCAATTTTATGATAGTTGTGTCTTGGCATCGTTGGAAACAAACTGCAAAAATAACATACATTTGGCAACATGAATAACAATTATGCAAAGTTAAAAAAAAATAAGTCATTTGTCGGCAGCAGTAACTGACAATGGAGGCTTTCACATAAAACTTCGAAAAAATCTCCCATCTCCCTATCAGTTTTCATGAGAGAGCTAAAAATATTGATTTTTTTTTCAAATTCAATATTTATCTATTACCTCTCAAAAAAAAGCACCAATATACATCAATGATCAAAAGATTTAAGAATCACTTAGTAAAATGCGCAATTTTACAAATATTTAATCTTAATTTTCACATCTGTGCATTTTTTAATAGTGTCAGATTCTATACTCCAAATATTATGACTCAGGTAAATTGTTTATATTCATATGCCCCCCCCTCCCCGGGCCATATGGTCTCCCAAAATACCCCGGCCTAATCTAGATAGGGTTAATGAGATGAAACTTACTGATGCTCAATCTGGAAATTAAGATGTCCAGTGAACCAGTCATTGAAGAAACTTTGTTCAAGGTTACAGGTGGCACGGAGCTTGGATGAAAAATAAAATATGAAAAAAATTGACATATATGACAAAGGAAAACTCTTTTGATTCATACAATTCAATATCCCAATAAATTCATTAAGCAATATTGTCCTCTTATTTCAAGGTGTTTCCTTGTGTTACATAAAATTCATGCATTCATTATAAGATCTATCTGCTCTATACTTTCAAAATAAAATCGTGGTATATTATTATTATTATATCCTACATTTAATGAGTTGTACCAACAAATTTTGATAATCTAGTTCTTGTACACGTAGTTCATCTTTATTTAATCTGAACTAAAATATAAATAACATGCTGCCCTGACTGACCTACTTTTCCTGAAGCTATGTGCTCAGCAGAACGCGGTTTTGTGCCTGCGCCCAAGAGGCTGCTCGATCTGTGCCAACGATTTGTGACGTCAATGATGGAATAGTAATCATTGACGTCACGGAATAGTAATTTTTCTTCAGAGGGCGATTCATTTTTAACATCATTGCAAAAGAGTGAGAATATGTTTGGTCACATGATGCTAATTAAACCAATCGGCATGCATGATTTGATTCAGGAGGATATAACAAATATTATCATCAATATAGAGCATTTTAGCCATACATTAAAAACGCATATTTTAGTCTGCATCAATCGCCTGTGCAGTATTAGAGCGGCTCCCTAGAATGATCGAAATCTGAAGAATATTCCACAGGCTCCTGTACAAAATTTGCTATTGAATATGAGAGCATATTCCACAGTATAGTGCACATTTGTTTTAATCAAATTTCTCACTCTTTTTGATTGCTAGAGATGGGATAGATGATGATTATATTGCATGGCTTTCTTTCATGGAATACCAGAAATATTCCACTCATAAGGGCCAATATTCCATTCATCTGCAATTCTTGGAATATTTGCCCAAACTCTTGGAATATTTCTCGCATTCCATTCTGAGCCATCCAATACAATATAAATACTTAATAAGCACATAATAACTGGAGTAATTCTCTATGCACTTTACACTAACCTGTAGCTCTAGCCATGGGAGTGCTGCATCTTCATCGATCTCCATGGGTATGTGGTTAGATTGAGATACCCAGGTAAACCAAATACTTTCCATTACTCTGTAAATAAAGAAATAGGATTATTTATATAATACCATTTGAGTCACAAAAGGATAACACCCCAAAAAAGGAGACCTGTTTTCAGCTCTACATCACTATCATCAACTAGTTTTTTATTAGAAATATGACAACCACAGTAAGATTAAAATACAACCACAGTAAGAGTAAAATAGCTTCTTTAAATTGAGATTGAATAATTTGTGAATTGTTCATATATGGTAGATTAAATACTAAATTCATTGTATGTCAGAAACGTGTCAAAAGCCAAATGTCGATGAAACATTCTCCAGGAATCAAATCCAAAGGTGTTTTCCTGAAACAGAGCAGGTCCCCATACCATAGAGAGTAAGGGTTGATAGTTGATTTTTGGAATTGATCATACACAATAATCAATGTAATCAATCATAGAAATAGGCCCCAAGACCAATTGTTATATAAAGCTCTAAATTATGGGACTGATTAAACTCTCCTGCCCTAGGTGATATAAAATGACCTGTCTGTCGATGGGAGGGGGGGCCACGTGGGTGAGTGGTTATGACTCTCATCCCAATCTGATCTGAGGGATGTGGGTTTGATTCCTAGCCCTAGCCATCGCTTTTTTTTCATTCAGAAAGAAAATTACCCATATTGTGCTGCACTCAGTTCAGGTGAGGTAAATGCGTACCTGGTAGGAAGAAATTCCTTGAATGCTTGAGCGCCTAGACAGCCCAGCCAAAGCCGGGAAAATAATAGTAGCAGGGCCCGCTGGGAGAATAGTTTTCGGAACTGAATTGGCTACCCCGGGGAAATATGCCGTCATCATTATATTATTATTTTCTACTAGTAAACTAACCTGAAGGATTCATAGAAGAGAAGAAGTTGCCACCATGTCATGAGAGGTATATAGAGGTATAGAAACCTGGCATAGTATAAGACGTTGCAGAACAGGTCCTAGAGGAGGAGAAAAATGCGAATGAAAAGAAAATAAAACACTATTTACACATTACCATTAACACTATTGATAAAATGTGAATACAGATGAGGATATTAGAGTTATTAGATGTGGTGGGGAGGAGAGGGGGATGCCAACCTTCCCTCCACAAATTTTATTCTTCTATAAGCTATACAGTACGCACAAGTAATGCCAAACAAATAGTGCAAAAGTTCAAGTTCATGATGCATGATGGGGTAATGCAGGCATTCCTTGCGCTGAATGTACTTGTACTACATGTATGCTGCATAAAAGGACTATAGCCCCTCCTGCTTGTGGCACAATTCAACTTGTTAATGCACCAGAGTGCACTGCCTCGCAGCTAACACTTTCTCACCTGTGCACTATCTAATGCTTCAGTCGCATCAATGAAGCCAACTCAAGGCTGATCAAAGTCATTGCATAATTCTAAATTGCGTATCATCAGTTTGTTTGGATTCACTTATAAAGATGTGACAGTTGCATAAAGACTCATACACTACTGTAATCTATCCAAATCTGGGGCAACAAGCACAGGGCAGAAATACAATGTTGTGTGGCTATTCAAATCCTGCAGTGTTGCACATTAGTTTGTGACAATTACAAGTACATGTACAAGTATGCCTGTTAAAGGGGAAGTTCACCCTGAAGAAAACTTTGTTGTAAAAATAGCAGAAAAAATAGTAAAAAATATTGGTGAACGTTTGAGGAAAATCCGTTAAAGAGTAAGAAAGTTATTAGAGTTCAAAGTTTTTGATTTGTGACGTCATAAACGAGCAGCTGCCCCATGTGTTATGTAATATAAAATGCATGAATTTCAAATTTTGTATGGTTCCTGATGACTTTATTTTGTTTCTATTCATGATTGTGTGTGAAATGATTTGTCTATTGATATACAAAAGGTACAGTGAAAACCATTTTCAATTTTCTGAGAAAATGACATTTCATTGATTTTCTACCATTCGCTATGTAAGAATGCTGCTCTCATATGACGTCACAAATCAAATAATTTAAATTCTAATAACTTTTTAATTATTTGATAAATTTTTCTCAAACCTTCGGCAATATTTTTATTCTTTTTTCTGCTGCTATTTTTACAATAAACTTTTTGTTAGGGTGAGCTTCCCCTTTAAGTACTAGTGATATTGTAACATCAGTATCAGTTGTTCACGGCCTTGCTGAAAGCAGGCTTTTTAACCATGATTAAATATATAAAATACAATACAAATACAATGATGAGGTTTGTCACACTTCGTCTGAACGAGCTCTCACATTCCATTTTTTTTTCTTAGGAAATGTAAGATCTTGATAAGATCTGAAGAGGAAGAACTGGAAGGGCCATTACTTGACAACAAGCAACCACTTCCTTCAAATCTTCTTGTTAAAGGGTTCCAAGGATCTAAGCATATATTCATGTCATATGCCCTACATGGATAATTAAATATATGTAATCAAGAGCTTCAGTCCACCCCAACAAAAAGGTGATTTGAATAAAGAGAGAAACAACCATGAATAACACTGATAATTTCATGAAAATCTAATACAAATAAATCTTATAACATTATAAAATGCATGTATTGCTTATTTTTCAGTTATACATGGATGCACAACACAGCAATATGTAAATAAGAAAGTTGATGTCAGACATTCGGTATTTCTATTGCATCTTATTGTTAATAATAAATTTTTCAATTTTTGCAGTACCCATCACAGAAGCTCTTCAATGGTTCATAATAGGTTAACAATGTTAATTCCAAGTGTTCAAGGGGGAATCAAACTTTGATTTACAACATAATGAGGAAAAATTTAAATGTTTAATATTTCATCATGAAATGAAATACAAAAGAAATCTTGATTCAGTGACATCATTGATTCCACAATTTGTATATTTTGTTTAATAAAATTCAGCAAAACTTTGAAATATGTTAACTCTTTTATCTCACATCTGAATTTTACTAAATTCTGATGCTTGTTTGATTTTAACTTTTCCTAAAAAGTCAATGGTTTGTTGGGGTGGACATATCCTTTAAATGGCAAAAACATTTTCAACTCACTGTCCATTCTCTCTGCTTTATCATGTGACGATAAATCATGAATTGGAAGTATACAGGAAACAGCAAAGGAGGTCCAACTAGAAAATAAATTACAAGACATAATAAATCATATTATATCAAGTTTTATGGGAAAAAGAAATGACTGGTTATATCACAATTACTTACCACACTATGACAAAATATCAATTTCAGTTTAAATATCACTGAGCACTTTTAGAAATGTACGTCCACATAGTGGACTGGTACGAGATGACATCATTTTTTGGCCTGCCATATGCTTCAGGTCTTCACACACGTCCACTATCATAATCGAGAACCTCGCCACATCCATTTTGCGATTCTCCTAAATCATAGTGAACGTATACGTGAGTGACGTCATTTTTACCGTTTAAGCCCAGCATGAAGATCAACCTTTCCCTTTTAAAACACAGTTTTCAATGACTTTTCACAAAATTAATGTAAGTTGTGCGATGAATTATGTTTATCATATTTGAAATTGCTTTCTGACCTACAAAATATATATCGATATAAATCCTAACTCCCGTAAAAAGGAATCAAAGCGAGTGAAAGGGCAAGCGTGCACAAGTTGCACCTTCGCATCACCCGACCGGGTCGCCAGGCGATGGTACGCCAGATCTTTCCGCTCGGGCAGCGTGTCATGACGTACACGTACCAGTCGAGTGAAATCTAAAGTGTTCGCATCTGTAGTGAACAAGGGCAGACGACGACGATGATTCAAACGATCAGACGACTGCTACGCCGTTCTCGTTCACTGCTCCTAAAAGTCTCCACTATCATGCTAAGAAGCCTCATAGGATATGAAAACAAATGATTTGCCAAAATTTGAGGGGAAAAAATCATTTTTATTCAAAAATAAAACTGAAAAAAATTCAATGACCTCAAATTACTTTTGATCTTGATTTGGAGAATTATTGTTTCTGTTGTGCAAGACAAAAATTAGTGAGGTTATAAACCCATGGCTTAAAGTGTGTCAGAGCACATAATTAAACAAATCAGTGTCATGACAAATGATGTGATCAAGCCCAATGGTGAACTTTATCTACTATTGTGAAATTTCAAATTAATACCAAGTTGTTAAGTTTAATGCATGAGAGAAAGTTGACCCCCCCCGCCCCTTGTGAATATGACAATAAGAATGCTACATAGAATTGGCTACTTTAAGAATCATTTCACAATCAATTGGTATGACATCAAATGAAATAGGGGCCTGTTCTCATTGCCGGCGGTTTGAATTTGGTTCATGCAGCTTTTCAACCTGATTCTTAATAGTGCATGGATGCTTGTCAGTTTGGACAAGTGAACAGCTAGAGAGCTCAATGCCCTCTCCAAGGGATCAAAGGGTACTAGTGCATCAACTTGGTATTAAACCCAGGTCATAGGATTACAAGAACACTCCTTTATCAACTAAGCTATCACACCTCCTGAAATAATCTGTATAACTGGCAAACCACTCGGCAAATCTTGCGTATAGGCTGAGAATTGGAACAGAACTGATGAGATAGCAAAGATTAACTTACTCAGGAAGAAATACTTGTGTTGATGATTGTATGGCATCGACGACTGGCCACTCTCAGCGACCATCACAGGCATCTTCTCTCCAACAACAAAGAGCTTTTCAAGACGAACATCTGGATCTTTGTTCATCTGAAGCAGAGAAAAATAAAATATCAATTTTGTTCTCATATTTAGAGTCATCATCCTGCTACATGTACATAGTCATATACATCATACTTTTTTGTATTCACGATCATAAGCAGGGGAGGGGCAGCTGTCCCCTCCCCCCCTCCACCACTGCAATTTTTAAAACTTACATATTTTACTGAAAATTTTACAATATTCATGAAAAATGTGCACAAAATCATTCAATTTCACTTCAGAACATGCAAAAGTACCCCAATGACAAGCTTGATCGCTTCGCTCCCTCACTTTTGAAATTCTTGAATTTGCATGCCCCTGGGAAAAAAAATTTTACAGACATGTTTGTATTCTATAGTTCTAGAGATTGCTAGGTACCAATTTACCTAATTCAGGCAGGATAAACATGAAAAAAAACATTTCATACTCATAAATATTCTATTAATAATAATCCACTTTTGTTTAGCGCTACTATCGCAACAGAACAATAAATCACTTTGCAAATAAATTGTTACCTTAAGTCATTGGATTCTGGCTCATTTACATGTAATTGCACTTTTTAAAAAATTTTCATAGAGTACCAAAACGATGACATCACAAAAAACTTTTGGGGGGCATTTCAGCATTCTTTATACCATACCTCGGCAAGGCATGATACAAAACAACCACTACAAAAATCTGGTGGGAATCAGTCCATGGGGGCCTTAAATACATGTATGTCCTCATGAATACATAATTAGCCCTATTGAAGTCAATGTATTATTGGCCTGGTTCCTAACATTTAGAACCAGACCAATTACCGATATACATTGCTTTCAATGAGGCTAACTATGTATTCTCGAGGTCATATCTAAGGCCCCCATTGACCGATTCCTACCAAATGTGGGTTGTGAGGTTTTTCATCATGCTCTAACAAAATATGATATCAAATATGCTGGAAATGCAAAAAGGGAAAATTGATGACATCACATTTTGGTACTCTATTGCAGAATCAAATCATTATTTACTTGGTATTTGAGTTGGCAACTGACACTCCATAAAAGTGATGTTTACCTATCAGTTAGTAACCTCTACAAATGTCCAATTCCCCCAAAATAAGTATTCATGGGTATTGTGTACATGGAATTCAACATATTTTGCAATCTTACAATCATTATCAAGTAGATTATAACAGGAAAAGGTTGATAACTCTGTACATACCACATTAGGCTTTGCATGATGCTGATAGTGCATGTGATTCCACCATTTAGCTGATGCACCCTGTTGAGATGGATAGAACAATATCTTAAGATTATGTATCAACACTTCACATCATTATAGGAAAAAAAGTTTAAACAGCTCCTTTCCATTTCTAAACAGACCATCCGCAAGTATTCTTTCTGTATTCCTGAGCGCCTCTAATATATTTAGATAGAAAGCACTATATACATGTAAACAAGTGGAATGCCTCTGGCCGTCTCACCTGCATCACGCGGTTCAATATAGCAGCAGTGCTGACTATGAATACTACTCTAACTCGCACAAGATGTTCAGTGATACATGGTTACTCTTATGTCCAAGTTTAATGAACTAGACCACTTTTTATGAACTAGATCAATAAACTTACAGAGATATGATGGTTATTCAACAAAAAACCCCAACATGGCCAAAGTTCATTGACCTTACATGACCTTTGACCTTGATCATGTGACCTGAAACTCGCACAGGATGTTCAGTGATACTTGATTACTCTTATGTACAAGTTTCATGAATCAGATCCATAAACATTCAAAGTTATGATGGTAATTCAACAGATACACCCAATTCGGCCAAAGTTCATTGACCTTTGACCTTGGTCATGTGACCTGAAATGCGCACAGGATGTTCAGTGATACTTGATTACTCTAATGTCCAAGGTTAATGAACTAGACCAATAAACTTTCAAAGTTATGATGGTAATTCAACAGATACCCCCGATTCGGCCAAAGTTCATTGACCCTAAATGACCTTTGACCTTAATCATGAGACCTGAAACTTGCACAAAATGTTCAGTGATGCTTGATTACTATTGTGTCCAAGTTTCATTAATCAGATCCATAAACTTTCAAAGTTATGATGGGAATTCAACAGATATCCCCAATTCGGCCAAAGTTCATTGACCCTAAATGACCTTTGACCTTGGTCATGTGACGTGAAACTCATGCAGGATGTTCAGTGATACTTGATTAACCTTATGTCCAAGTTTCATGAACTAGGTCCATATATTTTCTAAGTTATGATGACATTTCAAAAACTTAACCTCAGGTTAAGATTTCGATGTTGATTCCTCCAACATGGTCTTAGTTCATTGACCCTAAATGACCTTTGACCTTGGTCATGTGACATGAAACTCTAATAGGATGTTCAGTAATACTTGATTAACCTTATGGCCAAGTTTTATGAACTAGGTCCATATACTTTCTAAGTTATGACATCATTTCAAAAACTTAACCTCAGGTTAAGATTTGATGTTGACGCCGCCGCCGCCGTCGGAAAAGCGGCGCCTATAGTCTCACTTTGCTTCGCAGGTGAGACAATGACTAGCATTTATATTATTAAGCTTTTTCGGTGTTGGATTTTTCAATACCAGTGTTACTATTACATTGAATACCGGTATAACAATACCGTCTCGATTTCTGAGATTATCACTTCCATGACAAAGAGGAGCACCAGCGGAAAAATTTTCTTTTTCTATTGCTATACCTATTACAAATAAATTCCCAAAGCAATCACTTCCAAGTTCTTGGTAATGGAAAATTGATCACAACAAGGTGTCTAGATTAATCAGTCATAGTGGCTGACCTAAGTTGGGATTCGAACTCACAACCTTGCGATTATGAGTCCAATGCTCTAACCACTGGATCAAACGACAAGGGTTACTTTGTTCGCACAACAAGCAATTTGAAGCATAAATGCATAGGCCTAGATCTTTATCCTGACATAAGAATAATAATTTTCTGAATACTCTTGAATACTATTTGTAGTAGATCATGGGCGGACTCTTCAAAAAAAGTGGAAAATCTCAATCACTCTGGCCTGCATTACAGAGTTAGATATGGATGCAGTGCTGTCTTTGAAAACTAAGATAAATAATAAAACACCATGCATATGATAAGAAGATAAGAAGTTCATGGAATCTAAAATGACCTTTAACCTTGATCTGTACTGAAAATTGTGCAAGACGATCAGTGATACTTCCCTATGTCCAAGTTTCATTAACTACATGTAGATCCATTAACTTTCAAAATGTACCCACAACACGGTCAAAAAGTTCATTGATCCCCAAATAACCTTTGACTTAATCATGTGACCTAAAACTCATGCAAGACAATCAGTGACATTTGAATACCCTTATAGCCAAGTTTAATTAACTAGATCGATATGCTATTCAAAGTAATGATAACATTTAAAAAACTTAACCTTGGTTAAGATTTCAATGTTGACTATAACGTCGTAGTAAAAAATGTACATGTATAGTCTTGCTCTGCTATGCACAAACTCATTCAAGTTGCACAATTTTAGGGGGTTTGGGCTGTCATGACCGTGAAACTACTTGCTGCCCAAATGTAGAACTACCACTTACCTTGACTGTAGACATGAAGATAAAGTGCAAGGCATGGTTCCACTTTGATGACTTGAAGCATGACAGGTGACCAAGATCATGTTGAAACCATCCTACCTGTGCCTGTATGTGAAACAGAATAGTCGCTTTTCAATCATGTCTTCATGAAAATGTACCGGTACTTCAGGGGGGTGTTCTTAGTAGAGTCCATTTTCAGCCTAAAATTCTGTTCAAGAGGATCACCAATTTAGAAAACCATAGAAATTCCTATTTTTTCCTTTTTCCGGAGACCCCCAAATTTGTGGTTTCTTGTTCCAGTACCCGCTCATACCATGGACCTACTACATACTCAGCGCAGCACTGTGGCAAATTGCCATTGACTGGATTCAGCAGACAGCCAAAGCTCTGCACAGCGATCCAAAGACCGCTGATTGGTTCATTGCACAGAAATTTCATGCATATTTATACAATGCTCCGAAAAACACCTTATTTGTGCCATTCCAGAGCATTCCATTATTTATTCTAGGGCAGTTCTGGAGATCCCATTTTAAAACCAAAGTTTAGTTCCAGAGCCCCCTATTTTCATCGTTTTTGGCGCAGCACATACATGTACAGTGGGTATTATGTTATAATACAAGTTATGAAATCATAATTGTTTAAAATTTTCATATATGTATGTATGAATGATATGTCTCCCTTGTAATTAAATAAGTTGCAGCAATGAGTATCTACATGCAATGCACTAAATCAGTTATCAATCCAATTTTTTAGGCGTTGGAGGAAAAATTTAAATAAACCTAATATATTTATATAAAAACATACAAAAAAAAAGAAATGAGGGATATGACATCATCAGTTTTTACTCATTAAATATTCATGAAGACATGCCTAAAACTGTTTCACTGGAATAATGCATGTTTCTTTGTCTGATTTACATGTAGATCTGTTCAAATTGTATTATTTTCAGCCTGGGGTATCCTTTAACAGGCACTAGCAGTAAAGACGAATGTTCAATCTACATCATTTCGTTGATAGTTGGTTGGTTTATTGAGTATACATGCAAGAAAAATTGGCCACTAAACTGTTTGATAAGAATTATTATGGTATCCTTACCATCCAATAGGGTAACTACCATGGTAACCATATACGCTAGCCCATCAAAATCAAGGATTTCCTTGAAGTTAAATACCAATGAGTTGGCAAAATTAACACTTTGTAATAACATAAACTTTCATGCAACAGCCCTGGATTTGTAGTTCACCATACCTGAAGTGTACCGTGCATAATTACACATGTGATAAACGTCAACCACGTTACTCCAAATGTCCTCATGACAATGTAAGACAAGATCTCCAAGCCGATGATATGACTCATATGAAGGAAGAAGAAGAGGAAATTGGCATTGAAAAGACCCTGAAATATAAGAAAAATGAAAATAAAAGATAAATTTAAGGTATAACTGTTTTCATATATGTCATAAAAATACAGGCTTTTATGGGAACCAACAAGATCTATAAAAAATCTTTTAATAAAGGGATGGAGAATTAATTTTGGGTTTCGGAGTGGACTGACGTGCAAGATTTAAAGATCATGCCTGCCTGAAGATATACGTTGTGACAAAAAATAGATGTCACTATGAATGACTGCCTGGCTTTAATTATGAGCTCAATCAATCTTCTTCTTTTTTTTACTTTGAATCCTGACCTAATCATAGTTGTAAACCATTCATAATGTATCATCAAATGAAAATGTACACTACCCATCCTGTGCAACCTAAAATTACTGTAAAAAGAAGGCAATTTGGCACAAACTATCCTTATATAAAAGCACTTATGATATAATAATATGATAATAAGTTACATGTCACTGTTTTCGCCCTAAAGAATTATATACTCATCACAGGCAGCATAAAAATGAGAGGACCCTGACCTCACACAATCATTTTTGTCTTCTTTTATGAATGTGATTTCAGGCATACTGAGGGCTAATTTTAGGTTCCATTTGGTTTACATAAATATGAAACTGATAAGTCTTTCTCTCATTGCAAATTGTGATTACTCCAATTTAACAAACACTGTTCAAATTCTTTAAATATTTTTTTTTCTGTTTCACATACTAACATGTACAAAGGGTCAGTAAATTACAAGTACATGCATGTAAACAATTTTATAACAAAGATTCAATTCAACCTTTTAAGGACATTTATCTTCAACAATCGTGATGATTCAAAAATAAAACTTGAATTGGAACTTTTAATACAAAATATGAGGAAAATAAAACTTGAATCAGAATGTGCATGTACTGTACATGTACCTTACACAAGGTACATGCAGTTGCATTTGTATAATACCAAGGATGTATTGTGTCAATATTACCCCAACTGTGTTTCTGTCAAGGACCACATGACTTTGTGATAATTTTGGGGAGATAACTAATCTACTAATTACATTGGAGGTAAATAGCACATGTACACCCATCATTGACCTGCATGCAAACAATTCATTAGGTTTGAATATTCTTATCTCTGAACCGTCAAATTACATAAACAAAATAAAACATATACTAGACAGTTACATAAACCAACATGTAATTGTTTCAATATGCACAGATACACTTCAAACAACCTCTACATTGTAAAATATTCAACTTCAAACCTGTAAATTATCCTTTAGTCAGGATATTGACCAACATGTAGAAAATGTTGTACAGTGTACATTGATTCCCCTTTTTTATTGTGTACATGTACATACTTCTTTTTTTTTCTTTAAAGGCCACTTTTTATGGCCACTTAATTTTTTTAAGGATTGGAAAAGTTCACATTATTAACACTTTACCAAAGCTTCAGACAGGATATAACCCTGTCTGAACACCTTGCATACCAATGTGTACTCTACATACTATGATGAGATTGATAAAGACAGGGTGATCACTGCTCAATTAAATGCAGAATGTTGGTACAGTGTGTCATAATGTTTGTTCATTGTTTACAGCCCCTGTTACATGTTTAGTATCAACTCTTGTATGACACCTACAAGGCTTTTGCTATGATGTAAAACCAAAGTTATGCAATCACTGAAATGTGTCAACCATTGTTGCTTATAGAAGGAATATAAATACACAGAATAACTGAGAAACCTAAAAAAAAACATAATAAATGTGCAGTTTCTTGTGGTTTTTTGTTTCATAATCTTGACAAGATTATCATCAAATTATTGATTGGGGAATAATATTTTCTGAATGGGGCAATTTATACCTTCTTGTTTGAGCCACATGACACTCTTTAACGAAATCACTAAATTAATGCTCCTGCTTTCAAAAATATATCTCTGAAAGATTAATGCTAATATTTAAACAAATAATGAAGAAAAAAAATGAATGTGTGTCACAGAACACTCAAAGCCATTATAAAAAGTGAATTTAGCAAGAAAGGAAACCAATAAATACAGCTGTTTATGAAAATATATATTTCTGCACGTTAATGTCAAAATGAGCACAAATACTGTAGTTCTAAAGAAAGGAACAGTAAATATTAGAACATGTACAGTATATGTGGGAAGTTTCCTCTTCAATTACCTTCCTGTATTGAGGAATTTTCCATTTGAAAGGGTTATTCTAATAATCCACTGTGAATAGTAAGTACATACAGGTACACACAGAATAGTTCATGATGATTTTAGCCAATTACATGTAATCACAGTACCAGCTCACAAATTTTACATGAAGCCACTTCTACATTTTTTCAAGAAAAACTGAGATTTTCAAATGTCAAACCTTTGTCAAGGTTTTGAAACTGAATTGCATGAAATTTGTAACTGTTCTTGAATATATAAAAAGGGAGGAGTATGCTCTATAAGATATCAATACACCACGTGCATAAATCTCACATAATAAGAACTGACTGTATCCGGTAATAAAAAGATAGTTAATCAATCTATGGGAGAAAGTCATTACAATGTCAATCCATGAACAGTTTAAAAAACAAATCATTTAGTATACTCTTCATGCACTGTCAGTCTGATATGCATGTTTACTGACAAAGTTCACTACAGATATACAAACTATTTATTAATCTTGACAAAAGGTCTGCCTAGAACACAAATGTCAAAAACTTCAGGGCCTTAAAATTTACTTCTTCATTTTCAAGGGCCAATTCATAAAACTTGTTATAATAACATATTTGCAATAACAGTTTAACCCTAAAAACACCAGGGGGGTGAGGGGCTATTCACCCTCCCCCCTTGACATTTTCAGTTACCGCTCCGGCAAATGCGTCACTCACTGACTTTTTCATTTGAAGTCTTTCGCATCTTTTGGAACCAAATTTAAGATGGGTGTGTGGTTGAAAAATTATGCTACATTACGCAAGTACAAAGTCAATACAAATTGAGTTTTCTCATCTTATTCATAAAGATACAATCATTTTTACTTTTCTGAAATTAATTAATTTTGGCATAATTATCATGCCAATATCAAGGGATTGATTCAGCACCCCCCTCCCCAGTCATCATATAACATCCAAAAAAGCCCCGCCTGGTTAGGGTTTATAAAAGCTAATGAAATCATATGATTTGATTGGCTGATAGATAGTGTATTTGTTATAGAAATCATGCATTATTTCTTTATGATAAGCCTTCATGAAACCCAGGTATTGTTGTAAAGGTACGTGCAATCTGGCACAATGCTTAATGCCATAGCTGGTCAAAGTTCAAAGTAAGTTTAATTGCATATACATGTACCATCAGGGATCTTGTTCTATTTTAGTCATCAAAACCATACATGTACAACCCTAACATGAACTAGATGGACCTTGCGTCAAATCCAAATTTTTGACAGGAGCTGATCCAGATGACTTAAAACATTTGCTAAGATAGGTCCACCCAAATATTTGTAATGGCCAAATTTGTTCAATATTATTATCACATAAAAATACATCTATAGACAAATACCGGTAATTGTTAAGAGTTGTTGATCACTGCTCAAGCAATTAATTTTAGAACAGGGGTTCTCCGTTGGCAGGATATGTGCCACTTGGGTTAATGAAGCCTAAACAATAATTTTTCTAATTGTGTAGGGCCCATTAATGTTGTTTGCAGTGTATATAAACAGACTGAAGCTATCCAAAAGACATCATATTCAGATTTTTTTTTTGAGGGGGGGACTCTATCTCCTGGACCCTTATCATGAGGTTTCACTTCAACTTGCTACACATATGTACCATCAACTGGCACTGACAATATTGATAAATAGTGGATAGTGGAGGTAGATAATGCAAAAAAAAAGAAGAAACATTGTATATTGATTATCATATAATATTCTTTTTAAAAAAATTAATGAACAATATTTAGAGCACATGATTTCTTTTGTGTCTTTTTTTTTCTGAATACCCCAGATTGAAAACCTTTCATAGCTCCCAATACCTACCATTTTCTCAGCAGTTTCTCGTAGCTCAGCAAAGTCTTTTACAACTTCTTTTTGCTCAATTTGATCTTTGGCAATCTGTCCAATATGGATAGACTTCATGAACTTCCTCACATATTGTTCATCATTGTGAAAAGCTGTAAATGCTTCCTGTGGATGGAAGTGAAAATTCTTTTTAATTTTTTTAATCATTACCAAAATTAATCCATTAAGTATCATGATCAGCATTCACCTGTAGGCTATACATCATACAGTGAAACCAAGGGGGGAAATACCTTGATGCTCTATCATTACCTAATCACAAATTTAATCAATTAGGAGTTTCTTTTTCTATATGATGCAACTCATATATTACGTATAAGAATGACTTAGGTCAATTCCAGCCAAATGTTGCATTTTTCCATTTTTAAAAATTTCTTTTCTGAGCAATTTTGTTTCTTCTGTTTAAAAGTATACAGTTTTAGGTTTACAAAAACATAATTATATTTACTATACCCTCATTCATTCATAAAATACACAATGTGCACTCTGTTGCACTTTGATACTAAGATTTCATAGAAATTGTACAACTTTGACCCATCCCTGGCTCCTGGCATGCAAAGGGTGCTGACGAAAAATTCCACTGTCCTTGTGACCTCCAAGCAGTAATTTACCATTAGCTGTATTGTTTTACATGCTGCAGTGAAACAGTGAGGCACAAAATACATTTCAATGTATGTATGTTTGATGTCCCATAAGTCACAGTTTTAAGCATTAAGTTTCCCTCATATGCTACCATAGACTCCTGCAGACAAGTATTGGACTTTTTTATCTACCACAGTACATGCTTGCTTCAACAAATCAAGCTGTGTCTGCATTGGACTTGAAATAACTATACTGGGGGGACATACATTTAAGTCCCATAAGTCACATGTCCCATAAGTCACACATACAGTTTTTAAACCATGCCACCTTAAAGCTGTCCATGACATCAAAGAGTGAGATGAGAATGCTTAAAAGCTGGAGAACAGTATGCTGACTGTCAGAAAAAACAGTCAGAATATCATAGGCAGTGCATGGAACAAAAAAAAAGTTTGGATTGTGTGCCCATCCCCCCAAAAAGGAGAAAACTGAATATGATCTCTAAAATGCAAAGCTTGAGTACGGGTGAATTGGGTTTGTTTCACCCCAGCTTTTATTCATTTTTTTTAAAGGTCCAGATCACTCTCTCGGTTTTCTTGTCTCCTTGGAGTATGCATCCACTGTTTTACATATGATGTGAACTTGGTATATAGTTCCATGGAAACTAAACTTATTGCAATGTCCCATCAGTCACAAATTTTGTAGTTGAGCAACCCTCTGTATCCTGTCAAAATAAGAGCACCAGTCCTCAGATGCATAAGGCTACCATGAGCAGAGATATTAAAAGGGCACATACAGCTCTCCCTACCAGCCCCTGTAAATGCCAAAAAGTTGTTCAGAAGCTTGCAATCAAGTTTTCTTAGAATCATTCCTGCCGCCTGCCAATTGAAAGTAACATGTACAATTTGCAGAGTACCGAAGTGTGACGTCACAATGTCATGACATCGAATTGGCCGGTTCTAAACTGAGTCGCAGCTGCATAATCGTCAATACACATTTGTATTTGCAAAAATGGTGATGTGTGTTGTCCCTGGTGGTTACCAGCATTCTGAGAGTCGTAAAAGGGCACTGGTTCATAAAGCTAATCGTAACTTAAGTGACTTTAAGAACGACCGGTTATCCTTGTGGTTAATGTCATCATAAATTGGCAATGTACATGTATTAGCATGTAAGAAAGGATCACCAGTCGTTCTTAAAGTTGCTTCTAACTTACAAACAGCTTTATGAAACGGCCCCCTGGTTATTTTGTTTAGAACCAGGCCGCCATGACACCATGGCAACTGACATCATCGCTTCGGTACTGTCTAAATGGTGATGTCCTTTATACAGGCATTCTGAATTTCTATGAAAGAGATGACATACATGTAACAACCCAAGCAGCTGGCAAAAAAGAATTTGAGATAGGGTGCACCCCATGATGTATATTTTTAACTAACTTTTTTGCATTGCATAAAGTGTATACATGTAGTTGATGAATCTTGATGTACCCTTTGCCAAATCGTGTCCCATACATGTAGGTTTCAAAATTGGCAATTTTTGGCGGCCATCTTGGCGGCTCTCCTGGATTTTTCATGAAAATCAATTATTTTAATATTTTTTGCAGGGACAATGGTAAAATCTTCCATGTAAATGAATACACTTTTTACTATACAAGTATACATGTAGTTTAGATAGTAGAATAATTAAAAAAAAAAAAATCATACCAAAATTGTTGTTTTTGTCAAAAATTTGCATGTGCACTGATATCTATCTGTTTTATCATAAACAGCTACTAATGAAAAATATTAGCTTTCGACATGAAAGAGAATATATTAACAAGAATATTGATATACTTCATGGCAGCATTAATGTCTTAATTTGCTTACATACAATACACTGAAAAGGTCATTTTCTTACCATACTGTATGAGACAGATAGAGAAAAGCAACATTTATTTGTCCCATCTGTAACAAATATGTCCTATCATTTTGTCCCATCAGTCACAATGGAAAGTGTGTACATTCTTATTCTAATTGTTCATTTTTCATCTGTTTGCTAAATATTTATGATTGTAATTGTTTATTGATTATTTTGTTATTATTTGATTACAGTTCTTAAAGCTTGCTGAGAAGTTAAGAAGTTTTTTTTGGTTAATGTTCCTATAAATTTTATATATTCATGAAGTGCACGAAAAGATGTTTCTGCCTTTTGTTCAATTTATTTCTGACACAATAGCATGAATTATTAAAGGTGTCATGTTATTAGGGAATATTTCTTCATGCTGAAATTAAGTTTGACTTAAAAAGTCATTGAGAGGAAATGTAAATTCCATGAAATGAGATAGGGTCCCATCAGTCACATTCACTTGTCCCATAAGTCACACATGACTGCACACAACTACTGAAACAAATGAAATGAATCAAGTCCAATTCAAGTATTGTTTGTGAGCACTATTACTGGTTAATCTCCAAGTCCAAATTTAAAAACATTGTCATAAAACTGAGATAGATATGGCACTTTGAACAAAAGAGCTCAATTTGTGTGGTCCATCGATGTCCCATAAGTCACAATGACATTTCTGAAGGTATAGCACCCTATGCAACCAAGCTGCAAGCATACATTTTTGTATGTAGTAAGTTTCAGTATTCTTCTTTCAGTTTAATAAAGTAAATCCATGTTTATGCAGCTACTATTTCAGATATGTACTTCAGTTATGTGGAAAAAAGTATCAAATGTCCCATAAGTCACAATGGAATTGACCGTTAGTAAAAACAAAATAGTGAAAGGGAACCAACAGGCTATTTAGCATGTAGTACATGTATCTCACTTCCTAAAGGAAACTCGCCTTGATAGAGTTCATGGATTGCAAGAGAGGTTTTAGATACTGATATTTTAAAGTCAAGTAAGATTGTTTCAAGAACAAAACTTGAGTACTCTATAGAAATTATACCTATTTTCTCTATTTTTTTAGATACGAAAGTAGGAACTTTTAAATACCAACAAGCAATTCCCCAATCAAACAGATCTATACTTCCTCTACTGCATAGTGAAATGATCATGAGCACATACATGTAGAACAGCTGGTGTTTAAAAGTAAGGCATATGGGTTATGGTTTATTTTAGGAATTAGCCAGTAAAGAAGCCGGACTGTGCATCAAATTAAGGTTTGCATGATTTTTGCCAATAACACATATTCAGATTTCAATTATTCCATTGATAGTACGTGTTCTGGCTCTTAAACAGCAAAAAGAGCCTTACGGATCCGTCCTGTCCAGCATAGTGTGTGATGACTTTAAACCCTCCCGGATGCCTCTTGCTCCACTGTGTGATGTCATAGACCTGGTTATCAACTACCAGCCACTTCTCCTTCACGGTCTTGCCATCGTGCTTCTTCACCTCATCCCAGGTGACATCACCCACAAACCTCCTGGGCTTGTGCACGGCACCCTGTACCTCTCCATTGGCTTGGTTCCTTCCCAGACCCATCTTTCACGCTACGGAAAACAACTGTACAAAAGAGTTGGGGAAAAGAAAACAAAAGACTTCATAACATTGAAACAGGATAGGAGATGAAGTGAACAAATTAAACATGTAAATCATAAAAAAACATAAATATTGATGATCAAAGTGATGCAAAATTTAAATGACCATTTTATTTTTCAAGCTCTTGCACATGCGTCAGCAGCTACATGATGCCTACAACCTCAAACATTGGAAAATGAATCCCTTTTGCAGTTCAATTCTGGGAGCTGATGGCAGCATGTACAATCAATGGCCGACAGTGACATTGGAGGTTATTTAGAATTAAAAGTGACAAAAAGTTAGAGCTAATGTTGCAAATACAAACATAGTTATTTGATTTATTACTGAATGCAGAGAAAGAATGATTTTATAAAGCTAATTATTCAAAAATAATCCTTAGATCAATGTTTGTTTTTTTTTAAATATCTTTATAGCCTACATTACCGGTACTAGTATGAAGTGCTGCAAAGTATGACAAAATGACCTCGAATCTGAAAAGATGGTCAAGTGGTTTGGAATCACTCCTCACTGACATAGATCTAGATCTCATAAAGCCTTTGGCAGGTTTTTGGTATTTTCATAGCACAATAGCTCCCAAAAAGTGCTGATCCTATATTTTTTAACAAGCACATGAACCCCCATTTTTAACTTTTACACGTAGGTCTAGAGATCTACAGTCTTTGCCTTCCTCTAAGTTACAAGTTTGCAAATTATGGTGAAAATGACATGGATTTTTTAAAAAAATTACGGAGAGCATAAATTGCAGCATTTATTGTACTTCTCAGATTTGTATATTTGAAATATATTTCAGGTGCTATAAAATTGAAGTATATCTAATGTTAACATCTAACTCTGGAGTCTGTACAAAATTGGTGAAAATGACATGGGTTTCATATTTTCAATTTAACTGTGGAATGTCCTAAAATTAAATTCTATCCACCCACTGAGGGTGGCCAGACATCCAGTATTTCCCAGATCATCCCTTATTTTGTTCCTTTGTCCCAGCATCCCGACAAACCCTTCCCGAGATGCCTATTTGTCCGGTGTTTCAGAATACCCGGTAATGAACAAAATATAATTGATACATAGAAAAGGGAAGAATTTTCACCAAGTAATTAAATTAAAAACATATATCTTTAGTTAAGAAAATATGCTGTGTAGACATAAGTATAAAAGAGCTCTGAACAAACAAAGCTGAGTATATCCATATAAAAGCTGCGCTATACAAATTAATGTGTATTATTCAAATACAGATTCTCAATCGTGCAAACAATCTTGCATGATAAATAGTTTTTCCACCAAAATAATAAGTAAATCAGCAGGAAATTTTTTTTTAAATATTCCGGATTCTTGGATTACTGATTTGGTGATGTAATATTTTCATGAGATCTTGTTGTTTCAGCTTTCACTTTGAGTCTTGTTGTGATCGATCGTGCAAACTTGTAATGGAATGAGAGATGTCTGTATGTGATGCTACAATATATCATTCAATATTTCAGTTTCACAATGTTTCAATTTGAAATTTCATTCATTTCTAAAATATTCTAGTTTTTTCTTTAATTCTTAATTACAAAACCCAAAATCATTTACATTTTTGTGAGATTTGATTTTTTTTTGCTTGAAGTTTGAACCTTTTTCCTCTTTCTTCCATTTTTCTTTTCTTTTCTCTTCTTTCTTCATCCTTCTGTCCCTCCTGTTTTCTTTTTTTTTGTTTCATCTATCTTTATTTCCAATTTTTCCTAGCTTTCTTTCCTGATCATTTCTCTCTCTCTCTGTCTCTGTTCATTTTTCTTTCTTTCCTTCTTTCTCTTATTTTCTTTCTTTTTCTTATATTTCCTTCATTCTTTCTTTCCTTGAATATTTCTTTGCTTCCTTCTCCCTCCCTCTCATTTTTCTTTTCGTTCTATCTTTCCTTCCATTATTATTCTTTCTTTTTTCATTCTCTCCTCCCTTCATTCTTTCCTCCCTCTGTTCCATCCTTTCTTTCATTGTTTATTTCATTTTTTCCTTCTAATCCTTTTCACTTATTCTTTCTTTCCCTTCCTGTTCCTTTTTCTTTCTTTCTTTGTTTCTTTCAAAGAATGAAGGAAACATTTTTCTCTCCTTCATTGTATCTTTTTTTTTTACTTTTTCTTCCTTTAATGCTCTCCTGTGTTTTATCTTGAAATCACATATTTATTCATCTTCCATTCCTTTAATATCTTTCTTTATCGATTTCTTAGAATGACCAAACCTCTTTTTTTTTCTTTCATCCTTTCATTCTATATTTCTTTTTCATTTTTTCCCTTCTTTTTCCCCTTATTTTTTTTTTCTTTTCTCTCAATTGATCTCTTTTCTTTCCTCTTCCTTTCTCTCCTTCATTCTTTCTTTCAACCTCCCTTCCTTTTCTTTAATTTTTTTTAAAGTCTAACATTGTGGAGCCTTCCTCATTGATTTTTTTTTATCAAGACCTGACTTGGTTGATGCACTAATGCAGCGTGCTTTGTCAATTGTCTCATATTCATTTTGTGAAATCTGGACTTCTGGTCACCCTGTGCCCACTACTCACTAGCCTCTTGTCGTGGCCCTGGTGGTTGCTAGCTTCCCGGGCGAAGCGAGGGATTTCCTAATTCGCAAAGCGAATTAGGTCAGGGCCTCTTGACATCTGGGCAGAAATTATATACAGTATTCATGAGGAACGTCTTCCTAATGAATATACAAAAATGCAGCATCCGTAACGTTGGGGAAGAACAATAGGAAACAAGATGGCGGCGTAAATATCGGGCAAGTCTCTTCCATCTTTTCATTATATTTTTCTCATTTTTTTTCTGAAGGGTAAGTCCAAGAATTCGCGCGCGTTACGTATGGGACATTTCAGAGGCTTCAATGACCTGAAAAATAGTGTTAATTGACTTTTATTAGATTGAATACCCTCATGATGGTAGACATCTAGGAGAAGAATAATCATGGAAAAAATGGTGACATATGACCTTGACCTTGACCTTTTAGAGAGAAAAGATGGGCCGTTACGTATGGGATGCAGAAAAAAGACAATTTTTAAAACATTTTTTTCAAGTTGAGAATTCTCTGAAAGTATTTCATTTGACAACTTGTAACTTAGTGTGATAGAAGTCACAATACTCTAGTATATCTAAGGCAAGTTTCATGTCATAAGTCAAATCCCTCTAATTACAGACTCTAATTAAACAAATTAATGACATGTTACGTATGGGACAGTTACGTATGGGACATTTTGTCCCCATAGAGAACGTACACAATTTTCCCCATAATTAAAAAAATTGAAATAATTTAAAATATGGAAATAACCAAAGAGTTTCTGTCTTTTCAAATGTTCTATTGAGACATATTTGATATGACTGAAAAGGAAATTAGCCATTTCAACATTTTTTCTTCTTGTTTTTCATGAATTTCTTATGTATTTCTATTGTTTTTTATTTTTTTCATATTTTTCCATTTTCACAATTTTTTCGCTTCAGTTGTTTTCATTAATCAGTATTTATAACAAATCAGTCTTCAAAAACTAAAGAAAAGGTAAATAATCACTATTTAGAGCACTCTTGAAATTTGTTTTTCTCCATTCACTTTGTACACAAACCTCCCCATTGACATTGTGTGTAAATGTCCCATACGTAACATGTTGTCCCATACATAACAATTTTTTAATTAAATTTTAATTAAAAAGTAAACTTTTTTGTGGTATAACGTTTTCATACTTTATAAATTAGAACTTCCCAGAGATGCAACAATACAAGTATTGTATGAAGAGAAACATAACTTTAAAATAACTTTAAAAAACATCCTCAAAACGTTACGTATGGGACATTCCATCCTTGGACAAGACCTAATTTGCATAATTCATTAGATGACACCACTTTTTTTCCCTCATAAGTATTAAGATGTTAGGGGGTCCATGTCCCACCTATGACTAAATCTCACAAGTTTTGCTCTTATTTTCTATGAGTTTTTATATTTGTCCCATACGTAATGCCCATTTTACCAATTATGCAAATTAGGTGCCCCAAATTAGCATAAATATGCATATTATCACACTTTTCTTAATGAAATTTTAAAATTCAACATTTAGGCTTTCGTACTCCACCAAAGATGACTTCTTAAATTAAAGATGAAATTTTGCCTTCTAGGGTGACCTTTTCTTGGACTTGCCCTGAATTCTTGTTTAAAAACAAAATTGATACCGTAGGAAATAATGTCAGAAATGAAGTTGTATCCCATACTTAGGCCATGTATGATGGGGGGACCTAAAGCTACGCACTTTGTTTAAAAACAACAAAAATTGTGCCAATTTTAATATTTGGACAAATTATCTTTCACTAATTTGTTGCAAATATTCTAAAGATCATAAACCAAGAAGAAAATATCACAAAACTCACAAAAAATACGAAAACCCCGCCGTGTTTCCTGAAAACCCCGCCGTGTTTCCTGAACACCTCTTAATTTCGCCGCCCGATGTAGAAGGGGTCCTAAAGCTACGCACTCGATTTGTAATGCAAAAAAATTGTATTTCCTGTGCCTCAAATAGTAAAATTAGTTGATATTATTATAGAAAAAATGTAACTCCAAAATTCCAAAGAGTTGTGGATTTTCTCTGCATTTAGAATTAGAGATTAACTGGAGCCTCTGAATAACAAACTGAATAGGAATCGTTCGTCACTCTGCAATCACAATTCCACAGAGTGTGCATTTGCCATTAAAAACTGCATGCACGATGAGTGGTGCGTAGCTTTAGGACCTGTGCCACACTCCGCTGTGCAGCTTAGGACCCCCTACGGCCATGACGGCCAGCCTACCACCATACATCATAAAGGTCTACACCTTTTTGAAGGAAAATAGAAATCTTGGGGACGAAAGTTTCAAGTTTTGGGGCCGTGCGTGCAGATGAATGAGAAGGAATACCTGGCTTCGTTGAGAGCAAACATACGTTAGTAAATGATTTTACTCTCTAACTTAGAACTTGGCCTCCTGGCTAGCCATGATTGGCACGATCATGTGTGAACTTTGATGAAGAAAACCCGGGGGGGGGGCACTCAAATTACTTTTTGATGGGGGTGTGCCTCGCTAAACACTGAAATGGGGGTCTAAGGAACTGACTACAAGGCTGAAATACGGGGTCTTGGGAACTAAAAGTGTACCTTGACGTGTGAAAAATAGGGTCTACAGAACTAAATCAAATCAAACAGGGCGGGGAAAATGAGGTCATGGGAACGGCACACTGTACCGTAACGACTGCAATCGCGCGCGCTCTATACTATAGCTGGCTCTGTATTGTAGCTGAGGACATTTGGCTTGATGAAGCCGTGCGTGTAGCTTGCTCTCCGATCCGGGGTACAGTAGATTTTCACGGCTCGCGGTGGACAATTTTGGCAGGGCTTGGGAACAGAGGTGTTTCGTAACACTAACAGGGGTCTTGGGAGCTGGTTATTGAATAGGCAATTTATTTATGCAACCTTAAACTACAATAACTTTCTTATTTCTGGGGCTATTGAGATAAATGAGGTGTTAAATTAAAGGTCTTGACGAGCTCTAAATGATGCCATGAAAGAAACATCTTATTTCTGAGACCTAATTTTTTTGCAACATACCTAACTGGATTGCCTTTTTTTCTGACTTCTATTCTAATCTCACCTCCTGAACTGAGATTTATTTTTTGCAACATGCATATTAACTCTAATTTCTAAACAATTTATGACGGTTCTCTTTAATCTGTATAATTGGTGAGTGGAGCCAACATAGTTCTGCGGAACAACCAAAAATAACAGATTGAACTTTTTGGTCCAACGTTAACGTTACCCGAATACCCGCCCACAGTGCACAGTGCACAACCGTCCATGCTCCACACATTGACTGAGTGATCATGCGGGCTACGTGCCGGTACCCTGGCGTCCAGACCAGTCCAAGGGCAACCAATCCCCGCTCGAATGGCTCGGCTGGAACTGGTCAAATCACATTGATATAATTCATACTGTAAAAGGTATATGAATAAATTCCATTCGAAAATCAATTTCTTTCAATTTAATTAAGAAACTAAAGTGAAAACAGACAAAATGTAAGTAAATTACTCACCTAAATTCCCGAAATTGATTAAGGGTCACTCACACGAGCTAGCGGCAGCTGACAACGATTATTACAGTTATGCACTACAGTATCGAACATGCGCCCGACCGATATCGTGCCCTTTGCCCTTCAGGGCCCTGCGCGTGCGTGAACTGACAAATACATCAGCTTCCATGATGCCAGTGTTATTTAAATTCATAAATCAAGAACTTATCGTTTCAAAAAGGAACTGTTATTCTTCGTTTTGCTTTGATCATAAAATTTCTCATAAAATAAGCCATACACCATTTGTTTCAAAATAATACATTTCAAGTCAATGATGTGTATACCTGGGAGCACAGAGTGTCGTTAAATGTGAAAGGTCTTTTCAATAACATCGGGTGATCTTTCGCGTATGAGGCGAGAAACATACGATATTATGGGTCCGATATCACATCGATACAAAATTCACAAATTACGCAAGCCTTGCATATTCTGTAGGCACAGACCCTTGTTTTCGCAATTCGCAACATACTACAGAGTCTGAAGTAGTGAGACTAGTTTCACTGTGTACTGTGGCTGGCTAGCATAGCTTCCTGTTTAGGCTTCCAAAGGGATTACTCCATCAAGCATCTACAGACAGAGTCTCTGGAGTAAATACTCAAGACCTTTTTTGTTTGACGTTTTAATCATGAGTCTGTACTTGCAGACTAAACGATGCTCGTGGTTACGCCCCGCCCTTCATTTCCATCACTGCATTGCCATTGGGCAGGCAAAAAGACAATTAGCTCTATGATTTGACAAATAATTTTCTGGAGCGTATAGACCTCTGGCTAGTACTGGTTATCAACCTATACATTTATGATTTATGATATAATCATGATTATATCATAAATCATAATTATATAAAAAATCATAAATGTATAATCATGATTATGATGATTATCATAATTCGTGAATTCCATCATGATTGATATTCCATCGGACCTTATATCGGGCCTTATATGCAAGAAAAAATGCCCCCTCACAAGTGTCCCTTTGGCACCGGAGAATGATCCGTTTTATGTATGAGCAAGTGCCCCATTGTCTTCTTGTAAGTTCCCTTTTCTCGAATCAGTGCCCGTAATGAACGTGTACTGTGCCCCTTTCACCTGAGGAGGGCATGTATTAGGTGTCATAAGTGCCCTTTCTCGTATAAGTGCCACTTTTTAAAAGCAAAAAATGCCTTCTCTCGAACGTATTCTCTACCCCTTTCACCCGAGAAGGACCCGTTATTGCCCCCTTGCCTTCTTGTATAAAGTGTCCTTTCTCAAACCAGTGCCCCTTTTTACCCCTCAAAGTGCCCCACACGAACGTGTGCTGTGCCCCCTTATCGGAGAAGGGCCCGTTTTATGTGTGAGCAAATGAATAGCTTTCTATAGATTGTAAGTGCCCTTTCTCGAATCAATGCCCATCTTTACCCAAGAAAGGTGCCCCTCACGAACGTGTTCTCTGCCCCTTTTTCCTGAAATAGGACCAGTTTTACGTGTTAACGAGTGCCCCTTTGAAACAAGAAAACAATATTCCTATTTAGTAAGGATGATCCTTGTGCCTTAAAGTCAAGCTAGAGTGGGCTAGATTAGCAGAGGCGTACAGATAGATGGGTGTTTGGGGGCTTTTGCCCCTCCCCAATTCTTCACGACCGAGAAAAAAAAGAGGAAAGAAAAGAGAGAAGGGTGAAATACTATATAATTTTTTCTGAATATTGTCTAAATCTATCACCTGAAAATTGGATTTTCGTTATAAAAATATCTAAATTTGTGCTCGCTCACAACTTCTTATAAAGTTACGTGATACTACATATCTTGCCCCCTAAAAATTGTGGCCCATATATAGCGCCACTGAAGACTTTCATTCTTTCTTTGTTTTAAGAAAGTGCCCTTTTTGAAAGAAAATTGCCCTTTCTTCCCTGTGCCCCCCCCCCAGTTTCAACTTCGCTCCGCCACCCCTGCAGAATATTATATTACTTGTCTTTCTCTTCTAATTACATGCGATTAATTTATTATGCCTTCCACTTAACCTTGATTATCAAAGATCTTATAAGTTGATATCATTTTTTATATAGAATCATAATGTAGATCTGGGCCCGTCTCACAAAGAGTTACGATTGATCCAATCCAACGTCACCTTCTAAAATACATGTTTGTTTCAAAATACTTTCTTGATTGTGATGTAGTACATTCATACATTCACTGTTTTCCTGACAATTTAGTCTGTCATTATGCTTCTCTTTGTTTACAAGGGACATTTTCCAAATTTCCAATTAAAAAAAAAATCATGACACTGATGGATTTCAGGATCAATCGTAACTCTTTGTAAGACGGGGCCCTGTTCTTAATATGACGTGACTCTGCCCCCTCTTGAGAGATCTTAATGTTGATATATGATTTTATTCTTCATATCAACGGTCGTTGACTTTCGTCTTAGTTTCTTTGATTAGAATTTGCTTACTCTACAGGCTGACAAAAAAGGATGAGACCTTCCGCGTCATTTGAAGTTGAAAGAAATATAAGTCCTAATTCAAAAAGTAAACAAACAACTTTTGTGTATGCATAATACTTTTGTTTCCCTTGGCGGCTGAAGCCAAATATTTTAGGGGGATCACCGATTTTTTTTTTAGGGGGATCGCCTTCTATGTTCCCTTTTCGTTGTCCGATTTGTTTCAAATTATTTTACCAATCTGCTTTAATATTTAATGTTGATATATGATTTTATTCTTCATATCAACGGTCGTTGATTTTCGTCTTAGTTTCTTTGATTAGAATTTGCTTACTCTATATAGGCTGACAAAAAAGGATGATACCTTCCGCGTCATTTGAAGTTGAAAGAAATATAAGTCCTAATTCAAAAAGTAAACAAACAACTTTTGTGTATGCATAATACTTTTGTTTCCCTTGGCGGCTGAAGCCAAATATTTTAGGGGGATCACCGATTTTCTTTTTAGGGGGATCGCCGCCTATGTTCCCTTTTCGTTGTCCGATTTGTTTCAAATTATTTTACCAATCTGCTTTAATATTTAATGTTGATATATGATTTTATTCTTCATATCAACGGTCGTTGATTTTCGTCTTAGTTTCTTTGATTAGAATTTGCTTACTCTATAGGCTGACAAAAAAGGATGATAGCTTCCGCGTCATTTGAAGTTGAAAGAAATATAAGTCCTAATTCAAAAAGTAAACAAACAACTTTTGTGTATGCATAATACTTTTGTTTCCCTTGGCGGCTGAAGCCAAATATTTTAGGGGGATCACCGATTTTCTTTTTAGGGGGATCGCCGCCTATGTTCCCTTTTCGTTGTCCGATTTGTTTCAAATTATTTTACCAATCTGCTTTTCTATTTTGTTTATTTCTCTTTCAATTTTCTTTGTCCCAGTGCCCTCATGTTAGCTAAACGGCAAAAGTTCGTTCAATTATCAATATTGATCATAACATTGTTTCAATAATTTGCGGGAGTGGCCTGGTTGCTATTCATAAAGACCCTTAATTCGTAAATTGTTCTCTCCATGTTCTTTTGGAATAGTTGATGTTCAAAGTTTTTCAAAGCATGGTTGTTTAAAGCCCCCCCCCCCCCCTTCCTGGCAATGGGCGGGTTGCTATTCATATTTTCCGAGTTTCGTTATTTCTCAATTGGCATTTCATTAAACTTATTTCGTTATCCTATTGTAAGGAGACTCAAGATGGCAGTGTTTAACAGCAGAAGGTGCTATTTTATCCACATCTTTATGTTTTTAACTTGATTATCATGACACGTCATGGATGACATATGGTTGCCATTTCAGGTTTTATATAAATGTATGTCCGACAATTTTCGTTACTTTCGGTTCTAAAATTACAATTTTCATTCGCAAGAGTTTTTATTGCATGTAATCTTTTGCTATATCTAGCTTCATCAATGTTAAAAAATGATGGGGACTTTTGCAACAATGTAGGATGTGTTATGGTCTATTCAGATTCCTGTGATAAAGAAGACAATTTTCAACTTATATTTAACGATTAAAAAAACAGATTAATGCTATTTCTAATTTCTATAACTTGTGTTATATTCGCCGTGCGCCACTTTGGTTTGGGCGACCCTCTGCGGATGGTTACATCTAAAACCCCATATCTGAAGAAAAAAAAATGACTTGGTATTCTAATTTGAAGTTAGACGTACTGTATATAGAAATTTCTAGCCGAGCTGATTTCAATATAATTGTTACAACTACATGTATGTGCATTATACTACTGCGGGTAGAAATGTGAGCAATTGTATCATTGCTATGAAGCCAAACAACAAAGGGCCCGAGGTCAGTTCCCTGAAGTAAACCTTGCAACTGAAATACTTTTATCATTAAAAAAATACTTTCAAAACTTGGTAATGCATTTTAATTTTTCGTCATGTCAGTTTGTTCACAAAAAAAATAAGAAGAAAGATACGGAATATTATTATTAGCCAATACTTTTTTTAAAATCTGGGCTGTACAGTGATCATTTCTATAAAATCTCCCATTCATTAAAATCTTATGATGTGTTTTTCATTCATGCACTTGAAGTCACCAGAGGACGTCAAAACGATTCTTATGATACAAAGATCACGTGGTTTGGTTCTATCGTTCATCTTACATGTATGGATGGATATACGCTGAAAGGCAATGGGATCCTTCAATGTGTGCCAGGGGTATCCCTATTCTATCTGATATGGAACGATTCCATTCCAACATGTGAGGAGATTACAGGTAAGAGTAAAACAAATATGTTATTGTAGAAACCTTGAAATAATGTTATTCAGAAATTTATAAGAAGAAACGTGTATGACGAATACAAATCCTATTTCCTGCTTCGGTACGCTTAACGTGTGGTATGATGTAATTATACTATTTCAATGTTGTTGTTTTTTTTTTGGGGGGTTGGTGTTCGATAAGTTGTTCATTAATCAATTATCTTTTTTTTTCTTTTTACTTCTTTTCGCATTAAATGAAAAAAGGTAATTAAAATGATCTTTTATTCGACAAAGCATCGTATTATTGGTAGGAAGGTGTATACCCCAGCCCAGGTGCAGATCCAAGGGGGAAGCCGCCCCACCCTATTTTTGGCAACCAAAAAAGTGTTCTTGTTAACTTGAGAGAAAATCTGAAAAACAGAAGGAAAAGTACGAACTTCAAGGAGGTATAACATCCTTGTTTTAACGGCCGGCCCGATCCCCGTAGGCATACTTGCTGTGGCACCGCTTTGGTCATGTACGAAAACTAGCTACCGCAACCGCGCGCCCATCAATGAAAGACATTCTCCTGCACATCAACGACCGAGTAGCCCTGCATAGGAGGATTAACCTTTTTTTTTTTTAATCGTAAAAATGTCCAGTTTTCAGGCCTTAATATTAATATATTTCGCGCTCTCATTAATATTAAATTTAAAGATAAGATAGGCCTAACAGTTTCATGATTTCCTTTAAATGAAACTGTCCCTTTTTCAGAATGGAATATCGGCAAGTTTCATCTCGCGTTTCAAAAGAGGAATATACAGATAGCCGTCATTAAATTATGATGACGAAATGTCCTTACAATGCCCCGGCACTAGGTCAGAATAATAATTTAAAAAAATCGACCCGTCGCGCTCGCATCGTTGGTCAAGTGTATATTCACTCATTTTACAATTTTGACACAGTGCTTGAAATAGTACTTAAATTTACCCCTTTCAGATTCAGCTCGCGCATTATTGATTTTGATGATACAAGCAATGTATTTAGAATGCCCATATTCTAGGTCTAAATCTCAAAAACACGCGTACAGTTATGTTTATTGAGATACGCAGTTTGTTCTTTACCAACGTGCTTAAATTATCCATTTTCATATCAGAATATACAAAATTTATTCTCGCTCTTCGCGCTCGCACTATTAATGTAGGAAGATACCCAATTACTCATCCTCTTCAAGATGTACATAACATAAACGTAGACACGATAGAGCATCCCCCTTTTAGGCCTAAATCTTTCCGCTCGCGCTTCGAGCTCGCATTAATTGTTTGGTTGTATACCGAATACCGATCCTATTCATGATTACAAAGTGCTTAGAATGTAAATTTTTAGGTCAGATTGTCAAAAATTCCAGCTCGCTCTCCGCGCTCGCATTATTTGATTAAATAATATGTATCGTTTTAACTGCAAACAGTCCTTAACAGATCCCTTTTCAATCAGGCAGAACGAATAGGCCTATTACAAATTTCTGTTCGCAATTCGCGCTCGCAGTGATTTTTAGTTACATATACAAAGCTTGTTCACGATCACAAACATTGCAAAGACTTAGGCCTGGGACTTTCGGGTTTTTTTCTCTTCGGGTACCCGTGGCAATTTTCGGGCGGGTACCCGGGTACCCGAAAATCATGTCGCTCGTAATATGACTGGTGGAAAAACCCCATTGGTGACGTCATCAAGCCAATGCCATGCAAGCCAATTTATGAATGAAAATATAGTAAGCATGCGCATTGCAAGGCTCCCGTGCGCCACGAATTATTCCATCGAAACAAGTCTGCAATACTCTGTCACCTCGTACCAAAATCGACCTAGAATTCCACTTTTCTATATTTTATATGAATTATGAAAGGTATTCTCAGAGGATCTATTTTCTCACCGATAGCGCACAGGTAAGCAAATTTTTATTACTTCTTGCTTTTCCGTCAAAATCGTACGAAGTAGCGTCGATATTACATCGTGTTCGTGAGTTTGTAGAATCTATCGCTACGTGAACAAAGTCAATTGATTTCCGGGTTTCGGAGCGTCAAATGCGCCAGCCAATCACGATCGTGTTACCATTTTCGGTTTATGATGGACTGAAAATGGTATCAAGAACGTGATTGGCTGGCGCCTCGTATGCTCCGAAACCCGGAAATCAATTGACTTTGTTCACGTAGCGATAGATTCTACAAACTCACAAACACGATGCAACATCGACGCTACTTCGTAAGATTTTGACGGAAAAGCAAGAAGTAATAAAAATTTGCTTACCTGTGCGCTATCGGTGAGAAAATAGATCCTCTGAGAATACCTTTTATAATTCATATGAAATAAAGGAAAGTGGAATTCTAGCTCGATTTTGGTACGAGGTGAAAGAGTATTGCAGACTTGTTTTGACTGAATACTGCGTGGGGCTGAGGCTTGCAATGCGCATGCTTACTATATTTTCATTCATAAATTGGCTTGCGTCGCATGGCTGGATGACGTCACTGCGCTACAAAAGAAACATGGCGACGATTGAACGATCTCAGTCACATCATCACTTGAAAAACTAGTAGATATTTCGAGGGTAATTGGTGAGATTCAAAATGAGACTTGTGTACTTTTGTGATGAGTTTACAATCATGTCTTACACTACGCAATACAAATCAAATGTACGTTATACTGGTGAGCAATTTTCGGGTATCGGGTATTGATTTTTCTACCCGGGTACCCGAGGCTTCCGGGCGGGACCCGGGTACCCGGGTTTTAGTCCCAGCCCTACAAAGACTGTTCATTGTTTCAAGACAAAATGCATGAAATTTCCAAAAATAGCTCGCTTGCACTATTCGATTAGGGCTTATGATGATATTATTATTTATTTATTTTTGTAAGAATAAAGCTAAGAAGTGATTGTTAGGTCTACCCCTTCAAAGAAACAAAAATCAACTTTGAGCGGCTGATCGAAGAAAATATTGGAAAATATTTTCTATTAGTGAAAGCTGGATCCGCCCCTATACGCAATAGAATCTTGGCAAACTCAAATGAACAACATCTTAAACATAAAACGATGGATTGCAATCATTACAGACATAGGCTTGTATACTGACTATACAGGAAGACACAATTTCTGTTTTATTATAAATTCACTTTCCATTTTTTTTATATCGACAGTTATGAAAAGGCTTATGATGGGGATGCACCTCTCAAAAAGCTTAATTCCTCCTCTATATGTGTGTGTTGTTTTCATGGTACAATTACTAAATCATTTCAAAATCCAGATAGCAACTTTGCAAAGGCCCCTTTATTTGGATCAACTTTTATCCTTTTTTTTCATGATTACAGCCAAAAGACCCCTTTATTTGGATAAACTTTTCTTTTTGTTGCTTTCATACCTACAGCCACAGATAAATCGACCATCGGTGTCATCACGGAGCAGTTTGGAGGTAATATCATAATGATGTATTTTTATGGGTAATATCTATAGGTAATATCCAAAATTCCCTCTTCATGTTCGTGATTATTTTATCCATGTTAATGATGATGTCGGAAGTATGCGTGGGTCTATACGAGTGTTTTTTTTCGTAGCACCCTTCATGGACATGATTAAGAAGAATTATTTTCATGTAATTTTATTTATTTGATTTATTCATTCATTTATGTCTTAAGCAAATATATAAAGTTGATTGCGTCAATTAAACAGCAAATATTTCTTGATCGGAAATTTGGATAAAGAAACTTACATGTCAAGACAAATACATTATTGTATAAAGCACACAAAACATCTATCTTATAATGGAGCTGTGTTTTGTGAAAGATGCCCAAAACATGCTGATAATTAAAGTTATTCTTAATGAAGCTAAAACTGTATTTAATCTATGATTCTTTATTCTAAAAGGGTATAAAGAGATCTTTCATGATTTAGTTCATCTTAGCAAATTATTTTCTGGATTGATGCTGGATAATATGAGCTGGCTGTTTGGGTTATAGTTTTAGTTAAAGAATTTTCAAAGGCGAATATTTTTAGAGAATAATTATTCGCCACAGTTCAGAAAACAAATCCATTCAGCCTACTTTCAAATATGTGGAATAACTCATATTATTTTTATGCCTGTGTAAGCAATATGCGAATTAAATTATCATGTTTCTTTTTTTCTTCATTTTGAAAATATGCCCCTTCTGTTTAAAAAAAATCTATTAATTTAATGAGTTTGCATATGGGATTGCATCTTTCAAGTAATCAGCAGCACAAAAAGATAATAAGTAATGCAGTTTTCAAGTAAAAAGAAGGTTATAATGACAATTCTTCTTACATGAATACCATAATGATTTCATAGAAGATCATTTTTGTTTGACATGAAATTACATTTCAGTATTTTTTTTACTAAGATTCACACGAAACAGTAATCCACATTATGCGAGTTATGTAATAAAATCGTAGATGAAATAATTAAAATTAAATAGACATCAACCATGTAACCAATGTATCAATGATAATAGCCAACGAAGATAAACCTACACGGTTTAGCGCCTTATACTTATGCTTACTTCCTGTTTATCTGGCTTTATGTTCTGTTCATGATTATGATTATGTTCATGATCTTATGATGAAAGTGAGAGTCGATGGCGAAGTATCACTCTTTTTGGTTCAAAGAAAGAGGTGTCGAAATAGAACTCTTTAGACTTCTTGAATGTTGAAGGGTTTACTGTACATATCAAAACCGAGTATTATGGGCTCTTAATCTTTTTGTCTGATCGTTTCTGTACTGTTGAGTCTATCAATGAAATAAATTGGGTGGTGGGTGAAGTGTTGTCATTTTTTCATATCCCTATAGTTTACAAACCTATAGTATGATGGGATCTATGGTAATGGATAATTGAGACTTTATGATACAGAAAACTGCATGTGAGACCTCTTGTATGGGAACTTCAACAGCATAGAGAGAACGAAGCAGTAGATAATTACAGTGTTCTGTGATCCATCTCACAAAATATAAATTAATGGATAATTAATTGATAATTAAAGGGATAGACATAGCATGTTCACAAACGCTGACGTATTGTGTCAGCACTTAAAATGAATATGAAAGTTATATCACTATTAACATTAAATATATATATAGATGCATATACATATATATATATATATATATATATAACTGTATAGTAGTGCCTAGTAAATATGCAGAATCGAAATGAAAATTATCATTTTTGTCAGATTAGATCCACGCCTTATTTAAATATATATATATATTTATATATATATATACACATATGTAGTGATAATTGGATTTTTAATCAGTTTGGGCGGCAACGATAATGACAGAAATCATCATGCATGAAAATGGTATAATAAAATGTAAAATGTGCCTCGGACAAAAAATGAATACATAATCTCTAAAAAAAATGTATTCTCATCATTTTTTTTCCTTTGGTAGAATGTTATGAAAGCAGTCTTTCTAAGCAGATTAATCATGTTCCTTATAATATTTCGCATTTTATGGAGCAGATGTGGATGTGAAATTAATGATGAATCACATAGTGATAACGACTATCAAGGAATACTCTGATTGCGTGAGATTCGTATACTGTTATTTTGTAAAATTATTTTCACTTTCTAATTCTTACATGGATAATTATGTATGTTGTGGACATTGGTTGAAGTGAATGATCACGGATCATCAAACAGTATCTCTACAATTCAGTAGGTATATTTCCTTGTTGATGTTCTGCTGATGATATCTTACCAGTCCTAGTACATACCATGGACAAAATGCTAAGACTGAGATTGCTCTTCCTGAAACGTTTGCCTTGTAAAATGTATAATAGTGCCTAGTAAATATGCAGAATCAAAATGAAAATTATCATTTTTGTCAGATTAGATCCACGCCTTATATAAAAATTCTGGGTGAAAGATGCATTTCGTCCCTTTTCAGCTCTTCTTACTCACTTATTTTTATTTTGATACAGATTTGGAATTGACGTCATCAGAAGATAACATGACATCCACAACAAAAGGTAAATAATTAATTTGCATCTTATTTTATAAAATGTTCCTTTTTCCATTTTTGGGTTGAATATTGACGACTTAACTCTCCTAATATTAATAGTGAAGATGTATTAAAATAAAAACATTTTTTCTCACTTAACAAATCAAATAATCATACTAATAGAGAGTGCAGATCGTAATGATTTTCCTAAACGCTACATGCAATAATAAAATTGGTGAACGAATTCATTAATTGGTAGAATTATGAAATAGTTGGGAAAGTAACCAATTCATCCATCAAACCAACAAAAAAATGGGGGAAACAACCTCAGGAGAGCTTCACAAACGAATAATTTTCAAAGCTTTTCCAAAGCTGTCAGCATGTTCAGTGCTTCCTAATATTTTATTTCTCTCATGAAGTTCCTACCCAGGAGTGTGTGCCATCGACCACGCCCACCCTCGTTTTCATGGGAACTACAGGTGGCTTGGCCATTCTTCTTCTTATCATAGCAATATCCTGGATAGTCTATCGGATCCGAGGTCACATGTCTAATAAAGAGGTTAATGGAACGCAGGTAGGTGTCAAAACAATACCATAGTACCGTGGTGCAGTCGTTTGTTCACTTGCCTTGTCGGGTTGGGGGTTCGAATCACCCCATAGGGGAGAGCGGGGTTATCCGCCCCCGGGGCAAATCCGCCCACCACTTGATTTCCTACTTTGCTGTGACTGGATGTATAGGTTTTGTCGATGATGTAATGTTAACCTGCCCAAGGTAGCATCATACCTTGGCGAGAGGTCATCTGCTCAGAATTCCAGAAAATCAAATTTCCTTTTTTTTAATAGACACTCATGAATGCAGTTATATTTTTTGTTAGAATGGTGTGATATTTGCCTACTGAAATATGCCTTTGATACTTCAAAATATGTTGAACATTTTGTGAAAAACAATAAAATAGAAAATGGCTGCCAGGGGGGCTAGTTCGCTCCTTTTGCGATGGCGCAGGTCCGCCCCACTTTTATACATAATTATACGCACATAGACCTACATAATATCCATATAAACATGACAGGACCGTATGTTGGTTTATGTGCTAAATCATTTTAACTTTTCATAGATTATCGAACTATATTCGAACTATATATATATATATATATATATATATGTGTGTGTGTGTGTGTGTGTGTGTGTGTATTTATATATATATATATATATATATATACATATTAAACAAAAGTTTGGTGTCTTTGTTTCATTTATCACTGTTTTTCCCTATGGGCGAACTCGCCCCACCTAACCGGTGAACTTGCCCCAGGGTGGGGTAGGTTCGCCCAGCGGCAAAAGATTTCTTTACGGACCATTTTCGCCCAAACCGTATGCATGTCCTCGCCGAAAATAAGGTATTAGGTAGATATTACCTAGACCTTTATACATCCTAAAGCACGACCTTCCTGCTAAAGAAAGGGCGATTCTAGAAGAGCGTAAAAAAGGGGCGGACTCGCCCTGCTCTCCCCTGCGTTGGCCACTCTCCACCCATGCATGTGTTGAACGTAATAACTGACAGATGTGCGCTTTACGGAATGGCGCCTGGTCAGGATATTCTCTCAGGAGTAGAGGTGGTGCACTTTCTATGTCAACAATGATCCATTCTTTTTTATTTGGGACATTCCATAATGTCATGAGGCTCGCAACGGTTGGTTAAGGAAAATCCCATTCGTTTTACGTGCATTTTTCAGTTGTTTTATCTGTAAGATTATGAGTGAATGGATCCTGTTTTGGTTAAAGTGTCCAGGTGAGTAGAGTAGCAGTATCATTCTAGAAGTTGTCACGATATCTTTTTTTTAAAACTTTTATTTGCCTTGTCATTTTCTTGTAGGTGACACACACTTACCTCGACATGTCTCGATCGCCGTCCCAAAAGGTTGAGGGACTGAACCAAGGGATATCACCAAAATCCACTCTATCCAGACCTCTCCCGGGACCCCAGCCAGGAGCTGAGGATTATGAAGAAACTACAAATATACAAAACACTGGGGTATTGTACGAAAGCATTCCAGAGAACAAACTCGGTGGGCAGTACGAAAACGCTCCAGAGCCCGGATCAATACGCGATGTAGAATGTGACTACGAGAGCGCCACCGATACTGTTCTTTCAGATAATCTTCAAGGAAGTGTAGCACTTGCGGATGATAGGGGCAATGCGGAATCTGTGGACCAGGATGAATTTGGTTATGTTCTTCCAAACGCTCGATCGAGTGCGCGGGTGCAAAGTAACGTGTTATCAAGTAAGATGAAATCGAGAGGTCTATTCATGGTCTTTGATGAAGATGGTTATCTAAACCCACACTCGTGAACATTGTATTGATTAGCCTCATGCAAACTGGACCACATTCAACCATCGTGATAACCTACTCGATACATGTGTGACCGAATATGATCATGGGTGGTTATGATGGGTTATTAACAGAAACAGAAATGAAAATGCTATAAAAAGTGACCTTCGAGACAGAACATTTTCACTACCATGCATTACTGAAAGGTGCACTGCAGCTGGCACATGCAACTATTAAATATATTCTGAGAAGCATTTCATCAACACTTGTAATCTTAAAAGTTGTTAGAAATGTCTGACAACTTATTAACCATGTTAACGTTGCTGCTATTTAACGTAAATCTTTCAGCCAATACTGATTGACTGGAAGTACTGTTTATATGGTCCTGTCGGATAGAAGAGGGCTCATCGGGTCATAAGGTATTGATGAAAGCCGTTGTATTTTTGGCGAGGTTAGGTCTTTACTATTAAAGACAATGTTTCAAATCAAATGAATAAATGAATACATTGCAAAAAAAATCATACTTATGGATACCTATCGATGCTTCTGAACGCAGTCTAAGACTCTATATTCAGTTCCAAATTCTGTCTCCTCTTTAGGTTTGCCGGATCATGTCCTAGTGGGTCAGCATCAAACTTGAACTTCACAGGTTCACATCTCCAATACTTATCCAATCCATTCTCGAAGCTGTGGACAGTGGGTGCATTTACTAATTCATTGCTTAGGCTATTCCAAGGTTTCCTCATTCTTATGTAAAAAGAATTCTTACGTTTCTCAGTTACTGACCTCGGAATGTACAATTTTTTATCATGACCCCTGGTAGGCCCATGCACCTGTCCCAAATCTGGCACTACCTCTATGTCATACCTTTGAAATAACTTGTATGTTTCGATCATGTCTCCTCGCGATATCGCTATATGCTAATCAGGAAGTTTTAGTTGAATCAATCTTTGTTCATATGGAAGGTTCTTAACCTCAGGTACCAACTTAGTGGCCCTTCTTTGTACATTTTCAAATGCTTGAATATGTTTCTTTAAAGTATGGACTCCATACTGCATGAGCATACTCCAAATGAGGTCTAATCAATGCTTTGTATAGGAGTAAGAAGTTCTCCTTGTGAAGATAAATAAATGTTCTCCTAATTAGATTCATTAGCCTATTGGCTTTATTTATCTTTGACTGAAACTGCTGGTCAAAACTAAGCTTTGTGTCGACAATCACTCCTAAATCTTTACTAGTCTTGAGACATGTAAAGATTTAGGAGTGATAGATTATGTGAGGCATTATCGTGTGTCATTGTATAGTCATTGAAATCATCATTATCATTATCACAAGATGGGAATTTTGACATTCATTTGGTCCATAAATGTTCACAAAAGGAATGAAGTTTACAAACGAGATAAACTATGCAAATCAATTACATGTCAGCAGTAATACAATCGACTTAATTTCAACACAATGTTAAGGTTATATAACAGTAAAAATGGATCGTAATCATCATCCTTGTGTAGTAACATGTAAACGGGTTATTTAAATATCAACATCGAATGAAGAGTTAATAAACTATATTACTGTCTTAAATGTTGAAAAAAGAGAACATGTCATAGCTAGGCGATACTGTGTTCTGTCGAAATTGCGGCAATGTTATCCAAGTTCTTCTTGGAAGAACTTTATTTCAGTAGTATAAGACCTGTATTACGAATCCTTAAATAGAAATAGGCAGCCATTTTGTGAAAGCCTTATCAGGTCATCTGTTTCCTTTCGTAATGTAAAAGAATAAAACATTGAAAATATAATTTCAATTATTGTTTGATGTTTATATTAGAAATACAAGTGATATGTAACTTTTCTTTCACTTAATATAGTGTCATAATTATGTATCATTTTATTGTCCATTTGAGAAGGCAAATTGAAAATAAGGAAAGAATCTTGATACTAAATGCTTTTTAATATTTCACAACTGTGTTGTGAGTCTTAATACAACCTACATTTACCCGATTTTCTCCTTCGAATTAAAGCAAAATTATTTGTGTCTAGTTCAAAGATATCTTCATTCTAATTGAATTTCGGATGGAGAAGATGTGATGTATGTAGATGTGTAGTTTAGGCCTACTGTAACCAAAGACTTGCAAGGAGACGGAACACATGCATAATGCGTATATCACTTACGTTTATTGAGATCTGTATTACATTTCAGGAACATAATATTGAAACAAAATTTGATGTGATGATTTTTTTTGTGCAATTAAGATATTATGCACCTTAAACAATAAAGAAACAAGCACTTCGTACCATGATGTAAAAATTTATCGGTAGCTGCCTACATGGCTTGATTTTAACCTAAAAAAAACAATGTAAACATCGAATATTACATAAATGTAATGTATGATACTATGATACCAATATGAAGACGACAATGTCATTTCAATTGCATATTATTCATCGTTTATACATTGAAATAAACAAATATTGCATAAGGGATTTCTGAGTATCACAATGGCACGATTCAACCTGAATATAAAATAAGATCAAAGATATTAGTAACATTGATACTTTTAAGCGCAAACTTAAAAAGTTTTGTCAATAATTTGTCAATACTCCACCACCAACAAATCAAGCTAAAATAAAACTGTAACTAAATTTGTCAAATATTGTATATTCTAAATAATGTCACTACAGTGCCTTATAACCTGTGTACTTGCCATGTTCCTCTTTTCATTTCCAGTTTATTTGCACCACCCTTTTCTCCCTCTTTCCTTTTCCTCCCCTTCCCCTCTTATAATTTCTCCTTAAAATCATTGTTATCGTTATCATTACAATTATTATCTAAGTTACTAGTACTTTCCATGTTTTATTGTCGCTAACATTCGCTCTTTTTTGGTATTTCGTAGATTACGTATTTTAAGTTCGTTTCCCGTCCGTCTCTTGTATATATATATATATATGTAATATTGGAACTAAGTTTAGGGACTTGCCTTTTTTTACAAGCTCTGTTTTTCTTGGCAAGTCAGTCAATTCAACTTCATTTATTTGTTATGAAATGTCATTGAACTGTATGTATTACTTTGAACATGTATTTGCACTGTTACTTCGATTATATATATTTTTAATCTAAATCTAACGTACATGTATTTCATCGTGAACTACATCACATAAACATTTGGTAATAATTTCGAATGAGTAGTTATTCACCATTTAAAGAAAGTATAGAGATATGCATTGTGGTGTCTAAAGGTAATTTGAATTATTGATGATACTTATTATTTTAAATGGACTAAAACATTCAACACAATAAATGTCTATAGAGACCTCGTTATGAGTAATCCTCATGCATTCATTTGTATTGTGTATACAAATAGTCATAATAACGGATTATAGAACTCTGCAAAGAACAAACAACTATATATCGTCGAAAACTGTATATATAAAATATTACATGATAATGTGAAATGGAAGAACAGTAAGGTGAATATTGGTCGAATATGTGGCACACCACTCACAACCTATGGTAGCGTACGGATGGTAGCATAAGAGATAGCAAGGATAACTGAATGCTTGTAATCTTATAGACACGTCAATTTCTAGCAGATAAGATAGTCGGCCCGGCTGATTTCATGTCTCCATCGATTATTAATATTATCTTATCATTCAATTACATCAGTTCGCAATCTTTTCCGTTGTCGCCATCGAGACCAACATAATGGAGCTATACACAGGAAAGCGTTGAGGACGTTCAGTCCCGATATAAAAACAAACGATATGTCGTATGATTTAGTAATGTCATACAGACGACCTGTAAGAAATGAGAACACAAGATTCCAATTATACAAATATTTATATAATAGCTGCTTACTGATTTTATGTCTTCAGATAATACTGGATTTTCAACAACTATGCTTTCTTCACAATGGTCTTTCTAACCTTATCAATACATTTTGACAACATTAACAAGGCGTACTTCAAAGAGGTATCACTTTATTTTAACGACCGAAGTTACATCAACATAATTTCCAATATAGACTGTTCAAATTTTCTACTGTCAGTTTGCTATAAAATGTGTTTTGAGTTGTCTGCTTAAATTCAGTATAATTGAGAGGTCTTATCTAAAGACGGCATATCCTAAAACATGCTCATCATCTTCATCACCACCACCATCAAATGGGGTAAACAATGGTTTACCCCCATTTCGCCAATTACAACAGACGATGCAATACTGCAAAGGTCGAGTCTGTGATTATGAAAAAAAGAGGGGAAATAATATGACAGAGACAGTGAATATCGGACTCGGCAATAAGAGACAAAGATGGATGCATCCGTTGTTTCATGAAGCAGTCAAAACGTTTTGGATTGGCAAGCCATGCTTTAATAGCATACAATGGTTTACCCCTCCAAACCATCATCTCTTCATAACCTACCGATACCACTGTCGACTGTGGACGATATATACTCTTCCACTTCAATTGTGAAGGCATGATGTCCCGCCTCCTCGGATTAAGAAACTTACCAAATATTGCTCCTGCAACTGGACTGCTTAGGCCACGTCCTATGAAGAATATTGACATTCCAGTCTTATAATCTTCAGGGGAATCTTTACCAACGACATTCATCACTAACTGAAATTGAGATGTCACGAGGGCACCCATTAATACACCATAGAACGCAGATAAGACCATCAGAATTTCGAAACGTTGTACGACAAAGTTGATCCAGAAAAGAGCCGCAGACAGGAGGCATATCAGAGAGTGCCAGAGTTTAAACTCAATGTATTTTCGGGACCAGAAGAAGCCGATCCCCAAACGACCTATGAAGTTAAAAGCGCCTCCTACGATCGATATTTGGACTGCTTTCTCACTAGAATGGCCTTTAGCGAGGGCATTGGGAACAATGTATAGCAGCCAACCGATGTAAGAGAGGCCAAAAATAAAAGCTTGTAGACAAAGCAAGGCCATGAGAGGGTGATCTTTGAAGATTGTTAAACCAATGAATCTTGTCGTAGTTATGAACCCTTTGGAAATAATGCTCCGAGTCTTGACAGACCGGCCATCATTTTGTCCACCATCATCATTAAAACTTAGCTGACCATTAGAAGGTTCAGATGCCGCATTATATGTAACTCTATGTAAAGCTTTATGGGATCTTGATAAATCATCCGAACTTGAAAATTCGTTTTCATTTTCACCAGCACGTGATGAGGATGGGCTTTTCTTGTCCGAGTCCTGGGAAGAATCCATCCTTTCAATTGGTTCCAGCAAGGATGCTACCGCAACAAGGTGCGCGTTTAATCCACCAAGTATCAAAAGTGAGCCCCTCCAACCATATTCGACAAGCAGTTCTCTAAAGAACCATGGCATCACCGTAACACCCATGCTTCCTCCGGATAACAGAAGACCGGTTGCTATCATTACCAGCTTAGGGAAATAATCCTTTGGGCAAGTGTTTGTTGGAACCAAAATCAGTATGTTGCCGAACCCTGTTAAAGAAATCGAGAACAAGAAAAATAAAACTATGGTAAGTTTGATATGAATGTAGGTAAAGAACTAACTTTTTCTAATTTGAAGGAAATGATTTACGATACAACATGTGTCCTTGAAAGAACTTATACCCCTTTCATAAATCCAATTCTGCGGCTAATAGCAGCATAATTTGGTCGTAAAATCGGAGGAGGACCAGAGTTGTCCGCAATATTTTGATGCTGCAATTATCCGCATAATAGCGTTATCGGGACCAGATTTTGACTTTATGAACGCATTTCGAAAGTAATACGGATAATTGCCATGGTGCGATCACAAGGTCACCCTTTTCTGACACAACCGCATTGGAGGGGGTGTGTGCGGTTGCCATGACGATTATCCGCCTTTTTCAGGACGGGCGCTCGTAAAAATAGTGCGGATTATTTTCGGAGTTTGTGAACGCAATTTTTATAGAATTATCCGCATTACTTAATAGGCGGCTAATTGGAGGATGGGTTTCTCTACAACTAAACACGCCGACTCAAGCCATTTTTCTCTCATCTACTCAAACCTCTCTCAGACTCAAGCCAGCCTTCTATATTTTGATGACTATCACATGGAGAACGTAATCCTATTATCTTTAAAAAAAAAAGAACGTTCAACGGTTATCTCACATTACTATAAATAAAACTGTTACAATCTTTAGGCCTATGCTGCATGTCTAATTTATTGCAATGAACAAATTTCCATAATTTTGTTCATCGGCGGATCCAGGGGGGGTGCGCAGGGTGCGCGCGCCCCCCCTAATAATTGAGCGGCGCCGAAGGCGCCGCTCAAAATAAAGAAAATAAAAAAAAGTAAAAGAAAGAAAAGGCGCCGCTTGAAAAATTAAAAAGAAAGGAAAGAAAGGGAAAAGGCGCTGCTTATAAAAAATATACACTGATATAACATTAGCAACAGTAAAGGAAAGACTATCCCCAGCAAAGCGTAATCATATCATCTTCCTTATTTTTTCTTTTAACTACCCTTTTCCCAACAACTTCGCCGGTAGCAGTGCGCTGCCTGCATATAACTGGCGCCAATCAAGAATAATCAGCGCCACCTTAATCTAAATCGGCGCCGGACAAGAATAATCAGCGCTATTTAGTTATAAATCGGCGCCAGTCAAGAAAAATCGGCGCTGCCTGAGTTCTTAACCGGCGCCGATCAAGGATAATCAGCGCCACCTATATCTAAATCGGGGCTGGTCAAGAATAATCAGCACCACCTGGTTAAAAATCAGCGCCAGTCAAGAATAATCGGCGCCTCCTGGTTCTAGATCGGCGCCAGTCGATTATGGATTGCCGCTGCCTGAATCTTACGTAACGTCGGTAAAAATAATCAGTACTACTTGTTTAAATCGGCGCCGGTCAAGATAAATCGGCGCTGCCTTTGTCTTAACCGGCGCCACCTAAATTTAAATCGGCGCCGGTCAAGTATGATCAGCGTCCCCTGATTTCAATAAATAAGCGCCGGTAGAATAATGAAGAAGGGCCTATTGCTAACCAAATCTAGATCGGCGCCGCGGTCAAGAATGATCGTTTTCCCCTCCCCCAATAATTCCGCATGTGCAAAAACAATAAGATGGTAATGTTACACAGAAATCAGCAAACGAGATTGAGCTACACAACTCGTTCTTTATTAAAAATCGTGCTCAAATTATCAGATTGGAACATAAAATTTTTCAGCTCGCGCTTCGCGCTCGCATCATTTCTGTAGCAAAACCCCATACTTTTAATGATTAAATAGGTGAATAGAATGTCCCGTTTTTAGTTCTGAACCTCAAAAGAACTCCCGCTTCGATTTGCAATAATCTTTTGTTGGATATAATCTTGTTCTTTATTAAAACGTACATTAAACTGTAATGTTTTCAGATCGAAATATCAAAATTTTAAGCTCGCGCTTCGCGCTTGCATTTTTTTTAGATACCCATCTTAATCATTGGTACCAAGAATGCTTAAGCTTTCTGGTCAGAATATAAGTAAATTTCAGCTCGCCCTCGGCACTCGCATTATCTGTGTAGTGAGATATGTATCCTCCTCATGAGTTACTACAAACAGTCCTAAACAGGCACCTTTTTCCTGTTTTCAGGTCAGTATACTTTAAAAATTTCAGCTCGCGCTTCGCGCTCGCATTAATTTGTCAGTGAAATATGTGTCTCTATCTCATGAGTCATGTATATCTATATGATATGAGTCATATATATATATATATATATATGCATGTGTGTGTGTGTGCGTGTGCGTGTTATGACAGGGCCAGGCATTACCCCTTTTTCTTTTTCAACATTTTCTTTTATGGCGCCGGTGAAGTGCAAAAATATGTGCGCCGCTCGGCAGTGCGCCCCCCCTTTCGCCAAAAGCTGGATCCGCCTATGTTGTTTATTCTTTATCTATTTCTACCCCACCCCTTGATGACACTTTAAATGTTTTTTTTTTTTCAAAATTCAATTGGCGAAGTTGTGCATGTTTCTCCTATTTGTTACAAGATGAAATGGGCAATATGACCTCTTCATCCTTATGGACACATACGTGGTAATACCCAAGGATTATGTACCAAATGTCAACATAATTGATGCAGAAATAAAGAAATGAGAGCAATTTGAACAAAAACTTGACCTTTTGACCCCTAGATGACTTCTGACCCCATGACCCTCATGGACACACATGTGGTATTACCCTAGGATCATTATGTGCAAAGTGTCATAATTGATAAAGCAATAAAGAAATGAGAGCAAGTTGAACAAAAAAAGTTAACATTCTTTGGAACAGACATGACATATCATTTAAAATTTTGACCTATAGATGACCTTTGACGTTTCACCGTCATGGACACATATGCGGTATTACCCAGGGTAAAACCAGGGCATTGTATCCTCCGGTAATTTTTTTTAAAATAAATCCAGCTATTGTTATTATTATTACCCAAGGATCATAATTATGTACCAAGAAATAAGAGCAATTTGAACAAGAACTTGACCTTTTGACCCCGAGATGACCTTTGTTACGACACTGCAACAAATACATGTAACAGTAACAATTTTGTTTTAAATTTGATTTCCTTTTTTGAAATAGATCATTCATACACTAAACAAAACAAAAATAATAATCTTACATCTCTTGAAGGGGTTAGTGTCAGTTCTGATTAGTCCACAAATGTACAATCTAAATGAGATAATATAGATATCTGATTTGGCTGGCAAAGGTTCCTTAAATTAATGCCCACAATGCTGGCGATGATGAAAGTGATGTTGAAACTCGAGTTGAAATATCTGTGAAGATGATGTTGACTAACAGTCAATTTTAGCAATCCATGCGTGGGTTGAAAAGGCGTTCATTAAAACAGCTTGATGATCTCGATGAGAACCGAGAATTCCTCTCTCAAAGTAACTTCAAACAGTTCATTGATGGCGTGCAAATAATTCCACAGAAGATAAATGTTGTATTCGAGTTGGAAATAAACTATATAAGGTCTGGTGTGAAACTCTGAGTTCTGATCTGATATAATGAATCATGCAGAAACTGCCAGTTTATATATATAAATTTCCACTATTCTTCAAGCTTCTAGTTTTATCTTTAAAAAAGAAAATTCTCCTTTTTTCTAGAGCAGTTCAATTCTGTAAGACTCTTGAATGACCTCAGTGAAAATAACAATGTAAAAAAAAGAGCTAATCCTATTGTGATTTTCCACTGCTGGCATGCAGGCTCTATTGTTTAGCAGTCAATATTGTCTTTGTACATTCCAGAAATAACAAAAATTACTCAGCCTTATTAAATAGGCATGCCTAAAAAACCGGTGTGTTGGCTCAGTCGGTAGAGCGTCCGTCTCACAACCGGGAGGTCGGGGGTTCAAACCCCGGCCGCGTCAGACCAAAAGACGTTAAAAGATGGGAGTTGCTGCTACCCTGTTTAAGAGCAAGTTGAACAAAATCTTTAACATAATCGTTTGCCCTTTTAACCCCTATATGGCCTTTGACCCCCATCACCTTCATGGACACACATGTACGTGGTATTACCCAAGAATTATATATACCAAGTGTAAACATAATTGATGTAGAAATAAAGAAATGAGAGCAATTTCAACAAAACTTGACATTTTGACCCCATCACCCTCATGGACACACATGTGGTATTACCATGGGATCATAATATGTACCAAGTGTCATAATTGATGCAGAAATAAAGAAATGAGAGCAAGTTGAACAAACATGTTTGAAACAGACATGACCTCTTATAATTTGACATTTTAACCCTTAGATGACCTTTGACCCCATTACCCTCATTAACACGTATGCAGTATTACCCAATGATTACATGTATCAAGTGTCAACATTGTAGAAAAGCAATTTGAACAAAAACTTGAACGTATGACCCCATCACCCTCATGGACACACAAGTGATATTACCCTAGGATCATATATACCAAGGTGAACAGACATGACCTCAAATCATTTGACATTTCAACCCCTAGATGACCTTTGAACCCATCCCCATCACATGTGGTGATACTCAATGATCATATGTACCAAGTATGAACTTAAATGATGCAGAAATAAAGAAATGGGAGCAAGTTGAACAAAAACTTAAATATGTTGGAACAGACTCACGGACTAACAGGAAAAGTGATTTCTAGGTCTCTACCGAACTTCGTTCAGGCGAGACAAAAATGTTTTCTCTATATTTTTCAAAATTTGAATTAGTTACTACGACTACTACTACTACTACCACTACTACTACTAAACTGTTAGCATGTAGTATAGTTCTAACCTATACTTCTTTTTTCTTTTCGTATTTCTAGCAAAACCATTGGTATTGATTTTGTTGCTCTTGTTAGTGTTATTCATATTGTTACTTTTTATCATGATTATAATAATTATTTTACTATGATAAATATCATCATGGTATGTGCATTTCCCCCAGCCGTGTTAACATCTCGTCCCTCCAAGTTACGAGCTAATGCTGATTAAAACAAACAAACTCCGTAGATTATCAAGATTAGCGAACGTTTCAACCGAAGTTGATACAAATGTTGCTATCATATAGAAATACTGCTTTGCGCGCCTTCCTCTTGACGAAACAATACAATGCGCGTCAGATGATCAATAACGACGTAGGCCTACATGGACATGAAACATGTTTTTCGAATATGAACTTCATAATCTTACCATATGCTGACATTGCAGCTGAAAACTGGCTGGATGTTTGAGCCCATGAAGATGCTACGAGTCCAAGGGTTGACACCGTCCCTCCAAACATAACGAGCTGCCGGACCGAAAATCTTCGAAGGAGAGGGATGTTCAACCATGCTGATTGAAAAACGGGTTATCTTAATTCAATTTTCTTTCCAATTCAATTCAATTAATTAAAAAAAAAAATTCCACTTTCAATTCCATATTTGCAATTATGATACAATTAACATGGTAATTATAATCACATTTAAAGTATATACAAAAAATAAATAACATTCTAAAATTACAATAGACAATCATCAAATCGAGATATATAATAATCGATAGGGAGGGAGGGTCAACTGAAAAGCAGTAAATGTACTGTCACATTACATTTGAAAATACACATTTATAGTATATTCTCGGTCCCGTTATTGTTCTATGATCCAGAGGCGTCGATCCTGTAAAGCAGGGGGCGATCGCCCCACCAATGAAAATATTGGGGGGGGGGAACATATCGGTTTGCCCCCCCCCCAATATTTCCGCATGTGCAAAAAATAAAACAAGATTGCAATGTTACACAGAAATGAGCAAGCGAGATTGAAATACACAACTCTGAAATACACAGCTCGTTCTTTATTTTAAATCGTGCTCAAAAAGTCCGCTTTTCAGATTGGAATATAAAACTTTTCAGTTCGCACTTCGCGCTCGCATCATTTCTGTAGCAAAAACCCAGACTTTTCATGATTAGATAGGGGAGTATATAATGTCCCGTTTTCAGTTCTAAACCTCAAAAGAAATCCCCCTTCGATTTGCAATAATCTTTTGTTGTATTGGATATAATGTCTTGTTCTATATTAAAACGTCCATCAAACTGTCATTTTTTCAGATCGAAATGTCAAAATTTTCAGCTCGCGCTTCGCGCTCACATCTATTGTTGTTTTTTATACCAATCTTAATCATTGGTACCAAAAATGCTTTGAATATCAAGCTTTCAGGTCAGAATATAAAGAAATTTATTCGGCACACTCGCATTATTGTGTAGTGAGATATGTATCCTCTTCATGAGTTACAACAAACAGTCCTAAAGGCTCGGTGTAAAAATGGCAGAGGTAAAAATGGCAAAGGTAACAAGTGGAATGCCTCTGGCCGTCTCACCTGCATCACGCGGTTCAATATAGCAGCAGTGCTGACTTTGAATACTACTTTAACTCGCACAAGATGTTCAGTGATACATGGTTACTCTTATGTCCACTTTTTATGAACTAGACCAATAAACTTACAGAGATATGATGGTTATTCAACAAAAACCCCAACATGCCAAAGTTCATTGACCTTACATGACCTTTGACCTTGATCATGTGACCTGAAACTCGCACAGGATGTTCAGTGATACTCCATTACTCTTATGTACAAGTTTCATGAATCAGATCCATAAACTTTCAAAGTTATGATGGTAATTCAACAGATACACCCAATTCGGCCAAAGTTCATTGACCTTTGACCTTGGTCATGTGACCTGAAACGCGCACAGGATGTTCAGTGATATTTGATTACTCTAATGTCCAAGTTTAATGAACTAGACCAATAAACTTTCAAACTTATGGTAATTCAACAGATACCCCCGATTCGGCCAAAGTTCATTGACCCTAAATGACCTTTGACTTTAATCATGAGACCTGAAACTTGAACAAAATGTTCAGTGATGCTTGATTACTATTATGTCTAAGTTTCATGAATCAGATCCATAAACTTTCAAAGTTATGATGGGAATTCAACAGATATCCCCGATTCGGCCAAAGTTCATTGACCCTAAATGACCTTTGACCTTGGTCATGTGACGTGAAACTCATGCAGGATGTTCAGTGATACTTGATTAACCTTATGTCCAAGTTTCATGAACTACATGTAGGTCCATATATTTTCTAAGTTATGATGACATTTCAAAAACTTAACCTCAGGTTAAGATTTTGATGTTGATTCCTCCAACATGGTCTAAGTTCATTGACCCTAAATGACCTTTGACCTTGGTCATGTGACATGAAACTCTAATAGGATGTTCAGTAATACTTGATTAACCTTATGGCCAAGTTTTATTAACTAGGTCCATATACTTTCTAAGTTATGACATCATTTCAAAAACTTAACCTCAGGTTAAGATTTGATGTTGACGCCGCCGCCGCCGTCGGAAAAGCGGCGCCTATAGTCTCACTCTGCTTCGCAGGTGAGACAAAAATGGCAAAGGTAAAAATGGCAGAGGTAAAAATGGCAGAGGTAATGACAGAGGTATAAATAGCCAGTCTTAAACCCCCACGCCAACAAATCCAAAAGCCCTCCATGTACAATAGATTAAATAAGAAAGGTTCTAAGAAGAAAATTAGAATTATAATGTTTGACTAATAGAAAGAGTAACATTTTTAAATCACACTGTAGTTTTTCTGCACCAAATTGATTGCACCTGAGTTGGTTTTGGTAATTTAATCTTGGACTTACATGCACAGCCAATCGCTCTTCCAATATTCAACTTTGGAGCACACTTTGGATTCCAAGTATTGTACTTAGTTCATTAAAGGGGAAATTCACCCTGACATTAAGCTTATTGTAAAAGTAGCAAAAAATAATTAAAATGATATTGGTTAGGGTTTAAGGGAATCAATCAATGATTTAAAAAGCCATTAGAACTTTATATTTTAATGGTGACGTCATTTGCGAGCAGTTTTTTTTTCAAAATCTGGCTTAATAAAAAATATCAATGAAATGTCATTAAAAAAATGAATATGGTATTTATTGTTTTTCATCTTTTTTTATTTCAATTTATTTCATTTTCAACAGAACAAAGTAAAGTGATCGAAATAATTACAATGAACTTATACAGACAATATAGATTGAGGCATGTCCAATATATGATATTTATCCATAAGTAAAACAAAACAAAGTATCATATATTAGCAAAATATCATTATAAAATAAAACAAATAATGTCTTTTATCCTGCTTTCAAAGAAATGGAAATGCTATATGCATCATTGGTAACTAGGTGTGCACTTGTTTTGTTTTTGTTTCTTTTTAAAAGAAATGCATATAATTATGCGCATAATCACCCCTTGAAGAGAGCTAGTATTATTTTACCAATCCACATGGTTGAATTTGGAACCTATCTCTTATAAAGTGTGTAACCTATATAGACGTATGTGCAAGCCCTGATGGTAATATTTTTACCGGCACGGCCATCCATTTTTAAAGGGTGCTATAAGGGCCTACGGTTTCTGTGGGACCGGAAAATTGATTCGGTGTGGCTAAAATTTGCGACTTTATTATTTGAAAATAGTTGTGTTCACGTTGTTACTTTGCTATACTTTAATTCTTTAATTCTTTAAATTGACTTACCCAGATAGTGAGGTGCACCGAATACAAGTCCAAGTAGAGTGCCGAGGTGCGCGGCAGTGATGTCAAACTCCTGGGTGAGATCGTCCAGGATGAGGGCGATGGATCTGATGATGCCATTTTCCAAGAAAGATACAAAGAACAAGCCAAAGAGAATGATCCAACGCTTCCTCCTTAACCTCAAGTTGTTTCCTGGTTCACCTGTTGATGTAACACGAGTTACTGCATTACAAGTATGATATCACCCACATCAACACGCACACAGACACACTCCCTCACCCTAACCCAGCACCATCACTTTTGCATACACAAAACACACGGAACGAACACACATAATCAACGCACATCTTACAAAGTTTGATCCGCCAGGTACAAGATAAAAATACTGCTGACGTTTTGGAAGTATTTAAGTGTATAGGCATGGGCGGAAATCCCAGGGGGGACAGGGGGTCGTGTCCTTCCTACTCAAAATAGTAGAGGGGACACAATATCAAATGTCCCCCTACTATTTTGGGTAATCTGTAGATAGCTAAGGTTGCGTCTATTTTGCACTTTTTGTTTTTACTTCACTTGAATTATTGGCCCCTTCTTCGCTTTGCCCCTTATTTTGTTATTTTTTTTACAATGATCAATTTCAAAACATTGCATTTACTCGGACGCGTATTGCAACCCTTCTGTTCCTGGCCAACATAGAAATGCCAAAATTCTAATCAAAATTGTGTTACCCATGTATACAACACTTATGGTTAGAATTTTGGCATAAAACAATCGTCAAGATCATACAATTCGATTTATATAAATACTGACAAGATATCTTGTAACACCCTTAACAAAAGCTGTGGTCACATTAACATTTGCAAAATATACCTGTTCGTCTGATAAATATCCTTTTCAGGTCTGGGTTGCACAATAAAAAACGCCGTTTGAAATTTTATACAACGATGAACTTTACAGATTAAGTTGTTAATTTTTTGAAGATTACATATAAAAATAAACTTTTGTTGTTAAAGATTAAAAACATTTTTGTAATTTGTTATACAACTACAGGACAATTCTCACACGACCTGCATAGCATAACATTTGATAGCGTTTTTAATGTGTCCTTCATCTTTTTGGCAAACTTATAAGCATATATGTTCATTGTCTAGACCTATTAATTGTGTTGAATAATGTCGATGAGAAATAACAACTCATGTTGGGCAATCTTTACCCAAAGATAGGCAATTCTAGTGACAACGACAGTTTTGGCAGTGACTACCCAAATATTTTATTGGCAGCAACCCCCCCCCCCCCATGTTGGATATGAATTGGTTAAGTCATTGACCAACCATTTAAGAGGGTATGAATATTGTAGAGTATAGTTATAGAAAAAAAATCATTCTACAAGCATAAAGTTGGCATATTGGATTAGTGTTGTATAATGCGTTATGTTTACACATCTCTGGGAATATATAATACTAGTATTGAAATCATGTCTTTATTGAATTCAACTACATGTTGACATACAGTTAAAAGTTAGTGATCCCCCACCAGAAAGTGAACATATCTAAGTGTTCAAGTTCTGTCATATTATAGTACTGTAATTAATTGGGAGGTCAGGTGGTAAAATAATCATATTCAATGAAGTTTGTTTCTCTGTACTCGCCCGACATTGTAGGGTTGTTGTCTACATTTAGCATGAAGGAGTGCATTTTGTGGTGGAGTTCACTAACTTTCAGCACCACAGTATATTAGGTCCATGGTTCTATTCTGAACGCATGGCAGGTCAACCACAAACATATAATACGTTAACATTAATCATATTCATTTAACACAGACACATATATCACATTCAAATATATAACACATTCCAAATGGTAATTTTGGAATGAGGTCAAGTATGATTGTGCATATCCTAAATGGTTATATTGCTCTGAATAGAGTGATCCATCCATATCGCTTGTCTCAACATATTTCATTATACCGTGCGTCCCAAAAAAAAACTATACACTTTTGAAATGGCTGCCAAGTAAAAAAATATATAGCACTTTAGGGGAAAAGACTTATAGATATGAAAAGCCAATAACGCTAACTTTCAAATGACACCAACAACTTGGAAAACTATTAATGCTTGAGCGAGCACTGCCCACTGAAACAAAGGGTATGAAAATTAGGGTGGGCTGGAAATTCCTGGAATTAGCCTTCCAATTTTTTTCACGATTTTTTGTTTGGTACCTTCAAAGTTAAGTGTTATTTGGTGAATTAAAGATCAGTTGTGATCGGTTTGTTGTTTGTAAAAAAATTAATGCGTTATTAAATCAAAATTTGATGCATGAGTGATCATGAATTGCAATTTTTAGTGCAGCATTTTGTCTTTATCATGTGGATCTCAACAATGTATTCATGACAGTCAGAAGAAGAGGGAGTATATGACTTAGGTAGGTGATGGGATAAAGGTCAACAGAACATTTAGCAACCCCTCCCTCCATCTCCCATCCCCCTCCCCCCCCCCAGCTTCTCACCACCTGAGAGACTAAGCACGGCTTGGCAGGAATTAGCCTTAGAACCATGACAGTTGTTTTGAGTGGTTAGTCCTTTGGAACTTGCTAAGCCAAATGAGTGAGATAAGTTTGGGTTTCTTAGGCAATTTTCATGAGTTACTAAATTGAAATTTAACATGAGTGAACAGGAATTGTAATTTTAGTGTAGCATATTCATTTTGTGGACCTCAGAAGTGTGTTCGTGAGAGTCAGAGTAATGTGATGGTACCTGTTACAAGCAAGAGGGTGAGATATGCTAACACTTGGTAAAAAGGACATTCCTCTTCTTTTTGTCCTTTTACAAATTAAAAGTCATATGTACCCTCCCCACTCCACCTCCATTTCCCAGCCACCCCCTCCCCCCCTCTCTCTCTCTCTGTCTCACTTCCTGGATTGTAGCCTATTCAAAACTTAATTGCCAAGTGACCGGTGCATGGCTGATGGTCATTTTTTTTATTGAATGATTACCAAGAAATTTAATTATTATGATGATTAATGAAATAATTTATTTTAAAAAAATGAATGTTTGATTGATCGCATTGCACATTGAATTAGTTGATTTACTGATAAATTGTTGATTAAAATTAATGATTGATAGGACAAAGTTGATGCCCCTATTCAGAATTAATCATTAAATCAACATTCTGCTCTTTCACCAGGAGGGGAGAGCGGGAAAGAGGGAGGGGGCTGAATGTTCTGTTGACCCTTATTCCATCAACCTACCTAGTCCTATCTCACCCCCTATTCTCCCGACTCCCCTTAACACATTGCTGAGATCCACATGATAAAGTTGAAATGCTGCCCAAAAAGTGTAATTTGTGTTCACTCATGCATTAAAGTTCAATTTAATAATTTATAAAATTTGCTTAAGTATCTAAAACTGGTCACGGTTGATCATTAATTTATCACAACGCCCTTAACTTTGCAAGTTCGAAAGGATTTGCCTCTCAAAAACTGACATAAATTGGAAGGCTAATTCCAGCTAGCCCACCCTAATTTCCATACCCTTTGTTTCAGTTGGCAGTGCTCGCTCAAGCATGAATAGTTTTCCAACTTTTTGGTGTCATTCGAAAGTTGACATTATTGGCTTTCCATATATGTAAGTCTTTTTCGCCAAAGTGCTATATATTCTTTATTTTGCAGCCATTTCAAAAGTGTATAGTTTTTTGGGACGCACTGTAGTTCACTAAAATGACCACGGTGTCATGCGATTTGTAGTTACGGTAAATAGAACCTACTAAACCAAATCAAATGATTTTCAATAGTCAAAGAATTAATAACTTGTGTCGTAGTTCAATGTGCAAATGATTATTTATAAAATGCATACGAATTATTTTTCAACTAACAAATGAATATAATTTTTTTTTGTTCGGAACAGATAAAAAGGAATACAGTAAATAGCATATACAAAACTAAGTCGTATAACATAATAACTCGACCGATAGCATAATTGAACACTGCTAATATAACAGTACCCTTCTTCCTTTGGCTCCTGCAAAATTACATAAAATAATGTACAGTATATAATAACCATAAACAAAATACCAAAAATTAAACACGAAGAAAATTAACATACACACACCGCGAACGCACGCGCGCGCAAACACACACCTACAAAAAAATATTATTATTTCAGGAAATATGTAAAATGTTTCGTATATCAGGGACTTATCCATAGATCATTTAAGAAAATGTTTGTTGTTGTTTTGGTGTGATTTAAGTAGGCCTTATTGTGTTGTATAAAGTGAGATCTTTGTCACTCCTTCATTGACAGTGATGACAAAAAAAGGGATGAGTGTTTTTTTTCCGAACCGAGTCCAACCAAATCACTGTTGGGTGTTTTTTTTTCTATCGAGATTTGGTAAAAAGAAAATTCCATGATTTATTACAGTAAATAAAACGAATCACATTTTTACAAACCAAAGTTGAACTTCGAAACAATTGGTCAAAATTTTGGGCAACAAGTGTTGGGTAAAATCTGTGACCAATTGTCGGTCGAAATCCGATTCAACTTTTGCTCATAACACCACACTTTTTTTCGATTGTTGGTTAACATCGAGTATTTTGCTCAGTTATTGAGCTAAACCATCACCAATGATTTAAATAACAGACCAGTCTTCCGATAAAATGCAAAAAGAAATGCATTTCAATTGTTTGATGATAGTATTCACTATTGTACTGAATTGTGTAACAAGAATATAAAAACAATATTTGTCATTGCATTATTATGGACATTCAATGTTTAAAGTATTTTGTTTCACGGAGAGTTTTTATTCAATATCAAATAATGATCATAATACATATCGGATTGATTAAACTTACCCATATCTGTAAACCCCTGAACACAGCCACCTCTTTTCTGAAACGAAACGATTAATAAAAAAAAGGGTATATATTGAGAACAGCTTTTGTTTGAACGCTGTCGCATCGGTTGAGAGGTTTTCAAAATAGAACACCGATACGCGGGGTGGCAACGGGCATTTTCATAGGAAAAGAGGGCCTCGAATGACGTCATTTACATTCTCAATTAAGCGAAAAAGAATACTTAACTGTATATAATGTGGTATTCATTTGTGTACATGACCACATCGGTCATTTTACTACGAAGTCGGGTTTTTTTAATGTAAGTTCAACACTATGGTGCTATAATACAACACCTTTGGATTTTAATTTTATATTCTTTGGTGTTAAAGGTCAAGCTTTTTCCCCTAAAAATGTTGATTTGAAATAGATAGAGAAAAAACTCAAACAAGCAAAAGGCTGAAAATTTCATCAAAATCGGATGTAATAGTCATGACATTTTGAAGTTTTGCTTATTTTTCACAACACGCTGCAGCGATATGCGCAACTCAGTGACATGCAAATGAGATCATCGATGATGTCCCACTCACTATGTATTTATTTTTTAAATTCTTTGAATTATACAGTACTTCATTTTTTTTTTATAAAGTTTTGACAATAGGGACCAACTTGGATGCATGTATATTAAACAATGTTAATTCCATATGTTCGGGGAGAAATTAATAATTGTTTCACTCGACAACGAGGAGAAAATCTTGAACATTCCATATTTCATATACGAAAGAAATATTCTCCTCATTAATTTTTGCATACCCACCAGGATATGTTGTTTTGTGAAATTAAGCCAAACTTTAAAATTGTCATTACTTTCTTATTTTACATCCAATTTTGATAAAATTTTCAGTGATATATGCTTGTTGGATTTTTTTTTCTTTTTATCAAATCAACTTTATGTTTGGGTGGACTAGTCCTTTAAGTTTAATCTCTAGGATGCAATTTCAACTCGTTGGTTTGTGGTCTTCTGTATCAGGGTCCCGTAACACAATGGTTACCGATTAATCATACACTTGATTTTTATGATTGATTGTATATTGCAGTCAATGGAATCAATCGAATAAAACGTTCTACGATCATTTCTAAGCTTCGTGTTACGGGCCCCCTGGTTTTGCAGTGTTCAGAGTTCGACGGACAAGCAATATTTTTGCAATTGTTACGATACTGCAACAAATAACAATTAGATTTTAAAATATGAAGTTTTAAATTTTCCTTTTTTTTATTACCGGAAATAATTATACATAAAATAAAACAAATAATGATCTTACATAAATCTCTTGAAGTGTCCGATGTAAAATCCCGAAGTGATGATGCTATATCCAAGTAATAATCCAAATGATAAAAATCCCAGTTGACTGGCGAAAATTCACAATGATGGCGATGATGAAACTGATGTTGAAGTCCGATGAATAATAAGAGTCACTGCAACGAGTTGAAATGTCCGTGAAGACGATGTTGATGATGATTAACAGTCAATTTCAGCAATCCATGGGTTGAAGCATGTTCATTGAACAGGTTGATGATGTTGATGATCTCGATGAGAACTGATAATTTCTCTCTCAAAATAACTGCAAACAGTTCATTGATGCATAAACTGCTCTGATCTGATCTGGTGAAGTGATCTCCTGCTCTCATATGATGTGATCTCCTGCTCTCATATGATGTGTTACAAGTGATCTAATATGATGTGATGATCTCCTGCTCTCATATGATGTGATGGTGTGATGATAATCTTGAAGAATCCGCCAGCTTTATATAGTTTGCAGCTATTCTTCTAGAACTCACTATTAAGGAAGGTTCTAGCATTTTCTTTAAAAAAACTTTCTCCTTTCAGGAGCAGTCAAATTCCAGAACACTCTTGAATGACCTCATTGAAATCAAGAGTGTCAATAGCATAGCTAAGCCTATTGTTCCTAATCTCTATTCAGAAATAACAATACAACTCCTTGGCCTTTTAAATAGGCAAGGCCTGCATAATAAAAAGACATTCTTGAATGTTCTTTACAATTCTTGGCTATCCTTAAAGGGAAATAACTAATAGATGAATGTAATTGCTTTTAAAATTCTTTTACAATTATTCTTATATATAACACCTCCCCCACCGGAGAAAAGAAAGCTTTACCGTAGTAAAGGTTTCTTTAAGATTACTTTTTCTTTTAACTGTTCAAAGTCATCTTGATAAATCATTTACATTTATCGTGTACAAAAATATAGTACTTAACGAACATGTTAAAATAAATGAACATCAAAGATGTTTTCTTCAAATGACACACTTGGTCAAAATCATGAATAATTTCACTTTTTATACTCTTGAAAGAGCATCAGCAATTACATTATTCTTTCCCTTTATGTGTACAATTTTCAAAGGGAATGGTTGGAGCATTAGGCTCCATCTGTACAGTCTTTGATTCTTTGTTTTGAATTTCTCCAAAAACACAAGAGGATTGTGGTCTGTATAGACTGTAATCTCTCCATTGGTTAGATACACCTCAAACTGCTGAAGGGCTAGTACGAGACTCAGGGCCTCTTTTTCAATAGTTGAGTACTTCTTCTGAAATTGATTGAGTTTCTTAGAGAAGTAGCACACTGGTTTTTCGATGCCTTTTTCATCTTCTTGGAGCAATACTGCTCCTACTCCAACATCACATGCATCAATTGCTACTTTGAATGGCTTTGTGAAGTTTGGAGCTGCCAAAATAGGCTCATTCACCAAAATGGCCTTTAATTTCTCAAATGATCTTTGACATTCGTCAGACCAAACATACTTCACTTTTGCCTTCAGCAGGTTTGTCAGAGGACTAACCACAGTACTGTAATTTGGAACAAATTTCCTGTAGAAGCCGCTCATACCTAAGAATCTGAGCAATTCTTTCTTAGTTGTGGGAATTGGGAAGTCTAAGATAGCTTGTATCTTGGCTTCTCTTGGTAGCACTTGCCCTTGACCAACCACATGACCAAGATATGTGACCTTTGCCTTGGCAAATTCACTCTTCATCAGATTCACTACTAGATTGGCTTTGTCCAGCCTGTCAAACAGTGCTCTCAAATGATTCAGATGATCATTCCAAGTATCACTGTATACTAGGATGTCGTCTATGTATACGACACAATTGTCAAGTCCGGCAATCACTTGATTTGTCAACCTTTGGAAGGTTGCTGGGGCATTTTCCATTCCAAAAGGCATGACTTTGCATTGAAACAAGCCTTCAGGTGTGACAAAGGCTGATATCTCTTTGGCTCGGTCAGTCAGTGGCACTTGCCAATATCCTTTAAGCAAGTCTATCTTTGTGATATAGGCAGAATTTCCAACCCTATCAATACAATCTTCTAACCTAGGAATTGGATACGAGTCAGTCTTAGTTACTGCATTTACCTTTCGGTAATCAATGCAAAATATCTGAGAGCCGTCTGGCTTTGGAACCATTACAATGGGAGAACTCCAACTACTCTGACTCGGTTCGATTATGTCATTATCTAACATAAACTGTATTTCCTTATTCACCATTTCCAACTTGCTTGGATTGAGCCTATAAGGATTCTGTTTGATAGGTCTTACATCACCTACGTCTACATCATGTACAGTTAAAGGTGTACGACCTGGTTTGTCTTTACATACATTCTCATATTCTCTTAACAGGCCAGATATATCATTTCTCTGATCTTCAGGCAGGTGTTTTAATGCCTCATCCATATTTCCTAACATCTCTGAGTTAGACAACTTTACACCACATGGTTCGTTCTTAGATACATCTGTATAAGACAATTCATTATCTGTCTTTCCATGGTATTCTTCTTCATGAACATCTACATGTTTTTCTTCTTCTTTGACCTGTGTTGTACCTATTGGCTGACTAGCCTCTCGCTCAAAGTATTCTTTTAACATGTTTACATGACAAACTCTTTGAGACTTTCTTCGATCAGGGGTACTGATCACATAGTTGACATCATTCAATTTCTTTTTGACTATGTAGGGACCACTAAACCTAGCTTTCAAGGGCTCACCTTGCAAAGGCAACAACACTAATACTTTGTCTCCAGGCTTGAAACTTCGCTCTTTTGCATTTTTGTCAGCATGAGCTTTCATTTTTCCCTGCGACTCTTTCAAGTGTTCCTTAGCCACATCACAAGCTTTTGAGAGCCTTTCTCTAAACTTTGACACATAGTCTAGAAGGTTTACATCATCATCCTGAACCATAAACCTCTCTTTGATAAGCTTTAGAGGACCCCTAACCTCATGACCATAGACCAATTCAAATGGACTGAAACCTGTGGACTCATTCGGGGAATCCCTAGTTGCAAACAGTAGGAATGAGATCCCTTTATCCCAGTCATCGGGATAGTCTTCACAATAAGCCCTAATCATGGTCTTCAAAGTCTGATGATAGCGTTCTAACGCTCCTTGGGACTGTGGGTGATAAGCAGAAGACTTAATCTGCTTTATTCCCAACTCCTTCATAACTTGCTGAAATATTCCTGACATGAAATTTGACCCTTGATCAGATTGAATTTCCTTCGGCAGACCGTACCTAGTGAAAAACTGCACTAACGCCTGCACCACTGTCTTTGCAGTGATACTCCTCAAAGGTATCGCCTCTGGAAACCGTGTAGACAAGTCCATAATCGTCAGGAGAAATCTGTGACCCGACCTCGTTCTGGGTAAGGGTCCGACACAATCAACAAGAACCCTAGTAAAAGGTTCATCAAATGCAGGAATGGGTATCAATGGAGCAGGCTTGATAGAAGGCTGTGCCTTACCAATAATCTGACATGTGTGACATGTCTTACAGAAATGCACAACATCTTTGTGCATCTTAGGCCAATAAAAATGCCTCATAATTCTATCTTCTGTCTTCCGAATACCGACATGACCTGCCATAGGTAACTCATGAGCCATTTTCAGAATATCTGTGCGGTAACAAGGAGGAACTACAACCTGGTGAATTATACACCAATCTTCATCAGCTGGTCTCCGGGGAGGTCTCCATTTCCTCATCAAAATGTCATCTTTGACATAAAAGCACTCAGGAACCTTATCAGCCTCAGCCTCAGAACATGCTTTCTGTGACAAGCTTTTTAATTCTGGGTCTGCCTGTTGTGCCTGTACAAGGGAGGATTTACTAAACAAACTACCATTGTTAGCAACAGAGCCTTCAACACTATCCCCATTCAAATCCTTGAAAAAGGTTTCAGCTAACCAGACATCAGTACTCTCCTCTACATCAGCAGATTCCGCATCATCCTTTTCAGCTCTACGAGTCTGAGACCTAGTAACAACACAATCCGAGAAAATCCCTGGAAAATCTTCCTGCAACAATTCAGTTTCAGCTACCTCAACGGGCTTTTCCGAAACCACTGGAGATGCAACAACTTTGTCTCCAGCCAAGTCGTTACCTAACAAGAAATCAACACATTTCATGGGTAATTCTGGAACGACACCAACAGTCACAGGACCACTAACTAGGTCACACTTTAAGTCGACCTTATGCAAAGGAACCGACATGAAATTTGGGCCAATACCTTGAACTAAGACGTTGGCATTCTCTGAACTCTCCGGAGGAAGAGCCGAATCCCCTGGCACTATCAGGGACTGTGCAGCCCCTGTATCCCTAAGGATCACCACTGACCTACCAGCAGCACCAGTCGAACAAGGGGATACTTCACCATCATGCAAAAAACTTCTAAAAGTTTCATCAACCTGTTTGACTTTATCAGCAAATACCAGAGAAACACTCTCAACATCTTGATTGGGCTCTGATGGAACAAACTCCATCGAGGGAACACTTGTTTGCTTGACAAAACCCATGTCTTTCTTAGTTTTGGTTGGCATTCCAACCAATTTCCAACATGATTCTTTCAAATGTCCCGATTTATGACAATGAGTACAAATTTTGGAACTACGACTCTCAGACCTTTTGGTTGATTCTGTGCCCCCACTAGCCTGATTCTTATTAGCGTCTTTATCCTTGCTTGCATATTTTCCCTCACTAGGTTTATTGTGGGATTCAAATGACCCTTTTCCTTTCTTTTTCCAATAATTCTTGAAAGGAGGCCTATCTCCACTACCTCTATGTGTGACCTCAAATTCATCAGCTACTATGGCTGCTTTACTGACTTCAGTAACTCTATGGTCATCTAAGTGAGATTTAATGCCAAAAGGAAGACTCTTTTTGAATTCTTCTAGGAGGACAACTTCCCTAAGGTGAACAAAATCTTTGTCAACTTTCAGTGATCTGTACCACTTATCGAACATCATTTCTTGTTCCCTAGCAAATTCAACATAAGTCTGGCCTGATTGTCTTTGCATGTTCCTAAATTTATGTCTGTACGCTTCTGGTACCAACTCATATGCATTGAGAATTGTTTCTTTTACTGTAGCATAGTCACATGATTGCGTTTCAGAGAGCGAAGAATAGACTTTTGCAGCCTTTCCAACAAAAACACTTTGAAGGAGAAGAGTCCAGTATTCCTCGGGCCAATTCAGTCTCTTGGCCACTTTTTCAAATGACACAAAATATGTATCAACTCCCTCTTCATCAAATTTTGGCACAAGGCGAATGTTTTTCGCCACATCAAAGCCTTGGGGAGATTTATCTTTGGCAGAGTTAGTATTTGCATGGGCTAACTCCATTTCTTTCAACTTTAACTGGTACTCCAATCTCATTTTCTCCATTTCAATGTTTTCTCTCATTTTCATTTCCTCCTTTTCAAGGTTTTCTTTCATTTTCATTTCCATCTCAAACTTTGCCAGTTGAATCTGAGCATCATCTGAAACAGTAACAGAAGTTTCAGACTCCTCTGTAAGCTTCATGTGACTAGCTAACAAGTCAATTATCTCTGCCTTCTTTAATCCTGGGGCTAGAGATACACCCAAATGATCACAAACTGTTATCAAATCATCTTTCTTCAGTGACTTCAAATGATCATATGACAATTCTGTCATTGCAAGAAATTCTTCAACATCAAATGTAGCCATAGTGAATATACACAAATACAAGCAAGTAATAACACAGTACAGTATATTCTAGAACTTTCCAAAATGTTTCCAATTCAAATTGGCTTTTGTTTCAAATTGACTTTCGTCTCAAATTGGCTTTCGTTTCAGATTGCCTTGGCTTATACAAATTTGGTTTTCGTTTCCAATTGCCTTGGCTTGTACAAATTTGGTTTTCGTTTCCAATTGCCTTGGCTTGTACAAATTTGGTTTTCGTTTCCCGGACAAGCCCCCAAAATTATTTGTTACGATACTGCAACAAATAACAATTAGATTTTAAAATATGAAGTTTTAAATTTTCCTTTTTTTTATTACAGGAAATAATTATACATAAAATAAAACAAATAATGATCTTACATAAATCTCTTGAAGTGTCCGATGTAAAATCCCGAAGTGATGATGCTATATCCAAGTAATAATCCAAATGATAAAAATCCCAGTTGACTGGCGAAAATTCACAATGATGGCGATGATGAAACTGATGTTGAAGTCCGATGAATAATAAGAGTCACTGCAACGAGTTGAAATGTCCGTGAAGACGATGTTGATGATGATTAACAGTCAATTTCAGCAATCCATGGGTTGAAGCATGTTCATTGAACAGGTTGATGATGTTGATGATCTCGATGAGAACTGATAATTTCTCTCTCAAAATAACTGCAAACAGTTCATTGATGCATAAACTGCTCTGATCTGATCTGGTGAAGTGATCTCCTGCTCTCATATGATGTGATCTCCTGCTCTCATATGATGTGATGAACAAGTGATCTAATATGATGTGATGATCACGTGCTCTCATATGATGTGATGGTGTGATGATAATCTTGAAGAATCCGCCAGCTTTATATAGTTTGCAGCTATTCTTCTAGAACTCACTATTAAGGAAGGTTCTAGCATTTTCTTTAAAAAAACTTTCTCCTTTCAGGAGCAGTCAAATTCCAGAACACTCTTGAATGACCTCATTGAAATCAAGAGTGTCAATAGCATAGCTAAGCCTATTGTTCCTAATCTCTATTCAGAAATAACAATACAACTCCTTGGCCTTTTAAATAGGCAAGGCCTGCATAATAAAAAGACATTCTTGAATGTTCTTTACAATTCTTGGCTATCCTTAAAGGGAAATAACTAATAGATGAATGTAATTGCTTTTGAAATTCTTTTACAATTATTCTTATATGTAACACAATACTCTTATTCTTTCTTTACGTTACCTCCTCCTGTTTAATTGTCCTATTTATGAACTCAAATTTCTCAGTACTGGTATGAAATTGAAAAAAAACGAGCGTATACCGGAATAAATCGAAATAGAATGTAAGATTTACTGAGAAATGTAAATTTCCTCGTTATTTTTCCATCTGCTTGCAAATGGCAGGGGAAGGGTGGACTCAAAAGCGATCGGTCCATGTTAAATTGGAACGTTTTCAGTGGATTAAGAACCGATCGAATTCACCGTTTTGTCAGTGGTAAGAAGAGGTCATTCGTGTATGAAGGCGTTAGATGACAGTGATGTTGTTGTTGATGATGATGATAATTAATGAGGATGATGATGATGATGTAGATGATGGTGATGGTAATGATGGTGATCATGATTGCCGATGCCATGATGATGATGATGGTAGCAGTGTTTTTTTTTTCTTAAATCATATTTATTTCTTCCTCATATCACATGTAAAAAAAATATATATAACATGACATCATTAAAACTTGATTGTTTCACGTTTACACATAAACATTTTAACATGGTAAGAAAAGGAATATATATGAATTTCAAATGTAAACTTAGAATTAATCTGCTCACATTTCTTTAACAACTTATAATCATGATAGTGGGACGATATCAATGATGAATATAATAATCATTAACTAATATTGTTCGAAATGAAGGGTCATATTTTTTTTTAATGTGGTCCCTTCCGCGGGCACCGCTTAACTTGATTCAGATTCAGATTTAGATTTATTTCCAACAGAAATGACATAAATATTGATACAAATCATTTTTCATACATCATAACAAATATTTACGATATAAAACATCAATGATAATTAACTTATAAAGATATAATTATACATTTTGTATACCATCTCATATTGAATCCATTACATCCAGTCCTCGCCGGAGAAACATTTTATAGACAGATTATAATATATAATGCAGATAGAAGAAATGTGTCTGTGGAAATGGGAGATTCACTCAAAAGCATAGCTTGTATAATGTGAACCTCCCTCAAGGAAGAGAAAAGAGGAGAGGGGGGGGGGGGGGGGGGGAGACGCAATATGGAGATTTACAGAATAGATTAAACAGAACAGGATAACCAACAGAACCATTCTCAACCATCTCTTTCCTTAAAACCATATGCCAACCTGTTCACGAAATGCAAGTATTATAACAGCTGAAAATTAAATCAGTATTTTGGTGAGGAAACTAATATAAAATAATACCATAGGACAACACATTAAACATTAAACAGAAACCTTAGAAATCAGTTGCATGAAACCATCGGTATAGGCCTATTCATCTTTCTTTTTAGTACTGAATGCGGAAAATCCGTACTACTTGGCAGTTCTTTTTCTAAATCATGCAAGATTGATTGGTAATTGGTTTAATTAATAACTTTGACATTTATGCTTTAGCCTCATCTGTTGTTAGATATATTTCAGTGTTAATGTTTCTTTTGCAATTAACAAATTGCAAATTGATTATGGGCTAGTTTTGGCCAATGAATGTATACTTTAAAAATAAAAAAAACAAAAAAAAACAAGTGAACACCTAATTACCAATAATGCATATAGCATTTCCATTTATTTGAAAGCAGGATAAAAGAGCATTGTAGATTAAATGCCTTGCTCACGGGCATAGGTGCCGCGGCCGGGGATCGAACTCCGGACTTTCCATGTATAGCCAGGCGCCTTAGACCACTGTCTCGGCCCCGGCACCTCCACTACGACACTAGGCTATTTCTGCTTTAGCGCCATCTGCCGTTGTATATTTTATAATGTCAAGTAGCAGAAGACATTTCAGGCTAGAAAACAACGTTTGAGTAAAACTCGTCGAACACGGGGCAAAACGTAACAAGAAATTTTGAGCGACAGACTGTTCGATGTAACCGATCGATTCATCGAAAAATTATATCGAACACACTAACTTTTGCCAATAGCATTGTTTGTATAATTACAATCATGTACGGCGCGCAAAGGCACCTTCACTTAGTTTAAAACAGGTGTGTCTGAAATTGTTTTCTTGTTGACCCCTTGTCCAATCCAAAAGTTCCAATCGGAGGTCTGAATGTGTCCTATCAAATATCGGGGGTCTGAATGTTTGTGAGGATATCTTCATAATTTCATCTAGCATAATCTGGACGAAGTATTTGGATTTATACTAGGGATTTTATGGACATCGGTTTGCTTGAAATATGAGCTGGTCGGATCGGAAGGAACACCGGCTGTACCACCTTGCGAGGAAGTGGGACGAAAAATGGAGTGACCAGCTGGGAAGTTTTGGACTGGCATGCCTGGAAGATTATGATTCGGATTCAGATATCTCTCTCGAAATTGAAACGGTGAGTAGGTCTATCTATATACTCTTTCAGTTAGTTGCAATTTTTATGTCGATGACAATATGATCAGATCAGATGCGAGTGGATTAAGGTATGGTTCTCTGTATGTGACGACGGCGGATGATGTCGGGTTCCATATAGTGGAACGCAACATCCCCGGAACTCTTCCGGTCTTCGCTGTTGATATTCCCGACCTTTCGTTTGAGGACGCGGACGCTAATTTACAACGGTAGTTGATTTTGGAAGAGACTTTTTGGGCCCGTCGTAAAACTCTAGCCGGCAATGCAAATTGTGTGACATGAGATTTTTTTTTCGTTTCGCATCTGCGACGGAAACGTTCAATATGCGTTTCGTGTGCAAAATTCTGGTTGCTACTATGGTAACAGCGAAATATCCGATTGAGGACGACTTTCCAAAGCCACATTTGATTCCTCCTAGAGCTCGAGAGGCCGCCCGGGGGCCCACTTCCATTGATTAGTGGATACCAAGAGCAACCACGCGTAAAAGGGGACAGAGTGGGCAAGTACATTACGTATAGACCTATGTAGCGTTATAAGGGTGTCAAAACGATGTTTAAAATGCTGAAAAAGGGATACTGACATATCCAATACTTGTAGGGTGTCACAATCCAAATACTAATTAAGAGATGCATTTTCATAATATGAAAAAGACTTACTTCCATTGTTTAGGGTGCTTTTCGAAACTCCATTGTCGCGCATGGTATCCACTCATCAATGGAAGTGGTCCCCCCGGAATTTGAATCTAATCCCCATTTCTGCATAAAACATAATGCCCCTCACATCGTGTGCTCGAGGCATATCGTTTGTGTAGAAGGCGTACACAATAGAACAAAGAAACCCGTTAGCTCAAACCATGGACCCTATAGGGTCCGTGCTTAAACGTATTGTACATGTATATGCTGTGTACAGAAATGGTTTTGGCTAGAGAGGTTGATCTGACCCATAAAATCAATTGCCAGTGATCCACCAATAATCCACATTAAATGCAATATCGATTCGATGCAGTGTAATGATCTATATCTAAGCGTTCATTCAGTAAGTTTTTCCTCCTTCAATATGTACTCGATCTGTTTGAAAAACCACTTTCTTATCCATGTCATAATCTATTTTAGGTCCTACATTTCGAATATCTCCAGCCATCAGTCATAATATACATGTATGTATAGTGCGGGTGTCGCGGGAAAGGATTTTGCACACGAAAAGCAGATCTGTAGGGCCTGTAACCCCCCTGTAACACAAAGTTTAGCATTGATCGTACAGCAGTTTTCTACGTTTGATTCTATTGACTATAATGTACAATCAATCTTAAAAATCAAGTGTATGATTAAGCGATAACTTTTGTGTAAGGGGACCCCAAAATTAGCGTCGGTGAAGATTGCGAAAGGTCCCAATTGGCCGGCCAGGACCGTACCACCAGTAGATCTCGTTTTGCTTCTGCCGGCAGACAAATTACCGGCATGGGCAATGCAAAGTAAGGCCTTCTCTGCCTTTCCCACATGTTTATGCTTTGTAAATACAGTCCAACCTGAAGGCCACCCATTGACACTGATTGTTGACAGGTAAAACGTTAGACCCTATACTATAGACAGCTTCCATCACATGACATTATAGGTAGATCTATGTTACTTGTTAGGCCTGATTTTTTTTCTTAAAATTTAGGAGACAATTTGTTGGCGCTCATTGTAGAGACCAGTGGTCAATACCCGGGGGGGGGGGGGGGGGGGGGGGTCACTCAGTATATAATGCATAGTGGGTATGTGCTGCGGAGGGGACCTCCATTTTTACGTCCAAATTTCCGTTCCAAGGCATAGCATTTTTATCTTATTGAGAAAAAAACACAAAGAAAGCCGCTCCAAGGCATAGCATTTTGTTCTTATCGAGAAAAAAGAAGAAAGAAATCCGCTCCAAAGCTTCGCATATTTTTCGTTACCCCGTTCCGGTCGCATTGATCTGCTGCAATTTTGGTGAAAAGCGGCCGCCGAGCGCTGTCCGACCATCGTCTCTGCGTGAGCGCACCCGGCAGAGGCCGAGCTATAGCTGCATCCTGCACGCATGCCCGTTCCATAGGGGTGCATACATGTACGCACGTACTCACACGTTGGTGACCCGTTCCAAGGACCCCCGTTTTCACAAATTTGTAGTTCCGAAGCCCGTTCCGAGGACCCTCCTTTTTACAATAAGCCCGCTCCAAGGCCCCTGTGTTTTGTCTCTCCCGCGGCACACCCCTGCCACTTTTTTGGTCGAGTGCCCCCCCCCCCCCCGGGTCAATAAGGCTGTTCTCACTATGCTCCTAAAACTAGTTTAGTGGAAACTAGTTTAACGTGTAGTGAGAACGGTCGAAGCAGTCTTAGAAGCGATCTTTTAAACCAGTTTGGAAAACCACCTCGAGATGTAGTTTTCAAGATTGCTTTGCCTCGTTGAGCTGGTTTTAGCCTAAGTGAGGACACAACCGTTCCTCGGGAAGCGATCTTCGCACATTTTGAGCACGCTACTCCACATGACAGGTGTAGAATGACCATACTGAGGTTTCGAATTTCACGCAAAACGTGTCACCCCACTGAGAGCGTTTCCATAACAACAAGAGCGCTCTACGTGAAATGATTTTGAAAACCACTTTCGTGTGATCAAGTGGGAACACCAGCAAAGTGATCTTCCAAACTGGTTTCCTGAATCGGCTTCCAGTAAACTAGTTTTAGAAAGCGTAATGAGAACGGCCTCTAAGACAGGTTTCTGTTTGACTTATTGTGACCATTCACAGATCGGGGTATCTTATGTCATCAGTGATAACTGAATGAGAGAAAAAAAGAGATTAACAGAAGGTGCAAGAATGGAGAGAGAAATTGAGAAACATGAGGGATAAAGGAGACAGAGAAAAGGGGTTGGTAAGAAGGAAAGGAGTGGGGGGTGCAGGGAGAGAGAGACAGAGGGGGAGAGATGAAGGAGAATTTGAGACAGCAAGCAAGTAACATAGTAGGCTGAAATAGAGACTAGAAAAAACTTAAAAGGGACAACTATTAATAAACTTTGAGTGGAAAAAAGAGAGATGAAAAAGTGATTTGTCATGGCCCAGTGAACTGGATAATCTACATGTAGGTCTCTGAGGAATGACCTCTTTTGAAACAGTCTTGGATAAAATAAACCAACTTTGCTCTGCCTTTTGTCATATAAAGATGAATGGAAGCTCTTTTGGGGCAGATCACTGTTTCCCTTCTCTATGTTGAAAATATTTTGTTTGATTATTAAAAGTCAACATTTTCATTTCCTCAGAATATAGGGGGTCAGTCAAATATATTGTTTTACACAGTGACCAAAAACGCGTTTAAAGGGGTGTTTTTTTTTTTTAAGTTTTAGACGTGGACCGCACATGCACTCGTTAAGGGTAACAAAAACACCAATTTTTTTTTAAAAAGGGGTAGTTTTGAAGAACTGGTCAATGGTCAGTCGCAGGGTCAATCGTATTTAGGTTTTTTCCAAAGCTTTATTTAAGACTAGATCTAGCCAAATTTGTTTAGGGTATGTTTTTCCCCCGGAGTCATATTCTGGCGAAAACTTGTTGAGGGCCAAAATGTGTAAATAAAGTCTGCTAAAGAACTTGTTTAGGGGGGTTATTTGGCACACAGAGATAAACTTGTTTAGGGGGTGTTTGGAAATAATTTGGGCATGCGTGTGTACAGCAATACATTTGACTCCAAACCCCCCACCTCCCCCCCCCCCCCGAGAATATACACAAGTCATGCTCACTCCAGCAAGGACTGGATGTAATGGATTCAGAATGAGATGGTACAGGTCTCACGGGCCTAATTACTAGTGGTAGGCCATAGATATTCATTCGAGCCAACCCATTGCTATTTTTTTTATTTTGATATGGCTGATTGACAAAGTGTATGCATATGGTTGTCCATCTAACACTGATTCTATTTTTGGTAATTACTGAACTTCCTTTTCCCTAATTGGGAAGAAATATCACCAATTTTGGACTATATTATGACTGGCGGAAGGATTAGGGCTATTTTGCTGTTTGAGTTGATGAATCTGCTCCCCCCGACGGTGTCTTCAAACACGCCAATTTATTTTTAAAATGAGCCGGTCGAGGGACCCTTTTCTGGTCAGATATGGATTGCCAGATATAAATCCTATCCACTGGTAGTAAACATTCGACCCCCGAATTTCATCCTTATTTTTTATGAATTTTTTAAAGTGCCAATTTAACACATGAGTCTATGGGGAATGAATTAGGCCTGTGAGACCTACAGGTCTCACGGGCCTAATTACTAGTGGTAGGCCATAGATATTCATTCGAGCCAACCCATTGCTATTTTTTTTATTTTGATATGGCTGATTGACAAAGTGTATGCATATGATTGTCCATCTAACACTGATTCTATTTTTGGTAATTACTGAACTTCCTTTTCCCTAATTGGGAAGAAATATCACCAATTTTGGACTATATTATGACTGGCGGAAGGATTAGGGCTATTTTGCTGTTTGAGTTGATGAATCTGCTCCCCCCGACGGTGTCTTCAAACACGCCAATTTATTTTTAAAATGAGCCGGTCGAGGGACCCTTTTCTGGTCAGATATGGATTGCCAGATATAAATCCTATCCACTGGTAGTAAACATTCGACCCCGAATTTCATCCTTATTTTTTATGAATTTTTTAAAGTGCCAATTTAACACATGAGTCTATGGGGAATGAATTAGGCCTGTGAGACCTATACAGTACAGCCTTGATGTATGAAGGGGGAGATAATTGGTCATGTGTGTTTAGTTCTGTATGATAACCATGGAAGTATCATGGTTAGGGGAGATGTGAGGTTTAGAGAAGATTAAGGAGGGAGAAAAGAGAGAATGAGAGTGGAGAAGATGAAAATGAAAATAGCAAGAGAGGGAGATGGAGAGAGAGATGGGGGGTAGGCAGAAATAGAGAGAGAGAAAAAAGAGAGGAAAAGTTGGTAAATGGCAAAGAGATAGGCCAACACTATCATAGTAAGAATGAAGGTGTATTTGAGTGAATGTATGTATATGGGAAGGAGAGCAACAGAGAAAGATACACTTTAAAAAAAGAAAATTTATGTATTGCTAGCTTGTTTTGATTGAGTAAATCTAACTCAATTAGGCAAAGATGATCATTACTTATAAATTATTGTTGAATGTACTTATATATTTTTCAATTAACGCGTATTTAAATAATGCATGAATATTCATTAGACATGTTAGAGCAAGTTAATGTTTTTTTTTTAATAACTGTTATATCTATTTTGTGTTTGAATTTTTTTGGATAAGGGTGTGCTAACTATTTTATTCTTTTGTTAAATCAAAGAAAGAGCAACATTAAATAGTCATTTAGCAGAAAATTTCAGATGTCATTTTAGTTTATCGGAAAATGCTTATATTATTCTCACTGTTTTATTTGTAATCTGATCACGTATAAATATTAATGTGAGTACCTATACATGTAACAGGTAAGTGAAAATGCACAAAGTCTAAAATTTTGATAAAAGATGTTCAAGATGAAAATGATGCCACTAAAAGTGGGACAATGGGGGAGCGGACTTTCTAATAACAAAAATCCACTCCCCCATTTTATTTATTTTTCTTCAAACATTTTAGTGATTGTTTTACTAAATTGAATTAAGTTATCGTAACTTAATTTTCTTGAATGCAATGGATGCAAAGAAAGTATGTAAATTTTACTTAAAACTGCCAAACTCATAAATTCTTGAAAAAATTCAGGCAATTTGTTGAAACAATTTTATTGAGTAATTTTCAACCAATTTTTTTTTACAGTGTAGAGAGAGAAAGAAATGACAATGAAAAGGACAGGAGAAAGAGAGAAGAAAACTTGATAAGGGTATGCCTACTGCCATTGAAAACAGCTTCCCATTTATATAGTCTACCTAATGGATATTATGAAGAGTAGATTGTAGGACAAATCTAGGCATTGGACAAAGAGCATAATTATGAAGTTTTGGATTGCTAATGTTAATGTAACATTTTAAGATGATGATTATCATTCTACTTTGAATCAATTATCATCACAAATATTATCCCCACATACATGTAGATCCACAGAACAGCAGAAAAAAAAACTTTTAAAAGAGTCCCTGAAGATACTAATCTATTATTAATAGGAGGTCATCAAATCAATCGAAGTCAAGATGTAAGGTTTCTGGGAGTTGTAGTTGATGATCACTTATGGAAAAATCACCTCAGTTATGTTTTGTAGTACTAAGGTATCAAGGACACCGTTCTCACTACCTTCCCAAAACTAGTTTAGTAGAAACTGAAACTAGTTTAACGTGTAGTGAGAACGGTCGAAGCGATCTTCCAAATCGGTTCAGAAGACCACCTCTCGCTGTAGTTTTCAAGATCGCTTTGCCTCGTTAAACTGGTTTTAGCGTAAGTGAGGACACAACCGTTCTTCGTGAAGCAATCTTTGCACAATTTGAGCGCGCTACTCCACACGACAGGTGTAGAATGCCTACCCCGCGGTTTCAAATTTCACGTGAAAAGTGTCAACCCATTGAGAGCGTTTCCATAGCTGATAGCAACAAGATTGCTTTAAGTGAAGTGATTTTGAAAACCACTTTCGTGTGATCAAGTACATATAGGAATGCTAGCAAAGCAAGAGAAGGTTTATTGTACATATGAACCCCCCCCCCAAAAAAAAAGAGAAAATAATTGATAATGAAAATTAGAAAATGCAAAATTTTGAAAATTTGAAGTTCTAATCATTCTTATAAAAAGGGAAACTGATTTCAAAGGAGCCCACAAGGGCTGGTGCTCTTTTATATGATTTGGATGCTGTTAATATTAAAGTATATAATGATATTCGTGCCAAATGTTTTCCATTGTTATTATATTTTCAAACATTGTTTCATAGAAATATATAAATATAAAATCTATGATTTATATTACATTTTCTTTCATGATATGTCGCAACTGAACAAAAAAGTGTAATCTGGAATGTTTGTGCTGAGAAGTAACTAGCACAAATATCAAATGTTTTTATTAAGTTTTTAATTTGGATTTTTGTCTCACCTACATAGCAGAGTGAGACTATAGGTGCGGCTTTTCCGACGGCGGCGTCGGCGTCAACATCAAATCTTAACCTAAGGTTAAGTTCTTGAAATGACATCATAACTTAGAAAGTATATGGACCTAGTTCATGAAACTTAGCCGTAAGGTTAATCAAGTATTACTGAACATCCTAGTAGAGTTTCATGTCAAATGATCAAGGACAAAGGGCATTTAGGGTCAATGAACTTAGACCATGTTGGGGGAATCAACATCAAAATTTTAACCTGAGGTTAAGTTTTTGAAATGTCATCATAACTTAGAAAATATATGGACCTAGTTCATTAAACATGGACATAAGGTTAATCAAGTATCACCAAACATCCTGCATGAGTTTCACGTCACATGACCAAGGTCAAAGGTCATTTAGGGTCAGTGAACTTTGGCCGATTTGGGCGTATCTGTTGAATTACCGTCATAAATTTAAAAGTTTTTGAATCTGATTCATGAAACTTGGACATAATAGTAATCAAGTATCACTGAACATCCTGTGCAAGTTTCAGGTCACACGATCATCGTCAAAGGTCATTTAGGGTCAATGAACTTTGGCCGAATTGGGGGTATTTGTTGAATTACCATCATAACTTTGAAAGTATGTCGGTCTAGTTCATAAGACTTGGACATAAGAGTAATCAGTTATCACTGAACATCCTGTGTGCATTTTAGGTCACATGACCAAGGTCAAAGGTCAATGAACTTTGGCCATAATGGGGATATCTGTTGAATTACCATCATAACTTTGCAAGTTTATTGATCTGACTTTTGAAACTTGGACATAAGAGTAATCAAGTATCACTGAATATCCTGTTTCAAGGTCAAAGGTCATGTGAGGTCAATGAATTTTGGCCACATTGGGGGTAATTGTTGAATTACTATCCTATTTCTGTAAGTTTATTGGTCTAGTTCATAAAACGTGGAAATAAGAGTAACCAAGTATCACTAAACATCTTGTGCGAGTTATAGTAGTTTTCAAAGTCAGCACTGCTGCTATGTTGAATCGCGTGATGCAGGTGAGACGGCCAGAGGCATTCCACTTGTTAGAAATTATGAAGATTTCAGGGGAGAAAATGACATTAATATTTTTCAGCTCCTGATGACAAAGCAATGTGATGAAGGGGCATGACATACTCATTTGTTTGATATCAAATTCGTCATGACAGCACAAATATTTTATAGGATACAGTAAATTTATGTTTGGCAAGTGTCAAATTTTCTATGAATTTCCCAGGTGGGATAACCCTGCTTTTTTGCAGGGCCAAATAATCCCGTACTATAGGTGGGGTTAGCCAACTTTGCAAAAATGCTGTGTAAAAAGAAAGTGGGCTAAGCTTAACCCCGTACTATAGGTGGGGCTAAATTGCCATTTAGCCCCACCTATAGTACGGGGTTAAGGAAATTTTAGCCTGTGTAAAAAGGGTATTAGAAGGTTGAAAAACTGCCAAATCTATGATATATTTTTGTTTTAACTTTCTAATTCAGATTGTTATTCAGCTTAATTGTAATACTGCCGTAACATTAAGAAATAGTGAAAAAGGTTGTTTCAATTTTAAATCTGACCATGAACTTAATGTCAGTGGATTTCCAAATAGCCTTTTGTGTTGGGGATCATTCCTCATGTGATTCAACATTAAGTGTAAATCCACTCTTAAAATAACTTTAATTTTTAAGAGATGCTTCATGGGATGGAAAGATGTCAGGATAGTATATTAGTTCAATGTTGTAAACCCATCAGTTACTTCACGTGGAACCATATGTTGACATACTTATAGGGCTCAGAGTGGAGGAGAGAGCTCGCTAATTCATTTTCTTGACAAGATTGGTAGAAGACTTGGTGTTACTCATTCTAATTAAAGGGGTATGTTATAATTGTTGTTTATTGATTTTTTTCTTGTTGTTTGATGATCCAACTCCTGACACCATTGAAAGGGTTCGTGCCGAAGTCAGACCGCACAACACAGACACGAGTCACGAGGACTGAGATTTTGTGAAATTTGTTATCTTCGTCTTCAGGGTAGACCTGTGTCCTTCACACTTGAAGATTAATAAGGCGATTTGTGTGTCTGGTGCTTGTGCTGGACGGTGCAGTTGAACAAAAATAAAATCACAACTGAAACAGCCTCTGTATGATAGTAATAAAACATAAACAACCGCTTTACTAATAGTCGATTTGACATTTTCCGAACCTAGAAATGTTCTTTCCGATGAAGTTTTTTTCTTGATTCGTGTTCCTATGGGGTCCTAGAACAAATTCAGCTTGGTTGCCAAAAGTTGCCGTTTGGGCAATTTTGCTAATTTGCATAAATCCAAAATGGCCGCCAGATGCCATCTTGAAAACCTAACTTTTGAACCCCTGTCCACAAAATGATGAGTAATGACTCGTTTTAGGGGTTTAGAGATGTGTAGAACTGATTTCTGTAATCATTTTTGCAATATAAGGTCATCTTTAGGTCAAATCCAGGATGGCCGCCATATGCAATCTTGAAAAATTGACTTGTGTTCCCCTTGCCCCAGAATGACGAGTAATACCTCTATTTAGGGGTTTTGGGGTGTGCAGAATCCATTTCTGCTTTCTATTTTGCAATATAATGTCATCTTTAGGTCAAATCCAAGATGGCCGCCATATGACGCCATCTTGAAATATCAATTGTTGAACCCTTTGCCCCAGAATCATGAATAATAACCCTATTCATGAGTCATTAGGTATGTTGATTCAATTCATGTAGTTATTTTGCACAAAAGATAATCTTCAGATCAAATCCAAGATGGCCGCCAACCGCCATCTTGAAAAATTACTGTCTGAGGCTTATACGTGTTAGAACTAATGTAAAGGGATTTCAGTAAGAATACTCATTTCTTTTATTAATTCTCAAGTTTTTGTCCCAGAATCATGAATAATATCCTCTTTTCATGAGTTATTTGGTATTTCAATTTGAAAGTGTTTTATCAATATTATTTTTCTAAATCAATGTGTCCAATGATTGGTAGGCATCAGTTCGCCTTAAAAGACGATGGTGTAGCGCTAGGCCTTACATTTTCGAGAGTGACTATAGAGCACCACTCTAGAGTGGCAGTCTCTAGAGCAAATTTTTACAGATGAAGGAGGATGGCGCTGAGACACGTTTATATAGAGATGATGCCCTAGCCTTCCTCCTAGGCCTTTGGTCTGCCAATTTAGCATTCCGATGATTTTCTGACGTCTTGACCCCTGTACTTAGTAGCTCTCCATAGAATGGATGGCGACTATCATCTACACCTTCATAAGTGTTAGTGTCTATGCCGGCAAGTTTTATGTCATATTTGCATGTGTCTTTAAAACGGAGGTGTGATTTATCGATGGGGTGAGACCAATCACACAGCTTACCTTACCTTGGCGAATCCAAGAAGGGATTCGCCAAGGTTTCATGGGGCAAACATGCCCCAACCACCTGAGGTGCCTTTGACTAAGGAGCGAGAATAAGCTTTTGATGCCAGCACGTACGCTGAAGGGCCTCTGTATTTTTCACTTTGTCCTGCCATTTAACGTGCATGATACGTCCGAGGCAGCTGACATGGAAGGTGTTTAGCCACTTTTCTTGGTCGGCGTACATTTTCCAGGACTTACTTCCGTGCAGGAGCTTGGCCATGACTGTGACAGATTTTACAATCCTGATGCTTATATGCTTGTCCTGTGAAAGGGGACAAGAGACATATAGTCGGTCCAAGGTAGGTGAGGAGTCCACCATAACCAGACGAGTGTGTGCTGTTGATATACATATCTGGAGGACAGTCGGTGTCTTGAGTCTATCAGGATTTCTGACTGTCTCAAAGTCTGATGGATGGTCCAAACCCCTTACATGCACAAGACAGGCAGCTGTTATGTATGACTAGGTCTTGTACTCCCACTTCTTGAGAGGCAGGGGCGACATCGTTTCCGTAAAACATTTCACGAATGAAAACAATCCTGACCGTGGAACAGTCTTGGGGAGCCTATCTTCTGCAGGAGGCTAAAGAGTGCACTCCTGCTGACCAAGTCAATGGCTCTTGTCAGGAGGAAAAGTCCAATAATAAATATAAAGGAAGTATAATTAAATCATTTTTGTCTCACCTGCGAAGCAAAGTGAGACTATAGGCGCCGCTTTTCCGACGGCGGCGGCGGCGTCAACATCAAATCTTAACCTGAGGTTAAGTTTTTGAAATGATGTCATAACTTAGAAAGTATATGAACCTAGTTAATAAAACTTGGCCATAAGGTAAATCAAGTATCACTGAACATCCTGCATGAGTTTCACGTCACATGACCAAGGTCAAAGGTCATTTAGGGTCAATGAACTTAGACCATGTTGCAGGATTCAACATTGAAATCTTAACCTGAGGTTAAGTTTTTGAAATGTCATCATAACTTAGAAAATATATGGACCTAGTTCATGAAACTTGGACATAAGGTAAATCAAGTATCACTGAACATCCTGCATGAGTTTCACGTCACATGACCAAGGTCAAAGGTCATTTAGGGTCAATGAACTTTGGCCGAATTGGGGATATCTGTTGAATTCCCATCTTAACTTTGAAAGTTTATGGATCTGATTCATGAAACTTGGACATAATAGTAATCAAGCATCACTGAAAATTTTGTGTAAGTTTCAGGTCTCATGATTAAGGTCAAAGGTCATTTAGGGTCAATGAACTTTGGCCGAATCGGGGGTATCTGTTGAATTACCATCATAACTTTGAAAGTTTATTGGTCTAGTTCATTAAACTTGGACATTAGAGTAATCAAGTATCACTGAACATCCTGTGCGCGTTTCAGGTCACATGACCAAGGTCAAAGGTCAATGAACTTTGGCCGAATTGGGTGTATCTGTTGAATTACCATCATAAATTTAAAAGTTTATGGATCTGATTCATGAAACTTGTACATAAGAGTAATCAAGTATCACTTTGCTAACTCAAAGGTTGAAGATAGAAATAAGTACATGAAAATGATTCTCTTTTGTGAATTACAAACCTATTTTAAGTCTGATGTGGGTTTTAACTCCTAAAAGTAAATATTTCATATGTGTGAAGTATCTTTAACTGAGGTAAAAGACTGACTTTGAAGTCAGCAATAGCTCCTATGCAATGTGACTTATTGGAGTAGCCAGACTCTTCCATGCTTTCTCTCTTTCTCTCTCTTTATTACCTCGATCAGTTACAGATACTGAGAAGGTTCAGGAAAGAAATAAGTTCGTGGAAATGGAATGTTTTTTTTATTGCAAATTATGTATATATGTTTATTTTAAGAGTGAAGTGGATTTGAACTCATGAAATTATATATTTCATATTTGTGAAGTATCTTTAACTGAGGTATAAGACTGACTTTGAAGTCAGCAATAGCTCCTATGCAATGTGACTTATTGGAGTAGCCAGTCTCTTCCTTTTTTTCTCCTTCCTTCTCTTTTTCTCTCTATTTCTTTCTGTTTATCACCTCGATCAGTTACAGATACTGAGAAAAGCTTTGCTAACTCAAAGGTTCAGGAAGGAAATAAGTACATGGAAATGATTTTGTTTTGTGAATTCCAAATATATTTTTAGTCTGAGAGTGAAGTGGGTTTTAACTCATAAAATTATGTATTTCATATTTGTGAAGTATCTTTAACTGAGGTAAAAGACTGACTTTGATGTCAGCAATAGCTCCTATGCAATGTGACTTATTGGAGTAGCCAGTCTCTTCCATGCTTTCTCTCTTTCTCTTTATTACCTCGATCAGTTACAGATACTGAGAAGGTTCAGGAAAGAAATAAGTTCGTAGAAATAGAATGTTTTTTTTTAATTGCAAATTATGTATATGTTTATTTTAAGAATGAAGTGGATTTGAACTCATGAAATTATATATTTCATATTTGTGAAGTATCTTTAACTGAGGTAAAAGACTGACTTTGAAGTCAGCAATAGCTCCTATGCAATGTGACTTATTGGAGTAGCCAGTTTCTTCCTGTCTTTCTCCTTTCCTCTTTTTTTCTCTCTCTATCTTTCTCTTTATTACCTCGATCAGTTACAGATACTGAGAAAAGCTTTGCTAACTCATAGGTTAAGGAAAGAAATTCCAAACATATTTTTAGTCTGAGAGTGAAATGGGTTTTAACTCATAAAATTATGTATTTCATATTTGTGAAGTATCTTTAACTGAGGTAAAAGACTGACTTTGAAGTCAGCAATAGCTCCTATGCAATGTGACTTATTGGAGTAGCCAGACTCTTCCATGCTTTCTCTCTTTCTCTCTCTTTATTACCTCGATCAGTTACAGATACTGAGAAGGTTCAGGAAAGAAATAAGTTTGTAGAAATGGAATGTTTTTTTTATTGCAAATTATGTGTTTATTTTAGGAGTGAAGTGGATTTGAACTCATGAAATTATATATTTCATATTTGTGAACTTGTGAAGTATCTTTAACTGAGGTAAAAGACTGACTTTGAAGTCAGCAATAGCTCCTATGCAATGTGACTTATTGGAGTAGCCAGTCTCTTCCTTTTTTTTTCCTTTCCTCTCTTTTTCTCTGTATTTCTTTCTCTTTATTACCTCGATCAGTTACAGATCCTGAGAAAAGCTTTGCTAACTCAAATAAAGGTTCAGGAACGAAATAAGTGCATGGAAATGATTTTGTTTTGTGAATTCCAAATATATTTTTAGTCTGAGAGTGAAGTGGGTTTTAACTCATAAAATTATGTATTTCATATTTGTGAAGTATCTTTAACTGAGGTAAAAGACTGATTTTGAAGTCAGCAATAGCTCCTATGCAATGTAACTTATTGGAGTAGCCAGACTCTTCCATGCTTTCTCTCTTTCTCTCTCTTTATTACCTCGATCAGTTACAGATACTGAGAAGGTTCAGGAAAGAAATAAGTTCGTAGAAATAGAATGTTTTTTTTAATTGCAAATTATGTATATGTTTATTTTAAGAATGAAGTAGATTTGAACTCATGAAATTATATATTTCATATTTGTGAAGTATTTTTAACTGAGGTAAAAGACTGACTTTGAAGTCAGCAATAGCTCCTATGCAATGTGACTTATTGGAGTAGCCAGTTTCTTCCTGTCTTTCTCCTTTCCTCTTTTTTTCTCTCTCTATCTTTCTCTTTATTACCTCGATCAGTTACAGTTACTGAGAAAAGCTTTGCTAACTCGTAGGTTAAGGAAAGAAATTCCAAACATATTTTTAGTCTGAGAGTGAAATGGGTTTTAACTCATAAAATTATGTATTTCATATTTGTGAAGTATCTTTAACTGAGGTAAAAGACTGACTTTGAAGTCAGCAATAGCTCCTATGCAATGTGACTTATTGGAGTAGCCAGTCTCTTCCTTTCTTTCTTTCTCTCTTTCTCTCTCTTTATAACCTCGATCAGTTACAGATACTGAGAAGGTTCAGGAAAGAAATAAGTTTGTGGAAATGGAATGTTTCTTTTGCAAATTATGTAGATTTTCATTCTAAGAGTGAAGTGGATTTGAACTCATAAAATTATATATTTCATGTTTTTGAAGTATCTTTAACTGAGGTAAAAGACTGACTTTGAAGTCAGCAATAACTCCTATGCAATTTGACTTATTGGAGTAGCCAGTCTCTTCCTTTCTTTCTCCTTTCCTCTTTTTTTCTCTCTATTTCCTTCTCTTTATTACCTCAATCAGTTACAGATACTGAGAATTGCTTTGCTAATATGAACGTTCAGGAAAGGAATACGTACATAGAAAGGGAAACAGAATGTACATGTAGTATCGAGAATTACGAATGTATAATTTTAGTCTGAGATTGAAGTTTTACCTCATTAGATTATGTTTATAGCCTATGCAAAGTGTGAAGTTTTTTTAAGCAAAGTAAAAGACTCGTTTTGAAGTCAGCATTTGATAGCTCCTTTGGAATGTGAATTTATGGGAGCATATATGTAGGTCCATGATGTGAGTAGCCAGTCTCTTCTTTTTTAAAATTTTTTTTTTCTTCTCTCTCTTTAATCTTGATCGGTTAGAGATACTAAAGTTGACTTTGCTAATTTAAAAGCTCAGGAATAAGTATAAGGAAACAGAATGTTTTTCTGTGAATTGCAAATGTATATTTTTAGTCTAAGAGTGAAGTGGATCTTAAATCATTCAATTATGAGTTTATGTTAAATATCTTTAATAACTGAGATAAAAGACTGACTTTGAAATCCGCAGTTATTAGCTCCTTAGCAATATGACTTCGTGGGAGTTGCCAGCCCCTTTTTTCTTCCTCTCTCTCTGTATTTTCTCTCTATTTCTCTATCTTTATTACCTTGATTGGTTACAGAGACTGAAGTCATGTTTGATAACTAAAAGGTTCAGGAAAGAAATAGGTTTGGAATTTGAATGTTCAGTGTTGTCTCGCCTGCACACCGGAGCGAGACTAAATGCGCCGCTATTCCAACGGTGGCGTCGGCGTCGACAAATGAGGTGGTGTCATCAACACTGAAATCTTAACCAAGTTTAAGTTTTTTTAAAATGTCATGATTTAGTTCTAGTTCATGAAACATGGATGTTATAAGGATTACCAAGTATCACTGATCATCTGGCGCAAGTCTTAGGTCACATGATCAATGTCATAGGTCATTTAGGGTCAATGAACATAGTATTTTATTATCATACAACTTATAATTTTTGTCTCACCTGCGAAGCAAAGTGAGACTATAGGCGGCGGCGGCGGCGGCGTCAACATCAAATCTTAACCTGAGGTTAAGTTTTTGAAATGACATCATAACTTAGAAAGTATATGGACCTAGTTCATGAAACTTGGCCATAAGGTTAATCAAGTATTACTAAACATCCTATTAGAGTTTCATGTCACATGACCAAGGTCAAAGGTCATTTAGGGTCAATGAACTTAGACCATGTTGGAGGAATCAACATCGAAATCTTAACCTGTGGTTAAGTTTTTGAAATGTCATCATAACTTAGAAAATATATGGACCTAGTTCATGAAACTTGGACATAAGGTTAATCAAGTATCACTGAACATCCTGCATGAGTTTCACGTCACATGACCAAGGTCAAAGGTCATTTAGGGTCAATGAACTTTGGCCAAATTGTGGATATCTGTTGAATTCCCATCATAACTTTGAAAGTTTATGGATCTGATTCATGAAACTTGGACATAATAGTAATCAAGCATCACTCAAAATTTTGTGCAAGTTTCAGGTCTCATGATTAAGGTCAAAGGTCATTTAGGGTCAATGAACTTTGGCCGAATCGGGGGTATCTGTTGAATTACCATCATAACTTTGAAAGTTTATTGGTCTAGTTCATTAAACTTGGACATTAGAGTAATCAAGTATCACTGAACATCCTGTGCACGTTTCAGGTCACATGACCAAGGTCAAAGGTCAATGAACTTTGGCCGAATTGGGTGTATCTGTTGAATTACCATCATAACTTTGAAAGTTTATGGATCTGATTCATGAAACTTGTACATAAGAGTAATCATGTATCACTGAACATCCTGTTCGAGTTTCAGGTCACATGATCAAGGTCAAAGGTCATGTAAGGTCAATGAACTTTGGCCATGTTGGGGTTTTTTGTTGAATAACCATCATATCTCTGTAAGTTTATTGGTCTAGTTCATAAAAAGTGGACATAAGAGTAACCATGTATCACTGAACATCTTGTGCGAGTATAGAGTAGTATTCAAAGTCAGCACTGCTGCTACATTGAACCGCGTGATGCAGGTGAGACAGCCAGAGGCATTCCACTTGTTATGAATACTTATAGTTGTTTTCAAAGTCAGCACTGCTGCTGCCTAATGCAGGTGAGACTGCCAGAGACATTCCACTTGTTTTTTTTTAAATACGGAGAAATCACTTTTTAATTAAAATAATACTTTAAAGTCATTTCACTGGAAAAGTATGGTTGCACAGAAATAAAAAAGGGATCAAAACTCCCGAAATCATAGCCCAAACCTTGAATGGTTTAATTCTAAAGTAAGCGGTTAATGACGAAATCTATCAACCATCTGACCATCTTAGACATGACTTGACCTCAAACTAAAAATGGAGTGATTAAAAGAAATGAATCATTCTCACTGAAATCCCCTTACATGAGCTCCAATACATAACAACAACCTTATTAGGGACAGCACTTCTTCAAGGTTCAATAGTCTCGGAAGTAGTTTTCTTTTTCTTAATATGGCGTTTAGTGGTCATGTTGAATTATTTTGACCTGGAGATGATCCTACATTGCAAAATTATGAACAGAAATTGAATAAACATACCAAATAACTCACGAAAAGAGGGATATTATTCATGATTCTGGGACAAAAACTTGAGAATTAATAAAAGAAATGAGTATCTTACTGAAATCCCTTTACATTAGTTCTAACACGTATAAGCCTCAGACAGTAATTTTTCAAGATGGCGGTTGGCGGCCATCTTGGATTTTATCTGAAGATTATCCTTTGTGCAAAATAACTACATGAATTGAATCAACATACCTAATGACTCATGAATAGAGTTATTATACATGATTCTGGGGCAAAGGGTTCAAAAATTGATATTTCAAGATGGTGTCATATGGCGGCCATCTTGGATTTGACCTGAAGATGACATAATATTGCAAAATAGAAAGCAGAAATGGATTCTGCACACCCCAAAACCCCTAAGTAGAGGTATTACTCGTCATTCTTGGGCAAGGGGAACAAAAGTCAATTTTTCAAGATTGCATATGGCGGCCATCTTGGATTTGACCTGAAGATGACCTTTTATTGCAAAAATGATTACAGAAATCAGTTCTACACATCTCTAAACCCCTAAAACGAGTCATTACTCATCATTTTGTGGACAGGGGTTCAAAAGTTAGGTTTTCAAGATGGCATCTGGCGGCCATTTTGGATTTATGCAAATTAGCAAAATTGCCCAAACGGCAACTTTTGGCAACCAAGCTGAATTTGTTCTAGGACCCCTAGTAAATAAAATAAATAAACAATAAAGAAAATTCTGACGAAAATGATTTACAACATAATCTACATCATTTACTCATTAGACCCATATAATAGGGAAAAATAATAATGTTGAAGCGGGAGAGGGGGATATGTTACAATATAATTGTTCATGTAGCATTCAGGATTTAATGAAATGGACCTTGAAGTATTATTTTCCACTTGTGCCTTTAAACAAATTTAAACCCCATTGAACATATCCCATTTGAGGAATTATGTATATTTGCATAAAACACATTTCAATATAGGCCTAGAGGGGGGGGGGGGGTAGATGAACTCAGATTTGGGGCTATAAACTCCATATACTTAACCTCTTTACAAAGCTTTGTTGTTATTGTTAATGTTATTAAAGGACAAGTCCACCCCAACAAATAGTCCACCTGAACAAATAAAGAAAATCCAACCAACATAACACTAAAAAAGTGAAAATTTCATAAAAATCTGTAAAATACGAAAGTTACAACATTTTAAAGTTTCACTTAATTTCACAAAACAATTATATGCACATCCTGGTCCGTATGCAAATGATGAGACTGATGACGTCATCCACTTATTTTTTCTTTTGTATTTTATTATTTGAAATATGAAATATTCTAATTTTCCTCATTGGCAAGTGAAATAATTATTAATTCCTCTTGAAGATGTGTAATTGGCATTGTTCAATACTATATGGTTCAGTCAACTTGGTTCTTATTGTCAAATCTGTAAGAAAAGAAATAATATACCTATAATTCAAACAATAAAAACAAAAAGAAATAGTGAGTGATGGACATCATCGACTGATTCATTTGCATGACCCTGAATATTGTGCATAACACTGTTTTGTGAATCTTAGAGAAACTTTAAAATGTCATAGCTTATTTTACATGCGATTTTGATGAAATTTTGAGCATTATGCTATTTTGATTTTCCTCCTTTTATTCAAATGAACATTTTTCTGGGGTGGACTTGACCTTAAAGTAGTTGGATGACTGCATTGATTGAATTGGTAAAAAGTAGCAAGGATAAGTGTAATCTGTTTTGAACACTCTTCATTGTTATAATACATGATATTCACATCTTTTAACCACAAATATTGATTCAATATACATTTCTTTTCTAGACTACCAGCATGACCAGTAAAAGTATTTTTTATTGAATTTGTTATTTTGGTTTTTGATTTGGAATTAAGTTTTCTTTTTGTGTGATGTTTGATATATTATCATATTTCTATTGAAATTATGTTTTTAGAGAAAGTTAAGTAATAACTATGCATTGTAATATATTTACTACTCCCACAGGAGTAATAACATATGTAGGGCTTAAAATACATCATATGTGCTCTTTTCCTACAGCTGCAGCTTATGTCCTGTGATTGTAGCAATTAGAGAGTTACATGGAATGAAATGTTTCTTTCAAACTTGTAAGAATTCACCTGAAATTGGTTCTTTTGGAACTACTGATGATATTCAGTTAACAGCTTAGTATATTTCGATATCATGCAAGGAGAGGATTATGTGAAATATAAGAAAATAATATCTTGTATGTACATGGCGATAATGTGAATAATGTCCTTTTGTGTTCTTTTGGGGAAAAGCTGTGGGTTCACAATCCAATGGAGCTGTATGAGAAGAGAGGAGAATGTGACTGGGGAAGTTTTTAAGGATCAGTGGGAGTGAGGATGTAAGGAGAGTGGGAGAGAGAGAAGAGGCATTGTAATCGGAGAAAGGAATTGAGAAAGAAGAGAGAGAAAGAGAAAGGGAGAGAAGAAAGAAAGAAAGAAAGAAAGAGGGAAGGAAGGAAGGAAGGAAAGAGGGAGGGAGGGAGGGAGGGAGGAAAGAAAAAAGGGAAGCAGGAAGGAAGGAATAAGAAAGGAAGAAAGAATAAAGGAAAGAAGAATAGGTAGGTCAGGTCCAGTGGGAGGATTGAAATGAGGGGATATATCATAGAATCAAGGGTCAATAGAAAAAAAATCACTCAACATATGTTTTGCAAGGTTATGTATGTACAATATTTCTACTATATCCAACATATCAAAATTCATGAAGCAAAATTGACATTTTCTCACTGGACCAGCCCGAACAAGGAGCTAACAAAACAAGCTGAAAACAACATTTTCTATAGCCTGTGGTGAGGGAGGCAGTAGAATGTGCAGTGTATTCAACATTTGCATAGAATGGCTTCACCATTCTTTCATAGCTTGATATATTTAGCTTTTTTATTTGGTGGTTAGACATTCTTGCAGTCTCCATTGGATGTGAGACCTAAATACCAATGGATGGTGGTCTTAGCTGAAATCAAATAACACCAACAGGGCAGGTGCTTAAAGGGAAGAATGAAAACAATATTGTGATATTTCATTTTTTTCATGATATATTTTGTACACAGATGAGCAAAAGCTCTTCCTTTCACTGGTGCACAACTGGCTGTTTTCATAAGGCGGTTTCAAACCGCCTCGATCACAAGAATCCCCGTTAAATTACGAGAACTTTTTAAGGCTAAAACATACCCGTTAATTATTCCTGCATTCACACCGCCCCGAAACACATCCTTCGGGATAAGTTCCCGAAGTTACGAGCATGCGCAGTGTGGTCTGATAAGCAGGCAAGGCGGGAGATTCAAAATCTCTAGCCCAGCAGCCACCCACGCCGCCGCGCCCAACGACACGCTGGGATAAAAGTTCCCGTAATTTGCTTTCACATCGCCAAAATACCTGCGACCTTGGAAAAATCCCCACGAAAGTTCTCGTAATTTCGCCAAGTACCCACTATTTAGCGGGTATTTTCTTTCGGGGAGATTACGCGTAGTTTGCTTTCACATTACCAAAATACCTGGTATTTTCTGATCGGGGTAAATTTCCCGATCAGAGAATACCTGGAACTGGCGAACTTCGAGGCGGTCTGAAACCACCTATAGAGTTCTTTTATCAATCAGGGGTCAGTTTCATATAACACCTCTTAAAATAACAGTGAAAAGCTATTGAAATCCTATCTGATTGGTTGATAGCAAATTTGTAGAAATGTGCATTTTGTTATAACAAGTATTTTTTGGTTGTTATAAAGAGCTTGATGAAACTGGACCCAGATTTAAGCCGATAACAAATCAATGAATGAGTTGTGATCAAACAAATCTCAAAAAATTAAACTCTTTCTGCAATGGGTCCCTATGGTTTATTTCCAAATCATCTAATGCCAAATTCGTCTAGATACCAACTCATCTACGACCATTGGTCTATCATCAGTTCGTCTACTCACCACATGGTCTATCTTCTGTTAATATATCCCCATCATTTAGGCCTATCTCTCTATCCATCCAACCATCCATCCATCCTCTATCTAATCTATGGATCTGTTTAAATATGTTTGTGTATCTGTCTGTCTATTTATCTTTCAATCTAATATCTGTTTAATAGTTCACACGATTTGTTAAGACTCTAGAATTCAACACTGAAGATATTTTCACACTGTGGACACCTCTACAATGTAACTGTTCATAGCGTGTTGACATGGTCGACTATGTGAATATGTGATTCACACTGTTGAAATGCTCAAAATTTAACAGTGTGAAGGTGATGTCACATTGTTTTCCACACTGTAAACACACTGTGTATTTTCCGGTAGGGAATTACCGGGAGAAATCACAGTCTCATACCCCTTTCATAAACCCATCCTCCAATTATCCGCCTAAGAGCAATGCGGATAATTCAATAAATATTGCATTCACAAACTCCGAAAATGATCCACACTATTTTTTACGAGCGTCGACCGGAAAAAGGCGGGTAATTGTCATGGCAACTGCACACACCCCTCCGACGTAGTTGTGCTGGAAAAAGTGACCTAGTGACCGCACCATGGCAATTATCCGCATTATTTTGGAAATGCGTTCATAAAGTAAAAATCTTGTCCCGATGCCGCTATTATGCGGATTGTTGCAGCATCAAAATAATGCGGATAACTCTGGTCCCGCTCCTAGTTTACGACCAAATTATGCGGCTATTATCCGCATAATTGGGTTCATGAAAGGGGTATTCAAATCGCTCTTTTTAAAAGTGGAATAATCATTTTTCATTAAAATAAAAACGAACAATGTGAATATGATCATTTACATTGCCAAAATATTCTACCCATTTCTCTACTCCTTATATGAAATTAAAAGATTTGTTCTCTTTGTTCATTTCAACAAGAAGTGTAAATTTACTTTTGCTATACGTTGGTGTCCAAAATCAAATACTCCAAAAGTGAATTTTATTTGATCTTTTTTTTGGAAGTACATGTATGCGGGTAGCAGCCATTGTAAAGATTCTTTTACCCTTTTTACACAGGATTTTCTTAACCCCGACAATCGCTAACCCCGTACTATCCTTAACCCCGTACTATTTTTCTTCCTTTTCACACATGCCAAATTGTTATTGCTAACCCTGGATAAGGAATGCTTGCTTTTTACACATGAAACTCGCTAACCCGGGACTAGTGGTTTTTGTCGATCATTCGTAGTACAAGTACTTCACTCGTACACTTTTTACACGCTAAAATTTCCTTAACCCATACTATAGGTGGGGCTAAATTGCTATTTAGCCCCACCTGTAGTACGGGGTAAAGCTTAGCCCACTTTCGTTTTACACATGCGATCTTAACCCCGTACTATTGCTCTTAGCACCGCAATTGGTGGGATAACCCTGCTTTTTTGCAGGGCCAAATAATCCCGTACTATAGGTGGGGTTAGCCCACTTTGCAAAAACGCTGTGTAAAACGAAAGTGGGCTAAGCTTAACCCCGTACTATAGGTGGGGCTAAATTGCCATTTAGCCCCACCAATAGTACGGGGTTAAGGAAATTTAGCCTGTCTAAAAAGGGTATTTATGTGAGGAGGAAATAAGCGAGATTTGTTTTGTGCTAGAAATTTACGACCCACCATTAAGTTACACATTAACTTTAAAGATCATGTGTACATACCTGTATGCCTAGATGAGTTGTATAACATTGTTGTATTGATTAAATGAAAGCATCAATGTTCAGTTCCAAATGATGCTATTATTACAACATGGTATATTCATGAAAACATGATCTTTAGATGTAAAAAGTAATTTTTCGTTTTGATCCTGCAAGAAAAAAGGAAGAAAAATAATTGAATACCCTCCGCTATTCACTCTGTTGAAAATGTCCATCTTACATCCTGCCAATTTTCATTGTAATGCAGGCTTTGGAAATTAAGTGATAGAATATTATTCCCCCTCGTCTCTTCCTTTTCATTTGTGTTGCAATTTGAGTTCTGTTTTGATATCAACTTCAAAATTGTCAATTCAAAATGAATGACATTATTCTTGCAAAAGTCATTTCCATTTCACATTTTGCTACATGCAAGAGCTTCTGTATGGGGAGAACAAAATTCAGATATAATCATAGATCTATCCCCAGCCAGCAATCTAATTCATTAGATGTTGTTGATATTGTGCCCCGTTCACATTTATCATAGTACTCTCCGTTGAGATTGGTGTGACCAGGTTAATTCATTTTTTTGTTGTTGAAAGTATTCTTCAAATGTTGAGAATAAAAAATTCTTTATGATTTTTTTTATAAAAAATCCTCAGGTTTCTTTGTTACATAAAACATTTTTGAAAATCATGAATTTAGAAAGAACAGAAATCATGATTTTTGCAGGTTTTCTCAGAAAAACAATGTGATGATCAAAATACATTAAAAAAACACTTGTTCGAAAGCAAAATCCACTACCTGCTGCTTCCATTAATCAGCAGACAACCTAATTTGAACCAGTTTGCAGTGTGAAGCTTGATTTGCAAACTGACACTTGCATGATACATGCTTTGTCAATTATATTTTTGTCAAACATATTTTGCCATTTTATGTTGCTTTGTCTTATGATTTGTACATGTCGCCACAGGAAAGCATGATGTAGATTGTAGAGCAGTTGAAAAAAAAACTGAATTTGCTTTTCCGAAAATGAAAATCTTCGGAATTTATAATAAAATGTAATAAAACAAATAACCAATAAAGATTTTTTGTGCTATCAGATTGATTCACCAAGCATACATGGAGATTTCTTGAGTCTGTGCATGATTATATGGCTATCATGGTAGAATTTTGTTTTCATTTGTCTGAAGATGAAATCAAACTTTGAAACAATGTGTTATTTGCTAGATATGTATGATAGACCAATTTTACTTATTAGACCCTGATTACCTGTAATCACCCAGAAATATGAAATGTATATCAAATTGTACATTTTTAGCATTTTGTACAGGATTTCATTATATCTGGTTTTTATTCAGTTTCGTTTGTTATAACCATCATCATCATCATAATTATCATTCATCATCTCCCACCACCACCACCATCATCATCATCATTATTATCACCACCCTCATCATCCTCATCAGCATCAACACCATCATCATCATCACCATCACATCACCATTATAAGCATCATCACCATGATCATCATGATCATCATGATCATCATTATCATCATCATCATCAACATCATTATCATCATCATCATTATCACCATCATCATCATCACCATCATCATCACCATCATTATCAACATCATCACCATCATCATTATCACCATCATTATTATCAACATCATCACCATCATTATCATCACCATGATCACCATCATCATTATCACCATCATCATCATCATCATCAGCATCATCATCAACAACATCATCACCATCATTATCATCACCATCATCATTATCACCATCATCGTTATCACCATCATCATCATCATCATCACCATCATTATCATCAACATCATCACCATCATTATCATCAACATCATCACCATCATCACTATGATCACCACTGTTGCTTACATTAGTATATCAGTTCTGATTTAATGCAGCTTTCATGGAGTGTACATGGTAAAAAGTACAATGACCCATCCTTCAGAAAACTCATAAATGTATTTAGCAACCCAACTTTATGTTCATGTTATGGCTCATTAGTTTCATAATGTAGAATGAGCATCAATGTAACAAAGCTAGGTGATTAGGGTTAATGACTAAATTTTCCCCACTCACAAGTCCTTATTTTTTTATATTCATGAATGTGGTCTAATCAGATATGTTTTTATCAAAATGATTTTCAATGTGATTACAGCTGATATTTGTCATATTTGGTTCATCAGTTTCAAACATGGAATTTGATTTGTCAGTGCAGATTGAATTTTCTTTTTTTAATTTACCATTTTGTTTACAAAATCTAATTGTAAATGATTTTACATATACTTATGATTTTTCCCATCTGATTGTGTTTGTAATGCAGTGGTTTTGAAGTATCAAATTCTGCTAATTTCAGCCATTCTCATTTTCAATTTCATATTTGTTTACAAATTCATATTTCACAGCAATTTACAAGGTATTGTACCTTAATAGAGGTTGACATAAATACAATCAATGGAAATAAAACATGAGAAGTGGATACTTTAAATCCAGTTATAGTTAAGAGATCATAGACTGAAAAACACAAAACACAATTTGATTGTTGGAATCCATATTTCTCTGGTACTTAAAGGACAAGTCCACCCCAACAAAAACTTGATTTGAATAAAAAGAGAAAAATTCAACAAACATAAACATTGAAAATTTCATCAAAATTGGATGTAAAATAAGAAAGTTATGACATTTTAAAGTTTTGCTTAATTTCACAAAACAGTTATATGCACATCTCGGTCGGTATGCAAATGAGGGAACTGATGACATAACTCACTCACTATTTCTTTTGTATTTTATTGTATGAAATTTGAAATATTTTGATTTCTCGTCATTGTCATGTGTAATGAAGTTTCATTCCTCCCTAAACATGTGGAATTCCATTATTTTAACATTTTGTGCTTCAGGCAAGGAGGTCCTAATCGTCAAATTCGTAAAAACTGAAATATTGTATAATTCAAACAATAAAAAACAAAAGAAATAGTGAGTGAGTGACATCATCGACTCTCTCATTTGGATGTAACTGGCTCGTTCATATACCTATTTTGTTAAAAATAATCGAAACTTTGAACTTTCTTATTTTACATCCGATTTTGATGAAATTTTCAGCATTGTGCTTGTCTGATTTTTCTCTATTGATTCAAATCAAAACTTTTCTGAGCTGAACTTGACCTTTAACAACCATGGACCTACATGTAACATAGCCATATCATCCCCAGAACCACCCCCTCCCCTCACACTTTACACAAGGTGATTTTTTTGAAGCCCACCCATTGATTTGAATGCAATGTCGCCCTCTTGTGTGTGATTCCATTCATGTGAGAGCTGTGGTCTATAGATCAATCCTCTCTCTCTTTATATTTTTGTCTCTGATTTTTACTGCTTTTATCGATAACTTTTTTATCGCTAGTCTTTTCGATAATTACTTGTTTTCTTGCCACTTCGCAATATCGATAACCTCTCTCATTGTCGATATGATACCTGCTGTGATGTAGGGACATGACAGTGATTTTGTGTTATTTCATGGAATACATGGAAACAGCCTTTTGAAAGAGGCTTTTCAAAATCCTCAAAGCAACAGAAATCACTCCGTAACTCAACAAAATATGAATACTTACTAGCCACAAAACACGATCTCAACCCCAAATATAGCATAATGATGATGATAATGGTGATGATGATGATGATGATTATGATGATAATGCTGATGGTGATGATGCTGATGGTGATGATGGTGATGATGATCAGTGGTGATGATGATGATTATGATGATGATAATGGTGGAGATGATGATGATATTGATGATGATGGTGATGATGATGATGCTGATGGTGATGATGATGGTGATGATGATGATGATGATGCTGATGGTGATGATGATGATGATGGTGATGATCAATGGTGATGATGATGATCAATAGGGAAGATGATGATGATCAATGGAGAAGATGATGATGATGAATAAAGATCATGATGATCTTCCGGTCTTATACATCGGAATGACATCTCTAAATGCTTTACAAATGAAAGCTCCTTAATAGATAAAATTGGGTGATTGGCCGTGGACAAGCTAGCTAACATCCTTGGATTGTGCCAATTTTACCCAAGCCAGTCAAACTATCCATTTTCCTAGCTTTCATCTTGTACCGGTCTTCTAATAGCTCAATGATGTAATTCCCCTATGCAAGTAATTTTTTTATTTAGAGCATTTGCACCTCACAAGGTTATGTTTGAAATGGCTTACCTGGCATGAGCTAAGATGTTCTATTAAATGCCTAAGATGTAATGCCAAAAAATATAATCAATAGAACAATTAAGCATTGCTTTAGGGATTTCACATCAAGCCATGGACAAAGCACAGTCTATTTATTCATACATCCTTCTTTGTACAGTTTAACAAACTTTCATTTAATACAATTTCAAAGTACTTGAATTTGGGCTTAATAAATATGTAGTGTGCAGGGTGGGATGAAGGTGACAAGTTAATGATATGCTATTTTTTAGCTTGGGTATATCAAAATTAGAGTAAGACTTTTTAAAAGAAAATGTGCCCCTGGCTCAGGGAAAGTTACACGGGGTGGAGGACAACTTTGCCCCCCAAATGCCCCAAACAGACCTGAAAAGGTAAAAAAGAGCCCTGGATATTCCCATAGGGTTTAGTGTAAATATGATAAAGTTAACACATTTTGAAATTGAATGATCTAAAAAAACAGCCCTTCACAGTTTGTTTGTTTTTATTATTTTTTTCCTGCCCTGGCTTCTCATTAGGTGGTTTCAAACCGCCTCGATCACAAGAATCCCCGTTAAATTACGAGAACTTTTTTAGAATAAAAAAATCCCCATTAATTATTCCTGCATTCACACCGCCCTGAAACATACCCTTTCGGGATAAGTTCCCGAAGTTACGAGCATGCGCAGTATGGTCTGATAAGCAGGCAAGGCGTGAGATTCAAAATCACTAGCCCAGCAGCCAACCGCGGCTTCCGCGCCCAACGACCCGCTGGGCTAAAAGTTCCCGTAATTTGCTTTCACGTGGCCAAAATACCTGCGACCTGGGAAAAATTCCGCAAAAGTTCTCGTAATTTCGCCAAGTACCTACTATTTAGCGGGTATTTTCTTTCAGGGAAATTACGCATAGTTTGCTTTCACATTACCAAAATACCTGGTATTTTCTGATCGGGGTAAATTTCCCGATCAGAGAATACCTGGAACTGACGAACTTCGTGGCGGTCTGAAACCACCTATTTGGATGGAGCGGGGGAGGGGGGGGTACAGCTTACTTTTCACATGTAATTGTTAAATTTTCTTTATATTTTGTTGCCTTATTTTCTTTTAAAGAAAACAAATTTCAACGTGAACCAGAATAGCCTGGTGGTTGAGTCGCTGCCTGGAAAACAAATTTCAAACACACCACAATGATACTTACACTTGTACCCTATTCATCTACTCTAACCATGAAAAGCCAATTGAGAGATGTAATGACTTGTTTTCTTAAATTCAAAGAGGAATTTAACCATGCTTCGTTGGATGCCATCAAAATACTTCATTTAGCTCTTTCATTTTTGAACAGCTATTCTGTTTGCTTCAACACCTTTGGGCCATTCTAGTAGTTGTATGTTAACTTATAAACCGAAGTGGAATGAACCCTCGTTGCTTATCTTGAAAAGGGGAGAGAAAAAAAGAGGGAAATAAAATGTCTTATTTGCAAGCTAACAGGTAGGCGGTTAGTGGTTTTATTGTTTGGAATAGCAGAGGATCTGTCCAGCTGCAGAGGAATTCTTATGGATATTTTTGCATTCTTCCTGTGTTTTTTAAAGATAAATTCGCATGTTTTTCAGAATAGGAGATTTATCTTAATTTTTTTAAATTGAATCAAGGATACGGATAAGATGTGAGTAAAAAAACAAGGATTTATAGTTGCAGTTTTCTTTTCAAATTCTTTGTCCTACTCTTTTTGACACTGATGTTTTATGGTACTTCATCAAAACAGTTAGTTTGAACACAAGCCTGTTCCCCTCTCACAGAAAGTTGGATTAACTCAGGTAATGATGCTAGATATTCCCTGAACCTAAGGTAGCTGGTGAAAAGTTAGTCGAGGAGAAGAGAGAATAAGAACATATTTGGTACGACAGTGGTTTGTACTCTTAATGGATACAAGGCAAGATTTAGACCCATTCCTCATGGTATTATTTCAGTAAGTGTGTATGGAGCAATACAATTAAAGGGGAATGATAACTCTGGAACAAGTAGGCTTGTGTCCAAACAAAAAAAATCAAAGAATAAGAACAAAGAAAGTTTGAGAAAAATCAGACAAATAATGAGAAAGTTATGGTCATTTGAATATTGCAATCACTAATGCTATGGAGATCCTCCCATTGGCAATTCGACAAGGATGTGTGATGTCACATGTGAACCACTTTACCTTTGATGGACTATAAAATACCCTAAAAATGTCTCTTTTTGCTTTTTTCTTATGATACAAACTCTGTATCCATGATGTAAGAAGTGAAATATATACTAAAGTAATGGGGAGAGTTGTTCACAGGTGACATCACACATCTTTGTCGCATTGCCAATTTGAGGATCTCCATAGCATTAGTGATCGCAATATTCAAATGCTCATAACTTTCTCATTATTTGTCCGATTTTTCTCCAACTTTCGTTGATCTGTTTCTTTGATTTTTCTGTTTTCACTCAAGCTATCTTGTTCCAAAGGTTTCATTTTCCTTTAATGTGAGGTAATTTAGTCAAGGAGATGCTTTGAGCAAACACCTTTCTGTTGGATGTGTTAACATCTAATCCTTTGTCACGTCAATGATGATGTATTGCATTGGCAAGGATACAATTGCATTCATAATGGTTTGTTCTTGTAGTTAGCATGCCTAATTTGTAATGAATGAGTTGGCAGATGTACATGTATGAATATTATCCCTTTTATGCTCTTTTTGTTTGATAACTGTGTGTATCTAAAATATTTATTATTCTTTATGATTTTTGCTGGATCATTTCTACATGGATTTAAAGCCCCCATCACAATTATTCAGAATCAGCAAGAATCAAGCAGAAGCTGGAATGAGAAAAATATTCATAAAATCTAGAAATTTTTGGGAGGAACTTGTGAATTCACCGAACTGAAGTTGAAATTCGGTAAATTGACCAGGTGAACATCATATACTTGTCAATGGAGTCAGATTCATAATTTGTACTACATTCTTGGACATTCTAAATATTCTGACTGCATTGGAAATATTCTTGTCATTTTCTTTTAGCCGTTGCGAAGGTCTTGGTCATGTTCAAAACATTCAAGGGGTATTTTTGAACGGTGTACGAAGTAGATTTAAATGACCAACTGGTGGATGAACAATAGTCCTTTCATTCTGGCCAATTCTGCTTGATTAGGAATAAGTGTGATGGGGGCTTAAGATAAATCCAGGTCTTCAGTCGTGGTCATTAACCAGTCATGTCAGACATTGGATTAAAATTTGACTGTGGGAGATTTTTATTTCAATCATTTGAGACAAATAAATCTTTTAAGATTTGTTACTTGCCTCTTGATTTATATTGAATTTTAATCCAGAGTAGGATTTGTTTCACACGGTTTTCATTCATATTCTTGGTACTCATTTTTCCCCTCTCTTTTCTCCTTGTATGCGTGTTATAAAGGCGTGAAATTATTAAAAGATGAACAAATTTCTATATATGTTTTCTGCCTTGCTTCCTTCATTTCTGCCACACCATATATATATTCACAAATCTTTAATTTTCTCTCCTTTGTCACCTCCTTCACACCCCGACTCTCTCTCTCTCTCCCTTCCCCTCATGATTTTGATTAACATTTTATAGCACCTTTCCCCAAAGATATGTGAATACACTTTCTCCCCCCCCCTCCTACTCTTAATCACATCCAATTATAATACACCTCTATTATATATTTGATGAAAAATGCATGATTTTCTATATAAAGATTGAATCCTAAATACTCTAATCCATTTACATTTATACATTTGAAAATTATTTGAATGAAAGCGCATAGAGGTGCTTTGTTTTTTTAATGGATGTTGAAGTTCTTCACTAAGCAATGATATTCTGCTGCTGCTATTGTTGTTTTCGTATTCATCTACAATCATATCATATCCTTAGCCAGGTTTAGATAGCAGACTATAGGATAAATCAAATAGGACAAACTATTGATTTGGTTTGACAGGTGCTAGGCTTTCTACAACTTGTACACTATTTCAAAAAATGGCACCAAACTGCTGTAAGGAGTACATAACCTCATTGGTCTGTACACATAAAATGATTGTAGAGTTTATTTTTAGAAAAGATCAAGTCCTTGCTTTATACCCTGTCAGCTTTATTTCAATTTAGATTCAATTTGAGATTGCAATGTCTCTTTTCCTCATTTTCAAGAGACTACACACATTATTTTTTTTTAGAGTTGGCAACACAACACATTTCAAACTGCATACACTCTAAATTTCAACAAGGATTTTAAATAAATCCACATTGACTGTGGAGAGGGACCAGCTGATCAAAGGGTTTGTTTTTAAACCTAAGGATTAAATTTGGAATCTTAAGAAATTTATTTTCAAATCTTGTAGATTGAGATTCAAGTGTTGCCAGGGGTAATGTTTGGCTGGTCACTATTCATACACAGTCTCTCTCAGAATTTTTTTATTTATGTACTTTTTTAATCTAAATCCTTGATATTTAGAGTGTACACCCATGCATGTGTCTACAAAATTAGATTTGTGTCAAATTGATTGGATTGATTTATATTAACAGGTAAAATGTTATTTGTTGAAGGAAATTCACTAAAAATCTATGTTGAGGTTAGGAGCATAACTACAGGTCCAGAGATGCATTCTAGTCCATAGTATTTGCCTCACAAATATAGGCAATTAAATGGTCAAACACAAAGTTTTTATAGCCATTATTGACTCGTAGGCATACAGTGAAAACTGTTGACTTGGCATATAGGCTGTTAATTATACCTGTATCCATGGACTTGAAGGCAGAGTAAGATACTAGTTGCCAATGAAGCAAGTAGATGGGGGTGGATGGGCATATTAAAGAGTTGTGATAGATTTAAATAAAATTGCGATTGAGTAGTTGTGTAGTTGAGAGATTTCTTTTTGAATGAATTTTCAGATCACCACGATTATTAAAAACAGTCCTGGAGTACGTGGAACTAGTAGCACTGATTTTATCATCTCTGGGCAAATAGTTTTACTATACCTGTTAAAACATTCAATATTTGTATATTGTCAGTACTGACCTAATGGATTGGGTATTGAAGGAGATCTAGGGCCCCGTTTTAAGAAGAGTTACAACTATGTTAACTTTGCCATTATTGTAACTACCATGGGAACCTTGATTGTGATTTGCTACTGAATCCTGTTGGTAGTTGCCCCTATAATGGGTCTCTGGTTTACAATTAATACCCCTTTCATAAACCCAATTATGCGGCTAATAGCAGCATAATTTGGTCGTAAAATCGGAGGAGGACCAGAGTTATCCGCATTATTTTGATGCTGCAATTGTCCGCATAATAGCAGCATCGGGACCAGATTTTGACTTTATGAACGCATTTCGAATGTAATGCCGATAATTGTCATGGAGTGGTCACAAGGTCACCCTTTTCCAACGCAACCGCATCGGAGGGGGTGTGTGCGTTTGCCATGACGATTTTCCTCCTTTTTCAGGACGGGCGCTCGTTTCGGAGTTTATGTACGCAATTTTTATTGAATTATCCGCATTACTCTTAGGCGGCTAATTGGAGGATAGGTTTATGAAAGTTTGATATCATTTATCAAAAATTCTCAATACCTTTACATCTTGGGACCTATGTACATCACAAAATAGATGAAGAATATAAAGTAGTATTGACTTCTTCTGGTAAAATTAAGTCATAATATTGTGGAATGTATTGTTTATTTTATTTTGTGAAATCTACATTCTCTCAAATTATACTAGTTGCTTTATATGGAAATTATGTTTTGTATTTTTGATCAGTAAAGCAAGCAAGTTCTTTTATTTATTTATATATTTTAAACAGAGGCCTACTTGTAGGTATTATATACTAATAATGTAGGAGGAAAGGGGACTGCAACCTGTTATGTTCATTGATTTAGTTCACTTTCTACCTGTTTGCAGGGGGTTAGCTATATATCATACTTTAACTGCAGTTTGAGATAAATTTATGATTCATTCTATACATACATTGATGTGAATACCCTCTTATTGTAAATAAACAACGCAGCATGAGAGTACTTATCTGACCCATGTGGTGTAAATTTCAGGGGAATTCCCTCACGTACACCTCCATGCAGTTATCCCCCAGGTGTACACATGTTCCTGGCAGTCATTACATACCTCAATAGACTCCCCTGCAGATCTTCAAGAAATTCGGTTGATGCTCCTGTACAAACGTGAAAAATAGCTTCTATTATGATATTTTAGTATGAACCTGTTGACAAATGACTTCTGTAATTTCCATGGGCTTGCAGGGATCACCTGGTTCCAGTAGGCAATGTGTTAAAATTGTATCGATTCTGAAAAAAAGTAATGGCAAAGTATACAACAACACTGACAAATTATATGGAACTTTTAAATTGTTTTAGTGCTTTTGCTAGGTTGGTTAGACATAGCACAGTATGAAGGCCAATTAAAAAATCTTGTCAGGTGAGGCATTCCTTTGCTATAATATAAGAAAATTAAAATGAAAATGAATGAGACAGGTGTCTTGTTGTCAAGAGTCTTATTGTTGGAGAAATCTTTAGTCTGTCAAACAAGGGGGGGGGGGGGAGAATATATTGATTTGCCCCCTCCATTGAAATTAGGTGAAGGTTAACCTTAAGTTTAAATTGTACTATTTCCTGTCATCACTCTCATTGCATTAATTGATCCAACCAGACACAGACTGTTGTCAAATTGACCCAATTATTCATTGTAGAGTGCCTAATAGACCCCCTCCTGCTTTCTGTGAAGATGCAAATATGATTCTTCCCAAGTGTCACCTTGTTACCATTAATATTTCTAGGTCAAACACTTCAGCATGGCCTCGCTAAGATATGGTTAGGTTTTAAGTTAAATTAGTTGACAAATTAATTTTGCTCTTATTAGAGTAATGCGTAGAATTTGCTATGAAACAGCACTTGGAATGATTCGAATAAGAAACATTTTTGAAGTAGATGAAAGTAAAAGAACTCAGGGAGGAGGTAATTTATAATTATTTCATATCTTTATTCACTCCATTGTGTAATGATTACCGTCACTTTCTACATGCAACTTACTTGGTTTATTTGACCATTCCATAATTGATCAATGTCACATATGTATTCAAGGCTGCTTTCCAAACTAAAAGATAGTCCTTGTGGAGTTTAGTCCCTTTATTTTTAGAATTATTTTAGAATTGAAGTGATGTAATTGTCAAGAATCGCCTGAAGGATTTTTGATGATTTTGCTTTGTTAAACAATTAGGTTTTTTTAGTGTAGATAAATATTTAAGATAATTGGCAGTTAGCATAGGATTGTTTATGATTTCCAGAGAAATTTATTCCAGGGACAATGTATAATTAAGTTATTCTATCATTTAGTGGATAAAAGTAATTTTGGAATTTTGCCAATGAACTTGGTGAACCTCCTCCAATAGCACCATGGAAGAAGCCTGGTCGCTTCTAGAACCCAAACATTACCCAATGGAACCCAAAGGGCTCTCCAACTCCCATTGTCATCCAACACCCAGGGTCACTGTTCCACAAACAGACTCTGCCAAAAAAGGGAGAAAAAGACCTCCAAACTCTCGCTGTGAGCTTGAAATATCATTCGCGAGCCATCACAGCTGCCTCGGGCTCCCTCATCCATCCGCTTTTAGCGCCTTGGTTTTGCAGCATCCGAGGTTAATCCTGTTCGTTTGGTAGCTTTGATTCCTTAGAACGTTCCTCATGCTTTGCCATCATCCATCATTCTACGATTGCACCACTGTGGCTTGAGAGTTTCCTCAAGACTTTGTTTCAAACTGAATGTTCCGCTCTGAGAGAATGGGTCAAAGTTCACTCCCAGTGGAGGAGGGTATGTAGTGTTTTTGTTGTTACACGTGGGATATTCCATTTTTTGGGTGCATACTGGTACTTTGAATCAATGGACCTGCCCGGGAATGTTGTTGTTTGGTTACTGCGATTCCCATGTTCCCCCCTCTTACTCCCTCGCTTGGTGATGGGGGTCGGTGAAAGATCACAGACTGGTAAAATGGGAATCAGAGTCGAATGTTCATGCATCACTTCCCACCCACATTGTCTGCATTTGGATTGATACACTGGAGAGTGTCCTTACTTATTACCATGGCAACTGTTCGCTTTGGTAATCCATCACTTTTCCTTGTATAGGTTAGAACCTCTTGTTTTACTTTAAGTTTAACATTATATGCTGAGGCCTATTTCCCCTTATTTCAGGCCATCCTAATTAAAGTACATTTAATAGTAGCTTTATTGTGTATGAAAGTTAATGCACCTATTATTCATAATGAAAGTTCAATGTGTAGAGTAGAGTAGTGTTTTATCTGGAGGGGGGGCAAGAGGGGGGGGGGGCACTCAAGTATATCACTGAACATATATGCAAAACCACTTTTACTTAATAGAAAAAATGCTTTCCTCAGATGACCTTCTATTATGATTATCCCATTTTGGGGAGCAGTTTTGACACCAGAAAATGTTTTTTCTGGTCATGCATGTGTATTCCAATAGAGTTAAGTCTGCCCATCCCCTTTCTTTTTTCATACTACCAATCCCATTTTTCTGTTTAAGTATATTTCTTGTAAACTAGAAATACATCAGATGCAACTGTGTAGGCAGAATTTTCCTATTTATTTCTTACTGTCAGCAGATAACAAATGCTTTTCATTTGTTGAACCAGGGACTGCAAGTCTGTTTGGTTTTCCCCCGCAAGAGGTCTGATAATGGAAGAGGCATCAATCTTTCTTTTCTCAAATAATGAGACAAGTGGGAGGAAAAGGAGATGAGTTTCCTGGTGATGAGCTGAATCTTGGCTTCGATACCTCATTAAACTAGCTAAAGTTTAACTCGGTAGTTTCAGTCCCTGATCGGTTTACAGTTTAGAGTCCCTTGTATGTCTTGGCTTTCATTTTTTTTTTAGTTTGTATCATTAGCATTTGCTGCACAATCCTCTCAATTAATTTTATTTCTATATTAATAAATGTCAATTTTTTTCAACCATCAGCGTGTTATTCTGTTTTACATTCTGATAAAAGTATTTCAAAAATCCTTTTGCTATAAAACTGTCCTGTATTTTTGATATTCAGTATGTATGACTATTAAACTTTTTAGGGTGTCACTCACTCCCCTTCACTCTTCCCCTGCCTTCTCCCCTTGCACTCTACCACTTTTCTTTCCACATCCTTTCACCATGCCCCTTCCACTTCCCCTCACTTGTAATATCTCCGTCCCCTTTAATGATTTAGTATCTTGTCTTTGTTTTCTAACACCCCCCCCCGCAGTCAGTCAAATTTCAATTTATGTCTTTTACTTATTCTCTATCTATGAAGCACAATATTGAATTTATTTCAATAAGCTTTTATTAAAATATTGTTTTCCAGCCTTCCTCTGCACCAGTTTTAAAAGTAATAACCAGAGTATTGATAGCCTAATTGAGTTTTTTACCATGAAATGTATCACTATCATTTAGAATTCTCATTACTCATACCAGGCAAGCTATTAATGGGAAGATCTTCAGTATAATTAAACACCAGTCATGTAACCTTATCTCAAGACTTTCTGTGAAATATTCCCTTCTTCCTGAACCTTGATATTGCAAATTAGCTATTTATTTCTATGAAAATTAAGATATCCACAGTATAGCTGAAGTGTTTGATATTTTCCTCCCTCAATCTAATTAAGCAAAGAAGTGTTAATCACAAATAAAATCCTGGGATGAAGAATAGGATAGGACACTTGTTTGTTCTGGAAATTTGTAAATTATTGCAAATGTACTTCAGGTACCTCGTCAGTTTGCTGTTGTCATTAAAAAAGATTATAGTACCATAGAAGAATCAAATTTCAAACTAAACTATAATTTGCCCATTAGGAGGTTTAAGATTTTTGTGCGTGCAAATTGGAATTTACTGTGTACTTTTGCTGCATATTCATTTGCACATTTCTTTCTGTGTTATGCTTTGAATAAATATTACTCCTCATTTTGTTCCCTTTTCTCTCTGCCTCTCTCTCCCTATCCAACCCATTCTCTTTCACTCTCCCTCTCTTTTCCATTCTTTATGTATATCTGTCTTTTTCTGTTTTCTTCATTCATCTTTTGATGATTTATCTGTCTCTCAGTTTCACCTCAATCTGCTTTTCATCATCCCCTAGTGCAATACCCATTATGCTTTCACAGGAAGATGCCCAAAGCACTAATTACTTAATTGCAAACACCCATCCAGAAGGCAAACAGGAATCCATCTAATAATATCTCTTATCACAGGATTGATTTGAGATTATTAGCTTTTACAAATTTACAAATTTAGTTTTACTTTCATGTACATGTGTAGCAAATACTATCACAAAATAGAACAAGAGAATAGCTTTGTGACAATGTGTTCTCAGTATTTTTCAAATACAATAGTGCCTGCTGCAAATTTTGGGGTTTATTAAACCATGGCGCTGTATGATTTAACAATAATTTTCGGGGGGGGGTTACAATTCTTTTCCTGGAATGGAGTGTGGCACCAACAGATCTCTTTGCAGTTCTGTCTGACCTGGGATGTTAAAATATAGGCTTATCTACTTCAGGCATTGTCGTAAAATTGATCTTAACCCTTTGTCTGCTAGAACCTGGTGATCCATATACAAAGCCTACAGGAAATCCAGAAATCAGAGTCCAACAGGTTAATAGAAATATATGTCATGCACTAATATTATATACTTGTGATCCAAGTATATTTTTCTCAATTTTCTGTTCAGCAACCCATATCAAGTTTACTTTACCAATGATGAAGATTGAGTAATTTTCTCGCATTTTTGTCAATGAGGAGGTGTTCTGCACAAATGCTATCTTCACAGCCAGTTCTCTTTAGTTGTTCTAATTAGCCCTCTTTCTCTAAATTCTCCATCCTTCTGTCCCATTCCTTTCTATTCATCTCTCTGTCTCTCTCATCTCTATATCTTATTCTCATCCTCTCTCATCCTTTATCTTCTATCTCATTTTCTCTCAATCCTCCACACCTCTCTCCTCCCTCTCCTATCTCTCTCTTTCCTCTTCAATCCCCTTTTTCGTCCCTCATTAACAAGTGACCTTCCTCTCTCTACACACGTGTATATACCCAAGTTCATTAGTACATCTTGTAAGGAGGATCTGCAAACAAGTGTTTATATCACAGCCTCTGGCATTAGAACTTGTGTAGCCTGCATGTGTTGGGTATCCACAACCCTGTGGTGGGATCAATGCAACCAAGGATTAGTTTCATAATGTTTTTGTGGATTTTGCATTATCGAATGTGGAATTTTGATCGAGCGCTTTGAATTTCGGCAAGCTGTGATGTAATATTGTGGAGCTTTGAACTTTCTAGCTGGTGGTAATCTTGCTTTTTTTTTGGCATTCAGCTGAATTCTCTTCTGGCCAATTTTATAAATCCATTTGCTATTCAAATAGAACGTTTAGTTAAATTCAGAGCTTTTAATCACAAATTTATCTTTTCAAATATCACAATTGAAGTACTGATCAGTATGATATATGTTTAATGTTTACATAGTATGTCAGACAAAATGTGGTAGAAACATTATTTTTATACTTAACATGAAAAAGGAATCAAAGATTTGATCCCAGATTAGAATATCTTATTATTTTCGGCATGAATACAAATATCACTTAATGCATCATTATCTGATTTTCATTGGCGCCAAGTAGATGTATTTGAATGTCTTAGGCGCGTCTCTCACAAAGTACCCAACCCCTCCTGCTCCTTTGTCCATTGTAGCCATAAAATCTCTAAATCTTGAAAATGAAAACAAAATGACAAAGCTGTAAGATTTATAGATTCTGATTTTATTTCTTATCATAAACCTTTTTCTTTTGTGGCGATGCATTCAGTTTTAGCATTTTGTCAACTTCTTTTATTTCGTTATTTCATTTTCTGATGTTTTTCGTCTCTTACCATGGCATTCTATTAGTGTTATCATTATCTCCAACTGTAATTATACATGTACCATGTTATTTCAAATGGTGAAAGAAGGGAAATTATTTTAGGTTATAATTCGAGAGGTTTTGAAAATCATTTTTAACAATTCTGGTTACACATTTTATGCCAAAATTAGTCAACAGTTCAATTTGGGAAAAGTAATTGACTGAATTAAATTTGCCGCAAACATATATTACCATTGAATACCATGATTACTGAAGACTGTCACACGCTAAAAATAAAGTCTTCAAGCAGCAATTTTAATGAGTTGTATTAGTTGTATAGTTACTGCATTTCAGGTGCTGATTTGCAGTACATGAGATGCTGGGAGCAGCACAACAAAACACTATGAGCACCCTTGCTGCTGAAAATCAGCACCTGAATACTAGCTCTGGAAAGTGCTGATGAAGCACTTTATTATTTTTTCATTGTATAATCATGCTGATGTTGTAATATTGAATGACCTTTTGTACATTTATTTACATTGTATGAAGGCTTTATAAAGGAGATATGATTTTGAAAGGAATCCAAGTTGGATAATAATACTCAGTAATAATAATACTCAAATTTGATATAGCGCAAATTGCAGTTAAGTCTTAGCACTCGGAAAGGTAGGATGAGAAAGAGAGAAAGAGAGAGAAAGAAAAGGAAAACAATCATATACATTGCCTAAAAACATCATTATACATATTTGAGACAATTTTCACAGTTTTGAAGTAGATAATGCAACATTTGGAAATTTGAATTTATCAGCCTGCATTATGGTAATATTGAAATCAACATCAGACCATGGATCTTGTGAACAATTATCTGGGCCCCGTTTCATAAAGACTTGTTATAATGACATATGCACAATTTCTTTAACAAACTTACAATCAGCCTATCAGATTGGAGGATTTCAGTAGCTTTTAACTGTTATTGCAAATTTGTTATTGTAACAAGTTTCATGAAATGGATCCCAGATCTGACCAATTTCTTAAAGAAGTATATCAGGACCGGTGAGCAGACTAACTGGACCAATTTCATGCATCATAAATTTGATTATTTGCCGCCCAATTTGCCCGGCATTGGGTTTCATATACAATGGATTGCTGCTCTATTCCATTCTGTGATTTGCATGTAGGATTTGGGGTTATTATCAACATTCATATCACTTTCACTCCGTTTCTGTCTTCAAGTAATTCTGATTCAAGAGCAAGGTATGGTAGGATATTACCGCTGAGAAGCAATGCTGTACAATCTCAGAAACGATTTAACCACCCTAATAGTGTGAACCTACCAACTGTTGGTTTAGAAAAAAAATGCATGCAAAATGAATTATGATTTTATTTAACCTACAGTTGCTCAGTTCACACTTTCACCAACATTAGATTTGGTTACAAAAAATTCTTGAGAGTGTATGTAGGCCTAGCATTTTTATTTGCTCTGGTCTTAATATCTCAGAGGGCATATGATTAGAGTTAGGATTGCAATAGAGTTTTGGGTTCAGAATAATTTAAATGCAAGGATTAGGGTTTATTTAGTTTCAGTAGTTAGGTTTTATGTTTTGATTAACATGCACATTTTCCATTGGAGTAATTGTCGGCAGAGCAAAATTAATATCAGGGATGCATATCAAACTGTACAAAGTTTTTCTAAATTTAAACAACAATGATCAATTTATAATATTTATTGCTTAATAAATTATTGTTGTTGGATTTTTTGAAGTATTTTTTTAGATTTGTAGAGTAATTACATATTCTACATTACAAGTTATAGATTATTTTCCATACATTAGTGAACAGTTCGTGGCTTTGATGTTATCTGTCCTAAACTCTTTACTGTCCAAAAAAAATCTACCCATTCACCTTGAATTATGAGGACGCTACTTTTAAAAATGAAACTGTAGGTGATTGATCAGTGTCAATATAATCAGACCAGTTAGGATTGTAAATATTGAACTTTCTCACATCATTGCATTAAGAATATATCATTCCAAAGAGGGAATTTAAATTTTTACAATTTGTACAAACTAGGAACTACCTGTATTGAATATGATTTTCATGCGCAACAAATAATTCACTCATTCAAACATAAAAAAAACATATCTTTGACATACAGCAGTTTATTATAAATGCCTTTGAAACCTTTAAAGTTATTTCTAATTTCTTGGTTAGGATTGTCTCACAGTTCTAAAATTATGTGGTTGTATAAAAAAAAACCAGGGAGTGTACTTTTTCTTTCAAGATCATTTTATTACCAGCCAACCAGGAGATGTTTGAAATCTGATTGAGAGATATCATATGAAAAGAAACCACTGTAATATACTTTCTCTATCAGTATAGAAATTCTTTTTGGGATTGGTATAAATGAAATTTTAAAAAAATACTATATATTATAGAGTTAGGATACATAATGCATGAATGTTATGAATAATATTTGTTATTGGGGGAATGAAATACAAGCTATATCATTTTGGTTAAAATTTACATTTTTCTGATTCCAATCAAATAAAAAAAAATGAATGTGTTTATGTAGATTGCAACTGTTTTTGGTTACATAACAATAGCTGTACAACCTGTTGCTTTGGTATTTTGTCAAATTTGCTAATTTCAACCAAATTGAGGATTGTTTCATCATTCTTGCAGTTATTCATATATAAGCGGGATTTTGAACAAAAAGTGTAAAACCTGACAAAGCCAGCCTTGTTATTGTTATGATAATTGCATTGTTAATATTAGTATCTTAATTTATTAGTATTGATGTTATAATATTTCTTGTCATCATCTTCATCATAATCATCATCATCATTATTTCAACAGTGTCTGCAATTATAGACTATCATGACACTGCCCACTCTAATTACTACCATGTAAACACATAAGTTCTCATCAATACTGGCCTACCTGTCATTAAGAAAATGGAATGGCCAAAAAGATTTATTAATAGAAAAGAGGAAAATTGAAATGACCTTTTAGTTGATGAACCAGCCCTGATGATGGTCAGTTAGATCACGTCCAGATTACTAGTATTAGGTGAAAAAAACTGCCCCTCCCCAAATGAATTTAGTAGGACATACAGATTTAGAGGCACGCACATGAAATGAAATATCTTTTTTTTTCAATTCAGTTTTCATCTGAATCATGTAAGAACTCTATTGTTATTTCTATAGGACTAATGGGGCGTTGTATGAAACTTACAATCAATCGCAAGTCTATTTTCAGTGTCTATTGTCAGTCCCTAAATCAATCTTATGTGTTGCAATGTGACTGATTTCTGAACTGCTTCTTGCAGCAAGGAGTGTAATCTGATTTGCTACAGATAAAATTAATCCAGTAATTGTGAAATTACAACAGAAAATTTGTGATTGACTGCAAATATTTTCTTGCAACACCCCTAAGGTCTAGGAGGAAGAGTTGTGTGAATTGGTAGTCAACCAACCCATCTATTAAAAAAAATATTATGATTCCACTTGAGAGTTGGTTGTAACATCGTTGAAAGTTCATTGACAGAGAAAATTACCAAGTGCCTTGATATCTGACAAAATTAATCACCATTTAGAGGTCATATGGCCAGAATATGAATCAACCTTCAATGTCTGTCACCACTTATTACCTGAGTGTACATATAGCTACAGATATGCTGTAAAAATGAAATATATGGAGCTATATTAGGTGTACTTTTGAGAATAGTCATGCACTGCTAATGAAGGATAACATGATTATGGTTTAGGGAATTCCAAGTCAATTCAGATAAATTGTTGGACTTCTCGTTAGGACAGTTATGTAAAATTGAGTTTTATTTTAAGGAATTTCTATATTCTACTGCAAGCTCTCTGTTCCTTGATATTGTAGGTGTTTAAGATTCAAAATTTATTTTAATGCTCCTGAGTTGGTGATGAGTATAAAGCTTAAGAAATTGAGCATGTAATAAATCTTCATGGAGCATGGCCCTACGTAGATGTTAATATCACAGCTGCATCACATCGTGATCATATGACAATTATGACTGTAAATAGAAGTTGTATCAGTAAGTTATTGCTTTCTATTTGAATTCATCGCTGTTGGTCCAGCATTTATTTCAGCAAGAAATTAATCTAAATTGTGCTGCTCCTGATCCAAGTGAGGTAAGTTGGTACCAGGCAGGTGCTCGATTGCCCTTATCGCTGGAAATGGTAGATCAAACTTATGCTGGATGACAGCTTTGAGGTTAGATGTTCTATAGATGCATAATGATGTATGATCCTTCTATTACCCTTTTTACACAAGATTTTCTTAACCCCGGACTATCGCTAACCCCGTACTATCCTTAACCCCGTACTATTTTTCCTTTTCACACATGCCAAATTATTATTGCTAACCCCCGGATAAGGAATGCTAGCTTTTCACACATGAAACTTGCTAACCCCGGACTAGTGGTAGCTCATGAATATTCACGAGCGTCGACGAGGAAAGTATTAAAACACGAATTCCAACTCGCTGACTTATGGCGCGCGCTTTTTCTCATCGCCGTGTTCCCTGTTCATGAATATCTATTATGCTTACCTCTGATTGGACAAGAGGGCCGGCTCTGTTGTGGGGCATGAGTGGGAGCGCTTAGCCCACTTTCGTTTTACACTAGCGATCTTAACCCCGTACTTTCGCTCTTAGCACTGTAATTGCTGGGATAACCCTGCTTTTTTGCAGGGCCAAATAATCCTGTACTATAGTATGGGGTTAAGGAAATTTTGGCGTGTGTAAAAAGGGTATTAGTTTAGAATCCACTCTCATATCATGAATGATGTTTAAGAATTGCAAATCATTATGTAAAATATTAGTCGGACAAAATCATTGTTGATAAGAATATATGAAATATTGTCATGATTAATTCCCTGTGAACCAAAAGTTAACTTGAAGGATTTATTGACCTGAGATGAATTTAATGAAAAACCGAGTTGCTGGCAGGGCGGGCTGGGAGATGAATGTACATGTACAATCCAATAAATATTACAGGCTCTATATTGATAGGATAGAATGGCACCTGGAGTTTACACTTGCATCAAGGGCATTATATAGATTATTGGATCTGTTCATACTTGACATTTCTTTCTCGATGTGCTTGTATACTTTTCAAAATTAACATTTCCTAGCTCAAGTAACAACAGGCTGTCAGTGTGAGTTTGATTTAATGTTTTTGTAATTTTGTTCAATATTTCTTCATGGTTCCCCGGTATGTATCATATACCTGTGAAAAGCAACAAGCCGCATTTCTATTTTCAATGAACGTGATCTCTTATTCACATTTTGACCGGCATGGTGGCTCAGTGGTAGAGTGCCTGCCTCATGAATGGAAGGTCATGGGTTCAATCCCTGGCTCAGTCACACCAAAGACTTTTTAAGACTCTTTAAACATTAGTTAATAACGTCACAGAGGAGAGACACTTTCTCATAAAAATATGGCAAACGCAATGCTAGTTTGGAGTCGGGGGGGGGGGGGGAGGGCACTTCCATTGACAAGTGGATACCATGCATGACCCCCCAAAACAAGTAAAAAGGATCTCTTATTTAAGATAGGCACGTAACGTATGTAACGTAATAAGGGTGTCAAAACACTAAAATAATGAAAATAGGGTATATATTTCGCTCAGAAAATTATGTGTCTATGGTCCAATTTGCAGGGGTATAAAAATACTAAAATATGCTTTACAAAGGATTCCTTTTTGCCCAAACAGTACGTGTTAAGGGTCTTTGAGTGGCGTGTGGAGTGGTACTAAACCCAATGAAAGTAAAGGTAAAGCTATCCGGCGTCCTTGATCACATCTGTGACATAATAATTAATATAAAGTTGTACTTGTTTAGGGGGTCAATTCAGGGAATACTTGTCAAGGGTACCATTTTGTTTCCCATAATTGTGGAGGGTAGGTTTTCAAATGCCAATACTTGTTACGGGTGCATTTTCAGAAGATGGAAAATACTTGTTTAGGGTGCTTTTCGAAACCCCATGGTCACGCATGGTATCCACTTATCAATGGAAGTGGCCCCTGGGGTTTGGAGTAAATTACTGGGTACATGCCCCTTTTTCACCCCCCCCCCCCTTTCCCTGATTCGCATCTGATTGATTCTAAACAACATTAGCCATGCACAACACCTGTATGCATTTCAAATCAAAGTATAATTATATAGGCCAATTAACTGACCAAATTTTATCCTATTTGAGCACCATTGATGCATCTGTAATATAGTTGCATGGTTAATTGTCCCAATTTAGAGTGGTGAGTATGGCCTTGAGCCGCTTAGCCAGCAATTATAATGGAAATAAGATTGATTAATGTTTCCCATTCCATTCATCCTATTGAATAACTCAGTTAATCTATTGGTATGGCTTGGTATATCAATTAATTATTTGTTACCTTATTTGAGGAGAATATGGGTTCTGACCATTAGTTTGAAAATGGATATGATTTACAACTATATAAAAAAATACTTTTAAATGAGTTGGGTAGATTGCAAAATGTGCCTCCTTTGGATCAATTTTTATTTTATTTTGTTCTTATTGTACTAGAGGCTTTACATCCTAAACGTAAATTTTAATGAAAGTTGAAAATTTAATCCTATTCTTAGTCTATGGAACTCTGAAGCTGATTTGCATTGAGCTGGAGATGCAATTACCACAACATAGACCTTTACTATTACCTGTTTATATATCTACAAGCCCCCAGATGATCACCATCATTAATAATAAAAAATCAGAATTATTATAACATGACGAACTATTTGGTGGGGCTTCCATGTCAAAAAAACAAGTCATAGTTGGGCATGATGCTTGCTATTTTCAAAACAACCCCTGGGGCACTGTTGCAGAAATATCTGAAAGGAAAAAAAAAAATCAAATGCAAGTATGCAACTCCCACTTCTGATTGGTTGAAAATAAAGCAGTGTTTGGTTTTTGGAGTTACGTTTGATTGCAGACTGCTCTGCAACTGGCCCCTGATCAACATGATCACCCTCTCTGCAGAGTTGCAGCTTTTGACAGGAAATTCATTTAGCCTGAAGCAGCCGAGGCCACATTTATGAGATCAACTTCATTATTGGTTAAAATCAGCCAATATTTAGTGTCGCATTATGTAATTTGTCTTGGTTAGTGAAATTGAAGCGCATGTAGTTCGTAATCAGATCTGGCAGGGGTGTAGGGAAACACTATTTTGTCGTCTTCTCTTACACTTGGCCAAGGTACATTGATACACAAAAAGCACCTACGCAAAGTTTAGGTCCTTGCCCCTCACATTTACATGTAGGTATATGTATATATATATATATATATATACATTGCAAAAATCAGCTTTTGTAATAACAATCAAGATTTTGGTATAATGTAAAAATAATCAGAATTCATAAAGAGTAATGAGGTATATCTTTGTACTTCAGTGCCAACCTTTCCCCTTTTTCAGTATTTGTCTCCTTTACCAAGATAATGATAAGTAATCCCTTCCTTTTTCCCCCTTAAAATTGATTTATATATTTCTGATATCATGGATATATACACTTCAAAGGATAGTTTGCTGCCATGTTACTGAGCATTTTTAATTGTGGATTTAAAACGGGATTTAAAAGTGATCGCCAAAGCCAAAAAAAAAAAATAATAATAAAAATGACCACTTGATAATTCCACAAATTATTTTACAAGATCTGCCTCATACATAGTTACTGCTACCCTAGTATTTGTAAATATAAGCAAAATATATTTATGTACTTTTCATAATTGTGCATATTGATTTCTTGAAGGATTAGTGAAATTTAAATCCATTTCTTGAGCATGCCATATTATATCCAGGTCACTGCGCTAACTTGCCCTCTACCCTTTTCACATTCAGCACTAAAACCATGTCTATCTATCGACTTCTGAATTTTGTAAGCCACACATGTTTACTCAATCTTGAGATCAAAAGGTTCATGGAAAATAAAAATATGAGGCTTTTTCATTAAAGTAATACATTCATTAAAAAGAGTGTTATTTGTGTGATCTATGAAATACTGAGTAATTGATAATTCTAAGTCTAAATTTGGCATGGTATCATATTCATAAAATAAACCAGTTTTGTAATCAGCTCCTTTTTTGACTTGATAAGTAATCAGTTAATCTTTCAAAAGTACTGATATAAACTTCTCGGTTTATCCATATGCGATCTTATGAAGAGAAACCACTGCATAGACCAGGTGAGACGATGAAGTTACATTAATTTTCAATCAGGAAAGCTCTTTTGCATTGTCCACTTCAAACTAATTGGCTACATGTATATCATTTAACCCATTGCCTAATACCAAAGATGACTGAACACTTTGATGTTATTCTTTAAATGGGATAAATATTTTGAAGTGATTTATAAATAATTATGCTTATTGTATCAGCACTATTCTGATTTACAACCAATAACATTCAACTGCTCATGTGCAAATTGTAATAATGATAATATACAGTTCTTGTATAGCGCATATCACATTATGAATAATGTCTCTATGTGCTTCCAAAGGACTTGGATATTATTACCCCATCTGTAGCTTAGCAGCCGTAATTACTAAGATTACAGTGCACATGCATTTCAAGGAATAAATTCCTGCCAGGTACCCATTCACCTCACCTGGGTTGAGTGCAGCACAATGTGGATGAATTACTTGCTGAAGGAAACTATGCCATGGCTGGGATTTGAACCCACGACCCTCTGTTTCAAAGTTTGGAGACTTATCCACTGGGCCACAATGCTCCACTTTTGTAATTGTAATTACTGAATGGCTTATTGATGTTAGTTGACCACAGCAGTTTAAATTTGCATACATGGATAATTGGTAAAAAAAAGTTATTTTAATCAATAAAATTGTATCATTTTCCCTTCAGGATGGAGATTGAATGGAGATATATATTCTTTCAAAATATATGTTATCGTTTCATGATTAAATATCATATATGAAAAGGTGCTAGATTTTTTTCATCTCTCTCAGTCCCCATTCATCCTCCAAATTATCGGTCAGTGTCAGCCCTAGTATACTTTGTTTAACGGGGAATCAGTGATGCGTACTCCCATCTCACGCATCATCATGGTGTCACAGCTGCGATCGCCACTGGTAATGGCCTGCTCACTTTTGGTTGGCACGTTTCTACAGCATTGGGAGAATGTTGGGATTATGCCAGCTGAACGGGTGTTACATTTTTAATTTCCATTTTCATTCGCAGTTGATCGTCAAGTCTACATTTAATTTGTCTCTGTTTATTTGCCATACTGCCTTACATTGCACAAGCTGGAATTTACTCCCATGTAGCTGAACAGTCTGGTATATTTATTTTTTTGTGAAGGTAATTGACCATTCCATTTGTTTTATACTCATGAGTCTGTGTATTTACAAACTAGAACTTGCTTAATCATGGTTTGATAGCACAAGTTACATCTGTTTGATGCAACAAAACAACAATCGTCGAGGAGGCTTTTTATATTGCTTGTAGGCAATCGCTCTTCACTTTCATGCTGTTTATTGGTTGGTAATTGAACAGGTCGTGGACAAAAGGAGTTAATATCTTGTGTTGGATATGATTGGATGGTATACTCTGCGTGTGCTTCTTTATTGCGAGTCACTCCATTCGTTGGCCAAGGGGTGATTGCCCTTTGATCATGTGCTGAATCAAAACACTCAACGGATATATGCATCTCTGTCTGTAGGATGGTGATGGCTTTTCAATGATTTTCTTCTTATTTTTCATGGATTAGAACATTTTTGATGTATTTTCTTTCTTATCTGAATTTCTTGTTAATTGAAGTGCTGTATATTAGAATTCGAACTTTCAAAGTAATAAGGATAATTCTGTTTTTAGATGACTGGTGAAATTGCCTTGTTCATGAAAGATCTAAGTCTGTATATAATATTCTAGTCAACTATATAGGTTTTAACTGTGCCATACCCCTAAATAGAAAAATGTGATTTTGAATCATTATTAATCATCCCCTCAATGATCAATGTATCAAACTTGTTCATATTGAAATCAGTGTTTTGTTGATTAAATGGCTGTCATATCGAATCCTTTTAAGGATGAAAATCTTGCCTCAAGTATGATTTTTTTTTCATTTCAGATAAACAAAATTTGGTGATATTTTTTATGCAAAAATGCCTTTTACCTCCGCTGTGTTGTGAAACATTGTTAGCATGATTGAAATAGCTGAAGATATCTCCAATAATTTAGAAGATTCCTTGGGACAGCCTCGTGAAAGAGTTGGTATGACATCTCCCTTTGACAACAAAGCCCCCCTTAGTCCCTATGGCTTGAACTTAAATTGGGATGCTGTATAGACAGATCAGATGGCGATAGTCTCCTCAAACAAGACCTTATTGAGCATTGCTGCAAGATATAAAAATGAAATGTTTGTTATTGATATGAATTACTATTGTCAGGAAAAATCGGGTCACTTATGGAAGCTTACGAAAAGACTTTGATATAGGTTTAGCTATTACCTTTAGTCAGGGTTCTGCTCAGTGTATTTTCCTTCCAATCAGTGCATTTCTTGATGCACAGCCACTCATGTTTATTATTAGGAAAGGCCTGTGAGTTGACAAATTTTTCCTTTAAAGACATAAAAGTTAGTGCAGGAGTTAAAAATTGAAAGATTTAAGAAAATATGTAACAGTACGGTGACTGTTGGGAAGAAAAAAAGATTACTTAGTAGCACTAAGTAATATCTCATGAAAACTGTAGTGTTAATAGGAGGTTTGTAATCACTTTGAATGAGAAAAAACTGTGATTACTACATGATGTTGAGTACACTCTCAAGATTGATGGTCTTAGTTGCATCACTTTAAGGACGCAGTTTGCATGTATATATTATGAAACACATATCATTCTATATAAGAGGGTCAAGAAAATGGTCGCTAAATCATGTATGCGGCAAAGCCAAAGACTTCTATTTTATAAGAGTACCTAAAAGAGCTTTTGTAAAATTACCAATATATACAGTAAAATTTGAACTGTGTTATTGATAATCAGTTTGCTGACGCTGCACTTTTATGATAAATCATGTCTCGTCACCTTCCTCAGGAAATGCAAAAGGGTCTGTATATCCAGACTAGTCCAAAATTAGACAGGGAAATTGATAACTACATTTCCATCTCCAGTCCACCTTTTATCCATTTTTTCATCCATCTTGTGTTATCCTGCTTTATTATGATGAATATTGCAGGATTATGATCTCTCAAACATTGCCGACAGGCACAGAACAAGTCAATTCTTAGCCCGTCACCCCTGATTCAATGTAGGAATCAGGCCTACATCATAACTATCTTGACCAGATATAGACGTAGTGCAGTGTGGTTGTAGTTACATTGTTACCTGTGTTTAGGTGTTTATGTGACTTATATCTTGTGTGGATTTATCATATTGTATGATTTGATAGTATTCCATCCTTTTGATGAACCCTATCTTTTGGACTATGGTATTGTGTGATACTTGACCTTCAATATATCAGGTATGTTTTATCTGGTTTAATGTCTATGCAGTTAGGAGTATCTGTCTGTTTTTGTCATACTCCAAATATAGATCATCTCACTGATTGGGCCTCTAAATGTGAAGGTTACACAGATGATTGTGTATTGTCTTATTTTGTTTCCGATTAAATGCACTGGTAGCAAGATTGGATGCGGTCATTATTCCATCTACGGATTCAAAACATTAGATATCTGCCATTTCTGTACATTTTTTATAGTTCCATTCTCGAAGTAAATTGGTGCAGTGTGCTTGCTAATGGATTAAAAAATGGCTGACTTTTTTGCTTTCTAAATTCATGCTCATTTCTTTAAAATATCTTCTGATGAATAGAGTTCTTGATGGTTTTGCATGTGACTGACATGGGGGGGGGATGTCTATGTTGGACATTTTGTGATAATATGATCAATGGACCTAGATAGGATTGGATCAGGACCATTCTATCGAGACCACATGGATAGCTTAAAGCAATGTTGTTGTCTTGACAACCATTTACTCGACCTGTTCACATTATGTTTACACACTTCCAAAGGGTCTTATTATGAACATTATTTTCATTATCATAATTTATTGTTTACAATTTTGGAATTTTTAGATTGACCCAGAAATGCTTTAGAAGAACTGTTTATTATCATAAAGTCATTCTCATCATCATCACCACCATCATCATTATTATTATTGTTGTCATATTCGTTCATACTTAAAGGAATTATTTTCACTTTTAGACATAATATACAACATTGATTTATGGTTAAAAAGTAGACCATTTTATCATATTATTCCGATTGCAGGATACATTTATATAAGTTTAATTGATTTTAAATGTGTATGAAAAAGTAATACAGATAAACAGCTCCTACAAGTACAGTTTTCAATAGATTTTCAAAGCAAAATAGTACATACTTATAGCGTTACAAAATTTGTAAATTTGCTACCCAGATGTGTAAAATTGTTCTATTCATGATGGATATCAGGCATATTGAATTCTAGGTGTACCCTTGAAATTAGCACAATACACATATTGATGTTTCATTATTCCCAATTTTCATTTTATCACATTATCAAAGGAAAGTGGGAATTGCTTTATTGTTATAAATCTAGAGGAATAAATAACATTTTCAAATGAGAATGAGTTGATTGAGGGTGGCACAGCATGCTGTTATTGTTCATACGCAAACATTAAATGCAGATACACAAATAAATACTTGCTTTGCTTACATTCTTGTCTAATTGTACTCCCAGATTGAATTTGACTTTGAAATTAAGACCCCAAGATTAGAGTTTCCTGCCCGAATTCAAGGAGGGATCTTGTGGCAAGGCTGTTGATTGAGAGCAGCCTGATTTTACTGGAAATCCTTGTTGATATTTCTTAAGGATAGTGAAATGCTGGCAAATGATTTTCTTGAAGTTCGGTGGACTATCGGAATGAATCCTTTGATCGAAGGACAGCCATGTTGGAAGTTGATACTGGATATCTAAGCAGTGGCACAAGAAGTATCATCTGTCGAGGTTCAAAAGGGCTTTAAATCTATCTTAAATGATCAACAATGCCATTTGGGCATTGGGAAGCAATGGGATAGTATCTTGTTGAAGTTTGTGTGTTTGAAATTCTCTAGCAAAGTTGCTCATTTTAGCATTGTACATGTAGCAATTGATTGTGTTCTCTCTTAGTTTGTGATGTCTAGTTCAAGATCTGCATTTGATGTGCCTTGTGCGAGAGGATTATACAGAATACAGCATAAAAAGCTTGTCCACTGTTTGCACCATTTTTTTCCCCTTCTAAAAAGTTCTTGTGACTTTTTAAAAATTCATTTGGATAATATAGCAGGAGTATGTATTGCAGCTGTGATCCACATTCATTTCCAAATTTATCTTTTTATTAAGAGGAATATGCATTTTTCTCATGTCATTAACAAGGTGGATCTTGTAATAAAGTAATACCCCCCCCCCCTCATAGATCATGGATTTTGTAGGAACTTGTATCCCAAATATCAGAAATAATTGTCCCTATAAACATGAAATTAAAAAAGAGGTATGTTTTGGGCGATATTTTCATTTTCTTTTCAATCTTTTCACATGGATTTTGAAGATATCGTAGCTTCAACATCTTTTCGCTTGCATTGACTTTGGCATCTGGATCATGTATGTTCTAGGAATTTATGGAAGCAATTTATTATCTAGGCATATTACACAGGAAAGTCAAGTCTTTCATTGTTGTGTCTCCAATAAATCAGGACCTCGGAAGTGAAGGCGTTTCGGAAACAAAGTGGATTTATTTCATGGCATGGCAGTTGTCTTTCTCTTCAATTTTCGTGCATGATGCTAATTTTTATCATCATCTTGTTAGATTTTTCCAATAATAATAAAAATAATAGAGGGGTCTTTGAAGCTTGTTGAATGATGTCATGGTTGTCTGGTTGTCATGCCAATTGTGTAAGAATAACGATTCTTCAACGTTTTCTTCCATTATTCTCGCTGTGTTAGCTAAATGTTTCTGTGATATATTTTTGTCATTAAGAGGATTGTGTATGATTATGTCTGTTTGAGTAGACCTGCTCATAATACAATTCATTATTTGTAAACCTTTTCATTTCCAAGATGAAACTTAACTCCTTGATGAACGAATGAAAGATGTCATCGGACAGTCCCTTAAATTTTATTTGACAATCGTCTGCAGACTGTGAGCATGGGCTCGATGGAAAGAATGAGACTGGAGTCATCTCGTCAGAATCTATTACATCGAAGCAGTATTTAGCTCTCGAAAAGCATCCCAGGCGAGACATGACATGGGATTGTTTTGGTGAAAAGACACATAGATACAACAATGTAACCCCACTCTCTGCACTTTGCCAACCCCTGCAATCATATTGAAAAGTCAAACAGTCAAAACGAACAAAAAAGACCTTTCCCTGACCGTGAAAAGCTTGTAAAATCGGACAATGCACAATCCGCCAAGCAATTTGGCAGTGTTTTAGTGCGCATCGTGGAGAATAGCTTTTATTTGTGCAATAATCAATTTGGAAGTGTCTCGTTGTCAGATAGTACTCTTCGTGGTCTGGATGTAATTTTTTATATGTGACAAGGCAGCGATGAGGAATAATGAACAAGGCTATGATTTGGATACAGCAATACGAGAGCTGGAACGCATTTCACATTGGAGACCGCGGAAGGTGGTCCATTTTTCGCCAGATGTTGAGAAGTTCTTCACCCTAAAACCCAGATACTGGAGCCAGGAGTTTGCAGAAGACTTCACACTGGTAAACATTTCATTATTTTTATATTAATTTTTTTTTTTTATGTATTAGTAGTTGCAAGTTACTAGTGTTTGTATTGTTGTCGAGGATGGATTTTTCCATCTCTTCTCTACCACCTTTGCATGTACATCAAATATTCAATTATGTAATAGATAACTAGAATCATTGTTCGGTTGAATGCTCAGAGAAATTGGATTCATTCTTTCTAGTCCTGTACATATTGTCATCAAGTGAATCCATTGTTTGAAATGTAGTGGTGTTTCTTTTAGAAAAAAAGTATATATAGATATTAGTCTATGCCAAATATCATTTGTTTATATATGTATCCTCACCTAGCTGGCAGAGAGGTTTTAGGATTTATGCATACACTAGGTCAATTCCTATAAAGTGTTGGTCAAGCAGTAACTCTTTTGTGCACTGTGTATTACATGTACATTTGAGCTAATGCACCAAAACTAAATAAACCCTAATCCTAATCTTTACATTATTTTGAACCAAAAATTCTATCACAATCCTAGCTCTAATCCTATGCCTTATGAGATATTAAGACCGGAGCAATTGTCGCCGGAGCAAATGTCATGTCACCCTCATGCCAGTTGCATAGGAATTGAAAATCACTACGCACGTGCAACCTGCTGCCCTTCTGCGAGGCGACCACTGTGCATTTTCCCATTGTTTTGATACTACATCAGTTTGCATTGACATGTGTTATATTGAGAATATGCCAAGTATATCAAATTGCAAGAGTATAGAAAATCCAGTTTAAAGGTCTACAGTATGGTAATCATTTTTATTTCATATGCTTTTGTACATGTAGATTTGTGGTCAATTGTAATACTAATTGTATTTTTTTTTACAAAAATATGCACACTTTGTACAAACCTATTCATTGAGTCTTTTATTTTCCACATTTATTATCTCATCTTCTTCTTGGTTGGTAATTATATTCTCTTTTTTCTTAATACCAAACTATGTATTCCCTTTCATTCTCCTTTTCCCTCTTTTCTCTGATTTACCTTAGTACGGTATTTACATAGAAATGCTTGGAATTGTTTCAACTTTTTCCCCCATTTCCGAAGCCGAGTAAATCATTGTTGTCTCTGTGTGTCTCACTCTCTCTTTCAATTGTTCTTTATCTCGCTCCCGCTCTTTTCTCGCCTTCTATTCTCCCTCTTTCTTCTTCTGTATGTTTATGTCGTGAACAGAATCTGGATTTTCTTTCTTGAATTTTCTCATTCTGTTCAAAGCATAATGGCATTTAAATATCCATTTCCCCTCTCTTTCTTCTCACAATTGCCCTTTATTGATACCGTTCTCATCCATTTCTTTATCTGATTCTCACTGTACATTGGCCATTCTAGATCATGAATAAAAGAGCCATTAGGTGGACACAATGCATTGTTTGATTGCTCACCGTTTATCACCAAGCCCCATCAAGATTCAATTTTCGTCATCAAATCACAATTTCCGGAAGGCCAGAAGACAAAGATGTGTGTCTTCATCTTTTTCTAAAATGATTTTCTCTCTTTCTTGCCTAATCAAAGACTATCTGTGTCTTATTCAATAATTGAAGGTAGGGAGAGATGGAGATTGAGAATGGAAGAGAGAGAAGCAGATGGACAAAGAGACAGGAAGAGAGAGCGATGGAGAGAGAGAAATGGAGTGGAAGAGAAAGAGATGGAGACAGACACAGAGAGAAAGGAAATTAGAAAGGGAGAGAGGCATGCAGAGGAAAGAGAGATATAGCAATGAAAAAAAGATGATTTCCATTTTGGAATGGGATGTACTAGATGAAATTCTTCGTTTTATGTAATCAATATAGATGCATTATCACTGATGCGTGAAATGCCATTTATGAAATTAGATTATGTGATGACCTCTGTGAGTCTAGATGCTGTAAGTAATCTAATAATCATATTTTAAGTCATTGGTCATCGCTGATACTCGGACCTCTTTCTCATGAATATTACCTGTGTTTACTTCATGTCACAAGGATTTATTGCCAATGCAAGCATCCAGTTCTGGCATTTATTGGCATACATAATAATAATAATAATATAGGGTATTTATAATGCGCACATATCCACCTATGACTAAAGTCATTGGTCATCCCTGATACTCGGACCTTTCTCATGAATATTACCTGTGTTTACTTTATGTCACAAGGATTTATTGCCAATGCAAGCATCCAGTTCTTGCATTTATTGGCATACATAATAATGATAATAGTAATATAGGGTATTTATAATGCGCACATATCCACCTTGTTAGGTGCTCAAGGCGCTCCTATATTACCCGGCTAAGCTAGGCGTTCATAGCGCACACAGCTTTTTAAGGAATTACTTCCTAGCGGTACCCATTTACCTCACCTGGGTTGAGTGAAGCACACTGTAGATCAGTTTCTTGCTGAAGGAAATTACGCCATGGCTGGGATTCGAACCCACGACCCTCTGTTTCAAAGTCCGAAGACTAATCCACTTGGCCACAAATAAATACATGTATTCATTTTTAAACCAAAATTTGAAAAATACCAACAGAAATTCTACCTGAATATTTATTATCACAAGTTGGCATGCAAAATGCATTCAAGATTATGTGTAAATGTTTTTACTATTTCATTGGTCATGTAATCATTGGTTTATTCAGTATCTGTTTTCCCACTACAGTACATTACACCTTGATTGTATTGGTACTGGTAGTATTCCAACCTTCTAATCTGTCTTAAAGATAAATTCCAGTTTTGGTACCGATCTCAAAATGACTTTTTACAGAATCTAATATAAAGACCACCCAAGTGTCTGTTTGTATGAATAAAAAATATGCGCAAAAGGATTCTGGAAGAAATTGTGTACTTGCTGAGAAATAAGCAAAATAAGCGTGGATTCGGTCACTTCCGTCGGGTCTTTATTTCAGCAATAATGATACACTGTCCCACGTGTGCCTATCTGTGTTGGCGATCTTCAGTGTGATCGCATTTCAGCTTAGATTTTATGATTTCACAAAGTTCAGTTTATGTAACTGTACCATATCTAGATCCACGATGATATAGTCATACTTAACCTTGGTTTTACAGACTTTCTCACGAAATCTGTGTTTTACTGCAAATACTATCATTTAGCTTTAAACTTGAAAATGGACTTTCCAGCACACATTTTGATATTTTGAAGTGTTAATTTGCCATTCAAGACTCAAGAATCATACTGGCCATTTATTTTTACATGAGACTTGAATTGGAATGATCAAAATTGATATTTTTGAAACTCTTTAGCCATTTTGTTGGACACATTGTACCTCAGGCCTCTGAAGTTGGCATGCAAAAGGCATTCAAGATTATGTGTAAATGTTTTTACTATTTCATTGGTCATGTAATCATTGGTTTATTCAGTATCTGTTTTCCCACTACAGTACATTACACCTTGATTGTATTGGTACTGGTAGTATTCCAACCTTCTAATCTGTCTTAAACTTTGGACTTTCCAGCACACATTTTGATATTTTGAAGTGTTAATTTGCCATTCAAGACTGGAATCATATTGACCATTTTTTTTTACATGAGATTTGAATTTGGAATGATCAAAATTGATATTTTTGAAACTCTTTAGCCATTTTGTTGGACACATTGTACCTCAGGCCAGCCTGATGGTAATCCCCTTATGGTATTGACTAACTATGCAAGAGTCAAGTGGGATAAGAGAGGGTATTGGAGAGGCTTAAGATATGACAGTTATCAATAATTACTTAAGGGGATTAAACTAATCTCTTACAGTTAGAGGGTAATTGAGCTCTCAGACTTGCACTGTAGGCTTGACTTTTAGACCTTTTTTTGAAGAATTCATCAATAAAATTGCGTGTTGGTTCTGGATGACTCAATGAAATTGCTCCCTGGATAGATTACTCCACAGGGAGTGGTTTACGTCCATGGTTGTGCTGTGGTGAAAATTTGATATGTGTAAGATACCTTTAATAGAAAATTTGGTGGTAGAATTAGCATAACAGTATTAGGTTAGTGTATTTCAAGACACTATTTCCAATAATTCAGTATATTGAATCTCAGCATTATCACCATATTTACATAATCTTGAAGGTTTTGCATTGGTTAGCATTGTCTTCAGTTGTTTTTGTTTCAGAGACTGGTATGGTAATCTAATATGGTAAACACTTATCATCCCCCATCGAAAGAAATTGTACAGCATGTAGACCTATAATTTGAATAAAAATATTCAAGAATGAAAAGGTCATTTTAATACCTGTGTAACAATAATATTTTGGAGTTTGCTTTTAGTTTATTCTGATTTTAAGGGTTTGAATTATATTCATACATGTTAAAGATTGTTTTGTCATTTCTTTATTTCCCCCTATATTTGGCTTCTTTTGTGTGTGTGGGGGGGTAATTATAGTGTGTCATTATTTTATTTACTTCGTTATTATTTTGGTTTCTTTTCTAATTATATTGGTTTATCATTGTGTGGTGTAATTTTAAAAACTTGTATATTATTTGGACAGGACTCTTGTGGAAAGTATTACATAGCTGAAAATATGATATGAGATTGTTAATATTTCAATATTAACATAATTAAGTATTATTTAAGGGCAAAAATATAGATCGCTCTCTATTTGTAAAATTTTGTTAAGAATTAAGATGATAGTAGTCAGCTTTCCCATTTTTAATGACTGCAATTAAAAGAGCTGACACTTGGGGGTAATGAGCTACCCCAGACACAAAGGCCCGAATTTACAAAGGTGGTTTTGAAAACCCACGGTTGAGTCCATAGTTTATGCAGATTTCCTGCATAAATTACGCTTATTTTACCGCGTATATTTAAAATATCCAATGCTGATGCATGCTTTTATCACAGTGCGCCAAATTGACGCCTGTTGCTGTGGTTATCAACGCTATTTTATTCACTGTTTTGAATTGATGAGTCCACTCTTCAAACAGTGGACTCATGAATAAAAAAACTTATTTAACCATAGTAACAGACGTCAATTTGGCGCACTGACAAAAGCGTGCATCAGCATTGGACATTTTTTATACATCCTTCTGATACGCGCTAAATTAAGCGTAATTGATACAGAAAATCTGCATAACCCATGGATTCAACCGTGGTTTTCAAAACCACCTTTGTGAAATCAGGCCAAAGTTTCTGTGTTGGAATATCATGTAACTTCTTGTGTTGTATTGAGATAGTACTTGATATTCTCTTAGTATCATTTTTCAATATAGGATGGTAACACCCAAAAAGCGTCATTTTCCAAGGTACAACTTGTAATATTAGATTCAATACAGGTGAGGAATACATCTGAGATATATGATAAAGGTCCTATATTTTACTGAGGTCAGTAACCACAAAAAATCCAACCGAAAAAGAAATTAAAAAATTATTATAAAGATTGCACTTGTACTTGTTTTCAATCTCTATCTATCTATCTATCTATCTATCTTGCTGTCTGTCTGTCTTTCTCACCCTTCATGTCTATCATGTTTGTCTATTAATTTTGAAAGGTTACTTCTCTGTGAACAGAATCATTATAAGATTGTAACAGTTGTTTTGAAATTAGGAGCATCCTTTAAAAATTTTCCGTCTGATATATCTTATGTTTCATCATCAGGAATTCAGATACATCTATTCACAGTCAAGGAAACACTTTTCAATCACGTCTTTCTCCCAAAGCCTTGAACTTACTTATTTCATATGGACCAATTTCAAATTATCATTTTCTATCCTTCAAAAGTAATTACTTTTTGTTAACCTGTATCGGTGGTTCAACAAAATGGTCTTTTTCCTAGATCTATGCGAATCCAAATTCATGGTCAACTCTTGATGGTCCCTTCCGAGGCCATCACTCAAATTACTTGGTCAACATCGATGGCTTTATATCGTTTGACCAAGCTACTTTTATTTGATGATATTCAAGAAGGACTTGCCATTGTATTATAGTTCGACCAAGCTTCTATTACCGTTCAAGCTCTGAAATATGGATATGTATACAGTACAATACAAACGTATAACCTAATAAGAAAACATTGGTGTTTGCTTGACAGTCAGAAATTGAATTGATAAGTAGAAGTTCAATAGTAATTTCAGGACAGCTGTCAACAAAAATTTTGACATCAAAGCAAAGATGTGTTTGACAGTCACCATTTGTAAGTGGAAGGGGTAAAAGTCAAGTGGGTTTTCACACCATCTTTTGGAATGAAAGCCTGGGAAAATTATTGAGGAATTTTGGATTTGCTTTTTTTTTGCTTTTTTTTTGCTTTTTAATGAAATTCAGGCAGACCTATTTGTATTTCTCATAAGTAGCATATTCCCTAGCTACTATATTCCAATTTTAATACCTGTTTTTTTTTATTGATTTCATTTCCATTTGCTCACTTCATCCACTATAAACCACTTCATTCATATTCAAAATGGCATATTTTACCAGCAATTCTTAAAATTGTCAATTATGCTGTGAGCAGGCTCATATATGAATGACATCTGATGATGTTCGATTGTCATACCCTCAACATATTGCACTTTGCATTTTATATTTAATATCCAAACATCATCTCTTCTCATGTTCTGAATATCTCATATTTTCATTCTCCCTCGTCTTATATTCTCAACAAGCCATCAATTGACTGTAAATGGCATGCAATAGCCATGCACCTCCATATCACAGACATAATTGGTGTGATAGTGCATACTACTTCACAAGGAAAACAAGCGCCTCCTCAGGCACTATCCGTGATCAGCGTGGCAGCGGCCGAGCGAACAATTCCGTGCACTCTTTCGAGGTCATGCGGCTCACATTTTCCAGCCTTGCGGCACGGAAATCCTTTCTGGTAGCATCGCATTGATTTTTCCTATTTTCTCCCTATTTTCCGCAGCATCTGTGCAAAGCTGTAAACAGTGCAAGTATAGATTTGAATAAATTTGCTTGTATATGTGAATTCAATTTTAGAATGATAATCAGTTGTAATTAGTATAATACTAGCATAATGTAATTTTTTCAAATGCATGAATTTTCATATAGGCGTATAAAAAGTATGTGAGGGATGTTTGTGATAATTAAAAATACTTTTCACAGCTAATTGTCTATATGCTTGTCAAAATGCAAATCTTTATAACTTCAAAGATATAAATCCTTTAGTAAGTCATATTAATCCAAAATATGAAAAAAAAATATTCATTAAGTGTAAGCAGTTGATTAAATATTAAGTGCAAAGCTGCATGAAGCATGAAAATTGTGTTTTTGATTGCAAACAATCAAATGTACATAAAGTGTAAAAGCACATGGAAATAACACTATTTTTAAATACAACATTTTTGACAGTGTGTATATATATATATATATATATATATATATATATATATATATATATATATATATATATATATTTATGCCTACATCCTCCGAAAGGGTGAAGTCTATGATTGGGTTTATTCCATCATAATACACATATAGACGTAAAGACGATGGCGTTAAGACGCATTATGAACATTGAAAGACAAACAAATTCACCATATATAAATATATATACATGACTATTAATCTTGAAATAAGATAAAACAAAATTAATAAATCCTCAATGATCTTCGTACATGTATTTGACCTTGAAAAGAAGCGTCATAATAAACCTGCTAGTGAACCAGTTTGTTATTCATATTTCCTTTCTTTCTTCAAGAGAGAGCTTCAGTGAAGATGAGGTTTGTCCTAGATCTCGAGTACCATCAGTTGGGTCGGCTTACGCCGATACAAACGTTGAATTCAGATGATGCGAGAGACTTGGGGCTTCGCACAATCAATCAGTGTTCACTAAAGTATTTGCACTCGCTTTGGTGACCGATCGATGTAAAACGATGTTTTTCTTTCCCCTGTAGGCACTAGTACGATCGTGACACCGTGATATCGAAATTGTGAAGCGAGGCTGAGGAGTTTGGAATGGGAGTAAGAGAAACGAGGGAAGAACATTGCATGATGTAAATTCTTTAGGCTGATTTTTCGGTTTCGCATCAAACCCTGACAATAATCAAGAGCACATCTTCTTTTCTTATGATAGAAAAAATATCAAGAAGAGATAGTCACTCTAATATTTAGACATTGATCCATCAGCAATCTTGACAGGTTTTTAAAGGGGCTTTCACAATTGCTCTTGCGATCGTTTGCGATCACTTGGTCACAATATATGTTGCACACAATTGCAACGGTTGTAAGCAGTCGCACCACCAATTGTGAAAGGGGCTTTAGGGGGAGCGAACGGATAAACAATTTGTTCTGTCTCTCATTGACTCTGTGTTATAAATGACTAATCTTAAAATATGCCTTTCGAGATAATCATTAGTGATGTAGAGGATAAGTTAGCCTGTAAATTTCTTTATGTTAAATACTGAATTGGTTTTGAGAGGAAAGGTACATGTTAGACTGCTACTTTGTAATGCAATTATTGCGATGTGAATGTATGAAATTGTGCATTAGTGTGTTATCAATAAAGTGGGCCTATTATTACAACACTACACCTCTCAGAATGATGCACTATGGATAATAAACCTGGCCAGATATGAGTAGTTAGGGACTTGAGGTGGGGCTATGAAGGCTTCTGGTCTGCGCGCTGATGTTGCAATTTTGGACATTCGTACAATTCAACAATCGTATTAATTAGTTTTCTCCCCTACCTTCAAATTAGATAAGCAAATAAAAGGCAACAGTTCTTGGATGACACCTATATGATAATAAAGTATCAGTGGTGCAAGATGGATATCTTAATCAAAGAACTAATCATGAAAACAATTGTCATTATTATCCCCCCCAAATTAATTCAGCGTGCAAAGAGTTTAAAAAAAGATTCTCTTAGTCATCAATAGGCGGTGCTGCACCAGCCCGAGTTTACTCGATCTTGAGATTTTAGCCTGATTGGCCCTCTTCGCGATTAATCTCGAGATTCAAGAAATCCTGTCTCCACCATCGCAAAAAGAGCGATTCCTGCTTGAGCGAGGCCTCAAAGCATTATGGTCTGACGCCATGAATAAATAATCCCGAGTGCGTCTGCACCTGCGAATTAGCGGGATAATTGTAAAATAGCACATTATTTTGCAAATAATCCCAAGTTGACTTGGGATTGCAATCTTGAGATTAAACCTACGAACTAGCACAATTATTGCGTCTCCATTACAAATAATCTCGAGATTGTTCAGAGCTGGATAATTTACCGGATCAGAAATAGCCGATAATTTGAAAACTCGGGCTGGTGCAGAGGGCCCTTCTATTAACTTTAGTGAAAAAAATCATTTTACAAGTCTGGAATATGTGAGTTATCGCAGGACTTGTGATTGGTTTTAGACTCAAAATTAATTTGCAATAGCTTTGAAGTATATTGCTAGGCATTTTCAAGTATCAGATCATAAGATAGGTATAGTGACATCACCATGGCGATGACTGGCATTTTTTGAAAGAGTATCTTGTTTCACAAAGTAATGACTGCTTTTCTCACAGTCAAAATTTATTGCAAAGATGCTATTTTCTTGAAAATTGTCAATTATTGATAGAAAACATAAATTCTTACTGGCTTGGATCATAAATAAGATTGAAATCTTAGTGAAACATCTCATGTCATATATAAATTCCAAAATTTCAGCTAATATCAAGGATTTTGTCTCTTTGATGATCTTTAGCTGTTATAAAGATTGATTTTCATGTCAGCATCACACAAGAAAAAAGGGTGAAAGAAAGTTGATGTTCTAAGAATAGATGTGTTTGTACACAAATTGATACGTTCTCAATACACTGTATTCACTCTAAACATGTGGGCTTGCGATCAAGAACATACTGCTATGTCATCCAGGGCTAGCAGCTCGAGATGGGAATTTCATTACTGTAAAATATCTAGGATATCAGTATGTTTCCTGCTGACTTTGGTATGGAGTGATCTGTGTAACAAGACCATCTGATAAAGAGGACCCCTTTCTTAAGAATACCAACCCACCCGGCCTCACATCATCCCATCTGACTTTGCATAAAATGGATGCGCTCTTAGATCAGTCAAAATAAACAAATCTACCAATATAGATTTTTGTATTTTCATTTTCAAACATTTGCTCTGATTTTCACTGTTTGAAAATACTTCCCATCAACATTACACACGTTATAAGAGACGTTTATTTTCCTAAAAACTATAACTATATTACTATATTGACCTCATTGAAGAGTCACAAAATTATTTTCTTTCCGAATCCACAAGGGGATCAATTAAAAATGAAATTTATTAGAAAATGGTCACTAGATAATAAGGATTTGTTTCTTCTGATGTTACTAATCCTTTTTTTTTAAATAAATATCTCTCATGGATATAACATCATCAGACTTTCAGAATGTTTTTAATGCCATTTTCACTGTATGGAACTGAGCTTTTTTGTACAATTATTCACCAGTCAATCTATCCAATGTAACATTGACCACATTGTCCTTTAACAGAACGTCAATCTATGATTTTTCAAGCTCTTCCCAGGTATTAAGTGGGTACCTAGTATGATGCAAAAGTCAATATAGCATGCCTAACATTAGCCCTCACTGGATAGGTAAAGGAGAAAGTGTGCAAGTTGTGTGTGAGCAAGCCAGAATAATAACAAAGTGATATCTACAAAGCAGTTGTAAACATTCTTAAAGAAGATTATTATTATTATTGTTGTTATTGTTATTATTCTTTTTATGATCGTTATTTATTAGTGGTAGTATTATCATAATCATCACTTTTATTAATTTGTTAGTATTATTATTGTTATTGTTATTGTTGTTATGGTTGTTATTACTATTATTTACTATTATCAAACCATATCCTCATCTCTCATGCACATATTTTGGGAAATTTCCTCCCACCCTGGTAATGCTAGTGGTTGCGATAAAGGTCTCTCTCTAAAAAATATCACATTTCATAACCTGGCCTATTTCAAGTATAGAACTCAGTCCCAAGTCCATAGTCAATGCTGTATCAACACTGTTACAAGATTTCCCTCCGTCATTTTTCCCACCATCCCCCTAAGCCAAGATTCTTGCTTAGAAAAACAGGATTTAAGAATTTTTTTAAAAGTGCATTACATGAAGATTTGAGGCTACCATAACTGGATGAAAGGAAAAACAGGACGAAGTAACATTCTTATTCTCCCAGGTTTACAGTTACCAGGATCGTGCGTTGCACGAAGAGTTGCGTTTAATCGCAACTTTAAAAATATCAATCACAAGTCCCTCTTACCTCTGGCTGATTTGCCCGGAAGAAGGTTGTGTCGATCATGAACCTACTACTCTGATTGGTTTTGTGTTTGATTACATCTCTTTCAACAACAGGCCCCAGATCAGTGAGCCAGATTTTGTTTTGTGCTTTGTGTGAAAGGTGGATCGAGAATAACAGAGAGAAAAGGATAGAGAGAGAGCACAACAGAGAGATGGGGTGGGGGAGAGCTAGATTTTGTTCTAGAGTGCTATTTTACTTGTCCATTGAAGCTGGAGAGAGCAACAGAGATAGAGAGATTGGGGGAGAGAGAGAGAGAAGGAAAAAGAATGGAAAGAAAAGGAAATTGAGCGGCGAGTCCTTTGAGGGGATTTTTGGGCAGGAGAAGAAAAGATTCAAGAATGACATAAATGAAACATGCCTTTGGATGAAAAATCATTCAAAGTGACAAGCTTGAGATTTCTTATTGAGCATTTTCCCAGGATTTTTATTGATGTTTCTGTAACAGAACAAAGGAATAGAGTTCATAATCCCATACATCCCTTCATCATACATTATGTTTTTCCATAACATATTCTTTATAAAGTAATTTAATAATAATATTTATATAATACGCTGTGAGTTCGCATAAAAGAGCTTTACAGGTAAATCATAGTGTAAATCCCCTTATCAGATAATGGCTTGTACAAACACAATGTATGCAAGTATTTTTGGCATGATGAGGTGCATTTCAGGTCTTTTCAGAGAATAGTAGTTCTGTGGTGGGATTTGAACCCTAGACTTCTACCCTTTTTACACAGGCTAAAATTTCCTTAACCCCGTACTATAGGTGGGGCTAAATGGCAATTTAGCCCCACCTATAGTATGGGGTTAAACTTAGCCCACTTTCTTTTTACACAGCATTTTTGCAAAGTGGGCTAACCCCACCTATAGTACGGGATTATTTGGCCCTGCAAAAAAGCAGGGTTATCCCACCAATGGCGGTGCTAGGAGCAATAGTACGGGGTTAACATCGCATGTGTAATACGAAAGTGGGCTAAGCTTAACCCCGTACTATAGATGGGGCTAAATGCATTTTGGCCCCACCTATAGTACGGGGTTAAGGAAATTGTAGCGTGTGTAAAAAGTGTACGAGTGAAGTACTTGTACTACGAAACCACTAGTCCGGGGTTAGCAAGTTTCGTGTGTGAAAAGCAAGCATTCCTTATCCGTGGTTAGCAATAACAATTTGGCATGTGTGAAAAGGAAAAAAAAAATAGTACGGGTTTAAGGATAGTACGGGGTTAGCGATAGTCCGGGGTTAAGAAAATCCTGTGTAAAAAGGGCATTCATGGTCCAGGATTATGGAAGATGACCACTATTCCACAATTCTGTAGTCTATAGATCTATATTCCATATGTCTTTTCCTTCTCTCTCATGTCGTCTATATTTCTTGTTTGGTATATTCTGACCCCACTCTCCTTCCCCCGTACTCTGTATTTTCTTCCCATTTATCTTTTTTTCTAGCCAGACTGCAACTTTTCTGTTATTTTGCTCAAATTTGGACAAGCTCCTTCCACATTACACAGACATGAGTTTTTCCAAAAATTCTTTTAAGAAACAAGACTTATATCATTGCGTGCAAGATTTGGGGAAGTGAACCTGCCACTTTTCAAGAGCAAACAGGATCAAAATAGGGAATGCAAGACCAAAAGCTTTTCAATAACTTTTTTTTTCAAACAGACTCGAGTCACTCCACCAAAAGGGAGTAACAGGATATTTTGTTTTGTCAGATTATTTGAACATTTTGTGAGTCTTGAGTTTCGATCATTGGTGTGGCTCTGTAGGAAGGAAACAGAAGAGTGGTCTTTTATGTTCCCATGGTAACTTGACATTAAACAAACTATTTCTTTATGTAACAACTTGTTAAAAAAAATATTTGTGATATTAAAATAGAAAATTGAAAATTACAGGCTGAGAAGATCGGGGATAGGCATTGATCACACCAAGGAGCTTCCAACTGACTTTCTTGCATCTGACTTCAAATTATTAATAATAGCTTGATTTATGTTCCCCATTTTTGCAAAACCATACAAAGCACAACTCTCATTACTCCTGCTTTTGAGTGAGCCGCGTTCTTTATCAACAGTGTTCAGTGCATTCAGAGGCATGTATTCTGAAGGCGGGTTTAACTACTCAGGTTTAAGATGTTTACAGTTGTGGCTTAAAGGACAAGTCCACCCCAACACAAAAACTTGATTTGAATAAAAAGGAAAATTCAACAAGCATAACACTGAAAATTTTATCAAAATCGGATGTAAAATAAGAAAGTTATGCATTATAAAGTTTCGCTTATTTTCAACAAAATAGTTATATGAACGAGCCAGTTACATCCAAATGAGAGAGTTGATGACATCACTCACTCACTATTTCTTTTGTATTTTATTATATGAAATATGAAATATTTTCATTTTCTCATCATTGTCATGTGAAATGAAGTTTCATTCCTCCCTGAACACGTGGAATTCCATTATTTTAACATTTTGTGCTTCAGGCAATGAGGTCCTAGTCATCAAATTCGTAAAAATTGAAATATTGTATAATTCAAACAATAAAAAACAAAAGAAATAGTGAGTGAGTGACGTCATCGACTCTCTCATTTGGATGTAACTGGCTCGTTCATATAACTATTTTGTTGAAAATAAGCGAAACTTTGAAATGTCATAACTTTCTTATTTTACATCCGATTTTGATGAAATTTTCAGCATTGTGCTTGTCTGATTTTTCTCTATTGATTTAAATCAACATTTTTCTGAGGTGGACTTGACCTTTAAGCAGGATATGGATAGCCAATTGTTACATGAATCACAAACTGTAGAGATGTGATATTTCAGCTCATTTGGCTCTCAAATCATTCGTAATTGTCTAGGAAGTATAAATAGATGATTGTCTTTACCATCGATTAATCAGGAAAGAGCACAGTAAACCAAAGAAACATACAACTGAATGATCATTTTGACACTTTTGGCTTCCCATAATTTTAGCACAGAGTTGGACATGGTCTAAGTTAAACCTGACTTCAGAATACAGGCCAGAGAATTTATCCTACTTGGGACCCATTCATCTCACCTGGGTTTAGTGCAGCATATCGTGAATAAATTTCTTGCTGTATGAAAATGTAACAGCTGGGATTCTACCCAAGGACCCTCTGTTGCAAGATGAGTGTCAGTCCCACTAGACCACCACACAAAAATGAAGTCAAATTCTTTTTAAAAAAAAGATGAAACATGTCCAAAATATACAATCTTACATCTCACAACTGAAGAATGGTTATTACTTTCATTTGTTGATTTTGGAAAATAACTACAGCATTCCATTTTTTGTTGGCAAACTGTCGCCACATTGGAACAATTCCTTTTCTATCTTGATTGATGATTTTAAAAGGCTTTTTGATTGCCCACCTATCACAGCATGTGACATTCAAGTTCCTTTGTAGGAATAAACTTCTTTCAACACTGACACAAAAAGTCAAAGTCGTGTCAAATTGAGCATGAAAAGAGCTATGTGTGTACAGCCTGTTCCCATTGCTCTGTCCCAAGAAAAAAGACTGAATCCAGGTCTGCTATATCAATAATAGACCCTTTAATTTCAGTTGGTCTAATGCCAATTTTTCCAATTACCACCTCGTCTACTATGATTTGGTCTACTATCAGTTCTTCCACTATCCATGTTGTCTAATTGCCATTTCTTCCTCTCATCATTTTGTCTAATAACCAGTTGGTCCAATACACATTTAGTCCATATACCATTTGGTCTGATTGGACTAAGTGTTAATTCAGCAAAATGGATGAATATAGAATGGATATTAGACCAACTGAGATGAAATGTTCATAGACGAACTGGTGATTAGACCAAATGGTTGTTAGATGAAATGTTGATGGATGGAATGGCATTAGACTAAATGAAGGTAGACCATGTGGTAAGTGGATGAGTTAATGATTTGGCAATTTACCTAATAGACAGGGTGAGTTCACACTGATGAAATTCTATCACAACAATCCTCTCTTATGAGCTAACACTGATGGGCCTAGTATAGTTTGAAAATATTCTGAAGAGAAAAATATTTCTGAACCTCTGATATTTTAGATCTATGTGGTATGATGTTCTGTGAGCATTTTTGTACAAAAATGGGAGAAGTTCAGAAAATTCTGGGTCCTGTTTCTAAAACACTTGTTATAGTAACAAATTTATTATTTTTATAACAGATTTTCTATCAGCCAATCAAATTGAATGGTTTCAATAACTTTAAACTGTTATTGCAATTTGTTTTTATTGTAATAGTCTAGGATAGAAGAGGTATAACCTTGTTTTTTCATATATATATATACAATATATTTTTATGGTTTCTTGTCAATGCGAGGGTGCTGATTACGAATCTGAATGATGCTACTTGTGTAACCTTGTGCATTTTCTGCAAATTAGCAAAATCTAATATGGTCGACAAAATCCAATATGGCTGCCAAAATATGCAAATTGCCGACTAAATCATAAAATTGCCTGCACATTGGCTATAAAATGCATGCAATTGTGTGGCAGGAGTAACATACTCTCTGGAAAAATGATTTTTGAAAAATATTTAATTCCTGAAAATCAAAATGGCCGCCCTAGACCCCTGTACACCCTTTTATGTACAATATATGAATAGGGATAGCAAATTTCACAAAAAATGCTCACTAAACTGCAAGTAATTGTGATCTATGAACTTAGTAATGTATGAAAATCATCATTATATATCAATCATTATGTCATGTATGGGAAAATTGCTGTATTCAAAATAGCCGTCACTGGTCCAAACAGTATTATGTACAATGGAAATGGAGGCCAACAAAATTTGTAAGAGTGAGCACTAAAATACATATAATTGAGATAAAAGAGTGGAATACTGACTAAAAAAGCAATCGTTCACAAAATATATTATTTACTATGCCATGTGTGTGATAAATGTTGTATTTGTACTTGTTGTATTTGTTGTATAAGCACTAAATGCATGAATTTGTGATAAATAAATAGGATGCTGTCTAAAATCATAATTTTGAACAAAATATAATACTCAGGTTTCAAGTTTGTGTTAAAATACTGTATTTTTTACTTTCAAAATGGCTGCCATTGACATTGAGTGTATTTTGAACAATGCGAACTGGGAAACCAATTTTCACAGGAGTGAGCACCATAAATGCACTTATTGTGATATATGATTAAAATGTTGTCTGAAAGCATGATTTCTAACAAGATATATCAGTTCCTTCTGCAATCCTGTGCAAATTTCACGTCACATGACCAAGGTCGAAGGTCATTTAAGGTTGATGAACTTTGGCCATATAGTATTGAGGTAATTGTTGAATTTTTATCATAACTGAAAGTTTATGATATGTAAATGAAATGTGGACATTGGGTAACCCAGTATGGTTGTTCATCTTGTACCAGTCGTAGGTCACTTGATCAAGGTCAAATGTCATTAAGGGTCAATTAACGTAGTAGTATATTACATGAAAGGTATTTTTGGGGAATTATTTCATAGTCATTTGCAAATTCAGCACTGCTGCTATATTAAATCATGTATTGCCTACGAGACTGCCAGAGGCGCTCCACTTGTTATAAGTCTTTGGTATGACTGGGACCACCTCTCATTCACGAGGTGGGCGCTCTACCACTTAGCCACCATGAACAGTGTATGGTAGTAAACATATGACGGAGCTTACAACATTGTTAAAGGTCAAGTCCACCTCAAAAAAATGTTGATTTGAATCAAAGAAAAATCAGACAAGCACAATGCTGAAAATTTCATCAAAATTGGATGTAAAATACGAAAGTTATGACATTTCAAATTTTCGCTTATTTTAACAAAATAGTAAATATGAACGAGCCAGTTGCATCCAAATGAGAGTCGATGATGTCACTCACTCACTATTTCTTTTGTTTTTTATTGTTTGAATTATACAATATTTCAATTTTTACGAATTTGACGATTAGGACCTCCTTGCCTGAAGCAGAAAATGTTAAAATAATGGAATTCCACGTGTTCAGGGAGGAATGAAACTTCATTTCACATGACAATGACAAGAAAATAAAAATATTTCATATAATAAACTACAAAAGAACTAGTGAGTGAGTGATGTCATCAGTTCCTCATTTGCATACTGACCGAGATGTGCATATAACTGTTTTGTGAAATGAAATTTTCAGTGTTATGCTTGTTGAATTTTTCTCTTTATTCAAATCAAGTTTTTGTTGGGGTGGACTTGTCCTTTAACAATATAGTCATTGCAATGATATTTTGCATTCTCTCTTACATAAAACTTCTGGACCCCGTAACAAAAGATTGCATTGCATTGAGTATTGAATTTTTATTTAGATCTCAAATTATGTACAGTATATGACATGACTCTGGAGCATGAAAGTACACATTCACAATATCAAGAATAAAGAATGAACAATTCAAATGGAGCAGATGTACACAAATCTAGTCTACATACATGTACAAAATACTTCTATATAGCTCACAACTATGAAACAGTAGTGATATGTACATTTTGTCCTTTAAACACAAAGGAATATGCTATTTTGCAGCAATTGGGTAAACATACTGACACTTCAACACACTTGCTACATAGTATTTTGTTAATGAAAAGGAACAAAATCTGAATACATGAAAATTGAATTGAAAAATCTCTAAAATTGTGATGCTGTGATTTCTAATGAAAATTATTACTTTCTTCATAGTTGATTAAAAAATTGTGTTTGCATTTGTATTGGAGTATAGAGTCTTTTTGGCTTTTACTACTTTGTGATAAGTGAGTGGATACCTAGCACCAATACAAACAATGAGTTATATGATCTACTGAGGATATTACTTTGACTTGAAGCAAATGGTTTGTTACCACATACAAGTGTGTCCTTCCACTTACTGGCTAACATTACTGAATGGTTATAAGTCTCTTTCCTTGTGTTTCCTAACTCATCATCTACAAGTAATTCTACTGTAAACTTTGTTTGACCACTTTCATTCTCAGTCCAACAGCTATAAAGTCCAGTCATGTTTTTCCTGACATGAGTGATGATAAGAGCATGGTGAGAAAGAATGTCCACTCCATCTGGTAAGAAAGAGGTTAATAGTTGCTGCTCTTTTAACGAGACTGACCAGTAGATGTTGCTTGATGTCTTAATTGGACAAGGTAACTCAATCATTTGATCACCAACAAACGAAAGCATAGTTTGATATGGTGGAGAGCACAGTTGTGGGCGACATTTGAATGCATCAGTGCCAGTCAGCTCAGCAATAGAGGAGTTGATGTACAGAGAAGGTTTTTGACAAACTGTTGGTTTGATTATTTGTTGGAGTGCTCGAATAGTTTTTAAGAGTTGGCAATCACATGACAAATGGTTATTTTGTAAGTAGATGAATATTGGCTTCAAAGAGAATGTTGAGATAGCAAGGTGAATTTTCGTAAGTTGATTGCCTTGAAGATATAAATATATCAAGTGTGTCTGATGTTGTAAGGAACCTAGTTCAAAGAACACAATATTGTTATACCTTAAATCCAACAACCAGAATTGCTGATGTTTATCAAATGAATTATTAGAGACGTTTTGTATTTGATTGTGTGATAAGTAGAGATTATATGGCTTACTCTTTCTTGGTAGGCAGTGTCTTGGGATTGAAGTAATTGTGTTGTTAGAATAATCAATCGCATTCAGAGTGTTTATTAATAACGATGGACAAGAATTTCCAAGATTGTTTGAAGATAGATTTAATAAAAGCAGATTTGAAAATTCCAAAGCAACATCTTGTTGTATGCTTGAGTTTGTAAACATTAATGCTTGAAATGCTAAATTTTCATGAAGATCCAAAAACATAACAGTTTTAATATCTTGCAATGCTTGTATGGACATGTTTGAGGCTGGGATGTTTGAAAAATATATACCCAATATACCAGGTATTCCTGAAAATAGTTCACTTGAAATGAATATGAAAGGATTTCCTTTTAAAAAAAGGTATTGGAGCTTCTGAATGTTTGAAAACACCCCAGAATGTAGGTGTGACAGACGATTTCGTTCTAGCTTTATCCTGACAACAAACTGAAGACCATTGAAAGCTAAATGCGATATATCAACTATCTTGTTATCATCCAATTCTAGAAAGAGGAGTGAAGATGCAAAAACAAATGTGAAATTTGGTATGGTAGCTATTTGATTTTTGTTTAGATAAAGTCCCTTCAAAGTGCTTGAAAGTCTAACATGTTTAAAATCTGTCAATTTATTGTTGCATGCACAGATATTGCTTGCTGAAAGTAAACTTGAATTTGAAGTTCCAATTGCATTGTTATTAATATTTAGATACGAGTGTGAAGTTGAAATAACTTGGGTGATTCTATTGTCCGCTGCATTGATATTAGCGGGTATGCTTTGATTAAAAGCATGGTTGAGGTTCAAATTAGGTAATAGGTTATGACTGATGTCAAGGTTTCGAAGGGAGTTCAAGCTTTTCGTAATTGTAGGATACTCTACTAACAAATTAAATGCTATGTGTAAAGTTCTTAGATTTATAAGATTTGAGAATACTTTAGGGTCGATTGCCACAAGTCTGTTGTAATTAAGGTTCAGCATTTGAAGTGAGATAATGGGCCTCAGAAAACCAAGGTGAGAAATCTTATTTTTAGCAAGATTTAAAATGGCAAGTCTTTGTAGGAATAGAAAGGATGCATTTTCTATAGTGTGAAGTATGTTGCTGGACAAATCTAGATCTTCAAGTCTTGGTAAAGCTGTGAAATTTGAAAGCAATGACAATCTGTTGTCGTTAACTCTGAGGAGAACGAGCTGAGATGAGCCTAACAAATTTTGATCACTCCAGTTTGTTAAGAAATTGTGCGATAGGTGCAAGCTTTGTACGTTTGTCAAGTTTTGAAAGTTTGTAATGTTTGTAATTTGGTTCCAAGATAAATTGATGTATACTAAATGTTGATAATTACAAATACCAAATTCCAAAATTGTAATTTTATTGTAAGAGGCATATATAGAAGTTAAATTAGGAAAATAAATGAGGGAAAGAACTTGCAGATTATTATCATCAACATTGAGAATTTTTAAGTTTGAGTGATATCTACCTTGGAATATGTTTATTGCAATCATATTGTTGTAGCAGAGGATTAGACTAGTTGGTATATTGAAATAATAATCACCTTTGATTTCAATGATTTTATTATACTTCAAATTAATATTTTCTATATCTGGAATATTATTGAATGCTGGTCTATTTATAGATCTTATTTGATTGTGGTCTAATATGATAGACTTGATATGTGGAATATCATGGATGGCAGAGACATCCACGATGTTGTTTCCTTGAAGATTGATTGTTTCAATCGAAGGTAGGTGAGTGAATACAGTGGTTGTAATTTCTCTTATTCGGTTGAATGCAAGAGAGAGTGTCTTAAGATTCTCCATTGTTTGCAGTCTGTACAGGTACTCAACATCGTTGTAGGAAATGTCCAGAGATGATACAGTTCTTGGATATATGAACATTTTTTTTGACAGGTCAGTGATTGCATTTCCCTTTAGCTCTAGAGCAGATATGTTAACTGGAAATTCCGGTAGATTCTTTAGTTTGTTGAATGCCAGGTGAAGAGATGAAAGGTGTGAACCTGATGTGTTGCTGAGTGTCTGATGATTCCAAACCGTCAAAGAATTCCGGATTATAGATATCTCATGAATGTAAGGTAAAGAACCAAGGTATGGTAAACTCTCAAGAAAGTTTGAGCTGAGGTCTATGTATACCAGATTTTCTGCATCATCAAAGACTTTCTGCTCTATGATGCGGAGATGGTTGTTGGACAGGAGAAGCACAGCCAACTCATTTTGGCATGAGAATGACTCTTTCTTCAGGGTAGTAATGAAGTTTCTTCTTAAGTCAAGCAAACCAAGATTGCATGGGAGGTCCTGTGGAATGTCATGCAGATCACGCTCCCTGCATGCTATATTGATAACAAAAGCTTTCCGCTCACAATCACAGAGATTTAGGCATCTTGGTTGACTTGCAGGTAATAAGAACAAAAGATATATGAAGTTAAGCATCTTCATTGTTTTAAGAAATCATTAGTATCTGAATGTGATGATAACAGATCAATGCTGACAATTGCTTTTACCTCCTTTGTTGAAAGACATTTAAATTGACTTCCCTTTGGAATGTAGAATGTTGTTGTAAAAAAAATCAGGAGCCAAACAGAATTACATGCACACATGTATTCTCATTTGCGCTTCATGCATTACAGATCATCTATTAGAGTACATTGAAATGAAGGCAAGAAGTGTTTGCAGTAATGTCTTTGAATCAATGATACAAACGTTATATCAACTTGATGAGTCCAAACAGCAATATGGAAGCCATTGGGTCAGAGTAGTAAAAGCAAATAGAGAGAGAGTGCGCAATTGTGAAGCCCAAAAACTCCTTATGAGAAAGAAAACATACAAAAATCTACAATCTGATGGAAAGGCTATTTTAATCTTGTCATCTACTTTATTTCTCCCTTTTTGTAGTTCGTATTAAGTGCCTCGAGCATCTAATTAGGAAAGACAGTGCGCTATACAAATTCTATGTATTATTATTAAAAAGATAAAAAATTGCCTCTAAATATGGAAGTGTAGTGAGACATATTACTGGTATTATTATTTTTATTATTAGCTCATCCGGGCCGGATGAGCTTATGCCGTGGCATCCGTTGCCTGTCGTCCGTCCACAATTTCACAATGCTACTACTTTGCCATTTCAAGTCCGATTTCAATTCTGTTTGCTTTATATGATAGCACTAGTTTGGGGATTCAAAATTTCTACACAGAATTTTGAAATTCTTTAAATATGCTAATTCATGCACATTTTTCAAAATTCACAAAAAATGCTTCTCCTTTATTTGTTGACTGATTTTGAATTTTGTGCTTCCATCTGGTAAAGCTTCACCAGACTTCTCCACAGAATTGTGAAATTTTGACCAGAACAATTTTTATGCTAGTTTATGCAAAATTAATTAATGCATATTTTTAAGAATTCACATAAAATGCTTCTTCTTTATTTGTTGACCGATGTTGAATTTTTTCTTCCATCTGGTAGAGCTTCATGAGGTTCACCAATCTTCTACACAGAATTTTGAAATTTTGATTAGAACAATTATTATGCCAATTTATGCGAAATTAAATTATGCATATTTTCAAAAATTCACATAAAATGCTTCTTTTTCTTTATTTGTCGACCAATTTTGATTTTTTTTCCATCTGTAGAGCTTCATGAGGTTCACCAATCTTTTTCACAGAATTTTAAAATTTGGCTAGAACAATTTTTGTCTCACCTGCGAAGCAGAGTGAGACTATAGGCGCCGCTTTTCCGACGGCGGCGGCGGCGTCAACATCAAATCTTAACCTGAGGTTAAGTTTTTGAAATGATGTCATAACTTAGGAAGTATATGGACCTAGTTAATAAAACTTGGCCATAAGGTTAATCAAGTATTACTTAACATCCTCTTAGAGTTTCATGTCACATGACCAAGGTCAAAGGTCATTTAGGGTCAATGAACTTAGACCATGTTGGAGGAATCAACATCGAAATCTTAACCTGAGGTTAAGTTTTTGAAATGTCATCATAACTTAAAAAATATATGGACCTAGTTCATGAAACTTGGACATAGGTTAATCAAGTATCACTGAACATCCTGCATGAGTTTCACGTCACATGACCAAGGTCAAAGGTCATTTAGGGTCAATGAACTTTGCCGAATTGGGGATATTTGTTGAATTCCCATCATAACTTTGAAAGTTTATGGATCTGATTCATGAAACTTGGACATAATAGTAATCAAGCATCACTGAACATTTTGTGCAAGTTTCAGGTATCATGATTAAGGTCAAAGGTCATTTAGGGTCAATGAACTTTGGCCGAATCGGGGGTATCTGTTGAATTACCATCATAACTTTGAAAGTTTATTGGTCTAGTTCATTAAACTTGGACATATGAGTAATCAAATATCACTGAACATCCTGTGCGCATTTCAGGTCACATGACCAAGGTCAAAGGTCAGTGAATTTTGGCCGAATTGGGTGTATCTGTTGAATTACCATCATAACTTTGAAAGTTTATGGATCTGATTCATGAAACTTGTACATAAGAGTAATCAAGTATCACTGAACATCCTGTGCGAGTTTCAGGTCACATGATCAAGGTCAAGTAAGGTCAATGAACTTTGGCCATGTTGGGTTTTTTGTTGAATAACCATCATATCTCTGTAAGTTTATTGGTCTAGTTCATAAAAAGTGGACATAAGAGTAACCATGTATCACTGAACATCTTGTGCGAGTTAGAGTAGTATTCAAAGTCAGCACTGCTGCTAAATTGAACCGCGTGATGCAGGTGAGACGGCCAGAGGCATTCCACTTGTTATGCTAATTTATGTGAAATGAATTTATTCATATTTTTAAAAATTCACATAAAATGCTTTTTTTTCTTTAATTGTTGACAGATTATTACTTTTTCTTCTTCCATTTTGAAGAACTTTATGAGGTTCACCAAACTTCGACACAGAATTTTGAAATTTTCCAATAGAAAATTACTTTATGCTAATTTATGCGAAATTTATTCAGTAATCACAGAAATGCTTCTTTATTTGTTGACCGATTTTGATTTTTTTTCTTCCATCTGGTAGAGCTTCATGAGGTTCACTAAACTTCTCACAGAATTTTGGAATTTTCAGTAGAAAATTACTTATGCTAATTTATGCGAAATTTATTCAGAAATCACAGAAAATGCCTCTTCTATATTTGTTGACAGATTTTGATATTTTTTCTTAAATGGCGGTGGCATCAACAATGAAATCTTATCAACCAAGGTTAATTTTTTTTTAATATCATCATAACTTAGAAAGTATTAACATATTTTAGTTGTTTTCAAAGGCATCACTGCTGCTAGATTGAATCATTGAGGCATTCCATTTTTTAGAGAGTATTTCACTCATGGGACACAATTACATACATTTTATAGCCAATGTGCAGGCAATTTTATGATTTTCATTGGTAATTGCATATTTTGGTGGCCATATTTGATTTTGTGGAAAATGCTCAAGTTTACATGAGTGGCACCATTCAGATAAGTAATCAGCACCCTCGAATCGACAAGAAACCATTAAAAATATTGTTTATATGAAACAACAGGGTTCAGTCAATTTTCTATGGGGCCTACCTTTCCTGGATGATAACAAGTTTTATAGAACGGGTCCCAGAACTTCCAAAAATTAGACATTTATTTGCCTGGCCCCTGAGGATGATAATCTGGTGAGGGCTAATATGCTCCTAGACAGCGCCCCCTTAACTTCCCAGCCTTTTTATTGGTACACAAAATTCCTACATCTGTGTCAGCATATCAAGTCCTTTACGCCTTTTGGACCCCTTGCGCGCGCCAATGCTCAGCGGCGGCGCACGCACAGTCGCACAAGCGCAGCCCAGCCGGCTAGCGCTAAGGCTATACGCTAGGGCACAGCGGCCTTGGCTCCTGCCTGCTGCACTGCATATTAGGTACAGTACGCGCCCGGCCCGAATATGACAACTTTTGCCATTGGCTTGTGGTCTGACACATGTTTATTTAAAGCTAAAACGCGAACGCAAAGTTTGACCAATGAACATCATTCTTACATCATCGTAAAGCTTAGAAAAAACTGCACAATGACTCATGGGAACTAAGCTGTACGATACCATCAAGCGAAATTGGAAGAGTGGGAAATCGTTTGTGGTGACATAAAGTAGGATTTTACGTTGAGTTTCATCCTATTTTTGATATGAAAGGGATGTTTTTGACCCCAAAACGCGAATGCAGTTAACATCTTTGCAAAAATTTCAATTATTTAATGGAAATAATATGATATCATCAGCATTATATCATGGGAACTAAGGATAAAAGTGGGAACTTTTTTCAGGAATGACAAAATTGTTTAAAAAACATGACATTTCCAATGGTATTTCCATATAGTGGTAGACACGCGCGGAAAGCACGCGCAGTTAGTGTCCCATAGGATTCGATATGAAATTCATGCCTATAGGTCTTTCAGCTTTCTAGATTTATATTCCTGGTTTATAAGAGGTAAGCAATCTTTGCAATCCACCCTACTCGGGGAGCATTTCATGAAAAGATTCCTAATGAGATTTTCAATGACTAATCAGCTCTCAGCCAATTAGATGCAAGAATTTACAGTAACTTAAAACATCTGACTGTAAAGATCACCGACAAAACTTTTCATGAAATGCTCCCTTGACTATGCAGTATCCCACGGCAGGAGAAAGAAAAAGAGAGAGAAAGGGGAGAAGAGAGATTTGTAACAGAGTCTTGATATCCATCAAAAAGTCAAGAAATATGATAAAGGGGCCTTATAAAAGACCTTTACAGGTTTGTTTATAAAACACTACTGTAGCAACATTGCTCCTTTCATTTGTTTTATAGATTATGCTTTCAATTACCTTCATGTTCAGTTCATATAAAGGTGTGGAACTTGGCCATCGGCCCAAAGAAGTGTCTCCCTCTTTGCTTATTTCATGATGATGAAAATGCACCCATGTAGACTCTTAGAAGCTAGGAGAGAAAGTCAACACCTCTTCAATCGATAAATTGATATTTTTGTCTGAGAAATTTGTGTTCCTGGATCTGTCCATCTGAATTGTCTTGTTTCCTGTAAATAAAGAAAGAGATGTGCATATTGTTGGACTTAACTGTAATTATTCATTCTTTAAAGTGCTTGTACCAGAAACTTTTATTATATTGATCTGATTTCTACCACAGTAGAAGGTAAGCCATTTTCCTGATAAATAATGCTTGTGAATTGATGTAAGGTAGAAATTTTTTTGCCATTTATAACAGGATTGATATTTGTATAAAACATATGATGATGCGTACTGAATTGAATTTTGCAGTTATCACATTCAGTATCCATTTTAAAAAAGAAATGGCTTTCTGGTTTGCTAGTAGAACAGAACTACACAAGGTAAATAATACAAAGTTTCCTTGGATCAATGTCCATTTGAAAATCAAAATACAAAGTAAATGATTTTAAAAATTTTTAAACAGGATGGTATTCATCCTTTCACAGAATTTTCAGTGACAATACCATAATAAAGGAGGGGGGGGGGGGGCAATTGCTCTACAATTTGGTTTCATTTTGTAAAAAGAAATTTCCATGGGGGGGTAAACTTTCCTGTGCCCTACTTAATTTCTCAGCTGGTTCTCTTTGTACTTTCCTTTCTCAATGAAATCTAAATTCATGTCAGTGTGAATCTCAATTTAACCCTTTGAGTGCCACCAAAATCATTAGAGCTAAAGCATTGACTGCTACCCCACTTTTGCACAGTTTTGGTTCATGTTCAGACCATTGTGATTGTCATCATTATTTTAATCCTTCTTTGCACTTTATTTTCTGGCCCTTTCACTAAAAGTCAGAGCAGTGGTTGTTTAATGATAAAATTTTATCCACCCCCCCTCCCCTTCCAAGAAAATTGCTGAATCCACTACCTCTGTCTGGTAGATATGGGATGAGCATGACAAAAAGATGAAGAAACCAGACATGTTGAGGGAGGTTACATGAATTGCTTCCTGTAGCTTTAGTGCCCTTTTGATGCCCCTATACACCCTATCCGCCTGACCCATTTTTTCTTTATTTTTAATGAGAGGTTTTGTTTAGCATGATGAAAAAATGAAAGGGTATATCATTTAAACATTTCTAGGCCCATCTTAACTTATTACTTTGAGATTAAGTTCGTACAATCCGATATCCAGAAAATATGGGGAATAAAGAGACAGAAAAGGCATCCAGTACGACAATACACCAGACGGTGGACTGTACTGTTTCCAGAAGAAGAAGAAGAAGAAAAAGAAAACAATGAAACATGACATGAGTATGTGCATCCGTAATAAAGACTCTTGATTGTAGACAAAATTGGGAAATTTAATTTGTAGTATTGCTCGCGATTCAGTTCAGTTCGGTTTTTTTTTTCAGATCTAGTATAAAGTACAACACAGGGGCCGCGGAACCCCCCCACACTTTTTTCCAAACCCGTGTACAAATACATGAAAATGACCATATGATGGTGATTTTTAGCATGTTCAGCCCCCTCTCCCCCCCACTTTGAAAACCGTTCCGCGGCCCCTGCAACACAAAATTTGAGCTAGGGAAAACACTGATAATTAAGAGCATTGCAATAGTTCTATGAAATGATAAAATGGTAGTAACCTAGGAAGATGGAATAGCAGACACAAATATAAAATATGAGATATCAAAGGAAAAATATGACAGCATTTTTAATGAAGTCACTTGCATCAATTGCGATCGGTCTGCATTTTTTTCTTTTGATAGACATGACTGTACAATACTGAGAAGATTGTATATATGAACAACCCCCTCTATTGACCATCTACATATATATTACTTTCTTAACTCTCATGCATATGTACCCTTTGCTGTATCATTGTGTATCATGTTTTTTTTTATTTGTTAATGAATCAGAGAATGCCCATATGTGTTCTGGACAACTATTAGGAGGCAATACAATTTAATGAAAAAATAATCTAGAATATTTTTTTTTGTAAAAAAGCAGATGACATAAAAAGTGCAACCAGTTTTTAGCCTAAAGGTGTATATGTTATTTGACTGATTGGTTATAAAAAGGTAGTTTTTACTGATGAGACTCACTAACAAAAATGAGGATACCTTGGAAGGAAGAGGGGATGGAAAGGTAAATTTTGTCACCCTTGATTTTCAAATATTAAGTGTAATATAATTTTGACAGACATATAAGAAAGCGATGGTTTGTGCTGAAGAGAGTGAGCAAGAGAGAGAGAGAAATAGGTTTAGCGAGTTGGGAGGCCTGCCAGTAGATCCATGGAGAGAGGGAGAATAAGTTATTGGTTGCACGAACAGATATGAGAAAGATGTTGTTTGAAGGTTTGCATGGTGGCATGTACAATTGCTGATGTGGTTTACGGTACACCATGTGGAGTGTTATAGAAGCAGTGGATAGAAGAAGAGAGGAAGTGGATAGGCGAGAAAGTGGAGATTTGAGAATAGAGTATTCTTTCTTGAGAATAGTCCTGAAAAGGACTGTAAACCAGAAGGAATGTTGAGTGAGAACAGCTTGAGTAGTAGAGCTGATGAGGAGATGCTGGCTTGCGTCGGCGAGTAGAGATGATGAGTAGTAGAGAGACTCGACGTTTCGGACAGGTTGACTGTCCGTCTTCAGGAGTGAGTGTTCGCTCGGCGTGCGGCGGTACTTATGGCGTGCGTGCGGACGTGGGGGAAAGCTCTAGGCCGGCGGTCACGGCGGGTTGACGTCGTAGGTGGCGCTCTGTGTGTGGGTCGGCGGTTTTGGCGGGAAACGAGTGGGCGTCGTATGCGGACGTGGTGAGTAGACGGTGGCGTGAGTTACGGCGGCGTGTGTGTGTGTCGGCGGTGTGTACATCAATGGTGGCGATCTGTGCGTGTTGGTCGGCGGACTCGTCGGGTGAGCTTCGGCGGGAGTGAGTGGGTGGCCTGGTGTACGGATGAGGTGTTGGGTCGTCGGCGGAGGTTGTAGCGAGGTGTCGGTGGCGGTGGTGTGTGTGTCGGCGGAGTCCCTGGTTGAGTAGGCGATGCAATCAGACTGCTGTGTTGGGTAGGAGGGCTCGGTGGAGTGACGGTGGACGGCTGGTTGTTTGTGGATTGGTTAGAAGTTTGGTGGTGACGTAGGATTGGGTGCCAGATGCTGTTGATGTGGAGGCCAGGGTCTTGAGGCACAGTGTTGTGTTGATGTATCTCAATGGCTTCCCTGACCCTTCTGGTATTCCAGTGCCGGATGTTGGTGATTAGGTGGCTCCTTTCCCATTCTATGCGGTGGTTCTCTTGTTGTGCGTGCTTGACGATGGCGGATCGGTCCCAGTCGCTGCGTCGGTGGTGGGTCTTGTGTTCCTCTTGTGATACATCAACACAACACTGTGCCTCAAGACCCTGGCCTCCACATCAACAGCATCTGGCACCCAATCCTACGTCACCACCAAACTTCTAACCAATCCACAAACAACCAGCCGTCCACCGTCACTCCACCGAGCCCTCCTACCCAACACAGCAGTCTGATTGCATCGCCTACTCAACCAGGGACTCCGCCGACACACACACCACCGCCACCGACACCTCGCTACAACCTCCGCCGACGACCCAACACCTCATCCGTACACCAGGCCACCCACTCACTCCCGCCGAAGCTCACCCGACGAGTCCGCCGACCAACACGCACAGATCGCCACCATTGATGTACACACCGCCGACACACACACACGCCGCCGTAACTCACGCCGCCGTCTACTCACCACGTCCGCATACGACGCCCACTCGTTTCCCGCCAAAACCGCCGACCCACACACAGAGCGCCACCTACGACGTCAACCCGCCGTGACCGCCGGCCTAGAGCTTTCCCCCACGTCCGCACGCACGCCATAAGTACCGCCGCACGCCGAGCGAACACTCACTCCTGAAGACGGACAGTCAACCTGTCCGAAACGTCGAGTCTCTCTACTACTCATCATCTCTACTCGCCGACGCAAGCCAGCATCTCCTCATCAGCTCTACTACTCAAGCTGTTCTCACTCAACATTCCTTCTGGTTTACAGTCCTTTTCAGGACTATTCTCAAGAAAGAATACTCTATTCTCAAATCTCCACTTTCTCGCCTATCCACTTCCTCTCTTCTTCTATCCACTGCTTCTATAACACTCCACATGGTGTACCGTAAACCACATCAGCAATTAGATATGGGAAAGGTTTAAAGAAGGAGCCAAAAAAAGGAAGGGGGAAAGAAATAGGCAGAAAGGGAGAGTGAAAGAGGGAAAGAGAGACGGGGGGGGGGGGGAGGAGGAGGAGGAGCACTGGATTCAGAGCACAGAAACATCTAACATTCAAGTGCAAGCATTGAAAGTGATGAAGGAACAGATGTAGGCTTACCATGAATAAAGCAAGAATATAATTCATGGTTAAATGGCACCATATATCAGCTGGACAGTGGTGACATTCTAATGTTCTGGGTGAAAGAGTAGCATATGTTCCCAGGGAGAAAGGTCAGGTCTATAATCTGATTGTTTTCTGAAATAGGCCAGATATATTAGGATTAGAATTGCACTGACACTGTGAAGGTCTATGTTACTGTAGCATGTCTTACTGCTATGTCTTGGTATGTCACTTGTAGAAATGGCCCGAGCACTTCTGCTCTTTATAATTTTATTTTTGAATTTAGAGCTTATATCAAGTTTTGGTGAATCCCCACAAAGAACAATTCCCTGCATCAGACTTTTGACTGCCCTACATAACATGAAAACAACTCTGGAAACATACACTGATTGTTTGCCTTTCTCACAAGAGGCATTCACAATCAAACATTGTCTTATCAGAATCTTCTTGAATCTACAAAAAGATAAAAGAATCTTCTTGGATCTGTTTCCCATCTTTCCATCCCACAATCTTCTTCTATCTCTCATCAAAGTCTTTAACATGCAGGTTCGGAGACCATCAACCTGTCATCGTAAGCTAATGATCTCAAATATGATTTCTCTCATGAGCTACTTACATTCTATTTTAGGCAGGTAGATAATAGTCCTTCTGTGTGGCTGATGCGTATCAGTAGGCGGTTTCAAACCACCTCGATCACAAGAATCCCCGTTAAATTACGGGAACTGTTTTCGGCTAAAAAATACCCGTTAATTATTCCTGCATTCACACCACCCCGAAACACATCCTTCGGGATAAGTTCCCGAAGTTACGAGCATGCGCATTATGGTCTGATAAGCAGGCAAGGCGCGAAATTCAAAATCACTAGCCCAGCAGCCACCCACGCCGCCGCGCCCAACGACACGCTGGGCTAAAAGTTCCCGTAATTTGCTTTCACATCGCCAAAATACCTGCGACCTTGGAAAAATCCCCACGAAAGTTCTCGTAATTTCGCCAAGTACCTACTATTTAGCGGGTATTTTCTTTCGGGGAAATTACTCGTAGTTTGCTTTCACATTACCAAAATACCTGGTATTTTCTGATCGGGGTAAATTTCCCGATCAGAGAATACCTGGAACTGGCGAACTTCGAGGCGGTCTGAAACCACCTAGTGGCATCAGGAGAACTAATAATCATTGATATTTGGTTAATAAGTGATTTATTCAAGTATACCTGGAGCAGGTATCCATAATCTTAAAGGTTACGTGAAGAGTGGTTCCTAACAGATAATTTTATATGGAATGGATTAAAACCAGTCTCAATTTGTCCAACTTCAGTAAAAGTATCTGAGGCAGAGATCACTCGACTTCCCACTCAGTCTTTGTGGTGTCTTTTGAGCAATGAATTAATTAAATGATAACGTATAATAGTTGTCTTTTCAAATATGGTCATTTACACTGGCATCTGATATCTTACAATTTGATTTTTTTTCTTGTGTGTGTGTGTCTATCCAATAAAGAGAACCCTGTGGAAGGGGTATGAAAAAATACAGAAGAAACTTTCTCTAGTGGCATGGACAGGATTTATATTGATGGTTGTTGAAATGAAATCAATGAAATGTAATGGTGATATTGCAGACCTACTTCCAAGAACACGGAAGAGTCACATAATTTTATTAGACTTGCATTGATACAAATTGGTCTGAAATATTTTGTATATTTTATTGTCTATTGTATGTCAGAAGTTTATGGAGCTGAACATTATTTTCATACGTCGCTATTCATTTGAAAGGGGATATCCATCATTCCAAATATTGTCCTTTGATGTCAGTTCATATTTGAGCAAATTGACAGCATAACAATGAAGTATTTTGTGGAATAACAACAAGTTGAATTATATAAAAGCACAATATTTATATTTGAAGAGGCATATGTGTTTATTTGAGAGTCATCAAAGGGTTTTAATGTTTATTGGCAACATTGAGTTCACTGATCCTTCACAATAGGTGGTTTCAGACCGCCTCGAAGTTCGTCAGTTCCAGGTATTCTCTGATCGGGAAATTTACCCCGATCAGAAAATACCAGGTATTTTGGTAATCTGAAAGCAAACTACGCGTAATTTCCCCGAAAGAAAATACCCGCTAAATAGTAGGCACTTGGTGAAATTACGAAAACTTTCGCGGGGATTTTTCCAAGGTCGCAGGTATTTTGGCGATGTGAAAGCAAATTACGGGAACTTTTAGCCCAGCGTGTCGTTGGGCGCGGCGGCGTGGGTGGCTGCTTGGCTAGTGAATTTGAATATCACGCCTTGCCTGCTTATCAGACCATACTGCGCATGCTCGTAACTTCGGGAACTTATCCCGAAGGGTACGTTTCGGGGCGATGTGAATGCAGGAATAATTAATGGGTATGTTTTAGCCAAAAATAGTTCTCGTAATTTAACAGGGATTCTTGTGATCGAGGCGGTTTGAAACCACCTAATATCTCATGTCTTTGCTTACTGTTAACAGAGCTGCCAACCAGTACGTTTTTGCAACCAAAATACGACAGCACATTTTTTTTTAAATATGATTTTGTAAAATCAAAATACATAATTTTTTTTGCAAAATGGTGATTTATTGAGAAAAATCATCCTATATGTTTCTATTTCATAAAACTTTCACAAATATGTTTATTGGATAAATGTTATTTCAGGTAACTTTTAAAAAAATCATTTTGTTAAAACCAGGGTGAGATGTACACATGTTTCAATATAATTTTTTTTTCTTTCTTTTTCTGTACAAAATCGTAATTTATTAAGAAACATCATCTCTATATGTCTCTATTCCATAAAACTTTCGCAAATATGGTTATTGGATTAATGTAATTTCCCAGAGGTTGATAGGTCAGCTTACATTGATTATGATGCTCAGGTTTTTTTGCAGAGTGTTTTAAAATTCTTTATATCAAGAAGAGTCATTTGTTAACAACACACAATGCTTTCTAAATATCAAGAATTTGATTTTCTGATATGCAAAATTTAATCATTGATATCAAGAAAAAACAAGTTCTGTTAGAAGAGCTTGTCATAATGTAATTCCGCATACGCAGGCTGATATGTCCAGGGTTCTGTATTAAACACAGAGGTTAACAATTAATATTAACACTGGATTTTCACAATTAATTGTACACTGTAGTCAATGCAATCATTGAAAATATGTTCTTTGATGATTACTAAGCTTTGTGTTATGGGCCCCAGGTGTGGACAAGAACAAAATGGCATACATTGTACCTGTAATGAATCACTTTTTAATAATAATATTTAATAATTTTGTATGTGTGAATTGAGCTGCCATGGAATCCAAACCCCAAGGCCCACTATGAACCCCATGGAGCCAACTTCTCTTCTCCACCCATCCCCTTCTCACTATCTCTCCCTTCCCATCCCTCTATTTTTCTTTCTGTCTCTCCCTCTCTCTATTCCTTATCCATCTCTTTATTCTCCACTCTCTTCCCCTGCTCTTTATCTCGTTCTCCCTTCTCTCTCTTGCCCTCATTATTATTTTCCTCTTTCCCCCTCTCTCTTTCTTCCTACTCCCTCTCTCTCCCTCCTCTTTTCCCTCTCCTCCATTCCCTTATCTCTCTCTCTCCCCCTTCTTCCTCTTACCCTCTGTCCCTCTACCCTTCTCTCCTCCTTGAATGTTTATTTACGATGAGCTTCGACTCCATCTTCATCACAACCAAATTAGGTCAGAAATCATCCCAACAAACAGTTTGCCATCATGATAGCAATATGGTCTCCAAATATATTAGATGAAAAAATCAATGATTATGTTCATATTGGAAACTCTTGCCATGTTTAAGAACTTCATGACCTAATTATCTCTGTTTTTGTTTTTCATGATGTGTTAGGTTATTGGATAGATAACCTGAAAGCACAATCTCCTCTGTGTCTTTCAACAGAAGATGCATGGAAAAAAAATAGGCATGAAATAGGTTGAAAATTACCATTATAGGTTCCATGTACATGTATTATATATTGATTTAGAGTTAATTAAGATCATGGATCATTTTTTATTTTATCAGTCAAACCTATTTGCCTTCATGATCCTACGTTTTTTATTACATTGCATTTTTTATTACATGTCCATGTCTCTATATGCAAATTAAATTAATTATACTATATTCCGTACCATCTCTCACTCTCGACTAAATTCCCTCTAAGTTTTGTGAATTATTTTCATAATCAAGACCATATGCCACTGATTTGATTGTAAATTGGGTATTCCACCATAGAATTATATCATACTTCTTTCTGGTCAATAGCAAACTGGATATCAATCTTGTAGTACACTGGTTTGCACGGATGTGCATGAAATTGAATATCTCCCTTCATATCCTCATTCATGAATTCACATATTGACTTTCCATCTATCGAGCAGAGCTCCTATTTGTTTAAAGACCCCAATCCCTAAAGAATATGGACTGCCTTGAAAACTAATTCATTAGCAGCAATCGTCCTGCGAATATTTATCCGGGTGTTCGGCAAGTTTCGTCACAGTCTCATATTTCATGGTTAGGTACCCAACATGAATTTTTTGGTTTTTCGCTTGCGTGTTTGTGGCCGACTTACTGCTCGACTTCCATAGGGATCAAGTCTTGTAAATGGAATGTAAATCTAATTTGTTCGACACTTGTTCTTGTACTGTTTCTACCATATAACATACTTCTCTATACAAGACATTTGTGCATTGCTACCACTAGTGATGCAACAAGGCATGGTTTGGGGGGTGTCCTATTCATAGTTTGAACATGCTTGGTATCCAGGCAGTATTGATAATTGCTATTGATAATTACAACAATTAAAACTTTAATTTCTATAGCGATAATTTGATTTCATTTTGTATATTTGCCCCTTCAGGTAGCAGTTGAATTCAACCGCCACCTCCCATTTTGGATAATTTTTCAAGATGCATTTAATTGCTTCTTTATATTTTTTTACATACTTCCTTTATAGTAAGGCTATACAAAATTCCATAAAACTACACACACCTTTTTTAAACCCTCCAAAAAGAAGATAAGTACAAATAAATCTAAAGACAAAAGAAAAAACACATTTTTCCCTAAAGTGACATTTCAAATCTCTCACCATTGCTCATGGAGCTTTTCATTATGCATCAAAGCTGTTACATAGATCAAGAGGGTGGGGGTGTTTCACAAAGAGGTAAGTCTGACCAAAGAGACAAGTCTGATTAAAAATCATGCATTAGTACTAATGCGCCCATGGTATTTAACGCGCAATCTGAAGGATGAATACACAGTAGCCCACCTTTCATGAGCATGATCTGGGTCCAGTTTCATGAAGACTTCTCATAGCAACAAATGCACCATTTCTATAACAAATTTACTATCAGCCAATCAGATTGAAGGATTTCAGTAGCTCTTAACTGTTATTGCAAATTTGTTATTATAACAATTTTTATGAAATGTCCCAAGACCAATACGGGTGATGCATGATATTCCACTTTCTTAACTTGGAATTTAAGCATGATATTAGACGGACTTAATTCTTTGTGAAATACCCCCTGGAACTTTGTTACCCTTATTTTTTCAATCAGAGCACATATTTTATAGTCATTAGCAGAGAATGATTCTAACATGTTCCCAGATCAGCTCCAATTCTCCAGAGCACCAATTATCCTTCTGATTATGGCATGATTTTTCATTTGTGTTGCCGTGGCGAAGCATGATTGATGCGGTTGTGGTAGACAGGAAGGGGAGGAAAGAACTTTAATATTGAGGCTTGAAGTTTGCAGTGTTATAGGCCGTGTTTATGCTTCCACTTTTCAGGCCAGAATCAGCGTTTCCAAACGTGATTAGTCCAAAACATGGTTGCATCTATGCTTACTTTCATTTAAACGCTGTTTCAAAATGCTGATCGTAAACACACAAAAAGGTGCGTTTGTAAATGTTGTTTGACCAGAATCAGGCTTTCTGGGGAAGTATAAACAGAACCACGATCGTAAACATGTTTAAATGATGTCATTTGGTACATGCTTCCGGTGAGATGAAAATCCGCGGGCAAATACAGTCGCATTGCTCCATGTTATCTCCATGTAATAACAACACTCGGAAAAAAAAACTTTCGAAAAAAGGCGCGCCCAATTTGACCTCGCTTTCCTGCGAAGCCAGCTGGAGATCATGATTTCGCCTCTGAAAAGTAAGCATAAACAGCTCTCCCAGAACCACGTTAACGATCGCCGTTTTGAATTGACGTTTGAAAACGCTGATTCTGTCCTCGCAATGGAAGCATAAACACACCCTAAGACACTTAATTCTGCATTCAAATTTAGCTGGTAATGTCAGTGCAGGGAATTGGTGCCATAATTTGAATTATGTATTTGAATTCTGAAAAGGATAGTGTCCTAACTTTAAATAAAGGATTCTTACAGGATAAGGATTAACATGTATCATTTGTTATTATGATGATGATGATGACGACAATGACGATGCAATGATAATGATGATGGTAATAATGACGATCATGATGATGATGATGGTGGTGACAATGATGATTATAAAGATGATTATGATGAAGATGATGATAATTATGAAGATGATTTTGATGATGATGATGATGATGATGATAATGATAATAGAGATAGTAATGGCATTGATGATGCTGACATTGGCAATGGTGATGAGATAATCATAATGAAGATGATATGGATGAAGAAAGAGGACGGCAGTTGAGAATAATAGGCTACAATTAATTAGTCCTTGATGATATTTTGGGTCTTCTTAGTTTAAAATGTATACTGTAGTTATATACAAAGCTTCAGTGTTCAATAGATTTCTTTCTCCCTGCATGATATTCACTCATATGCAACTCTTTAAATGCCATTATAAATGTACTTACCGTAATACTAGTTTAATATCTAACGATGATAGCATTTGGTTCAAAGCTCTTATGCAGATTGCAGAACTTAAAATTCCGTCTCAATCTAAAGAGACTTTCAAGTGATGATTCCGTTATTCCTCAATTATATAGTCCATTGTTATATCAATCATTGCAAGGGCATTTATGTTTCTCAATACTTATTAACGTTGCTCTCAACATTTAGAAGTGCACACTGCAAACAAGATGCAAACGTTTTGAAAATGATCATATATTTTTATCTTTTCTCCAAATAGGGTTTTATTTAAAGTACAAAGCAGATGCCATTTTGCATGAAGACCTCTGCTTACACATCATTAAATTAAGTTCATGTCTGACACCAGAAATTAAAAAAAATATATATTAATTCAAGATGGTGAAAATAGAATTGTTTTATTTCAAAATGTCATGTTTCTCTTTTGTTTACAATTTTTATCCGTAAAATATGCATAAATTATTTAATTTATCAAAAGTAAACAAAAACAATTTGAGAAAAAAATCTATTGCAAATTTAGGGAACAGTTTGTGATCAAATTCCCCACCCCACCCTCCAAAAAAATTGATAAGTTGAAGTGTTTCTGTACAATATGAGCAATAAATTGATATTGAGATGAAGCTGTTATGACATATTCAACTATGCTTGGCTTCATAAATTCCCATCCCATTTTACCCAGAGGCGTTGTTTGAGATTATTGCTGCTGACATATTTTCGGCACTAGGTGCAGACATATGTTACAACTTTTCACAAGGAGAATTGATATTCATTTCGAGTATATGAGTGCAAAGATGAAACTAGATTCAGGACATTCTCATTTTTCCGGCAATGTTTAATTGACATTGCCCAAAACAATTATTGAATGTGTTTAGTTATACATCGGATATAATTCAGCTTTGTTTGAAAGGTAGTATAGAAATCCCCAGATCTTAAATTATGATATTGTAAGAGAACAGTCACTCTTTCCATCTTGGGCACATGGAAACCCTGTTTTATTGGCATGTTACTATGATATAGAGATTGAATAATACCTGAAAATCATGAATAAACAAATGGTAAGTATTATTTTCATTACTGGTTTTTCCCTAAACCTTGTAAATATGTCATTGGTTTTCAAGGTTTATGGAAACGTTGTAGTTCATTTTGTTACCCATAACTTCAGACAGTCGAGACATAATGTTACCAGTGACATTTATTGAGATTTGTTACTCTATTGCTGTAATAAATGTCCCTCTAAAGCTCATTTCATGGTGATGTTTTACTACCCTTGCACATTCATAATGATTTATAACACATAGGTATTAGAATAAGCAAGGAGTTGCCAGTACTTAACTCCTTGGAATATGGAGTCTCTAGAATGACATGCTTTGTTTTTGTCAAAAGATAGTGGAATCGTTCTATCAAATGTGCTTTCTTCTTTATATACATGTAAGATACTTTTGTGCATTTCCATCTATTAACAAAATGAGGGCATAACTTGCTTATATAGCACCAAAATATGCTTAACAATATATTGATAATTTCAATAATACTCTTTTTTTGCTGATAGTGGGTATAATGAACAAAAGGTGCATCCTGTTGAAAAAATATTAGCATTGGTAATGAAGATGGGACAAATTGTAAATTTTATATTCCACATCTGCAGGAAAGAGAAATTGTAAGTATATTTCTTTCAGTGTATATAGTGCACAGTGTAACATGCATTCACTTTATGCATATTCCAAATATTAATGACCAGGCATGGATCCACAGTCAAACTTTAACAGGGTGCAAAGATGCCTCAAAAACTTTTTTTAAAAAAGGTCATCACTAATCACTGATTTTATGGGGTGTGCAATTAATTAATTTTACTTGCCGCACATGTAAGTGTTCAAATTTTACAGGTGCGCCAAGTACCTCCCCACCCCCCCCCTGGAATTGCGTCTGATCACATATAAAGGTTTTCAAAACACAACAGATTTTCAAGAAAATTACCAAACTTTTTTTCCTTCATGTATAAATGGTTGCTTGGTAATATTAGATAATAAAATGTATTGGCCTGTATTCTGAAGTCAGGTTTAACTTAGACCATGGTCTAACTCTGTGCTAAAATTATGGGAAGCCAAAAGTCTCAAACTTTTTATTAAGTTGTATGTTTCGTATATTTACTGTGCTCTTTCCTGATTCTTCAATGGTGAAGACAGTCATCTATTTATACTCCCTAGTCAATTATGAATCGATTTGAGAGCCAAATGAGCTGAAATATGATATCTCTACTGTTAGTGATTTATGTAACAATTGGCTATTCATACTTAAACCACAAATTTAAACATGAGTTAAACCTGACTTCAGAGTTGACATGTACTTTATGGTTCTATTCAGGGATTCTTGCATATATACCAACTGATGATATACTGCAGGAACATACACCACCTTTATGCAAGGGCGAATGGGTTAAAGGTTTGTTTCGTCATGGCCGGCGACCACTACTCCCTGGCTTCATTTCACTCAAGTGTGAATGTCAAGTCCCTAATTGTGAGGGAGATCTCAACCAAAACCCTGCGGAGGAGTTTAGTTTGGTGATAGTGGTGGTTGTTGTGGTGGTAATGATGATGTATCCAGATGGCTTCCAGCTGAGAGCCGGTTAAAGATAATGAACAGTAACATAACCTAAAAAATGATCAAGAGTAACATAGCAAAAAATGTTGAACAGTAACATAACCTAAGAAATAATCAACAGTAACATAGCCAAAAATGTTGAACAGTAATATAGCCAAAAATATTGAACAGTAACATAGCCAAAAATATTGAACAGTAACATAGCAAAAAACAATGCATTAAAATAATCAACAGCAACATAGCCAAAAATATTGAACAGTAACATAACCAAAAATGAACAGTATTAATGCACAAAAATGATAAACAGGAACATAGCAAAAAACAACACACTAAAATAATCAAGAGTAACATGACAAAAAATAATGATCAGTAACATATTCAGTTCAAGTTTGGTTTTATTCAAATCCATATTTTAATAACTCTGAATACAATTCAATTCAAAATTTATTCTTTTTTAATCATTGAATAAAAAAAAGTGCCATTCAAGTCAAAATAAATTGATTCAATAATATGCACATACATGTAGTATAAAGAGTGAAATAAGTTGCAAAAAACACTTCTTTTTTCAAGATAGCTCCCATTATGATATGATTTGATGAAAATTTTGATATGATTTAATGAGAAGAAATTTGATCAATACTCATTACTTGTTTTCACACTGCAAAAATGCCTGCAACGTTATAAAACTCCCTAGGAACTTTCTCACAATTTTGAAAAGTACTTTATAGTATTTTGTAAATATTTTCTTTCAGGAATTATTACTGATTATTTTGCTTTCACATTGGCAAAGATACCTGGTATGATCTGACCAGGGCCTCAGATCAGTGTTGCTTTCTCTATTTGAAAATGCCAGGTATTCTCAAACTTCGCATAGGACCGAATACACTACGTCAGCCGTAAGGATTGGAAGTTTTCCAAAGGTGAAATACTACAGGTGTTTCTCTTCAGTGTATGAATGATGCCATTATCCCGTCTGACTTGTTTTTCTCTTCTTTCCACCAGAGACCATGCAGTCTTGACATTCATATTCCACATATCTAACGATCTCATTTCATACTTTCATATAACCTTTGACCTTTGACCTCAATCGTGACCCCACAGTAGTCATTTAAACCAATTTCATCTTGTATTTCAAATATTTTGGTAATGATGTTATCTTGCCTCTGTTGCAAGTAATTGGCGACCGATTTCACTATTACTTGTATGAAAATGGATCTCGGGGAAGAAGGTGGAATGAAAAGGGAGTTGGGGGGACCTCTGTTTATTTCTATACCATGGGTGGGGGTTAAGAAATTAACAAACCTTAGAAAAATCAATGGTTATGATTTAATATTATGATGCTCCTAATATCTGTTGAAATTTTATACCAGTGATTCAGATATTCTTTTTCTTGCGTTCCACTTAAACCCCACTTATGTAAAAGGCTTTAAAGCTTATGATATTTCCATTAACTGCTTTAATATTCTGTAGCAAAACAGAAAGGTCAACTGAATTTGCAATTTTTAAAATGGATAATCATTGCGTTAAAGTGTATGTACATTGTTTCTTTGATTTCTTTGTCATTCTGAAATTGATTATGTTTAAAACTTTATTTAGGTGATTTATTGATCAGTGCATTTTTTAAACTTAACGGATAGAAAAAAAAAATTACTCTCTTTTTCTCTTCATTCTTTCAAGTCTTTGATACTCTCAGATAGCTATTATGTAGGCATATTCAATTCTTTCTTTGAGATATTTGACTGTTAAATTTTTACAGTTTGAGCTCAAATTGGTGTAAAATTTAAAGATCTTATTCCCTGAGAGAATATATTTTTACAAGTCAACAGCTGTATGGGATGGCTTGTGGGTTTAAAAGTGGATAGTTAGGTGTTGAGTGCAAAGTTAATGATGTATGTATAAAGTATGTACAGGAGGGGTGTCGTTACCACTTCATTCATTCAAGTTCAAATAGTCCAGGGGCCCATCTTACAAAGAGTTGCGATTGATCTGATCAATTACAACTATGGAGGGCCAGCAATGTCAACATCTAAAATGCATGAATGTTCAAAATGTTTCCTGCATATGACGTAAATTACATAAATTCATCGTTTTCTTGACAATTTGGTTTGTTTGCCTTTGTTTAAAAGGACATTTTGAAAATTCTGTGTAGAAAAAATTATGACACTGATGGATTTCCATAGAGTTACGATTAATTGGATCAATCATAACTCTTTGTAAGAAGGGGCCTAGATCATTAGAATGATGGGAATCCAGAAATAAAAATTGTGTTCATGTGAATTCAGAAATGGTATGGATTTAACAAGACAAGCCAGGAACATTCTGGTTTATTATTAAAGCGTGTCGTGGAATTAGCGATTGATTGGATCATATGCACAGTGTACAGTGCTACAGTGCACAGTAACCTAATGGAACTAAAAATTTTGAGGGGGCCAGAAGTGGCATATGGGACATCATTTATAAAAAGCTGCAAGCGAGCAAACAGATCAAGTGTGTGAATGAGTTGTTCTATATTAGCAACACTCTAATAATCCTGATTATTCAGATCCTCAACCTTTCATGAATAGAAATAACCTGCATCTAGTCCACATCCAGTCCGCTTCCAGTCCGAATCTCCAAAGTCATGAAAGGGTATGAAGTGGACACTGATAGAGAAAGAGAGGTAGGGAAGAATAATGAAAGAGAGGGGAGAGAGAGAGGGATAGGAAAGAGAGAAGGGGATGGGAGATGATGGGATAGAAAAAGAAGAAGTGGGGAAGCTGTGGGATAAGAGTCTAGACATCCTTCAAACAAAGTGGGAAAGTGGAGTGATGCGTAGAAATAGATAATTGAATCAAACTCTCATGGGCAGTAAACAATGTAGCTGAAGTATTATTGAATAGAGTTTTCTTTCAACTTCAGGTAAACAGAACTGACTGTATCAATATGTATTATAAAGATATAACAATTAGTAATCATTTGAAGAGATGAGTATTCAATGAGAGAAATAGTACTAGAGACATGTCTGGAATGAGAAGTTGAAAGTTTATACTGGATCAGAAAAAATAAGTAATTATTTCAGCTTTGTCTTAATTGTGAAATGAACCTCTTTTGCTGTTTAAGAGCTGTGAGACTTATGAAAACTTGTGATGCTTGTAACTTGAACCTTATTTCCATTTTGAAACTGAAACGCTGCAGAACTGCAAGCAAATCATTTCATGTTTGGTCCTTAAAGGTATTTTTTAGTAATTGTATTTCTAGCTCAAAGGCACAGTCAGTCATATGATGTTGGAAATGAGATGAGACACACTTTCTTCTAGAATTCCTGTCTGATATCCCACTGGGGTTAATAAGCTTGACCATTTGACCAATGAAGAGCTAAGGGTCACTAACTTTCTCTCTTGATTTTACGGTTGTGAGTAGTGAGAGGAAATTACTTTTTTAATCAATATAACTAATCAATGAAAAGGATTCTGACAGCTTCTTGCCAGGAGGATATGATGGATGTTCTCTTTTTTGTCAGAAAATGTTTTGTTTTTTTGAATATTTCTGTTATTATGAAAGGAACATGAATATATCAGAGAACAGAAAATGTACTCTGCTAAAGCCACCTACTGTGCCCCAGAAAGTCATAAAATTCTGATAATTCATGGAAAATTACAATATGCAGAAAATGTTAACTAGATAAGTAAGTACTGGCTTTATAAGAAAATATAATATATTATGACACCTTTTACAAATTGATGATTTTGTAAAGTTTAGTCTAAAGAAAATCCAACTTCATGAATTGATTTAATATGCATGATATGTTGTCCATCTGATTAATAACTGTCTTTCATGCAGATTCTAAGGACCTGATGGATGCCTCATAAAGCTGTTCATATAAAGATAAGAGTGACTTTGAGAGTGACTTGTAAACCTTTCTTACTCGCTAAATAATCACCAATGAACATTTATGGATGAATAACATTTACCATAAGAAATGATTACTAGTCGTTCTTAAAGTCACTCTTAACTTACACACAGCTTTATGAAATGGCCCCTGATAAAGCTGTTTGTAAGTTGTAAGTAATATTACGAACGACTGGCCTTTCATTAGCTGAGGATCTAAGACAATACCAATGAAACTTTGGTCAATGTCAATTTCAACAAAAAGGGTAACCACGACTTTCAGAAAAGTCATTTGTAAAGTTAAGCATAATTTACGAACAGCATAATAGATAGCTCACATATGACCACTGTGTTTTAATTCAAAGTATTGTTAATTTTTTTAATATGGAGATGTCAAACTTATTGGGAAAGAATTGACTTTTTAGATTCTTGTTCATTCCTTTATATTTCTGGATTGATAGTGGCAGAGCAACTAGGAGGTGATCAAAGAAATATGTAGTTTTAAACAATTCTTTTTCTGTAACAGCATGCCTCACAGTAGACTTCCTAAAACAGAAAATACAAGATCTTTTAAAGTAGATTTTTTTAAAACAATCTATAGAAAATATCCAACCAATGTACTTGTATTTAAGTCTCATGTCACAGTAACACCAAAGAATACAATTCCAATCTAATGAAATATATCATACTATTTTGTTATGATATGCCATTGTCCAGTTTTGAGTAAGTTTATGTTGGTATGACTAGGGCACAAGAGAACATTGCAAAATATTTGCAATCAATGTACGAGTAACAGATAAAAATATCGATCATAAGTCTTAGTCATTATCGATCATTAGAAATAAATTGAAAATTTGTGTTCAATTCCTCATCACATCAAGAGTTCATTGTCGTTCAGCCAAGAAGCTGCCTCAGCTTTTTCCGCTGTAAGAAATATTTCCAGCTCTTGAGAATTATCAACTCATTTGTTGCGCTCTTATGATAAACTTGGTCTTGGACGCCAAATCAGCCAAGCTGGTGGAACATCGCTTGCTGCCTGATGATGTATAAAACTCTTTGACGTCATGCAAAGCTGAGCTAAAGTGTACACCACTGGACTAAAATAACTCCATCCGCACCCTGGTTAGTTGCATGGGAGAAAATTTAGAGGACAAAAATATTTTAGGATAGGGGAGTTTGGAATGGTTTGCAATGCCCCTAATAGAGAGATCAGGAGATGTGGTTCTTGATTCTGGTAGGAGCAGTTGTATGGTGATGCTGGTATGGTACAACAGCTGACATCTGGTTGCTATGGTAACCCATCCTAGACCCAGCATGGAGAGCTAATTGATCCCACCATCTTCCTGTCATCTTTATCAACTTGGACTTTGGAGCTTTCGGGCGTGACTGCCAAGGCATCTCCCAACAAGTTTGCCGACTTTGTGGCGTCCGTTGGTCTGTCAGACCAGGATGGTGTGCCGAGTTTAATAGATATTTATTTTGTGCCTACCACGTACTTGTAATGATTGTCTAATATTAGCAACAATCACACTAGGATCTTGTTTTCTTCGTCAACCTCCAAGATCACTTGCAGGGGTGTGGGGACCGTCACGTAGAGCTCTTACAAGAACTAAATTTGTTCTTCGTGCCCCCTGATGTCATCTTTATTTTTTTTAATAAAAAAATGTGAGTGTTTAGATCATTAAGTACCCAGTGAAGCAGATCATGACGAGAAGCAAACGTCAGTGTCATATGGAATTAGCATCTGTTTTGCTAGGATAAATTTTACGTATTTCAGCACCGGAACTCTTCTCATTTAGAAGGCATTGGGAGTTGTTGCGTCTCTATGTAAGGAATGCTTGCATCTTCAAAACACTGATGCATCATCAGAGCTTTATAGATTTTACTGATGTTTCAAGTTCAGTGACTGGAACTCGTTTCCTTTAGATTTGTCTCCCAAGTTCAAGTTCAATTGTGGATGTTGCTAGAAATGTAAAATTCATACCACATGCTTGACATCTCATCTGTATCACCATGTGATGAGTTCTTGTATTTTTGATCAGAAAACTTTCAAAGGGATATCTATTCAGAAAATTGGTCAAGTGAAAAAGCAGTATCTGGACACCTCTGATCACATATTTGAATTGTGGATGTGATTTTGTTTAATGATTTAAAGTGTCTCGCATTGGATGTGGGGATGATCACGTGTTCCCATTAATGTTCATCGGTTTTCCTTGTGTAAACAAGCCACTAACGTTCTATTGGATTCGTGTAATGTGACGATAGCGTGGTTTCCACACCCCTGCTGTGGTATAAATGACAAGATTAATGTTCCATGCTTGTTAACTGTGTTGCGGTTACAACCAAACCTCTACCCTGGATTCACCGATGTGCTTTGGCTCAATTATTGTGGTCGCCATGTTCACTTGCCAATTGATGCGGATGAGATTGTTATCCCTTGGATTTTAATTACATCTAACTTTAACGATTGAACAACCAAACTCACATATATCAAAGATTCAAATCATCCTCTGTTTAATAGAAACCTCAAGCATTCATTTTGAAATTGAATTTTTTCATCCTTTATGGTGCAGTGTAAGAAACCTGACAGACAGATCCAATGCTTTGGAGTAGACAAAAGCAGAAAAGGCCGTGGAATTCTGAAGTCTTCTTTTATATGCTGGCGTGGACTTTCGAGTTGGTCCATAGGGTGACTCACTGATTGTTTTCACTCCACCTTTGCAAACGTACGACAGAAATTTCAAATAGCAAGGCAGTCATTCAAGAAAAATATGCTTGAGATAGTTGGATGGGTTTCAGATTAATTATTCTTGCAATATTCTGTTTAATAAGCAATCTCAAGTGAATTGCTTATTATTTATGTATGAGCACCCTCGACTGAATGAAGGCATTCCAATTTTTACAATAATTTTTGAATGAAAGGAGCTGAGCAGTGATCATTCACTGAGAGACAAATCTGAACATTTAGATTTGATTTTCCCTTTCCCGATAAACGGCGATCGACCAAAAGCGGAGAAAGTGAAATTATCTTGGAATGGTGAAACAGATCTTTGAATTATAATATGTGATTATCTAGGTGAATTCTCTGCATTGTGACGCAGGATAATAAATGAGCAAAATCCAATGATTGTGCATGATACTAGTAGAAGAGAGAAGGAGATTGAGGAGATCCAGAGAAAAACCAAGTAAAAATCAATGTGATTGGCGTACTGGAGAATGAATGACTTGATATCATGACTCAAACGGATTACCATCTTGGAGACAATTTGTGAAGGGGATTTCCAATTATCAACTCCTGGGGAATTGCGCAGTTGAAAATTATTCATGAGTGTGGGGTTGGATGATAGCGATTACATGGTGGATAGGATTCTTTGTTTGTTGATGCCCATCAAAAAGCCGAAAGCCTAGAGTATTTCAAGATCATCCAGCCTTTTTTTAATGATTGACCACTGACCGTCACTCATCACTGGTCAATAGGTTGCCTTCTGGCCAGAGCACCTCTAACCCTCTTCCACTCTTGCGTGTAGCATCTCGTCCTGGGACCGCATCCCCCCAGTGCATGCTGCCAAGTGGTATTAACTCTTCTCCCAGTCATCCAACACTCTATTCATCATCCCGACTCCTCAATCATTCGTCTTCCTAACCCATTCCGGCAAGGAAGGAATAACGTAGGAGTCTATCAAAGAAATGGAGAGTGATCAACAGAGGAGAGTGTGTGTTTTTGTGTGGTGATTAGAACCTGTACTACCAACTTCACCCCTCTGTGCGGGTGCTTCCTACTTTTTCATCTTCTTAACAAATTGGCCAACTGTTCAGCTTGGATTTGTTATTCTCCAAGGAACTTGGAGGGCAGGTAAACTTCCCCTTGAAAGGCGAGGTTTACAACTCCATCGAAGGGGGTATATCATCATCGGTGAACCGGAATTGGCAAGATTTGGTGAATGATGTATTGAGTTACCACCGTCACCACTGCTGCCCCACGCTAAACATTAGTTCAGCTCCAGCAAGGACGTTTACCCCAGAATTCCAACCCCCCACTCTCTACCAATGCTTCGCTCCTCCAATCTAATTATACAAATGCACCTCATGTGCTCAGCATCGCACGTTGGTATTTATTTATTTCTCTCTTTCCTCATCATCTTGGACCACTTCATGTGACATGGTGTAATCTCTTTATTGAGGATTTACCAATTTGTTGGCCATCCTGGATTTTTAGCGTTGGATTAACAGTGGTTCTTTAGCTGGTATCTCGTCTCGTTATGTGACTGTGAAGCTGATTAGAGAGATGGGAGAATGCTACAGCCTTTTCAACAAGGTAGGGTCTGATTTAGGGCAAGAAAGTCCTAATCTCTTACAACTCTGCACAGGATTATATTCCAGGCTGGCTATGCTTTGAATATCATGAAGTGTTATTTTCTGTATTTTCTGGGGTATATTTCATAAAATGACGTGTTAAATGTTTTTATCTGACAAAGGGAATGTTCTTCTCAGCCAATCAAAATCAAGGAAAGCTCTCTGAGCGGACAACTTGTCAGACAAAAATGTTGTTGAAATGCTCTCCCGATAGTCGTTTGTATATGACTCCTTATATAAATAGCCTTCAAAAACTTTTGATAAAAACGCTACTTTTTCACTAAAATTGCTGATGTGTTTCAGTATGTATAGCTTGGGGTATTGTCTGAGAGTTTTATTATCTCCTTGAGTCCTTTCCTTGCTATCATTGAAGTGCGCTTGCTATTGTATGTTTGAAAGGGCAATATCAGCAAATAGTGCCTGAAGAAATCATGATGCAGTTATGAATTTCATCACAGGCAAGCACACAAACAATGGCTCAGTATTTTCATATTTGTCATACATGAACAGCTGAACTTTGATTTCAGCGATAATCATTTTGACAAACTGAATTAAGTTAAAATGATTATGAAAATATGATGAATGAAACCTAGCAGGTACACTTGAGAATAAGGCTAATAGGTGAGTGAATATGTTAATGATATTGATTATATTGTTTTGACATACATGAATATATATTATAATCATCTTCATTAGAAGCAGCATATCACATGAAAGCACATGTCTAAGACTAGGCCTATATGTGAAATCATATTGATATTTGATGACGAGACATTGCCTCTTCCCAGTTATTGCTCACAGTATTCATATATTCAATATGTTGCTAGATGTAACTCCTGCACATGTCACAATATTGCCAATCGCATTCATATTGGAATCGAGGCCGTAAAATAATGTATATAAACTATAAAGTACATCTGCCTTGTAGAGATGAGCCTGCACATGTATTGTTTGTGGAAATACTAGGATCAGTGAGTACATCCATGCTTGGATATGCAGACGTGTGTAGCGACTTTTTGCAGCCCTTTTCACATGGAAGGCATGATCTAGATGCTAGTAGGATCTGTAATCGTAGACAGGATTCTAGACAAACCTAATGTGAACTGAACTCTGCAATTAATCATGTCCCAAGGTCAGAAAATTCATTTAAAAACTAATTTTTAAAAAGATTTTATGCCTATTCCACTCCAGTTACAGTCATCCTCAGAACTGGAAGAAAAAAAACATTTGATAGATCCATGATTATCCATGACAAATTAATCAAATAAATTAAGGATCCATCAACATTTGATTGTATAACAGTACACCTTGTTGAACTTGTTAATGCAGGGCCCTGTTTGATAAATACTTGTTATGTATTTCTCTATAACAATATACTACCAGGTCAATCAGATTCAACGATTATGGTAGCTTTTAACTGTTATCATAAATTTGTTACTTGAACAAGTTTTATGTAACAGGGGGGGGGAGATCTCGGGGTAGCTAGACTACTTGATCTTGAGCTTTCACACGTAAAGGTGTTACTAATGTTTCCTGTATGTAGGAAACATCTTGTATCATGTTGCGGGTCATGCCTTGATGAAGCTGTATGTTTTGTTTGGGATGGTATATTCATCAGTCAGTCTTCTGTGGTTACATAGCAACATTGACTGAATGGCGAGGGTGGACTTCAAGGGAGAGATGATTGATTGACGGTGCTATGGGTAGTGGCTGTCCATGGGCGCTGCATCATAATGCTAGTGCACTTGGTGTTGGCTGTGGTTATATAAGATTATGATGATTGTGGGTGGTGGTAGCAGTGGTAGTTGTGTTTCTGATGATGATGGAAATGATAGAAGATGGTGTTAATGAGGATGATGATGTTGATGATAATGTTAATTGATGATGATGATGGTGATAATGGTGGTGGTTGTGGTGGTGGTGGTGATGATGATTATGATGATGAGGGTGGTGGTGGTGGTGGTGGTGATGATGATGATTATGATGATAGTGGTAATGGTGATAATGGTGGTGGTGGTGGTGGTGATGATGATTATGATGAGGATGAGGGAGGTGGTGGTGGTGGTGATGATGATGATGATGATTGTAATGATGAGGGTGTTGGTGGTGGTGGTGGTGATGATGATGATTGTAATGATGAGGGAGGTGGTGGTGGTGGTGGTGATGATGATTGTCATGATGAGGGTGGTGGTGGTGGTGGTGGTGGTGATGATGATTATGATGATGAGGATGAGGGAGGTGGTGGTGGTGGTGATGATGATGATGGTGGTGGTGGGGTTATTGACAATGATCTGGATAATACAGTAATAATGATGATTAGGATACTTCTATTGATGATAACTATAAAAATTGATGATGATGTTGGAGGTGTTATTAGTGATATTTGATGATGATTTGAAGGAAAGAGGAGAAGGCTGATTCTGACGGTGATGACAGACTCGGGCAGTAAATTTTTATGGTGCTAGTGGTAGTATCCTTAGTTAAATAATGAAGGATGTTAGTGATGATTATGAAAATTATCCCAAGAGGGGCTAAAATCTAAAAATGATGATCGAAGTGATCATTATCAATGGAGAAAATAGGATTTTCCATTGATAATTATTTTTTAAAAGAATTTCACATCATATTGTTCCTCTATGCAAAGACAGTCATAAATTGGGGGGTACTTGTGAAGATGCAATGTTACATAACACATGTTTGCCACCAGTCTGTATTTATCTGCATCACTTAAAAGCTAATGGAGTATGCTTTAACTTATTTACTATCCAAAGGCATTTAGATCTAAATTGAGAAAGGTGTGAATCACTTCAACCAATTACCTTATCTCTCAAAGAAATGATACTTCCACTTATCATACCAACAGACTTAGCAGGCCTATACAGGAGGCCAAAATGTATGCATCTTTATTGCTTTCTGTTAATTTTTCATTGAAGTTTTTGTATGTTAAAACTATTGGAGAACATAACAACTAAAATTTGTTTTGAATGTTTTACACTAATTTGTCAGATTTGCTCAAACTCTTTATAAATTATATTAAAATTGTGATAAAGCTTTTGAAGAGAAAGAATACACACAGCTCGGTAAAACAAGGATTTCAATACTTTTTTAATGGCCTGTGAAATCATTATCAACATATTATTTTTTATTAAATGTTCTAATTGTACAAATATGAGGTCTATAGGGTTATAATGAATTGGAAATGATTGGCTTGAATAAAAAATAAAGAAATAAAAATCATTTCATTCAAAAGTGACTTAAAAAAAACTCTGTTACTGCTAGGTATTAGGACCAGTAAACATTGACACGCATTATTTACAACATGCTCAGCAAAAACTGTGGTGTTAACCGGTGTACATAGAGGACCACACCAGTTATTTTACACCGGTGTTAAATTGGTGGTGTTACTTTACACCTATAGGTGTTATTACAACACCTTTTGTTGTTACATTTACACTCTTTGGTGTTATGTTTAATCTCTAGGGTGTAATTTCAACACCTCAGGGTGTGGTCCTCTATTAACACCAATTGGTGTCAGTTTTAACACTGCAGTTTTTACAGTGTACTCAGATTTACACACATGCTTTTTATAAAGAAATTGGTTAAAGGAGAATGAAACCATTGGAAGAAGATAGCTTGTGTGAAAACAGAAAAATCAAAGAAACAGATCAACAAAAGTGTGAGAAAAATCGGACAAATAATGAGAAAGTTATGAGCATTTGAATATTGCGATCACTAATGCTATGGAGATAGCAAATTGGCAATGCGGCAAAGATGTGTGATGTCACTTGTGAACAACTCTCCCCATTGCCTCTTTTATCACATCTATCTATTGATCATGTGTTCTTTCTACATGAGGGCTTGCAATACATATTTTTTGAGAATACATCTTGGATAAAGAGTTTTTATCATCATAAGAAAAAGTAAAAAGAGACATTTTGAGGGTATTTTATAGTCCACCAAAGGGAAAGTTGTTCATCAGTGACATCACACATCCGTGTTGCATTGCCAATGGGAGGATCTCCATAGCATTAGTGATTGCAATATTCAAATGCTCATAACTTTCTCATTATTTGTCCGATTTTTCTCAAACTTTCTTTATTCTTATTCTTTGATTTTTCTGTTTCTACACAAGCCTCTTTGTTCCAAAGGTTTCATTCCCCTTTAACATGGGGATAAAGGCCTTAATCAAAAGAGAATCCTGAATTTAGATGTGTATTATGTTTAATATTGATAAAAGGACACAGGTAAAATTCAAATTCATACAGATAATTTCAATATATTTGTGATTGAAAATTTATTATTTATTTAATATCCTGTCAAGTCCTGAGAATATTAACATAAGACTTGTATGTTTGAAATGAAAAAGGGATGTTGTTTCTCCTTTTTTATTTGCAATTGTTTCAGGGCTTAATTGTTGTTGCATATCAGAGACACATGGGACAAAATGGGATCTTGCAGCTCAGATTTGTTAGAAAAAAAATCATAACCAATGCATTTAATGTTCCTATTAACCATACCTCAGGAAAACATAGCAAAGCAGCTGTACTTCATTAAGTCTGTTTTCATCTAATAATTCATAAAATATATTAAACCTTACCCTTTTTATTTTATATTTCAAGCCCATAGACTGACGAACCCTATGGATGACAAACGTGATCAAGTTTATATTTATTTATAAAGATGTTATGTTGTGACAGGTATTTCCTGCCTTGTAGTGCAAGGCTGTTTGGTGCTTTCCTTCAGAATGCTGAACACTGAATGCTTCTGAAGTGCTTGGGTACAAGGGTTTGAAGTGTAGCCTTTTTTATCAACCCAGCAATGAGCATGCATATTATACTTTTTAATACAGGTAATATAAAAAAAATTGTGATGGCGATGGTGACAATGATGACGGTGATAAAGATTACGAGAACGATGACAATGATGATGATGTAGATTAATTGTCGCTTGATTGATTTCTTGAGAACTGTGATGGAACAGAACAATTTCTCTGTGATGAAGAGGATTAAATAAAGTAAATAAGGATATCAACTCTGCCATGCAAGTGGCCCTTTTAATCTTGTGAGTGGTTCATTTAAAAATTCTTAAAGCTCGTTTACGCAATTAGTACCAAGCCAGTACGAATAGGTGTTCTATGTGACAATGTAATACATGTGCCTACCGTGTCTGTGGCGTGAGAAGGCTAATTGGCTATGAAGATAGGTGACATTATTTCCTCATCAAGCAGAAGACAACAGCTAGGTATTATATATCATCTCACTTGCTAGCATCTTAACATACACATATAACCTTTCATCAGTTCAAGAGTGAACTATTAGATGTGCACTCTTTGTCAGGTACAGCCAGAGGTGTAGTGTAGAGAGATACAAAAATTCTGTCATTACTTTCGAGCTCAGAGAGAGTAATAAAAGTTTTATCCGAATTTCCAATGGTATGTATTTTTGTAAGATTGTTACTGTTTCAAGTGGAGTTTACACAAGCTCAGTACTTTGGAGAAATCGACAAACTTTTCTGTTTAGTTATGTCTCATCTAAAAAATCATAGATATGTGCTAATGATAAGCACATATTCTTAACATGTATGCATCTGATTATGACAATAATATTCACCGGGCCATTACTTAAGCTTTATTTAAATAATTATCTGGAATATCAGAAGTTTTAATTGATCAAATGAATCCTTATCCCATTTCCACAAAAACATTACTTACAAAAAAATATGTGTCATCCAGCTAGTGCAACCCTAACCTGGCTTCACAATGATGGTTAAAGTTGCTGTGGTATTAGAAGGATTAGGCCTATATCTTGATAAATTTTTCACTTTTCATTATAGAGTTTTATGAATAGATAGACAAATAAGAATATTGTCAGTATGAGACACACAAACTTGTCTTCTATTAAAGTCAAGCTCAAGTATTTTTAATTAATTAAAGGTTTTACCATTTTTTTAGCGCAAGGGCACTGCGACTGATGAAAATATAAGTATGCATGAACTATTTTTATTTCAGTTTGTACGAATATTTCAAAGTATGCATTGCATTCGTGAAACTGGGGTTGCAGTACTCTTGGCGACAATTGCAAATCAGTAATAATCATTATTTCAATATGTCAAGGCTTGCACTAAATCACAGTGACAAAATACAATGTCAGAACTTGTGTACCTTCTGTTGAAGTTAACAACCAGAACGGAATATCAAACAATTTAGGGAGGTCAGCGCAGAAGCATAAATTCATAGCGGATGGACAAGAGAAGCGCATGAGGGACTTCAAACATTTTGATGTCTTGACCTTTTGGGGTCGGGAATGGCAGAAATTTGCCTGCAGAATTTTTCAAATAAACTTGAGAATGTAGGAAGAGGTCATGTGTCAGGCTATTTTAAGATCAACTTTGTTATTCAAGTGTAGCCTTTCGGTCCCATTTAGGATAGGAGTCACCAAGTTTGTTTTCATAGCCCATAGCTTTCATTTTTTTTCTTATTTTCCTCCATGACTTTTATCTTCATTAAAAGTGAAATAGCTACAGGGATACTGATGATATGAGTATGAATGGGAGACAGAAAATTTAAGAGTTGTCAAACCCTTTAAACATCAAGTTGAATCTGTTTTCAGAGTGTATAGATGAAAGAGTAAAAAGTTTAACAGATTTATCGATTTAAATGTATACTCCAGTAGTGAAGGGTATGGGTTTTCATAGAACTGTACAAATAAGCAAGAAAAATAGCCAAGATTACTACAATCGAAATTACTAAATAAGTGTACTTTAGGGCCTTTTTACATGTGAATCTTGAACCATTATTGTAATGATGATTGCAATTTGTCATTAGAATCATGGTACCTTTCACACGGAAACTTCGTACTGTAATATAACTGGAGTTCACCTCCGGAGTAAAATTTGAATTTTTGCTTGTGATGAGTGTTTGTGATTTTAATTTGGTTTCACAAGTGCTAAAAATTTGTCATTAACCTTATTTTTCACTGGAATCATTCAAATAATGATTTTTTTTCTGTGTGAAAAGGGCGGTTAGATTGACTGTGGCTAGTGACTTCTACAAACCTTTGATTTGATTTAAATCCGAGATGTAAAGGTTTAGATTTTAAATGATATTTATTACAGGTAAATTAACACCTTTGTGTTTAAATTAAAATCAAATTAAACTTACCTTGTGTCACTTGGGAATGTTTGTCAAAATGGTGATGAATTCAAGTCTAGGATGAGGCAGCGTAGGAAAAACATGAGGGCGTTGGGCGATTTGGTCCTCTTGGCAGCCCAAAATGCCCCCTAAAATTTTTCAAAATTGCATGCTTTGGGGTGACCATTCTTTTCAGAGTCGCCCTAAGATCTGTCACAATCAATATCCAAGATTATTTAGAAAATCAGTATTCTAACCATGGAAGAATGATGCTTTTACTGTATAATTGTTTGTTACCCCTAAAAAGTAGCCTGTAAAATGAAAGAAATAGCCCCAAAATATTGGCAAATCGCCCCATGGAAAAAAGAATGCCCTAGAAAATAAAAAAATATATCCTACGCTAGGGACATGAAGACATTGTGAATGAAGTCTATAAATATATCTGTGGTTGTTTGTAATGGTAACCTAGTTAGGAACCTAGCTCCATGAATGAATCTTAAATCACTCGGATCCTTAGCTATTTAGAAGGGTGAGCGTTGGAGATTCCAAGGAGTTAGCCATTCTACCGGTCACTCAAAGCAATCCAGCCCCCCAGAATGGTTGGAATATTTCTGAGATGGAAGATGAAGTCATGTCTTTTCACTGGTGTAATCCCTTATGCCCAGTGATGGGATCGTTAGTGAAAGGCAGGGGTTGGGGGTGACCCTTTTCGTTAGGAAGGGAGCAGGGAGAAGGGGCTTTGGCAGAGTCAAGTGTGATCCTTAATGCCCTTTCATCACATTGTTAGGAGGTTGGAAAATGTATGTTGATTTCACAGAACTTGCATCTATGGTGGATTTTGAATAAATGTAGGAGCATATATTATTGAAAAACATCATTTCTGTGAGACGGCTTTCTGTGCTGCAATATGAACAACCATCCAATATACTTGTATATCATACATGTTCACTAATATTACCAAACTGCTCAGAAGGCCCAAGTAAATGCAATGAAGGTGCCTTTGACATAAACAACATCATTTCCACCTTATTCTGTACACGATCAAGTGAAGCGAGTTTAAACCAATCTTAATTCGCAGAAATATTCCTGTTGAAAATCCTAGAAAATAAAAAAGTGCTTTCCTTGACACTTAAGGAGGGCTCTTCCCATATGTCCAAATAAAGAACATTATTTGTAGTCTTTTTTATGAATAGTGCTTCTGTTTTGATAAATGAAACTTTTTTACCTCCATGGTCTATGCAGCATGGTCATTATGGGTGTATATATCTCCTGCTAGATTGGCCTAATTTCACATGGAATGCTGGCAATGTCAAGACCTTCTTATACTTGTTGTCCTACCTTTGAAGGTCCACCAGTACACCCCATGCTGTTTAAGGTTCCACTTCACAACACTTTTCAATAAAACCATCTGCATTTTCATCAATTATCCCCTGCTTGCGCCAGTTGGTTAAGATTTCATAGGGCAAATTGCATTTTCTTTAAAACTTATTTTTGAAACACTGTTACGGAAATATTCAAATCAATATATATAATAATGGGGTTGCCAATTATAGGTGATACCATTCATGCTCTGAAAAGAAGGGAAAGCAAGAGAAAAAATTATTGTAATTCTTTAATTTTTTATTTTGTTAGTTTGTGTAAAATAACCTTTTGAAATTAATATCTTTATTCATGTCATTTGGATAATGAATAGAATGGTGTTATCCAACTGTATCATGAAATTGTATAAGTGATTTCATTGATTTTTTTTATTATTTGTAATGAACTGTAAATAAATAGCAACAAAACTAAAATAATTTACATGAATGATAGACAGCCCATTATGTCTGATAACCTAGAAGGGCTATTCCTTTGATGCTTTGTAGAAAAAGTGTTTTTAAAAAGAGTTCTATAACATTTGCATAGATTTTTAGTAGTTAACTTCAAACAATCACTCGATATCAAAGTAGGTCCCATATAACAATCAGCAATATCCTTGAAGTATTCCCATTTGATGTGGCAGTAGTGTCCAGACCGAATGACCTTACAGACTCATTGTCATAGCATGTCCTTGTCTTATCATGATCAATGACAACCTTTAAGAATGTGCCTTCTTACAAATGTATTCTAGTCTACCAGGCAGACAGTTATCCGAGGATGCATTTCGTCTTGATTTAGAATCGTGACTGAGGTCACACAATGTCTATATTACAACACATAGAAAATATGGAAAATGGCACAAAAATATCCAGGCTTGCAGCATTCATGCCATTTAATGATAATAATAGTGGATTTTCTCAAGAATCACCTTTATAATACACCTTTTTACGTGTTTGGGTTTCACGAAAGTAACAAGCATCAAAAGTAGTTTTACCATTACCATTAGTAATTAAGTGCCTTTGAAAGCCTTATATTTCAGGTAAAAGGTGCTGATTGAATGTAGACTCAACGTGTCCTTAGGTCTTATAAATTATGCAAGGGTTGTTTAGCTAAGGAATCAAGGGTGTCTAATAGGAATAATTTAATTTTTTTTAAGCTAAGGCTCAGGTTTATCAGAGTGTATCCATTAAGGTTTTTTTATGATGAATTTTCACTAAAGGATGTGATTCGATACAAAATCCAAGAAAAAAACATAGTGCCAAGTATTATAGCAAGGTAAGGTTGTATATGAGACATCTAAGGTATTACAAAGCCTGATATCCCGCTATCGAGGAAGAAGCGTTGAAGTCAAGAGGATCTCCGGTCTCATAGTAGATACGATTCTTATCTCTGGTAGATGTTAAAGTAGTAACTTCCCACTGTCATGATGAAAACACTGTTTTCAATTCAGGGGGTTTTGAGGGGGCAGGTGGCCCCTTTCTCTCTTTCCCTGTCTTTGCTCCCCCCTTCTCCCTGCTCCTCTATTTTATTTTTTTTCCTTCCTCTTCATCACCTTTGACTTGTCTGGAAGCTGTTGTCTCCTCCACCCCCGCCTCCTGTACCCCTCTCTAATATGTACACCAGTATTATACTTAAAGGTCAAGTCCACCTCAGAAAAATGTTGATTTGAATCAATAGAGAATAATCAGACAAGGACAATGCTGAAGATTTCATCAAAATCGGATGTAAAATAAGAAAGTTATGACATTTCAAAGTTTCGCTTATTTTCAACAAAATATTTATATGAACGAGCCAGTTACATCCAAATGAGAGAGTTGATGATGTCACTCACTCACTATTTCTTTTGTTTTTTATTGTTTGCATTATACAATATTTCAATTTTTACGAATTTGACGATTGGGACCTCCTTGTCTGAAGCACAAAATGTTAAAATAATGGAATTCCACGTGTTCAGGGATGAATGAAACTTCATTTCACATGACAATGACAAGAAAATAAAAATATTTCATATTTCAAACAATAAAAAACAAAAGAAATAGTGAGTGAATGACATCATCGACTCTCTCATTTGGATGTAGCTGGCTCGTTCATATAACTGTTTTTGTGAAATGAAGCGAAACTTTGAAATGTCATAACTTTCTTATTTTACATCCGATTTTGATGAAATTTTCAGTGTTATGCTTGTTGAATTTTTCTCTTTTTATTCAAATCAAGTTTTTGTTGGGGTGGACTTGTCCTTTAAAGAAGAAAATAAGGTTCAGTGTGTATAGTATGGAGAGTGAAGTGTTATGAATATAGGTCACACGTTGTAGGTCTTCTCACATAGACTAACCGATTTAGTCAACTGTCAATACAGCTGGTCATCATAAATAAACACAGCAAGCATAATATTCAACTGACTCTGAATCCTTCATTATGACCATGGCAGTCAGATGCTCTAAGAAACCGGGTGCCAATAGATATTATATGATTTATGAGCAGAAATGGGTATGTGACATAATTTACCAATGGTGCTATAAAACAAGGATACAGTCTTTGTATGTAAGTCACTGAATAAAATGATAGGCAGCTTTGAATGAATGTCTTACTGCATGTTTTGTTTTAAACTGGTAATTGAAAGACTATTGTAAGTCATCACTCTCGATGGTTTAATTAAAATGTTAATTTGTGTCTGTCTGTGAACAAAGGATTACAAGTGGCATTTCTTATATATCTTATTTATAAAAATTGAACCAATTCATGATTTCCAACATCATTTTCAATGCAAATCAGTTTGTGATTACATCTTTATCTATTTACCAAAATATTTGTTTTTCTTTTAAAGTGTTATCAAGAAGAAAAATGTGTACTATCATTAGCATGAATCATATAAGTAATTTTTAGGCTTGCATGTACTTTGCAACAAAAAAGGCACAACTATATTATTAAGTATCTTACTTTCCCTGTTGGAACTTGCTTGTATACCAACTGTATTTGAATGATATTCTGAAAATGAGATCATCCCTAATTTAAAGGTCCCTAAAGGATTATAGCCAATTTGAAGACAAAAGAATCAAGGAAATGACAATCTAGAAAATTGTGATGGAATCTGCAGTCCCATTAACTGATGTTTGTGTCTTGTGTAGCAGGCATGAGCAGAATTCTAAATGTTTGTGGAGAATGGTTATAGCAGATGATTTCATTTTTTTGTCGTTCTCGGAGTTGGTAAATTGCTGATTATGAGGATGCCGATGACTCATTCCTTTAATGATTTGGGGATGAGTTTACAGACGCTGGCTCCATTGGTATCTCTTTGTGTGATTCATTGATGTCATATATCTCATCATTTGAAATTATACAAAAATCATCGGCCAGAAAAAAAGAAGAAGATACTTGGTCAGTATTTAATGGGAAACTGGAAGATTTAATAGTGGATGGAAAGAGAATATATTTAAGAGAGCATAATTTACATTGAAATATTTTCTTTCTGTACTTAAAGGACTAGTCCATCCCAACAAAAAGTTAAATTGAATAATTAGAGAAAAATCCAACAAGCATAACACTGAAAATTTCATCAAAATCAACGTAAAATACATATTTTAAAGTTTCGCTTAATTTCTCAAAACAGTTATATAAACATCTTTTTCAGTATGCAAATGAGGAGACTGATGACGTAATCCACTCACTATTCCTTTTGTATTTTATTATATGAAATATTCTAATGTTCTGCTCATTGTAAAGTGAAGCAACGATTAATTCCTCCGTGAACATGTGGAAACAGCATTGTTTAATACTATATGGTTCAGTCAAGTTGCCTGGTCCTTATTGTCACATCTGTAAAAAATGAAAAATTAATAAAGAAAAAACAAGAAATAGTGAGTGAGGGACATCATATGCATACATGTCTCATTCATATGGTACTGAGTTGTGCATATCACTGTTTTATGAAAAATAAGCGAAACTTTAAAATGTCATCACTTTCTTACTTTACATCTGATTATGATGAAATTTTCAGCATTATGTTTTTCTGATTTTCTATATCTATTCAAATCGACGTTTTTCTGGGGTGGACTTGACCTTTTAATACTAGAGCAACATTGAATACAAAACAGAGTATTATCGTTTGATTCCTGCATCAAGTGTATACTGTCTATTGAGATAAATAAAGTTTTAACTCTCATTTTACACATGGTTCATTCTTTTAACAAATGTGTTATTTCTCTACGATTACCAGATAAGTAAATTAAAGAGATTTCTTGCACTTTTGCAAAGTATTCTGTACCTGGCTGACATACTCAAAGCAAACATGACTATTGACATGTACCGGTATATGTAAATCAAACATTGGTATAATTTAAACCCATATCCGATCTCATGCTCCACAACTTTTCTGAATCCCTGAAGATAAATTTGCCCACTGAGAAAATCTCTCTAGCTTTAGTTTTATTCCTTGCAAATGAAAAACCGGAGCTACAAATATATGACAAATACTAACTGCTTTTTCCTGGTATAATTTCAAATACCTTCTGAATTTTTCGCAGAGGGTGGGGTAAGCTCCTGTAAGCCTATGGGACCTCGTAAGTGACAAACAAAATTTATGCCATAATAAAATTTGCTTCTTTCTAATTTTATTTTCATGGTCATACATGCAATTAACAGCATGTAAAGTTGTTATCTGATTGCACAGACTTTGCAAAATTGTGCAGGCATCGTTGAAAGGTGATGTTGCTTTCAATCAGGTGTAAATTTTGTGTGAAGGTAACATACATTCCACCTGTCTTCTGGAATTTTACACCTGTGAAGAACAGGTGTGGTGCAAGGCTGTCTGTGGAATGCAAGTAATCTATGTTAATATCAGAACAGGTGTTGTGGTTTGTACTCTACACTGGTTATGAATGAATTCAATTATAGGTTTTTTTCTGTATAAGTTGTATAAGGTAGTGCGCTAAGCATATTTTTCTTTTGATGTTCAATTCAGAAATGGAATATGGCTCAAAACAGGCATCTGAGTATAACACAAATTCTGATGCTAATTCAATGTTTTTATGTTATTATTATTGCCACTTCTCCAAAGTTTATGATTTTTTTATTTTTTATTTTTTTTTTATTTATTGTTATTATTTTTTTTGGGGGGAGTCTCGCTTTGTGTAAAATACAGGGGTGAAGGATATGGCAAGGCCGATATAAGTTCTTTATTCACACCAGAGATCAATTATTAAAAACACATTCTCTAATTTAATCTCAAGTTGTGATCAGTCACCACTGGTGATAAAGAAGCATTTAGATGTGTGATCTGTACGCAATTACACTTTAAATTCCAAGGATTTAATTTTAATCCTTGTGGATTTAAATATGAAAATAAAAGATTTGAACTCAAATCTTTTGAGAATTAATACTAAGTTTGAAAGTTAATCCAATATTGGGGTTCTTACTATTGGCAGTCAATCTTGTATTTTATTCATTTTAATTCCTTTATTGATAACAAGATAAATTGCCATCCATGATAAAGTCTGACAAGGAGTTTGATTCATCATCTACAGAGAGCTTCAGGCAAAATTTAATTCAACAGTTTTAACTGAAGAGGAAGGGTCGACAACAATATTCCAATCATATTGAAAATACATTTGTATCTCATAATATCTAGGAGACAGCTGTTTCCATTTTTTCTGAAAATGTTTTTATTTCCGCTCTGCATAGCTGCATTCTCAAGAGGTGTGTAGTGCTTTCTCAATTGTGGGTCCTAAATTTGTTCAGGAAGGAACCTTTTGAACCAGTAGTCCTCATGGAAATGCTAATTTTGACAGTGTTTTCCTATTTCTGCTACTCAGACCACACCACTCATGCTCATTTCTTCAACAATTTACTCTCAAAGGTTCTTGTTTGGATGGGTTTTCTAGACCCAAGCTAGTTTTTGTAAATTTACAGGTATTTGATTGATTGAGAGGGTATTTCTATCTCAGTTGAATCATGACTAATAGAACTCTAAAATCTTCCTTAAAATATCAATCTATGTAAATCTGGCTAAAGTTATCTGAGAAAAATATTTAGATCCAGATAAAGAAATCTAGATAAATGTCATATCTGAGTACATCACACAAAACATCAATTTACAAATATTTTATCATATCTCTGGGCCCCCCAAAATATTTATAAATCTTGCACATTAAAGATATTCATCCTTTTCTCTTCGGTGATCTCAAGGATAAAATCCAATATGTGGCACTTGTCATAATTCACATACTTTTAAGAAGGTTATTTATATCCATGTTGAATAAACGTTCATGTAGAATGTTGGAGCCAGTACAATCCAATCATCACATATTTCCACTGCAGTGATTAAAGCACTTGATTAGGCCCCATGGTAGTGGCATGTGACAGGAATGATATATATATATTTCATATCTGTGGTTTCAATTGATTTCATATAAATTCAAGCATATGTTTTGTATGGGGGGGGGGTGTACAGGGGTTCACCCCCCCCCCCCTCAGATTTTTTTTTGCTTATCAAATTTCTATTTAGTTTCAGTTCCATTTATTTCACCTCTCTCATAGAAACATTCAAATAACAGATACAATATAAAAACATATTCATACAAATATACACAATAGAAACAAATACGAACAAAAATATACATGATAAATCAATGGTAAAAAAGTGGACAGATAGGAGTGAATAACATAAAGTAGCAGCGGGTGTGGGGGATCAGCAAAAGCCATTGGCCTGTCTAGGCTGATCCCTTGTATAGAAATAGAAAAGTAAGACCCTTCATCAGAAAAAAAAATCCACTCGTACCCCCCCCCCTCTTAAAAAAATCCTACATTCGCCACTGAATTCAAGTTTCCATTTCATTGACAAATATTCTGCAATATATTAAATTGCAGCCTTCTATGTGGCTTCACACGTTCATTTGACAATGGGGTATGCCTTCTGTACACCTATTATCATAGGCTAGCTTTGTTGATGAGTCTTTCATTTTTAATATAGAGAAGAAGATTGCGATCCATAATTCCTGCCTTACTTTATGCAGTCAAAGAGCAAAGAAAAGGAGAATGAGAGAGGGAAGATCGAGAGAAAAATAGAGAGTAGAGAGAAAGAAAAAAAGAAAGAGAGAGAGATAGATAAGGAAGGGAGGGAGGGAGGGAGGGAGGGAGGGAAGGGAGGGAGGGAGGGAGGGAGGGAAGGGAGGGAGGGAGGGGGGAGGGAGGGGGGAGGGAGGGGGGAGAGGGGGGGAGGGGGGAGGGAGGGGGAGGGAGGGAGGGAGGGAGGGAGGGAAGGAGGGAAGGAAGGAAGGAAGGAAGGAAGGAAGGAAGGAAAGAAAGAAAGAGATAGATAGATGGTGGAGAGAGGGGGATGAAAACGAGAGAGACAAGATATGAACAGATGGGGAGGAATTTGACAGAAAAAAAATGAATGTAGGCTTCTGAAAAAGATACCAAGATTTGATATACAAACAAATCTATTTAGGTCCTATTTTGACATGGGTATCAAGCCATATCATCTCCCCAATTGTCAGAGGTTTCTTGCTAAAATAATTCCGAGGAGTGCATTAAATACTTTAGAGCAAGAAAGACATTCGCACGTATCAACTCTGCATGCACGCAGTTGCATCAATGTCACTTTACCTCTCAACGTGCAATATTTGGAGAATGTAAGATAGAAATGTGCTAATGATGTATCCTCGTATTGTGATAGCATTCCGTTTCATCCTGAATTTGCTAGAGGTGTAAGAGGGAGTGGACAGAAAGATGGGTGTTGGGTGCAGTTTGAATTTTACAGGGTCGTATATCACTTAGTGGTGAATTTGTTGTTACATGCTGAGGCATGGAAATGCCCATCAAAAAGATGACAAGAAGATGCGAATATGATAAGAGTGAAAGGGCTTCTTCTAGTTTTATGCTAAAGATTTCATCTTGTTGTACTTGAATCTTTTGATGTATACTGTTTATAAGTATGTTTAAATAGATTGCTGCACTCTACATGTTCCGCTTTGTTTTAGCACCCTCCTCCATTCCCAAAGTGTTTGTGTGAAAATCTTGACTTTACATTGTACAAAGAAATTTGCTGTACCTTTATTGCTCCTTATTAAGATGTATGAAACCAAACATTATATTGTGCTTATTGGAAATGGAAATAAATGAAGTTAAGGAAAAATATTTCAAGGCTAAAAAATATCATCCAACGTTTTGATGTCATATGAAACTCTGGAGTCTGTACAGATCATTTCATGTAAACCTTTTTGAAGAAAATTTATTGATCTGCAATTTTGATGTGTGGTGTCATTGCAGCAATTTTTTATGCCTTTTCATTTGCTTTGTCTACAAAATGGTGCTAAGCTTGTAGCTCAGCTTAAAGGTCAAGTCAATCTCAGAAAAATGTTGATTCAAATCAATAAAGAAAAAACAGACTAAGCATAATGCTGACAATTTCATCAAAATCGGATGTAAAATAAGAAAGTTATGACATTTTAAAGTGTCGCTTATCTTTCACAAAATAGTTATATGCACAATTTAGTCACATGCAAATGAGAGAATCGATGATGTCCCTCACTATTTCTTTTGTTTTTATTGTTTGAATTATGCAATATTTCATTTTTTTTACAGATATGACAAAAAAAGGATAACTTGACTGAAAACCATAAAATGTTAAACAATGGAAATTCCAATTGTTCAGGGTCAGGGTTTCACAGGACAATGAGGATAAAATTAGAATATTTCATATTTCGTATAATAAAATGCAAAAGAAATGGTGAGTGATGTCATCAGTTCCCTCATTTGCATACCGACTGGGTTGTGCATATAACTATTTTGTGAAATTAAGCGAAACTTAAAAGGGTAATAATTTTCTTGTGTTACTTCCGATTTTGATGAAATTTTCAGTGTTTTGCTTTTTGGAGTTTTCTATTTTCATTCAAATCCACTTTTTGTTGGGGTGGACTTGTCCTTTAATTGCAAATGTCTTGCACCATAAGCTTTAAGATTTAGACAGGAGATATTAATATTTTGAGAGCATCTATCATTCACACCTTCATATTTGTCATGGCCCTGTAGGTAGCAGTATTTTTATAGGTTGACATTTGTACGATACTACAGTGATTTCCATTTAAAGTGATTGGTTAACATTGGTTTGAATTTTAAAAAATCTGAGCTAGAAGGGCACACTTGTCACCTGTGTCTACGATATGTTACAAAAATGAAGCCCAGAAAAAATTGCGTTCGAAAATAATTATTTAGTGCTTCAAAAATTGAAATATAAAGTGACCGGAAACACCATCTTAATTTCATCCCATACACTTATGTGTACTATTGAGGTGTCTATAAGACGCCTATTTACAAAATCGGGGTTTGCCTTGTAGTTTTAGCTTTTCATTCTCAATTATGGTTGTTTTCAGGGTTTATTAGTTCTAATACATGCACTTGTACACATTTTTCATCATGGTTTGAGAATTTTTTAAATCGGCTGCCCACAAAGTTAACAATACCTTTAATTATGATGGGTTATTTCACTGAATCACTCAATTATTCTCTTTTCAGACAGTTGTTCTCATTTTTTATGATTCCAAGAGGAGGGATATTAAAATTTCTAATATACAAATAATGTCAGCCCTGAAAAATTAATTTATAATTTTATGGTTTACAAAATAACAAAATATGATCATATATCATGTATATTGTATTGCACTGCCCTCTAAGTATATGCCAAGTGAAATCAGATTAATAGGAGTCTAAATAGTTTTATTTTTTTTAGATAAAGGCCCTAATAAGCTGATTATTACTACCTGTATGCTTTGTACACCCCCCCCCCCTCTCTCCCACTGACTCCACCCCTCCCTTTCACTTTCTGAGTCATAACCTTTGATGTCTGATTTTTAAGACTACTAGTCATTTGCATACCACATTTCCTTGTTTGGTAAGTAAACATGGTTGCATAATCCCCAGTCAACCCCAAACACCACCAGGTGGTATATCCAGGGGTGTAAGTTTGCCCCCATGAGGTTATAAAAACCCACTAAAGCAGTGGTAATCTCCAATTATAGGAGCTTGACCTCAACTGGCCTTGTTATGGGGACAAAGTTCAATGAACTTTGTATGTCAACAAAAGAGCTCTCACAGAGCTGTGTGTCATTCTACAACTGCTCTCAAAGCATATACTTAAAGGTTATGAGGGGTACTTCACTGGTTGGGGTTGGGTCTAGGAGTTGTGTCTTTTGAGTTTTAATCCGGTCTTCAATTGTTACAAGCTTGTCCTGTCTCAAATTAATGGCAGCAAAATTTACAGCTTTAATACCATTTTTGGAAGAGATGTAGAATTTTTATGCAGGAAATTAAAATGGGTTTTACATAATTTGACTGATTAGATATGGCATTACTTTATGAGAGGTTATGGAAAAAACAAGTGTACTACATTCTTGAAGTAAAGTATAATTAAATTCCTCTCTAATGTGTAATACCTTTCAAAGAAATAACTTTTCACAAGTAGTAACAAGCAAAATTCAAGGCCGAGGAGCTTGAAACTAATGTACGTGCTGTATTTGTATAAAACACCCCAAAATAAAAGTTGTATGTAAATTCAATGGATTTTATAATCCAGTTGATCATGATTAGAAAATCAGGTATTATTGCTCGATTTGTTCATCTCATTATTTATAATGTATAAAAAAAGTTTTATATTGATTAAAACCCCTTTCTTTTTTTTTTACCTGATAAACTAATGAACTAAAAAGCGATTGTAATTAAAGAAACTTGTTCTTGAGAAGAAGCATCATTTTCACTTCTGCAAAAGTTGCTTGATAAAGATTTATTATCAAATGAAGACAGCAATATTGATATTCCTTTCTATTCTCTTGTGTTTATCAAAGAAATGTTTCTTCTCTTTGAGGATACCCTAAGGCGATGCTTAGTCCAATTCAACATCAAGTTAGTCAGCTGAATGTCAACAGCACTGTAAACATAATGTAGTTAATACAGAGGGAAGGGTAACACATGGATATCATAACTCATGACGATGTGGAAAGGGGAAGGGGCATGAAAGAGACATGTGTGTCCATACCAAGACAGGCTCTTATACAGACTGTGAAAATAAGATGTCTATATCTTATCGAATGTGTTCAAAGACGATTAAATTTAGAATAATGCTCGTGGTGCAAAAATGTATTACGGTGGTGGTTGTGGTGGTTGCGCATACTTGATAGAGAACTGATGGTGGTGGTTGTGATCAAGGAGAGAGGTGATATCTCCTTGTTGTGATGGTGAAAATGAACATGGTGATGGTATTAATGATGTTGATGATGGTGATGATGATGAAAAGGATGATGATGATGATGATGATGATGATGGTCGTGGTGGTGGTGAAAAGGATGATAACAATGATAGTTAAGATAAGAGTGTTAGTGGTGGTGGTGATGTTGATGTTGGTGCTGACAGAGGTTGATAATGGTGATGATTATAGTGATGATGGTGAGTTTGTGACAGTAACAGTGATGGTAATAATGGTGATCTGATGCTGGTGATGATGGTTATGGCAACTGCAACATTTGAAAATAGTGGTGAAGTTGAAAGCTTTTTTTGTAATGCTTGTAATAGAGATTGACAAAGTGTCACAAAAATAGAAAAGAGAACGAAAAAAGAGACTAATTCAAGGTATGGAATGGAAATGGAGGGAATCTAACAGATTTAGAACAATTCTCATATAAAGTTCCTCTGCAAATATGAATATTCCAGGGACCATGCTGATCCCCTCTCCATATTTCCTTTTCTCTATATACATATCACAATAATTCCCTGAGGGGAAGCTTACTCCAAATTCAGTGCAATCCAATCAGTGGATTATCCCATTCAAATAATGAAAGATTTGTATAATGACCCTATTGTCCAATAGGAAGTTATTAGTTTCCAGGTCTGTATTTTTTATGTGAATGATATAATATCTTCATTTGAATTTGATATTTACCCACTACCTGATTTAGTCATGTTTCATGCAAACTTGGGACTGACCTCTGTGAGTTTTTGAAGCAAACTTGCCCATTTCTCACATTTCCCTTTATACCCCTTTCATAAACCCAATTACTATGAATTAGGCGGCTAATAGCAGCATAATTTGGTCGTAAAATTGGAGGAGGACAAGAGTTATCCGCATTACTCTGATGCTGCTATTATCCGCATAATAGCGGCATCGGGATAAGATTTCGAGTTTATGAACGCATTTCCAAATAATGCGGATAATTGCAATGGTGCGGTCACAAGGTCACCCTTTTCCAACACAACCGCATTGGAGGGGGTGTGTCCAGTTGTCATGGCGATTATCCGCCTTTTTCAGGGCGGGCGCTCGTAAAAATAATGCGGCTTATTTTCGGAGTTTATGAACGCAATTTTTATTGAATTATCCGCATTACTCTTAGGCGGCTAATTGGAGGATAGGTTTATGAAAAGGGTATTAGATACAGAGGTGCATATTCCTCAAGAAATTTGGATCCAATATTTTATTGTTTGATTATGCCAGCTACCCCCTCTACACTCTTTCCAAGTGTCTACAATGTAATGGTTCTCTTGAAGTTAGACGGGTAGGGACCCTTGGAGAGTTTAGTGAGAGAAGCCCTCTTTTACCTATGACTCAGGAAGTGGGTAAATATTGTATTTTGATCTCCCCCAAATTGTCAGGTGAATTTTGAAGAGAGTCGTATACAAGGGTGAGAAGCTCTCAGAGTACACCTTGAGTCATGATGCCTAAAATTTAGTACAAATCTCCTGATTTAGGAAGGCTCACTTACTTAACAACTTATCAAACAGATAATGTAAGTGCCATGGTATCAAATTGTCTTTCTGAGAAAAGTTTTATGAATCTCACATAAATTTTTCCTCATACATATAAGTAATCAAATGTTTGATTGATTGCATGATTTATGAGTTGGACTGAATTTATGACAAGATTTGTTTTAAATGAATTTATTTTCAATTAATCTTGTCATAAATTCAGTCCAACTCAAAAGAGGATGACACAAAATATGCTGTTAACCAAATTCCTTGCTCAGTAAAAGTGAATTTGAAGAGTTTTCCCACTTATATTTCAATTGTTTTTAGAATTGAGGCAGAGAGATTCAAAGACATATCTCTCCCTCTATTTTGCTATTTGTTAAAGGGTTTTGTAAAATATTTTTTAGTGAAAAATTATAATGTAGTGAGCATTGATTTCAAAAGGGTGTATTCTGTCATGGATATGAAAGCTAGGGGTGTGTCTATTAGTCCTGCAACATGTGCAAGATTTATTGGAGAGGAAATGAAACATGTTAGCCTTAAATTTTTTGAAAAGGGAAACTGTTTTGTATCCTCCAAAGAGTTGTGATGTGGGGGCAATTGAAATACGAACCGGAATGAGATATTTGTTCCTTTCTGTAGGATTGTTTGATTATCAGATTGAACTGTATTATTTTCAGTCCCACACATAGTCTCTGGGGTCCGGTGCTTCAAATGACAGACCTGATAGCCTCCAACCAACATGTTCATCACATAAACATTGGGGATCTGAGCAGCTTTTCATGAAACAAATAGTCAGCGAATATCACAGACTATTGTTATAAGCTACTGAAATCCTTGCATCTGATTTGCTGAGAGCAAATTAGTCATTGAAAACCACTGAAAAGATGCTTCATGAAACACTCCTCTGGAAATATAAAAAGATCTTTGACTTTTCATGGAGAATTAATATCTACTACACGGAAGCAGACAGATGTTTGTGTAATTGCACTTTCTAGCGGTGTGAATGCCCTTTTCTATCAAAGTTAAGGCTTAACTGTACAGATCATAACTAGCACTTTCCATGGAATGATGAAATATAAGAAAATCATGTGAATGTGTTGCTGATGTTGGTCTAATACTTGAATTTCAATGATGCTGTATATGTCTCTTATTAGTAGAAACATAAAAAAAGATAATATAGACTGAGTGTGTTTTTCAGTGACCTGATGAATTTTCTAGAAATGACTGCCCTGACACTTACTTTGTTTCAAAGCTTAACTGATGTATATAGTTACAGAAATCAATGATTTCATTAGAAAATCTTTATAAAATCAAGGTAAATTTTCACATCTCTGTTGATCTGGATCTGGTATGTACTTGAGCCTGAGCTTGTGAAATCTTTTCTTTTCTGAAAAAAAAATGTTACACTGTAGATTGCTACATAAAGGTGAGCTCATGTGGGGCAGTATATTTATATTACTTGGAAAAAGTCCCCCGCACCAGACTGGAATGTCATACTTAATCAATTTTTCAGAGATTCTACATTTTTTTTATTCCGAATCATCATTTTTTCATTGGAATCTTTTCAAATGTAATTTCAACTTGCATGATTAATTTGATTATTATGTTCCAATGCTGTTTGATCTTATAGTTCTATGAAGTTCTCTGCTCACCCTGGATGATAGGTTGTTAAAAAAGCTCCTCTTTATTCCCTGATATGCCCAATAAGCTACAGCCCGACAAGCCTTATACTGCCGAGGGAAATCCTCATATGTTGCTAATTGAAGAGATCTGATTAGATATCTTTGATAGAATCTTAAACATCTGCTCACCAATGAGACAGGAATTAAATTGACCTCAATAAGTCATGTTAGAACCTTATCATAATCATCTTTAATCATTCCAATTATATTCAACAGCAAGATAAGCAGTAAAACATTGGGTCCTGGTGATAGTTTCTTCTTCCCCATGGCACATTTTAAACAGTTTGACCTACTTCAAGGATGGTGCTGCACCAGCCCGAGTTTGCTCAATTTCAAGATTTTAGCCCAATTGGCCCTCTTCGCGATTAATCTCGAGAATCAAGAAACCCCGTCTCCAACATTGTAAGAAGAGCGATTCCTGCTCGAGCGAGGCATCGATGCATTATGGTCTGACGCTGTGAATAAATTTGTAAAATAGTGTGCTATTTTGCAAATAATCCCAAGTTGACTTGGGATTGCAACTTCGAGATTAATCTTGCGAACTAGTGCGATAATTGCGTCTCCATTACAAATAATCTCGAGATTTTTCAGATCGGGATAATTTGCCGGATCAGAAATAGCGCACTAATTTTAAAATTCGGGCTGGTGCAGCCCTCAAGTGAAGTGTTAATCTCAAGACACTGGAATCAGTGACTCTAGATGAATTTTTAATCCCTAACTACACAGAAAAAAAGTTCCATCCAGTGAACATATCTATGGTGATTATTAATGTATGAAGTTAGATTTCAATAACTGAAAGCTTCACTTCAGTGGTGAAGAGGAATGTTTAAATGCTTCATGTTTCTGTTATTATGCACACTGAATAGCATAGGAATTAAATCCAGATTGACTGTGGTTAGGAACCAACTTAATTCTGGATTTTATTCGAATCCTGAAAATTCATTTGGCAATCTTAAAAGGATTTGAAATTAAATCAAATTTAAGTGTATCTAACACTCTTTCTTCCTCTAATATACATTATGTATCACCCTCTTCCCACCCTCATAGCCTTTTGGCCATTCTCATTTCATGTGTGAGTTTGTCTCAATGTGCAAACAAGCCATGTTAGTAGCATGGCAACCATCAACTATCATCTACCCAGGCTCCTGGGAGCATCTTTGATAAATGTGGCGTCTTCTCTGTCTTCTCAGGGCATCTTCAAGAGCAGTTGATAACTAGTCGTGAGAGGGGAAAATGGCGAGTGATTTATATTGAAGGTGCCAGGTCCATATTATGTCAACATCTTCTCTTACCATGCTGGAAGGAACACAGTTTCACACAGTGTGTTTATAGTGTGTTCACATGTGAATAGTGATCTTCTGTTAAAATGTTCAAATTGAAAAGTGTAAAGATAATCTCACACAACGGAACCTAACCACGCAGTCATTCTCAGATAATAACTCCATGCCTCAACAGTGTGAGATTTCACAGTGTCTTCGCATAGTGGACTACATGAAAAGCGATGTACATTATTGAAATGCCAAGATTTAACAGTGTGAAGATAATTTCACTGTGGACATCTGAATAATGTGAATGTTCACAGTGTGTTCACCTAGTGGACTGTGAAGAGTCATCTTCATTGTTGAATTATTCAAATTTAACATTGTGGAGATAATTTTTACACTGTGGACATCAGAACAATATGAGTCTTCACAGTGTGTTGACCTAGTGGACTGTGAACAGTGATTTGCACTGTAAAAATATTCAAATTCAACACTGTGGAGATAATTTCATTGTGACACCTCAACAGCATGTGTGTTCACAGTGTGTTCACCTGGTAGATTGTGAGAAAATGTGCTTCACACTGTTGAATTGCTCAAATTTAACAGTGTGATGAAAATTTCACACTGTGCACACCTTATATTGACTTGAGTCATGCAAATAGGTTGAGTGTGGATAGTCATCTCCACTGTTAAAATACCCTAATATTATAGTGTAAATGCTCAAATCTAACAGTGTGAGGATAATTCCACACTGTTGGAACCTGAACAGTAAGAGTGTGAACAGTGAACATGATTTTGTGAACAGGGATTTGCACTATTAAATTATTCAAATTCAACAGTGTGGAGATGATTTCATTGTGACACCTTAACAGCATGTGTGTTCATAGTTTGGATTGTGGGAAGGTGTGCTTCACACTATTAAAATGCTGAAATCTAACAATATGATGATAATTACACATTTGGACACCTTGTATTGACTGAGTGTCCACAGTGTGTGCAAATTTCGGAGTGTGGAGAGTCATTTCCATTGTTCAAATACTATAATATAATAGTGCAAATGCTCAAATCTAACAGTGTGAAGATAATTCCACACTGTTGGAACCTGATCAGTGTGAGTGTGAACAGTGATTTGCACTGTTAAAATGTTCAAATTCAAGTGTGGAGATAATTTCATTGTGACACCTCAACAGCATGTGTGTTCACAGCGTGTTCACCTAGTGGTTTGTGTGAAGATGTGCTTCACACTGTTGAAATGCTCAAATCTAACAGTGTGACGATAATTTCAAACTGTGGACACCTTATATTGACTGAGTGTCCACAGTGTGTGCAAATAGTGGAGTGTGGATAGTCATTTGCATTGTTGAAATACTCATGTGTCATATAGTGAATAGGAAATTTTAAACTGTGGCCACCTCAACTGTATGAAAGTTCACAGTGTGTTCACACAACACACTACATGAACACACTGTGTAATGCACTTCATGACACTGTGTTCTGTCCAGTAGAATATACTGCCAATGTATAGCATCTTGTTAGGAGCCTTGGTTCTACTTGGACAAGATCTTATCTATGATATCCATTAATTTCAACTTTTTTTTTTGGTTAAGCTGGCCCCATGCATTCAGACATACAATGGCATTTACCTTGTACAATAGGTCCATAATACAAACAGGTTCAGTAGTTAGACCTTGGGACAATTACAAAATGAGTAGCAATCAGCTTGATCATCATTGTTAGGATGCTCCCCAAGGAGTGGAGAATGAACATACACCGTATGTGGGCAAGTTAGAATCCGATAATTGTGGTATTGATATAAAGCACATTGAAACCTCACTCCAATGTCATAATAAGTGCTATACAAAAGCAGAATAGTATCATTACTTTTTCTTATAACATGTTTAAGGGATTTTGTTCCCCAAAGGTTATACACAACCCATGAAATTAGGTTATCATGATAAAGATAATGACTAGTCAGTCGCTGGAAGGATGGCTATAACTGCTGTATCATGCGACTGTCAGTAATCGTTCAGAAAGTTCTTTCATAAAGTTATCAAAAAAGCAAATTTCCAAATCATTGAATAGATCAAAATTGGAATATATTTACCTCAAATTCATACTGCCAAAATAAAATTAAGGAGAGAATGAGCCCCTCACAAGAAATTGAGTTTAGTATCAGCATTTCTATGGGAACCCTCTAGAGATATGAAAAAAAATGATTTAGATAGAAATAAATTTATGATGACTCATGTCAATAATATACCCCAGTAATGTGAATAGGAAAAAACAGGATGATTTATATGTTATGCTATTATTGGACATTTCATACCCCCAGGACATAAACTCTATAGACTTGGTAGATGCACTTGTAGTCAGTGTTAGTACTAATATGAGTCATGCTGTAGAGCTTGGAAGTATACAGTTAGATTACAATCAAATATAAGTTCTTTTTAATAGGGTTTTCTTTGAAAAAGCTGGCATAATCAGGAGCAACATTGTCATGTCATTATTTCTTTGTACAAAATACCCCAATATATTTTTGTCAAAAACCCTCATTTTTATCTGGAGTACACACACAATAAAGTATGGAAGTATACTTTATGAAGACAAATATGGCCATGTCAATTTTATTTTCACATAATTTTACAACAGTGGATACAAAGAGAAATAGCCATTTACTTGGTGCAAAGGCATGCACAAATTAATTTGAAGGAGAATAATTTTCTTTTATTTGTAAATATTGATCAATTCCTTTTATTCATTTAGTTTCAAGATTGCCAAGGTATCTTAAAGTGAACCCTCATGGCTTCACCCAATAGACATGGCATTGTGTATATGGTGTCTTTGCAGGGACAGGATTTGGGGAACCTCTAAAGTTAAACAATATACAGGGTTTGTTTGAGAGGAGCGATGGATTTCCCCTTTTTAGTTATTAAAAAAGTAGAAAAAAAAAAGTATCAATTTGTTTTCATTCTGTTACAGAAATATTAGAAGTGCATGGTTATAACAATGTGATTGCCATTTATTTCAAAATTAGCAACATGTTGCATATACTTTGTCAAATAATTATACAGGCTTTGATGCCCCGGCATTGAATATAACTTTTTCCTCTGTACAGAGGAATACATTGATGCCAAGTGTAAGGATTCTTTCTTTATTTCAACAACAGAAGTAACAAACAAATTGGCTGATTTGTTGATAGACAGTTTTGGAGAATGTTTAATGAAGAGTTGCAATCGAATGCAATTGAAAAAATCTTATGCAACTTCATTCACAACAGAGGCATGCATTTGGGACTGTCTGATTTTTTTTAGTTGGATTAAGCGCAGCTCTTTCTGCAACAATCCCAGAGCACATACTCCTTGAATTGAAAACTGGCATACTGCCCTCTCCAGCCAGAATCATTACAGTGCTAATTACTGGCACTGTCAGATACAAGGATGGGTATTGAATATGCGCATTTGACTCATCTGCTCTGGTTAACCAAGAACTTCCATACTATATAAAGCAGAGCAATACAGGTTTCACTAGTTTCAACTTCTGGAGTATATCATTTTCAGGAAGTGCAGAGCTCGAACTAACCCAAGGCTATGGCCTCCGAAGCCCCCAGAATGGCCCTTTCAATTATCTATTTTCTTATAATATAAGGCCAAAATAAGTGCCCTTTCTACCTTGGGTCTTGGTGCCCTGTTGGTTATCCAGTGCATGTGTCTCTTTAAAAAGTTTATTTTGCTATTGATGCCCTTTTTAATTTGATTTGATTTGACTTTATTTTACATATTCACATAATTATGAACATAATACAAAAAACATAACATCAGAAGAATTAACATGGTATATAAATCAGACATGGCATCAATCAAAATTAATGATACAGCAATTTGAAATCAGAGACACTTTGAAATATAGTGAAATATGAGGGAACCATATTTTATAAAAGCAATGCTTGTTCAGTCTGTTTAATGGCTTTAGATGCACGTAAAGTGAGCACTGTCTTCCCTTTCATTTAAATGCCCTATTAAAAAAATGGCCCTGCCCCTCCTTTAGCAACTATCAGGGATCTGTTTATAAAACTTGCTAAAATATCAAATATGCAATAACAGTTAAAAGCTACTGAAATCCTTCAATCTGATTGGCTGATGGTAAAATGTGACAGAAATTCTTCATTTGTTACTATAACAAGTCTTTATGAAATGGGACCCAGATACTCAAATCTGATTGGCTGAGAGTAAAGTCCTTTGTGTTGACCCGGGGGGGGGGGGGGGGGGGCCACTTACATTGAGGAGTGGATACCATGCGTGACCGAAAAAACACGTAAAAAGATGTATTTTTCACGATACGGCACGTTACGTATGTGACGTGATAAGGGTGTCAAAAACACAAAAATAATGAAAAAAGGGTATCTATTTTGCTAGGAAAATTACATGTTTAGGGTCAAATTTGCGGGGATGATAAAACAAAATTAAAATGTTTTGTAAAGGATGTCCTTTTTGCGCCAACACTTCGTGTTTAGAGTCTGATTTGCGCGAGGTGTAGAAGGTTTTCTTTGGGTAGAGTATAGAACTTTACCAAATAAGGTAAAGCCGACGACCGAAGAACCCGTAACAATAAAACATTCCTTTACTTGTTTAGGGGTTATTTCAGGGAATATTTGCCAAGAGTATTGTTTTGTTTCCAATACTTGTTAAGGGTAGTTTTTCGCACGCCAATACTTGTTAAGGGGTACATTTTCAGAATATGGAAATTCCGTGTTTAGGGTGCTTTTCGAGACCCCATGGTCGCGCATGGTATCCACTCGTGAATGGAAGTGGCCCCCCCAGGGTGTTGACAAATTATTGACTTAATTTGTCAAATTAAAGTAAAGAACAGTATTTCATTCCAGCAAATACTAGTGTATTTGAGAGGACATGCTCCCTGAATTAATACTTCCTTACCCCGAGAGTCTCCCCATCGTTGTAACTGCATCCAGTTGACTGCATCAGATACTCAAATGCAAGTTCTATACTCTACCCAAAGAAAACAATGTTTGTCAAGACTGAAAGAAGACACTTATACTGAGTAGTTTTTCAATTGATATCTAAGTGAAGCTTAGATTTTACATGCCTGTTAGTGTGAAATAGATTGCTATATTCACTGTTGTGTGTCTTATGTACTTTTCGTATTAGAGAAATCAAGTCATAGCCTTTCTGTAAACTTCTGTCACTCTGTATTGTATTTTTGTTAGATAATGGAATAGTCTTTGATGAAGACAGTATGATTGAGTAACAACTAAATGGGTGGATCTCAGATAACATAATGGGGGGGGGGGCAAAGAAGATGGATCTAAGTTGATTGTTTTTTCCATTTGGGGAGGGGGCTTCAGTCGAAAAGGGGGCATGTTTTGTTTCTCACTTTCAAGAGGGGCCAAAAAGAGAGGGCACTGCATACCGATGGGGTACTGTTTATTTCAGGTTTTGGGGCAGAAGGGGGGGGGGGTGAGGGGTATACATGGCCCATGTGCCTCGATCCATCTCTTTGAAAATTTTACTTTGAATTTGTAAAATGGAAAACATGATCGTCAATATTTAGATCTTTGTATTTTCGTAAGCTCGCTGAATGCACACATCCCTTTGTCAGACAATGTCATTATTATGAGTAAGCTTTGTGCTAATATCCAAGGAGTCACAAGGAGTTAATCTCTTCAAGCAGTTTAGATCATCATAGTCTAATTCATGTTCACCAGGACGCCTGGTGATAGAGCCAAAGTCAAAACATTCCAAAACATGGACACAGAACTTGGCAACACTACAAAAACATCACCTCCCAAAATAATGCTCAGCAAAAGAAAACAACACTGTCCAGGTCCACATGATGGAATTAGAAATATTCCAACCAATGTCAGGCATGCACTTTCTTTGATCCTATATTTAGAAACCTGGAGGCATTAACACAATGAAGCAATAACATCAGGGTTTCTCACATTTTGGCTTGTTATCATGATAAAGCTTGCAAGAAAAAGAAAGAATAATTGGAACTTTCCTCTGGAGTAGAGACATTTATTTAAAAGTGGAGGCCAAACCTGAATTACCCCCCCCCCCTGCATCCTTGCAGAAGTTGTTTAGAGTTCTTGTTCCAATGATTATTAGGAAGTTTTCGCTCTGCAAATTCCCTTCATGACAAAGAACATCCAAGAGGTCTTTGTTGAAAACTTGTGAATCAAAACAGTAGTTTTGCTTTTGACTGTGGACAAATGACATACTTGCAATTGTTCGTCAGCTCCTAAACCTAGGACAAAACTGCTGTTCTGATTCACCACTTATCGACAAAGACCTCCCAGTATTTCCAGTAAATTTACTGTGTTCTTGAGCCTGTTGTGCATTGCAAAGCAAAAACTCTCTGGCCCGTATTTTGAAGTCAGGTTTAACTTAAACTCAGGTTTAAAGTTGTGGTTTAAGTATGGAAAGCCAATTTTTACATACATCACTAACAGTAGAGATATCATATTTCAGCTCATTTGGCTCTCAAATCTTTCATAATTGTCTAGGAAGTATAAATAGATGATTGTCTTCACCATCGATGAATCAGGAAAGAGCACAGTAAACACAAGGAACATACAACTTAATAAAAATTTTGACACTTTTGGCTTCCCATGATTTAAGCACGGAATTAGATGGTGGTCTAAGTTAAACCCGACTTCAGAATACGGGCCTCTGTGTTCACCAATACATTTCTTATACCGAAGTGGTTTTATATAGATTTTTTTCCTGCATTTTGAATCATTTTTTTGAAGTAAGCTGAAGCTTTGAACTTCAGTGTTAATGGACCCCTTCTGCGATTGGTTTGTGTTTGAAAAAAAAAATCATCCTGAAGGCTTGATATTAAACTCCCTTGTAATGTTGGATGGGGTTAGAGGTTTTATTTTGGAATGCTGACAGTACCGCCATGGCAAGGCGATGCATTACATGTGGCATTCATCAAAGAAATTGTCTGGTAATTTAGTGACATGACATAACTATCTGTGTATTCATGTACCTCTGATCCGGGTCTAGTCTCTACATCAATGCACACTTTCGGATGATGAAGAATAATAGGTGTCATCATCAATGCTTAAGGACTGACTTTATCATCATCATCAGGAGGAGCTGTGGTGTATTGGTTCTGACTCTCAATCAAGAGGGTTGTGTATTCAAATCCCACCACAGCTTAGTGTCCTTTGGCAAGGTGTTAATCCACATTGCCACTATCCATGCAGATGCGAAATGGGTACCCGGTAGAATGCAAATTCACTGTAGCTTGTCCAGCACTGTTTGCACCTCATTGGCGACTGGCTACAATACTCCCCAGGGAGTGGAGGATGTGCATACTTTGTGTGCGGGAACGACTGATTAAATCCAATGACCGGGTAGTAATAAAATCTGTACATGCAAAGGAAGCACATTATCTCTTCATGCGTTACGTTCGCATTATTGCACATCCGTAGGCGTGTTTCGTTCGCATTTTTGCACAACCACACATTTCCCATAGACGTCCCCTGTCCCATTGTTTTTCGAACAATTGGATGCCCCGGATCGTGCCTAGCTACAATGTATAGCCTGGTGTTTGTGCATACCGTACGTGTACCGATCGATCGCGCGTGCGACATTAGTTTAGCGTTCGACGGATTATCGCAGTTTACAAATTACAGAATCGTTGAGTTTTCCCAAAAAATCAATACATCCTGATCACAGCCAGGAAGTTCATTGAAAAAGGAGAGGAGAAAATCAATAAAACCCTCCTCACAAACAATACCATGGTCAGGTTTATTGTTAGGAGTCTGTGACTCATGGCACGAATGTGACCCTTTCAATGGAGTGACCTTGACCAGGCAAAAATTTACTCTCTTTTAGAAAATGTAATTTTCTATACATTTTTCCATAATTTATCCAATGAATTTAGATACGATAAGAAAGCCCAACAAACACTCTACAAGTCTGCTACACAAAATTTTCTTTCAAAATGATCAGATAAAAAGTTATGGCACTCTAAATAACAGAGTGTATTATACTGCGTAGAGGGGATCACTGCTAAAATAATGCAACACACAGGGGGTTTACAGGTGAACGCATGAAGAGTTATAGATAACTAGATTATTAATCACTGCCATCACTTAGTTAATTTGCTCTTTCATTTTCAAATCCTGTATCATTCATCAATAAAATGAATTTACCTACCGGAACCACAAGTTCTTATTATTTATTCTCCAAGAATAGTGCATCAATAAATTATCAGAAACACTATGAAAAAAGAAACATCATCAAACTGTTGGGATATTGCCAATAACTAGCCTTTTGTCAATTATGTCCCTATATTTTCTCTTATTTATTAAAGGCCATCAAAATATTAGCTACCCCAAAAAAATGATTAAAGAAATGCAAACTTTTGAATTGTTCAAGTTCATTAGTAATAATGTGTCATTCTTTAACCCCACCCCCATAGCGAGTTAACATTGGCTTGCACAATGAATGTTTGAGAATCAAATGAGACACAGAATAAGTTGAAGATTTATCAGAAAGAGATTCATGAAAGCAATGTTGATTCAATTCATTTATTTTCTCTTTCAATCTTTTTACATTTACAATGATAGTTCAACATACATATTTACAAAATATAACATATAAATCATTTCTATAATTCAATAATACTATGAAATCGAAAGAGAAGGAGACCATCTAAAAAGTTTGGCATACATGTAACAATCAACTCACTCACATTTACCTTATTGAAACAATATTCAAGCATGATTCTATATAAATCTAGCCAGCACGAATTGTGAGTGTTTTAAATGTTTTCATCGAATACCATATCATACCAATTAAGATGAAATGCCATGCTTACAGATAAACCCTTTTATCTGTTAAAATCAGAAGACCACACAAAACTGTGAACTTTATACTTTACCCCAAACAGTACAACATTTACACAATAATCAAAGGTCCTGTTGAATTGTGTATTTGTAAATTCTTGCTGAAAATCCCTGTTTGTAAAACTGTACTGTCATTCAGAAATAGACCAATGGATTTATGTGCTTTTGCAATTACATAATGACAGTTTTGTTATCAAAATCACAACTTCATACCTACTGTATTGCATTGTCTTTTTCTCAGTAGTAAAAATATATTGAGTTCATGTTGTGGGGGTATAAAACTTCATTTTTTCAAGGTTCATGATCCTTCTCGTTAAGATTCTAATGATATTAGCCAATGCTTATAACTTCCATACTCTTTTCCTAGTAGTTGTGGCACCTTAAGAATACAACTCTGTGCGTCATACCTTTCCATTGAATTAATAACCACTGAATGGGTTAAATTTTATGAGATGTTTTATTTATTGTTTTAATGAAATTCTGGCTGGAAAAATTCACATTATTGCTATAAAATATCTGTTGTCACAATTTGTAAAGAAACAATATTATTGCAGATACATAAACTTGCCAAATAGGGTCTGATTGATAGACTATTGCAGTTAGATTCTTCAAAATCACTTCCATTTCAATGACAAATCACATAAATATACATTATGATTTACTGATTCTGCATAAGCAGCGTTCATATTGTAGCAAATCCTGCCGCCTATCATCCTTTTAACTGGAGTCTGATTTGCAGACTACCCCTTGTCGCATTCCATGTCCTAGTGCAGGATCCATTGGTATAAACAAGCAGAAAACGTGACTGAATGACAACACATAGCAAACACACAGATGATGCTGGTTTCATACCAAGAGCTGCAAGAAAGACCAGCTCAAAAGGGATTGTTCCATGTTTGTCTGTTTCGTGCTAACGTCTTTTGAACGCTGTTCCGCAATTACGCTCCTTTGTGATGTATCTTTGGGTCTGGCCCAACCCATGGTCTGCTACAACTGCATAGGAAATAGCAACAAAAAAAAAGTTTGGATTTACTTTGTGATATAGAACTGTCAACTGCAAGGGAGTTCTTGTGTTTGGATTTTCAAGATCAAATCAGTGAGTAAGTAAACCCATGTCTTCCAGGTCTACTTTCTAAAAGGGTAAAAGAAGTCCAGTGGGTTGTAACTGATGTATCCACATAATGCTTTATATGTGACAAATGAAAGGTTAGGTTTCTTGATGATGATACACAATTAAAACAATACTTGTCTGATATAATCGTAAGTTTTTATTGCACTGTTCAAACATTTCAAACTAAAGTTTTACCTCATTATTATTACATCAAAATGTCCTGTGAGATTGGTTAAATATAATCTTAAGTTTACAGCTCGTGAAAATACCATGGCCATTTTTGTTTTTTACTTGCGTTTGGAAGAAATTTGATGTGTTGGTGATGGTGTTGTGCTATCTTTATGCAATTATTGTTTTAATTGATAATTCTATGTTTTTATTAAAGTAATTGGAGTATTTTTTTTCTTCCAATCACATTCTCACCAGCCTGCTCTATACCAAGACTTGCACACAACTCCCCCTCTCTTATTAGCCTTGGGTTTGTTTCTTCTTCTTTTTCTGGGGGGGGTCTAATGTCATTTTTTCTTTTAAAAATTTAATTTGTCTAGTTTTATTGATGATTCGTGGGACCCAAAAGGAAGGATTGATACTAGTTAGCTAGATATCGCTGACTATCATATTTAGACACATGTAAAATGCTTTCCACATTTTGAAATTCTGCTGATTTACTTCTCTTTTGTTTTACTTTCTTTTTCTGATGTTGTTTTTTTTTTGGGGGGGGGTCAGGGGCCGTTAAACAGTGATTCACTGTGTAAGGTAAATAAGACCATAAAGGAAGCCAGAACTTCAGACTTTCTTTATTGATGTAATATTCATGAATCATTATTGTATGTTCTGATTACATTGAATTGTTGTCATTGTATGACCAAATCCCAACCTTTGTTCACGGCTCTGTTTACTTTTCTTCGAACCCCGTGTGGTTATTATTACTTTGGGTTTCATCTTTGCTGACATATGGTGTGCACTTCTTTGCTTATTTTAGGCCTTATAATTTCCTATATATGGAAAGTCTATTTGATCAAACTTGTATAGATCTCCAGCATACGTGCAACCAGTCATAATCATCATATCAAAAGTTTAGACTTAAAGTTTGATAAGGTTGGGATGAATATGAAGTATGTGCTTTCTATTGGATTTTTTTCATGCTCATATTTATTTGAAATGGTATTTATTTGCTCAACCTACCACTATATATCATCATACATTTGAAACTTTCAACATTTTTACATTTACAGGAATTTTTGTTTTGTTTTCACAAGTTACATGAGATAGAAAGAAACAGTATTAATTGTTAGAGAGCAGAAGTAAACAGTATACACATAATAGATTTCTAACAATGTATGTTATTGGTAATACATGTAAGAAATTATTGCAATTTTCCCTCTTGCTAACTATTATATCTTATCTCTTGATCAGGCTGTTTATTTACTTTTGACAAGTGAATTGTCAATAAATATTCATCAAATGAAATCCCATCACTCACTAATGACCTCTGCTGTATTTAGTCAACTTTGAATAGAATTCTATTCTATCACCAATTCCAAAGTATTGTAGAGTGACCTGACTATCAAATCAACACCATAAATGATTGTATATGCCTTTGACTCTTTGATTGATGAAAGCTAGTGCACTATAAAGCTGCTACACAGTAGCTAAAGTCATTATTATCTTGCTAGGTCAAAAGCTGAATTCCATGATTATGTATTCCTATGGATTCATGTTGAAGACCACCCCAGTAACATTGCCTGGCATTGCTGTCGATAAATTACCACTTGGTCTACTCCTGGTTTGTCTCCTCTCTGTTTTGTTTCATCCCCCACGGTCTAATCCTAGTTTGCATCTTCAACCAGTTTGTCTACTGAATACCACGTGGGCCAAACCCATTTGGTCTTTTATCAAAATGGTCTATTTACCATTTAGCTCATTTACCATTTTCTGTAGATTACCAACCAGTTCAGCTATATGCCTTTCATCTAATATCCACTTGATCTAACATTGTTTAGTCCAGGGGTTCTCAAACTACGGCCCACAGGCCGGATCCGGCCCTTGGAGCTCCTCAATCCGGCCCGCGATACCCTTCTGGGTTTATAAAATAATTTTTAAATCACAATATGAAATATAGCTCAATATGATTACATTGGGTATCCATGGTAGACCTAACCATAATAAAAGCAATGACAGTCAAAACATATGAAACTGTTACAAATTAGTTGGGCTGAATGCTCCAAAAATAAGGGCAAGATTGCACAAGAGAGCATTTAGGACCCCGACCGGAAGGATCTTTGCACTTCGCGCACATTTTTTTTCTAAGTATCCACTTCACCCTGGCCCTTTCAGGTTTACTTGGAGTCTAATCTGGCCCTTCATAGAAAAAGTTTGAGAACCCCTGGTTTAGTCTATACAATTAGATGGACTGTTAAGGACGTAATTTTCATTTGAAGTAGACAGTGTGGAAATTAGACCATGAGGAAGGTTGATGGGTATTAGACTAAATATAGTTTAGATCAAATGTGATTAGACTAATTGACAGTAGACCAATAGAGGTTGAGAAGTTCGTGGGGGAAGTTCTCCTGTGTACCTTTCATACTGGACACTTCCCCTTCGCTGGCGAACTTTGCCGGCAAATTCGCCAGGGAAAAGCGCAATATGAAAGGAGTATTAGCTTTGCAAGCTCATGGACCTGGTCTAGGACCTGGGGCTGGTTCAACAAATTTCATTGAAAAAAGGTTGGCGTACTGTTCCGACTTGGCCAGTCTTCTACCAGATGATCCCATTTCATTTGAAGTGGACAAAGGCACAGAGCTATCAACAAAACAAACTGCATTCTTTATGGTCTGTGGAGTTTAGAAGTAAACAAAGTTGTTTACTGTTACAGTTGAATAAACAATAATAACAGGGATCCATGTTGCATGTCCTGTGCAATAATCCTTCATGCTTAGGAGTTATGCAGATTGAGATCATCCAATTTCAACACTTTCTTTTTTTTTCTTTCCTTTCTTATTAGGTGATCTGTCAAATTTGACAGATCACCTCTTATGTTTCTACGAATTTTCTTTTTTATTTATTTCTTTATTCTTTTTATTTATTTTTCTTTTTCCACCCTTTTCTTGTTCCACCAAAATCATCAAAACTATTCAATCAATTTTCATCAAAATATTATCAAATGTGGACAGTTATCATGCGATGTGTACGAAACAAGTTTACTGTCAAACGGTCATCGTGACGTCATCTACGCGCCATTTTGTAAAATCACATTATCAACAATATCTCCATTATCAATCATCAAAAATTAACAATATTAACATCAAATTAACTTCAGATCAAGGGTCAACTGTCCATGTCATCAAAGGTCATTTACAGGTCACGACGCGCATGTACGCGCGCGTCAAAATTTTAAAATGCTCAAAATCACTTTTTGATCAAAGTAGAGTACGTTTCGGGTCATTCTAAGCATTTCAGGAATTTGCGCGCTCACAGGTTTTCGCGCGCGTTTACGCGCGTAACGTCTTTACGCAACACACAACTGCACTTTATTTTACATCAATGCATTCTTTATGAAATTTCCAATAAGTTGATACCTTAACCGACCTTCTACGACCAGTAATGAAGGAATGCGCCTCCGTCAAAGTTTGAATTACGCGCGCAAGCGCGCGTTCACAATAGGCCAAAAATGTGCAAAAACATGCTTTTACAAAATTCTATATAACTCTTCAGATAGTCCGTTGACCCCCAAATTTTCTTTTATATTCGGATAGAATAGGACTTGTAGATGTGATTTCATGTCACATTTGACAATAAATTTTATCATAACGTCATCAAATTTTCGTCAGAACTAAAATTTTCCATTTTTGTTTTATGACGTTTTAATAATTTTGGAAATATGACTATAACTCCGTAATCATTGGTCGTTTTTGGCCCGGTTTTCTACATATTGTAGCTGGTCTTATATTCTTCCAAATTATTTTACAATCTTATCATTTTAAGCAAGAGATCATCATAAATATTAACAATGTATAAAAGTATATCATTATGATAAAACTTGCACTTGAAAAATTCAATTTGAGGTTATATTTCATCGTTGCCTAGAAAGTGTATGGCAGTTACTGTGGTCGAATGGTTAGTGCATCTGCCTTGTAATGCGAGGGTCCCTGGATCGAAACCCATCAGGATCTATTTTTTTTTCATTTATTAAATTTGTCTCATTTTGCGTGTAACCCCCATAAGCCAGTTTGTGGTTCCATTCTGCGCATGATAAGAAGTTCATTCGTACTAAAGTGACATGATTGTTTTATATTTAATGAGATATTAGCAACAACCTTGATGTCTTGATTTTTCTTTTGAATTGTGCGTTTCAATACACGCATAAAAACAACAATGCGTGTACTAGCAACTGGTATTTCAGAGTTGGCCAAGTATTGTTATAAGAACATGCTGAACGCATTCCAAATACCTCCATCAGTGTTCATTGCTTTGCTTTCTATTCACTTGGTCTATGCAATTTCTCCATCCTGCTATGTAAGACATGCTTGCATAATATCTTGCAATGAAATCTACCTATCGTGATGTAAGAAATGAAAGGTCATTTGGTCATGATTGTTCATGAGGTAACCAAAAATCTAGTCTATGGACACTGATTTAAATTTTTCAAAACTGGATTCTAGATTCTTGCTTTCATCACCACTGCTCACTATTTCGTGTTATCACTTGCTAAATTTGAATTGTCATTTTTTGGAAAAGCAAGTTTTTTTTACAACCTTTTCTTTCAAATAATGTCTTTCAACAGTATTCAACATGTCCTTTCATTAATAAAACTGCGCTTAATATCATGATGCTCATATTGATCTGCATTGACATGGTGATCATTATAAAAAAATAGATCATAATCATGAGATTCACAGACAGATCACCTAATTCGTCCGTAAGACGAATTAAAATTCTAGTTTTCTTCCGAGAAAGCTTTTTTTCTCTTCCTTTTTTTCATTTCTTCAAATCTTTCGTTTGTTTCTTCCTTTCTCTTTTTCTTTCTCACTTTCTTCCTCTCTTTGGCTGTTAGGCCTTGTAAACTGTGCTTTAGCTTCTTCTCGCCTCTCATATCGCCAGCTCCCCCTCCCCATGGCCCCAGTTTTGATTTTGCCCTCTTAGGCCTATTTGCTTGGTCATTCATTTCTTCTCTCTCCCCTTCACTCTGTATCGTTCTCTCTATATTTCTCTTGTCGGTCGTCAAAGCCTACCCTTGCTCTGTTCATTCTCTGCCACACCCACTCTACCTTACTTCTGTCCAGTTCCCACACCAAACCCACCACCTTGCAGTCCAAACTTGTCAAATCTGACACAAGCATTGTATATTTACCATCACCATGAATACCCAATGACTGACTTTTCCCACAAATATACTACACTTACAATGTTATTCTGCCATACAAATGAACCATGGTATTTTTGCTGTCCACCCCCAAAATAACTTTTTACAAGGTGAAACAGAGGCATGGGATCATAGAAACATGGGCTGGGCAAAGGATTATATTACACAGAACAACTCTATTGTAAAAATGGTTATGCTGTGTGTAGCTGGCCTTGATTGACATTTTCAGTCATTTTTGTATCATAATACCTAGATACATTCCTCCATTCCTATTGAATTGTGTCCTTCAATTTAGTAGCTTACTTGATTTATTATGCTGAGCTTCAATTTATAAAACCTATTCTTCAAAATCAGTAACCTATTTTGTGGGAATGATGTCTCTTTAGATATATCAAAAGCAGGTGTTCAATACATATTGATGTGATGATTTTCTCATAAATATCTCATTTTCCACAGTGCTTTGCTTGCTCTATTCATATTAAGAACTATGAGGAGAGAAAGATAGACAGATAATTCAATGAAGTAGAAATGATGTATCATTAGTTTTAACACAGAAATGGAATGTATTTTATTCATTAAATAATGCCCAAAATGACAATTGCCAGTATAATTTTCACTCCCATCTTGTACAAAATGAATGCACTCTATTCTTGGGAGGTAACAAGCAAATATCAATGCTTTCTGGTGCACATGTATACCAATACATTACATTTGTATTGTCCTTTTCATCCTGTTTTTAACAGGTAACCATTATAATTCACCTGAGCATAATATTCAGCATTCACTGTGCTGGAAGCCCCCTATTGCTAATGTCCTACAGCTATTTGCAACATGAATACGAAAATCTCTCGGTAATTGGTATCATTACCATGAAGACGGCTTATCTAGGATATCATTTAAAATTTTGCTCTCAATCTCAACTTTTCGCTTGCAATGTTGAGGCTCACATAACAATCAATTCATTTTCAGTTAAAGTCAAGTTTCAAACTTTCATTTTGTAGAATATGGCAAATATTCAGTTGTCATGAAACTCTGGAGTTACAAAGTGCAACAGCTCGTATTTCACCACTGTGGTAGCTACTGTTAAGGATATTCTACCTAGCAGTTGGGATGGTAACCAGTTTACTATGAATACTAGTGATAATGGTTTGGACTTATGGAGCAAGATTATGAAATGCTTTGAAAGTTATAATTCAAAAGCATCTGTGCACTATTGTGATGTATGAGGAAGGCCTATAGAGTGATCACTTAAAGGTCAAGTCCACCTCAGAAAAATGTTGATTTGAATCAATAGAGAAAAATCAGACAAGCACAATGCTGAGAATTTCATCAAAATTGGATGTAAAATAAGAAAGTTATGATATTTCAAAGTTTCGCTTATTTTCAACAAAATAGTTATATGAACGAGCCAGTTACATCCAAATGAGAGAGTTGATGATGTCACTCACTCACTATTTCTTTTGTTTTTTATTGTTTGAATTATACAATATTTCAATTTTTACGAATTTGATGATAAGGACCTCCTTGCCTGAAGCACAAAATGTTAAAATAATGAAATTCCACGTGTTCAGGGAGGAATGAAACTTCATTTCACATGACAATGACGAGAAAATAACAATATTTCATATTTCATATCATAAAATACAAAAGAAATAGTGAGTGAGTGATGTCATCAACTCTCTCATTTGGATGTAACTGGCTCGTTCATATAACTATTTTGTTGAAAATAAGCGAAACTTTAAAATGCCATAACTCTCTTATTTTACATCCGATTTTGATGAAATTTTCAGTGTTATGCTTGTTGAATTTTTCTCTTTTTATTCAAATCAAGTTTTTGTTGGGGTGGACTTGTCCTTTAAAGAGAAATGTCAGTAGTTGCAGTATACACTGATGTCATGAAAAAATCTCTAAAACCAGGCTAAATTGTCGGTATATCATCGAGGAGCTAGATCTGGTACAGTCACTCACATAAAGTGAACTTTGTGAAATCTTGAAATCTACGCTGAAAAATATTCACACTGGAGATCACCAACACATATAAGCGCACGTGGGACAGGGTATCATTATTGCTTTGAATGTCGTGCCCGACGCTTGACCTGAATCCTGTGCTTATTTGCTAATTTCTCAGCAATTACACAATTTCTTCCAAAACCCTTTGGCAAATATTCTTTATTTATACAAACAGACACTTTGGTGGTCATTTCATTGGATTCTGTACGAACTCATTTTGATATCGTTACCAAATCTGGCATTTACCTTTAATAGATGAGTAGGCCTTCTTGGACCTCTTTCTGATTGCCATCCTAAAATTAGTTTACTGGAAACTAGTTTTACGTGTAATAAGCATGCTTGAAACCAAGGAGCTTCTTGTTGAAACGGTCTTGGAAACGATTTTCCAAACCGGTTTGGAAAAGCACCTCATGATGTAGTTGTCAAGATCGCTTTGCCTAGTCAAACTTGTTGCAGCATAAGTAAGGGTGCGTTTATTCGACACTTTTTTACCCTAGAATCATGATTAGAATCATGATTCAAATCACGATTCTGCAGAATCACGATTGCCTTTAGTCGAAATTGAATATAATCATGATTAGAATCACAAACATGAAACACGAAAAAAGGGGCGTTTGGAAAGACGTTTCTGTAGAATCACGAACGAAAAAGGTCGTATGAACGATATCGTGATTTGAATCATGATTCTATGACGTCATTGTGTCGTGCTTCTTCCGGGTTCGACTCAAAGGCGCGCGCTGTGTTTCGTGCAGGTTAATTTTCATGTAGCAGTATTGCCAGCATTTACGAATTATCATTCTGTGTATTGTACCCCCGGGTTGTACTGTAGCGTCATTTGTATATTTCATTGTTTTCATCCATCATTTCTTCAAGTTCCAAAGGCACAAATTGGACTGACGATGAACCCCGCGATGAACTCAAGGCTCTGCTTGTGCTTTGGGCTCAGCCTGAAGCACAAGCATCCCTTACCGGGATTCACAGAAATAAGACGATCCCTTTCAGCGGCGCTTGCGAGGGAGGGATTTCAACGGAGATGTGGCACCGCCTGTCGAGACAAAATTAACAGAATTCGTGCCCAGTACATGACCATCATAGACAAGAAAAATCTATCGGGAGGTGGGAGAGAGGATGATGACCCCTTCTGGTTCCCGATCAAAAACAATACGAGGTACAATACACGGAATTCTGGAAGTAAAAGATTTATTTTTCGGAAGCCGAGTAAGCGTTGCACTTGCACAAACGATCGCGCGTTAGCTCCAGCGGCAGCAAAAATCTAGCAGCCGACGTGAAATTAGAAACACGTGCGAAAATGTTGACCTATACTTCCTGGGTCAAACTGCGCACTGTGATGCGCACTGGATCGGCCCGAATTCAGGGAGAAACAGCGTTAGAAAGATGGTCGTATAAACGCTGATTCTGTCGGATCGTGATTCATGCTGCTGTTTTGAATCATGATTCAAATGGTGATTCAAATCATGATTCTGGGTCAAGGTCGCATAAACGCAGCCTAAGGATACAACGGTTCTTCAGGAAGCGACCAGCACATTTTGAGCGTTCTACTCCACACACGTTGTAGAATGTCTATGGTCGATTTCCAATATCACGCGAAACTTGTCCCCCCACTGAGAGCGTTTCCAGAGCAAAACCACCTTTGGGTGATGAAGTGAGAACGCTAGCAAAGTGATCTTCCAAACTGGTTTCCTGGACCGGCTTCCACTAAACTAGTTTTAGAAAGCATGAGATGATAAATGAAACCAACTTTGTGGTTCAGACCCTGATATTGGTATTTTCTGTTCGTAATTCATATCGTGTTGCTTGAAAATATGGTGCACTGACTGTTTTCTTCCATTACTCCTGAACAGATACTCCTTAAATTCCAAAACGCTCTGTAATGAGTATGATCATTATGAAGCTAGGTTGGCCTATATCTTTTCAAACCAGCATGCATTGAGTGATATTGACAATAGCGACATGACAATTCCTTTCCACAAATCTCTAACGTTGCACAATACCAAGCCACTTATCATAGCATCACTTGGGATGCCAAGCCCCTGTTCACATTAGGTTGGTAATAAATTTGTTTGCTGCAGCGTACAGTGCATTTGTAATTTGTAGGAATTATGTTCAGCTTTATGTTAAATTATGCACATTAAGCTGAACATAAATTTCAGCATTTAAAATAAATCCAGATCAGCTCTGAATATTGAACAGCCAAATATTGGATTTAAATCTTATCTTACAGATTAACTTTTTAATCTCGAAAGGTTTCAATTCAAATCATTTAGCTTTATAAATCAATAAGATTAAATCTAGATCTATTGTTTGGCTAGTCACTATTCACAGTCGATCTGGAATAATTTTGAATTCTTGGAATTGAGGGTGTAATCTGAAAGCTATCTCTCACATTTATTGTAATCACTTCATTATTTGTATACCAAAATGCAGTCACAAATATCCTGCATCACATAATTTCGAGTATAGAACCATAATATATTGATCGGGAAAGGTTGAATGTACCCCGTTCACATCTCTCTCTGATTAAATCTTCAATGTGAACTGACCCTGATCATATTAGTTCCTAATTGAAGCTATATCAATGTTAGGTATAGGGTATCCTGTTTATATTAGTTTCATATTTGACTCTGAGCTCTAATATAAAGCATACACGGGCCGACCATGTTTACGTTTAGTCACTCATTAATCTCTAAAGATGCTGATTTCTGTCCTTAAATTAGTTTGAAATTGAAATCCTCATAATTAATACTTACAATTATGAAATAATAGCCAAGAGCAGAGCATTGAATCATTGCACATGTCCCTTATGTGACAAACAGGAGAGAAATGTTAGAGATATAGCATATGTTAGATAACAAATTTATATACTTCCACATTTACAATTTTACGTTGCTCCTGTAATATTTGATAATCTATATTGATGTCACCTGGCTTGGTTCCTCTCTCTCTCTCTCTAGAAATATATATATACATACCAAATTTTAGTCCAGTAAAATTATTTATTTTCAATACCAGGTGAAACACTTTTGAGATGGATGAATTTAGAAGTTATTCTAACCTTTAAATTGACCACATGTGACTGCCATTTATGATATACTCTGTCCACCTAGTAAGCTGTCCCAGAAATGATTTTCCTTAAATGATAGGACATAAGGTCTGATACAAAGGCCAGTTTACATTTTAAAGTTCCTCGACACTATCATTCTGGATGAAACACCTGTCTGTGCCTTTGGAAATTACTATTGAGTTTAGGGCCATATTTTTAATCAAAGTTAAATTTAAATATTGATATCCCACTTTTGATGAAAAGCCAAAGGAGTTATGATGAATTATAACCAAAGAACAAATAAGACTGATATCATATTGAGTTTCAATTTGAAAAAGTTCTAGATGCAGATTAGTTTACTGGTCCATATCAAAAACATAGAAATTTGTCCTCCATTGTCATTAGATACACCGTAATGTAAAAATTATATACTAGAAAATAAGCACTAAGGATATTTAAATTTGAAAATATTTAAAACAAAAGGAAATTTATACAAACAAGTATTGCAATACAACATGAGCCCCCTCCCCTGAAAACTACATTACAAAGAACAGAATACCTGTCACTTATATATTTTGGGGATTTGATGTGGCTCTTTAAAACCAGTTTAAAATATTTAAAGAAAAAAGAGTACAAATAGTATTAAAGAACAATAAGGTAGAAAGTGTATCATGGTCATTAAACACCTTAATGTTTGGTTTGTGAGGTTTAAGATTCTCATGTGAGTTTGTTTGATTTGAATGATGGAATAGCGATAGAACGAGAGGGGTTGGAGTATGGTTCCTAATCAATTCAAGCCCGGAATGCGGGACATGAAACGAACAGCCCTCGTCTGTCCATAGTTGTTCACCGCTAAAATTATCTCTTGACTGTCATCTCCAGCTGTGCCCTGATATGTCAGAGTTTGTGTCTTGATGCGCTCTCTGTATTTTTTCTCTGTCTTATTCTTCTCTCTTTCACTCTTTCTTTTCACCTCTCCCTTTTGCGCCTCCTCTTTTTCAATCTTTTTATTCTCCATCTACCCTTTTTTGTTTACCATCGTGAACATGATTTCTTCTCGCCATCATCCCTCTCATGTATGTCTTCCTGGAGCCTTCATTTTCTTTTTTCATATTTGAAAAAAAAAAGTTTTTTCTTCTCTTTACTTCTATTCTCCTACAGACGAAATGGCTCCAAGGGTGAGGTATAAATTTGTGCCCTTTTCCTAGTTTTAACACTATTTCAAGTATAAATATCTGTGCTCTATTCCAATTTCTGATGCAGAAAAAAAATTGATTTCAATTTGCCAATTTTGCCCCCCCCCCCCATACCAATGTTTTTTTCTCTCTATTTTACCATTCCTTCCTTTCCTGTTGTGATTTCTATTCACCCCTTCATCACCTACCCTGGTAGAACACTATTCAAAAGTCAAGATCAATTTGGAATCTTGTGACTCCTCATCTGAAAGTGAATGGTTAAGTCCTTGAAAGCCCATTTTCTCAATATTCTTAAATTCAGAGTAAGAAAAACAGTTTTGTATAATGTAAATAGCACCAAAATGACCAGAAATCATGTAGATGCATTTTCATGGTTTGATGGTATGCCAGTAAACAATTTCTTTTTATGTAATCAAGTATATATATGTTTTCATCTGAGGAAGTAGATATATACCTAACCTTCTTATTGATTGAAAAACTAATGCCCAGAAAATAACAGATTATGTATGATTCGTTTTTAAGTTATCCTTAGGATTTCTGGTGCATTTTTTCTCTAAGGTTCTTAACCATTTCTTGAAAAAATTATATCATGGTACAAAATGGTTTCTATAAAAAAGAAAACCAATGCATGCTTGCCCATTGAACATTTAAGAGGAATCGTACAGATGAAAGCGGGTGAAAGGTTCCCCCCACCCCTCATTCATTCGAACGTCATTCTCTCTGTACGCCCTTCACGTTTATCCCATCCCCGATTGTTTTATGGCGATAAAAATGCATTGTGGAATCCCTAAGTATTTGTCTCCCATTTCTCTTCTCTCTCTTTCCTTTCCTCTATCATCCTCATCTCTCCCCATCTGTTCGCAGTCCAACATGTCTCTGCCCTTCGCCGCCGCGACAGAGTCGACTCTGACAGAAATCAAAATTGATTGTGTTGAAATGAAACAGATATGAGGTAGAGGTGCACGATGGTGGTGGGAGCATAGTGGTAGCATCGTGTCACTTCCAGAACAAGGATTGTTTTTTTTTTATCTGTGTAGGCTGTGCCATGTAGCTAGGAAGTGCGGTGTTGTGAATCTCGTCCCCTTCTTGGAATTTACGTACGACTTTAGGTGTTTATTAGAATTTTCTGAGGTCCCCTACTCACCGTTGGGTATGTATTTCAGCTTGCATATTGCCTCACTGAAATTGATATCAAAACTGTAATGTTATCTATGCGTTATGTCAATTGAGTCGTAAGTATACAATTTTTTTTACTGTCACTTGAACGTTTTCTGAATAAGGTATTGAACTTCATATTGCCTTTTGTATTGTCATTATTATGGCACATGCTATAATATTCTATCTTGAATTGATATTCTAATCTCTTTGAAAAGTCTTTATTGACTTGTAAATACATGATTGTTATATATGAATTTCTTTTCAAAGTTTAGTGTGGAACAGTTGCTGTCAAATTGAATAATAGCAGTGCCTTTTTAAAGTGCCATGAGCACCGAAAGGTGGACCTGTGCGCTATATAAGTAGCCACCATTATTATTATTATTATTTTTCTTTTATCAATTAATTTTTAGTAATTGTAAACAAACTGGAGCAAACAAGAAAAGTTGGTATTCCAGCATTCAGGCTAACATACTATGGGTCCATTATTCTAAATGAAATAATATAGCTTCAAGAACCTTCCCTGAATGGTATGTTTTGGGGCGGTGTGAATTTGAAAATATTTATTGGGTATTTTGAGCATGAAAAAGTTCTCGTAATTTGACAGGAAATCTTGTGTGTAAGGCAGTTTGAAATCAACTATTCTCTCTCTTTGGTCAGGAGGAAGACCCATTTTATTTATTGGAACATAAATGAAGATATTTAATCAATGCTCTTTTTCCTTGTGGACCATTTCAGAAACGATGTTTCATTAAAATTCCGACATTATGTCTGCCATGACATTCGTCCATTACAATGACAGCCTCTTTCCTTATTTTTAGAGTCTGTCAAATCAATGTCACAACTGTGATTTCAATTTACACAAATAGCAATTTGTAATGCACAAAACATTTCAACGTACATGCTCAATGTTAATGGATTTAACAGTAAACAGATGCAGGCGTTCTCTAATAGGCAATTTACCCAGAAATGCTTCCGAGGTTTGTTTATCTGGGGTACCATTACTACTTATCAAACTCGTAGATATTATTAAAGGAATAATTAGTATAACTTTGGGTTTTATCTATGGTGATGGTTCATTTGATATAATATTTGTGGTAAAGGAATGTATATTCAACTACAAGGGTTTTTTAGCATACATTACCCTGTGTTTCAGTCCTGAGCTTGAATGTGTTATTTAAAAAATTACTAGTGAAGTCTTTTAATTTATTAAAATTTCTTTTTAAATCAAAAATTAATTTTTTTTAAGTATTACATTTGATTCATTTAGCTTATTCTATTGAGAATGACTTTTTTTTAAAGATTGGCTTATGCATAGGGAAAGGGAAATGTCATAACGTCTTGACTCTTAATACCATTATAAAGTCAGTTAAACATGCATGGTTTAACTATTCCCCTCCCTTTCAGTCAATCTGTATTCGTATAACCAGATATCACACTGTTTGTGCCATACCCAACCATTCATTGAAGAACCAGACCAAGTCCTCTGTTTGGATTAAATTTTCCATGTAAACGGGGGTCATATCATGTTATTCCCATTGCCTCCCATTCTATCATCCACCTTACAAATGTACCAGTGATGTTTGATGGCATTGGCATTTTGACTTGTTTCCAACCTACCATTTCTGTGTCGTCGATGATTTATAATGGTAAATTGGCAGGGGAAATCTTAACATGATGTTGAACATAATTATTTACATATAATAGGCATAGCCCTTTATGTGAATGCCAAAATAGAATTATGACCATATGTTTAAAGGTAAATGCTAGTTTTGGTAACGATATCAAAATGAGTTCGTACAGAATCCAATGAAATGACCACCAAAGTGTCTGTTTGTATAAATAAAACACATGTGCCAAAGAATTCTGGAAGAAATTGTGTAATTGCTGAGAAATCAGCAAATAAGCACAGGAATCGGGTAGGGCGTCGGGCCCGACGCCCTAAGCAATAATTATGCATTGTCCCACGTGCGCTTATCTGTGTTGGGGATCTTCGGCGTGAACATTTTTCAGCGTAGATTTCAAGATTTCACAAAGTTCAGTTAATGTAACAGTACCAGATCTAGATCCTCGATGATATACTGACAATTAAGCCTTGTTTTGCAGACTTTCTCATGAAATCAGTGTTTACTGCAACTACTGGAATTTCTCTTTAAAAACTAGTAGAATTGGCAATACCTCTTCATCCAGTCACCCCCTTTCCGATTGATCAGCACCCTTTTTTATTCCCTCCATCCCCTCTAGGTGGTTTCAAACCGCCTAGATCACAAGAATCCTGATAAATTAAAAGACCTTTTTTTCAGGCAAGTAAATACCCATTAATTATTCTCACATTCACACCGCCCCGAAACATATCCTTCGGGATAAGTTCCTGAAGTTATGAGCGTGCGTAATATATGGTCTGATAAGCGAGCAATGCGCGAGATTCAAAATCGCTCGCTCAGCAGCCACCCACAGCACCCATGCCCTACTACATGCTGTGTTTAAAGTTCCTGTAATTTGCTTTCACATTTCCAAAATACCTGGAACTTTTGAACTTCGAGGCGGTCTGAAACCACCTTCTTTCACCACCCCCCCCCCCATTTTTTTGTACTCCTCCCACCCTTCCATGCTACACCCTGTTTAATTGTCCTCCCAAACTTCCTGAAATGGTTTCTAGTGAAAATATGTTCATTTTGATCTAACATTTTTACTGAGAAAATAAATCTCTTTTGAAAGTTTATTTTTTAGCAATACAAGTAAAGGTCATGCTAAACTGTATAAATATTTGATCTCCCTTTTCCTGGAATGTATGGTCTAATAATATTTTATCAATTAACAATTATTCACCTCTCTTCTCTCTTGATCATCTCCTGTGCGGTTTCCAAATAGAAACAATTGATGACCTGGACCTTGTGGTAACTTAAGGTAACTTGGCCATCCAAAGGTAACTGCCATAGTTATGCTGATCAGCAGGCAATCAAAATCAAGGATTTCATACAAGTTACTATTGGATGAATACCATTATGGTAACTTTTATGCAAGGGGGGGCCTATTCATGCCAGATTAACTTTTTGATCATCAGATGACAGGTATGCTCTAATCAATTGCCATTGGAGAAATGTAATAAAAAATATGCCTTTAAAGAATATTTTTGCAAAATATTTACAAGATTCACTGTTTGAAAAAACTAGGAGTATACAGAAATTTCATGATTGATTCCATTAATTACTCAAAAGGTAATGTTAAATGGGCCAGTGTCTTGTGTTGTTTACATCCAGCCCACAATCTAAATGCCCAATTAGCTTCTATTTGTCTTCAAACATCATCATCCACCAACATGCTCACTGAAACAGAAATTGTTTTACCCCCACAAATCCATCCAGACTAGAAGCTTTTCGGGACATATTTGTAATTCTATCAAATTCCCATAACTGCACGCTATATTAGCCGCTCCATTCAATAGCGGTCGAGATCGCTATTGATGTCGGTAAATAGAATGGGCATGGGTTATTGCACACTGCAGAGGTTTGCCTATACACAGTTGACATCGCTTGAGTCAACAATGGAAAGGTTTTTAAGTAAATTTGCGGAGTCTTTTCAGCATGATGGAACAAAAAAAGAAATCTGAGGGACATAAAGGAGAGTCTGACATGTGTGGAAAAGAGAGAGAGAGAGGGAGGGACAGAGAATAAGGAGAGAAATATGGTTGTATGTTTATTGTGAATAGTGGTGTTCAAAACACAATCTACTTGTAAGCATAGTATGGCATGCCCGAGTGCAGATTCCGTGCATTCACGCAAGCTCCAGGTTGAAGAAAGTGAAAAGTAGTTTCTTTTGGGGAATACAAGAGCAGAAAGTTCGGAATACTTCTTGAGGATATAGGTGTCAAATACAGTACGAACATGGTCATTGCAAAGAATATGCCTATACTGGACTTCAAGATGGATCCATAGTCATACTCGGTAGTTTTAGGAGATATTTGTGTTCATGGTCCATGGTCTTTTTCTATCAGACATGAGAAGAGAGAATACTTCAGCAAGGCTTATATATTCATTTCAATGTTTCCTTACAATAAAAATATCATCTCTATGAAGACTCTGCAGTGAGAGATCCTGGAACGGCCCCAGTCTAGCATGTGTACACAGTTTCAGAGGGCGTCAATAATAGCGAGGCATGTTCCTGTCAGAATATATTGCTTGTTTACAAGTACAGCTGCTTTTGAATTGAATTAGTATTGATCTGTTACACGTTGGGGATAATCGTCTCTGGAAACTGTGAGCTCGTGCTGGAAATGTCAATCACGGATATGATAACGGTGAACTTGTAGGTGTTTTCATGTGAAGAATGCATGTAATGTAAGGTGATATCGGATTGTGAAAGTATGTTGTTCGAGTATGAAGATGATCTCCCACAGGTATGTTCTGATTGGTGTCAGAAAGTATGAAAACTATTAAGAATTATTGAGTTTTTGAGAATTTATCTGACGTGATTCATCATTAGAAAGTGCATTATTGAGGGGGTGCCCTCTTTTGATGAACCTATTTTTTTAAGGTGTTGATTTGATATTACTTGCCTTTAGATTTCAAAGTCATTTTGCAAGACCCCTCCCCCCCAAAAAAAATAAATAATAATGATGTGTAGGCTTAAATAAATGAATGAATATAATAAAGAAATATTATTATTGTGAGATGATTTGTTTTATATCTCTGCTCTCTTTTTCTATAAATGTATCTATAGCCCTAAGATTAATCACACTGTAGCCTTACATTTCTTATCAGTTTACAGATACATTCTAAGCCAGGGGGGTGTTTCATTAAGGACTTGTTGGACATTTTATCTGACAGTTACCATAGGAACAGTGCCTCTCGATCTGCCAATCAGAATCAAGGAAAGATGTCAGATCTGACAACTTGTCGGATGAAAATATTGATGAAATGCTCCCTTGGTTATCAGATTTTGGTTAATCCCAAAGAATACACTTTCACCACTCCTTGGGTAGTATTCAAGCAATGATCAGTGATTTGCCTGGCATTTACCATACTATTTTCAGAATTAAACCTTACAACTTTATATGTTACTCTTAAAAGAAATACACAGATAAAAATGCTTCTGATACAACCAATGCTAGAGCATGATGTTCTTCTATCCATTTCAAAGCAATTAAGGGATAATTGTGTATGAGCCATCTTAAAGTTGATTAGGGATAATCCTTAAGAAAAACATAGGATTAGATAAGCTTCAGAGATTTCTGTGTATTTTAGAACAGTTAAAGGATTAACTGTCTTTAATCCCATCGCACAACCTGTTATCTGGACACTCATTAGGCCTACAACCTGTCAGAGACTGTTGGAGCCTTAAGGACATTAATCCATGTACCCCTAGACTAATAAAGTCAAGAGCATTTAGGCTCCACACAAGAGCTACTATTTCATTCAGGGTTTCTTTTGCATTTAAATGTTGATTGTCACATTGGTTTCAGAAAAAATAGAAATGGCCAAACCTTTCAAGACTGACCGTAATTTATTTGGTCCCGATCTTGTCCCATATTTAGTATTTTTCATGTCTAATTTGACTTTTTTTCTATAAATTCAATCTCCCACCCCCTCTCCCCAACAAACACACACCACTAGAGTTCTTTGTACTCTGGATGACTAACATTCTACACTTTGTAACTTTTGAAAAGTGTTAAATTGGGTATCTATTAAAGGAAACCAAAACCCAAGAAGAGAAGTAATCTTATTGGAAAGAGTAAAATGAGAGGAACAATTTAAAAAAAAGTTTCATCAAAATCGGTTATGAAATAAGCAAGTTATGGGAGTTTGAAAACTCTTGTTGTACTTTCTATGGGCATCCTCAAATTGGCAAACGTGCTTCAAAATGGCTGATTTTGTGGACAACTCTCCATTTGTTTTGTACACAAATTTTCAGATTTTCCTCATTATCTTTCAAATTGCATCTTGCCTCCTTCTGAGCGCAACATATGTCATGGGAAAATATAATCCACACCATATATGTCAAGGTCAGGAGGAGATAATGTGAAATATGTAAAATAAAGGGGAAAATCTGAAAATATGTGTACAAAACAAATGGAGAGTTGTCCACAAAATCAGCCATTTTGAAGCATGTTTGCCATTTTGAGGATCCACATAGTAAGTACAACAAGACTTTTTAATCGTCCATAACTTGCTTATTTCATAACCGATTTTGATGAAACTTTTTAAAATTGTTCCTCTCATTTTACTCTTTCCAATAAGATTGCTTCTCTTCTTGGGTTTTGGTTTCCTTGAAGATTTGAAAGTCTGTGTGGTATGAAGATGAATCCAAGCTGGAATGCTCCACATGGAGTGGAGAAAGTCCTCCACATGGAGTGGAGAAAGTCCCATTATGTGATGATAATTAGCGGTTGCTAAGAGATGATTGTATCCATTTTGTGTTAAATAAAAGAAGAACGTTATTATATAAAGTTGTAATATGATTATGTTTTTCTATTTGATGATAATAACTATGCAAGTTGTAAACTCTATGCTGTCTCTAGCCTTATACCTTTCAGGTACCTAGGGGCTGTTTCATAAAGCTGTTCGTAAGTTAAAGGTAAATGCTAGTTTTGGTAACGACATCAAAATGAGTTCGTGCAGAATCCAATGAAATGACCACCAAAGTGTCTGTTTGTATAAATAAAACGCATGTGCCAAAGGATTCTGGAAGAAATTGTGTAATTGCTGAGAAATCAGCAAATAAGCACAGGATTCGGGTAGGGCGTCGGGCCCGACGCTCTAAGCAATAATTATACATTGTCCCACATGCGCTTATCTGTGTTGGGGATCTTCAGTGTGAACATTTTTCAGCATAGATTTCAAGATTTCACAAAGTTCAGTTAATGTAACTGTACCAGATCTAGATCCTCGATGATATACTGACAATTAAGCCTTGTTTTACAGACTTTCTCATGAAATCAGTGTTTACTGCAACTACTGGAATTTCTCTTTAAGAGCGACTTTAAGAATGACTGGTGATCCTTTCTTACGCGCTAAACCGTCGCCAATGAATATACCATTTACCACAAGAAAGGATCACCAGTGTTTCATAAAGCTCTTAACTTACGAACAGCTTTATGAAACACCCACCTGGGTTGAGTGCAACATGATGTGCATGAATTTCTTGCTGAAGGGAATAATATAATGGATGGGATACAAACCCTTTCATTCAAAGGCATGAGTCAGAAGCACTAGACCATGATGCTCCCACGATCACGATTTAGAATTCATAACTTTCACTAGGATGCTGGTGAACTTGTTTTTCAATGTGAGGATTTATAAGCTTGCTAGTACTGATACCATTATCGGAACCGATTTAATGATGCTGTTTTTTTTCTCTTCTCTTTTTTTGTATTGTTTAGCCTCAAGAAGCTGTAGAGTCTAAGACCCACACATTTAAGACTAGGATATTCAGGAATCCCCATAGCTGTGGTTTTTGTAAGGAGATCATATGGAATGAGGGTAGAATATGCAGAGGTGAGTATTCCCTACATGTAAATGAATAGATAAATGAATTAACAAATGAATCAATTAATGGATCAAAGATATAAATAAATGAATGTATGGATAAATGAAAGGATAAATTATTGGATGGATGAATAAGTGAATCAATATACTTAGATGAATAAATGAATTAATAAAATGAATGAATGAATGGATGGATGGATGGATAAATAACTGAATAAATAGATAAATAAAAAAAATGAATTGGTGAATAAGTAATAAATAAACAAACAAATTAATGAATAAATAACAATATTCAAGTGAATGAATAAGTGAGTGAATAAGTGGATGAGCAAATGAATGAATAAATACAAATTAGAATCATTGCATTTTAATGAATTATAGCAGTTGAAAATGGCAAGTGTCACCAATAACATTTAATTTCTTCTTATTTTTACTTCTTGCAGTATGTAGATTTGCTTGCCACAAACGGTGTGAATACAAGGTAAGTGCTACCAATTTCCATTCTGCCAGTTTCTTCTCCACTTAACTGATGGCCAAAAATGATATATTATTTGAATTGAGCCAAGAGAGTCTATATGGATAAATACACATTTTGATGGGGAAATTAATTTCACATTTGGCATGATTAGTGTGAGAGGTCAGAGCAATGAAATCGTGTTTCGGAGCCAGAACAGCATTAAGTCATATGATTTTGGACCAAGATAATGTCCTTCTTGCGCCAAGCAAATGGAATGAATTAGACATTCCATTTATTTCTCATGGGAGACATTCACTACATTAGGAGTAATCTGGCAACAACATATGGGTTAGGGGAAAAAGAAGGAAATGTAAAATTTAGAAATACAGAGCGAGGTTTGAGAAAAAAAGTCATGGGATGTTTTAGAAAATTGTGAGAGACACCCCCAAAAGGAGAATAGCTATACTGAGAAATAACAATTTTCAGTTGATGCTGAGCCTGCAGAGTACAAACTTGTTGATTTATAGGTAACAATACCACATAAATCGTTTATTGAGCGCCATTATCATTTCCTTGAATATAAGCCATTCTTCCTCCCACTTGATTTCCATCTTCAAACAATGTCACAATTTCCTTCCAACAAGCGTGACCGCAATCATTTTAGCCTACACGAAGCAGAAACGGACATTAGGGTTGACCGTATAATCCATTCATGTATCATCTTGGAATATTTAACAAATAAAGTCGTAATATCCTGAAATATTCAACAAATAAAATCGTAATTAAGGATCATAAATTTGCAATATCCTGTTTCGAGTTTGGCAGTCGTGGAGTGAAATATTATTGGAGATATTCATTCAACCAGGTCAGGCATGTTATTAGCCAATTTGAAGGGCAACTTGAGTCGGCAATCAATCTGTTCATGCAAGAAATCATCAGGCTTCAGAAAAAACGTGCAAACTATAAAAGGAATGTGAATGAGAATGCAAAGTTATCTTTTGTTTTGCATTATAGGTTATTGAATCATAATGCTGTTGGCTGGTAAAAGGGCATTGCTGTGCTCGGAGGTTCTTGGTAATATACAGAGATCCTAAATGCTCAGAAATAGTGTTGTACGGATTACTTAAAGTGCATTTTAGGTAACCCCATAGGGCCAAGTTAATCATGTTTTATTTGCATGGTTTATCTTTATTTGTATGGAAATGAGATGTTGAAATGCTAGAATACATGAATGGAGGATGATGTTACATGTTTTATATTTAGGCCTAATTATGGTTGCACCTAGATCATGAGAATCCCCGTTAAAATATGAGAACTTTTTTAGGCTAAAACATACCCATTAATTATTCCTGCATTCACACTGCCCCAAAAACTTCCTGAAGTTATGAGCATGCAAGGTATGATCTGATAAGCAGGCAAGGCGCGAGATTAAAAATCACTAGCCCAGCAGCCACCCACAGCGCCCGCGCCCAACGACACGCTGGGTTAAAAGTTCCCATAATTTAGCGGGTAATTTCTTTCGGGGAAATTACCCGTAGTTTGTTTTCACATTACCAAAATACCTGGAACTGACAAACTTCGAGGCGGTCTGAAACCACCTTATGTTGTAGTTTATTTATTTCATCCTAAGTTGACACATTCATGTAGGCCTATATTTTCTTTATACATTTTGGGAATTACTTTTACAGGTGCATATTGTTAGTGGCATACTCAAAATTAGATGACATTGCTAAATCAAAAGGATGAATTTCTAATTCTGTAAAAGTAACATTTGTAACTTGATTGTTGATCTACCCTGAACTTAAATTTTACTTTTTAATGTGAGAATCATGACCACAGAATAAAACAAGAAATATTGAAGTTCTCATTTTTCTTTTGTGACATAAAAAATACTGGTTCTCTCTTGACACTGCAGGCACAGGACTTTTAATGATTGTTAATCCCATATTACAGTATCTAACCTGACTATTGGAGGAAAGAAATACAATTGACCAACAAACATAAAAGATGCAAGAAGTCCTATAAGGTTATTTGAGAAACCCTACAGAGATGATGACTGGATTTCACAAAAAATGAAAGAAAAAAAATAAGCATTGGTACATTTTACAGAGTATAGAACTTGTAGAGAAATACAAAACCCATTTTTTTGTAACAGATTAATTCAATACTTTCATATTTTCATACTTTCATTAATTAGCAGATGAAATGATATACCATGATAAGAAAGGCAGAAAATGACATTCCTGTGCAGATACAAGGATACTCCGTGTATATGGTTTATCTCATTGCGCATGGTCACAAGAATACAGCTTGTTATGTCATATGTATAAACCTGTGGATGTGAAGGCCCATCATCCCTTCTATGGGGCGACACAAGAATCATGGTTTTAAAAAAATTTCAAATTTTAGAAAGTGAACAAAGAAGAGGATGTGACACATTTCCAGTGTCTTGATATGATGTGCAATTATGAAAATCCTGACTATATCAGTATTTTTATGAGGGCCTACATGTAAAGGTGTCGGCCAGAATGCTGCGATGCACTAGAGTAGGCCTGTAGAGGCACATCATTTGCAAAAGGGCAGAATATTCATTGACTTCACCTAGGAAAGGAAGTTAACTTATTAGTTCAATTGGAATTTAGAAATAAAGGTTTCATGATGCATGTAGATATTCATAATTGAAAACATTTGACCACTTTTTATGAATACAGAATCTTTGATTCCTCTAAACCTAAAAAAAACCTTTATGAATATTTCTTATGCACAATTTCATGTTCCGTAAAGAAGGTATTATTCTCTGTACATGAACACAATCATAATAGTTGAAGCATCAGGCTAGAATTCTTCAAATTCAGGAATTATCCGTTGACGCTACTTGAGACATTCTTTGAATTCTTGTTTTTGTGTCCAACCCCCATGCTGACCATGTCTCAAAAAGTGTCATTTTGCGAGACTATTAACCTGCGTTTCTTTGGAAAAGTGTGGGGATTTAGTCTGGGAGTTGCATTGAATAGATTGTATTTATTTACCATTCAGTATGGTTCCACATTTCTCTTTTTGTGAGGATGTGCATTGTAGTTTCTTGGACTTTCTTTAAGTAGTTTGTAGCTGGTTTCCACAGGAAAAAATAGGATATCATATGTCCCCACTCAAAGTAGTCTTGTCTTGTAGTGGATACCAATTTTAGTATGCAATTTTTGGACACTTCATTTTCGTAAGTTTTTGTTATGGAAAACATAGATTGTTTTTAATGAAAGACCACTTTACAAACGAATACCAGAAATGTATTACCTATTATCAACAAAAACTTTTGGGGGTTCAGAGTTACACAGATGGGAAAAAGACTAGAACTTAAGGGATAAGAATATGAAATAGATACTGATGAACAAGTGCAATTCATCATTATACTGTATTGTATTTTAAGTTTTGTATATCTCTTCCAATCACTTAGTTGAATGGTTAGGTTTACTTTTAAAGTACATTCCTGGGTGGTGTTTCATAAAGCTGTTCGTAAAGTTACGAACGACTGGAACCTGTTCTTAGGCGCTAAATCAGTTACATATAGGGATATCATTTAGCACAAGAAATGGTCACCAGTCGTGCGTAAGGTTATTCGAAACTCAAGAACAGCTTTATGAAACGGGCCCCAGACCCTGCTCGAAGATTCCCCCCCCCCTCCCCTCCCAAGCCAAGACACCTTATGCAGTCCTTGCAAATTAACCTTGCATCCCTAGTATGCCACACCAGACACCAGCCTTGTCATTACCAATCATATAACACCATAGGATGAGGATTCTCATTAATGTGCGTCATGTTGAGGTATGCAAGTGATGCGGAACAATTTGCCCAAATGGGCTTCATGATAGTACCAAAGAATTTTAGTTCTCATTAATGTTCTTTATCTATGTTGGGGTGTGCAAGAGATGGGGAGACATGTTTACATTTTGTCCAACTTGATGAAAAGTACCTCGAATCAGAAAAATGCTTCAAATGGGGAAAATTCAAGGAATTTTGATCAGCCCAAAAATCAAAAGCACAGTAGTTAGTCAGACTCTGTTATACTACAACATCCACTGAGTGACTGGTTATGGTGTTACTAATTTGTTTGACATTATTGCTTTTATACTGAAAATACATGTAATTCTCTGCAACAACTTAGAAAACATGTGAAACTGGGAATGGATTTAAATATTTATCAGGGAATTTTGTTTTCTTAAAAGCAGTGAACCCTGTTCAAGGTAAAGAATAGTACAAAGGATATACTTATAATGATGAGGCCCATAACACAAAGCTTAGCAATGATCCTAGAAAATTTTCTACAATTGATTGCATTAACTACAATGTACTATCAATCGTAAAAATCAAGCAGACAATTACTCGATTACTCGCTAACCCTTGTGTCACATGATCTTGGAGAACATATTTGTCGCTTATTTCGCATGAGTTATGTAGATGAAAACACAGATATCCATCCTCAAAGCACATTTTTTGCATATGTATTATTAGAAAAGCTGGTTTGACCTAAATGCTTGTGTGTGTGGGTGTGCATGCATGGGGGGGGTCTACTTGTATGCCCCATCTAACTCTAATTTTCTTACAAATTCATTTCACCAGTGTTACCTGTTTACTATAATGGAAGAGACCAACTTGTCACATAGTTCATTTCGTACAAGGCACAGACCATTGTTAGCAGGGGGTGTCATTCCAGTAATCAGTAAATTGATCTACTTCTGATGGAGCAACCATCACCCCTTGGAACTGTGCAGCAGTCTATTGAAGTGTATTAATGGCAGTGTCTCCACTTTTCAATAGCAAAAGGATGCAAGTGATAATCAGCCAGATTTGAGCTATTGATATTTTCATACTTAGGAAGTGTCCAGTTGATTTTCGTAAGTTAGAATCATAGATTTGAATCCACACATCCAATACCTGAATACAAATCCCTGATAATTTTGTTTGTATTTTTTTTTTCAACAACACTGTTTCTCCCCTTATATAACCCATCCACTGCACATTAGAGATGAGTTTGACACAGGAAGTAATGATCTGCTTGGAGGGCGACCTGTTTCATTTCATCAATTTTGAACAGTAAAATTTCCAGAGTTCTATCTCAAAAGCCACCTTTTCTGCACTCCACATTTGCATTTTGAAAGACATTTATTCACCAGCTACAATGATTATTATGTTTATTCTTAAGAGCAACAAAAGTTGCTTCAGTCAACTATGGGTTGAACTAAATATCTTTAAAACCTTGCTTCTACGTATAAATATATCAATTGATCCCAAATTTGCAATCTCGGTGTACTTTTCTTCTTGGCCAAAATGTATGCATGAACTCAAAACCTGATAGGTGCTATGTTAGACAAGCTATTATTGTGTTGATGAGACGTCGGTGTAAATGCTCTTTTTGTTATAGGAAATATTATGTTTGTCACTTGCCCCATTTTGCTCTTGGAGTGAAACAGGTCAGAAAATATTGGACTGTACCACTCAAATCAAGGGAAGGAGGATTGACTTCTTTTAATTAAGTATTAAGTCTTGTGCATATACACCCCTATTTCTATGATTGATGAGGTCGCAGAGTTCATTCCCATTAGTCATCTTAGGAATTTACCACTGGTGTTTAGGGGTGCAGGGAGCCACTGGACTGGTATTTATCAACCATCTGAGCCAGGGCTGCGTTTGCGTGCAATCTTCTGGGCCCGTCTTACAAGGAGTTACAATTGATCCGATCAATTGCAACAATGGAAAGCCAGCAAAGTCAACATATGAAATGCATGTTTGTTAAAAAATTCTAGATATGAATGCATAAATAAATCCATAAATTCATTGATTTCTTGACAATTTGGGGTGTTCTCCTTTGTTTAAAAAGGACATTCTGCAAATTTCCTGTAGAAAATATTATCACACTGATGGATTTCCATAGATTTACAATTGATCGGATCAATCGTAACTCTTTGTAAAATGTGGCCCTGGAATGCATTTAAATGCCTTCAGGTCAAAACATGGTTGTGCCCTTCAACACTTACAGAACACCTCAATCGTGATTTTGAAATTGAATTATTTAAACCAATATTTCTCAGTATGTACCTCATGGGGGAAATCATGATGCAACAACTCCTTATTTGTTTTTTGGGTATTTACATGACATACAAACTTGAGATAATATAACATACAATTGGAATTTCTATGTGCTATCCATGAATATTATGACTGTCTGGCATACTGGAACTCTCTTGAATCAGTAGAAGCATGCACAGATTCAGAACATTGCTGTAACATGTTTTTGATCTGCATAAATGCGATTGAAACATAGTCCTCGAGCCTTGAAAGTTAAATGTGAATACATTAACTCATACTAACTACTTTTGCAATGTTAACCATATGTTCCACTTAACAAGTCCCTACTTCAGCTATCCCCCACAAGAAGACAATGGGGTTGTTTCCAGTAAGTTAATATCTACAGTAGACAGTAATCACCTCGACTATTCCACTTCTCATCTAGGGGAGATTTCATGCATCAAATCAAGATGACCTGTGTCTCTCTCATTAATCTTGGAAGTTTTTCATAAATCTTCTTTTCATTGATTTTCATAGACCAATTTGCTCTTGGCCAATCAGTCAAAAGGATTTTGGTAGCTTGTAACAGTTTCCATTGTATATCACTGAGCAATATCCTCCTGAAACGCTCCCCTTATCTGTCATATGCTCATATGTTCAAGCCTCTGTTCCAGTAAAAGTCATTATTGGAAAGGCCCTCAGACTTGATGAGTAGCTGGTATTATACCGAGCCAGCGTACGTACCATCATCGTAAAATGGAAAAAAGAGGCACTATCGATGATGCCTGATGCCGCATTTCACATCTGTTGCTAGGAATGCAGATTACTTTTACACTGATTAAATGCCTGTCTGGTTATGACAGTACTTTTTTAAACTGAAGAGTTTCAATTAAACAAGGGCTGTTCTATGAGGATAATATCAAATTGAATGCATGTAGCCATTTTCTATTAATTCACTGATTATGCTAATAATATTATAATATCAAAGCTTTATGTGTGTAAACATATCATGCACATTGATTTGCAAGATTTTGGTTAGATCTGTTATGAGCCTTGTATTATAATATTTTTACTTTTTTTCAAATTACTCCTGACATTTAGCTTATAACTCTATACTTATTTGGTCTCGGGGTCTGCTGAGATCAGTTTTCCACCCATAAGAGATGAAGCTTGACTGATATACCTTGTTATTTTAGCATTCGATGCCATTTTAAACAAAGTACATCTGACATTTATCTTCTAAAGCTGTATCTATGCAGTATTTCTTTCAAGGTCTTTGTCAGTGAATTTGGACGGTGTAAATATAGCTCAAGTGCATTTTTACTCTAGAGTCTATGTAAGAATTGTATTCTTTGCCACTTGATATGAATTTACCTGATAATCTTCTTGCAATGTTGATGATGCTTCATTAGCTGTGTATGTAAGTCAGTCAATTATGCAATAAAGTTTCCTACTCAGCTTTCCATTCTTCTTCTAAACAATATGCATTTAATGGAAAATAGGATAGGTCTGTACTTTCAAAGGGATGGCTAGTTAGCGCCACTATTCTCCTTTCACTATGTTATGTGATTGCACTCTGGGGTATTTTGTATGAATTACCCTGACATTTATCTCTGTAATTCTGTACTTGCGCAGTACAGAGGCCATTTTCATCATATCCAACAATCAAACTTGATCAGAAATAACCTCCTCTTCCCCCGACATATCATCTACCGTAACCATCCTTGACCTAGGGTTTTAATGGAGCAGGCAGTAATGAAATTTACTCAGGAATCAGACCAGTTATGTTGTCATGGACAACCGGTTTAGACAGTTGCCTGTGTCATCAACCTTGGGTCCAGACGGACGGATATTGCAAACATCTGAGGGGGTTTCACAAGAAGCTTTCTTCCCATCGGTTTCAAATATCAATTACAAACTTGCACTTGATAAATCAATTTTGAGCATGGCAAATCAATCATTATCCGCTGTTTTGAGAAGGAAGGAGATTATGAATAATTTGTAAATTTACAATCAGTTTCAAGATCTAAGATTGATTTCTTGCCATAACTTGACTTGGAATTGATTGCAATTCGGTGAAAAAAATCTAATGATGCCCCCGAAATATGTTTCAGGTAATCGCAGTCAAGTTAATAATTTAAGTTTGTATACTAAGATGTTGAGCACCATTGAAACATTGCACACTTCCGTTAGTCCTGTACTGAAATCAATCTTTATTGCTTTTGATTTAACAAAATTATAAATGTTGACACTATACAAGTGTCATTGTGAATGGTGACAGCTTTAGTATGGTGTACCGATAGACCTCACCTTGGTTGAGTGTGGCATTAATCATAGATACGTGTATTTGCAAGAGAGGCATTTGATAGAACCTTAAATAATAGTAATAATAGCTGTATTCATAAAGTGCCTTTTGTCTGAGGATACAAAATGCTGCTATTATTTCCCCGGCTTTAGCTCTAGGCTACCATCATCGGTGCTCAGTGCATGCAAGGAATTAATCTTGCCGAGTACCCATTCACCTCACCTGGGTCGAGTGCAGCACAGTGCGGATAAATTTCTTGCTGAAGGAAAAACACGCCATGGTTAGGATTCGAACCCACGACCCTCTGTTTGAAAGGGAGAGTCAGAAGCACTAGACCACGATGCGCCCACTAGGACCACTGGATAGCTTTGTCTGGTGACAACCACATTTGGGGACAAAAAATATGAATGAAATATCAGTTTGAAATTTGTGGTGTTGGTGTGAAACGACACCATAATCTTAGTTTTAATTATTGCTCCTGGTATCACATACATGTGTATTGGTACAGCAGCAAAGACATTCAGATCTAATTTAGATAATCAAGTAATAGCTTGTGCATCTTACATCCTTCTGTCACCAATGCTATGTCATGTCCTTCCCCCTATTCAAAATTGATTCACCCATTAGACATTCGTGCAGTCATAGATTTGACCTTTGACTATATTGTGATGAGAGGCACAAGGAATTAACTTCACTTTCAGTGATATAAGGTAGACCCTTTTTGCACTCAATATAATGTGAACTCTCATTGGCTTTGCTTTCCAGTAAATATGCACTGCCACTAGTTTGGAGATCTAGTTACAATATGAAGCCATGGTCTGAAACATTCAGTTTAAACAGAGTGCAATGCAGTTCAGTGTTTTGAAAAGTTTCCAATTCTAGTCAATGATCTAGTCTTATGTCAGAGATTTGTGTCACAGTTGGTTGCAACATGTTATGAATAATTACTTTTTTGTGATTAAAAATTCATAAAACACATAATGCATAATATAGGATTAGATCATCATAGAAACCAATGAGAGGGCCTACTACTTTTTTGTTTATATGAATTGTTGTCTCTGCTTGATAGGACTAAGTAAGTGTTGGTGACGATTGCAGTTGGGGAAGGTTGAGTGACTGATATTCTGACTTATGACAACTTTATTGATATGGCCAATGGTATCAATAATCCAATTTGCGCTGTAGGTCGAAGGATGTGATTGTCTTTGTTGGCCTTAGTTCCTTCTGGTTCTCAAAGGAATGAATCATTGGATGTATCATTGACATTTTATTCCTGTGAGCTGTGACTTACTTGCACCGAGTTCTCATTGGTATCCAGTATCAAGTTTACTTTCGACATAGAAAGATCACTGTCATTGGACAGGTGTATTCTGCATGTAAGTAGTCTTGATATTTTTACTTTGTTACCAGCGTCCATATTCTGTAAAGTGGTCTAACTATTAAAGCAGGAGGGCAATTCCATAGATTGTTATGTCCGACCCCCTATATATGAGACTTTGATGAAATTTTCAGTCTCTGATTTCTGGTTCGTTTGCCAGTCAATAATGCTGTCAAATGACCATGACTTGGTCAACGTATGAAGTGAAGTAAAACTTGAAAAAAATGGGGGTCAGATGTACAAAAAAAATTATTTTATGAAATTGCCCAAGAGTTGATGGTCTTACAAAATACATCAGAAGAAAGATGGAGAAAAAACTCCATACACCTAAGTGACTTAACCTCTCTACCGATTAATTAGTTTCCTTTTGGTGAATATAATACCGATGTAGTCCTATGTGCTGTAGCATAAGGAAGGAAGACCTTTCACAAGCCCTGGGAACCAAGACAGACTGAAGTAGGAGACAAGTCCAAGCTCTGATTTCACATACCAATGGATGACACATACTTGCTTCTACCTCCCGTTAGAATCGAGTCCGACAGCTTCGGACTCTTTATCATGTATCTAATGATGGTCATCACATAAAGAAAAGGATGAAGGCAGAGAAAGAGTGCACCACCCCCTTGTTCTCCCCCCTCCCATTATGGAACATGCTTTTGCTCCCTCCCCAGGCCTTTCCAAAACACTTTTAATGGAAAGCATTCTGTGGGTCCACCATTGAATCGGTAGGAATTATGATGTTGGCAACCCTAGTCTCACCTTTAGTTACCCCCAAGTATTCCTGAATGATTTTCAAAGAACAGATCTTTTTTTTTTATGAAATGCTACCTTATCAAGTTATGAGTTTTTATGAGGGTAATTAGTGCCCTTGAATTAGGTCTAATAACCAGCAATCTGTTTATTTTTCTCCCGAAAGGTGTGCTGTGAAGAGTCCTGGAACTATTCCAAATCTTACATGAACAGGCCATTTATTGTATTCATAAAATATGTTCTAGACCAAGTCATGAGATTGGGTTCTCAAATCGTATTTGTAGAGTTCAGTGCTTGTTAAGAATAGTTGGCAGTTCATGGTGCAGTGGTGTGAGATGTTCATTCCGAAGCGACAAAGGCTCAGATGAGTAAGGGTATCGTGTGCGATCTTGATCTATGATACAGTCTTATGACTCATCTGATGACACTAGATAACATCCCATCCATCCTTTCTGTATCATCTTAACTCACCTGTCATCTGAGACCAGCCCCCTCCCCTTCTTCCAAAAGAGGGCCCCTTAATTACCAACGCCCCCTCCCCACCAACACCATCATCATCGTCTCTCCACCACCGAAGATTTCTGCCCAACGCAACGACCCAGATCCAAATCTCCTTGTCAGTTCCCATTCGCCTCTTCCCCATCACTGTACATACAACAGGGGGCTGGCTGGCTTTTGCGTAGTTGTCTGTCGTTTCTTTTTCTTCCGCTTTGTCCGCTTAACTGTTCATGAACTCTTGTTTATCCCTCTTGTTATGGTTCTGTGCTGTTCACCCCACCTCTTTGTGTACACTTTCAATCTTTTGCGACCATCGCCGAACTTGGAGAGCATTGGCAGTCGCAGGAAGATGGTTATCGCTTCCGTGGCAACGCTAATCTGAGCATTTGTGTATTTGGAGAGAGTTTGTACATTTCACAGTGGTACCTGTTTGGCATCAATTTTCCTGTTGTAAAAATTGTTTTGTTTTTTTTTGTTGGAAGCTGTATTTATATGTCTACTTATGACTGTTTCCTTGTATATAGCTCTCCACCCTGTTAACACGTGCGTTAATTTTTGCCAAATGCAACAGCTTGTAATTAAAGGAAACATATGAACAGCCCGTAGTCTGTTTTTAGAAGAGACTTGACTTGAATGACCCTATTTGAACTTTGAACTTTCCAACATGTTAAGCGGCTTTAAGTAGTCTAGAGTTTTGGATAGTTAATCGGCAAGACTTTGTAGACGTTCTTGAAACCAGGCTTAGTGGAGAGATCTATCTTTTTTTGTGAATTTTAAGGATAAGAAAACAAAATGTCGCTGTTCTATTCAGGGCAGGTGAGTTATCTTATTTCTATATTCATATTTTCTTTTTTATATTTTTATATTTTTCTTGTTTTTTTTTTAATATTTCATTGATTGGGAAATTAATGGGTTTTTTCTTCATTTTTGCCATTTTTAATACGTTATCCTAAATATTCAATTTTATTGTTGTTTGCAAATTTTGTCAGCAACGTCTGGGTTTTCCTATTTGTAAACACATTAAACAGCTTTCTCCTGTAAAAAAAATATATTTGGACATAACTCTACTCTGCATTTATGTGTTATATATTTTATTTATTCATTCATGCATTTATCCTTCATATATTATCATTCCTCTAAGTAACAAAATGATTTATCAATTTGAATACAAAACATGACAAATATTTTTTTAGACTGACACAGATTATTATGAATATTATTTCACTTGCAGATTTAATCTTTGTATAGATCAGATTAATCCTCATTGGTTCTTTAACATTCAAAGTTTTATTGTTAATGTAATGGCTCAACTACAACAATTTGATTTCATGCTATGGTGGTAAGGAGGATAAGAAGATTGTTTAGTCTGAGAGCTGACATAAATGCACATAAAACCTTGATATACATGCCCTTGATGACCTGCGTTGGAGAGAAATATGGGTTTGGTACCTACATATGAATCCATTATCTCTCTGTAAATACTACTGAGTGAGAAATGATGTATGTTCATACTGGAAGTTTCATTCATTTATCTGTAATGATGCAACATAATGCCTGTTCGGCATTAATTCATTACGGATTATCACGTTAATTACCATCTTCGTTCTTAATTCTGTGCATTTCTTTACCATGTAAGTACTTTATTTTATGATCTTTATATTAATCTTTTATTGTCTAAATGCTCATTTGACATGTTTGTATTGTGTGTTTGTGGCTAGTTTTATTCATGAAGGTATTGAGTGATCAACTTCAATTATGATTATTTATATTAACATCAATATCAAAATTGTTCATTTTATTTAACACTTCCATGGATATTGTTGTTATTACATCTAATGTTCATGTATATCAGTGTAATAAAACAAGGGTGCCACTAGCATGATTTCATATCCAAGCATCTTAATATCAGGCCCTAGAAAATACATTTTTATGTACAAGATGGCCCACTCTAGAAGATTTTCTGGCTTTCATTATTAGTAGCATCTCTTATCAAAGCATATAGGCCTACAGGTTAAAACAAAATCAAATCGTTGCACACACCACGAAATGTCCTCTCTGCGCACTTTGATGCGGAAACTAGTTTAGCAGAAAATGCATTTAAAGAAAAGCTTTTATAAAACCAGCAATAAGTGCACCTATAAGGAGAGTAAATTATTTACCGGCGTCTTCGTTCGCTAGTTCAGGTTCCAAAGTTTCATCCCATATCTTTATATTTTTTGAAGTGAATTATTTACGCCACAGTGGGCATCGTAACAGAGCGGATGGTTCGTGGTGAAATCGCGAGGCGCGATAGCGCACTGTATCTATTCCATGAACCGTCCTCTCCGTTACGATGCCCACTGTGGCGTAAACAATTAACTTCAAGAAAATATAAAGACACGGGATGAAACTTTGGAACCTAAACTTTTGAACGAAGACACCGGTAAATAATTCGCTCTCCTTGTAGGTGCATTTATTGCTGGTTTTAAAAAAGCTGTCCTTTAAATGCGTTTTCTGCAAAACTAACTTTCGCATCGAAGTGCGCAGAGAGGACGGTTCGTGGTGCGTGCGACGAAATGTAGTAACTCCCTGTACTATACTCTTTTTTTCTGAAATTTTATACAAAGTAAAAACAAAAAAAATCTCGCTGAGCCACTTGATATGACATGTTACGATGAAAGTGCATCGATGTCATGTGAACTTGAACATGTAGAACATAGTACGTGGGTGGGCATTGAAACTAAAAACACACCCTGTTTATTTGGGAAGTTGAGCAACCTCCTCTCCAAAATGTTTGCTTCTCCCACTCCCATTGAAATCAGAGAAAATACTTCTCTATTTTTCTTGCCAAAATGTGGTTGAGATTACAGGAAATCCCTTCCAATGTTATTTTTCTTGTAAGAATACATCATTATTCTGGGGAAGAATTGTTGGAGATGTAGTTTTGAGATCGAGAATGATTTTAAAGTCAGAATCTTATATATTTAGGGCCTTTTTTTTTCTTTCTTTTTTAGGGCCTTCTGAATTGTGACTCTCCATATCATTACAGGGCTCTAGCTATGATTAGTTTAGTGTCCGGTAAAATATGACGAGGCAAAGCTGTGGTACTCATGGCAATTTTGCTGGAGATTGATAACGGTGTCTTTGGCAAAATAATGCACGCAGAATTGTATTGTGCAAAAGCTATGACTTTGGTAGCTTGAAATAGAATCAAATTAAAACATATTCAGCAAATTTTAGTTCTGTTTTGGGGAAATTTGAGCGGGCAGCGGGTCCAATTTTAACCCAAGTGCCAGGCGATAGTTTGCCCGATGTAGCTTGAACCCTAAATCGCAACTATTGGTTTCTATTCTAAATCTTTCGATGTAGCTGTTCCGTCTCATCACATGAATTTCTATTCCCTTGAACAGTTACAATGTGAAGAACATGAAATAAAAATGTGTTTTATTTGATAAATTTGTGATTTTGCATGAAAAATTATTTTGATGGGGTGCCCAGAAACTATATCTCCATTTTTCCTATACTTTTTTTTAAAAATCTGTTCCAAAGCATGGAATGAGCTGAATATTGCAGCATATAATCTTTGTCTCTCTTTTTCTGATATCCCCTCATTAAATGCGTTAAATAAATGATCAAAGAGTCTCTTTATAAAATAAAAACATTGGCGAGAGAGGGTGCTAGATATCTCAGACTTGAATATTTGAATTTGACAGAGGGCCAGCCATTGAAAAGAAAGAAAATTAATGGCTAGCTCATCTTTAATCTAATACTATCTTAAAACTTATTCTATATTTCTAAATTGCTACTACAAGAGACTACTGAAAGACTTCTAACAGAGGAACGGTCAGTCCGATTGTTAATGTTGACTGTGTTGTCACTATATTGCATACTCATTAACACCTTTTTTTGTTTATGATGCCTGACCACAAGAGAGATTAAAATTTGTCAGTTAATCATATCTTATCTTATGACCAAGGAGGTGTTAATGAGATGCAGTAGCTATGACATCCCATCTTGGAATGTTTAGCAACAAGAAAGAAGATTTGACATTCTTGTATTATAATCCAATGTTCTTGATAATGGTCAATTAATTCATTTTCCATTAAAACCCAAAATCAAACAAATATTTAATTAAAAAATTGCATGATTATGTAAAACACTCAGTGCCATCATCATGATTAATTAAATGAAAAGGAGAATATAATCCCAGTTCGAAAGAATACATTGTCACACTGTTTATATACTCGTTTATATATATGTGGGCACCTTCAGTGTGATTAGTCATTGTGTTGAAATGATGGTCTACAATGTTTATGAAGATGTGATACACACTGTTGAAATACTCAAATTTATTGCACACTGTGGGCACCTCCACAGTGTGATTGTTCATCTTGTGTTCGTCTTGTGTTCGCATTGTGCACTAATATTTATGAAGACGTGATTCACACTGTTAAAGTACTCAAATTTAACCATGTAGAAATGGTGTCACCCTGAATCGCTCCATAGTGTGATTGATCACAGTGTGTTCACATAGTAGACTACAATGTTTTATGACATGTGATCCACACTGTGGAAATTATTGTGCTTAAATTGTGAACTATATGAAGATTTGATTCATACTTTTCAAATAATCAAATTCAACAGTGTGAAGATAATTGCACCCTGTGTGAACACTTCCACACTGTGAATGTTCAGTTAGCCCACATAGTGAATAGTGTGGCAATTATTTCACATTGTGTTTCACACTTTGAACACCAGGTAAATAAAATACAATACATACTCAATTTGAGCTCACCAGCAAAAATATGCTACATTTTCATGCAGTTTTCAGTGGATTCTATTTGAATTTATGGGGTTCTTTTTTAGTTTTACAGAGATTTTGGGGGTTCAGGGCTATTTAGCCCCAAGCCATAGTGTATTTTCCCCTGATGAACACACTTTGGGATACTGTTTACTTTTTATCAGGGTTTGTCATCATCATCATTATCTTCATTTTGTACACTCCATGGCCCTTCCAGATGAAATATTACGCGATAGTTTTGGAAAGAATCCATAATCAAACCAAAGGTTATCTCTGTATGGAGTTTGCGTTTAAGATGACCTATGTGATAGGTGCAGGCCTATCTAGTTCGATATGATCCGTCGTTCTCCTTGCATCTTATTTTGAGCTATGCCAATCCTGTGTGATAGGATCTCCTCTCACTTATTTTTAGCCCGTTTGAATTTGGCCTCGCTTGCTTGGGATGCCAGCCAGGGAGTAGCCTTATCACCAGGTCATGGAACTTATTATTTTTGTTTGCATCTTCCAATAAAACACTATCAAATGAGCATTATAATGGGTATGTTGTAGCACTTTAATGAATTACTTTTTTACTTTTTAGTTAATTATGTCATTGGGGTTGTAGTTCTTGGGGGTGTAATCGTAACTATATATTTACAATCAGTTATCCTTTTTTTACATTGTTCACAATTGAATTTTAGTTGTCTTTAATTAACATTTTATTGTATCTTCTTTGTACATGACCCCCATTTGTTTCACATTTCTTACCATCAAATCTTCACAAAAGTCATGTTCATTCATTGTTTAATAGTCCTATGAAGTTTTACAATCTGTATTTTTAGAATACAATGTCAGATTATATCTATTGAAAGTTGTTGAACAAATCATTTTTTTGTCTACCCCTCACTAAATGTTTTGCTAACGATTTTCTAAATTGCCAATTCCTCTTGTCATTTTTGGTAACAAAAAAAGTCACTAAACTTTTGTAAGATTGGAATTTTAGATGTTTCACGTTAGACGATTTAATTCACATTATTGACTCTTAACTAGGCTTTGAGGAAAAATGAACTCAAGACACAGTAAGATAAGGTGTATCAAATCTCTTGTGTGAGAAAAAGTTTGATGACCCTCCCTTCTTTGACTATATTTTTACATTGTATGAACTCTGTAAAGGGAGAGATATTGCTGTTTCACATGTTTACAAAACCTTTATGAACTTGAACCAGGCAAGTGAGACTACCCTTCCCTGTTCAAACCAAGCTATTTTATTGTCATATGGGTAATTATGATTGTGTTTAATTGGAGGATCTGATCTTTTCTGCACTTCTTAAGTAATTAAATGAGTCCTCATTGTTATGACAAAGATATCCCCTTGAGAAACTTTAACCATCGCTCAGCGTCTGCCTTCTATACTTTCCTAACTTTTGTTTGCCTTTATATACAATATATGTACATTTCTCAAAATCGAATGCAAAGGAGTGCTTGACAGTTTTGACACAAAATAATAATGAACAAATATTTTGTAATAGGAGTGGAGCGTTAGTATGTAGTGAAGGCTATAGGGTTGCAGTGATCAGATGGTGAAGTGATTAACCCATATTAATTGATAAAAGTCAAGGGTTAGATGGGGCTGTGAACTCCACTAATTATCTATCAGTGTGTAGTAGTTGTTTGCATTTAATTCACCCATCTGTAGAACACTCATCTTCTAAAGGATGCCTTATGAAATTTCACGTTTCGTAGAAAGTTTGAAAATGATTCAAAATAAAGTAAAATTCTAGCAGACAAATTAGCCCAAGAAGAGGAATAAACTTTCTGATTTTTCCAGTGCTATTATGATTATGAATTATTATTTTCTCATAATAGAAATGATATATTAATATGGTCCATGAATATATTTTTTTATTAAAATCACATGAACCATACCCAATTTCCTGGAAAATTGTTTCTTTTAAGTTTTCCTCTGTTTAGATTCTCTTACTTTTTTGTTTCATCTGCGATTATTTACTGTAGTGAATAATGACTCCTCAGATGTTTGAGAGGTTAGATCTAATGGAATATGTTTGGGAAAACAGGATATCAGAAAATTGCCTAATATATTGAGTAACTAGTGTTAAAATACCCTTAAAGTGATAGTTCATATTGATTGATCTTGTGTTTAAGTTGATGTAGATATATCATAAGACAGGAACAAGTATATATTTTTGCATAATTTTGAAATGGTTGAAATGAAAGTAATTGAATTCAGTACACCATTAGTTATTTAAGACATTAATGTCATTAAAACCAGATCAGCATTGTGGATTTACATCCTTTTGCCCCTGATGGATGACATTTATACCCTTCTGCTGATATGACAGACTCCCATGCACACACACCCACTGAAGTAATTTTGACTCAGCTATCAGATGTTTCTGCCTACCCAATGGTTGGGAAAAAAACGATAATGAAAGTAGATCAGTACTTGGTCCAGATATTTTCAGAGGACTGTCATCAAAAGAATCTGAATATGAATGGTCATTTGCTCTATTTAGCTATGAACATGTCAATATCAATTCCAAACATTTGCAAAAACATCCCAGCCATATGACAGTGGTCGTGTCTGTTGTGCGCGTGGTACTTTACATGTGATGTACCTCTCGTCACTGGTTAATATTAACAATCCCTTTTTGTTTAAACTTATATTCCCTTTCATTTATAATTATCAGATATGAAACTGATCATATACCTTCTATGCTCTATCAAACTGACTCTTCTGGACAAACCACTGGAAATGTGATTTTTTTTTAGTTATGTAATTAGGCCTATACTGCTCAAGATTCTAAAAACAAACATTGAGTCAGCTGAGTTTTATTCCTATAAGTTGAAATCAAATTCAATTTTATAGTGCACTACATAAATAACCCGAATCCTTAAATCAATCATTTTTCTGAATTCCACACATACTGAGCACATAGAACACCAAACATTCATCCAATACAGAGCTAGCAACCAGTGGCCCAACTAGCTGTCACTGTGGGTGTATGATTGACTGATGATGTCATCGCTAAAAGTGGCATTCTGTCTGCTGATTGGTTGGGAGAGTGTAGCCAATACACCAATAATATTTCTCTAACCTTTAACCACTCTCTGGATGATGGCCAGTGTAGAAACAAAAGGACATCTCATTAGAGGATAGTTTGTAAGTGATCTCTGCAAGGGTCAATGCTGAAATAATGATGTCATTGCTGAGAATATCTCAAACTTTTCCATTGATATGTATATGTCTACTATTTCTTTTTGTTGCATTAATGAAATATCATTTTTGAAGAGAATTCTTTGGGATTGTGACAAGTTTATACTTCAATTTTCCTAAATTGATATGTATTTTGCTCAAGTCGTCTGTTTGGCTGAACAAAAGGATTTTCAAAACCCTATTGAACAGAAAAATATTTGGCTGAGAGTGAACACTGTGTGAGGTCTAAGATACAGGGTACCTGCAAATGCATCGTTGCAAATTAACCCCCCCCCCAAAAAAAAAAAAAAAAATTATATCAGGAATAGAATAGAAACCTAGTATTTCAACATTTATATCAACTTGATCATTTGGGGGGGGTAGATGTGATTGTGAATTATTATAATAGGTCTGCTTTCCCATTGCATAAACACATTTCATGAAGAACGACAGCAATTTTATAACAGACGGATTGTTACTAACTCAGTTCTTGGATCATTCAACAGAGCTGCCCACCTGAACAAGAACATTTTAGTTTTATAAAAGCTGAAAATCAGTATTTTGTTAAGGAAATCGGTATTTTCTAAGAAATACCATAAGGCACCACATAAAACAGGAACATTTAAAAATAGTTATTTTACATGAAACCATCAGTTTTCTTCTTATTTTTTAGTACTAAATACAGAAAATCTGTACTACTCCGCAGCTCCGATTCAATATGACTCTGATGTGTGCGTTGTATTTGATGGATCTAAACAGTGTGACATCTCTGTGCTCACCAATGATTGTTGGTCTCACCTTACCTTTACATGCCTTAGGACAACAGTATCATAGCTGAGGATAGTGTTGTACTCCATAGGATTCCATTGTGGGTCTTGACAGGTCACTGGCCCCCTTAGTGTTGGAGTATCAGTTGTGTATCAGACTCCAGAGCCGTTGATCATTAGAGTTTGGTCAACTTGGTTAATAAGTTGGATATAATATAAAAAAAACAGAGCAATTGATCAAAGGAGTTTGGCCAACTTGATCAAGATGGAAACTGTATCAAGTAACGCTATGTCGGGCAAGTGCCAAAAATGCTTATGCCATCTCACCCATTTCATAATCCATTCAAAGTTTTATTTTGTTTTGTTTTGGACCCCCCCTTTAGTTACTGGATGTTGGTTCGGGTTTGTGGAGATCTAAAAATTGTTTGTTTGGCCAGCAGACCCAGAATGTTTGTTGGCTACACCAACACGCTGCGATGCATTGTGGACCTACCATGGAAGGTCCATGGATACATGTACATGGAGAGCTATGCCTATCAGAAGAATTCTGTATGATATTGTTGTATTGAGACTATCTATCATAAATATCTTGATACACAAATTACATGTTAGTCTGTAAATCTCAGAATCTCATAAATGCTGGAAAAAAAATAACTAAATACCTTTAATTCAATACCTGCAATATTCTGAAATATCGGGCATGATCTCTTATAAATGAGCTGCCATCAGCATGCCCTTATGCTCCTGTGTATTGATAATAATAATATTGTTACTGTTATTATTACCCTGGCTTTAGCTCGAGCTGCCTTTCAGCACTTATGCATTCAAGGAATTAATCCTGCTGGGTACCCATTCACCTCACCTGGGTTGAGTGCAGCACAATGTGGATAAATTTCTTGCTGAAGGAAATTACGCCATGGCTGGGATTCGAACCCAAGACCCTCTGTTTCAAAGTCAGAAGACTTATCCACTGGGCCACAATGCTCTACATTTCTTATGACTGGGTTTCTTTGAAAATCTATCACGAATACTGAATGAAAATCTCACAGATTTCTGAAAGAGATATCCATTAACGAAAAGTGTCTTTTGCGAGCCGAGCTCGCAGCAGGTGTGGTGATAAGGATGTTTTAACTGATTGGAAATAGTAGAGGTTTTTATCATATATACACAAAGGAGACAAGTGGAACAATTTGGATGGCCTTTCACAGAAACGTGCCACACATGTTTTTATTAGATTCTTTTATTCTATGACTCATCAGAGTATAGTAGATCTCCTGCAAAGCTTTTTGATCAAATGGATAAAAAAAAGAAATTTGTTAAAAATCGTTTGGATTTGATGTTCTTTCCAAATATGGGTGTGATTTTAAGGAAGGCGACTATCAAAATAGCAATATCATGACGTCTGAAGATATCCTCTTTTTCACACTGTTACAATGTTTTTTTCTGAATAATCCTATCTGTACAATTATTGATGATCATTGAGATTCAGTGGTTATTACAACTTACAAATTTGTATTTTGAACTTTGAAAACAAGATGATTCATAATTACATTTATGATTTTTGTATTTTCCTTTCAAATATATCTTGTGTAATGGCTAATTTAAAAGTAATGTCAATAGTATCATCAAGTATTCTCAGAAAGAGTCAATCAGTATTGGTGAAAAATCCTTTTCCCTTCAGTTGGAGAAGTATGTAAAAGTAGTTTTCCCAGAAAATTGGTTGGGAATAGCAAAATAAGTGAGGTGAATATATATTGATTTTGTTTTCATTTTTAACATTTATGTGATTAATAAGGAGGTAATTGTACTAAAAAAAAGTTGCATAATAGATGACTTGAGCTTTTACTGCAAACATAGTCAAGTTCTCTCCAAGGCAACTTTCAGTCGTAGCTGAAGTGTGAAGAACTTCAAAACTTTGGAGAAGCGAGCTTATTTTGTGAATGAGTCACGTCGAAAGCTATTCACTCCTGCAGAGTTTGCTGATGAGGTTTATCTAGCTGCCGAGAGTGGTGCATCATCACAACTCTGAGGGTGCTTGACCCCCATTACTCTATCACTACAGGGGGACAGTGCAGACGGGAAGCTATCATTTACCAGTCTTCCCTCTCTTGGGTGAACAACTCTGTTTGTGTTATGCTTGTATTTTCTTTTTGTGTCTGGATAGCTTGCAGTGCCAGGATGATGGATTAATTACATATTTATTTAAAAGGTAAGGAAATATTTGTTTGAGTTGTATTGTTATAAAGTTAAGATATTAGACCACTTTATGACTTCATGTCTGCCATTGGATCATACGTAGGAATTTGTTGATACAATTCGTATGTCTGCATCCTTGACTACTTGACTTATATTGCTTGTAAGATATCATACTGATTCTTTATTTTGGGGTCGTATATGAAATAGATATATTGTTATGGTATATATTGGAATTATGTGTGCTTTGTTTGACTTTTGAATTTAGCCAATGTCATTTGCAACACTTTGATTACAAGAAATAATAATTCTGTGGAGTGAGAGTATTATTTTTCTGTTTTTTCTGTTTATATATATTTCAGTGATTCATACTCATGATTTTTCCACTACTTCTATCAATACCAATAATACAAATACCACTATGTTACTATAAGTGTCAATACTTGTACTACTACTACTACTACTACTACTACTACTACTACTACTACTATGACTACTACTACTTCTACTACTACTACTACTACTACTACTACTACTCCTACTACTTCTTGTACTACTACTACTTCTACTTGTACTGCTACTGCTGCTACTACTACTTCTACTAAATCATTACTTCTAATATAACTATATCTACTACTACTACTACTACTTCTACTTCTACTACTATACTTCTACTAGTATTACAACTATACTTAAGCTAGATCATGTAGTTCCGATACTACATCTCGCTGCTGCTACTGCCTGACTGCTGTTGCATAAAACTTTTCTCCCTTTCCTTCTTCTTTCCCCTTTCCCTTTACTATCCATATCATATCCTGTTAATATGTTCCAGACCTGTAAAAAAAATATGATTATGTTCTTTTTTTAAACATATAAAACCTCAAATAGCCATATTACAAGGAATCAAACTGTTAAAGGGGAAGTTCACCCTGAAGAACACTTTGTTGTAAAAATAGCAGAAAAAATAGTAAAAAATATTGGTGAAGGTTTGAGGAAAATCTGTTAGAGTAAGAAAGTTATTAGAGTTCAAAGTTTTGGATTTGTGACGTCATAAACGAGCAGCTGCCCCATGTGTTATGTAATATAAAACGCATGAATTTCAAATTTTATATGGTTCCTGATGACTTGATTTTGTTTTCTATTCATGATCGGGTGTGAAATGATTTTTCTATTGATATACAAAAGGTACAGTAAAAACCATTTTCAATTTTCTGAGAAAATGACATTTCATTGATTTTTTACCATTCGCTATGTAGGAATGCTGCTCGCATATGACGTCACAAATCAAATAATTGAAATTCTAATAACTTTTTAATTATTTGATGAATTTTTCTCAAACCTTCGGCAATATTTTTCATTATTTTTTCTGCTATTTTTACAATAAACTTTTTGTCAGGGTGAACTTCCCCTTTAATTGTGCAAAATTCATCTGCTTCTCAGCAATACAGTAATGCAGTGTAAGTGTCGATGCATACAAATGGTTTGTAGTAATTTGCTGATTGAAGAAAACAATATGGAGAAGCCATTAATGTCAAATGCTTGAGGCAAAAATGTTAATTTATTTCTAATAAGCATCATTGCTGTCAGCTGCCTTTGAGAGTGTGGACTGTTATTAACATTGCAGCTCCTATGACTAATTGTAAATTTATAACGAACATATATTCCAAGATTTTCCTGTACCTATATATTCGTTATGTTGTGAAATTCTTGCTATATTTTGCAAGCATAATTTTACATACTTTAAACCTACAAGAGTGTTGTTGTGATTTTCTCAGAGTATTTAGATGGGATTGCATTGCTTCTTTCATCTAGTCAGTAGGCCTATTCAGATACCTATAGGCCTACTTAATAGAGAAACAAAGTTTGTCATTTGAAATGACTTTCCGCCCTTTCAATCGTAATTTGAATGAGAATTTTTAGCACGTGTAAAACTAAACTAGAACATGATTAGAATCATGAACGCTAATTACAATCACAAATTCAAATTCTAGTCCGGAGGTGAATTCCAGTTAAGTTTCACTCAAATTATGGTGCGAATTTTACGTGTGAAAGGCTTGACCTCCAAAACATCTTTTTTGGGGGTATAGCCTACATGACCTTTCAAGCACTTCCATAGATAATACAATTGTCATGCACTCATCGTAGTTTGTATTCGCGATGCACTGCTTTGATTGCCAAGTCAACAAGGACAAATACCGCCTTCACTCGGGAATTCAAATTCAAATCACAGTTTTCCAGTGAGCGTGTGAAAGGTTCAGTGATTCTAAAGACGAATTTCAATCATCATTACAATGATGATACAAGATTCTTGCGTGAAAAGACCCTATATTTAATAGCATCATTTGAATCCTATTTGAATAAATCTCACCCATTCTGTATATTTCTCTCTTGAAATGCATAATATATTTATCACTCTAGTAATTTAAATTTCTTAGCTGTCATTGACAAGTGTATGTTTTAACCCTTACAGTGTTTGATAACTTGATTAAAGAGAAATTTCAGTTGTAACGATCTCAAAATGATTTCAAACAGACAGTATGTATAAATTTTCAAAAATATATGATAAATGGCTTGGGAAGGAAATGTACCAGATCTAGATCTATGACAATAAGGTGACAATTAACCTTGATTTTATAGACTTTCTTATGAAATAATTGTTTGCTTCACCTACATTCTCTTACCTTTAAAATGCATATCCTTCTTTCAAAATTTTGCTCTCGTTGAGAACATGGTATTGTTTTTAGAATAAAAAAAATTCTGATCCCAAAAAGGTTCCCACTCCCGAAAAGGTAAATTTTACAATATTTTTCTTATGTATTTTCAAAGGAGGGGGGGGGGCATATAAATCTCCTGAACCACCCCTGCCTGCAAGGTACTGAATACTTATGTCTGTTATTTGCAAATTAAAATTAGATCACTGAAGGATGACACCTATTAACTATGGTAACAAAATTATTTTCCTGCATGTAATATCACATGATGAAGTTCTGCCTATTCATGCTGACACAGTTACAAAAGACTTTGCAGCTGAATTTAAAGAAGAAATAATATATTTAGAGGCCACTGGGCATAAGAATTCAGTCACTTGAAAAAACAACCACAGAATTTTGCTAATACCATATATCTGTATTCATAGATCACTGTCTGAAACATTTAATATGATTTTTTTCTCAAATATGGTGACTTAATCTGCTAGGATAAGGTTTGTCACATCTACTCTAAGAAAAGTGTGAAGATATTGGAACAGCTCATTTATAAGACTAGTCTTGAAACCCAGACTTTTCGTGGGAGGCCTGTGTTGATTCATTTTTTCTTTATTCCCCCAATCAATTGTAAGGGGAAAAATTATTAGTTCTTTAAGTATTTTCCATAGTAACGCCTTATTTTTTTAAGACAAAATAAAGCTTAAAGACTGCAAACTGAAATATCCTGTAAAGGATCTACTTCATCTCTGAGGTTCAGGTAAATATGCTTCAGGAGAATGAGGATTACCATAAGATAATGAGTTTCAAGATATTTTCTTCAAGTTCTGTTACTGATTGAAAATTTGCCAAGATAGCAAAAATTAACAGATGACTATGATATATATTGTTCACTTGCGAGCAGGTACTATTTATGATTGAAGTTTAAGTCAATTGTTACTCAAGTACAATGTACATAGTGGATTTTTTTTTTTTTTTGGGGGGGGTTGTCATTGACACTGCTAAGTAGTCTTTATTTAAGACAAACCTGGGGTGTGATTCATGAAGAGATTTGTGGGTTGTTTTCACTGACTAACTTTCTCTTAGCCAATCAGATGTAAGAATTTTCAGTACCTTTAAGTAGCTGAAATTCGCTGAAAGTTTTTGTGAAATGTTCCTCATGCTGCAACATCGTAGTCGTCGCCAAAAGAGTGACCCGCTTCAGAGAAGATAACGTGGAGAGTTCTTCCATCAGCTGTGAATTATCGATCAAAAGTCTTCTCCGAGCTTGTCTCCTTGCTTCACCTGCTCTCTTCATAAAAGCCCCATCTGAGTTGGTCGTGTCAAGCTCTTCCGCAGTCCTAAATCCCAAATCGCAGAGTCACTTTGACGTCATGCTCAAGGTCAAGTCCAAGAGCGTGTGACCCTCATATCTTGGGTCTCTATATAGAGCAGGAGGTTATAGACTAAACATCCACTGTTCTCTCTTTTTTTGTTGTTGCATTCTTGAGAACATTCATTATCCCAACTAAATGCAAGGTATTGGTCTAGAGGTTTTGCATCTGTGACTCTATGGTTTTGAGTCACAGTTCAAAGGTTCAGTGCTCAATATGAATGAAGCAAAAGAATACTTATACTCTAAATCACAAAGCCTTTACAATTAATGTGTTGTTTATTGGATTGTAGTAAACTCATATAGAGGAATTACAAAATTCAGCAATCAACCAGTTAAAACAATAATGTGAAAACGTACACATATATATTTGTAAAAAAATCAATCTTTTTTAATTGCAGATATATTTGATGCTTTCATATTGGTCTAAATTTTCTTAAGGAGAAAAAAAATATGTTTATTACATAGTAGGCCTACCTTTTTTGATATATTTTATTTCCCTTCTTTTAAATGTTGTCTCCCTTCTAATGTACCGTATGTAGAATATTTACTTCTGATAGTTCATAAAAAATTTATTTGAAAAATGTACATTAAATATTTATATTCTTCCTGATCAAAATAATTTGAAACTTTCAGTGTTTAATAGATGCTCATTTTAAATGTCTTATCAAAAATTTAGTTTGCACTTGTAGTATTTCTTTCTAATGCTACTGTCAAACTCTAGGTCAAGCCTAACTATCAACAGACTTTTAACATTTTAGCATCACCTTGCGCTTTAGGGCTTACCCTGTTACCCGTGACGATTCTCCTTCTATTTCAAGTTCCATGTATGCTTTAAACAGGGTCATTGCCCAACTTGAATGGGCTTAAGTGTGAACAAAAGAAATTAAATCTTCTTAGGCACGCGCTAACTACAGTGCCATCTCTCTCTTTTACACCCTCTGGTCTAACCTGTCAAAGGACATGTTCAATCTATTTTTAAAGCTAGAATTAAAGACGTGAATCGCAAATCAAAACGCTTTCTACCTATTTCCAAGCCCAACCAAGCACTACTCATCTTATATTGGTGAGTTCGACTCACAAAGTAAAAGTCAACAAGGAATTTTGCAATGTATCGCATGCACGACTCAAACGCGAGTCAAAGATAGTCTGTAGTAGATTCATCATCATTAAGTTGTTGTTGTTGTTGTTTTAGCTTATGCAGCACGTATCATTCAGTAGTTAATATTTGCGCCAGATCTCTGTTATTACGTTCAGTCTATGTTCAAGCGATCTTTTCCGTCATTGATTCAGCAATTTTGCCTTTCTAAACACACCTTTGGTAAGCATTTCATGTTTACATTTTGAAAGAAATTTCATTGGTGAAAAATTGCTTGAACACAACCATCAGAAGAGATCTTTGAAACCAATGTTACGGGGTAAAATCACGTCAATTGAATGAAGCCTATAATACACTTGTAGAGCAGTGCTCTCACATTCATAAGATAGGGCTAACCATATGGCAATTTGGAGTGGTATAAACTACTCTTCACTCCACTTGGTCATTTTTAGTGAGAATTTAAGTCGGAAATGGAAGCAATATCATTTTCTCACTAATCTGCAGCTTGGCTATTATCAGATTTCATCCATTAATGTAAAGAGGACTTGATCGTTTTCCCTTTTGTTAATTGTATGAGTTTGAGGTATATTCTTTGTTGGCAATAGTCCTAATCATAAAGATTTCAAACCAATACCTGAATTGAGAAATGATAACAACTGACCATTGAAGATTTCTTTTTAACTTCACAGAAACTGGTATTTTATTATATTTATGTATTTATTTATTTGTTATTTTGTTTGTTTATTTATTCTTTTTGGGAAGTAAGATTTTAAAACCATTTTTATACTGATTTTTTACATAAGTGGAGAAATTTTTCCTCATCTCTCTTATAAAAATATGTAATTCTCCTTGACTGTTAGAAATTAATGTTTATGATGTAATTTATGCAGTTTGCCATTTATATCATGAAAAATCCATACAGTCTCTCCTATTCTAAAGAAAAATAATGTTTCTTTGGACTTCAAAGATACGGTGAAAGAAGATGCAAATGACCATGCATGTAGCAATACAGAATGCCATCAATAATGGAGCTTATTCTCATTATGATTAGGAATTAAATGACAACATAACTGGAACTTCTACTCCATCATTTAGACCACCCATTGACTAAATGTACTGTTTATGAATAATAGTAACAATAATCCACAAAATATAGCACTTAATACATCAGAACTATGTCTCTAATACTCTTTTCATAAACCCATCCTCCAATTAGCCGCCTAAGAGTAATACGGATAATTCAATAAAAATTGCGTTCACAAACTCCGAAAATAAGCCGCATTATTTTTACGTGCGCCCGTCCTGAAAAGGCGGATAATCGTCATGACAACTGGACACGCCCCCTCTGATGCGTTTGGTGTGCGGATAATAGCAGCATCAAAATAATGCGGATAACTCTGGTCCTCCTCCAATTTTATGACCAAATTATGCTGCTATTAGCTGCATAATTGGGTTTATGAAAGGGGTATAAGTGATTTACACATATATTACAACCCCGATCATCAGATCCTTGCATGCCAGCACACAGTGTATGCACCCTCTCCACTCAGTGGGGAGCATTCCAACAAGAGTTCTACAACTTGACTGTTACGCGTACTACACATAGGCTTTCACATCTTACCGGGTATCCAAACTCTGCCATTCTCCACCCAGGTGGATTGATGCCTTGCCAAAGGATGCTTGGCCAGGGTTCGGTTCGAACACATGGCCCTCTGATTACAAGCCGAGAGTCAGAACTGCTACACCACAACACTTCCAACCAACAAATTATAAATATAAAATTATGACAAATTTTTTTAAAATTTTTTTTTATTATGTGTTTTATTGGTAAATCATGAAAAATGTTGCTTAGGATACTAGTAAGTTGATCCAATTCTTCATGAAATCAGATGTACCATATGATGAAGCATGGTGAATATATCTCTCTCTTTGTTATTGCATAGTTTATTTTCAAAATAATTTTTGATATAGACCCTTCATTTTTTTTTTCTTCCAGATATTGGTTGGAAAATTATTTCCATGTAATCATGAAGTTACTAATATGTAACATTTCCTTCTCTGTTATTTTATGTGAGATAAAAAAAAGATACTCAAGTAAATGTGCAATTTGAAAATACTGTAGGTTTATGTTTTTTTTAGTTTTGATAAACAAATACACATTCACAAAATTAATATATTTGGTAAAGCATGTTTTCATTGCTGTAAACATTAATGTAACAAGTGACATGGCTTGTATAACATTGTTATTAATGCCAATGATTTAACTAAAACCACAGAAGAGTAATCTAATTTGTAGCTTCCCACATGTCTGTCATTAGGTGTCAGAATTTAGCTGTATTCATTGTTATTATCTATAAATACAGACCATTTCAAATGAAAAATATTTGCATATTGTTTACTTGTTATAGAAGTAAAACAAAATTCTCATATTGACTAATTATGTACAATGTATTAATTATATATATTAGCTATAATGTCATTCATATTGCAAATTAGATGTATAGCCTTCACAACTTATAGCTTAAATCAAGGAGTTTGGAAGCTCCTAGCTTAAATTTAATCATGAACTAATTCAAATATTTTTTTTCTTCTATTCAATATTCAAACGTTGACAAATCAGATATAAAGTCATCCCTCTAATTTTGAAATAGGAATATTGATGCTAGTTGTTATAATATGGGAGGTAGTAGCATGATTGAATTGGCCCTGTGTGCTAGATAGTACGGAACTGACGAGGGAGCCGCTGCGTTTGCCTGTGTGTAGAAGCCATTGCTATGGGAGGAATGCTAGGTCAGGGGACAGGGCTCTCCCTTATATGTCAATGTTTATTGTCCTCTTGGTCTGCTGCAACTTCTAGTCTACCATCGCAGACAGTTTAGCCCAAATGTGCTCCTTTTGTAATTATTCCTGGAAAGAAAGAATAAGTATCATTGCAGTGATGGGAATATGTGTATGCTGATGGTGATGTTACATGGAAGAAACAAAGATTGAAATGGCGTGTTGTTTCCAACAAGATTTGAATATGGACGTGCCATGTATTGATCACTTGTCACACTGGTAGGTAGCTTGCTGTTTGTAAGAGCTCAGTCTGAGCATCAAGACTAGATGATTATGAGTTATCATATCTAATTTACATGCTGCTTTCATGCATTACATTCAAATTATATTGTTATAACAATGACAAGTGGAGGGAAATGCTGATGATTATAAGGAATTGAGAAAATCCAAAAGTTTGACAACAGCTCTTTTAAAAAATTATATAAAAAAAGAAAGAGGCACACCTCAAGTCAGCCTACAATATTTTTCGTACAAATATTATTCAATTTAAATTATCCATTTGTCAATGAAGTTCATTGCAAAATGAGAGTTTGCCATTCATTATATATCAGTTCATCACCAAGTATAAGAGCACTTCAAGAATTGCGAATACTTACGTTAGTTATGTACACACTTCTAAAGTCATTCGAGTTCGATCACCTTTCTTTCAGCAATATTGCGCATGCAGTAATTGATCGTTTAAAGGGCAGTTCAACTCTTATAATGATATTGTTTGACGTGTATAAGAAATTCATAGTGAACAGAATGGGACAGTATTGGAAATTAATTGAACAATATTCATATTTTGCATCATTTCAAGCGGGTTCATAAGTGCATGCTCTGTGTAGATTAGTAGCAAAGTCTTAAGTTTCAAAATAAATTATTCATCATTCAAAAAGAAATTCCCTGTATCTTATTTACAATTTCATTACACCCTGTTTGTCTTGTGTTTAAAGAAGAAAGGAAATAAGATTACCCTACATTTTCTATTGCCAAGAGATTAGAATTGAAGCTCAATTTGGACTTTTGAGATTATCCTCTTAACCAGCTACTAATCCTCTTAGCCAAGAGCCAAGTTACAAATAAGTTCAACTTATCCTAAATACATTTCTCGGGTGGCACACAGTTGTCAAATTGATTGGTGCATTGCATGGGAGAAAGAGGGGGGCAGTTGTTGGATTCAAACATATAGTAAGTAATATACATCCAAACTTATTTGTAAATGTCTTAGGCCGTGTTTATGCTTCCACTTTTCAGGCCAGAATCAGCGTTTCCAAACGTGGTTAGTCAAAAACACGGTTGCGTCCATGCTTACTTTCATTTAAACGCTGTTTCAAAACGCCGATCGTAAACTCACAAAAAGGTGCGTTTGTAAACGTCGTTTGACCAGAATCAGGCTTTCTGGGGAAGCATAAACAGAACCACGATCTTAAACGACGTCATTTGGTACATGCTTCGGTGAGATGAAAATCCGCGGGCAAATACAGTCGTATTGCTCCATGTTATCTCTACGTAATAACAACAATCGGAAAAAAAAACTTTCGAAAAAAGGCGCGCCCAATTTGACCTCGCTTTACGATTCGAAGCCAGCTGGAGATCATGATTTGCTCCGAAAAGTGAAGCATAAACAGCACTCCCAGAACTACGTTTACGATCGGCGTTTTGAATCAACGCTGAAATAGCTGATTCTGTCCTCGCAATGGAAGCATAAACACACCCTAATTTGGGTAGTGGGGTTCAAATCCAAATCTCAATTTATTTATGCATTTATAAGTTGATTTGTGGGATTCATACACATAATAAGTAATATACATAAAAACCTATTAATACATTTACAATTTGAGTGTATAATTGATGGCTTATAGTATTAAGGGTAAAGACCTAAATCTTTTGGGGCAGAGTATTATTTAAGAAAAAAATGAAACAGCTTAAATGAATGCAGAGTTCGATGGTTTTAATTCTACTTTTTGCAGAATTTAAAGAGCCAATGACTGGAATTACAAAACTACCCCGAGCCAATAACTGATATACCTTAGTCAATAACTGATATTTTCTGATCTAGATAGAACACATTCTGTAAAAAATATATATAAATTTGTAGGTTGGAGTCACACATTTTCCACTTCATAGAAGTTGCAAGAGAAATTTATGGATTTATAAATAATGTTTCTTTGAAAGAAGTGCCATTTCTCATCTTCTGAATAACAATGATGTTATGTAGGTTGCGTGGAAAGAAGAGCTAAAGAATAGCTTCAATTCAAAACATATTTATTTGTGAAAACGGGAAGAAAAATGGAAGATTGACAGGATTTAAACTATTGATTTCTGACATGCTGCAATTCATATCATCTAGAACAAACAAATCCCATGCTCACTAATGCATGTCATGATGGATGTATCGATGACAAATTATTTGTTTGTTTATTTCTGTCTCTGTGCACAGAGCCTGAATTGGGACACGGCGTGTTCACACCTACCGGATCAGTAGAATATCTGACAATAGTTCAGAGGGTCATTTCATATGAAGCTCTAAAATTGTTGGTTACACATGACTTTTAAATGACTGGTGATCCTTTTGAGATACCTCCGATTTTTCCAGCTTTTATATGATTTGAGTGCATTTTCTGTAACCCTTTCAAATTTCATTAAAATATTGAAATTTCCATACAGATTATACTTCAAGATAAGAATCATGAATCTACAAAGCTTGGATTTCATCCGTAGTTGAATGACTGAGCCTCTGTTTAGCACCCAAGAAAGTACCACCAGTCATTTGTAAAGTCTTTTGTAAAATAGTTTGTAAAGTCTTGTGTAATCTATGAACAGGTTTTATCAAACGAAACCCTGGTCTCAATAGTAAATATAAATGTATTTCACCGTTCCCCCCTGCCTCTACTATACTTATTGAGTGTGCAAAAGCATTTAAGCCTATGTTTTTTATGTATACTTGGGATGCACATTTTTCTTGCATGAGTTGCATCCATCAAAAATTGTATGTAATTTGTATTTACACTACAATTATTCTGGGGAGTTTCATAAAAGTTGTGGGCATTGACACATTTCATTTGAGACCTTTCGTTTTCTGAGACGAGCCATGTGGACGTACGAGATTAAGGGATTTTGGGAGCACTGCGCACGCGCGAAGTATCCTGTGACGAGCCTTCTCGTTCACTGCCCAAATCTGTGACTCGTATTTGAAGGTTTTGACGTTCGCTGTCATAGTGCTCGAACGAGCGCTTGTTCATGCATGATGACGTCATCCAAGCTTAGCAAAAATGAATGAAGCCGCATCAACACTTGAGTTTCGTTGATTTAGCAGGGCTGGTAAACTGCAAATTACTGCTTGTTACCAGCTTTTCCATTACATTTAGTGTGTCCGGTTTTCAGACACTACATATCCGATATTGATATATAATTGATGTTCTATTTCCAAACAACCGTGTTTTCGCGGCTTTTTGTGCAATAGTGCAAGTGTTGCACCCTCAGTCGCCCCACCGCATGGTTCATAGGGTGATGCTGCCCCTGACTCTCCGGCCAAGCATCGGCCCACTGCCCGCTCCGCTATCACGCTGGTATATGATGTGGTCTGGTACGGGCCCAGTACGGGTACGTCGATTAAGTCGAAACTGTTTTCATCAATGTACGAACGTGATACTGAACGAGCGGTGTCACCACTTCCGGTGAACTAGGAATACGTTGCAGTCACAGACAATTGAAATCTCTCTAATATCTGACAGTAACCATAGTTACAGTGAGACACCTGTGCTACTGAGCCAATAAAAACCAATATGGCAGGCTTGACAACTTTTCAGCTGATAAATGTTGACCTGGCATCCCATGACAATTCCCTGTGAGAGTTTTCATAGGTTTAGGGAGTACCTGCTAATTTTTCAGTATTTTCTGTCAGGTTATATTACAGGTACTTTGCTTTCATTTTGCTATAAAGGCTGGTATTTTAATGGCTGATATTAACCAGGGGGATTTCTCCATTAAGAGTTCCTGTGACTTACGAGTCGGACTTAAATTTTAGTTGCTTGCAGTATAAAAAAGGCCTACATCATCGCATTTGTCAAATGATGCTCGAAGGACGCGCGTTTGTATCTGCACATTAGTCAATGTGATTGTGTGTTGTATATCATGTGCAGGTCGGCACTAAGCATGACTCTAATCACACTTGCATCTTTGTGAAACACCCCCAAGTATCTTTTCTAGGATGGCAAGTGTGAAATCACCTCAATGATATTGCATACAGTGAGTTGATTCACCTTGGAGAAGAGATTACAGATGTAAGGCTTGAAAAGAGACCAGACAATTGTTTCTTTAAATTCCATGTTTTGAAAGATAATTTGGCTATACGCAGAGATGCATGAATCCTGTGACCAATGCATTTGTTATTGGTTAGCTATGTGTAAATATCTTGTACTTCAGGTAATATCTCTGTGGTTATGTAGTCATAATTGACTTTTAATTGATTCATTCAATTTGTTAAAGATTCTATGTACTATGGGTTGGCACAAAATAAATTCCCTTTAGACCTCCCCCCACCTTTCCTTTCTGGAGTGGAGTGAGCAGTTCCTCAAATTGCTTTGTTGAAGCATTATGTCTGATGCTGTATTTAGAAAGAAATGTAATGAATTGAAAATGGTGAAAATAAAGCTAATGTATAAAATAGACTTGATATAGAATTTTAAAAAAATCAACCATCAGAGTGTAATTTTGAAAATTATATGGTGATGAGTAAATTAATACCCCTTTCATAAACCAAATTATGCGGCTAATAGCAGCATAATTTGGTCGTAAAATCAGAGGAGGACCAGAGTTATCCGCATTATTTTGATGCTGCTATTATCCGCATAATAGCAGCATCGGGACCAGATTTTGACTTTATGAACGCATTTCCAAATAATGCAGATAATTGCCATGGTGCGGTCACAAGGTCACCCTTTTCCAACACAACCGCATTGGAGGGGGCGTGTGCAGTTGTCATGACGATTATCCGCCTTTTTCAGGATGGGCGCTCGTAAAAATAGTGTGGATTATTTTCGGAGTTTGTAAACGCAATTTTTTTTTTATTATCCACATTAATCTTAGGCGGCTGATTGGAGGATGGGTTTATGAAAAGGGTATAAGATGTAGGATGTATGTAGAAGGGAATATAGACTATTTGTTAAATGTGAGAAAGAAAGAAAACTCCTCCGTAAATCCTTCATTGTCTGCTAATCAAGCGATATTGTCTCTGAAATTGTGGAGGTGTAATCAGAAGAAAGAAAAAAAAAAACTCTAGCCTATGGTCATTGACAGCTTGGACACTCGTGACCACAACACACCTGGATGACCTGCTGACTATCTCTCTCTCTTGTTACACCCCCTATAAGTAGGCAAAAACAGTGTCACATTCTTCTGCCATTATGAAACCTCATTGGAGTGTGAAATACAGGAAATTACATAGGGAATACTTGATTTTATTTATTCCATGGCGAGATTGAGAAAAAAGGAGGTAGTGCTTATTGATCTACTTATTTAGAGAAGTACTTTGTAATTAGTATTCATTATTTTGCGGTTAGCAAGTTCCAATGCCGGAAGTGGAAATATTAACCGTTTTGTCAGAAGTTTTAGAAATATATTTTCTATCAGTGCTACGTTTCTTTTGCTAGCAATAGCAGTGATGATATGATGAGTGGTGAAGGTTAACAAAAGTTAAATAACTTCAGTGTTCACCTGTTTTTATACAGCTCTTTTACAAGTCTGTGGATAAACATACTGGATATATCACATGGATTAGTACACAAAAATCTTGTGTTTACTACAGGAATTGTTATATTGGAATGTGGTCGCTGGAGAACATTATCTATATCTGACGAGACATTGCCTTAGCACCATCTATTGCATTTGATGTCGGCCATATACCAGAGCACTTTGAGTCTACCACCGTTATTGATTTTTTGAAAATAGAAGGGATCCCACTCCCATTTAAAATCCATCTCTCCGATGATTTCAACAATCAATTTCATACTGTAGTCTGAAAAAACAAAAGGATATCAATTATTCTCTTTTTGCATTTGATATCTTCTCTAACTCTTGGTATTCCTTACTATCTCTCTGTGTATCTGTTCATCCATATTTCAATCTCCTGTATTATTTCTCTTTTCATCGATTTCCTATGAAATAGTAATGTAGTCATTTGTGCTAGCCCTCTTTCCCCCCATCCCTCTATCTTTCTCTGTCTGTTCTTCTTTCCATCTCCCCTGGAGAAGCTGATATTTTTCCAATTTGATGGTGAGATCTGAAACTACCTCATCACATTTTAAGAAAATTTGATTAAATTGCTAACATGGCTAAAGAAGTGAAACATCTTGCATGGAAACTCAACTGCTACAAGGTAAATGATTCAAAATGCATTTAATTTTCATGTTTATTTTCATTTATATCTGCTCAATTACCACTGCCTTTGAAAATGTTTGTAACTTCAGAATTGTACCTTGCTTGGGTCGATTTCTACCAGTACAGTGATTATAACACATCCAAGCTGTTAACACACGTTATTCCAGCAGTAATCCCACCAAATCCATGTTATGAAACTTGAAATGAAAACTCCATCAAAACTTGGCAACACAGTTGTCATGGCGACTGCATTTCAGGCGCATAAGGACTTGACAGGGAATTTGACCCCGCGACCCCAAGATGCCTGTGTAGGGGGTCGAAAGTAACACCAATGCCAAGGGCGAAAGAGGGGGGCTGCCACGAAATCTGGGTCAGACCAAATTAGAAAAATAAAGGTCGCTGGAGTTATGGATGCGGTTTGATGTTCAGGGGAATACTACTTGTAGTTTTTATTTGTACAGCAGAATATAGTTATGTTTTTGAGGACTGGTTTCATTCCTTTAGATGGTAGGTATGGAATGTATAATGGCTATGTGGAATAGAGGGATTTGATTGATAAAGTGTGACAGTTTACCATTCTCAGTTCTTATCCTTCTTGTTGTCTCATCTTCAGTTTTTATGCTTCTTGTTTTATCATTTATCAAAGACTTGCACCATTGTTGTATACATATTGGATTCTTAGTGTGTTGTAGCTTGTTTCCAGCAATAACTTTCTAATGGAATAAAAAGTCAATCAATTCGATAAAATAGCATACATCAATTGTAAATAATTTAAACTATAAATTTAAAGTCCTGTTTGTATTTTTCTATTTCCCTTAAGGTAAATGAACTGGTTGTGGCAAATACGGTATTATTCAACTTTATTGAATCAATAATGTAAAGCAGTATTTCATTCTCTGCTGTGAATACCTTGCTAAAATAAAACCAAATGAATAAATAGATGAATTATTTCTCCTTTTAAAGTTTTCTCTGTATATTTGCTTCTTATAAGTGAATTTCATATAAAAAATAAAGAGAAAAAGGGAGCAATTTTGTATGAAAAAGAAAAGCTCTATCAGTATTGAATCTAGCAGGGACTATCCAAACAGATCATTAATTGTAGTAAGCAATATCAAACATACATATGTCACCTAAGTAGAGAAGCTATCACAAATCTAATTTCTAATATGAAACATTTGAAGAAAAAATTACATTGTTATCAGTCAATCATTACACTTTGATTGAATAGATACTGAAGCATAATAAGAATAAAGACTTCATGAAAACATTTTTCTTTCATCAAACATTTACTCCATTTTGATGAATGGTGTTACGTCGACCATAAAATTGTATATTGACTCTGTGTTTCTGATACAGAGAGTATTCAGTGAAGCAAGCTTCAAATCTTTGTTCAGTAAATCTTTTGAAAATAAAACAACATAAAGGAAAACTTGACACCAAATGTTCTTTGAATTCGGCTACTTTGAATGTAACAATGTATTTTCTTTAGGTCTTGATTTATATTCATATTTTTTGCCCTTGTATCCAAAAAGGAATTGATTGAATTTAGTTTTTGATACCATGATGATAGTACAATATCTAAGTTATCAGTGAAAATGCTACAGGCTCTGAACTCAAATTAAGATTATTTACATTTTACAGTAAAAAAAGAAATGTTGAGAGAAATGTTTTTTCTCCAAATATGACCTCATGAAAAAGTGATGCTTTACTCAGAATGTCTTTAATGTTGAAGCAGCTCTATGGTAGAAACTTATTATTTTGTTTGGTATAGATCTAATTCTCTTTCTTTGCCGCTGTTGAATTTGTTCATTAAAAGAGTGGTGATATCAATCCTCGGATCAGCAGAAAAACAGTTTGAGCGTTCTATATTTGAGATCTCCCTACAGAGACCACTGGTATGACCAGCTGTCATTCATAGATATCAAAGTAGAAATTTACGATTGCATAATATACACTAATTACCCGCAAATTTGTAAAACTTTGCAGTATTGCTTTCATTTATGTAATCAGTTTGAAAAAAAGTCAATGAAAATTGTAAGTGGCTGATATATTTACTTGCATCATACATATACACCATAGAAGTGATTTATGTTAATAATACAGGCCAAGTACTTCTTTATATCTGTCATTTTTCTTATGTTCATTAGTTTTGCCAGTGATGAGTTTATGACTCTATTAAAAGTATACATGTTTACAATTTCCCATGTAGATGGTAATTAATTATGATTAAACCTATATTATGTATGAAAATAAGAAACATATTTAAATTCATATTTGGAATTTACAAAATATTAGGATTGAGATACAATCATTCTACCCTTCACACACGTTAGAATTACTTTTTGTACTCACACAACCTGGAGAGTTTTTCATTAAAAGTTTTCTCAGTGTATATAGACTGACTAATTTGCTCTTAGCCAATCAGATGCAAGGATTTTTAGTAGCTTATAACAATACTTGTGAAAATCAATGACTATTAGTTTCATGAAAGGTTCCTCAAGCTAGTATTATTAAGAGAGGAGTCTTAAAGTTTTCATGTGAACAGGATCAAAACACCAATCCCGCTCTGTAGCAGCCAAGCAGAGCAGACTGTAATGTATATTTTGCCATGACACTGGAATAACTTGTGACAGCTTAGCGCCAGGAGCTGCCGCAAGCTTTCATATTTAGCATGCCCAAACCCAGCGTGGTGCGAGCAATTGTGGAAACCGACTACTTTATTGGAATTTCCAAACCCATATCTCGGCTGCTGTGCGTAAGGATGTCCCCAGAAGAATGAATATCTTTACTAGGAAATATTTTTTTGGCCAAAGTAGCTCACCTAATTTGGTAAGTCACTGTGGTGTATTTTTAGAAGGAGGAGGTGAGATGATGATATTTTCTTAGTAGATGGTGTTATGAGCTATGAGGTTTGTCACATTCTTATCATTTTTTCTTCTTTTAAGTTTAACAAATATTATTGGTGGTTGGTGTTTACTGCATCATTGGGTGGGACAAATAAAGATGTCTTGCTTGAGCAATTGTAAATATCACATAACATATCAATTTTTTCTGAAGAAATTGACAATGATAATGTTGTTGGCAATATTGTCATATGTAACCAGAGAAATTCACTTTCAGTGGTTTTTGCCAATCGGATGGTCCATTTCAAGGAATTTTTTGTTGGAATATTCCACAGGGAGTGGAGCCTGTGCATACACGTGCAGTCGAACCAGAATCCAATAAGCAGAGTACTGGATTTTCAAACTTCTGTATGGATGCTGTTAATCCTGCTTATATAGATAGGATTGTCCTCATTTTATTTTTTTACTGATAATCCATTACTAATCTCTTAGCAACAAGCTCAATAACTTATCCCTTGACAACAAGATCAATAAAAGGAATATTATGACAGAAGATGAATATAATATGTTCTTCATTAATGTGCCTTTAACCTTCTGGTGTAGAGTCTCAACGGAAGTCAAATATCAGATTACACTACACATAAATGATATATGTTTCATATGACAAATAACTTTTTTTTTTCTTCAATCATTTCGATGGTTGTAAATCTTGAAATATGAACTTTCATTTTCAGTGTAATTTTATTGACAGATATCAATAAATTCAAGTATGTTAATAAAGTTTTAGAGTTTCTTTTGGTTTGTCATAAAAATAGCATTTGCATCTCTGTGATGAGTAGGAAATGAAGAAATAGGCCCCAAGTAGAAGAGGCCCTCACAAATCTAGACTCTATAGTCATCTGTTACATGACTAAGCACACATTTATTCATCATCTTCAAATGTACTTCTTTAAATTCTGATATGATAGCAATTATATTTTTTCCATGGCATTGATGTTTAGCATTCAGAGGATTGGCAAAGGTTTAAAAGCTGTAATTTTTGAGGATTTTTTGTCTATGGTCTGTTTTTAATGGACACTTTTGTTACTCTAGCCATATCGTCACATTCAATCTCTTTTTTGTCTGTCTTAACAATAGGTGTCTCTCAAAAAAAAACAACTGACAGATGTTTCAGAAGAACTGCTGTCAAAAAAAGTTTCATTAAACCAGCAAAGATCTCAATTGGGATTCTTCAACAGACCTTCTATTGGTTCGGTTGTGCATTGCTACATTCAAAGGATGACCTTATCTTCTTTTAAAGTTTGTTGGTCAAAGTCTCAGACTGTCTCGTAAAACAATCATTTTGTGCATTTCACATTTCTAATCGATTGGTGATTATTGTGATTCAGAATTCATTTCATTGCTTTAGAACTACAGTATTCCAATAAGGTGAAAAATGTTAATCCCAAGTTTGCATTTCTAGTGATACACTATGCATTTACTTCTATTATTACTTCATCATTCATACTTAAAACAGTTTTTAGAGCGTAGATAAAAACCACGTTTTGGATTGGACTGACTGCTACATCATAGGCTAAGCTTGCATAAGTGTACATTATATGCATGCACAAGTGTATGTTATGTGCTCATTGCTGGGGTTTTTTTCCCCTGACTCTCCTTAGATTTTTGAATACTTTCTTTCTACAGAACTTTATACAAGCCTGTGACTAGATATGTTCAACACTTCAAATCTTTAAATTATCTGTAATATTGATAGGGTCAATCTTGTTCATTAGATCTACAGTACAAATACAGATTAATCTGCATAATATCATAGGACCAGGGAAATCTGTTCTACTTAGAAGAGGCATAGAACATTCTTATCTTTATCTGGTTTGAAAAATTGCTGAGACATTTTCGCTTATTTGACTTATAGAAAGTCACTTATGCAGACTGAACTGTTACTGCCAGAAAGATATTTTCGAGCTCTTTGATTATATCTTGCTCTTGCACATTTTGCCTTTGGATTTCTGTTAGTTTGAAAGTTCTAAGAACTTCACTCTCTATTCCATCATTTAGAAGCTTCTTCCAGTATTTCAGAGCTCAAAGAAATCCTCAATTTATTAACAACAAATATTTCATGATAAGTAAGTAGCCTTTCTCATATCTTATTAAACTCTGAAGAAATAAAATCAGTAGTAAGTTGTTGGTACCTCTAGAATTAATCCAGACTTGAGAAAGACTTCCTTGGTGTAACTGCCCAAACTTTAACCTATTATGAGGAAATATTTGAAAGTTCTCAGGAAGTTCTTCATCACAGGGAATTAAAGATAGATCATCGATGTATTTCCTTAACAATGACACGGCTTGCTATTCTTTGTGGCTATTTATAATTTCCGATGATTGCCTGATGATGAGGACATCATACAGGAATTTCATTTTCATTCTTGAAGGTCAAAGTCTACGGAGTATCACTGGCTTGACAGGAAAGGGGATGAACTTGAGCTTGTCTTGTGCTTTTCTTATTTCAATCTCCTTTTCTGGAATTGATGTACAATCATTTCATGTAAATTTGATTGTCATATGTGATGTATTGTGTATATGTAATTATTTTATTAATCCTTTACTTCATCCTAAAAACAAGTAACCTGGACTTATTTTTATTGTTTGTAACTTCCCTTTTTTTTTAATAAAGGTGGTATTTTTTTTAAAAAGGTGATATTTAAAAAAAGGGTGAACAAACTTTAGTACTGGTCATTCGTTCATGCAATAAACTCTCGGCATGATTGGAGTTGTACTGAAACTTGGGAAATTTTCTAGACCATTCCATAACTTCCTTTCTTTGTGATGTAGTCTACTGTCCTTAACAAGGACAATCCTAATGTCCTTGTTATGTGGTAAATGACGTCAAACTCATTACGAGGCCAAGGTACCTCTTCCTGTTATCTTATGTAATAACATGTTACATATCAAATTAATGTTCCATTATTCACATTGTTCCTTGGGATGCCTGACAAAGAGGTTTTTCCCAAATCGACTTCGTATAAAATGAGAAATCAGAAAGAGCCCAAAAGTATTTCTGATTTCAATATTCTGTTTATGCCAAACCTACGGCCAAAGTTTATAGAATGTCTCATTTTGTTTGTAGTAATGGGTCCTACTGTTCCACAATGTTTTAACAGCTAATAAGAACTTATTGTCACACTGTTAAATTTGAGCATTTTAGCAATGTGAATATTTTTTCACACAGTTCACTATGTGAACACACTGTGAACATTCACCCTGTAGAGGTGCACTTTGTGTGGAATTTTCCTCACACTTTTATATTTGAGCATTTTAACAGTGTGATTCACATTTTTACAAAGAACACACTCTGAATGTTCACAGTGTGGATTTGTTTTCACACTGTTAAGTTTGAGCATTTTAAGCATTACATTTCTAAAGAAAGTGTACAATGTGAACACACTGAATACTCACACTGCTGAAGTGTCCAATATGGGACTGTCTTAACACTGTTTGATTTGATCATTTTAACAGTGTACATCATACTTTACAGGGTCAGCTATGTGAACACACTACGAACTCTCACACTGCTGAGGTGGCCATGGTGTGGAATGTCTTCATACTGTTATGTTTGAGCATTTTAAGCATTACATTTCTAAACAAAGTCTTAATGTGAACACACTGAATACTCACATTGCTGAAGTGTCCAGTATGGGACTGTCTTAACACTGTTTGATTTGATCCTTTTAACAGTGTACATCATACTTTACAGGGTCAACTATGTGAACACACTACGAACTCTCACACCGCTGAGGTGGCCATGGTGTGGAATGTCTTCATACTGTTATATTTCAACAGTGTGAATTACGTTTCTACACAAAGTCCACAATTTGCACGCACTGTGAACACTCACTGCTGCTGTGGCCAAAGTGTGGAATCATCTTAATACTGTTTGATTTGATCTGGTTAACAATGTGAATCACATTTTTACAAAGTACCTGATGTGAACCTGCTATGAATACTAACACTACTGGGGTGGCCACAGAGTGTATTACAATTTTAACAAAGTCCACGATGTAAACACACCGTGAACACTTACACTGCTGCGGTGGCCACAATGTGGAATTGTCTTGACACTGTTTGATTTGATCTGTTTAACAGTGTGAATCACATTTTTATAAAGTCCTCAGTGTGAACACACCATGAACACTCACAATGCTGAGATGGCCACATTGTGGAAGTGTTTTCATACTGTTAGATTTAAGCATTTTAACAGTGTGGATCATTTTTCCACACTCCTTAGTGAGCAAGACTGTGAACACTCCTACTGTAGAAGTGTCTACAGTGCGTATTTTTTTTTACACTGTTAAATTATTTTAACAGGCATGTGAATCACAGTTGTAAATAGTCCACTTAATGAACACACTGCATTCTTTGCATCAGAGTTATGGCTCTCAGCAAATTCAACCAAATGATTTAATCATTAAACAAATTATCCAATAGGTGAGCAATTAAAAAATGTTCATAAATATCTCCAAGCTTCCTCATTGGGAGTTTTACTTTTGCTCTTGATTTTGAAGTCCAAATTTGATGGGATCATGAAGTCTTTATAATTCCTGGAGTTTTTGTTTAAAAATAGCTCCAAAATGAGCATCAATAAGTCTTGAAAGTGAAATTAAAATTAATGTTTAATTTAGCTTATCTCATTTTATGTGTATTTATCTAGTATGCTTAATTTTCAATCTCTTTCTCATTTAATTTCAGGTTATGACAACATGTCTACCTCAGTCCCCAACGGTAAGTCACCAATATCTTTTTTATTTATTTTCAATCAAATATCTTCCACTTTCTCCCTTTTTAGCATCTAAAATATCTACATGTATAATCAAATTATATAAATTGTCAAAATATGCCAATATTGACCTTTCATGATCCAAGGTCTGATCATAAAAATTTCTGTGATCATATTACAACACCTGTTTGTATGATTTCTCTGTGTATTTAGTATCATGATATTAAAACAAATATCACTTCCCATCTGAAACATCTGCTATGTAGTGGAATCAGGTATTGGTTGTGATATTTTAAGAAGTGGAGAAATTAGAATTGAAGGGGGCAGAATACATGCAAAAGAGAGAACTATTTAATTACAACTTAAACAGTAATTCCTTGTTCTGATACAAAAAATTCAGTTTCACGTACATATTCTTATATTCAAACCTTACTTTAATTGCTCAAGGTTTCATTGACATCTACTTATTCCTTGAAATATCAAATTCACCAACGATCCAAATTAATACCATCTTCCTGAACTACATGTACTACAATAATGATTTCTGCTTCTTAAATAGGATAATATCTTGTGTGGTCAGATTTTATTAAATCTGTCTTCGTCCAAGAGCAGATGTCCACGTTATGGACCATTTATTGAAATTGGCAGTTGCGAGTTGAGATCTCTTGAGAAATATATAGCCATTTGGGTAAAAGAAAATTTAAACTACCTGTTCATTGGGCTTCACATTCAAAATTATTGTACTGTGTGAGATTTTATTCATTGTCATTGTGGGTGGTGCAAGAAAACATTTGCTATAGATTGCAATTTATCTTATGCATATTTACAATCGATTGATCAATACTTTTATTTTCACTGCGCATTACAAGACGAGACCAACAATCAAGCACAGTGCAAATTTGCAATCAATTTTAAGATTTATGAATAATTTTTCTGACCCAACAGTTGCTTGAAATTGATTGGAGGTTTAAATTCTTGCAAGTGTCTTTGGTATTAAGCGATTCAAGGGAACGATGTGTGTTGTTTTATTTCCATATTATGATTATTTTTATTATTATTGCTTTGGATATTTGTTAATCAGTTCTTTTGAAAATCCTCACAGACCAATGAGAAGTTTAAACACGGGTCTCCTAAATCTCCAAGGTCCCCCAGGGTAGGTCTGTTGTATCATGCACCTCTCCCACAAATTCATCATCATCTTAGACCCCATCTTCATAATCATGATTTTAATATCATTCCCATCGTCATTAGATTAACTGGTCAAAGCCCTTTCATTTTGCAGTGAGATAATAACAAATGGGGGAATCTTTTTGAAGATATTTGATTTTTTTTAATGAAAAAATTTAATTCTTATAAATACATATCAGTGTTTGTTTGCTCATGACTCTGTTTCCAATGTTTTATATATGTAGCAGACAACTGGAAAATACATTATGGAACAAATGTTGTGTAGATATAATAAATTAACTAAAATAAATACTTTCAGAATACTTACATGTTGTTTTGATTTGTGAATGGAATCAGGCATGCTATCTCCATTTTTTTATCATGCCACTTTAGCCTGTCTTCCAGGCAACAAGAAACTTTCCTCTTCTCATTCACAACATGTTGAATCTAGAGTTTGGTATGTGTAGACTAACTTTTGTCAGGTGGAAAGGGCCCTCTAACATCAATGTTAAAGAACAAGTCCACCCAAACAAAATATCAATTTGAATAAAAAAGAAAAATCCAACAAGCATAACACTAAAAATTTTATCAAAATTTTATGATATTTTAAGTTTTGCTTAATTTCACAAAACAGTTATATGCACATCCTGATCGGTATGCAAATGAGGAGACTGATGACATCATGCACTCACTATTTCTTTTGTATTTTATTATATAAAACATTAAATATTCTCATTTTCTCCTCATTGTCAAGTGAAACAATGATTAATTCCTCCCTGAGCATGTGGAATTAGCATTGTGTAATACCATATGGTTCAGTCAAGTTGGTCGTTATTGTATAATCTGTAAAAAATGAAATATTGTATAATTCAAACAATAAAAAAAAAACAGTGAGGGACATCATCAACTGTCTCATTAGCATGCCACTGAAATGTGCAAATCACTGTTTTGTGAAAAATAGGCGGAACTTTAAAATGTCATAACTTTTTCATTTTACATCTGATTTTGATGAAATTTCACTAGTATTGTATGGACTTACAATTACAAAGGAGCTGGTAACACCTTGCAAGTGCAATTACACATAAAATTTGTATATTTATGTATGTTTTATGTCTCAAGACCCAGATATAAATAGTCTATGCCACCTGGCTAAAGTTGAACACTTTTGTCGAGAATTGGAAATTTAATGTTGCACGGAAGTCATGTTATTTCCACATAATATATCTAACATTTATTACAGCCTTGTCCAAAGCAGACATCTTAAACTTTTTAAACTGAAAAACCAATTGAAAAAAGAAAAAGGAGTTTATTTTGTGAGGAAACCTAAAACTGAAAGCGAAGGATGCATTTCCAGTTATTGCTTTTAACCAAAATATATTTAGAATATATGTAATTCTTTTTCAGCTGTATTCATATTGTGGAAATACATTGTGGTCAAGTTTAAAGATTAATGCCAGTTGTGGTAAGAATCTGAATATTAGTTTGAACAGAACCCAATAAAATGACCACCCAAGTGGTTAAGTAAAAATAAATATATGTATATGTGCCAGGTGAATCTGGAAGAAAATGTAATTGCTAAGAAGTGAGCAAAATAAGCATGGTGTTTCAGCGAGTTGTCTGGTTTTCCCTATCCATTATAATACATTACAAGAAATGTCAATCAACTGTATCTCTTGACAAACCAATAAAAGGAATGGTATAATGTCTGTTTTAACCAAAAAAAACCCCAATAAACATTAACATATTTTTTGTATATGATTTATGGTAGCTTGAGATCTGGAGGTATTTTTTTATTGAAAAAAAAACTTTTGATGAATTTCATGTTCCAATGGTATTATAACAGCAGGCATTGCCGAGTAATTGCTATTGATATTTTTCACCAAATTAAAGGATACATGTACATGCTTATAACCAGAGTTCGCCACTGTTATAAATTTATGACTCTGACAAACCAAGGGAGACATTTACACAACTGGTGTAAACTCTAGAGCCCTTGCCTCCATAAATATTTTCCCTATTCCAGAAATTACCAGAAAAGAGGAAATATTTATGTTATTCCACCCCCCACACACAACAAGAAGTCAACTTATTGACTGTCAATGAATGGGGGTGAGGGTCATTTATGAAAATAAAATGAAACTAAAAAAATATACAAAAGTGAAGAAAATGAAAAAAAAATGTGGGTAGTACAAAATAAAAAAGTAGATAATCAAACCTTTTGGTGCCCCTCCAAACCATCCCCAAACAGCAAAAACTGCAGTGTTGATTGGTGTGCATGGAGAACCACATCAGTCATTTCACTCTGGTGATAAGTGTTGGTGTTCAGCACCTTGGTGGTATAATGTCTATGGTGTATTTTAACAACTTAAGGTGTGGTCCTCTAGGAACACCAACTAGTGTCACCTTTTTAACACCTTAGTTTTAAATAATGTGCACTCTCACTTTAAATCAAGTGTCAAGTTCTTTATGAAGCATTGGGATTTGGTTTCAATAACATTATTTCTACTCAATTAACTGAAATGGGATACCCGGTTTTCATTTTAAGCGATCCTGAAACACTTACAGTAAGAATATGTTGTTATCTACTGAGGGGTTTTTTATGGTCCACAGCAGCAAATTGGCCATAAATTGTAATTTCCAATTGACGTTTGTGTATGTGCAGTTTGCACGTAGCCATTCTGTGGACTCGTCATTGTCTCGTTTAGTTAGCCATAAATCTTGGAAGATAGTTCCATCATTAATATCTACTTTGTATCTCTCTGTGTCTTACGGTTTGAAGATCTTTACAAACATCTGGAAAAGATAGCAAATATGCTAGGGTCTGAGGGGAATATACTAAGAGCAAGATTTTATCCAGTTCTCTGAAAAATCCTATAGATTTATGTAAAAAAGAAAGTTTATTTAAGATTTGTTTTGTTACGTTTTCTGTCAATTACTATTAGGACGGTAGGACCAATACATTTTCCTATAGATTTATGTAAAAAAGAAAGAGTTTATCTAAGATTTGTTTTGTTACGTTTTCTGTCAGTTACTATTAGGACTGTAGGACCAATACATTTTCCTCTTTCCTAGTTACTTTGTGTAACTATCCTGATCAACAATACGCAACTACTTCTGTGGAGACCGAGTCCATGTATTATATACAGGCTGGAATCTTTGGAAAATGTGTGTTAGACCATGGACCTACAATAGGTCAATGGTTCTACAAGTTTTACTGTATTTTCGCAATCTCTACATATCTCCTCATTTGATTTGTTTCCTTTCTCCATTTCCTTACTCTTCTTGTCAGCTGGTACTAGTACATTATTATTATGCATTTTCTGCACTGTTAGATTTAGTCTTAAAAAATGTCATCAAAAGTGTATTTTTTATTGATGTATCTCCCCAAAGAAGTAATTTAATTCCTGAGTAGATTCAATTTAGCCATATGTGGACTTAAGACCAAATCACTTTCCTCAATCCTCATAGTAAAGATAACCTCATCTCTTTCATCTGTCTAACATTAATCAGAAAAAGTTTGGTAGACGGGAACGTGATGGGTGAAATTTTGCACCCCTCTTACCCTCTGATAGACTTTCCTCACAGTCACTTCCTCCATCTCCATTTTAAGAAAATTTTGAAAAAGTTATTCAATGAATTCCATGTGTGCAAATGGCATGTTGTGTTGTTGATATTTTAATTTTTACATTATTTTATTATATGGATAAAGGAATTGTTAGGAAGGGTGGCCCGAAATATTTGCTTTGATTATAGGCAAGTTTATGTTGTATGCAGTCTAAAAAGTGTTCAGATTTATAAAGGGGTCTTTTGTTAGATAATGATGTCCGGATTGGAATGTTAGAAAAGACTGCAGCCGGTCATGCAATTACTAGGGTTTTTTTTTTTTTTTTTCTTTATGTAGTAAGAGAAATTGTATTGCAAACTCCATTTTGAGGAAAGTAACATCCTCTCAGCCTATTTATGAACAGTCTTGATATCAGGGTGAACCTCTACTTTAACATACCGTACATCTTCTAGCGTTTATCTTTCTGAGTTTGCCACTGTCAGGGGTGATAGTCTCGGGAGCATCTTAATCCAATAACGGCAAAGGAAGTTGTTCACAAGGCACTAATCCCGTCTTTTCCTCACTGAATTTCCATGATATGTTAGCCAGATTTTTCTCCTCTCTGGTTTGCCCTCATTTTCAGCTTCATGGTGAGTGAAAATGCGGTCAGCTGACAGAACCTAATCAGAAATCATTGATATTGGAGCCATAAGCTTGAATAAAAATTAAAGAAAAAATCATGTTTTAGACTGAAAATATTGTCCATTAGTATTGAATTTTTAGATTTCTTTATGGAAAACAGAACGAAATGTATAGCGGAAGAAAAAGAAGAAAACCCTTGATATAACTTGACATGAATCAGATTTATTCATTCATGTTTGAATTTTTTTTCTGTTACTGACTAATCTTTTTATTGTAGAAAAGGACAAGAAAGCAGGCAGTCTGATTGATTTATGTTTTGCTCTTTGTTTTAATCCCTGAATATAATCCATGTATTAGATTTCGCCTGAAGGCAAATACATATTTGGATCATCCCCGTCAGAGAATCGGCGCAAAAAGCCCTCCTCCTCGCCCTCAACGCCGACCACTCCCACTCCGCCATCCACTCCTCGGCTACCGCACACCCCGGCAACAGCACGGAAGATGCAACAACTGGATGAATCTCCCAAGCTCCAACCTGTTCAATCAATCATGCAACAATCAACGGTCCAGATACAACATGCCCCACCACCACCACAACAACAACAACAACAACCACAGCAACGCATACAACAACAACAACATCAACCGCAACAACTAATACAACATCAGATGCAACCTCAAACCATACAGACAAAGTCAATATCTATCAAGTGAGTATTATATTACCATTACCCTTTTGGGCAGAATGTTGGTGTAAATAATAGTTCTACATCTAAGTAAGATCCTTGTTGACCGTTCAATAACAGGTTTTTGTCTACAAACAGTTTGTCTCCTCAGATATTCTGATAACACATTTGCTAAACCCATAGGCCCGTATTCTGAAGTCAGGTTTAACTTAGACCATGGTCTAACTCTGCTAAAATTATGGGAAGCCAAAATTTTTTATTAAGTTGTATGTTTCTTTTTTAACTGTTCTCTTTCCTGATTTATCGATGGTGAAGACAATCATCTATTTATTTTTTTTTTGTAATTCAAGTTTTATTGATCCTTTTCATCAAAATATACATAACAAAACATTCATGGTATAATGGATCACATATTAAAGTTCAGATGACGTTGGCATATAAAATAACATGTCTAACATACAAAATAGTATAAAATAAGAAAAAATATGTTTGTTTATAACAATAACAACAACAACAAAAAAATTCAGGCACTTGGCCTATAAAAAAAATAAACATAACAAAATAGCCTTCTGCTTTATCGCCTCTTTAAAGTATTCAGAATGATAGTCCACTTGCCATCATGTTTTTCTAATTTGCATTTCCTTTGTGCAATGGTATGTTCAACAGTTTCAAATGATAAAAGAAAGTTACAAAAATGGGAGAGAGTAGGTTTTGTTTCGTCACATCGGCATCTAAAAATATATTGTTTACCTGACAGGAGCAGAAAGTTCAATATAAATATATTTCTGGGAATTTGGGGCTTACAGATACCAAAAAGAACATAACTTTCTAAGAGGAAATCAGGAAGATCTAGTGAAGCAAAGAGTGTACCAACATTATTCCAAAATTGGTTAACAACATGACAAGAATAAAAAAGATGCACTAGAGTTTCTGGTGATACTTTACAAAATGTACAAAGTGTATCCGTTACCTTTTTAATACGGAATAACCAAACCTTGGTAGGAATCAAATTATTAAGAATCTTGAATTGTAAAGCTCGAAGTCTCGTATCTATAGTAGTACGTAGAGGTAGTTTTAAAAGTTCTCTTACTTCTTCTTGTTGAAACCCATAGGTGTCTTTTAAACGTGTAAATATATTTGAAATTGATGGGTTATTTTCCTTCATAAAAAATGTGTAAAATATATACTTTGGTACACCTGTTACTTCTCTAGTGATGTCATCAATAGTTAAAGTTGGAATCGATGAAATGTTGTCAAGAATGGGATGAAAATTTTGAGATAGAAAAAATAATTTCCATTTTGATGGCATAAACTTGTAACAGTCGAGAAGCAGAAAGTATTCAACAAATGTTAAGCCTTTATTTTTGGCATCTTTCCATCTTAATGGTCTGCCATACTCATCCAACATATGTGACACCTTAACAAAACCTTTGTTTTTTATCTCTGGCTTATAAAAAGATTTTCCATTTTGTAATATACATCTGTTATTCCATAGTATTTGATCACATATTTTAATGTTTTTTTGAATGTTAATCATCTATTTATACTTCCTGGACAATTATGAATGATTTGAGAGCCAAATGAGCTGAAATATGATATCTGTACCGTTAGTGATTTATGCATCAATTGGCTATCCATACTTAAACCACAACTTTTAACCTGAGTATAAGTTAAACCTGAGTTCAGAATACGGTCCATAAAATCTGCAATCGATTTGGTTTAATTCCTATTTGATTTATGCTACATGTGGTCTACTGCAACCCATTTAGTATAATTCACTTGTAGTCTAATGCCCAATCATTCAAATAGGCATCACAGTGATGGTCTAACACCAGAATTGATGATCTAACACCAGAATTTTTTTTAATCCCAACTTCAAAAGCAGTAGAGTAACCAAAGCACCAGCTCTCATTACTAGACCTATTTTATTTTCTTTAACATTTGATTTTTCTAACAACAATTTGTTTTGTTTTTGTTTCCAGGAGTGGAGATGGACTCGTTAGATATTCATTTGATCTTGAAGTGGATTATATAACAGAGAGATTAATTGGTAAGAATGAGGATTTAAAACAATAGATATTTTTGTTATAACATCTGTAAGGCACTTTGTACTGATTTTTCTAAGTGCACAACTTTGAATTTAAATCTGTATGAATCACTAATTCTCAGAATCACAAAACAAAGACATGGCCCTCCATTTGTTATAGGTGATCCTATATTGTGTTAAATGAGGTAACCCTAATTTTCTCTGTTTGAACATGATAAGAGTGCATTTCCTGTGACCATGACTATACCTTGAAAATATTGAATTTTCCATTCAGAAGCTTTTTATAAGAAAGTACATGGATTGTAATATCTTAAGATGCTTGCTGAGAAAGAGTATTTTTATAACTATTGTTAGTCAAAATGATTGAAAATCTTGATTTGGGACGGATTTCATCTTGTTATCTTGATTTGGGTCGGATTTCAAGATATTTTTTGGTCCATAGTGCAAGGGGGGGGGCAAGATTACACACTCCCATTAGCCACTGTACATAATAAGAAAAATCATATCCCCCCCCCCCGGATTGACATCAAGAGTCTGCAGTCATTCCAATAGTCATATGTAACTTGAAAACAGCTTTGTGAAACAGCCATTTTGTTTGTTGCCCTTGTAGCCGTGTCTTTCCCTTCTGGTGGTCTTGAGAACCAGTACCGAAGCAACTTACGAGATGTAGTCCGGATGCTAAAGAGCAAACACAACAACTGCTACGTGGTCTTTAACCTATCAAGGAGGAGACATGATGTATCCAAACTAAACCAAGAGGTAAGGAGAATGGTAATGGTAGTCCTAGTGGTGACAGTGTTGTTGATGGTGGGTGCGGCTAAAAAGAAGTGGTGGTGAATGATTATAGTGGATATATTGGTAGACAAAATTGTTTTAGTTTTGATGTCTGATTATTACTGAAATATTGATAGAAGTGATAGTGCTCGATGATAATAATATTAGGCATTTGTATAGCGCCATCTATCTAGAAACAATATATTCCGAGGTGCATTGTTGTTATTATTACCTGGCTTTAGCTCGAACTGCCTTTCATCCCTCGTGCATTCAAGGAGTTAATCGATGATGATGGTAAGAGTGTTCATGGTGGAGGTGTTGTAGTTATGATAATCACAGTGGTTCAGGTGGTGTGATTGTGCATTGATGGTGGTAGTTGTGGTGGGGGGGTAATGGTGGTAGTGATGATTAAGAATATGATGGCAGTGATGATGGTGGGGATGGGAATGTTTATTGTGATTATAGTTATGGTGCAGATTGTGATGGTGATGGTAGTGATGGTTTGTAGTGGTGGTGGTGGTGGTGGTGGTGATGATGATGATGATGGTGATTGTGATAGTGATGATGATGTTGATGATGATGATGGTGACGATGATGGTGATGATAGTGATGATAGCAATAATGATTATGATCGTCAATGGTAATTTTGATGATCAACTTGTCAAAAAGCTTTCCACATCAACAATAATTATCAGTTATAATCTCTGTATTTCTCTCTTGCGTCTTCCTCACTAGGTGCGTGATTTGGGCTGGCCCAACATCCTCGCCCCTCCCTTAGAGAGGCTTTGCAGCATATGCAAACAGATTGAGACTTGGATGAAGGGTAACCTCAACAATGTTGTGGTGCTACATTGTAAGGTATGTCCACTTTCCATTTATAATATAATAAAACTTGTCTTCAAAGACCGTACAGGGGAGACAAAATTAATGGGCTTTATGAACTGGTAGTCTCAAAAAAATGTTTGAGGCAAATCATATGCGTGGTATTCTTTGAAAGGGGTTCTTCTATTCAGGTGGTCACTAAAGCAGATTTGACTTTTTAAATACAGATTATGAAAGGGAAGAGTGGTATGAAATAACAATAATGTGCTCAATTAGATATTTAAGGGCCATAATTGTGATTTGAATTTACTTCAATGTGCAGTAATATGAATTGCCACAGTCACCTAGAGATTACCTTTTACAGTCATGATAACTGTATCATTCTTCCTTCTATTTTCCAGGGTGGCAGGGGACCCATAGGCGTAGTGGTATCAGCCTTTATGAACTATCTGAGCATCACTTCAGGGTAAGTACTTTCTTTATATCCATCTTTTTTCATTACGGTTCATCACCATTTTTATATACCATTTGGTCTAATACCAGATGGTGTAATCTAATTTCCAATTCAGTTATGGTTCTCAAGGACAAACAATTTGTTTTGGCATTGTAGTTCAGCAATTTGATTGGGTTCAATCCATTATCAACATCAGTCTGTCTGTATGGATATCACTCTCATTACAGACACAAAGAATTTTGTCTGTAGAAGTCCAAAGTATTCAAGTCGGCCAAGGGAATGGGAGCTTTCTTGATCATTCTGATCAAGGTAGATCAAACCTGATCATCACCTAGCTGGACCATCCTAAGCTCCTGAACTCAAGCTTTTAACTTAATTGTAAGACTAAATTCTCTGATTGATTGCCTGCGTAAATGATATGCAACACTACTTAAGTCAGTAATAATGCGACTTATGTTTCAAGTGTTGTATCAAAAGTAAAGAGTGGTGGCAGCAGTGGGATTTTCTGTTGTTGTTTTGTTAGTACGGGGGGTATAACATAGAGAGATCGAATGATATGTACAGTTGATTGTACTTTTTGTATTTGGTTTGCCATAGACTTACAGATATGATTAATTGCACAATTGATTTTATCATTTATGGTACAGGGCCATGTTTCATAAAAGTTACTATTTGGTAACTTTGTCATCCAATGATACCTACCATGGTAATGCTAATCAACTACACATCAGAATCAAGGATTTCTGGGAAGCTACCATTGTGTGGCAAAGTTACTATAATGGTAACTATTATACAATGGGGCCCAGGGCTTTGGAGTTGTTTTATTCATGAAAATAGAATGACAGGATAGTGGTTAGTACAAAAAAGGTGTCATCACAAGGAAAAAATTTCAATTTCAACAGTATTACATGATGTTATTTTTACATTAGCTGGGGATTTCATTTCTCGTTCCTTATCCCTCTAACAGAAATGATTCGACCATGGATCGTCATGCCATGAAGCGTTTCTTGGATGCCAAAGGTTGGGGCAGCATGCACCCATCTCAGATGAGGTATATTGATTACTTCTCTGGGCTTTTAACCAACTCCATCCAGATTAACAGCTCACCCCTCTTTCTTCATCATGCTGTCATCCATGGGGTGCCTAACTATGATTCTAATGGAGGTAAAAACTAGAACAAGCTTTCGATTTCATCATGCTCTTCACCTGTTATTTTTAACATGTTACCATTTTCTTAAGATCTCATATTAATTATGAAATCTCTTTTTAATTCTGGTTTGATGCAACTTCAACTGAAATTATGACTATGTTATTTATTTGTTGCAACTATGGTATTTATTTGTTGGTTAATTAATTTTTGATGTAATGAATACTGCTCATTAGGACAAAAATATTTCAGCGTTGTGGCCCAGTCTTCTGACTTTGAAACAGAGGGTCGTGGGTTCGAATCCCAGCCATGGCGTAATTTCCTTCAGCAAGAAATTTATCCACACTGTGCTGCACTCGACCCAGGTGAGATGAATGGGTACCCGGCAGGATTAATTCCTTGAATGCATGAGCACTGAAAGGCAGCTCGAGCTAAAGCCGGGGTAATAATAATAACAACGCGCCTCGGAATAGAATATTTCTAGATAGGTGGCGCTATATAAATGCCTATTATTATTATTGAAAATTTGTATTTTGATTCTACAATAAATGCCGAAAGTCATTGAAATGAATAATAGTTCCAGCGATTCTAATTTGCTGCTCTTCATTTCTTCTGTCAGGTTGTCGTCCTTTCTTGAGGGTTTATCAAGGCATGAGTCCTGTGTACACATCTGGTGTCTAGTAAGTAGGATTCTTATTGTATCATAAGTTTCAGTGATGTGTCTAAGAGAGCGAAAAAACATCACTGCCTGAGACTGAGATTGTATTTTTTTTTATTTGAGGGGTTGTAATATGAGTGGATTTGGTCAGCTTTTAGAAAAAATTGTTATGTAGGTGACTCTCCTAGGTTAAGATGAATAGGTATGTCTGTTGAACTTATTAGAAATTCACCCTAGAAGACAGATGTTTTGCAAAATGGTCTTTAAAAAATGTGCTGGCTTACACATGTACCTTTATCAGACTTTTGGAAGCCTTACTTGTGCATTATTAATTGTATTTTAATTGCATTATTTTTTTATTATTTTCAAACTTGAGTAGAGTTCGAATGATTTACACATTTCTTTGTGCTTTTGAAAGTATTGAATTGCGCATTACTTTGTATGTTGTTTTGAGATATAAATTGTTTATGAAGGGCTGAACTTAATTGGATATATTGAAGGAAATTTTATAAGAGATCTCTATATCCAATGTCACATTTCTAGCACTGTGCCTGAAGGAACTAGTCGGTTTGTGATCACGCCTGGTAGAGCAATTCCTCTTAGAGGAGATATCCTGGTAAGTTTGAAACTCTCTCAAAATTAAGAATTTTCTTGATAAATAACTCAATATAGAAAAAGACATCCTTTACGAGGCAATTGTTATGTGTGGTATTATGTCCCATTTACATATTTCTAAAAAGATTGATTCATTACAATCATTATGGAAATTAAATGAATAAATTCAAATGTTTTAAAAATGGAGTATGATGGTAATTATAATGAATATAGTGATGGTAAAAATGATTGAGGTTAACTATTGTCAACATGTACAAATAGCATGCAAATTTTTTAGCTAAAACTATATTTTTCATAGTGGCTAATGTCATTAGCTTTTGTGTTGTTTTGACAAAAAAAAAAAAGTATACTATTAAATTCTTAAAATGCTAATCAGTATTTTAGTTTAAATTTGAGCATTGACTCAAAATGTAACGATTGAATAAACTAGTTCAACTTTACTCTCTTTTTTCTTTTGTCCATGTTACAGCTAAAGTGTTACCATAAGAAATTCAGGTCGACAACTCGAGACACAATCTTCAGATGTCAGTTTCATACAACAGCAGTGATGGAGTATAGATTAGTCTTCCAAAAACAGGAACTAGATGATGCCTGTACAGGTAGGATTTGCAAATGAGACAATGGTGGTGATGATGTTGATGAAGATGATGATGATCATGATGATCATGATGATGATGATGATGATGATCACGATGATGATGATGATGATCATGATGATCATCATTATCATGATCATGATTATGAAGGTGATGATGTTGATGTTTATGATGATGATAATTGTGAGGAGGATGATGATGAGAATATTTACTAATAGAAAAAAATATTATCATATATATAGTTATAACAACAATCAGCTGTAGAATGTTATCACCATAATTGTGCTTTCATAATACCATATTGGTGTACTCATGAAACAGGAGGAAGAAAACATCAGCAACTCCTCTGTGTTTATGAGAGAAAGAAAGAAAAGTCTTCATTTCAAAGCTTCCTTGTATAAAATACAAAACAAGGTCGAGGAGTGTGTGCTTTCCTGGACAGAACTGTGTAATTTGTAAATGCTTAAGAAGACTAGATCTCAAGAGATTTTTGTTTTGTTTCATAGATGCTAGATTCCCTGAGTTCACCAAGGTGGAACTGATCTTCTCCTCCACTCCCGATGCCCTCCATGGGAGTGACTATGTCTCAGGAGCTAGCTTCCCGTCTGAACACATTGATGATCCATTAATCAGATGGGATTCGTATGAACACTTCAATGACATCATTGAAGGACCTGAAGGTAGAAGCCCATTGTCTTTCATTTTCCTATATTTTCATTCTATAAATTCTTGGCGTGCATTTTATTAAATGTATTTTACCAGAATCATAAATAAGAGAAACAAATGAAGATGCAAATATGCAAAATGGTTATTTCGTAAGAGTATTTTAAATCAGGTAGAGGCTTACACTGTATATTCTGTAGCTCAGGTGTTGATAGTGCACACCCAAATCAGATAATGTGTTTTTAAAATGCTTATATCGGATGGGATCACTGAGGATTATGGTCAATGATTCTTGTAAAAGTTTCGCTGTATGAATCAACATGTAAGTTTTATTGTTCCTTTCTACCCTAGATGGAGGCCCTGATCTCAATGAAACATCAGGTAACAACAACAACAACATGATCCTGGATATCCCTCACTCCTCGGCTCCAGATGGAAGCCTCTATGCCCAGGTCAAGAAAACACCCTCACCGGAGCAGTCTCCGGTCATCCCCAGACTGACCAATGGGGATAGCAATGCCCCACTGCCTTATGTCCTCTCCCCCGACAGAGCCCCTCAGGTCCACACCTCCAAGGATGGAGGCAAGAGAAACATGGACTACCGGGAGAGAATGGCCCTGGATGAACTGCTCAAAGGCATCACTGGGGAGGATACAGATGGAGGAATTGTGGTGAACAACAATATTCAATGGAAGGCACCACCATCCCCTGATAACAAGGTCTGTTCAGTTACTTGGTTGTGGGTACTTTGATGGTGTTCCCTATAAAATATCCAAGGGGAGGTTTAACTGGAGGTTAATAGAAGCAGTTCAAGATTTTAAGGAAGTTCTGTTGTAAATTTTGAATCATGGTCTGGATAGGTCCTATAATGTCGCAAAGGCCTATAATGACTTTCAATTTTCTGCCTTTGATCTAAACAGTATTTTGTATCTGAAGGATGTCAACTGTATCAGATGGTGTATTTTGTTATATATTTCCCTTTACTAATCTTTGATTGTGTATTCTATTATGCTTTGGAAGAAAAGCTCTTGAATTTTTTATTAAGTGATGATGATGATTTTAATCATGATGATGGATCTCATAGACTTATACATGTACTCTTTCTTTTGTTCTTGATATCATCATAACCATCATCATCTTCGAATACAACTTCTTTATTCTCAATTGTTTGATCCCAGGTTCTCCATCATGATCCTGTCCACACAAGGCGCATTGTTAGTGTGAGTGAGGATCTCCGCCATGCTCCGGTTTCCCAATCCAAACCCAAACCGCCACCACCAGTCCAGGAGGATATCAAAGAAGAAGCTGCTGGCCAGGAGAACTCTTCGCCCTCCAAGAAACCAGCATCTAGGAAGGAGTCCAGTGAAGCCGAGAACCCATACGCAGAGATTACAGACGCCATGCAGCAGAAGCTTCAGCAGAACCCCAACACCAACCAGAGTGGTCCACAACAGGAGAGGATCCAGCAGGAGGTGGTCCAACAGGAAATGATCACACCTGTTCTTGTGACGAATAAGGAGCAATCCGCACCACCAATGATGAATGGAGGCATTAGTGTGCCACGTTCTGTGGAGCAGCACAATCCCACGTATGAGATCACGCCAAAGGGATCAAACCATCGGACAATGCAGAATGGTCCTGTGAGTCAGAATGGACGGGTGGTTCAAAATGGACCAATGGTTCAGAATGGACAAGTGAATTTAAACCCAGGACAGGTGAACCTCAACCCAGGACAAATCAATGTTCCCAATGGACCGACACCTATGACATATAACCAGATAGGTCACAATGCTAGTCCAGCCCAACCGTATGTAGCACAGATGAATGGGCCGGTGGAGACCCCTATCGTACCCAACTCTGTTAGTAGGGTGACAGAAAGGACTCCTTATGCAAGTAGATTAGAAAATGGCCCAACATCTCCTGTGCATACCAAGTATGAGGCGCGTCCTGTGAAAGCAAGAGAGGATAGGTTTCAACTCCTAAGGAAAGGCCCTAATGCACCCGAACAATACCAGCCATCCCCTCCATCCCCTGCGCAGGTTAGCCCTGTCAGTCCTACCAATAATGGTGACGATGATGGGCTTGGCTGGCTCAGGAGGCAGCAGGATAAACTTCGTGAAAAGCGGGAGAGGGAACAAGGAAGACCTATTGTGAGAGAATCCCCAGGAGAACCTATCAGAGTCACGCCTGTCAATGCATCTCCAAAGTTACGTGTTCGTTTTGAGGGTGACGTCGAGCCGGCACCCCCTATGGTGTCCCCACCACTGTCCGCCAAGAGGGAAGAGCCACCGTCTTGGCTTGCGCAACAACAGCAGAAGTTGCAGGATCGTCAAGGTAACAACATCACTCCTATCAACCAGGCTCCAGTGGTGGCCACAGAAGTAACACCAGTGCAGAATGCAATGTCTCCTGCACCTGATCACCTGCTGATGACTGGCACTCAGGATGGTGGCGTGTCTTTGAGACGGGGTGTGTCACCTCCCCCTCTCTCTATTTCAAAAGACTTGGAGCAATCCATTAGCGAGCTTGGGCAAATGAACACTGCCAAGCCAGCCCAGAGCTACGTTCAGCGGACTGTCACCACCACCACCACCCGAGAATGGGAGCCCCATGAGAGACCACTCAACAGGCAGCTATCTGATCTGACCCACGATAGGGTTCGTGACCCTGTTTACCAGAGACCTGCTGATGATCAGTCACCAAAGGTCCCTGCTACACCTTCTACGCCTTATGATCCAGTTCCTCCCATTCTTACCAATTCACAACTGAGGAACGATGGGTAAGTTATTACCAAGTACATGGTAATGTATTTACATTCTTTTAAATTACGATTTATTATGACTTGATTTAATAGAAAAGGCTTATTGATGTAGATCAAATGCAATTCAGCCTAATTGGCAGCAATATATGGATGTGTTAATAAATCCATGAACCACCCCCCCCCCCATCCCTTTCTTTTATTTCTCCTTTTTTAATTGGTAGAATATGCCAACAAACACATTAACATTTATGAATTGTATATTCTTTATTAAACTTGATATTTTGATATTAGGCTGTTCCCCCTTCTGGACTTTGTATTTACCCCATTTGTTGCAAAGAAATTCTTAATCCTTGTAGACTTGGCTAGGGCCTACATGGTTCCCTTACTTGGCCTTTTAGATGGAACAACACTTCACTGGTTTTGATGCCTTTGTGATATTTTTTATTCAAGTTGGTTTGCTGGTGAAGGAAAAAGAGAAGTACTACTGACCCTTTTGATGTGTGATGCAAAATTTTCCTATCTTCTTAAATTCATGTGTTTTTTTTCATGGTTTCATTAATTATATCATGGTGCATTATTTTGAATATCATGGGGTGAACATCAATTGTGTTTGCATTGCATTTTGGCATGAACTACAAGATCTTTATGTAAATGAAGGAGACACCAACGCAAAACCAGCAATTATTTTCTATTAACTATTATTATTTTTCTGGTTGGAGGGGTTTGTAAACTGATATATGAAATACTCTCATTGGAAAAAAAAAATGTCATTAATCATTCATTTAAATCCATTTAATTTTCTTTCCATCAAGAATTATTTGAATTATTAAACTAAACTCCTAATTTGTTCTTAAAATCATATTTAAGTCATATATATTTTTTCTTCCTCATTCTGGTGAGCCATTCATATATTATGTTTCTACATGAGTTAACTAAAGATCATTGGTGTTTCGACATCTGGGCCCCATCTTACAAAGAGTTACAATTGATCCAATCAATCTCAACTGTATGGAAATCCATACATGCCATACTTTTTTTCTACAGGAAATTTGCACATCTCCTTAATAAACAAAAAAGGATCACACTGAAAATTTTCAAGAGAACAGTGAATGTATGAATGTACATCATATCTAGAAAATATTTTGAACACACATGCAGTTTAGATGTTGAAGTTGCTGACCGTCCATAGTTGCGGTTGATCAATTGCAACTCTTTTTAAAACGGGCCCCAGGTATGTGTTTGATGTGACCCATTGCATGAGAAGTTATATATGTATTGGTATTAAACATTTCATAGCATGTTCAGGAATTTTCTAATTACCGGTAGATGCTACTTGCGACTGTATCATATTTGTATTACTTTATCATGTATACTATCTTGTCATGACTATCTGTGGATAAAGTGGATAAGCCTACATTTGCAGGGGAATAATGATGAAAAATATAGCAAAAAATATAGTGATTTACAGAGCTTAAAACATCAATGCTGTTTAAAATCATATTAAGGAGGTGATTTGGGGGTAATTTCATGACAGTCACAAGTAGCAACTCTATTAACCAATTTGTGAATTCACCCGGTTTTTATTCAAGTTATTATTAACATGGTATGATCCACTAACATCTTCCTTTTAATCTCTGCCTTCCTCCATATTTATTCCTGTTTGTTGGTGTTTATCATGGCGTGTGTCTGCCTACGATATATCCATGCATCTACCAAACCTTCACTACCACAATAGCCATAGCAATTCCGCACAGGAACAGAGGCGGTACCAGTCACGGACAGAGCTAGCCTCTCGGGCTGGTAGCGTGCCATTTACAAACACTTCTTCTGGACATGCCAGCTTTGCTACGAATACCAAAACGGCATACAGCAGTAGTGTACCGTTGAAGGTATCGTCCAGGGTGTCCGATTCCAACTCCTTGACACCTTCGGTTGATTCTGGTTACAAGTCCTCTTCTTACCAGACCTTGACATCTAGTCTCTCAGGAGTGAGCCCACATGAAACTAGTATCGATGTGACAAGGTACAAGGGAAATGACGGCTCTGAGACCACAATTAGAAACACCACAGAGCGGAGGAAGAAGACTGTCCAAGTTGAAGCTGTTCTAAACAAGGATGGGTCCTATCATTATCCAGCTATACCCATTACCCAGTGGAAGAGTGACTCTGGTAGTAAAGCGATAGATCAGTCCTCGTCACCGCAGCATCAGCCTAAAGTCAATGTTCGGGTTAACCCTTATGAAGAAGTTGATAGCTTTCTTCCAAGGCCAGGCGATGCTTCCTCAAGCCTTCAGAAACAGCATGGTGGGCAGCCCGCAGCCATATCCTCAGGAAATTTACGCTCTCCAACATCTGCCTTTGTTCCTCTGTCAGTCTCAACATCCATGGGAGAGCATCTCTATGATACTTCCATTCACTCCTCTTCTTCCTCCTCTTCTACTTCATCTATACCTACTGCTCACTATCCTCATCACTATAGAAACGATAATAGTCCTTACTACCAATCACAGCGTAACCATGGTAGCGGGAATCATCCTGGTAATGGGTATCATTCTCATAGTAACCAATCACATCAGTACATCCACACACAACAGTCTTCCAGTAGTAACTCACAATACCAGTCTACTCCCCAAAAGGGTTCCTCTGTGCATCCTTCCCAGATAACCTCCGGGGATCAGGAATATGAGTCCATATCCCATACTCCCGATACAAGCTCTAGAGAAAGAACTGGTCAGTCAGATCTCACCCCTTCCCAACATTTGCTGAAGTCTGCATTCAGAAAAGCAGACTTCCTCCTCTCTCCATCAAGTGTACCAAGTCTTTCAAGACCCATTCCTATTCCAAACGAGCGACCAAAAGTCAGTTTTTATGACCAAATTGAGAAGCAAGGGTCCAGATTGCCGGTAGGTAGCTACCAAAGGGACCTGTCGCCTGAGGTGGAACAGCCACCAAGAGCATCCTCTGTACCTCCAACACTCCCCTCTTATGATTGGGTTATGAACAGGATTAGGGAGCTTCGAAGAGGCACTAATAATGGTAATCAAGGCACATGCGTGGGTTCAAAGGAACACTCTTATGATAGGTCTGGGGAAAGTAAATTAGATAGCAGCCAGAAAGGTGGTAATAAGGTTCAGTTTGATTTGCGTGATGAGATAATAACCAGTAGCAAGAATCCGAGGGGTAGTGGCACAAATCAAAGTAAAACAAATGTAGTCCAGCCTATCCCACAGCGTCCAGGGAGGCCACAGTTTGAAAATTTGGCAACCTTACCCCCTAAGGGAAACACTCGTAGTAGGACTCTGCAAAATGGTGGGACTCTGTCCCGCAAGCACCAGAACCATAATTTACGTGAGATGGTATCCAATAATGTTCCTAACAGGAGAGAAGAGATAGAGCACTGGAATAATTACGGGTATAGCTATAACAGCAATTCTATGCAACAGACTGGTCAAACTTTGCCAGGCCCTTCTGCATCACAGAGGTTCTTTCCAACCAGTCCTATGCAACCCAAGGATGGCGAAAAGAGTCCAGTGGGTCGTCATTTTCATCTTCCAGAGTCGCGATTGCCCGACAATCCACCTTATAATCAGCAGCCGGCTCGGACTGAGCGAAATGTGCGGACGTTAAACAAACAAACCCTGCATGTGGAGGCGACTAACCCATCACAAAGTGTGACCCTTAACACAACCCATCCCCCTCTCTCCTCCATGCATGGAAGCACCCCTTCATACAACAAAGATGGGCGAGTCTTCACCCGTAGTGTGAGCAACTCTGGCCTTGATGAACTCCTTGAGACTAATAATAACAACTCTACTACTAACGAGGATCCCTTCAGTAATCTTGATGATGCTGTCAAGATGCTATCTCACTGGAGTAATGAAATCCAGAAACTCAGTGCCCCTTACAATTCATCATCGATTGATGCTAACCATAACACGCATGCCTCACTAGACAACCGTGCCATCCTTTCTCACCATCAACTCAACAACAACAACCAATCAGATGACAGGATTAACCGAACTCACTTTCAAACCCACCAATCCAGTGGTGGGTACCATAACACATCTCAAACATTGACCAATCACAGACCTCAGGCTACATCCACACCTAGAAAGAACTTTGATGAAGTTGATCTGCACATTGATGAACCAACAGAGGTAGACAACATACCAAGAGGGGTGGTGGCCGACAGATCGCCAAGTGAGTAATATTTTTATTTATCTCTGTCACGAATCAATATTAATGTTATTTTAATCTTTTTTCAATCATTTTCATTCTTCCTCATTTATCATATCCATTTGTTCTGTAATCTGTTATTTTCTATCCTTTATCTTGTATTTAGTCCTCAATCTTTGAAGAACACAAATACTGAAGTATGGTATGGATATAAAGTATGATGTTATGCAACCCTTTCTTTGTTGTCATATATGATACCTACCATCATAATGGAAATTTGAAAGCCATTATCGTAAAGCAATACAATTGGACATTTACCCCTTTTACCTCGTTGAATGTGTTTATTAATCATTATGAAGGAAGATGGGCATATGCTTTGTTAAAAAGAAAATTTTGAATTTAAACTTACCCACATTTTTCTTCTTTTTGTCATGTCTTGATTTTTAATCCAGTCTATCTGTCTTTTACTTGTTTAATTAGATTTTGTTGATAGGACCCCTCCAGCAACCCAGTCCCGGCCTCCACGCCGCACCAACTCTCAGTCAGGTTATGATTCTGATACCGGTATCCAGCAGTACTACCGTCCCCCTCGCAGGCGCAACCTAATCGACCCCGGTGCAGAGGTTTGGCTACAGAACCCCGGTGGACTTCCAAGGAAGGTTTGTTAATCATTTCTTTATCTTGTTTGCTCGCTCACCATTCATGTCACTTTAATATGGTATATCCTCATTCTCATTTGTCTCTTTTTCTTCTTTATCATAAATTTTGCTATAGTTTTTCTTTGCATTTTATATCCCTTACTTTTCCCATTGGCCTAAATTTATTTGATCTTTCTCTCTCTTAAACCTTTCTCTCACTTTGCTCACTTCAACCCACAACTTGTCTCCCTCTCACACTCTCTCTGCTATTTGTTTTCTGCTATTATACCCCCCTCTCTCTCTCTCTCCCTCTCTTCTCTCTTTCTCTTTAGTCTTTGTTACAAATATTTGATGTAAAATTTAGTTTAATTACATATGATGTGGTTGTATAATGCCATTGATTCAAATTTAAATTAATTTATTTAACATCTTTTAAACAAATTACAATGAATTCAGAAATCAACTTTCTTAATCATATGCTACAATAATTCATGAATATTCACATGCATGAACAGATTATAGTAAAGATAGAATACGTTCTTCATTATAGATATTGAAATATAAACTTTATGAAAAAGACAGGTACTGAAGCACCTCAAAAAGTATTTGTATATATAATGTATGCATCACTCTTATATTGTCTCCCAGGAGAGTGAATTTTGGAACCGGAAGGACGGACTCAAGTCTCCGGAGCCTCCCAAGGAGTACGACCTGAGCTCGTCTACCGAGAGCATCTCTGGTTCCAAGACACCCAAGTTCCCTGTTGGGCCCCGGGCCTATGCCAACATGACCAAGACCTTTATCGTAAAGACTGGAGCGCCACCCCATGGTGAGAAAGGGAAAGTCTTGCCGCCTGTACTGCATGCTGACTATCACCTTGGTAAAATCATACTCATTCCATCTAGAGATATAGAGAAAGAAATATACTCATTCTTAGGACCAGTCGTATATCTATATTTTCATGCTTATTTATTTTGAATTTTTCCTGAATTTTGCTATTTTGAAGGGATAGCCTCCATTGGAATAAGGAAATGCATGTTTACTTAATTTCTACATCTTTGAGCATGCAGAGATGGGTGCATCTTGGTATTATTATTGAATTCAATCTTTGCGAGGGACCAAGGGTAGTAGTTCAAAGCTTGATAGAGAATGGATTTTATTGGTACATGATTGGTTGTTAGATCAGTTACAATACTAAAACATTAGTACAGATCATTCATCAACTAATATTTAATCAGATCATTCAGTGAAATTGAACAACAGTCAAGGAGACTACCATTTTTCTTGAAATATTCTTTTTCTTGAAATGTACCTTTCTTAAATGATGATAAACTAACATCCGCATGAGGAATGCAGGGAGAAATGTATTATGATCGAAATCCATGTACGCAACAGAGAAATGTATTATGATTGAAAGTAACGTACAACACTTTTGTCTCACCTGCGAAGCAAAGTGAGACTATAGGCACCGCTTTTCCGACGGCGGCGGCGACGGCGGCGGCGGCGTCAACATCAAATCTTAACCTGAGGTTAAGTTTTTGAAATGATGTCATAACTTAGAAAGTATATGGACCTAGTTAATAAAACTTGGCCATAAGGTTAATCAAGTATTACTGAACATCCTATTAGAGTTTCATGTCACATGACCAAGGTCAAAGGTCATTTAGGGTCAATGAACTTAGACCATGTTGGAGGAATCAACATCGAAATCTTAACCTGAGGTTAAGTTTTTGAAATGTCATCATAACTTAGAAAATATATGGACCTAGTTCATGAAACTTGGACATAAGGTTAATCAAGTATCACTGAACATCCTGCATGAGTTTCACGTCACATGACCAAGGTCAAAGGTCATTTAGGGTCAATGAACTTTGGCCGAATTGGGGATATCTGTTGAATTCCCATCATAACTTTGAAAGTTTATGGATCTGATTCATGAAACTTGGACATAATAGTAATCAAGCATCACTGAAAATTTTGTGCAAGTTTCAGGTCTCATGATTAAGGTCAAAGGTCATTTAGGGTCAATGAACTTTGGCCGAATCGGGGGTATCTGTTGAATTACCATCATAACTTTGAAAGTTTATTGGTCTAGTTCATTAAACTTGGACATTAGAGTAATCAAGTATCACTGAACATCCTGTGCGCGTTTCAGGTCACATGACCAAGGTCAAAGGTCAATGAACTTTGGCCGCATTGGGTGTATCTGTTGAATTACCATCATAACTTTGAAAGTTTATGGATCTGATTCATGAAACTTGTACATAAGAGTAATCAAGTATCACTGAACATCCTGTTCGAGTTTCAGGTCACATGATCAAGGTCAAAGGTCATGTAAGGTCAATGAACTTTGGCCATGTTGGGGTTTTTTGTTGAATAACCATCATATCTCTGTAAGTTTATTGGTCTAGTTCATAAAAAAGGGAAATAAGAGTAACCATGTATCACTGAACATCTTGTGCGAGTTAGAGTAGTATTCAAAGTGAGCACTGCTGCTGTATTGAACCGCGTGATGCAGGTGAGACGGCCAGAGGCATTCCACTTGTTAATGAGTATTAAGGGTGCTGTCACATCTTTCCATGCAAGCTACTTGGCTTGTTGCCTGCAGAGTTTTTCAACATGCAAAAAGATTAATGCAGGCAGACAAGGATTTTGGAAAGTTTTGCCTGCATCTTACCTGCTAGCTAAGGTTCTGCCAGATGAGAGCTTGGAAACTGATCGGCGAAAACGATAATGGGTGATATACAGGTACATGTAACCGTGCCTGCAATCACCCATGACTCACCTGGAACAAGTTAGTTGCAAATTAATCCTGCAAGCAATCTCTTGCGAGATTGGAAAAAGTTGGTTGGAAATTAGTCCTGCTAGCAATGTCTTGCAAGATTGTAAAAAGTTGGCTGCAAATTAATCCTGCAAGCAATCTCTTGCGAGATTGGAAAAAGTTGGCTGCAAATTAATCCTGCAAGCAACCTCTTGCGAGATTGGAAAAAGTTGGCTGCAAATTAATCCTGCAAGCAACCTCTTGTGAGATTGGAAAAGGTTGGCTGCAAATTAATCCTGCAAGCAACCTCTTGCGAGATTGGAAAAAGTTGGCTGCAAGTTAATCCTACAAGCAACCTCTTGTGAGATTGGAAAGGTTGGCTGCAAGTTAATCCTGCAAGCAACCTCTTGCGAGATTGGAAAAAGTTGGCTGCAAATTAATCCTGCAAGCAACCTCTTGCGAGATTGGAAAAGGTCGGCTGCAAGTTAATCCTACAAGCAACCTCTTGTGAGATTGGAAAGGTTGGCTGCAAGTTAATCCTGCAAGCAACGTCTTGCGAGATTGGAAAAAGTTGGCTGCAAATTAATCCTGCAAGCAACCTCTTGCGAGCGTGGAAAAAGTTTAGCCACAAATTAATCCTGCAAGCAACCTCTTGTGAGATTGGAAAGGTTGGCTGCAAGTTAATCCTGCAAGCAACGTCTTGCGAGATTGGAAAAAGTTGGCTGCAAATTAATCCTACAAGCAACCTCTTGTGAGATTGGAAAAAGTTGGCTGCAAATTAATCCTACAAGTAATCTCTTGCGAGATTGGAAAAGGTTTGCTGCAAATTAATCCTGCAAGCAACCTCTTGCGAGATTGGAAAAAGTTGGCTGTAAATTAATCCTGCAAGCAACCTCTTGTGAGATTGGAAAGGTTGGCTGCAAATTAATCCTGCAAGCAACCTCTTGCGAGATTGGAAAGGTTGGCTGCAAATTAATCCTACAAGCAACGTCTTGTGAGATTGGAAAGGTTGGCTGCAAGTTAATCCTGCAAGCAACCTCTTGCGAGATTGGAAAGGTTGGCTGCAAATTAATCCTGCAAGCAACCTCTTGCGAGATTGGAAAGGTTGGCTGCAAGTTAATCCTGCAAGCAACCTCTTGCGAGATTGGAAAGGTTGGCTGCAAGTTAATCCTGCAAGCAACGTCTTGTGAGATTGGAAAGGTTGGCTGCAAGTTAATCCTGCAAGCAACGTCTTGCGAGATTGGAAAGGTTGGCTGCAAGTTAATCCTACAAGCAACCTCTTGCGAGATTGGAAAGGTTGGCTGCAAATTAATCCTGCAAGCAACCTCTTGCGAGATTGGAAAGGTTGGCTGCAAGTTAATCCTGCAAGCAACCTCTTGCGAGATTGGAAAAAGTTGGTTGCTAATTAATCCTGCAAGCAACCTCTTGTGAGATTGGAAAGGTTGGCTGCAAATTAATCCTGCAAGCAACCTCTTGCGAGATTGGAAAGGTTGGCTGCAAGTTAATCCTGCAAGCAACCTCTTGTGAGATTGGAAAGGTTGGCTGCAAGTTAATCCTGCAAGCAACCTCTTGCGAGATTGGAAAGGTTGGCTGCAAGTTAATCCTGCAAGCAACGTCTTGTGAGATTGGAAAAAGTTGGCTGCAAATTAATCCTGCAAGCAACCTCTTGTGAGATTGGAAAAAGTTGGCTGTAAATTAATCCTGCAAGCAACCTCTTGCGAGATTGGAAAGGTTGGCTGCAAGTTAATCCTGCAAGCAACGTCTTGTGAGATTGGATAAAGTTGGCTGCAAATTAATCCTGCAAGCAACCTCTTGTGAGATTGGAAAAAGTTGGCTGCAAATTAATCCTGCAAGCAACCTCTTGTGAGATTGGAAAGGTTGGCTGCAAGTTAATCCTGCAAGCAACCTCTTGCGAGATTGGAAAAAGTTGGCTGCAAATTAATCCTGCAAGCAACCTCTTGCGAGATTGGAAAGGTTGGCTGCAAATTAATCCTGCAAGCAACCTCTTGTGAGATTGGAAAGGTTGGCTGCAAATTAATCCTGCAAGCAACGTCTTGCGAGATTGGAAAAAGTTGGCTGCAAATTAATCCTGCAAGCAACCTCTTGCGAGATTGGAAAAAGTTGGTTGCTAATTTATCCTGCAAGCAACCTCTTGCGAGATTGGAAAAAGTTGGCTGTAAATTAATCCTGCAAGCAACCTCTTGCGAGATTGGAAAGGTTGGCTGCAAGTTAATGCTGCAAGCAACCTCTTGCGAGATTGGAAAAAGTTGGCTGCAAGTTAATCCTGCAAGCAACCTCTTGTGAGATTGGAAAAAGTTGGCTGCAAATTAATCCTGCAAGCAACCTCTTGCGAGATTGGAAAGGTTGGCTGCAAGTTAATCCTGCAAGCAACGTCTTGTGAGATTGGAAAAAGTTGGCTGCAAATTAATCCTGCAAGCAACCTCTTGTGAGATTGGAAAAAGTTGGCTGCAAATTAATCCTGCAAGCAACCTCTTGTGAGATTGGAAAAGGTTGGCTGCAAGTTAATCCTGCAAGCAACCTCTTGCGAGATTGGAAAAAGTTGGCTGCAAATTAATCCTGCAAGCAACCTCTTGCGAGATTGGAAAAAGTTGGTTGCAAATTAATCCTGCAAGCAACCTCTTGCGAGATTGGAAAAAGTTGGCTGCAAATTAATCCTGCAAGCAACCTCTTGCGAGATTGGAAAAAGTTGGCTGCAAGTTAATCCTGCAAGCAACCTCTTGCGAGATTGGAAAAAGTTGGCTGCAAGTTAATCCTGCAAGCAACCTCTTGTGAGATACTTGCTAGGCACCGTCAAATGTGGGCAGTAGAAATTGCTACCGGCAAGTCTCACGCAAGGCTTTTGCACAGAATGATGTAACAGCTAAGGCCTTAAATGACCTGTGTTAATTGTATAATCTCATTGCCTGCTTGGGTATGTTTTGCTTCATGTAAAATGGAAAGTGGTTTTTAATTCTCAGGGGATGAATCTGTTTCTACATACAAATATTTCAAATTTGGGGTTTGTAATTCATATAGGGTGTAGCAATGGTAATAATGAAAATGTTTTACATTAATGGGACTTGAAAATCACATTGAAATTAAATCTTACATAACATCATATCATTCTACTTATTATTCACGTGTATCATCATTTATTTTGGAAACATAAGATAAACATCAATAAGATTACATTATACAAGCAAGTACATGTACATCAGCTTCTTCATTTTCCAATATATAGCCAAGTAACATTGTAAAATTTAAGTATTTTTATAGGTTCATAGATTTTCGCTTTCAATAAAATAGGAGGAAATTAAGTTGTGTTTTGTATCAAAGCTGTTTTTCTTCCTCTTTTACTTTCCAAAACAATTGCATTAAACACCGTTATAAATTACAAAGGTTATTTAGAACTATTCTGGACTAAACAGCTCTAAGCTCTCATGTTTTTGCTATAATGATTACAGCAGAGAGGGAAAACACTGTTGAAGTAAGATTATGACTTTCTGCCCTCAAAACATTGTTTATGATTGATCAGAACCTTGAGCTGGACGTGATTAAATGTCATTGAAGAAGATCAGTCAAGGCTTCTATACTGAAGTGTAATGTTTAACAATATGATAAACATACACATTACACGAGAGTCATTGTATTTTGAAAAACAATTTGACAAGGTTTTCATAAAGAACGTGCGACCATAGTGTCCAAACTAACAAATCATACTTGTTTCGAAGGTCTTTTTGAATATCTATAGATTCATTTAGTTACAGTTTCATTTATTTGGCACTGTACCTAAATTGTAGTCTAAATTTGGACTCATTTTCGACAAATTTATGACAACAGATATGTTACTCATTGTATCTTTAGGGTCTGAAAATAATGTTGCTAAATCATCACAGTCATAACAACATTAATTCTGTGTATGAATACATACATGTACATCAAATAGATTGTACACATCAAGGACAAATATTGATAAGCCAACTTTCATTGAAAGTCATAGAAAAGAAAACATATCAAAATTATATAATGATGAGTGATCATTCAGTCTTTAAATTCTTGTTAACAAGCTAGAATCTATCATGATAGAATATATCTTTATGAAATAGCCAAAAAACAAGACAATAGATCGTGATTAGTTCTCTGTCCTTATAATCCATATTTTCATCTAAATGGCAATTTTCCAGGAAATTGTTGCGTTGAAGTTGCCAAAACAAGAAAGGGATCACGAAGTGCATTATATTATCATCATCATTGCCAATACTTTCTGGAGTTGTAGAAGATAATGAAAACAGCGGTTGGTTGGGGGAAATGCACCATTTCCCCCAAATAGGTGTTTTATCTAAACTAAGGGAAGCAAAAATACAGATTGTCAGTGAAAGTAGTATCAATATTGGAGTATCAATTCATCTTAAGGAACATGTAATTGATATGCCTATAATTGTTACGTGCATTTGTTAGTGGATCGTTTTGAGAGGAAACATTTTAGAGTGATATCAGTATAGTCTCTTTGTGTGGTCATTAAGGACAAAAAAGGAAGGAGAGTATTAATAAACTTGTAAGAGGAAACATTAGAATTGATATGGATACACTACATGGATGACATCACGGAATATATTTGCGTATAGTTTGTAAGTTTTTCTTCACTGGCTCCCCTTTTATTCTTTAGTAACTCTTAATTTTCTTGACTTGTTTCTGTTATGTTTCTTTCTCTGTTTGTATATGCATGTATAGCATTGTTCTTCACTTTTGTCTTTTGGGGGTATGGGCTTGTTTTTGTGAGTTGCTGTTTTCCTATTTTTCATCCTCCTCCTTTCTCATTTTGTAAATCTTCATCTTCTCCTCTTCCTCCTCATCCCATCGTCTTCATCTTATTATTTTTCTTTGTCTTCTCCTTCATCTTCTTTGTCTTCTTCTTTCTCTTCATCTTCTTCTTATTGTTGTCTCCTTTTGATTTCTTTCATCTTTTTCTTTGTTTTCTTCTTCTTCATCATCATCTATTGCTCCTCCTGCTGTTCTTCTCCCTCTTGGGGCTGAGCACTAGTTACCAGCACACCATGTCGTCATCTGTGTCATCATCATGATTTCATATCAAATTCTGTCTTCACCTCCACCCTACAGGTCCAGACCAGCCACTCCCCCTGCAGCGGACCATGCAGCGACAAGACAGCTTTGAAATCCCGCCCGTGCCTGAACCTGCGGCACGCCCCGCACCCACGGCTGAGGTACATGCCCCACCCCGTCAACCGGCACCTGTTCCTGTGACGGAGCCTGCCAGGGAGATCCAACCCACCCAGCCAATGTTCTCAGAGACAAGGGTAATTACTGTGGAGAATAGGACAGAGCCTAGCAGACAGCCTATGGAATGGACCCCTACTCCACCGGCTCCTCCTAGCCAAGAGCAGAGGTACTACACACCCACACCAACCAGGCCTACTCCTGCAGATGACGTAAGTAAAAGATTTTCTAGTATCTGTTCAAGCTTTCATGAATAATACTTTTTTTCTCATCACATATTTATCCATACCTTCAAAGCACCTTGTTTGTACAGAATCGATCAGTTTGGGGGCATTTACATCCATGACCTTGGTATATCCATAATAATAATCAAATAATAACAGTTATTTATATGCGCTATACACAAAAAGTATCACAGCGCTTACAATTTTATCCATGTCATTTTGTTAAAGATATTAACTTGTTTACTCGATTGAAGTTACTTAGTCAATATTTTGACGAAGATGAAATAAATCAAAATGAAATGAAAACCTTGTGAACATAAACATTCTTTTGTCAAAACAGGCTTACTTGTTCTGAATTTTTCAGAGTATGTGGGCTGAATGAGATTGTGAAGTGTAGCATGTTGAAAAAAACAAGTTACCATTTTAAGGCTCAATTTCTGATTTAAGTGCAAATTAAGGTATGTGCCAACAGACTAATCGTACCCGCTGCCGCCAGTTTTTCCATTTAACAGTTTTCATGTATCTTTTCTGAATCAGGATCCTTGTGTAATAACACACCATAAGGAAATTATTGATATCATTAAATGTTGGGTGTAAATATATATTCCACATACTGAAAAATGAAAGTGATCCTTCAATGGTGATTACAGTCATGTTAGTAATTTTTTATGTAGAAAAAAAGTATTCATGTCAATAGTAAATTATGCCCTCTGTTCACTCTTATGTTTTGTTTAACTTCATGACATTTTCACTTTATATACTGCCTCTGCCAGTAGGCCTACTTATCCTAATACTATCACCATCAAATGTTTGTGTTGCTATGTCAGGAGTCTTTCAGGCAACTGGAATACCTGGAGAGTGAGCCATGGCTGGGACGCAAGCCCATCATTCATTCTCCCCCTCATCGTCCCAATGCACCAGTTGAGGTACAGCCCTGGATACCACCTGTTGTCACCACCACCATGTCCACTACCGGTCCTGTACAGGTGAGACTGCGCAGCACCGTCTTCCTTGCTACATCTTACAGATTCGAAAATCATGAAATGCCTCTTGGTATAACTTGTTGAACACTTTCCCAGAGTGTGTTCACAGTGTATCCTGTAGAGTGTATCACAGTGTGTTCACAGTGTGTCCCACAATGTGCACCAGAGTGTGTTCAGTGTGCTTCACAGTATGTTCACATTATGTTCACAGTGTGTCCCACAATGTGCACCAGAGTGTATGAATGATCCCATAGTGGGGTCACAATGTGTTTGCAGTGTGTTCACATTAAGTTCACAGTGTGTCCCACAGTAGGTTCACACAAAGTGTTCACAGTGTGTTTACATTGAGTTCACATTGTATTCACAGTGTATCCCACAATCTGCCACAGAGTGTGTTCAGTGCGTTTGCAGTGTGTTCACATTAAGTTCACAGTGTGTCGCACAGTGCATCCTGCAGTGTATTCTACATTGTGTCTCACATTGTACTTCCCATTGTGCCCCCCATTGTGTTCACATTGTGATCATAGTATGATTCACAGTTTTAAAACATTGTCACACTTTAAATTTGAGAATTTGAACAGTGTGTATTTCATCTTTACATTGGTAACTGTGTGAAAACTCACACTGTTGATGTGTCCATACTGGAATTATCTTCACACTGTTTAATTTAAGCATTTGAACATTATGAATAACACCTTTACATAGTCTTCTATGTGAACATAGTCTTAGAAGAGCAGTCGAAACACACATTGAAAACACTGTGACAACACTGTAAGCACACTGTGAAAACAGTTTGACAGTAGTTTGACAACACTGTATTCACACTGTGACAACACTGACATTGTGTTCTTTCAAGCTTTATGATAATTTGCAAAGGGAAATTCTATTTGATGAATTTCCATTTGTTGGTAAACAAAATGCACATTCAATATTGATCTCCAATTGCACATTTTTATTTCACAATTGTATGTAAACTTTTGTTTCCAAAGGACCCAGTCCTCCTTGGGGTCAGCCTTGTGTTCGAATTTATCCAAAAGTACCATTATATTAAGCAGAAAATCATTATCCCTATATTCTATATTTCCACAATCACAAAATTTTACCTTTTTTGTTGTTAGTGTTTGCTTGGGTGGTGTCAAGTCTCACTAGATCTTTGTCGTAGATATTGCTGATTCAGCAAAGCAGTATCAAATATTTTATAAATAGGAGAGAGCAAGTCATGCAAATAGAAATTTTGTGAATTTATAAAAAAAAACATTCTCATAAGCTCATCATCATTAAAAACCAAAGTGTTTTCTTTTGTCTTGGATCAGTCCTTTTAGAGATTAAACATGTAATAAGCAAGAATAAACGTTGAACATCTCTGTTCTAACCACAGACGGTAACCAATGGTGTTCCTCAGACGGTAACCACCACCCAGTGGAGACGGGAGGTCACTCATCAACAACAGCCCATTGAGATTACACCTATCACTAGGGAGGTTACAGAAGATGTGGAAGCCAGGAAACCAAGAAAGTGAGCTATGATCAACTACTATCAATTTATGTCATCTTGACATTTGGGAGTTTTCACTCAGCGACATATGGAGGATTGAAGCATTCTCGAATACCCATCATGACAAAGAACCACAAAGGCCCAAATTCACAAAGGTGGTTTTGAAACCCACGATTGAATCCATGGTTTATGCAGATTTTCTGCATAAATTACACTTAATTTAGAACATATCGGGTGCGCGTATAAAAATGTCCACAGCTGATGCGCGCTTTTGTCACAGTGCGCCTAATTGATGCCTGTTACCATGGTTAGATACGCTATTTTATAAATGAGTCCTGATGATTCATGAATCCTCCATATGTCACTGAGGGAAAACTACCTAGTATCGGTCTGTGCTTTACATTATTCTTTAGAATTCAGATAAAAATTTGCTGGAGGAAATCTTTAGCTCAATTGAGGAGATTTCTTATGAATAGATCTCAACTTTCAAATAGGATTGCAACTTATTATTTGTATGTACTGTTAGAAAAGCAAACCAATGTTAAGTTTGAAATAGCAGTATCTGAGAGGTAATAACTGTTTTAACTTGATGTCAAATTAATAAATCATATCTTTCAAATCTGTCAAACTACTTTGATTATTTCACAACTATAGCAATATAGGTGTGCAGTGCAGTGTCAAATATTCTGCAATATCTAGCTCTTTGAATATAAAACAGAAATGTGTGGTTTTCATTCATATTATGCTTTTCCCTTTCACTGCTTTTTGTGCCATTGCAATGTTTACCACAAATTCCACCAATGTACATATATATTGGCAAAAAGCAACATTTTATTATATTTCTTATTGCTTATATTTTTGCTTCTACCACTTACAAATTAGATTGATGTATACTTGCGAAAACAAGCTTCAAGTTTTATATTTATGTGTTACTCATGTTATTCATTGTTCCACTATGTATTATGATTCACAATTTAATGTATTTTGATGATTTCACAAAAGAGCTTTTTTTGCACATTTTTGCTGTCACTTTTAAATAGTATGATCACTGTGGCTTAATAGTTGACAATAGAACAGAAAAATGCTGTGTTCATGATGTGGAGGGAATGGGGGGTTTGGCTTGATGAGCTCTCATGATGCTTTGAATCTCATATTTGCCCCAAATCACTCGGAAATTATGTGGTGATGTTTGTAGATAAAAAGTATTTATTATTTGATACAGAGAAGCAATGCAAGTTTACAGGGATATACTTTTGTTCTAAAATCTTATATCATTATACATGTAGGTATAAATCTACATTAATATAATGCAGATCAAAATCCGTAGGCACCATACTTAAAGTCTGTTTTGCATCTATCCGGCAAGAATCTTGCAGTGTCTTTTCCTCTATCATCCTCACATTTCCCACTGTGGCAATTGCATCCTTTGGCAGGGTGTTTATCTAGATTTGTCTCTCATAACCCAGGTGTAGTAAATAGGTACCAAGTAGGAAGGAAGCATTAGATGCTTGAGCACCTAGTCAGGGTAGCTGTGCAAAAGCTTGGTTAATAATTTGCAGCGCTAGATAAATATTGCATATCATTGTCATTATTATTCATTTTCACCATATACAACATAATGGAATGCTGTATTATTAATATCTGCTGTGAAAATGCAACACAGATGATAGACTTTTTGTTAGGTGCTTTTTATAGATTTTAAGTGGGATGTTGTCAATCAATTATGAAAGATTCTGAGGACATTATAGTAAGCTTCCATCTGAAGATGCAGGACAGACCACACTTTTAGTTAGCTACCCTGTAAAATATAATCAATAAGAAAGTTAATTTGATTTAATTTGTTAATCTGCCTTCAGTATTCTCGACCCTCCTCCAAGTCTTCTTGAAGATGTGGTGGAACCACCAACAGTATCTCCGTAGGTCACCCTCTCAAAATTATACTGAGCGTGATCCCCAACCCCCTTCTTTGCTGACCCTTTCCCAGTCCTTGTTATGTGTGTTGCATTCGGAATTTCATTGACTTTGTATCCATTTGGTATTCTGTGATAGTCCATCACACTCACTTGGTCTACTGTGAAATTGGTCCAACAGTTTGGTTGAACCATCAACTTGACTTATTATTCACTTGGTCTAACTATCATTTATCATCATGCAAAGATGCTGTGATTTTATACTTTTTTATACTTATTATTTTTTACTCTAAAATCATTGAATTAAAATTTGGTTCACAAACAGGTCATTCAGTCATAGGTGTTGTTAAACCAAGTGGAAGATAATTGGAATGGGTATAGTCTATCTGGGAATTTGACAAATTGGTAATTGGGTTAAATAGCAATGAGACCAAATGGCTAATAGAAAAGTTAGTTTTAGATGAAATAGAATTAGACTGTATTGGGTGGGACCAAACAGAGCAGTGATTATTGACCAAGTGGCGATTTACTGTTACTTTCTTCCTTCCTCTACCTACCTCCCTGTTAGTTCTCCCATACAGTGAAGAAAGAAAGAAAGAGTGTCCTGGACTTTTTCCTTTCCCCTGTCAAATCAAAATTTCATTTTGTATTCAACCCAATCGCATATCTATCAATTTGATAGGGCTATTCGGAACTCACTAAACATATTCTTTATCATTTCAGTTCCCTTTTTGTGATGTTCTGTTTATCTGTTGCCATCTGGCTCAATCAAGTTTGCCCCTCTTTGTATCCATTTGATACAAATGCCCCCCCCCCGTCTCCTGCCCCTTGCCTTGCTCCCATCGTCCCCTTCCCTTGCAACCCTCATCTAACCTCTCCCCACCCACCTTGATTGCTCTGCTGTGATGGCTCATCTACGGAGGCAGATTTCATTATGACTAACTACTAAATGAAAAGCATATCAAATTGAGTTAGCTTATTATTCATAATGTAGAAACAATGTTGAAATGCTTAAACTTACCTCCAGGTTAACAAAGTGGAAGAATAGAATTACCATACTATAATTTATTTCAAGAACATATTTTTTTATTTATCCAAAAGAGTTTGTGACTCTTTGTAGTTGATTTTTGGACATCAAGACTTTAGATCTGACATATTTGCCTCTTTCAAGGAAACATCAATCCTTTATCTCATATTTGTGTGCTCTTTCAATTAGAGTGTGAATCGATGTTTGACTAAACAATGGGTTTCCAGTTTATTTGTTGTATTTGGATTAATCACAATCATATGCATTTAGTGGTCAGTTTTATTTTGTTGAAGAATCAACACTAACATGTTAAATTGATGTTCTGCTGTGGTCTTACATATTTTTCTTGTCTCGAGTATTTGCCGTGTTAGCATTGTTCTGTTTGTTTTTGGTAATTTTTATTAATATTTTTTCGATAAACAATATGCTGAGATTATTTAGTAAACATAACATTTCAATGAAATTAGAACACCCTAGACTTCAAATAAATTACTATGATCATAACCCAAATTTGTTAGATTATGCAGACCTGTATTTAGCTAATAATTATCATGCTAGAGGTCTATAACTGTTTGGATTTTTTGAAATGCATAGTTACTTTGCTTTATTCTGGGAACTGCAGTTGCTTGCATCGCTTACGTTAGTCATTTGAATCTCAGAGTTTTTATGTTCTTTTGTGATTTTCAACAGTTGATGTGCATGATCTGCTTTATATCATCTTCTCTTTTTAGATAAGATTAAACTGAGGAATAATGTCACGTCTTTATTTTGAGATTTGAAAGCATTGAGATGCATATTTAATCATTTACTAATGTTCATATCTGAATTATATGAGCTGTTGCTACTTAGAAAGGATATTCCATCATTTTGAAAATTGTCATCTATAGTATGAAGCATGGTTTAGTTATTTGGTGATATTAAGCTCAATACTTGTTAAAAGGATATTGATTTAGTAAATGGAGAAATAAAAAGATAACATGGACTTGCCATCGATAACAGACGTTTGCCATTGGCATGGAGTATGATCCCACCGCTGCCACAATTAAATAAATATTCATCAATTCTCAAGAATATAATATAAAACCCTATCTTTGAATGGTAATTCAAAAGTCAAATCATTGAATTTTCTTGACAGTTTTAGCTTTGCACCTTATTTTTACCTTTTTAAAAGATAAAGATGTAAGCATTTGTTTCCTGATGGCATCCATTCTTTAAGGAATAAAGGTAAACAAGTCTATTTATTATTTGATCCTTATTTCATCATTCATATTTCTTTCAATTTCTTTCATCCTGCGTTATCTGACAGGGTTGTGGAAGCCAGATTCACACCTCGCTATGTACGGGAAGTCAATGCTGCTCCCCCACCATCAGCGCCACTCCCCCCAGCAACCACCCCACCCCAACCCAGTGTGGTACAGTACCAGGAGCAGCCACCTCGCTCCAGGGCCATGGAGCCACCTATCACGGAGGTGCGGCTCCATCCGGTGGAGCTTGGACCTATCCAGGTGGTTCCTGTCGAGACTCAGGTCATCATAGATAGGAAGGAGCAATACCCGGGTCAAGATGCCAGGCAGCAAGGTATGTAAAAGATAGGAATCTCACTCATACTGATTGGGTCTGTATCAGGTTACAATGGAAATTCAGCTTGGCTTAGGGTTTGGTTAAGGCTTAATTTTATTTTAATCTTAACTTTGATATTGGGATCATCGTGTGATGCTGAATTCATAGCAATTGTTATGGAAGTTTTCATTACATTTGGTTGGAAACTCAGTGTCCTATCAAGATGGTGTCTTTCAAGTACAAGATTCAATTATTTATTGTACAGGGAATTAAACACTGGTGTGTCACAGATACCAAATAAGGTAACATAGCATTTGGAATATGGAAAATATTACTTTAAGATGAGTAATCATTTATTTCTCTTACATTAATTTTTTTCTTGGATTCATTAAATTCTAGTTCATTTAACAAATAGATTCTTAGAAAGATTTTGTGAAAATGTTTTGATCGATGATTTGTCAGGTGCCATCAATAATAAAGATGTTATTTTTTGTGAATTTATTAACACATATAAAGCAATTACAGATGGACATTACCATGGTCATAAGATTCAGTCCTGCGCACATACAATATAGGTTCATTAGCCACACCTTGGGCAGCATTACAGCTAGGGAAGCAATGATTTTGAATATGAATAAATATACAGATTTATTTCTTCATCTCTACCAGCTGCACCTGTTCATTCTCCGGTTACCAGTCAACAGTACCAGGCTCCATCATCACAGCCTCACCAAGGGACCGTCACACCCCCTCCAACATATGGTACAGTCATGGCCAGATCTCCATCACCTACCTTTGGTATTGTGAAAACCTCTGCCCCTCAAGCATCTCACGGTTTCGTCCAGAACTCACCATCATCACCTGTGTCCTATGTCACTGCCCCGCCCGCCTCAGCACCATCTTCTTACTCTACGGTTCAGCCGGTCTCACCCCCGATGTCGTATGGAACAGTCCAGAGCACTCCACAGAGGGGGGTGATGACTGGCCCTGGTCAGGAACCTTCCATTATTCACCAGAGGGTGGAGGTGCGGGAGATCACCCAGACGGAGAGTGTGCCTGTGTCACAGACCCTTCAGCAGCAGCAACCGCATCAGCAGCCATTACAGCAGCACCAAGAACCACCAATCCTGCAGCAGACCCAACAGCAGGTTCAACAAGACATACCGTCAGAGCAAGCACCAGTGTCACCAGAGCAGCCATCGGCAACCCTAAACGAGCGCCTGCTCAACCAGCCTAAACCACCGGTGCAGTACCCGACGTTCAGCGATAGACATCGTAAGGCTGCTAAGGGGCCTGTTGATGACTCTCTTCCTAATGGTGGTGCAGGATACAGGACCATCTATGATAACAGGAGACAGAGGTCTTCACTTGGCAAGTAAGTCATTGTTTCATTTCCTAACATTCCACAATGTACTCAGCCTCCTCAATTCTTTATTACAGATTACATTCATATGTTGCTTTTGATATATGATTTCATTTATATTTTCAAAGTGAGTTATATCTACTTATGACATTATCTTGTGTAAAGAATTGTTTCAAATTTCTTCTCAAAGTGCATTATGAAATACAGTTTTGATTTTTCAACTTTATTGCTTGGTAGTTCATTTTAATTTTGTTCATTTCTGTAATGATTTTTAAAACATATTTTTATATTTCTTTATTTTGATTATTGACTATTTGATTAAGACCATGTGACCTCATACATGACAGAACCAAATGATGAGACTGTTTTGCACCCATATCCACAAAGTAATCTCTTCTCATGTTTAAGAAACTTTCTTGCTGGATACTACAGAGGGCAGTCTTTCATCAAAATCAGTAGAACATATTTTGTGTGATTAATTTATCATCTCTCACCCAGTCGCTTTCTTTCCCTCTCTGACCATTATCCACCTCTCTCGGCCTCTCTGTCCTTCTCTCTGTCTAACACTCTCTCTTCCTCCTTGTCATTTTTTATCACTTTATCAGTGCTTTAAAGTGTGTAAGTTAGTCAATTTAAACTTTAATCAACTGAAGAGAGAGAAAAAAGGAAGAGATGAATGCATCTTCGGTATTATTTATCCACCAAGTAATAAACAAATCTACCTGAAAAGAAAACATTAAAAAAGTTAGATTATGTACTTCCTTCCCTAAATATAGCCTTAAGATATCATTACAAGCCACACCAACACACATGCTAACTCAAATATTAACCCTTCAATTAATCGTCTCTTCTTGTCCGCAAAACCCTGCCCACCTATCACATCAACACTTGACATTTTTCTGGTCAAATTTCAGATTTCGTTTCCCATCGCTCTGTCACCAGCTCTGTGTCAATATTTGAGAATTGGTCCTCTCTTTTAATGAGGAGTGTGTTTTCAATGATTAACCCAATAATTGTAGCTAGAGTTAGAGTTATTTATGGTGTCTTTGAAATGGGATTTGTTTGAATTATGTAATACTCTCTCTCTCTCACATCTTTTAATACCTCAATTTGCATAGAGACAGCATCTGATGTTTTTTTTCCTTCCTATGCATTTAATATGCTCAATTCTTTCCCCCATAATTGTGTCTAACGTGATGAATCTGCTCAATTGTCCTCTGTGGTGTTGATTTTTTTTATCTAAATGCTAAAAAAGCATGACTGCTTGTAAGCAAGCAACCATTGGACTGACAGCTTAAGTTCCTCTCTGAGGGACTTGGTAATAAGGGTAAATGCCTCAACAAAGGGTAATAGTAATAGTGCACCAAGTGAGAATTGAACCAAGGTCACTTGAATCTAAAAACCCTGCTCTTGACGGAGATACCACACCATCTCTATCCATGCCTCTGTCTAGTGTGTCATTTTATATGTTTTCCATTTAAAGACAGAATGGCGATTACTTCTTGCTCAGCCCTCTCGGTACTCGAGTATCATTTCATTTATCGATGGATGACGGTTGTAATATGTGAAGTTTCTTGATTTTATTTTATGCTTCTTAATTTCACTCTTTCACAATGTTCTATATTCACTTCTGGGTCCCATGTTAAAAAAATGTTTTTTCAATTCAATTGTTTTAATCTATGTTAATAGTATAAAATAGTGATGTGAATTTTTCTTTGTGAGATCTATGATAATAGTATAAAATAATGATGTGAATTTTTCTTTGTGAGATTGTTTTATCCAGGGAAAGTGTTGTTTTAGCTAGTAGAAAACTGCTAGATATTCCATATACCTGCCTAGTACTATCATTTGCATTATTTTCATATGGAGTTTAATTTCTCATTAGTTCTCACTTTTACAGTAATATATTCTGAGTAGTTGTAAACTTTATAAAGTAGGCTATTGGGTCAGATCACTCAGATGTATTGAGGTCACCTTATATCATGGACATTAAATGTGGTTATGTTTGGTTTGGTCAAAGTCCAACAAATTAAATTGCACTAAAGTTCTGTGGATGCTGGTGGTAATGAAATACGGGTAACCTAAATATGGATGCTATTCTTAGAATATAAGTGATGATAGTATTCAAATGGGTCAAATAATAGCAAAGTTTATCAGTAGTGAGCGATCATTATCTGCTTCAATTATATTGTAGTTTGTCAGAGGAATATTATCTATGAAATATTATTAAGAGGTAGCCTATACAGAAGGTGGTCAGTTGCATCGGTGATATTGGAAACCATTCAGTACATTTTATGAAATTACAGTTTAACAACAACAAAGTCCCCTATTAAACAATTTTATATAAAATAATCTGTATTTCCAATGTAGTGGTATTTCATAAATAAATAAACATAGAGTAAACACATTTCAAAGACTTCTTTAAATAGATAAGTTTTCTTTTTAAAGAGACCTACATGTACTACATGTAGTATTATTCTTTTGGGTCCTTTCAGCTTCGCAATTAAGGCCCAAACAAAATATATGAACATACCCTTCCCAGCTTATAGTTTCCCCTGAGATTTAATGTGAAGTATGAATACAGACCCAGCCCCCATATCCCTGTCGAGTGCATATATATCACTACCTACGAAGAGAGGTTTTTAATTGAATTGGTGAAAGCCCTGATTTGGCCAGGAGTCTTACCCGATAAATCAACTTGTGTGCAGATACATGAAAATAGTCGTTTTGCTTCGTGTTCGGGCATACTTTGCCTGAAAGGTCATCGTCGATCCTGAATGTCAGGTCCTCCATTGTCTTTAATTTGCTCATATTGCTTCCCAATTTGTGGGATGTAAAACTTGAATTGGGCAATCGTTAATCAATCAATATGCTCTCTTCTCGATGCCTGCATCATGTTCGACAAATTACTCTGGTTACAGTTGATCTGGGATTTAGTTCTTGATAATCAAAAGATTATTTCTTTATTTTATTCGTTGATTCATAAAGCAAGGATGCAGATATTGAAATGCTATCTCTTTGGATACAAATTTTAAGATTAAAGATAAATACCAGTTGTGGTGACAATGTCAAAATGAGTTCAAACAGAATTCAATATACCAGTGTTTATAAGTATAAATGAAAAATATGTGCCAAATAGCTTTGGAAGAAAACGTCTAATTGTGAGAAATTAGCAAAATAAGCATGGAATTCCATCAAATGTCTGGTATTTTTTGAAGCAATATCATTACACTGTCCCAATTATTTTTATATATTTTTGTATTAATTTGTAAGGTATACTTCATGGACATTCATGTCATACTTATTTTCTCCTCATTTATTTTTGGAGACTTTTCACTTTCACAACTGGCATTCCATAATGAGCGAGGGCTTAACTAACTAAGGGTTAACTTGATTGCCTTGTGTAAGGTATTGATCGAACTGTGCAGTTGACACTGCATCATGTGTTCTGAAATGTTTCCTACACAAAGTTTGTTTCATCTTGACAAGACAAAACATAGAAAATTGAAGAAGTAAATATATAAACCCCTTCTGTATTGCCCATAGATTCTTAACCAAAGCATTTGTTGTGATGATTGCCAACTTTTTATCAATTATGTCAGAAAAGGCATTTACATTATATTACCTGTACAATCACCAATTCATCTTTGTTATATGCCATGCCAACTTAAACTTCATTGATGATAGTTCATTAACTTATTTGTCTGAAAGTTCTTTATCCTATATGTATAAGATATTAAACAATGCATCAATTGTGAGAGCATGTACAAATTCATAACATAAAAACTGACATTGATAGCGCAAATTATGTGAACACGTTTGTTCTTCAGTGTTTTTATTTTATAATCTTTCAAGTTTCATGTAATGTATAATAATAGCATTATAATTTTTATATTCAGTTGCAAATTTTAATTGTATCTCTTATTTTCAATGAACATGACTTGATTTTGTTCCACAGACCTGGACCTATTATTACAAAGCTTAGTAATTGATTATTTGGATGATTTCTGTAATTGATTGCATGGGTTACTGTGTATGATCAATCATAAATTACTGCCCCTCCCCTTTCCTATTGAATACTTAGCTTTATGTTAAAGACCCCTGATATGGAAAACCCATGAAAATTTAGGAATTTTCAAATCTTATGCAAGAAATCTTTGAGTCATTTCATGTTCATCTCTTGACTTATGATGGATTTGTAATCACGATAAGTCAGAACATGACCTTGCAGAAAATTGCATCACATGATCAACGTTTCCTGGGCATTCAATGAAATCAACCAAGCAACGAAGACTGTTCACACCACAGTGACAACACAAACCGTACGCAATAATCATACCAAGCAACGTTTAAAGAATCGTTGAAAAAGGAAAGGAAAAAGGAAAAGAAAAAATCGTATATTATTGGACATATTAAAACATTAATTTGAATTATACGAGACTAATCAATATGTCAGCCAGCCAATCATCAGTTGATACCTGTGATATGTCCCACCCAGATGTGAGGTCTACAATTTTGATGAAATTAATTTTGGACTAACGCGAAACCCTGGAGTAAATATTGAGATTTTACATTGAATACGAACATGACGAATGATATATACACTGTTACCCAATTAAGTTTGAAATATTCCCCAGGGAGTGAAGAAAGGGCATACATTGTGGGCCAACAAGCCAGGATCTGATAAATGAGTAATGGTATACATGTATACATAAATCACTTAGAAATGTCTTTGTTAAGTGCAATATAAAAGCGAGTATTGTTATCATATGCATGCGATTCATAAATGTTAATGCAATTTTTCTATAATAAAGTTCCGACTGAAAAAATGTACATGTAAAATTGACCACACATCAGTGTGAATAATTTCTGTTTTGTGATCTTCTAGTCTGAACACAGAATGCAAGATGATGGCATCTGTCAAAAAAGCATTTTCGTTCTTGATCTGGCAAAGTTATTACTCTTCCATTAGCGATTCCTGCGAAGGAAATAGTTGTGCAATAGATAAAGATTTCTGACATGAAATTTGGAGGAGAGATTTTCCTTTCTGTAATTATGAATTTTCTGAGGAAGTTGTTGATAGAATTTCATATTGCAGTCAAGTGTTTCAGAGTCTAAGATTTGTCAGTCTATCGCCATGGCAATTAGTAGGATTAGTCAAGATCTGAGTGATTAAGTCACAAACCACAGTTTAATTTCTGTTAAAAGAATTTGCAGGGATCTATACTAAGTGATTCTTGTTGGTGATGTATTATTTTAGGGCTTTTTCTCATCTTTAAAGCTTTTTTTTAATTCTTTTCAAGTTTCATTTTCATTCTTTTTGAAGCAGAATAATAATATTAATATTTTGAGTTGAAGCCACTAGTTCCATGACACTCCCAAGGAAGAATACAAGAAGGAAATAAAAATAAAAATAAAGGAATACGGAAAGTAATAATATTAAATTCCATATATGAAGTTAATATGTTGTTGTTATAAACAATTTGTTTTGTTTTTTTATGTGATATAGTAAGGACTTTATTTTTTCTATCAAACAAGAGAAATTACCAAATGATGAATGAAATATATCTTTGAGTTAAGTCTAATTTTGAGATATCCTAAAATATATTCAAAATTGATAGGAACTTTACAGTTTTGGAACATCCGTCATAATTCAATCAAGGATTTTATTTTAATAATCTAATGTTGTGAAATTCAATTCAATTCCCCCTTCTACTATCAGGTTTTAGAATAAATGCCTTCAAAAGAATTATAGAATGTAAGTCTGTATCAAGAAATTTATGTTAGAATTTCTCAGCTTCATTGAATCGCAATTTATTAACCACGTAAGGGTCTAGACCTTAAAGACTACCGAGCAGCTGCAGTAGTCCCTCAGACTGTTTGAGATGCATAGTATTACAGATCACAGTACTGCTTTAATTAATCCCCCTGATAGAGTTAAAACTGATTAATTGTAGAAATCTCATTTTATGACATATTTTGCTAAATTTGCTGTTTCCTGTTTGTATTCCATTTCAAATGGACCACAGCCATACACTGTGGTATTAAATTAGATTGTTGACCTTTTATAGGAATTGAATCCATAATTCAGTTCTGGTCCAAGAACAAGTGGTTCGATGCCCTGAATGAATTAAATGATCTCAGAACTTGTGCATATTCAGAGATATCCGTCAAATGTTCAGAATCTACCTCATTTTAGTCCTTCAAATAGAAAAGACTGTCAAACAAAGGAGAGAGTACAGAGTTAGTTTTTTTTCTTTAACGTTGAAGACAAGAAAATCATGAAGTGTGTATGCAGTTTGTGTACTATATGAATAACATCATAAGAAATTCAAATATAAGAGGGACATTCATCGCAAGAAATGTAGCAAATTTGTTTGTTGTTGGAATACAGTAGGCCCGTTTCGGGTACACGTGTACACGCACGGTCAAGTCAGTGCACGTGCACTAAATTCCATCACCGTGTACACGGCAGCATCTGCATAAAGCTTGCATGGGACTACAAAGTCAGTGAACAAGCTCACAGCCTCACATTAAATCTTAGTTCTCAGACACTGCACATGTTTTAATTACTGATATGTCAATATATTTCAATTAATCTAGAGTGAGTTCACTTCCAAAATCGCCGATTTAATCCACATTAATTCTGGAGACTCAAGTTTTTGTACCATGAAATGGGTCTGCTCCGGTCTCGAAAACTCGAAAGCGTTGCTCAATCACACTCAGAGCCAATTTGAGAATCACCGATTGCGACAGCGATCATTGCTACAACTTACGTGTTACACGCTCGTACACATGTGCTATAAGCCTGCAAACAAGCGCTCCTCAAATTGGCGACAAAATAATGAAAATCAATCGATAACTTCAGTTACCCTTAATTCTGTAGCGCATCCACCGAGCGTCGGCGCTAGCTAGGGCCTTGCACTGATTTTCATTTGCATTCTTTATAATTAAATGCGCTGCTAAGCTGAGTTAACTTTTAATTTGCACCAATTTTTGTGGATTGATAATTCAAACTTCTCAGGTAAGCTTTAAAACCGTGACTTGGGCTATATAGACCCCTTTTTATGACATGTTGATGTGGGTCCGTGTCGACATGAAAACATAACTCGCTCTCACAGTGTTTACAACGTGTACACGTGTACACGACCGAAAAACACGCCGTGTACACGTGCATCAAAAATGGACTTTCAAAACGGGCCTAGAATACAGTGTATACAGTGTAAATAATGATTTTTTAAAAGAAGTAATATAGGACACCAAATTTGAACAAAATTCATATTTCAGCTTCAACTTTTTTTACTTCTTACACTGAATTGAAGACATCTTTCACAATATTACAATTGAAAGTTTCTAATATTGAATGATGTTCTTATATTTGGTTCTTTTTTAACATTTAGATGGGAATGGCAGTAACAATTTTATAATTAGCATTCTTTTCTTATTCATCGCACAATGTATGACCTATCAGATATAACCCAGATGAGTTACTAAATGGAGTAAAAGTAACAAAAGGAATAAAAATTTGTTTAGAATAGTTGGTTCTTCACATTCATTTGTGAAATTGTTTTCCTCCCACATTTAACCTCATTTTGAACTAGAAAAGAAATAAGCACAGGCTTGGCCGGATATATCACGAAGTCCGCACGTACCATTTAGCATTGTGGGGAACAATAGTCAAAATCCCCTGCAACTGTTTATATGAGAAAACACCCCCAAATCAAAAACCAATTTTGTAACAAATACTCGTCAGTAAACCACACTGTTCTAGCTGGGTGGGTAACATTGACTGTTAATGGCAATGCACTTATTTTGCATTGCCCAGTAAACAAAAGACCTATTAAATCACCCTTTTTGTTGCTTTCCTTTGCCAATATGAGGAATTTTAGACGATTTGAGAATGTTTATACCAGTCAGGGGGTGAGATAAGATATCATGTTGATTCGTCATAATAGCATAAAGCAATGCAAAATCAAATTATATATTGTTGTGCTGTTGTGTAGCCTGGGCCCTGTTAAATTTTTTATTAATTTAGTTTAGAGAGGGGAAGGTTCGTAGGCATATATATCCATAAAATGATCAACCTGTTTGTTAGTCTGACCATTTGTGGTAGGGTCCATGGTCTGACCCCAATTTTTCTCCACTCCTAATTTATTTCACAAACTGCTCAGGATAATTTGAGATTATCGTGAGTTTTCTCATGAACTAGAATACAAACAAATCTCTCAGGAAGGTCCCATGTAATTAGATAGGGGGCTGGACATACACATTTTATGGAATTACCCACATATAGTAATATGTCATTATTTCATGTCCAGTAATATTCATCAATTACTTTGTAAGATGATAAGAAGTAGTGCCAAAAAATACATTAAATTCTTACAAATGAAACACATGTTCAACACGAGGAATCTCCTTGTGTTCTTGTCTTGCCATGATTTTACAAAATCTGGCAAATGTAGATTTTCATTACCACTTTTACTCAATCATGCTTTTTTTCATACGAAACATGAAATGCAGCTCAGTATAGGTATGTGATGTCCTAACGCTTCGGGGACATATTTCAGAGCTAATTCATTTTGGCACATAACAGATCAAATTGTAATGTCTTTCTTTTTGAAGCAGGGCAACTGTGAATGCTTATAAGGCTCTGTTTTACTTTAGTGACACGACATTTGCTCCTGCGACAGTTGCTCCCGGCGTAATTTCTGTCTATGATGTAGGGTTAGGATTGAACCCAGGGTTGAAGTGTGTGGAATGTAGAGCGGAGCAATTGTCGCCAGAGTAAATGTGATGGAACCAATTTTATTTCCCTTGCTGCGACACAATATTGTCAAGCCTCTACAAAAGTTGTTGAATACATTTGATTGGTATTTCTATCAGGATATTGATTAAGTTTTACCTTAGACCAACATATGCTGCGTAGATCCATAGTCCACCTGTCTTTTAATACACCTATTTACATGTCATCTCTGGACACTTAACTAATCCTTTATTACACCATTATTCCAGTCCTGGACTAGATCAATGCCTGTAATATTGTAAGAGTCATCAATCTATTTTTTCATTGTGAGTACTCTATCCACCTTGATCCTGTATTATCCTTGGTTCTTGGGGGTTTGGGAAGTTCTTTTGAAGCATTTTAATTACCTGGGAGTGGGTACTGCTGTGTAATTTGAAGGAATTTGAAGTAGGGAGAGAATAGAAGCTGTTGTCATATTGACATTTATTCCAACTCAAATGGATTTATCTGGGACTCTTTTACCCTTTTTACACAGGATTTTCTTAGCCCCGGACTATCGCTAACTCTTTTCCTTTTCACACATGCCAAATTGTTATTGCTAACCCCGGATAAGGAATGCTTGCTTTTCACACACGAAACTCGCTAACCCCGGACTAGTGGTAGTCGATCATTCGTAGTACAAGTACTTCACTCGTACACTTTTTACACACGCTAAAATTTCCTTAACCCTGTACTATAGGTAGGGTTAAATTGCCATTTGCTCCACCTATAGTACGGGGTTAAGGAAATTTGCCTCTGTTAGAGTACAAGGTTTATTCCCGCCAAAATTGTCCAGTGCGAGCACCACATGCAAGAGCTGCACGCACGGCTTGACAACTCCCTCCGCTAGCAGCTCCATGCACCGCTAGCGCCCACATATCGTGTCTATATTTAGTTCTAAGACCCTGTATTCTACCCTTGTGGTCAGTTCCTGAGACCCCCATTTTAGGGTATCGTGATGCACGTCCCCATCAAAATATAATTTGAGTGCCCCCCCCCTCCGGTTTATTGAAGTATATCGACCTAGAATTTTGTTGCAATGTATTTATTGCCCAGTAACCCGTTTTAATATAATATTTTCACCCCATGGTCAATTCTTACGTAAAGGAGACTTAACGGACATATTATATATTTAGAAGGAAAGGTTTTTGTAACATAGTGTGGTTAGATGGTTAGCCCCCCCCCCCCCATGGAGAGTTGGGGGTTCAATACCTTGGTTTTTGTCATAACATATTACATCAGAGTATTAAACAGTTTTTAGGAAGGGGTGGGTGGGGTGGGGCAAGACATAATTATAGAATCATATTGGTGCCCAATAGCACTTGATATTGAATGACTTAGTCTTCATAAAGCAATAATACTGTACTTGTTATCAAACAGACCCTTGTGGTTAATGGATGAACATTATTTAGGATCATCCATTATTGCTTTGTATTTTAAGTGATTGGTTAACATTGGTTTGACTTTTAAAAAATCTGAGCTAGAAGGTCACACTTGTCACCTGTGTCTGTGATATGTTACAAAAATGAAGCCCAGAAAAAATTGCGTTCGAAAATAATTACTTAGTGCTTCAAAAATTGAAATATAAAGTGACCGGAAACACCACCTTAAATTTCATCCCATACACTTATGTGTACTATTTAGGTGTCTATAAGACGCCTATTTACTAAATCGGGGTTTGCCTTGTAGTTTTAGCTTTTCATTCTCAATCATGGTTGTTTTCAGGGTTTATTAGTTCTAATACATGCACTTGTACACATGTTTCACCTTGGTTTGAGAATTTTTTAAATTGGCTGCTCACAAAGTTAAACAATACCTTTAAGCATATATGATTCTGCTCCAAAATATCCCATCTGGCACCAGTAAACCTATAATGCCGTTCTGATTCCAACTTACCTCCATATCCACAATCCTCTTTTATCTTTACATCTTTTCCAGAAATTAACCTTGAATAGTGCTTCAGAGTGGCCTAATTAGTGTATCCTCTGGCTCTTTTAAAGTTTTAGTCCAACCTCCATGGGGAGTGCCTCTCATTGTCAAGTCCAAGTCATTCCTTTTATTGTGGTTTTATTTTATGTAGGCTCTTTAGATGAAATGGGTCTTGTGAACCATTCTGTTTTAAGCTTGTTTTGTTGGAGACCTACAAGATGTCATTACTTGGCTTGTTACAAGATTAAAGACCAGGTCCTGGAGAGTTGTTGTTCACAGGTCACAGCCTGTCAGAGTGCTGTTACTACTACTACAACTTGGGAGTGCCTTTCAAAAATTATACCAAGGTCTATTTAAAACAACACTTGAAAAATAAGTGAATGATTATATAGGAAGACACTGCTTAGACACTTTCATTGAATTTGTACATAATTTGGAACTTATGCTTATGAATTAACAGTGGATAATTGAAATAATTAGCAAATATGCAGGTTGATGTTTAGAAAGGTATCTATGAAAAGAATGCTGTATTTAATGAAATGAAATCAAATGAATAGAATGGATACTTTCTTAATGCATGCATTTTCACTTGCCTTTACTTTGGCACCCTAAATACGTTTTCAATTGATGGCAAGTTTCTTGTGACACCTTATAAGTATCAGAAAATCTTAATACTCTATTTTTGGTATACAATTTTCATAATTATCTTGTATACTCATGGCACATTGATTGAGAAAGCAAAAAAAAAATGCTATGCTCAATTAATGTGAACAGAATATTCAACACTGAATGTTAAAGACCAACATTTTGGCAAGTAAATTGACTTTCTGCCAAGATAAAAGACCTCTGCAAATTTGTGTTATTACATTCAGGGGAAAACCCCACATATGTATTTGAAACTACACATTACCCCCTTTTACTGAAGGAAATGCCCCTTTTCTTACAAAAAAGGAAATTTTGATGATATCTATGATAAGAATCAATTGCACGATAGTCATGAGCCGACTGCATGACTGGATATAGTGATTAGATATTGTTATAGTATGTAGTGACACAATATGCCTAGAATAACAAGAAAATCAACAAATACTACAGTGAAACATAAAAACTCAATAGTGGTCTTTATGAGCAGGTATAGTGATTATGGACAGGTTCTTATAATACCTGATTCATAAGGAACAAAATAGATCTATAACCTGTAAAAGAATGAATATGATATCAATGGTAGGCTGAACTTAATCTGTTTACTTCACTTTGAATTCATGACATTTTCTGTCATGTACAAAAGATTAAATTATTATAATATCAAATCATTGTCAAATTACTCATAACACACAGGCCTATGTGTAGGACTAAAAGATTTAACAACCTGCTCACATTTATATTTTAGGGCTTAACAAAGTAGCAAGTAAAATTGTATTTAGAGGTAATTTGATAATGCCATTTATGACTGCTGACTCCAATTTCAATCGGTTTGGGAGAAGAATTTGTGAGAATCCGAAAGTCGAACAATCGTTTGAGGTCGGGATATGGTTGTTTAGATTACTGATATTTGTTTATTTGAGAGCAATGACATTTGGGAGTCGTTTGGTTGTTAAGTGAAAAATCCATCTCCTATAGGATTTCTGTGACATGATTTGACCTAAGTCAGGCAGTTAGTGGTAATCAGTCATCGCTTTTCAAATTCAGGTTAAATGGTAAAAGTCATAAAGGTTTTTTTTAAAGATATAAATCATTCCAGTCTGTGAATCTAATATCTAGTAAACTTGAAGGAAATACAAAAATACTCACCCCCCCCCCCTTGTAAAACAGGAGAAAGAGAAGTTGAAGTGAAAAGAAAAGAAAAAACCTCAGGAATTGGAGAAACTTTAAACGATAGAGACATTTGACAAAGGAAAACAATAATTTTATAAACAAGGCATTATATGGATGCGAGGCTACAAGTTTGTGACGAATTCATGTTTCTCTTTTTTTGCATGCAAATCCTTTTAAGGGTAGTTTCCTTTACTCACTTATTCAAGCCATGTCAAATATTAATTTGAATTCATCCCTTTAAGATTTGTTAATAACATTCATGGGAAGGTAGTGCATCTTTAATTGACAATGTAACCTTAGAAAATCAATAAAATACTCATCCCACTCGTGCTTGTGGGCGGATTATAGGTAAAACATTGTCCCTCTCATTTACCACATATTCTTGAAGAATCCCCTCTATTTCCTTCTACCCTACCTCAAAACCCCTTGAGAACCCACTTTCCGTTTTGCAGGGCATTCATCAAAAAATGGTAGGGTGGTAAATATATTGATCAGGGCCGGAAGTTTCTTCTTAGATCCATCTTGAAGCCACAATGCGAGGGGTACGGAAGAGGGGGGCATACTGAAGGGGTAAAGCTTTGTTAGGGGGCCATTTTAGGTGTGATCAGGGTACATCTTGTACCTGTCATTCTACAAACTGCCTATTTTAGGAGTTAAGAAAATTATTTCATAGATAATATTGGTGAAAGCAGAGTCTTGTGAAGTTTCTGAAATTCAATATGTCAATTTCTTATCTTTAGAACATGGAACTTACACCCTAATTTGTATAGATCTTTTTATTGTGTACTGCATTTAGAACTCTCATTGTATCGGAAAACCCAGAGAACTGTTCTTTATTGGAAATCAAATCAAATTAATGAATTTACATGCAATTTCCAAGCGAAACAGTCATGATGTTTTGCTTTGCAATTAGAAATTAAAGAAATTAGTTTGAGTAAATTTAGAGAAATTATTATCAAGATTCATAATTTAACAAAATCATAATGAAGAATGGCTTATATACAAATGGCTTTAACAAATAACCACCATTCATGAAACCCTTTGCTCAGTTAGATATTGTTCAAAAGGTTTATCACCTCTTTCATATTTTTCCAACCATTACATAACAGTGTCACCCTCTCTGGTACATTTATACCCCTACTATACATACAATACCCCCTATATTCCCTATGATGTCATCTTTCTGCTCCATTGGATTCTGTCTAGAAGCTCTTGATTTGATGCATCTTCCGATTCTATAAACGGAGTCTGACCAACCCAAAGAACAATGACCCATTCCTCAATATTGGCCCTATTCGAAGCCCACTGTTCCCCATTGAATCTTGTCTGAAAACCTTCCAATAACCCTGTATTATAAGTAACAGTGTGGATCTACTACTATAGTGTATTTGCACATTTGCAGTAGTGTGTGACGATTTGTCTCTCCATCACCACCCCAGTCTTTTCTTTTACCCTTTTCATAAACCTATCCTCCACTTAGCCGCCTAAGAGTAATGCGGATAATTCAATAAAAATTGCGTTCATAAACTCCGAAAATAATCCGCACTATTTTTACGAGCACCCGTCCTGAAAAAGGAGGATAATCGTCATGGCAACCACACACGCCCCCTCCGATGCGGTTGTGTTGGAAAAGGGTGACCTTGTGACCGCACCATGGCAATTATCCGCATTATTTGGAAATGCGTTCATAAAGTCAAAATCTGGTCCCGATGCTGCTATTATACGGATAATAGCAGCATCAAAATAATGCGGATAACTCTGGTCCTCCTCTGATTTTACGACCAAATTATGCTGCTATTAGCTGCATAATTGGGTTTATGAAAGGGGTATTTGAAAGCAAATGAACATTTTCTTTATCATGATCATATAGCTTCCAAGATTGGATTAAATTGAAAAACATTGAATATTGGCCACTTTGAGAAGTTATTTCTTTTCAAAGTCTTGCCATTCACAGGAGAACAGACTTGTGCATATTTGTACCCTTGTAATGTTTTGGATTACGCTTGCTCAACATTGTGAAATGAATAAGTGATATAAGAAAATTCATAGCTCAGTTCAACATCAAGAAAATCTAATGTGCAATCTCATGAAGAATAGATATCAAATTGGCTATTTTAAAACTAACTTCTTCAATTAGAGAAAACATTTCCTTGGCAGTTTGTTTAATAATACAAGAGTGATTATGTGAAACTATATTCAAAAGTATCAATATTCTCCTTCAGAAAACAACACTATCAAAGCGACAGTTATATGATTGATAGCTGGACCAATTGCCAGTCAAGGCCATGTGAAGCAACAACCTAAGCAAGGAATTGTTCAAGTTTATGTTCCATTTTTGTGGGGTTGACATTAGTCTAACAAATTGCGGTTTTTATTGTGGGACAATGAACAACAATGCCAAACGACGAGAATATATGACTTCTGTTTGCATAAGAAATAGAAGTATTCAGAAAGGCATGAAATTGATACTAGTGGGCATAATCAAAGCGTAAATGTTTTGTCAGAAGGTTAGAAATATGGAACTGCCCGGCGTGGACAGATGCAAACATGAATGAAATTGAATGGAAGGTAAGAAACTGTGTTGGTGTGAGAAAGATATAAATTTCAAACAATTTGAAAGTTTTTCTGAAGCATTTTTAGTGAAAAGAGACCTTGATAATTTGTTGGTAACTACATTCCAGTATTTTCAGTTGTAAAGGGTGTGTTCTATTCTTAGCAAAATGCATTTAATCAAAATGTGATTTTAACTTATTTTTTTAGAAAAATACTTTGTCTGCCCTTTAACAGACACTGTGTTTATGGCACTAATTTTGGACATAACAGCAGATGTTTTTGGCAAAACTATGTTTATGTTGATTACATGTGTATTCTTTGTTTAAATTTTTTAAAAGAGTAATTAAATTTCAAATGTTGATGAATTGATCATGTTAAAATAATACTCATTTTTAAAATAAAACTTTGTTTGTGATGAACATTCAGCAATTTTTGAAAAAGTATTGAAATTCATTTATTTCTCATAAGCAACGAATCAAAATCTGATATAAAAATTAATTAATTTTCTGCTGGCAAAACAAAACTTGACGATGTTTTAAAAAAATTGAAAAAATCACATATAATGCATTTTGAATATTGCAGTTATATGAGGATGCAATGAATAATTCACAACAGTAATTCAGAAATGTAATACAATTTATTCTAAACAAATTAAATGAAAAATTCATTCATGTAAGTACTAGCCTCTTCAGATGATACTTTTAACCCGTAGCTGATAATTTGTATGCGGAGCTACAGACCACATTACAAGCAAGAGATGCATATCCAACTCCTAAAGGTCCAACTCCAACAATGTCAATTATGCCAAGTGGAACTGTGCTTCATTGGTTACACTCAACCTTGTACGATCTTTCTTTTATCATATGCGGTTTCGTGGTCACATAGAAATGTTGGCCATTGATTTTTTTTTTCAATTTTTTGTCGTTGGCTGAAGGAAGTATAAGCTTGCTTACCTGTGCAAACCTTCATGGGTATTCTGTGCAGGCTTGGCTTGGAGGAAGTAGAATGATTTGAATGAATTTTGAAGGGATAAATGTATCGTGAGGTTTTTAGGAATGTTTTCCACTGGAGTATTGTTTCAGAATTGCGCTTCATTTTTATTGTTAATATTGATGATTTGTCTATCCTTTTTATCTATTTCCATAAGTATTTGGTTTAATTCCAGAGTTCTTTTATGATTCTGTTTGTTTTGAGAAGTTGAATTGATTTTGTTTTTCTATGACCTTCAATAACTGGGCCATTGTCAACATCGCTTCGTGACGTTCTCTATGAGAACATTTTCATTGTTTATTGTGGTCTTGAAACAATAGCTGTGGTATATCATTGTGTTTGATAATGAGAACAACATTCCCTTACCTTTTCATCTTGTAATTTGTAAATGGAACAAAGGAAAATGTATATATATTGTTTTTACACATTAGGAATGTACATGCCAATGCCTTAGATTACAGAAAATATGGAGTTTGAAAGAAGGGTGGATGAGTAGATTTTCATTTAATAAAAAGAATTATTTCAGATTTTTTCTAAGGAGCCAAGGTCTAGGAAGTATAGGAATTATTGTAAAGTATGTATTATAGCTATCTGTAAATATTATAAAAATGAAAAAAAATCACTGTTCTTAAGTTCATTTTATGTTAATTCCGTTTTAAATACATATAGGTCAGCTGGTCAAACTTCCATACACAATGATAACGATGTGAACACATTCAAAATAAATGTCTTAGTTTAAGCAGTTAGGCTGTTCTCCTTTATACCTTTAAAACATGAGAGGGATAACAGTTTTACCAGAAAAGGACGGGAAAACCATGTTTCATTAGAGAAAAAAAAGTGAACTTGAATGGTGAGTCAGTTTCCTCCATACCCGTCACTCTGAGGGGATATTGGGGGAATTTAAGGGGTATAGAGAATTTACAACTTGATCTTGAGAAAGATTACTTTGGGTATCATATAAGCCTGTATTATAGGTACTCCTCCCCTATTCAAAGACCTCTTACATCTACAATTTCCCCTTAATCTTTGCACAACTTGCTTCGTATCTTAATATTTCTTGTCTTTGCAAGGTGAATGATTCGTGTTAAAAGCCCTAATTGTTTGTATGTACATTTGCGTAGGAGGCATGGAGATTATTCAATCTTCTAAAAAGGTTAGGTTGTATGTATCAACTATTTTGCCATATCCCAAAGGGAAAAATATATGTTTCTGTGTACACTTTTTCGAGTCTGTAAATATTCTTCATTCTGTCTGTCTTTCTTTCCAATCTTCAGCTTGATTGTGACATTATGCATGCTGATATTGTTTTCCTCTCCAATCCAACTAATTTTCTCCACATCAGCAACCAACATAATGTTCCTGAAATTTGAGTTCTTTATTAATAAAACATTGTAAAAACATGTAGTATTATAAACGTAAACCCATCATCTTTGCAAGCATCATGACAGAAGCAAGCCCTGACGGGGTTGGTTGTAATGCTTGGAAAGTTTCCACCAATGAGGCGCGGGGGTTTAGTACCCGCCCACTCGTACTGGTAGCTGTGCAGTGTGTGTCGCACTCACACACTGATCCTTGCTGTATACAACACACACACTCCAGTTTAGAATTGAATTGATCGGGGTTCCCCTCTGCTTCCACATGGTGAATAGGGGTGTGTGGTTTTTGCTTCATTTACCTTTGGTAGATAATTCTTCTCCTCTTTTATGATTTTCTGGCTCTTTATCAAAACTGTCACCCAGCTATTGTAAACCAGTCTGGTGCTGGTGTTACTGCATGGAACATGCGAGCAGCAGCTAGAAAACAGTTTTTTGGGAAAGACCTACAGTTCATCCTTGGAATTTACTGGATTTTTTTCAAAGCTGCCAGAAGCTAGTGTAAATGTTGGATTTTCAACTTGAACCAGGCATCATATTTGTTTAGCTTCTTTATATCTCAAGATAACTGACCTTAATAGGCATGTTGATCTCTAGATGTGTCAATAGCAGTATCGTGTTGAGTTTTGTGTTTGACATGCCTTGACCGGAAACCCTTTGCATTGGACTTTGTCTTTGTACACAAATACTAATTCTATTATATGAGACTTTGTTGAAAAAGATCATAGGTTTGTCTACTTTTGGAGAACAGTTCCGAGTATGCAGCTGGCGGAACTACTACCCTCAGAGGATTGAAAAGCTGCAAGACTTCCACAGATTCACTGGAACTGAACTAAGTGGCATTAAAGTCTTGTGGGGTTTGTTCATGCCCTGATCAAATCTTTATGCTTGACGGCTTGTGTCGTGACGCCTAAATCACTGTGGTTTTCTGTGGATTCGGCGTGGAGCTATATTATGTGCTTCACAACACACAAGTCCATAAAACGCCTAACCCCAAGAGAGATCTATCCTATGTCTCATATCTGTGCTTTCGTATCGGACAAGCCTGATGATTTTCGCCTGGCTTCCTTCTAAAGTGCACAATATTCCATATTTCCAGTATTTTTCATCGCTTCCCAAACGCCAACAAGACACCGTATAGCGGCAGGCAGCGTATCGCCATAGCGATCTCAAGACCCGTGTCACCATCTCGCACAGAAGCCGACAGAAAAAGAGATTAGAATCTCTCTTCATTTCCTATCATTTATTGGAGGATATGGTATTTAACAGCGATTTCTATGATATCAGTCTTAGCTTCAGGAAATCAAGTAAAAATCTGCGTTGACAGGTTTTCTTATCTTATGCTAGGAAGCATCAGTCACTGGAAACTTCACTTTTCATCTACTTCACATTAAAATCTTCAGAGGCACTATATTCTATTTAAATTTCATGAAGGAAGCAGCTAAATTTATTCTTTAGTCATTGATTTAATAGCACAGTCTAAGTTTTGAAGTCTTTTCATTTGTATTCACTCTATCACTTTTTGAGCAGAAAAGAAATGTGCTTTGTTCGAGAGAAATTTTGACACTGCCGAACTTCAGCTGTCGATGAACTTTTAGTCGATGCTTACTTAGGAACCTCATTAAAATCAGCGAGACATCACCCCTGGGGACATCTTCGTGTTGCTACAAGTACCTGCCAATTTACTTCATACGTTGCTATAAAATATATCGCCTCTAGTGTAGCTAATTAGGTGCTATTCTCAAGAATATATTGGACCAAGCCAGCAGTGCATTGTCATCAGCCTAGTAGGAATTTTTAAGCTTTTGGAAGTATTAGACCATCATTTTTCTTGGAATTTCAATATTTCATACTGTTTGGTCCACTGGTTATGCTCTTTTTATCCTGACAGAAATATACCATTTTAAGTTTCAAATCTGCTTATTTTCATCCAGAAATATATAAATCTGACAGAAACATACCAGTCTTAATTCTGCTTATTTCCATCCAGAAATATATTAATCTGTTCTAATCGTCACCAGATTTGATTGGGTATCTGACATCCCTTGTATCCATGGTGATATTTTTGATGTGTGTGATATCTGCAGGAACAGCCAAGGATACACATCTGTCATTTCTTATTTGTGATTAAAACTTGAAACAACGCCTGTCGATTGCTCCTCTGAATGATATACTGTATTGGAAAATTGTCAAGACTTTGATTGCAAGGCTTGTAACACTTTGATTATTTTGTCTTGACAAATTATTGTTTTATCTCAAGGTGGAGATACTGTATTTGTATTGATATCAGAAAGTTATCGGAGGACCTTGCACTTGTTTCTTGGAGGTTATCTGAATGTGACGTCAGGGAATAACATTCAAGTAGATCAAATTGTGGAGGAGGAGCATGTGAGGTTCACTCGATACCCAAGCTTCACAGTTTAGCTCGGAGGAAAACAGTTTTCATATTAATTTTGAGAGAAGTGAAAACTGAGAATCAATATCAATATGGAGAACAACAATTCAAATGCATGTACGGGGGACGCATCCGATCCATTTGCGGAACTTGAAATGTGGGTCAAGAGGTTAACGAACTATGACATCACTTCCCCTTTTAATCCTTCCCTGGACATTATCCCAGAGAAGAAGTCGCCGCAGATTGACGAGACCGACCAGGACTATGAATTCATGGACGAGTTTGAAGAGGTCGAGAGCCGACTGGCCGACCTGACCTTTGAACTTTCACCATTAGTTGTGGAAGATGAACATGATAAAGACAGTGGTTATTCTTCTATTTACAGTGAGGGGCAGTTACCGAGTCCGGGCGGATTATCGGGAAAAGGGGTTCTCAACGGAAGCACGACACCGCCAACGCTTAGTGGAAGAAGCACGCCCTCAAATTTCTACTACACACAGAAGTTGTCACCCTATGGCAGTTCAAGTTCATTAGCAGGTAAATCACCTTTTTATTCATTTTTTTTGGTATAGATTTTATATTCAACTTTCATTGTTTTATTTGTTTGCAAATTATGAGTTGCATGATACTGTGATGGATGGATCATGGAAGTGGTGAGTGTTTTGACTGATCAGCATCATAAGAGTAGGATATCATTAGGGCCTATGATTTTGTCTGAAAAACTATGCTGGTGATGTGATATTAAATGAAAGAACTTTCACGAGAAGATAATTCAAAGAACTCACCCTGACAAAGCTGCGGGTAATTTTCAACTTAATGTAGGGAATCTGCTCAATCTTTTCGCTTTGAAATATAGATAGGATCAGGAAAGTTGCTGTGGAATTCTGCCCTGGCAAAGATGAGGATAATGTACCTAAACAATATGATTAAGTGGCAGTCTGACAAACTGTGTTGCCATTTTTTTAAAACAATGAATAGTGTTGATATCTGATAGTCAATAGGCACTACCCTGTTAAATTTTGATCGTTGATCAACTCCGCCATTGATTTACGTTTTTCTCAATGTGAAGTTCATTGTTGAAACGTGACTGGCATCGTGTATGAAATCAGTTTGGCCACATCGATCAGATCCATTAGCCGTGAAATTCAATTTCCACAAGCACTATAAATGCTCCCAAAAATAGGAGAATAAGAATTTGAAGGTAATGCCTATATTATTTTCCAACCAATCCCTACCCCATTGGCAGTGTCCAGCATCCACATGTTTCTCTACGATGATCAACTAGAGGGGTTAAAATTGCTCAGGCACGAGTCCTATTATGGATAATCAATTTTGTCAAGTTAATTTGTAAATCCGTTCTTGGATCATGCCACATTTGATGGCTCGAAGTTTGTCCACTCTTGCCTCATTTTAATGAAAGTGATGTGTTTCTAGAGTAGCAGGATTTAACATGGCTATAACATCAAGGTCATCCAGATAGGATTCTGACTTTGATGGACTCTGATCATCGCTGAGCATGATATCGGTGTACCTGTATGACCATGAACATCATTTCATTGGATGAGAGTCATTAAACAGAAGGACATAACTCTGAAGAATTTACTCAAACAAGAATCATCCATGCTATTCAAATGGAAACCTTTATTCAATATTTTTGAAAGTCAGATTTCGGATTTGATATTTCAGGGAAGGGATAATCGAACCTTCAAATATTTCATCTTCAAAGGTTTCTGAGGGCAATGGATACATGTACATCTGTCAAAAAGTGTTCATGTGTTCCTTTCACCACACTGACTTTCTACAGCCGTCACTGTTCTTCCTTGCTTAAGTTCATTGGGGTAGAGTTCACTGTAAAAGGAGTTTTAGTAAGGTTAGGATTGTGATAATGGAACAGGTCTAAAATGTGAGGATAATTTTAAAAAAAGAGACAAAGTTTGATAATTTGGCCACACACATTTGGAATAATAGAGACTGTAACAAATAACATCATGTAATGAAAAAAATGCCTAGCTTCCACTGTATTTGTTGCATGAATGCAAGGTGACTATATTGATTTTCTACCAAACTAAAGCCCCACTACATGTAGGTATTCTGTCTTTTCTTGGAGCATTGTAACACTTCTCAGGTGTGGTGTAGTGGAAAATGATAGAAAAGAAAGAATCAATGCTTTACAAGGGTTTATAGTGAGGGTGTACGAGGTCATTGACTTGTTGAATGGTTGATAATTAGAAAGAGGAGATGATTCAATATTATCTTGATCCCATGTAATAACATTTTGAAGAAGATGGTATTGTGATATTGATGATTTTGTGATTGAGTTGCATTTTGGGGATCATAGTTTGATTGCTGGGATTTTCCTTTCTGTGTCCAGTTGATGGGCTGTGACTTCTTCATTCATGAGGTGTAGATTGGTTGAGTTTTGATCGATGCTGTAATTGCTTGATATTTTAGGGTTTTATGCAATTCACGTAGTTTTTCAAACTTTTGATTTGAATTCATTCATGTCATTGAATGAAAAGGCTGACTTTAAGCCTATTAACAAACAGATGAACTAAGTAGTGTGGCTGGTCCACATACATGTACACAAGTCCTAGGTTTATACATTCATATGGATCTAAATGGAATGATTACTGGAAGTAATCAAAGATGATATCGTTTGCAAGGCATAGGCTTTTATTGAAATTCCCCAGCCACATGCTGACATCAAAATAATACGCTTTAATTGTATTTCATGGAATAAGTAGATGAATCAAAATGAATGGTTTTATATTATTTATAGTCAACACCCATGTATTGTAGGCTTTAATACACTGTATGGCTGCACTTAACAGCTTAATGTCTATATCTTATGAATTTGTAATCAAAGTGACTTGTAGTTGTACAGTAATAGACCTATTCATTGAGTAGAGATTCAGACCCGACGATGGTCATTGAAGAATTCCTCCTCTACAAAACATCTCAACCATTTCCTCCATCACTTGATGAGAAGATGAATGATACCTATGCCCATTCCTTAAAAGGCACATCTGAAAAACCAATTAGAATTGTAAGAAATATCTCCTCACCCAGATGTCTCCCATATTTCAAGAATTGTTCCTTAGGGGAAAATGATACTTGGAACTTTGAAGTGAAAATGATAATTGATAGTCCTAGAGATCAGAGTTAAGTCAGTTTATTATACGGTAATTGGGATGCTGGATGCTACATTCAGGTTTTTTTTACAAACTTACATGTATGTCAACAGGATTAAATTTAAAAGACTTCTTGAGTATCTCTTGTGTATTAACGAGCAACACTATCAATGCCCCCCCCCCAAAAAAAAGGCTTTTAGCAGGAATATAACATTAGCATGTCAACAGAGATGGTTGAATTCTCAAATTGCCCATGACAGCATCCTCTAATAGTTCTGAGAAGTTCTTTCTATTTGATTTCCTACTAACACAACCAAGAGGTCATCCAGCTCCAAGGAAGCAAATCTCCTTGACACAAAAGGAATATTGGGTGACAATCTGTTCAAGTTTCAGTCTTCAGTATTTCACAACTGTTTGACATAATTCTGCCTTTCAAAGCCATGCTCCTGTTAAATTGGCTAGTTGCGATCTTACAAATTGTAGCAAGTTCCTGTTCAAATCCCCCTTCTGCAAATTTGTCCAAGTTCTTTGCCACAGTTACAAGGTTGGGTTGTTGACAAACATGGCTATAGTGTTAAATCCCTTGGCGTATCAAGGGTCTGACCAATGTAAGTTGGGATCAACTCTTCGCAAACTTTGAACTGGCACAGTTTAACTATTGAATACCCTGGTTTAACAGTTACTTGCTATTTTAGGTTATATTTCATGTATAGGTTAAATATCTGTGACCAAGAATACAAAGAAAACCAGTGTAGAATTCTTTCAAACCACCATTTCAGTATATTTGAACAAATTTTACAGGAATAAGCATGGCGGCCTTCTTCACACACACATATTGTTCTGCACCAAATTATTTGCATCATATATTGTGAAAGTGATACTAGAATCAAGTGGTGTTTTGTTTGGAGAAAAAGAAGATGCAAAATATTATTCCAGGGAGTTGGATGGAAGCATCCTGCATCTGATGATTCTAGGACAATAATGAGGAGTCGAGTTACTTCATTAACTTTTTTCCAACAGACTTGCTTGAAAGATATCCTTTAATGACTTGCCATTATAGCATGCAGCAGACTAGGGGTTATATCCGAACTTATTACACTGCTTGTGCAGATTAATTGTCAGGAGCCAAGTGAGAAATAACAGATCTATATTTAAAATTGATTTCTCCCTTTTTCTCCTTGGGACATCAACCACAAAAAAAGAGGAAAGAAACCATATTGAATTGTTTGTTAGCAAGATAATGGTAGCATTGTTGACTTCTTTTTTATAATCCTCAATTTCATCATTGATCATAATGGAGTTTTTTATCATTTGAAAATATACAAGAGAATTCAGGAGATGAAGAAAGATATTTATGAATTTTAGTTTTAGTGTAAGGTTTTTAAACAATGTTCAGAGATCTATATCAAATTAGAGTTAGATTCATGATAAAATAATTCTCCTTCAATCATGTTAAAATGTTATCAATTTGAATGTGTGAGTTCATTCAGATGAATGTTTGTAAGCAAGAATTATTTGCTGCTTATCCTTGCTGTATGTATATGCTGTACTTCTTGCAATTATGCACCATGCAGAGTGAAAATTTAGAAGAAAGAAAAAGCTATCACATAACCAATCTGAAAATATATATTACATTGAATGATATTTTTTAACCTGAATTTCGATTCCACTTCATTAAATCACATACGCATGAAACCATCTGCCAAGCCATCAGGAATGTTTTCATATGAGAGCTAAGGCATTATTTGCAGCAAGGAGTTGTTCTCACAATGCTTGAATCATTAAGCCCATGCAATAGAATGGTAAAATTATAATTATAAATAATATAAATTACTATGCTCATAATTTAGGCATAATGGAATCCATAGGCCATTTTTTTTCTCCTTTGGCATGATCAATAAAAATTGTGGTTCTAAGCTATTTAAAGTACTTTATATTATTGGTACCTAATGAATCACATATTTTGGAATACGAATGCTTGTTCCTACATTAGGCAAGCTTGAGGAATGAAAGCTTTCTTGATGTCAACAACCTTTGTTTAAAAAGTATGCACTTTTTTTAAAGATATGTAATTATGAAACCATTATGAAATTTGCACTCGTGTGGAAAGCCTTGGTGGGGTAGGGAGATGTGATCATAATGCTCGTCATGAAAAATCAAATCACACGATATATCTGTCTAGCCAACAAGATATTGATAATCTGTACATGTATAACCCATTTGCGTCATGGGATCATTACACGTAGGTGGTCGAATGTGCGTCTCCTGGAAGGAAACGTGGGTTGATGTTGGAGACGGAGAGAGAAATTGAATAATAATTAATTAGGTTTCACTGTTTTAAAGGAATGTTCATAATTACTTTGATTAGTGATGATAGGATATCAAACCGATGCCAATTATGTTATCATTAAGTTCAGACTCTGGAAGTGTCAACATGTAATTCAAATTGGTAAATACCATCATAAACCCCCCAAAAAAATAAAAGACAAAAAGTTTTTTTTCACTCTCTTGTGTTTTTGCTTTCTTTAATTGGAGCATGTGAAATAAACATTTGTAAAGAAAAGGAACACAGCTAAAATTATACCAACCAGGAGTGGAAAAAATTTGAGCTAGGAGCCAAATTTTACTTGTATTTCCGTTTACATTGGACCCTACAAGAACTTTTGTTTTTAGTTTGCAGGGCTCTTTGGGAAATTCAGTGGTGAATTTCACCCTAGGCGGTTTCAAACCGCCTCGATCACAAGAATCCCTGTTAAATTACGAGAACTTTTTAAGGCTAAAAAATACCCGTTAATTATTCCTGCATTCACACCGCCCCGAAACACATCCTTCGGGATAAGTTCCCGAAGTTACGAGCATGCGCAGTGTGGTCTGATAAGCAGGCAAGGCGGGAGATTCAAAATCTCTAGCCCAGCAGCCACCCACGCCGCCGCGCCCAACGACACGCTGGGATAAAAGTTCCCGTAATTTGCTTTCACATCGCCAAAATACTTGCGACCTTGGAAAAATCCCACGAAAGTTCTCGTAATTTCGCCAAGTACCTACTATTTAGCGGGTATTTCCTTTCGGGGAGATTACGCGTAGTTTGCTTTCACATTACCAAAATACCTGGTATTTTCTGATCGGGGTAAATTTCCCGATCAGAGAATACCTGGAACTGGCGAACTTCGAGGCGGTCTGAAACCACCTAATGAGTTCCATGTAGCCCTAACTATTCCCCTAGTTATATAAATTACCGATGAAGGTGTCAAACTCAGGCATTGGAAGGTGTCCATGAGCTTCAAAAGATGGCACATTTCTAGCGATACTCCCTTTGTTGTAATTTACAAAGCGTGATGAGGATTTTCATTTTCCAATGTGAAATTAAGCGTAAGAACTATCCCCATGCTCTGGTTATTGCCTATACCAGCCCGTCAGCTGTCTTGCATTAAAATAAAAACACTTGCGTCATAGCTGTATTCTGCAGAATTGCTGCTGTTTTACAATCATCTGTTCAAATTCTATCATGCGATGGCATATTTCATGCCAAGCTCTACCTTGTGTGTTTTAGTCTTTTTTTACCGTATTGTGATAAGATGGCAGATGATATTGAAATGATCAAGAAGTGATGAAAGCTGATGAAGAAAACATTTTCATATTTAATGAGCAAAATCGGATGGGATTGCTTTTTGTTTGTCTGCTTTTGGAATCTATCTGGGGCCTGTTGCAGAAAGAGTTGCAATCAATCGCAACTTGATTTTCAACCAATCAACATCGCGCACTTGGGACTTGCGATTGATTGCTTGACCTTGCTTTTAAAAGCAACTCCTTCTGCAAAGTGCAAACGGAGCCCTGATATTACAAGGAAAGAATGTCTTGCATTCAATGGCACCAAAATGTTTAAAATAATAATAAATATGGATGCAGACTTATCTTTAAAAAAAAAAATTTCAGCAGCAAAGATAGGACCACAGACATTAAGAGTCAAAAATGTATTTTTTTATATTATAAATAATGTCTAGATCATGATATACATTTGTTTGTGGGCTTGTATAAGGACATGCCCCCCCCCCCCAGCAAACATGGACAAATAGAATGATTTTAACTTCCACCTTCCAATTAGTTTTGGTATGGACCAAGTCCATGAATGGACAGAATAAATGCGACCCCGATGCACTGCAAAGCTCAAGGTGGAGAGCTGTTCAGTATTTTGTTCATTACCTCGCCAAATTCAGAAGAATATCTTGCATGCAAACTGTCTTCGAAGCTTTCCCCTCAATTTAGCTTTGAACGGAAAAAACGACTTTCAAATTGATTCTTGGAGGCTGGCAGTGGCAGTCGACCAATAGATGAAATTGTTTGGAAACACAGGCTCGGTCTCCCCCTCATCACCATTTTCGATCAATCTTCCCCCGACAAAGTGGAAGAGAATAGATCCTTGACACTTTCTTGAATACAATATACCGATTGGTTTTCACCAACCTATTCAATAGTACTGTTTCACCCCACACTAAGTCTATATTAGGACATGGGTTTGTGTGTTCATGCAAGTACTGGGCCAGTATTCAGTTTGATACAAATTTCAAGTATTTTACTCAGTATTTTGCTTTAGTAAAATACTTAATCATGTTTGATATTCTATTGCATTTTTGGCTGAGTATTTTTCTTCAATCTAAATCAGCCGCCTGCCAGACATAAGTCTAGCTTGCGTACATTAAACATGATATGCGCAGTCATACATTCTGCACACAGATGGATACCCATATACAATTTGTATATTTGATACCCAAATATAATTTGGCTCACACTTAATGACGTCACAATGGGTATTAGTGAGTATTTTGCTTAAATTTGGCTTGATAAAATAACAAATTTGTATGTGATCTGAATATGAGTTTAAGCATTTTGCTTAATCGTAATAGCCAAGTAAAATGCTCAGTAAAACACAACATTAGTACTTTCAATTGAATACTGGCCCTGATCTTGAAGAGGTACCAAAAGTATTGTATATAACATGATCAATCGGAAAGGGGAACAATTGTCATTCACTGCACAAATCATGAAAATACCTTTTGTTTAATAATTTTCTGTATTTTTCAAGCTTTTTGGAATTGAGATTATTACTTTGCAGTCAATATGTAGCAATTCGTATCCCCTATTTTTGTACATTTTAGCAGTTTGGCATTGTGATGGAGAATCTACATATTTTGATTATGACAGACTGGCAGTGGCATTATAAATGGATGAAAATTCCTCTTATAATTGGTGGAAAGTGCTTAGCATTCTGAGGTTAATACCACAACCTAATCATATTTCCTATGCCATCGCATATCTAGTTAAGCTATTTCCATTCCTTACTTCAGTTATCTTCCAACTGAAAAAAGTGGGTTTTTTTCATTTTATGATTGCATGAATATGTGGAGTTTACTTTTATTTTTTGTTTTCCTTTTCATTAAAATATGTACTGCATATGCCAAAATATTTGAATATACTGTTTCTTTTTTTCCTTTTGTACATCTCATGGCCGAGAAACGTGTTTCTTTTGATATTTTTTTATTCAAACTGAATTCAGTTGAAACAAAAACTCTTCTTAAAATTTCTAGTAGATGCCTTTATGAGATTTATGTGTCAAATTATTATCTCTGATCACATTTAAATGTCATTGGAGAACAATTTGTATTTGGTAACATCAATTGTTCATATCAAATTCTCATGTAGTATCACGCTGCAAATTCACCTTTCCACATGTGAACATGCCCATAGCTTGTTACCTATATACACATGTACCTCCAATGGTAACAAACAGGATTAGTTACACCTGTGTTGACATTTATACCATAGGGAACAATTGACACCCCTCTTGATCCCCATAATAGGATTAACATACCCCCAACAATGTCAAGTACACAATAGCTCCATTTTAGGGGGTAAATGCATTACCCCATCCAGGGTTATACTGGACAACAGATATGGTGTGTCAGGTAGATTATTGAAAGGGGGGAGGAAGAAAGAAGGTATCAGTTACTGTCTATTTATGAAATTATAATTATAACAGTAATCTTGTGAAGAAATTTGCATTTATTATACTCTCTCAATATTATCATGATAGTTATTAGATGGGGGTCGTTGGAATTTTAAATTGCAGTTCCGATTCTGATAAAAATAAAAAGCCTTTATCCTCCCTGGTGGTAAATTTACCTACTTGAAAATTACCAAAGTATATAGCATTTGTGAACAGTTGGGATGTAATAGCTTTGGTTGTTGAAAAATGAGCATACACTTTTTTTAGAGAAAGAGAGATTTTCTAGGTCAAGAGCTGCTCCTACAAATGTCGAGTATTTTTCAACACATTACAATGCCATTGCTACAGTGATCCTTTCTTTGTAATTAGCCATTTTCATAATGCAACACCCGTGTGGCAGCCGCTTACACAATAGGATGGATATACCAAAATTGATTCCGCAGATATATCCAATAACATATGGTGGATTTGTTATGATTTAGAAAAATATGTCCAAATATGGATTAGTAGTGTGTAGGGGTTATGATTAACCAAGAGGAGCTGATGAAATCGAAGTCAAAGGAGAATATTACAAATATGGTTTTTTGACAATAGAAAGAACACACCCCGATAAAGGCTAAATTAGGTCAAATATTATAGCGTCAGATAAAATAATAGATTATGATGATTGCATAGATGTATTGAATATAACGCTGTGGATTTCAACTTTATGTCTGTTCAGCTGTTCATCATAATTGCATGGACATATACTACTTATACTAATACTACTTCTACTAATAGAAAACAATTCAGTTGAAATAAAATGTGCAATATACATACAATACTGAAAAAAAAAGTTATTGAAAACAGTTATTTCAGATTGTTTCATGTATCTTCGAATTGTTTAATCACTTTACAAAAGCAGGTACTCTGATGAGTTTCTATTAACTTTCACTTTGCTCTTGTAGGGTTGCACTATAGAGAATAATGATTTACTTTGTCTTTGACATTTTGTTCTTTTTGCACTTTAAAATGTTTTTCAGTATTAGGGTGTGATTGAGTTATTTTTTTTGCATTGGGGCAGTGCACAAAGGGGATTGGAATTCATGTTGCTGTTTGTTATATCTATTTGACACAAATCAAATTGTTCTTTGGGCGACTTTAGAGTCCCATTTTTCAATTCCTTTTCATATCCGGTGATTTAGTGAATATATGCCCTTTGCTTTTATAGTAATGGAAAGTATATGACCAGCAACCAAATGAGGGAATCTCAAAGGGTTCTTTTTACTTTAATCAGGGCTCAATTTTTGTTCCAATAGCGCAATTCAATCAATAGCTTAAGGAGAGCAGATATTTCATTTATTTATATTGTCTTGTTCAAAATTGTCCAAAATAACATAAATTGGTATTGCTTGGCCAAATTGACGAGTAATTTTAAACAGTTCTGTTTGTTATAAACTTGTACATGTTGTTTAAAACCAAGACAAGCATTTTGTTGTGCATTATAATGTAGATTTCATCTGTATGTATCCCTTGATTGCTACTTCATCCGGTTTCACATGAAAGATGGGTTGTTTAAAGAGTCCATTTACATACATTTCCACTCACTATAAATATTTGTGAAGAAAATCATAATATGTATAATCTCTGTACGAGCGTATTTGAATAGATCATTTCTGATATATTGTGGCAACATGCTTATGCAAATTGTAATGAATTACTTTCAAATGTTTGATATAAATGGAGAATTGATATTACTCTCAGAACATATTATTTTGTAACAAGTTGATTTTCTAATATATTGCAACGGGAATTCCACAAACATTCTTTACCATTGCCATTGATGGTTGTAATAAACACGAAACCTGCTTTTAGATTGATTCTATACTTGTTCAAGTATGTTTTGGAGTATTCTCTCATCCATCATCGTGCCACAGCTGATATATTGTGAAATATTTTCATTATTCACTCTGACACCTCTAGTAGGTTTGCTCTTGACAAACCACATGATATTCCATTATCAAGACACTACCTGCAGACATTCTCAGACTCTGACGGATGGCTTATTTCAGGTATTGCACTCAACCAGTTCAAATTGTATAGCAGAATGATAAAAGAAAGCTGAGATTTGAAGAAAAAAATGATGGAGTGATTTCTTTTACTCTGTAACTTGTCAAAAATAAATATATTATGTACCTGAAATTTAACAAAACAGACTATATATAATAAAACCAATTACACCATGGATATCGATTTCAAAAATTCAATTAAAATGAAATTGGGAATTATAATCTTGGTGAACAAAATGTTTTTCTCATATTTTTGTAGTGCTGCTTGATCAAAGGGCTGCCATGATATATTTGAAGGTATGGGGTAAAGGTTGATATAGTGTTGATGTTAGTTTCTAGGTTAGGGTTTATCTCTTGCTTATTTTTATGGCCTATATTTCCATACATTGATTGATCAATTTTTGTAGATAAAATTTCAAGGAATGTGGGAGTACCTTGGTCCCTGTATATGTGATATCAGTGCCATATTAGTGGAGTGTTGTGGCCCAGTGGATTAGTCTTCGGACTTTGAAACAGAGGGTTGTGGGTTCGAATTCCAGCCATGGCGTAATTTCCTTCGACAAGAAATTTATCCACATTGTGCTGCACTCGACCCAGGTGAGGTGAACGGGTACCCGGTAGGATTTATTCCTTGAACACCTTAGCGCCTATTAATATGGCGGCTCAGCTACAGCCGGGGTAATAATATGATACCAAGTATCAAAGCGCAGTTGAGTATATGCACATAGTATCTGCACTATATGAATGGACATATTGTTATTATTATTATTATATGATACAGCGGTGTAATGATCCCCAAAATGAGGATTGCAAAGCAAACATGTGGCAACATTTCTTTAAAATGTTGAGAGCGAGTGAAGCAAGCGAGTAAAAGTATGACCTGTTTGAAATGAAAAAAAAATAAAATGTGATTGATCTGTACTGTACAGGTACATGATATTCAGAAATATCATGTCTTAATAGCTATTTTATTTTTGTCCCCCAATCTATACACCAGTGTCACAGTGGCATGATACATACATTTAAGATTTTTTGATCCTCATTGATTCTCATTGTGCTGCACTCGGCCCTTGCTAAAGCCAGGGTAATGATGTCCTAAGTCCCTTTGCCATCATGTCGGCCGAGAGACTTTAAGTAATTATAATTTGATGTTTGCTATGCAAGAACTGAATATTCTTTGTTAATATTTTGACTCTATATCACTTGTTATCCTTGTAAGTAACTAGTTCAAATTGAAGCCCAATAGTTCATGCACTCATTCAACCCTAAAAAAGCCACAATGCCAGAAGTAATATCTTCCTTTTGATATCTTAGACAATTGGTTGAATAATCACCATCAAGCCATCCATAGATTTAAAACGAAATAAAAAGAAAGACAGAAGTTTTATGAGATTAGTTTCAGAGGTCATGAGGTTCAGAACTTTTTTTAGGTACTTTAATTTGACCACAATGATAGTTGATACTGGCATGAGTCATGCTATAATCCTTGTTTCTTTAATTTGCTTTATTCTTAAAGAGGACAGAGATAAAGGTAATTATAACTCAATAAGTTTTCCAGAATTTCAAGGGCCTTCCATCATCAAGGCTGTTAAAAAATTGAAACCTGAATTGTTGCTGCCTCTTTAATTGAATGCAAAATATAATCTTCCAAATTTATTGTCCTATTTTACCGTTTGCTTAGTTTATTTTAATCAACACTTTTACCTCTATTTTTTCATTATTCCATTCAAAGTTCTGATGAGTTGACATATAAATGTACTATTGGTAACAAAATTCAAAAAAATAAATTCACATGACCATTTTAAATGGCACGCTCTCTATCCAATTCCACAATATGTTGTAAAATATAAGTATTTTGAGTAGGCTGTAAAGTGAATATGGCATATCATTTTTTAATCACTGCAAATGGTAGACATACTGGCAGTCAAAATAAAGATTGTTGAAATCTAGGCTGCATTTTATCAACACTTTTTAACCCTTGAATCATGGTTTTTAGGATGTTCAGGTCAAACAAGTAAAGGTTGCGTTTGAGTGATTTTTAATCAATTGTAAAAATAAATGTCTTTCAATATGCAAACATGAAATGCTGAAGTAAGAGATGTTTTAACAAACTTATGGAGAAATAAAGAACGTACCAACTTTTTCAATCATGATTCTACTATGGGCCTTCATCCGATTTGGACATACATTGAGAACTCCCATTTCCCTCCATCTACACTCCAATGTTGACCTTCACTTCCTGGGTCAAACTCACATCTCTGCCATACGTGGTGGGTGGGCTTAGAAAAAGCACTGCATTGAATGCTTTACTGAATTAATGCTTTACTGAATTAACCATGTTGTTCTATGTTTTTATTCATTATTTTAGCCCGAGAAATTTGATTGAACACGTGACTTCATAATTTGCATCATCAGATGAGGTTACTATACCTCCCGTGTGAAGTATGTAAACAGTAAAATATCAAATTTGAAAGGGCTTATCATCAAACCAGAGCTCATATTTTATACTTCATGATAGATGCTGGTAATATTTTCGGTGAAATGTATCAAAACTGATTAGATACCAAATTTCGCTGTAGCTGATAGCAGAACATGCCAGCTGTGTTGCTTGTGTACTGTACTGAAGATTGATTTTCTTTCTTTGAAAATGGTCTTTGTTTTCTACTTTACAAATGAAATATCTCTTACCAACTTAAACAAGCATAGATAATCAAGTTTTATTATTTTTTAATGTGCAGTTGGATTTCATTCATTTTTCATAAAGTATTTGGAATTCGTTGGCACATACAAATTTAGCATTCGGGCATTCGATCACATCAGGCTTTTACTCTGAAATGCTTTCAGGCAGTAGGTTAAGCCATGTTGCTGCATCTGCATTTTTTGTTAGGCCTATCCAATTACAAAGGGTCTTGGAATATCTTCATGAATTCATCTTGTTTAGTCATTAAATCGGATTAGTGGGGGATTAAAAGCAATATCTTTGACAAGTTTAAGGATTAGGGGTTGGCTGTCTGCCTGTCTGTCTTTTCATCAAGTTATGTTTTATTGAGTTGTGACAAACTTTATTTCTATAGTCTTCTTCTGTCAAAATCTTAGCACGATTTAAGCATACTATTTGACCCATTGCCTACTGTTACTGGGTGATCCTTGTATGAAAGACTATAAGAATAACAGAAATCAGAGATTGATGGGGTACGAATGTTGTTATATGCTACAGGCTACAGTATTAAGATGTTCAGTGATATCATAACTTAACACAACAGTAAGGCATCCTATGGTTAAAACAAGGAGACTATTTACCAAGAGTAATATTTAAGTGCGACACACACACAAGACATGTAACATATAGTTTAATTGATTACCGCTCGTCCCTTGAGCATGATTTTAACCAATTTAGCCTTACCTAAATAGTCAATGTGCTGTCCTCTCAACATTTTTATAAAGTAGGCCAGGGGACCGCGGAATGGTTTTCGAAGTGGGGGGGCTGACAATGCAAAAAATCACAATCCTCCCCCCCTCGCTTTCAAACCGCCTCGATCACAAGAATCCCCGTTAAATTACGAGAACTTTTTAAGGCTAAAAAATACCCGTTAATTATTCCTGCATTCACACCGCCCCGAAACACATCCTTCGGGATAAGTTCCCGAAGTTACGAGCAGTGTGGTCTGATAAGCAGGCAAGGCGGGAGATTCAAAATCTCTAGCCCAGCAGCCACCCACGCCGCCACGCCCAACGACACGCTGGGATAAAAGTTCCCGTAATTTGCTTTCACATCGCCAAAATACCTGCGACCTTGGAAAAATCCCCACGAAAGTTCTCGTAATTTCGCCAAGTACCTACTATTTAGTGGGTATTTTCTTTCGGGGAGATTACGCGTAGTTTGCTTTCACATTACCAAAATACCTGGTATTTTCTGATCGGGGTAGATTTCCCGATCAGAGAATACCTGGAACTGGCGAACTTCGAGGCGGTCTGAAACCACCTAATGGGGATGGGACTCTCTGGCCCTGCAAAATACTAGGAACTTTGCAAGAACTTCCTGGTTACAGTCCAGGTAAAACATGAACTACTGTAGCATGTGTTCATTTTGTGAAAGTGTCTGGTGTCAGGTAAAATCAAAATACAATAAATTATTTGCTCCCTTCATCTGACAGGGTTGGGAGACAATCACCGTTGCATTTTCAAAACTTGCACTTGATAAGCAGTTTATGGATTTCTGTGAAATGCAAAGGACGATGCACTCTGTCGTAAGAACGTTTCATGCTCGGTGCTGATGACGAAGAATTCTTTGAATGTAGATAGAGCTACCAAGAAAATAGCATACAATAGATTTACTCATAACCATCTGACATGAGATAGGCTTTTGCTGTTTTGGGGGTTATTTTTCCTTGTTAATCATTTTAATTAGCCTTTAACAATGATAATAGTCATTTTCCTCAAATTCCAAACCAAAGTTTTGTTGTCTTAGATATTGAAGGTTGGTTTCTTATCATTAAACTGATTTTCAGTTTTGAACAAAAAATGACGTGGAAATGATTCAACACTAATTCAACATTTTCATATGGCACACAAATATAACATACTGACAAAAATGTCCATGTTTGTATACTAAGAAAATAGCAAACAGAAATAAAATGATGAAAAGACAAGAAGCTGGATTTATGTATTTTTTTTCATTCTCAGAAAGCCATTGAAAGTTACAAAGTATGTGACATTCATGTGCTTGCATGCTACTCATTCTCAGAGTGGAATTTGTATTAAGCGACTTATTATTATTATACCACGAAGAGCGGACTGAAATTTTGCATATAATACGTGCCCTGGATATATTTCAGTTCAGTGACCTGCCCTTTCACAGATTTCTGCATGAGTCATTGGTCTTTTACCTTGGAAAACATCCAACATTCTTGTGAATGTTCCATATTCATTCCTAAAAAAAACAATCATTCTTTATTTAAGGAGCCCTGTGTAACAAGAAGTTACATGGTTTGAATAATAAGACATTTAATAGCACCTTACCATTGTCTCTTATGGAGTGCTCATGAATAGTCTTATCCTAAATAGCATTTGAATGTCTTCAGAAAACATAGGAGTGTAGAATATTAAAATAGGCGTGATTCTCTTGCAACTCTTGCAGATGAAAGATAGTTTAGGGGTTTTTGTGAGAGCAGATTGAATATAAACATGAAATGAATTGATTTCAATCCTAATTTTCCATACTACACTGGCCTTTCTTTCTTACTCCTCTGTCCGATCTTGAATTGCTTTCCTTTATCGAATTTTAACTCAAAAAGGGAACAAATACAACAAAAAATATAAAAAATCATAGATTACCTCAATGTTCTCAGTTTCTTTTTTGTGTTCTCTCTTATTCATCCCTCTCTCTCTCTCTCCTTTTTTCCCGTTCTGAAGTACTTTTTTTGAAAAAAAAATCTTTGAAATGGTATGACTCATCACTGCGTTGTAGGATTTAACCTTTTCTTCCTTCGCTTAGAAAAGATATTCAGGTGGTCTACTTCATTGAAAACTTTTGCCCTTTTTAATCCCATCTAATCCAACCCTAGCACCCATGAAGCCTACTAAGTATATTATAAGATTTTGGATTTAATATTATGCACTGCAAGGCATCATCTGTCGTCTGTATCACACTTTTTTTGTGATTGAAAGAAACAAAGTTGGGTTGTAAACACGATAAATTTGTTAATGGTAATGAAAATACAAAAGTATTACTGAATTGAAACATGAATTTTCATATTGTGATATATCTTACTACTTTGTGTTAGCATATTATATCTTTTTTATTTCTTCGATTGTCCAGTTTTGTAAATATGTAACTGGTTGATAAACCTGTCCAATGATATTTTTTTTCCATTTTGAACGTTAAGTCATTCCAAACTTCCATTCAGGGACATGATATAACAGAGGTCATCTTTCTTTTTCTGTGATTTCTGGATAAAAACCAATCAAAGTTTATAATTATATGGGGCTTTAATTTTTCAGACTTTTTTTCATTTAAACAATTCTGTAAAAAGCATAGTAATGGAATGCAATGCATGTACAATTCTATCCATGTAAGATGAGCTTTCTGAGAGCAAAATTATTGTCAAACAGAAGATAAGAGAATGGTTTGATACTCCGTAAAAATTGCTGTTTCCTTGAAGTACATGGCAAGTGGGAGTACTATCGAAAGGGCATCATAATTCCTTGCATTAAACTCTGTATTGAATTACTCTACCGTATTTCAACCGTCTACTTTTTCTTGCATCCTTTTTATTGAAAAGGGACGGATTAAAAATTTGTCTTTGATTTCTCATCTCCAGACGAGATTGTATCAGGTCATCATCCCCTGTTGCAAGTTTAGGGTTTTTGTTCAGGGAAATCCAGAAAAAGAAAATATTCAAATGTTTTACTTTTAGTTGGAAAACATTGTCAAGTAAATACTGTTTGGAAACATGTGTTATCTCTTAGATCTGATATTATATATATTCCAAACACTATTATGGCCAATCCATCCCCATGGGAACATGCAATATTTATGCAAATGGTATATTGGTTGACCTGAATCTTTTGTTTATTCTGTCATATGGTTGCATTCTTTATCTTTAGACCTTATTGATATATTCTCTTAAGTGGAATATGAAAGCTTTGACTATATCATTACATAACTACCAAATCTATTAACTTTTAATGAAGAGCTACCATAAGCAGCAATCCAGGGGAGATTTTCAAAGAATATATGATAGATTTTGTATTTTACCACCAGTCAAAAGATGAATGCGATGGAAATGGGGTATCAGATTTTTTTTCTTAATTTTCTGGGTTTTTTTTTTTTTGGGGGGGGGTTGGTCATGCATGTTTACGGTAATGGGTGCCCCCCCCCTTCCCCCAGATTATAATGGTCAATCTGTCAAAGCCTTGGCCTGAGACTATAAGATATGAATGATAATTAGCTTTCAAGAAGTGAGTAAACAGTTCTCTGGCTTTGGTCAATATTGGCATATCCCTTTAAGTTTGTTAAGGATAGATCAGCTATTCGTTGTATTGACACAATGACCCACAAACTTCCTCACAAATACCAACAAAAATCACTGCACCATTTCAAGTAAATGTCACCTTCCCACTCGTGGAACACCGTTATGTGAAATGAAGTAAAATTTCACTGTACATGTATATACATGTATGCATATGCACATTAGCAAATATGACAATAAGCGAGTATTATATTGCCCTTGATAATTGTTACAATTCATAGATGACGTAAATACAAAGAGATCCCCTAAACACCAGAGAAAGAAATTTGACCCAGTAGTCAAATAACCAAATTGCCAACTCTCCCAGTACTACAGCCTTGGTATTGCTAATATGCAACAATCACTAATTGAGTAGTTGAGACTTTGACCGTGGAAGAAGAAGATTTGTTAATGAGTTAAAATGAGTACATTAGAATTTTGGTAGGTCCTTATAAAAGAGGTGTGTAATCGTGTCCTCCTAGGATTCAACTGCTTTGTTTAGCAGGTGTGAATTTTAATCAACATGCATTATTTTCCTGTGCTGTAATTACACAATTTTATTTCTAGATAGTCAAACAGACTGTTAGAACATCAATATTTCAGCCAGTTTTATATGGGTTAAAAGACATAGAAACGTTGGCAGGTGATGAACTTGGCAATAATTCTTGTCACAATGAACAAAACATTGAACATGGTTAGCATAAATATGTTTTTTATTCACAATTACAAAAAAGTGTGTTTAATACTTCCACTTGATTAAAACCATTTTACCTTTAGTTGTTTTTGTTTTGATAGATGGCATTTTATAGGCCTGAATGAAGTAGGATTGATTTATAAGAAAAAAATATATTCATTGGAACTTGTTTGACATGATGTTTGTCAGAATCCATGACAATTATTTTCCTCCTTTTAACATATTTAATGCCACATTAAATCTATTATAGGCTTCCGAAATATATATGGGGAATAACACTTGGCAAAGATAACATCTTTTTCCATATTCATCGAAAATGTTTACACCCATGACGTGACGATATTCCTTTCTTAACAAACAATATCTCACGATTAACACATATATAACAGCTATCAACCTTCTTTTCAAAACAAACCTCTAAAGTTTAGAGCATTCTTGCCCTTCTCGGCTTCGAATAAACACTTTGATTGATAAGTAATAACGGTGCCCTATGCTCGCCCGATCTCTTTATTGGTCCTCCTTTTGGGTTTACGATCACAGCACCCCAAGATTTATTGACTCCAATATTACACGCGAAGACATTCATAGACTATCTCCGCTCTTCGTTTCCGGGGTGCTTTCTTGTAAAAGAGCGAGGCGTTCCGTGAACCCTCATCAATTCCAGAGTTGTGAAGGTGGAAGTAATCGGAGTAATGGAATTATTTTTGGTGATAACCTAGGTGGTAGGCTGTCTGAGTATGGATGATAATTATGCTCGCTTGGATGATCTCATCTGAAAACCTATCTGCCAATATAAAATTCTTAAAAAGACAGATTTTTTCAAATATACCTTCGAAATAACATGGTTTGATTCTTTGTGTAGTTGTCCAGTAAGTTATTGAATAGGGGTAATGCTGATTTATGATAAAAATGATGTTTAATGATGGTGGTGGTGGTAATCATAATGACATTTAATGATAATGATGATGGTGATAATAATAATGGTAATGATTATGATGAGGATGGTGCCAATAATGATGGTGATGATGATGACAATTGTAGTAATGATGTAAAGTCTTGAATTTATTATGTTGACGATAGAAAAAAAGTTTTCAATACGGTGATTAATTCTCATTAAAAAAAAATCTCTCATTTCTTTTCCAGATCCGAGCGTAGAACATGTTCGTTTCGTCAAGGATCTTTCGGCGTGGTGGTACAAACCCAACATATCAAGGGACGATGGTAAGACATGCTCTCATATGATGCAGTATTTGGTACCCTGGGGTACCAAATAATAATCCGCCATTTTGTTGAATTATTTATTTTATTTTTTGCGCTGTACCCTGGGTTACCAAAAAATGTGTACAAGTATATTTTAATGTTTTGTACAGATTTTTTTTTCTTTTTAGTGATCTTATGTAACAATTAATGCATGCAAATGATAACTTTATTCTAATTTTCATGTTCTGTTCTAATCTTCACTGTTCAATAATGATACCTGTAGTTGTCATTATTGATCTTATGTCTTTGAATTCAATTGCAAATGCGCTGCACATGCACTGCGCTGTGCCTGTGATGGACGAGTAATAAGCCTACACCACCCCCACCGCGTGTACCAGGGCGAGTTTTGGGACTATAAGCTAATCTTTTGTGTAAGTTAGCTGTCGAAAAGTATACTTAAATTCTTAAGTATAACATAATTTGTTTACTATTATTGGCATTAGATTGTATCAAAGAAAGGAAATAGGCGTTGTGATCATTGTCCCCATTCATTGTCATGATTGTCGCACCGATCGTACGACCATGACAACAATGTAACTGTATACTATTACAACACGAGATGGCGCTGCACAACACCGTACCCCGGGGTACTACGGTACCCCGGTGTACGGCGTGGTGCATCATATCCATAAGATTCCCTTCAAGAGGAGATAGAGAGGGGAGGGGTGCAATTAAGTGTGGGAGGGGAAAAGAGAATGAAAGAAAGATGAAGTCAAAGAGACAGGGAAAGATGAAAGAGCTAGAATATGAGGAAGAGGGGGGTGAAAAATAAAGGGTGGGTGGGCTTGTGGGAAATAGGCATAGGATTGAGAGAAAGCATGATAAAAAGTGGAGTGGGAGAGATGTGGATAGATGGGGTGGATTGGGGGTCTAAAGAAAGACAGGATGCAGGACAGACTACCTGAAGACACACAAGCAAAATGAAATGGATAATTGAAAGAGAAATGAAGAGATGGAGATTCAAGGAAAGTGAAGGGAGGGAGAGTCACATGCAAGGAAGTAGGAAGAATGCACAAACACGCACATTAAATGGGAGAGAGAGTAGTGATAGCTTCTTTCATAGTGAACTGATGTGATCTGTATAGGGAGATAGGTAGATAGATAGATGGATGGATGGATGGATGGATTGAAAAAGATAGATCACAGAAGGGGTACATTGTGGCATGACAGAAAATACAAGATGAAGTAAACAGGAACATTTTAGAGCAGAATCGATTTTTTAATATAACAAGAAAGAAAAGGGTATAAAACAGATGACATACCGCATTCCCTTGAGAGATGATAGTGAGGCAAGGAGAGATGATGGAGAGAAGATGGAAATTGATAAAGGAATAAAGGAAGGAAATGGTGGAGGGTAACCAAGGGGGTATGACAGGTTCAGATGAGGTTAGATCCAAAGTTAGAGGAAACTGAATGGAAGTGTACTCTAAAGACAAACTATCTGAAAATAAATGTGCCTTCTGTACATCAATGCATATTTTGTACTACATATTTTTAGAATTCAAATGCTAAGGAAAGTGATGAAAATTGGAAGTCAATCAAGAAAATTCTTTCTCAAATACCTATTGAATCAATAGAAATGATCAGATATAAAATATGTAAGTCTGTTCCATTGTCGGATTTAGCCAGGTTGAACACAATACTATTTCAGGGGCCATATTGTTTTCGCACAACAGTCGGCCTCTCAAAACTATTTGTAATCTGGCGAGGTCTGTGGCTGGTCCAACCAGTATATATTTGGGACCTTCATAAAATATTATTTTGTCTCTGTGAGTTTGTGTGAAAACTTTTCATGCTCTCAAGTGATCTTGAGTTCAGGAACTGTAGTAAGAATGGAAATGAATGGGGTTTGATTTACCAAAATGATGATTATTCTATGGAATTACCCATATAGGCTTTCTTCCGTGATTTCATTTTTTAGCAATCAACATTTTGAAGGACAAACCTCCTGGGACGTTCATCGTGAGAGACAGCAATTCCTTCCCAGGGGCATTTGGTTTAGCACTGAAAGTAGCACAGGTACCAGCTAACACAACACCAAGAAAAGGTAAGAAATATCTCGTTAATTCTGTCCCTTTCAAATATACTAAATCATTTTGAGATTTACAATTTCGCAAGAGCAAATAAAGATCATTGACCGTATTCCGGAATAGTACTTTCAAATATTCTAAAATATGCTTGTTAACCCATTAAAAAAAGGGTGCTATATGTTTAAACTAGAAGGAAGTTATCATCATGATAATAGTCAATCATCTCAAGAATCATTGTTTCTGCCACTGGGTTGATTTGGCCCATTCGCTGGCAATGGTGTCTCTTTAGGAAATTACATATGTTAACTGTTAACTGTTTCTATTTGTATATTCTTATTATCAACTACTGGCCATTATCTATATCCAATGGTGTTTCAATATTTCAATAATTCAATTTTTCAATATTCCAATAGCATTTTCATTAATTCAAGTTTAAATATCAGGGGGTTGCATTCAACATGTTAAGTGCAATATAATTAATGAAATTGAATAGATATATGCTGTATTCTTGCCACGATACCACAGTACTTTCAATTTTCAATTGTTTATTGCAATTTATACAATCTCATACCGAATTGCACGACAAAGCCAACCAAAATTAATTTAGACAATTGGTCAGCATATTTCCTTTCTGTTATTCAATTTCTTACCTTTTAATGCAGTGTATTTATTGATACTTGTTTGTATGATTTTATGTTTTGATTCTGAGTAATTGAACATTTTGTTTATATTATGTAACTTTGAACGAAATTTTGTGCTATGTTTATTTCACATGAAAATACTACAGTGGATTCACCTGGATGGGGTATGGGTTAGGGTGGTCCGCGGACTATAGTTATTTGGTTAACTTTGCCCAATGCCTGGCAGCTTATCCAGGTGAATCCAGTGTTTTATTATTTTTGTGTTACTGTAACAATTATTGTAACAATTATGTTTTTAATTATTGTATTTGACTTGTTTGATATTCTGCCAAATAAAATAATAATAATAACATATAGCCACAAGACAATATCTCAGTCTCTATAATTTGAATCCTTTACCAAAATGTTCAATCTTAAACTTGATATTAAACCAATTTTTTAACTCAGTGATAATGAACCATTCTTTAAATAGTGAATCTAATCTTAATCTTAAATCTTTAACCGAATTAAGACGAGGCACCGGTCATGAGATTGCAATCAAGCGTTCTTCTCTCTCCCTCTCTGTTTTCATTCTTTGTCTCTTTCAAATGTGCTTCAAACATGATCATACATCCTACATGACCCATTTTCAACTGAACTCAAAGTCTGAAATGAATGTCAGAGTGTGAGCTTATTCTCAGTTTTGAAAGCTTTCACCTGCCTTCATTACAGACAAATGTTTGCCCAGTAATCCTTATCCTCAGCTTAAGTACTTACTTTAAGTAAGAGGAAGAAAAGAAAAGTTACATAACTTAGGGGAGATGATCCCATGGCTCAACTCTTCTTAAGTACTTGGATCTTGGCCAAGTTGGTACCTCTTTTTAGTTTGTTGTACTTTAAAGGATTCATAACCATAGTGTATCTAACCAGGGAATATAGCAGATGCTCTGTTCCTAACATTAAAATGGTTTAATCCTGATAGTTCAGGACCTGGTCCTGGGAACAAGTCACAACTGCATGCTAGAACAGTGTGGTCCCTGTACATTACCAATAGAACAATTAGAATTCAGTACCAAGTGGGTTAATAAGTGAGTAAAGAATGTGGGGTGATAGTTGAGGAGTTGGTTAGTTCCCTTGGTTCACAATAAGGAAGGTTGTGGGTTCAAATCTCGGCCTGGTGTCAGAGGCCATAGACATACATCATCATTGTCTTTATTCTTTGGCAATAAACTTTAAAATTAATTTGTTAGTATTGAATTATAAAAAATCAAATATTTTTTATGCACATAGTTAGTATCCAGTCTGTGGGGAGGCCAATAGTGTTCTGAATATTTGCCTTCATTAGTGATTTAGACATCTAGGCCAGATATTAAATTTCTTGACCTGAAATTGGTTAATGACTCAATTGCTTCATTAGTCTGGTAATGTAAGGGAATTAAATGATATTAGCTGGAGGGTAAGCAGTAGTTTTTTTATTCTGGAAATTGAGAGCAAGCAAGCACACAGCTTGAAAGTCTGCTATTTTCAAGCCTTTCTACAATTCAGCTCAACATTCTGCATTGTCACTGGATGAGCTTTAGATAAAGCAGTGTTAACAATCGTAAGATTAATATTTACCCATTCCAATCTGCAGATGATTAAATGAAATTTGATGATTATATGAAAATGCTCTGCTTTTGCTAATATCCCCTATTTCCAAGAAAGTTTTTAAGATTGATATTAGTCTCTTTTAGATATTTTTGCCATGGATATCTTTTCGGTTACCCTTTAAATTGTTCTGGTAAAACAATATGTTATCCATTATGACATCGGTCAGTAGGTGGTTTCAGACCGCCTCGAAGTTCGCCAGTTCCAGGTATTCTCTGATCGGGAAATTTACCCCGATCAGAAAATACCAGGTATTTTGGTAATGTGAAAGCAAACTACGCGTAATTTCCCCGAAAGAAAATACCCGCTAAATAGTGGGTACTTGGCGAAATTACGAGAACTTTCGTGGGGATTTTTCCAAGGTCGCAGGTATTTTGGCGATGTGAAAGCAAATTACGGGAACTTTTAGCCCAGCGTGGGTGGCTGCTGGGCTAGTGATTTTGAATCTCGTGCCTTTCCTGCTTATCAGACCATACTGCGCATGCTCGTAACTTCGGGAACTTATCCCGAAGGATGTGTTTCGGGGCGGTGTGAATGCAGGAATAATTAACAGGTATTTTTTAGCCTTAAAAAGTTCTCGTAATTTAACGGGGATTCTTGTGATCGAGGCGGTTTGAAACCACCTAGTGAGCCTCCATGATAGCATCATACAATCCTTCCTCAAACCATGTAATTAAATTCATCTCATACAATCCTTCCTTAAACCTTGTAATTAAAATCATCTAAGACATTCCTCTGTAACATGGAATATATATGATATTGATACACTACTCATGGCATTACATCATATCAATTACCCTGCTCTTAAAATCTTTTTTTGTTATTAAAGATGAAATTTTGTTTATAATATTTCCTCATCCTTGTTGGGGATATTTTGCTTGTAGCTTATTCCACCTGTGGTTTTAGGATATGGTACCATCCCATTTCCCCTTTTCTATTTTTTCTTTTGTCTTTTGATTTTTCGATTTTTTATTTCCTTTTCTCTCCTTATTTGTTACTGTTTCTCAATCTTTCACTGTTAACTGTGTTTCATGTTTTTTGTCAGCTTTATGTTCCAGTATCTAACTGATTTCCCAAGTGTCTTTCTCTAGCCTGTATCTAATGGTTGATAAAACTTTAATCGCTTGTCTCTGATATTCTCCTTTATTAAAGCCTGTATCTCAATCCTTAACTTTAGCTTGTTTTTTTATATTAAACTTGCCTGTCTAGAATAGAGTACTCACGTTGTCCTCATTATCCATCCCTTTCCACAAGACATATCCCCAGACTGAAAGAACTTTATTTTAATGACTCCTCCGCGAAAGACAAAAAAATCTCCAATTTAAATTATTGCTGCGTGATGAAATGCATCCTGTGACTTATAGAGGGGCTTCTTTTATGCCCCCTTTCCTCCCCTCCCAAACATACATGATCACACCCGTTACATCTAAAAGAAATTCAATTACATTTACAAAGCTTTACCAAAATCAATCTGACATACCATATCCTCTCTGTGTATAGAAATGAACATTCATGAAAGAATATCAAATGCTTCCCTTTGCTAAGCCCCCATGTATTATGGCCCCCAGCTGTTGACTTTTATCTTATCTGTCTGCTTACCCTCCCTTATCCTGTGTGAGAAAATAACGATTATATTTATTTTTAAGTTTGAAACTAAAGGAAACAGGCATTTATCCCTTGTAATGTTTCAGTTATGCAAAGTTTAGTCATGCATTTAGGGATCTAATCCTTAGTTTAACCGAGAGACATGCCGACATGTCGGTTTGTAAAGCACCATTTCATTCTAGTGTCGATATGACAGGCAATTTCATCTGTCCGTATTCATATTTCTATCTCTGCTCTTTAAATGTCAGGTAATAAGTATTCTAGCCAAGATCGGGATTAGGATTCTATTTCTCTTTTTCTTTGTGGATTTGCCCAACAATTTCAATCTGAGAAAAAAATAAAACAAGCATATAGCTAGCTGATTTCAAAATGTAATTTAGATTTAAATACATTATTGAGAGGGAGACAATGATTTGTATGGGGGCACATATTTCTTTTTTGTATAAGTCTTAATATTCAAATGAGAGCAAAAACCATAATTGTCTGTTAAGCAAGCAGCTCACATAGCTGTCGCATGCTCTGTTTATCAAACTAATTATTTATCAATGCCGAAAGGTATGTCATCATACCCAAGTAATCTAATTAATATGAGTATTGCTATGCATGAAACTAGGTCAGGGTCTTAAGACTACTACGTAAACACATCCAAAGGTTGGGACAAACATTTACAATTCATGAATGACGTTATGGAACTCCATGAGCGTGAAGCCATGTGGCTTGCATACATAACATTTAAACAAATTGTGAATCGGTTATTTGTTACGGATAAAAATGTTTTTGAAAAATGAATGGATATTGAGTCATTCAAGCAAATTAATGATATGCAACATGAATCATGTTCATAAAATGTTTTGGAAGCATGTTTCAGGCCGAGACATAATTGGAGCAAACATATTTAAAATGTCAACAGACCGGGGGATCAAAAGCCATGCTAATTCGCGAGATGGTTGAGGATTAATGACAACAAAATTGCCAAATTGGTTACAAAATGAGGCAAAATTTGGTAATATGAGACGGGTAATTGGTCCGTGTTCTGTATATGCTTTTGCAATATGTTTTGAATTCACCATAATTGAAACTAAGCATTTGCGGATGTTTTGTTTTACATATATGAAATTTTAGTGGATTTACTTTAATATGGTATGACAAATGAGATGCACGAGTTAATTAATATCAGGATAACATGAATACAGGGGTCTGGACCTGACAAGGGTTTTTTGTGGATTAGGATAATGAGCAGGTGCCTCACAATAAGAAATGCAAAAGAGAATACATTATTTTTTTTTAAGGAGAATGTAATGAATTCATTGCCATTTTTCTGATTAGTATGTGTAGCATTATTGTTATTTTTATTTCATTCCATATTATAACATCGTCAAGCTATGGAAAGCTGGCTTTCAGTTCAAAAGCTTTTGATCCAAATGTTTCAAAGCATGTTTTAAAAACAAATGTTGTGATAGTCATTAGAAAGGTGTACAAGTTTCCACCGTTACTGTAGATTTTCAAAATTCTCTTATTGTATTCTGTTAATTGATGCAGGGGCTGCGGAATGGTTTTCAAAGTGAGGGGGGGGGGCTGACCATGCCAAAAATCACGATTGTATGGTAATTTTTTCGTTTTTGTGAATGGTTTTGGAAAAAAGTGGGGGGCTGAATTTCCGCAGCCCCTAAATGGAATACGTCTCAACACTAGGACTATTACAGGATAACCTGCGGCTGTGGTCATATTTTTTTTCTTAAAAACCAAAAACCTTAAGTACAGTAGTGGCATGTGGTGACTGGCATGTTTGATATAATAGAAAATTCATTAATAGAATGCACAAAAAGGATTCCATTTGTATGTTTTATTTAGGCCTATATCATTTGGTTTTCAAATTTAAAAGTGACATTGATGTAAAGCAGTGATCTCACATTATAAACTCATGAGAGAAGAAAAGACGAGGAGCATGTCATATTTCTTGCAGGTCTCATATTGAACATGCTAGATGAGACAATGAGATGATAGGTACTTGTACTCTTCTCATAATAAAATACTTCGAATGCAAGAGAGAGACATGAAGAAAAACGATGGAGATTTTTATTATTTCTGTAAATTATCATAGTAAAGCAGCACATGATACATGAAGAAAAGGACAGTTAAGAATCCATCCATGAAAGCACAGGTCAAGGAAAACCTGCTCAAACCGTTGTTGCTTACAGATTTTTGGAACATCAGGGATGATATGGTGATATTCTGTCATGGGGTAACGCCCACCCAATCAGAAATTAGATAATTCATTTCATGCATTCATAAGTTCTTGAACTCTTACATGGTTCCCATCCCACACTCCTATATCAAATGATGCAGGTTCTTTGTGTCAAAGTACCAAAAAAAAATATATATATATATATAATGAGGTAAATATAATGTACAATCGCAAATGTCTCCTTGACCTTGCATGAATTTGTTTTTTCTTCATCATTTCGAGTAAGTAAGTAAACCTACTGATTTTCAACTAGTGTCCTTCGTTGATATTACAAATACTTTCAGATTGGCAAATGTCAGGGTTTTTTTTTTGTTTTACTGATGAGGTAGGTGTGAAAGTCCCCAGATTGAAGATGTGTCACACTGTCATTAGGAATGAGAGTCGGATCCTTGATCCAAAGACTCTTCTGTTCTGCACATGACTTGTCCAAATTAGCTGTGAACATCAAATACGATAGAGATTTTCTATGTTAAAAATCAGGACCTTTTCTGCTACATAATTCTAAAAAGAATGGATATATACATAAATAATAAAGAACAGTAAATGCAATTTATTCAAAAGTCTTCTTTTTTAAGTTATCATTTATTATAGTCATTTGTTGAGTAAATTTGATAAAAAATAGTATTTCACTTTCATTTGAAGTAAGAGGTAATAAGACTGGGGTTCAGAAAATTGATAAGAGAAAGGGTTACATCTGATTTATAAACTACATGTTTACTGCATACTGCATGTAAGTAATTTGTAACACGCAGTCAACCCAATGAGTACAGGACTCCCTTATTCCTATAGGCATATAATTCATAAATCTAGATTTGCTTGACACCGGTCTGAAAAGGGTTAATAGATAATACTCCACCATCCTAACGAAGGTAGTGCAGATAGTCATAGTTTGATGCACTTTGGGGTGATTATCTCATTAATATTATGCCCTTGGCACATGACATATACTGCAACACCTGAACTTCACAACAGACAACACAAAAACACATTGATGGGACCACACAAAAACGCAGGGGGAGGGGGTATAACCATATATAGCCTGAAGTAATTTCTGGGGCCTGTTCCATAACAATGAGGCCGTTCTCATTATTGGAAACCGACTTAGGAAACCACTTTGGAAGATCGCTTTGCTAGCGTTCTCACTTGATCACACGAAAGTGGTTTTCAAAATCACTTCACGTAAAGCGCTCTTGTTGCTATGGAGACGCTCTCAGTGGGGTGACACGTTTCGCGCGAAATTTGAAACCGCACCATAGGCATTCTACACCTGTCGTGTGGAGTAGCACGCTCAAAATGTGCGAAGATCGCTTCCCGAAGAACGGTTGTGTCCTCACTTACGCTAAAACCAGTTTAACGAGGCAAAGCGATCTTGAAAACTACATCGCAAGGTGGTTTTCCAAACTGGTTTGGAAGATCGCTTCCAAGACCGCTTTGACCGTTCTCACTACGCGTTAAACTAGTTTCCAGTAAACTAGTTTTAGGAACGTAGTGAGAACAGCCTCAATTACCATTCAGGTAACTTTGCTATCCAATAATAATTAACTACTAAGTAGTGAATACCATGGTAACAATGCTCTTTAGCCATTCAAAATCATGAATTCCACGGAAGTTACAATAGTAGTAACTTTCATGCAACAAGCCCTTGATCTTGATTTTCTCTACAAGAAATTGTAATAAGCTACTCAAGACATATTGTTGAAACATTCATGTCCTTGTGCAAGGTTGAAATGCATCGCAACAATGAAATTTCTTGCCAAGTTGAACGGTAGATACATCGCTCTCATCCTTGTTACATTAATGAGCATTCCTCATTCATTACCATATCGGATATAGACCCTAATTGATCGAGCTTTTCATTACGAGCAAAATTAGATTGTGATGTTGTCCCTGCAGGGCATGCTGGGATACTGTTAAAGGTCATTGTAATGATGAAATTAATTAAAAGGATAATTCTTACATGCTTGATTGTGTCTACTATTACATAAACAAAACAAATTGATAAGTTTTTATAATTAATTTTCCAATTTTTGTACAAGTAGCTTGATGATAAGAGATTTACCTTTTATTATAGCCAGCTAAACAATGTCATGTATATTAGAGGGGTACTTTATTCATCACCCTTTCTGATAAAGGATGGATAAATGTTAAGGATGTTTATATTCTAGTGAGAATACAAACTCAAAATGACAATTTGCACTTGCATATTCTAAAGTCTAAAACATGATGATAGCAATTCATCAAATATTGGTGTATGTTTTTATTCACCTCAGATCCTCTATAAATTGGATCATAAATTGGCAGATTTGAGATTAGGTTTCATTAATCCTTTTGAAATCAGTTTTATCACGAGGTTTGGAGGTGATTGCACTACTCTCCTCCATCCCTTGTTTTTATAAAGCAAATATTTTGGGGCTGAATTTTAGAAACATTTATGTGGTCATCTGGCTATGTGTTATGTAGGCTGAGTTCCAGAAACCGTATATATTTTCTTGAAAGACCTAATAGAAGCATGTTTGACTGTTTGATTCTTTGACTTAAAGTTACACATTAGTAGGTCAGTTGGAGTTATTTTTGTTTATTGATTTTTGACGAAAACAAATGGAACATATACAACCCCTTTTTTCTTTTTGTATCACTCCCTCCCTCTTTTTACCTAGCCTCACTCTTTTCTCTACCCTTTTTTGCAAGCTTTCATTCTTAGTTTATCTGTCTATCAATGCAGCCATCCACCCACCCATGTTTCTCCTATACAGTATAATCTATATTTTCAAAGGGGCCACGGAACTGGGGGAGTTAGTGATGATTCAGCCCCCCTCTCCGCCCTGTTTCGGAGCCCTTGTTTCAGAATTATCAACAGATACATTCATATCTCTTGTAGATAGCTTCCCTACCTCCAACATTTGATCCAGCAATATAACATCATAGTAAAGTCTATTATTTGGGATCACATCAGCTAGACTCTTCCCTGTAAATAAGACCTCAGCCACCTGCTCCCCTCTTGTGCATGGCTGTCATGGTTAACCATAGACGAGCTCTATTTTTGCATTTTTTTCCTCCCCTGGAACAGGAAATTGATCAAGCCCACATATAGATGCCATTTTTCATACCTTCCTGGTCAACTTCAATTTGATGTTGATCTTGTACTTACAGGTCCTTTGATAGAAAATATGACTGTAACAGGCGATTGAGCCCGTCTCTTTTTCTCTTTTCCTTGTTTGTGACTGTCTATATCTCTCTACATCTTTTTTTTTATTTTGTACCCATTCTATCTCCCTTTTTTTCTCTCATTTAACTTATTTTTTTCTCAGTTTGAGCAGCATTTTTTATACTTTAAAGCAAACAGGACAGTCATGAGAATAGATAACATTTATAATGTCAATGAACTTTCCATTGGAAGGTGTTTTTTTTTTCAAAGTTAATCTTACTGAACACATTAAAATGGTCTGTGTTTCTTATTCTTGAAAGATTTTGCCACCCGCTCCCATCCTTCTTTATTTAAATTCAGGAGTACCCAAAAGTTATCATAATTTTTGCCAATTGCTTCATATGAACATGAGTGGTATTTTACCTATCAATACCTCACTATTTAAAGGAAAAAATCCTTAATATATTTTCTTTCTTTTTGTCTTTTTCTTCCTATTTCCACAGGCGGTGATCCACAGAGCGAATTGGTGAGGCATTTCTTGATCGAGCCCAACGCCCGAGGGGTGAGGCTCAAAGGATGCGTCAATGAGCCCATCTTCAGTAGCTTATCAGCACTGATCTACCAGCACACACTGACACAGCTCGCCTTGCCGATCAAGCTTGTCTTACCGGATATGGGTAAGGTTTACCTCCTCTTCTCCCCCCACCCCACCTAGACCACACTCTTATGACCGAGTTATCCCTAGCCCTTTCTTACCAGTTTTATGTTGTCTCCTCCCTACCCCCACCCTGACCAATCCCTTGTAACATAAGTTGGCCTTACCCATATTGCTCATCTTTCTGGGTATATGGGTAAGATCACCCTCAACCAGCCCCCCCCTCCCTAACCCCACCTCGCCCTTGCAGTACTGTGACCAGATCGTCTACCAGCACACCCTAACTCCACAAGTCTTCCGCCATCAAGATTTTCTAACTAACTTCCGACCCCGACCCCCCCCCTCCCCCCTCACCTCTGATTACCCCATGTCCCAACCAAATTATGCCAAATTAAATTTACTATTGTGAGAATTATTCTTTTGGAAAGTAGTCACTGTATCCTATTTCTGGTTATATCTTTATCAAGTGCATTGATTTTTTTTCTCTTGTAAAATACCTACAATACTACAGTATTTTGTCAATTGAAATAAACCAGGAGGTTTCAGGTATCATAACCAATTTTATCCATCATTTACCCATTATTTTAGGTGGTAGATACTCTTCAGCATCTAATGATTGTAAGTAATTGGTTGTTTATCAATATTTACCCAAATGTAAAGGATGATGCAGATCATATCAGGCTGGGCTTCATTTAATTTTGATCTAACAAAACTACATGTGGTGAATATTGGGTGGTGTTTAACTAACAAGTGGAGTGTACTTTAACTGATTTTTAATTTTCTCCTATTTCTGTCGTAGCTAGGCTATAAAGGGTCACAATGTTGTGTTTCATAACAATATTCTTAAGGCTATGCATGATTTAACAGAAAAATGTAAATTGGCAAGAAAAAATTATGAACAATCTTACTGCTGACACACATCTGTTGAGCAAAGCATATTTTGGGAAATGATTGGAATGGTATTGAAGTAATTTGCAAAGGTTCTTGGCAAAGATTGAATCAGTAGCGTATAGGGGTTTAGAATTGAATGAAAATTTGACAAGCAAGCAAGAAAAAAAGGTTTTACATCCAATGAAAATTTGACAAGCAAAGAAACAAACAAAGGATTTCAAAAAATCTGAGGAGAAGGGGGGGGGTGGGAGGGGTTTCAGCTCACATTAAGTCATGTCATGTTGTATATTCATCAGTAAACTCATGCATAACTTTATGAACTACTTTATGAAACAAGGCCCCGGCTGGTATTTCTAACTTACATAACAAGAAATTCTCTATCCATCTTCTGTATTTCAATCATTATAAAGTCATGGTGTGTAGGGGCTTTTAACACATGCAGTGGTATAATATGATCATGCAAATCGGTATCTATCTACATTAATTAAGGATTCACTGTATAATCATGATTGGAAATAAACTTTTGGAAAAGATTCTGTTATAATGATTTTTCACAACTCTTTGAATTTAACTATTTTAATTTGGTATTGTTTGAAAACCTTGGTATGACATAAACCTCAATGTGGTTGTGTGTCAGACATTGCCTGCTGTCAAATCCATTGTTGTTACCAATTCTAAGTAGCTTGGACGGTGCTTTAAGGAATAAGAATATATTCTGAAACATTTCACACATGACTTGTTCTATTCATAATATGTAACATCCATGAAGACATAGTCAAAACCATGATGTTAATGGTAAAGGGAACAATGTATAAAACGCTTGAAAACCATGTCAACATCATATTATCGAAATAATATGAGAAAGATATTTATGTCATCACAAACTTGTTGCTTGCAGGATATTTTTAGGGTTTGGTTTGTATAAAAAAAACATAATTATTGAACATGGATCCCATATTATTTGCTCATAAGCTGTGAGCTTTATGAAACAAATATTGTTAAATTCACCACAAATGAAGTAAAAGCAATCGCTCTTTCAACTTGTGTTTGATTAAGCATCGAACCAAGGATAGCATGGATTTACATTGGGGATCACTCTGATTCAACCAGGATATTTATTTGGTCATGGTTTAAATATGATTCAAAGATAGTCCTTCCATTAAATAGGTTTCAGTTTCTCAGAACATAGTTTTTGAAAATACATGAATTAGAGGGTAGCAGCCAAAAAGAATAACAAAACTGAATTATGGCTGCCTAGCATTCGTGTAACAAAATCCATAAGCAATGATTACATATCCATAATTATTGCTTGTATAATACAAATATTGCTTAAGAAGAATTCCCCAGGAATCATTTCATTTTAAAGAATATTTGATTAATATAATGGACACCATGATGAAAATCCTTGAGTTGGAACTTTAAAAACCTGAACATGATAGTCAAAATCAGCCATATTCAACATATATTTGCCAAGTTCCAGTTGAACTGTCCCAAATGTGTACCAAGTTGTTTCTATTGTTCCATATTTCAGTTGTCATTGTGCCCATAATCCTCTCAATCTTTCAATATCCTACAACTTGGCTGTCAGAAAGCAAAATAAATCAACTATTTTTGCAATAATCCCCAGGATTTTTGTAGAGTGAGCATGAAGTTGTAAATCGTGCATGGGAGGCGCCAGAGATTATTGGCTTTTTAAAGGGTGAATTTGCCATATTTCATCCTGGTTTACCGAGAGGATAACTTGATAGTGTACTGCTGACGTGTAGTTTTTCTTTAAGAATGAAGGGTATTGGTTTTAACCTGGCTTAGAATATCTTTGTCCAGTTTGAGCCCTTTCCAGGGGCTAATAGTTATGTTCATGGAGAAATGTTTGGTGTTCAACTTACAGAAAAAAAAATTAGGTTAATTCTGGTTTATAAAAGTAAAGCTTCATATTTAATTGGTTTTGTCTGTGTGGAATATGTAGCTCTTGTAGTAAGGATATGTTGTAATTGATTATTTCAATGGGGTGTTTTTTTTGGGGGGGGGCATGGGGGTGCCTATATAGAGTAGAGAAAATATTGTATACATCACAAGAGCAGAGGAAAATTCATCCATAAAGTGAAGTTCAGATTTCCTAAGGCAATATTTGGAACAGGTTTGGGGATGTACATGTATTGTCAATTGTGTTCATTGTATTCTTTGTCATTAGAAAAAAGTGAAGAAAAAATAGGGAAACATCTTTTAAGATCTCATTTCTAATCGTTATTTAGAAGGTGAACTGATCAGAGCTAATTTCTGTCCTCATCTTTTCAAGCTCCTGTACCTGATTATTGCATAGTAGGATTATGTTTATTCTGATATATGTTTAATGACATTAATAGTAAATTCTAATACATGTTCGAGTATTGTGGTATTGACTTCCCTACCAGAGTAGGAACTTTGCTGCTGAGAAACATGTTAAATATAGATTTGGTGTTTTGGGGGTTTTGCTTCAACGAATCTCTTCAATATCATGCAGAATAGACAAGCAATCATGCAGATCTCATTTGATTATTTCTCTCCAAAAAACGTGATATTTGTGAATTATCACTCACGCAAACATATCAGACATGTGGTAAACAATTTGTCAAAGGGAATCAACCTGCCATGATAGCTCAAGGAAAAGATGATTGTTCCATAAATGTTGCCAATCGCTACCATCTATCTGTGCGGTCAGATCATCCTTCTGTTTTCAAGTAGCATTTAGTGATGTTTGCCTGATTTAATGCACTAATATTTGGACCTTTATTGACAGGGAGGAAATCATCTATGACCATCTACACAAGTCCTGTTATTCTGACAAAATGATATTAAACTATTTGCAATTTCTTTTTTTAAGTCAACCGTGGGAAAGCTTGTACCATTGTGACCCAATATTTGATATTCAAATATGATTAATTTACAAACATCCTCATAAAGACATTCTAAACAAAATTGTAGGCCTACGTTTCTGTTTTTAAGGACTGTCTCTATGACATGAGGTGTATTGATTTCTTTGTGATGTGTTATTACTTGTTGCAGTCTTAACTGTGTCATATAAACTTTAATATTGAATATTGTTTACAATAGCATATTACTAAAAACAAGGTTGGTCTAATTAAATGCAGATGCTGCTGAACAATAAAAGCACATGATCAATCAAATGACTTTGCTATCAAATTTTCTATTCATTTTAAATTTTGTTTGAAATACAAATGTACATTGTTAATGTTACAGTTTCAAATTACATGTAATTGGATGAACGTGCTTACATGACTTGCGTAAATTTTTGTGGCTAAAATTTGGCACCAACCTGCTTGGCTGAGTAAAAGCCACAAGCTGCAGCATGTGATGTATCAATCAACCTACCGCATTAACAGGAACAAGTGCTAGAGTATCTGTGAATAAATTTTTAAAAAGGTTTATCCAGGATAGTTTATAACACATCTTCACTCATTGGCTCTATTCAAATCCATGTTCATCATACAGTGATAAATATATATGCAAGTTATGACTATTTATTTTTGGCATTATCATGCATTGCATTACACATTTCAGGGACACATGGGAATATTCAAATCATCTTCATGTCAAATTTTTAAAAATTGAACCATAATTTTCATAATTATATTACATCTTCTTCATCTCAAGGCTATCAATATTATTCAAAAAATATATACATGTATATGTTGCATCACAAGTACCTACCTTACACAAGGATTCAGTTTCTTTTTTGGCAAGCATCCATTTATTCCCTTATATCATTTAATACTCTCACAAATTTTATGAGCCGTGTCGTTTGAATCAGGAAAGTTCATAAACTTCACTTTTAAGTTGTCCCCAATGTCTTATTTTTTTCTCTCCTGTGGAGTGTTTCATGAAACAAATAGTTGGAGATTTTCACTTACTAATTTGCTCTGAACGAATCAGAGTCGAGGATTTCAGTAGCTTATAACAACAATAGCTAAAGACTATTTCTTGTATGAAATGCTCCCCTGGTTTACCTTTGACAAATGTCCTGCTGCTCTTAGCATTTCCCTGTAATATCAGATAAGGAACCGATAGAAAAACTTTGGGGATGAATTTAGAAAGTTTTGTGGTTTGTTCCTTTTTTGATGATTGTATCAGTCCTAATGTGTCTTTCCTTCCGTGATTATTTTCCTTTCTCATAAATAACCTCCTTAGCCATTGAACATGACGGGAGATGAATAAGCTTCGGTCACACAATGAAACCGACTCCAGACCGATCAAAGCTATTACATTATTTCCAATGGTGTATCATCAGTCACTTAGGAGTCATTTTCGTTGGTATGACTGTAACGTTTGAAAGATGCCCGTAACACAAAGCTTAGCAATAATCGTAGACACATTATTCTATGATTAATAATAATACATAACATTTATAAGGCGCTTAATACGGGTGTTTCTAAAAGCACTGTGTTTTGTTTATGGTTTATACTTGGGATTAAAAGAAAAGAAAGAAAAAGAATGTGGAGGGGGAAATGACACAGCTACAATTGATTGCATTGACTACAATGTAACATCATTAAAATCAAGCATATGATTAATCACTAACCTTTGAGTTACAGCAGTAGCGTATACGCAGGATTTTTTAAAGGGGGGAGGTTTCGTGTTGAAAAAAAGGGTTTTCACCCGATTAAAATTTTACAAAAAGGTTTTCAAAAAAATCTAAGGGAGGGTTGAACCCCTTTGAGACTAATAACTCTGTGCTTGCTTGATCAATTTTATTTGCTCTATCATATCAACCAAATTCTTACCATCTTCTCTTCAACCAAATCTCAAAGTTAGTGACAAAAAATTTGCTCGTTTGACTTTAAATATAATCCACTATTTTCTTTCTTTTCAAGGGTACCATACATATATTGTCTACACCGTCTATAGTCAAGTCCATTTGTAACAATCTCGAGCTGTCATATCTGTTAAATGGAAGCATTAAGAACAAATAAAAATCTAATTCAATGTATATGTTGTAATCTTTAAAATTTAATCATATACCTGTTATTTTGTTTATATGAAGCAGTATTTCAAGAGAATTTAAGAAAGTATTTTTTTTTATTCATGCTCTCTCTGAATATTAGATCCATCAGGTGCTGATGCTACTGATGCAGGTCTGGATCCCAAGTCAGCAGCATCGTTATTACAGCAGGGAGCAGGTAAGATCAATGGAACAGCCTCTATCATAAAAGTTTATTGAACTCCTGCCAAATTGATGAAATTGATATTTTGTCAGGTTTAAGTTTTTACTTTGAATTGGGATAATAAAAAGTGGGTTGAGTTGTTTGCACAGCAGAATTCTATGAAGTGTAGTTCACCCTGTAGTGAGTAATGTAAATTAGCTTGTCACATCAGTTCATATTCATGTATATATCATTTTGATCACTACAATCTTTAATTTCACATTGAGGTATTTACGAAGTCAAATTCATTGGAAATGGACTGATTATATAATTTTCACCGTACTTCTTGTTTAAGATTAAAAAGAACTTAAGAACTTTAGTAATCAGCATATTTTAGACAGGTTCAACCATATATTTGTTATCAGGTCATTTAATGACATTTATTGATTGAAGGGGCAGTTACATGCTTCAAACAAAAACTCCATTGAACCTCAGCTGGGTAGAATTTCCTTTCATTAATGGGATACTGAATTCTGTCATTTCAAATTATTTCTCATGTAGTGGTGACAAAATCAATCATTTAGTGAAGGTCATAGGATATTGAAATATATGTATTGGTGATGTAAGACCTTAAAGGGTGTTTAAAGATGACAATGAAGGTAATTTGTTAAGATAATATCGCAGGTGAACTTCCACTCGTTGAAGTCCCACCTCATCAATAAACCAGGGTTCTTTTTGTTTCTAATTACTAATTGGTCTAATTACCATGTGACCCCCAACTCCATTATGTCTAAGCTCCAGTAATATTTACTTCTCTTTGACTAAATCCTACATCAGATGTAATGATTGAAAACATTAGGTTCATATTACATAGCATTTAGAGTTGCTGACCACTGTAGACACAATTATAATTAGTCTTAGACAAAGTGATGATTGGACTAAATGATGGTGACTTTAGTAGAACAAATCTGTTTTGACATGGTAAATTAGATCAAGTTATAAGACTCCTGAGTAGTCTTTGTGGCCCTTCCTCTCTTTCAGGCTCTTGGAAATCACCCGTCCTTATTGCCTTGATTGCATTTGGGTGAATCTTTCTTTTCATGAAAATTACATCTCCTTTTGCTTTTTTTTGTTTCCCCAGCGTGCAAAGTGTTGTACATCGACAGCGTTGACATGGAATCCTTGACAGGGACAGAGGCTATACGGGAAGGCTTGACCAAGACGTTGACTGCCAAGAAGAAACCTGAGGCTGTTGTCGTCCACTTCAAGGTGTCCTCTAAAGGAATCACCCTCACAGACACACAGAGAAAGTAAGTCTCAGGGACCACTTTTGCAATTATTCGCAACACTAGAAATCGATCGCAGCTTGATTTTCAACCAATCAACAGGGTGCATTTGGGGTTCGCGACTGATTTTTTGACTTGCGTTTCAACTCAACTCTTTCTGCAACGGACCCTCAATGTCGAAAGTCAGAGCCTGGTCTTTCTTGCAGAAGTCCTGCAAGCAGCCTTTCACTACAAACCATCATAGTCACCTTAGAAAAACATTGGGGACTACAGGGCCCCGTCTTACAAAGAGTTACGATTGATCGGATCAATCTCAGGTACATGGAAATCCATCAATGTCATGATATTCTTTAGGAAATTTGCTCAATGTCCTATGAAAACAAAGAGAGGCATACTGAATTGTCAAGAAAACAGTGAATGTATGAATATACATCATTTCTAGAAAATATTGTGAACAATCATGGAATTGTCTCACCTGCGATCGTGTGATGGCCGCGGTGGCGTCAACACAAAATCTTAAGATTAAGATCATTTAAGATCCTGTTTAACCTCATCCAACCAAGTTGATGGTGGAAAAACATGCTGATTGATGCATGGAAATTATTGGTGTTATTGTCAAGACTATTGATTTTTTGGATAAGATACAATTTTCAAGAATACTTCCAGCAACCCCTCCCCTCCTCATAATTGGGTTTTTGTACAAGTGATGAGGGAAAGAATTGCTGTGTAATGCTCATAAAGTTGGAATGGATGCCAAATTTCTTCTTCTTTTGTCGAGGATCAGGTATGTAGCCAAGGCTAACCTCGGCCACATTTTGCTGGCCTTGGAATTGGCATTGGGCAGAGTCTTGGGAGAAATTATTCTCTAGCGGCATCCTGACTCAGAACTCTTTACCTTGAGAACATGCATTGCTGATGGGGATCTCCATCATTATCATCATATATTCATTTCATCTTGGCAAGGAAAGCGTAGTAACCGTTAATCACTGATGATTAATTTGTTTTTATTTGTCTTTTTGTCAGATTATTCTTCAGAAAGCACTACCCAGTCAAGTCAATCCTCTTCTGTGGAATGGACCCACTCACAAGAAAGTAAGTCTTTCTAAATACATGAAATGATTCGTATACATACTGTTCACTCTAAATGCAGAAGAGTCAATCTGGTTCCTAAACTCTGATGCACGAAGCATCACATAGTTTGATCCCATTACAATATTTCAAGTGATCTAGAAAACACACAAATGATATTAGGAAATAAATAGTGTAGGATTTGTATAGCGCACAATTCCACCTTGCTAGGTGCTCAAGGGGCTCCTATATTACCCCGGCTAATCTAGTCTACCGAGTCTGGTGTGCACAGCTTTTGAGGAATTACTTCCTGCCGGTACCCATTTACCTCACCTGGGTCGAGTGCAGCACAGTGTGGGTAAATTTCTTGCGGAAGATTCGAACCTACGGCCCTCTGTTTGAAAGGCGAGAGTCAGAACCACTAGACCACAACACGCCCACAGGAATGTCCCTGTTTGAGGTGTTTAGATTACCCAGCTGCAATAGAATTTTTTTCTTAACACCATTTTAATATTTTTATTCTATTTTTTAGATACCCAAGGAAAGAAGGCCAAGAAGTAGCTGATGCAAAGTAAGTTATTTCTATAAGTCAAATTGTATATTTCACATGCAAAGGCTTGATTATTATCAAGTGTGAATCAGGGGCAGTGCTCCATTGCATAAAGGTAACAATTTTGGTAACTTTGCCATCCAATGGTAACGATGATCAACGGTCAATCTTAATCAAGGATTCCATGGAAAGTAACATTGCATGGCAAATTTACCATAATGGTAACTCTTATGCAATGGGTCCCAGGTATGGGAGTAGACACATGAAAGATTTGTTGATAAAAGAATGAAAATTAGTCTTCATTCTTATCAAGAAAAAGTAAAATGCAAAATCAATTTTTATTTTGATTATCCAACAATTGAATAGAATATATATTGATTTCTCATCAAGATAAATCAAGACTAATTACTACTTGTTTTATTATGTTAAAGCATTCAATGATGGATGATAAGATAGTGATGATGATTCGGATGATATGAAATAGGCCCTATATAATTCAAAACCTTTGCTAATATAGTAAACACACTAGGAGTGGATGCCCGTTATCATGAATTCCCTGAAAGTCACTGTATTCTTTATTGACTTTTTTTGCAGAATCTTTGGATTTGTTGCCCGCAAGCCAGGCAGCCTGACAGACAACCAGTGCCATCTCTTTGCCGATTGGGAGGTCGAACAGCCCGCCTCCGCCATTGTTAGTTTTGTTACCAAGGTGATGCTTGGCTCCGCCTCCAAATCATCAGTCAAGACACCCTGAGCATAGAGACAAAAGATGAGAGAAGTGCACAGACGATGAACTCTGCTTCTCCTAACATGAACTGTAGAGGGAGCCAGTCAAATGCAAATGCATGCATGAATTGGGTCTCATTGCATGCTGTATATCATCATATCTTAACAGCTTTACAACCGATTTCATTGATAAAAATGAATCAACATGCAGCTTGAACCTGTCAGATGTTTTCATTTTATGATAAGTCAGTAAAAGTCATTCAGCGAAAAATTGTTTTATCATGTTTTTAAAACTATTTGGCTCCTCTTCACAGGAGAAAGAAAGGAAATGATTCAGTGAATTTAAAAGTTTTGATATGGAATGAATTTAATTGCCTTGATTCTGTAAATGAAATAAATTTGGAGCGCTATTTTTCATGCTCTCTGATTTGTACAGTTTTTATGAAATTTACAATTGAGAAATTTTTGTCTTAGTATTTATTGACAGTATTGCAAGCTTTTCTAGAAAAAAAATACAGAGAATTTTCTTTATTTTTGTGTAAAAATGAGTGATAATTTTAAAGAGGAGTATGTCTAATTATGATTGATCAATTTGTGGATAGGGACTTTTGAATATTCATATGAGCCTTTGATATTAAGCCTTTCACACAATCAGTCACATGTGAACAGTATGAAACTCAAATTGGACGAAATAACTAAGGAGCCTGTTCCCATTGGTATGTAAAGATATGCCACCAACTCACTTTCTATCAGCTGTGCACAACCCCTCATATTCCCCTCGGCAAGCTTTCAGTGGAACCTGTCTATATAAACCACAGGCAAGGAAAGCAGTATTTTTCTTGGTAGCTAATTGGTCTTTATTTGGCAGGTTCCATTAATCCATTCAGAAAGCACGGTGTAATTCACTGGTCTTTCTTAATATGCAATCGCTTGAGAAGAATCCAATGAATTAATTTACTTCTAGTTCACAAAGTGTATGATATATGATTAAACGTGATTGTCCTTAAAAATGGTCAACTCAATAGTAAACACAACAACAACCCAAAACAGCAAATTTCTTATTCTAGGGGCAAACTTGGGTTGTACTTGCAGAAAGCAAATCCTGACTGTGGGGCCCAGACTTATAGACTGTTATATGTGAATTTTGCATGTCAACTTTTTTCTATAAATGTTGAACAGTTTGAAACAAAAGTAACTAGTACCAAGAAAGCAAGCAAACCGACTGTAAAGTACAGTTGTATGGGGCAATTAAAAGAGGCTATGTATATTATAGTGTTTTTAAGAGTGGATTTTTTTCTTTCATAAAAAATAAAGAAATTTTGACCTGTAAATTAGAATCCCTAAAAAAAATATTGCATGACTCTATATCGATGTGATTTTATATGAGAATGTTTTAATGTTGAATGTTTTCTTGCTGTACTTTGAAAAAAAATGCATGGCATTATTTTACTTTATTTTGTTCTTTTATCTGAATAAATTTACCAAAAAAAATTCATTATATATACATATTTCATATGTACTTGAAAACACTGTCATACAATTGGATTCGATACTTTTTGTATTTCGTAGAAAACTCTAGTTAGTGAGAGTATGTAGATGGCAGCTACATGGTGAACCGTATCAATACTAATGAAAATAAACACATGGGATTGTTGAAAATTCTCAAATATTTATTAGCAAAATAACACCAAAAATATATTCAATGCAGATTTGAATTTTTTTGTTTTTATTTTAGCTAGTTTTGCATTTTCAAGAAAATAATGGAATAAATTATTTTTCAAAAAAAATACATAAATTGCAATTTGTTTGCCTTGCATATTCTAGGTTAATATAATTATTTTTTAGTTATCAATTTGTAATAAATTGAAGAATTTTCTGTGTTATGGTTTGTGTTCCTTCAAGTTTAAATATGTAATATTTACAACTCATTTTATGGTTTATGAATGATGTGAAGGAAGCTAATGTCTCTTTTATGTGTTATATTTATGAGCTCCCAAGTGCCAAGTTGTGTTTGAGCAATTTATTTGTGAATAATATATCTATGTTTTCTCTCTATTTCTTCCTATCTCTCATATTTATTAAACAACTTTATGTACAAATACAAAGTTTTTAGCTGCATAAGTATTCATAGTGGTGCATCATGCATTTGTCAATGTCATTTATATTTTTACTGGTACAAAACTATTATTTCATTATCTATTTCAAAAATGCCCATTTTAAAACTTGTCAGTCATTTATCGTGTAATATAATTTTTAGATGTCAATTCTGAACGCAAATCTTTCAAGCATTTTGATATTCATCTTGACAATTTTTTATCTTCTTTATTTTTAAGAACAAAGCAAATCATGATGACAAAAGTAATAAATCTGTGAAAATTATAATGATGATAATTACAAAATAATGATATTGATATTCTGATATAACTGTTAAGCATGTTATCAAAATTATATGCCATAAATATAATTGTCTTTCTTTCCCCCATCTTTTCCCCATATATAATATGTTTTTGACACCCTGTTTTTGATATCTTATAATAACATGCTGATGAAATATGAAATTGATAGGGCTAGAATCAGAATTAAAATCAGTTCATAATAAAAAAAAATTTCTGTTTTTAACGGAAATATATTCTTGCTATTGAGAGGACAAATGCTATTATATATTTCAAAATATTACCAAGAAAACTACCATTGACTTTTCTTTGAGCTGCAGTTATTCTCATCATGAATGAAACTCTTTCATGACATATCATGCACGACATAATCAATGATACTAGGTCACCAAGTAAAAACGACATTGCTATTAAAACATAGATACCATATATATATTATATATATAAATATGAATATTTTTCAATATGTTATTTGCTTCTGCATGAGTATTTGTAGTGGTATATAAATGTGTTTGTATATGCTTGTACTTGTAAAAACATATGTGTTTGGAATCAATGTATATTACAAAGATGTTGTCGGAGTCTTTGTATACTTGGAATATTATCGTAAAATTCACAGCGTATGTAGGTCTCATCATGCCGCATTTCGTACAAAACAAATTTCACCATTTCTATTTCAGTATAGTGGAAGTTAGCGAATAAATAATTGAATTTCAATCTCAAAGCACATGAATTGCACCGATGGATAGACCACTCTTCACCTTACAGTAATATCTCCCCCCCCCCATGAGTTGAGTGAGAAAAAAATACATTCTTTTATTTATTTTCTTATTAGATGAAGTCAATAAATTGATGAAATAATTATAGGTATAAGATTGAAGGAAAGAATCATGAGACGTAGAACCATTTTGGCCTAAATTATCAAGACTCCACACTGATTAAGAATTTTTATTTAAAATAAATATGTACAAAATTGGAATTTGTATGACTTTTATGCAGAGTCTGAGAAACATTGAGTATTCTGCTAGTTATTATATTTTAAAAGAATATTGAATTTAAATTATTGTATTGTAGTCATTGCCATGGGGATATTTTAGAATGCAGCCGAAGGAACGTTAGATAACTCATATTTTGCATGTCTGTATGGAAATATGACAAGTCTTGTTATACACAGTACAAGAATGTAATAAAAGTTGTTCAACTTTAATTTTGTTTCTTACTTTCCTTTTTATCTGTTGGATGGATTGTGATCCATACAGTGATTGAAAGTCAAATGAAGATATAATGTTGATAGTTAAGATGATGAGATGAAGGATTAGATGGATGATTGATGGTTATGATGATGATGATGATGATGATGTTGGTGATGATGATGATGATGATGTTGGTGATGATGATTATGATGATGATGGTGATGATGATGATGATGATGATGGTGATGATGATTATGATGATGATGGTGATGATGATGGTGGTGTTGGTGATTGTAATGGTGGTGATGATGATTATGATGATGATGGTGATGATGATTATGATGATGATGGTGATGATGATGGTGGTGTTGGTGATTGTGATGGTAATGATGATGGTGGTGATGATGATTATGATGATGGTGATGGTGATGATGATGATGATGATGATGGTAGTGATGATGATGAGGATGATGATGGAAATGATGATGATGGTAAATATGATGGTGGTGATGATGCTGCTGATGGTGGTGGTAGTGATGAGGATGATGATAGCAATGATGATGATGATGCTGATGATAGTGTGATGATGATGCTGGTGATGCTGGCAATGGTGATGTCAATGATTATAATGATGATGGTGACGATGATGACGGTGATAGTAGTTCTGCTGATGAATATGTAACATAGTGATTGTCATCAATTGTGATCATAGTAGACATGATTGCAATGATGATGGTGATGATTGAATGGAGATGATCGTGATGATTGTGATGGTGTTGGCGGCGGCGATGGTGATAATGAGCCTGATGATAGTCCTGCTGGAGGTATTGATGTATCTATAAATTTGTGATAACAGTAATCATGGCGGTTAATTGAGGAGACTGATAAAAACCATATAATATATAAACTTTTAAAACTACTACAAGGGCCGCGGAAGCGGGGTGGCTGGGGAGCTTCAGCCCCCCCCCCCTCCCCCCTTTTTTTCCAAAACCGTGTACAAAAACGCAAAAATGACGTCCGAGGGCCCCCCCCCCCCCCCACTTTGAAAACCGTTCCGCGGCCCCTGTACTACAAAATGACAACTCGAGCACAATCCCCTCTCCGAATGAACTTTAACTTAAATTAATCAATATAATGAAATGATTGTTTGTATTTTTGTTGCTAGTAAAGATAGTTTTGAATTGTATACCGGCGCAGGTATTGAATAAGCTACCAGTATTATCTGCATCACAGTTCTTTGACATCGTTAAACTTAAACTTAAAGGTCAAGTCCACCTCAGAAAAATGTTGGTTTGAATCAATAGAGAAAAATCAGACAAGCACAATGCTGAAAATTCCATCAAAATCGGATGTACAACAAGAAAGTTATGGCATTTTAAAGTTTCAACAAAATAGTTATATGAATGAGCCAGTTACATCCAAATGAGAGAGTCGATGATGTCACTCACTCAGTATTTCTTTTGTTTTTTATTGTTTGAATTATACAATATTTCAATTTTTACGAATTTGACGATTAGGACCTCCTTGCCTGAAGCACAAAATGTTAAAATAATGGAATTCCACGTGTTCAGAGAGGAATGAAACTTCATTTCACATGACAATGACGAGAAAATAACAATATTTCATATTGCATATAATAAAAAATACAAAAGAAATAGTGAATGAGTGATGTCATCAACTCTCTCATTTGGATGTAACTGGCTCGTTCATATAACTATTTTGTTGAAAATAAGCGAAACTTTAAAATGCCAGAACTTTCTTATTTTACATCCAATTTTGATGAAACTTTCAGTGTTATACTTGCTGAATTTTTCTCTTTTTATTTAAATCAAGTTTTTGTTGGGGTGGACTTGTCCTTTTACAAAGCTTAGGTTTGCAGGGATATAAGAAATTAAACAGTAGAGGGCGACAAGCGACATACGCCGAGGTAACCACACTGATCTGAACAGATCAGCTGATCGATGGGTCACAGAGGTGGATGAAATTAATCTATGATGGGTAAACATCAACGAAATCATTGTGTTTAGATGATTATTTCGCCCTAATGACTAGAACCGTAACAATGTACTTACATAGGTTCGGATATTCAAAATAATCGTCATAACGCTGAAAATCTCATCAAAATCGGATGTAAAATAAGAAAGTTATCACATTTCAAAGTTTCGCTTATGTTTCACACAACAGTTATATGCACAACTCAGTGATATGCAAATGAGAGGTTCGATGATGTCCCTCACTCACTACTTTTTTTTATTGTTTGAATTGTACAATATTTCATAATTTTCAGATTCGACAATAAGGAACAACACTGTAAAACAAATATTGGGTAAGATTTTTACCACCACGAGGGTAATTATGTTTCCAACCACTTTGGGGCAGTATTTTACCCAATGCGGGAAGCATATTGTCCAGTAAGATTAAAAAATAAGCAACAATTACTTTAATTAGAATAAGAGTTTCCTCGTACTGGATAAATAAAAATGCATAAAATAAATGCGCAATGTTGATTGGACACATAATTACCTTCATGCAGGCACTTTTACCCAATATTTGGTAGAGTGAGCTAGACTGAACCATAAAATTATAAAAACATTGTATATTACACATGTTCAGTGAGGAGAAAACTTTGTTTCACAGGACAATGAGGAGTAGATCAGAATACTGGGTATTTCATATTTGATATAACAAAATACAAAAGTGAGTGGGTGACGTCATCAGTCCCCTCATTTGCGTACCGACCAGGATGTGCATATCTAACTGTTTCGGAAAATCAAGCTTAATTTAAAAATGTCACAACTTTCTTATTTTACATCCGATTTTGATGAAATTTTCAGTGTTATGCTTATTAGATTTTTCTCTTTTTATTCATATCAATGTTTTGTTTGGGTGGACTTGTCCCTTGAACGCGGGGCGCGAGACAGCTTCTCTGCCAAAACATTAACATTTTTGTCCGACAAGTTGTCAGATCTGACACTTTTCCTTGAATTTGATTTGCTGAGAGCACTGTTACCATGGTAACATCCGGATAAGACGTTTGACAAGTCCTTTCATAAAACGCTCCCCAGGGTAATTATTTTGCATAACTGTATAACACTTACAGACTTTTCAGAAAGTAAGTTTTGGTTCCTACATAATTTTTATATAAAAAAATATAATTATTATCCAAATCCTAAAGAGTGAAAAAAATAGTTTCCCGCTTAAAGGGGAAGTTCACCCTGACAAAAAGTTTATTGTAAAAAAAGCAGAAAAAATAATAAAAAATATTGCCGAAGGTTTGGGAAAAATTCATCAAATAATTAAAAAGTTATTAGAATTTCAATTATTTGATTTGTGACGTCATATGCGAGCAGCATTCCTACATAGCGAATGGTACAAAATCAATGAAATGTCATTTTCTCAGAAAATTGAAAATGGTTTTCACTGTAACTTTTGTATATCAATAGACAAATCATTTCACACCCGATCATGAAAAGAAAAAAAAATTAAGTCATCAGGAACCATACAAAATTTGAAATTCATACATTTTATGTTACATAACACATGGGGCAGCTGCTCGTTTATGACGTCACAAATCCCAAATTTTGAACTCTAATAACTTTCTTACTCTTTAACAGATTATCCTCAAACCTTCACCAATATTTTTTACTATTTTTTCTCCTATTTTTACAACAAAGTTTTCTTCAGGGTGAACTTCCCCTTTAACTGTCTATGATTTGCTTTAAAGGAGAATATATACGTGGGCTATATTACTTCGATAGAAATGACTGTCTATGGTTTGCTTTAAAGGAGAATATGACGTAGGCTATATTACTTCGATATGAAATGACAGGCAAAGCGAAGCAGGAAAGCATTTTAACGTATGGTATTTGCTTTAAAGGAGAATATACGTAGGCTATATTACTTCGATATATACATGTAAATGAGGAAAGCATTTTAACGTATTTTTCTACTTCGCTTTGCCTGCCTGTCATTTATATTAAAGTATCACAAAGGACAAAATGCAGAAAAATAACATTTCACTTGTTTTAATCCTAATTCTATCAACATGATACCATATTCCATCCAGTTTGTGTCCCAATAATAACCTTGTCACTTTTCAAATGTTGTTTTTTTTCGATGGTTGTATAGAACGTTCAATTTTTTTTACACACATTTTTTTAAACGTCTATAGGGCTGTTCAGTATCATGGTCGATAGTAAAGAAACTGGTCAATACTCTCGTAAGAATGCCCCGTCCCCCCAAAAAAACACATTAATTTCATTTCACAAAATAGGTTAAGATGAATAAATGAATAAATAAATAAATATAAATAAATGAATAAATAAATAAATAAATAAATAAATAAATAAATAAATAAATAAATAAATAAATAAATAAATAAATAAATAAATAAATGAATAAATAAATAAATAAATGAATGAATGAATAGATAAATAAATAAATAAATAAATAAATAAATAAATAAATGAATGAATGAATAGATAAATAAATAAACAAACAAATAAATCAATAATCAAACAATTAATTGATAATCAAATACAAATAAAAAAACATGACAACTAAAAAAACAGGTCATTCAGCTTTTTTACATAATCTTAAAAAAAATATTTTAAAAACGATTTTTATTTACCAAGATTAGGTAATCCATACGGTACTGTCTATCAAATACACTAGCGCCATCACTAAATTCAGAGGTGGAGCAGCTAGACGAGAAGGGGAGTGGGGGGGGGCAATGCGGCGATCATGATTTTTCATATACCAAACTGAGGTGAAAAGGAAAGAGAAAATGTGGAAAGGGGAATAAAGAAGAGTAATTCGTGTACCTCTATACCCGTATCGATAAATCCGCCCCTCCCCTTTTTATCGTCGCCCCTCCCCCACTATCTTGACATCATAATATCTATGATAGCAACTACCTTGGTAACGGGGCTCAGTAGCCAATCACAATCAAGGTTTTCGATGAGCTTGACAAAATTACTATAAAGCTTTACACATTTTTACTCGTTTTGAATGGGGTGGATATAATTTTCTTCGGACGAATTATGTATGATCGCTTCTCTTGCTCTTTAGGCTACTGGAAACGTGAAAATAATGAATCTGCAAAAAATTACTATAAATATTATGTTATGTGCTATGTGATTCTGTCATTTGAATGGAAAAGTGGAAAAAGGGGTTTTAAAACAAAAAGAAATTTGATGTTGTCAACCAAACATTTTAGTCAGCAGTCAGTAGAGTGGACAGTCACCTTAACTAGGGGCGGATCCAGGATTTTAAAAAATATGGGGCACATTTTGCAAAGGAAAATTTGACAACCTTATATAAAAAAAGGGGGGGGGCCCTCACTTTTGTACTTGTGTATGAACGACATATTTGCTGTGACTCTCTAAAGGGGGGCACACAAAGTGGATAAACGACATAAAATTTACATAAAAAATATTGACTATGACTCTCAAGGGGTGGGGGCCGGAAATGCCCCCCCCCCCCGTCGATCCGCCACTGACCTTAACCATAATACGTTAATTTAACTATCCAAACAAGGGTCGCTATATTTCGCGCCCTGTTCGATGCTAATTTCCCTTTGTTCCTCCAAATCCCTTGCTCCATGCGCAAATACCCCCGGTATATAAATACCTTCCGAAAACGAAAGTTCCTTATACCCAAATGAGCGCCCATGCTTTGCAAAGTTTTGTCCCAATAACACCGCAATTTCATATTTTCCTAATTTTGTGTCAATTTTGATTGAAATTTACTAATCCGGTTATCTGCTATAAAATATTGATTAACTTATATTTTATTTTTTTTATTATAAAAGAAATCGTCTATATCGCTAATATTCCGGTAATATTCGTTTGAGTGATGATTTTCATTCAAATTTGTTACATCAGCATTTCGCTAAACCTGCATGGTCCATCGGCATCTATAATACCTCAATTCCACATGCGATCACGAAAGTCACGATTGGCCTTTCGTATAAATGATCGCGAAAATTTGTGAACCTTTCAAAAAAAAAATCTTATACATGCTTGTTTGAAATGTGGCGCGAATAGTGACAGTCAATCCAATCCAATCAATCTCGACTTTGGAAATCCGTGGCCCGTATTCCAAAGTCGGGTTTAACTTAAACTCAGGTTTAAAGTTATGGTTAATAATAATAACGTTTTATTTACCCAGGGTAGCCACTTCAGTTAGGAAACTGCTCTATACCAGCGGGCCCTGCATAACACAATATGTTATTATTACCCTTCTCCAATCTAAACGCTGAGCGCCTAGCTAAAAGGCAGAAAGTCTCATTTTTATAAGACTATATTATGACTCGGCCGAGTCATAGATATGATCGAACCCACGACCTCATGAGGCGGACGCTCTACCACTGAGCCACCATGTCCGGTTTAAGTATGGATAGCCAATTGTTACATTAATCACCAACAGTAGAGATATCTCTCAGTTCATTTGGCTCTCAAATAAGTATGCTTCATAATTGTATAGGAAGTATTAAAGGGGAAGTTCACCCTGAAAAAAAGTTTCTTGTAAAAATAGCAGAAAAAATAATAAAAAATATTGCCGAAGGTTTGAGAAAAATTCATCAAATAATTAAAAAGTTATTAGAATTTCTATTATTCGATTTGTGACGTCATATGCGAGCAGCATTCCTACATAGCGAATGGTAAAAAATCAATGAAATGTCATTTTCTCAGAAAATTGAAAATGGTTTTCACTGTAGCTTTTGTATATCAATAGACAAATCATTTCACACCCGATCATGAATAGAAAACAAAATTAAGTTATCAGGAACCATACAAAATTTGGAATTCATGCATTTTATATTACATAACACATGGGGCAGCTGCTCGTTTATGACGTCACAAATCCAAAACTTTGAACTCTAATAACTTTCTTACTCTTTAACGGATTTTCCTCAAACCTTCACCAATATTTTTTACTATTTTTTCTGTTATTTTTACAACAGAGTTTTCTTCAGGGTAAACTTCCCCTTTAATAGATGATTGTCTAAATTATTGTCTTCACCATCGATGAATCAGGAAAGAGCACAGTAAACAAAAGAAACATACAGCTTCATAAAAAATTGGACACTTGGCTTCCCATAATAATATTCTAGCCCTGGGATTCTAGCACTTAGGCCATAATTTAAACCTGACTTGAGAATACGAGCCCATATGTCGTAATACTTTATACAGGAACATTCTAACAAAAAGGAGCACATTGATATTTTTAAGACAATAATTATCTAGACATTCAGCATAAACATAAATCATGAAAAGGAATAAACATGTTGTTGTATATATCGCGGGATTCCTATTTCCAGCTTTGTCGGTGGATTTTATATGATTACTTTTTATCTTTTCATGATCTGTGTCTATAAATCACTGGGAACTATAAATCCTATATGTTAAAAAACAACAACTTTTCTGTGACTTTCGTTTTTCTCCAAATATATATTTTGTCAGTCTTGCACATGTATATATTTCAAGCTATACCAAAAGTGATTTAAATGAATTAAACCAAATATCCGTCATGGTGGAATCATGTAGATGAATTTGCCAGTAGGAATTCAGAAAGCAAACTTAATTTCGGGAAATTCTGGGAAGAAGTAACAATTTCAAGCTACAACTTTTTCATGAGAGAGTTCATTGTAGTTAAAGTGTCACTGTTCGCAAACTGTACTGTTTTGAAATAAAAAGTGAGGACAAAAAAGCCTGTATGTATCCCATTCTTCTATACAAATTAGTATAGGATACATAGCGCAATTCAGCAATCTGCACCCTATACAATGCAGCGTGCATATGCATACTGGATCATTATTGCCTGAACGTGCGTTGATTGTACGTACGCATTGCAAAATCACCGGCTGGCCGACTGAACTCGAAACAAAAAGACGCAATTTAATAAGTTTTCAAAATCAAGTGAAACGTCTTTGACCGTCGTCATCTCCCAAGATTTTGCCGTAAGTAGACATAATTAATCAAAATGCGTTATTATGAATGTGAAATGTGTTTTTATATCAAAATGAGATGGATGAAACCACTACGCCACTGCCACTGGTCTTCGACCGGCACACTGCGATACGGTTGCCGGATGGTGCCGGTGTTTGTATTCCGTACACACGCTGGGTCAATACGGAATGGGACAGAAAGAAAAGCGTGGTCGTCGTGGTACGAATTCCCTTTCTTCCCATCAGCTGGTATATGGTTGTAGTGTTAATCGTGTGGTGCCTAATGCGATGACGTTATCACACGTACACTCACAGCATTATCTACGTCAGTGTTTCATTTTATTTTAGTTTATTTTGTGTGTGGGTTGTCTGCTGGTGATAAAATGGATTTTTCAAATGATGTCAATGACAATGATGAATCGTGAATGTGAAACTGGAAATTATGCTGGTGATGTTGCCTTGTTGGATAACAATGTCTTTTTTTTCATGATCATAATTAGTTCAAGATTTGTTCATTAAATTATTTCACTTTCTTTAATGAAAAAAAACCTTCAGAAAAACAACATATTAAAATAAAATATATAAAAAAAATTGATATTGCCTTTTTTTGTATACTTTAACTGTTAAAAGTAGAGGCGCATGACCAATGCAATATGGGAAACTCTCCAATATGGGAGACGATCTCCCACATTTGAAGACTTGCGGCGCAAAAGGACTAAGAAACAACACCAACATGAATGAGGTCAGAAGCCCATTTCCTTTGTGTGGATGACAACAAAAATCTTTTTGAAAACATATTAAAGTAGATGGCAAATTTTTGAAGTAGACTCTGAAAAGGGGTAATTTTTCATGAGGAATTGCTTATCACCATTTGCCGCCAAGGTATTTATTATCCTTTTGCAGCAAATTTTGCAGAAAATTGGTCTCCCAAACTGGAGGCTGTCTCTGAAATTGAATACCCAATTTCTTAACAAAAGTCTCAGATATTGGAGATAATCTCCCACATGGGAGACGGTCTCACATAATAGCCATGTGCCTCTACCGTTAAAGAGTGTCCATAACGATTTTATGTATTGATTGATTGAAAATAAATTTGAAGTAATATTGATGTGTAACCAACTCCCTTGTGTAACTGTCCAATATAAGGGAAAACATGTATGTCATAATGGTCATGTGCGTGTCAATGTTCGCTGGATCACACGATCAAAGGCCCTTGACTATGGAGATGGACATGATGGAAAAGGTGTTAAAATTAATGCATACATTGATGGAATATTGTACATTTATTACCCTATATTTTTGATGGGCTGTGACTCATTAAATTTTAAAGGGAAGCAATAAGATTTTAATAATATTTGTTTCATCGAGTAGTTTGTTCTAAAATTAGTGTTATGATAAGCTGGGATGTTTTAACACAAAAGATGATCTTCTGCTTTTATAATAGATGTTATTTATGTTTATTTCATGTATATTTTCTATAATTTGGCAGGTATTTTGCTCAGCATAATTCTGGGTTTGAAGCATATACATGTACACAGGCAAAAGTATATTTTCTAATTTTTCAGTGTATAAGCTTTTGTGTCTTGATTGAAAAATAGTCATAATCTAATAAGACTAAGAAAATTTACAGTACAGTATTCATCCTCTGAATGCAATTGTGAACTTTTTACTCTTATTTTTAACTCTAATGATGTGTTTCGATTTCCTTGAGGATTGTTCATTATTTTCCCTTTACAAGAGTCATGTATTATTTTTCAGCAAAATTTGTGGTTATTATTTCACGAGGATTTGCCACATGGCACGTGCCAATGCATGAGTAACACGCAGCACTGGTCATTGTCCTTGAACATGCTTTATTGAGACTTGTAGGCAGTTTGAAGTGCTGCCATCTATTGGTGAAATTTATACAGTCTTCATATGCTATTGTGTTGCACACATAGACCATGATTTTGTATTCAACAATAGCTGAAGTCTATTGTGCAAGGTTGATGGACGTATTAATCTTGACTAAGACAAGAAATGTCTTTGTCCTGTGTATCCTACTTATTGATTACATGTACATTGTATAAGTAGGATATGCCACTTAGTGGTCAAACAAAAGATGACTGCAATGTACACTTAGCATAAATGCTGTGACAAAGCTTGGATACTATTAGTTCTAGCAAGATTCATGGACAAGTTTATGCGTATATATAGCCATACATTGCCCAAGGCTACATTTACCCCACCCCAACATTTCATGGCTATCCTTTCAGTTTGTAAGTAGAGATGATTGATCAAAGATAATAATTGAAATTATTTCATAATATATCAAGGGCATCGCAGGGATTTGAATGTTAAATTCCTCAGAGTACATGTATGAAGTTTGACTTCAAATTAATGCTATTTTTACTATTCGAATGTATTTTTATCGTTAGACATAGGCTTGCATGAAGTGTGAATTGAAAAATAAAATGTAGCTTGATGAAAGTGATAAGACATTAAAATTATTAAAAACGATCAAACTTGCGTTTCAAAGAGCACATAATTTTGTGCATGTGAATGAATCGTGTAGCCTTATTGATCATGTGTTATCATTGCACCATTTATAAACACATAAAAGGACCACCATATCATTAACCGAAGCTATGAATACCGGTATGCCAACATATCTTTTCTGTACAGTAATACATGTATACCATTGCTCTGTATTTGACATCCCCTGACCATTATACATGTACACCCATGTTAAAATGTATGGGGACTAAAATAACTGTTAAATATCTTTCCATTGTGATCTGCATGCTAGTCAAATCTTTTGCTATAACCTGCTGCCATGCCACTCTCATACACGTACAATGTGCATATTTTATTTTTTCATGTATGTAAACTTGCTGGTGCTACTTTCCCATTGACCCCCACGAAGAAGCAAATGTAATTGATTGTGTTTTTGCAATTGTTCATTTTCCCATGAATGCCTGCACAACCACCATGAAAACTTATTTTGGAGACTCCAAAAGAGCAACAAGCTTGTCTTTGGTTACATTGCAGTTTAAATATCCATGCAGAAATCTATAATACACATGCTTGTAAAAACATTTAAATGTTTGCATTCTCATACCAAACAAAAGTCACACATGTTTTTATATTTTATTTGCAAGTTCTTGTTGAATGTTTACATTGATTTTGCTTTTATTGGGCTTTGTTCTAAAAACAAGTGGTACTCTAAAGAATGTAAAATATGTATACAATGCTGTACATGTACATACTGTTTATTAATTCAGTCACCCTCTGTAGGTCTGAGAATACAAAACAAAATATACATGTAATCCAAACTTGAATGCGCAAATCAGGGCCCTGTCTTACAAAGAGTTACGATTGATCCGATCAACTTCAACTGTATGGAAATCCATCAATGTCATAATTTTCTGCCACATAAACCCTGTACAACGTCCTTTATAAACAAAGAGAAGCACACTAAATTTTCAAGAAAACATAAATGTAAGAATATTCAGCATATATCTAGAAAATATTTTGAACAAAACATGCAATTTAGATGTTGACGTTGCTGGCCTTCCATAGTTGTTGATCAGATCAATCGTAACTCTTCATAAGATGGGGCCCAGGCAGGTCTTTCATGGATTCGAGAGTTATTAAAATAGTGTTTGGAAAAGGAGTTTACATTGTAGAAGATACACTGTATAGAAAGGAAAGGGGGGGGGGGGTAGCCATGAAATATACATGTAGTGTAAACAGGAAAGGCATGAAGTTCATAGAATAGAGAGCAGAGAGGAAATATAAAGTGTACATGTAGGAAGCGAAATTTTCTGTAGAGCTCAGTAGAATATGATATGATTACACTTCAACTAAAGGTATGTAAGTACACTATTTAAGAATATCTTGAAGCAGATTGTCACTTACTGTTTATAGTCATGTGAAAGCTCCATAATTGTTTTACTCTGGTGTCAGTGAATGGGATGCATGGATCTCATGAAAATGCTGAATTGGAGTGACTATTGAAGTATTTGTTTGTTTTAAGTAGTTGCGCTGATTCTTTCTGTGATTACCAGGAGAAATTTGTTTTTATTTTCCTTGTTTGTTAAAAGAAATTTGTAGCAGTTTGATATGTGTTTATTTTCTCAATGCTTATTGCTTCATGAAATGAATTATCATTCATGTACATATAAGGCAACGCCATTCTTTTCAAATACTTTTCTTTCTGAAATGCTTCTCTCTCTGATATTTTAACATATAGATGGACACTTTTTCTACATTTTATACCAATTTGATTTCATTTAATTCATAAAATGGTAATTGTTAAAGTAGAATGCATGCATTATAGCGTGTAGCATCTGTTTGCTCAAATTGAATTTGTAGATGAAAAAAGTACAGATCTGTATAAAACATTGTAGCCATGATGGTTTTAATCTTCTTCAATAAATAGGGAAAGCTGTTAAATTGAAATGATAACTGATATTCCAATTGACATAGACATATGAAATCCTATTTCAAAGTGTATTCAGAAATGTGCATAACATTTTTACTCATCAAAAGTCTGAGACTTGATACAGATGTAGGTTTTGTGACTGTTGTCATGTTATTTTTGGAAGTCTGTGGAATATCCAGTGTAGAGTAACATACAGAGATATTAAAGTACGCCATTGAAAAGGCAACTGGATATTCTGTGCCTTATTAATTCCATTAGAATGTGTATTCACATTGATTTTAGTCTGTAGAAAAGGCGTCCATCTTCTGAAGTTTCAGAGAATTGAAAAGTTCATTTTGATTTTTTTTTAATTGTTATTTTTCAAACGACATGTTTGTGTTTTCCAAGTCACCATGGATTTGAAACCATGCACCCTCTTTTTTCCATCTTTGTTGACATTGTTTCGTTTGTTGATATTTTTTGTTTCACTACCTCTCACAGACTCTCCAACCATGCTGCAGAATTACAGTAGATAGCAAAAACTAGTTCAGAAACCTCTCTCATGCCCCTTCCTTCGCATCATCGTAAACCCCATTAAACTCAGGCAAAATGCAAAATTGTAGGAGAAGTCTATCGGTGAGTACTCATCATGGAATAAGCACAGGCCTCTGGTCCCATTCCATATTATTTTCCTTTTTAATCCCAATTGATTTTGGCCTCTCCTGATCCTCTTTTAAACCACTTCCTTGCCTATTGTATATATACATGTATATTCACACTGTTTAAATTTTTACACTTTCTCCACATCTCAAAGCTTTTGTATGTACTGTAATTGCAGCTGTATGAGATACCTGTATACATCATGTTGGTAATTCTCCACAGTATTGCAGTCAAGATTTCAACATAGAGGGCGACATTTCCTTGCTTTCTGCACAGGTCAACAAATTCTTCCAGATTTGAGTCTTAATGGAGTCAAATTGGAAAGTTTTTGCTTTGTTTTTGTTCTTGCTAAAACTACCAAATCCTTAATAATTGTTGACAAATGTTTTTTTTTTGTGAAGAGCCTCATAGGGAAATGCTGCCCTCTTGTTTTGAAGTTGTCATTTTGTCTTTGGAGAATTTACTTACATTATCAAGACCTGTGTAACAAATAGAAATGCACGACTTATCACCTAGTTACATGTAAATCTCATTCTTGTGTCTGTTTGCATGTTTTCTTGTTTATATTCAAATTTAACTTGGGAGGGGCTCATGAGAGGACTCAGACAAGTTCGGTTTTATCTGACAGTAATTATTACAGTAACAATGCTTCTTATACCTCGGTCGCATTGGCTCTTCGGCAAGTCGCAACAGCCGTTTTAACTTTTGCACCAGCTACATATACATGTAGGTGGTTTGAAAAAAAAAATGAATAAAACGGCTGTTTTCAACTTGGCGTACGGCCGTCGTAGCGCAAATGTGACCGAGGTCTTAGTCTATCAAATACAAGGAAAATTTGCAATTTTGAAAAACATATCTGCATTAAGTACATGTATAGTTCCAATTGATTTCTTGCTATTTACTCTTTAATGCAAGCAATTCCTTGATGTATAGTGCTGTATTTCCGATACCTTGTACATTTACAATGTAGTTCTTGACAAGTACAATTTCGACTAACAATTGTGTATTGGCAAAACAATTGGCAGTTACTGATAAAGTACAATGCCTTTGGGTGAGTTAGAAATATGTAGATATTGTTAGTCATTTATGATCTTAATGCATGATTATTCTCACAAATACAGATTAACATTTTAATTAGCATGTGGGGCCAGTTGTGTCTTTTTGACAATTGTTAGTTTTGTTGATAATTGCGTGTAAATGTACACATGTATTATAATGTCAGCCATGTTTATACAGTTAGTACTTGGTAAGATGGGAAATTTTCTGACTAATGCCAACAGCAAAATTGGACCATTGCAAGTATGTTTTGTCTTGTATTGATTTGATGCATGCCTTTTTTGTTTTACAATTTATGTCATGTTCTCAATGTTAACTGCAAGTAGATAGAGGGTTATTTGAGACCGAGTCTACCAGTATTTCTTCTGAATAGCATGAATTTGATTAACCCATGAATGAATATTTGAGATTCCTTCTCCCCCCAAAAAAATAAAAAATAAAAGTCAGTATCTATTTTCGTTATGCATGATACAATGAAGTACATGGATTCACTTTTTTATTCAATGTCCGTTCATTATTGACTCACATAACCCTGCACATAAGTAGTGACTACATATAAGGCCTGATTATCAATACATGTTTTTTTTGCGCAACATTCATTTAATCTACAAATACGAAATTGATGTCTCATTTTTGAATGGAAAAAAACAACAAATGAACAAGTGCATGAATCAATGAATAAACCATAAAAGGAAGGAATGAATCGCTTCTTTTCTTCTCTTCAAAACGTTGATATGTAGAGGAATATGATATTATCTCACAGTCACACGATCACACGGATAATGTTTTTTGATTGTAAGATGTCATCAATTTATTACAGTACTGTTGAACAAGCAATTCCATGTAGCTTTGATTTTTTTACCCTTAAGAATGCATGAGATTTTTGAAAATCAAAATCTCCAAAAAAGCCACTGTAGAATGAATATTTGTTAGACTCCTTTTATCTTGGAAGATATTTTTTAGCTCCTAACTTTGCCACATCAATGCTGATTTGTTACAATGTAGTGTGTGATGATATCTTTGTTACAGCTGTGGCCACCATGGGGGCATTGACTCTGTGGTGAGGCAAATAGGGAAACTGGTATTGCTAAATTACACTCATGGGTATTGCTAGATTACACTCATGAATTGTTAATATACATGTATATGGTTAGTAATTATCATATATTGCGGTTACGGTTCCATCAGATGCTGCGTGCCCGCACATTACCAAGCATCTTTGTTTCATCATGGTTCTCATTTATTTGTTAATAGCGAAATTCAATGGTGCGAATGTATCATTCTTGAATGGTGTGTAATGTTGCATCCAAATGGGAAATGGGTGGCGAAGAGTGAATTATTTGAGAATCATGCTGTCGACTCGAAAGAAAGTGATGTTAGGTGGAGCGTAGTTTCTTCTTAGTTCATGAATACAATCCTCAGCTTATGAGGAATTGAGATGAGAAATGAACTTAATGTACTTGTACACTTCTTAACCATGTTTTTCTTTATGATTTTACTATAAAACAGTATTTAAGGTTGTGGAGGTACCGTGGCTGAGTGGTCTGAGGTGCGAGACTATAGTATACACATTAAAGTCCTGGGTTTGATCCCTGGCCATGGCATCTAGTCTGCAGGCACAGACCCTTATTGAAACTTTGATCAACAGCTGTGTCTTCACGCAAAGACTAGCACATACAAAACTTGCAGGGCCTTCATTACACAAGGCATGAGTACATGTAGGCTGCAATTCAGACCCTTTACTCGAGTGAAGGGTTTGCACAGCAGACTACATGGCATCTATGTCTGTGAGCAAGGCATTCATTCAGCAGTGCTAATGAAATGGGAACACACATTATTGGTAACTATGTGTGTACTTGTTATATTCTTTTTAAAATAGAAGAATTAGAAAGAAAAATATCAAGTTGCATATTATATGTACTGAACATACACTGTTATTTTCACCATCAGAGGACTCTGTAATCATGACAAATGCTTTTCAATGCAGGCAGGGGGCATGGAAAATCTACTGAAGATTTTTTTTTTAACCTGCAAATGTACCTGCAAATTATCATGTCAGGTGCTGAAGTGGATGGAGGGGAGGGGAGGGTGGGGGGGGTATGGGGGCACCCTCCCCTTTTCTCTCAATTTCTTTCTCTACTTCTTTTGAGGTTATTTTTCAATGATCAAAGAAGCAGTTGCACCCCACCCCAGTTATGCCATTGTATTGCCATTTCACTGTCACTCTGGTTGCGCTGTCTCCAATTATATTTTGAAATTCTTCAGGATGGAACTCTTTGAGATACATGTATTTGCTATTCAGGGAATAGTCTTTCTTACCAAATTTGAAAGCATTTTTCTTCATAAAAGAAAAGCTCTTTAACTGTTAAAGTCCTGCTTCAGTCCTATGTAAAATTCTGCTGCACAAAAGACTTCTATGATCGTAGCAATCCTTAGTGTAATGTACAGAAGCATCTTTACAGTTGTTGACACCTGTGAGCACTACACTTTAATAGCACAACACCCATGATAGTGTAATTTAGTGTAATTTCCTCATGTAATTGGCATTCTTTTGAATTCAACTGAAATCTTTCAGCTCAGATAACGCTCCATGACTGACATGGGCCGGTAGACTTGGCATTCACCATCACTGGGTAATGAACAACTTCCTGTATTGGTACTAGAGGGATCAGTCCAGTTCTTGTTAATGATTTCATAAGATATTGGAGTTTGTAACCTTAAATAAAAAGAGACAGATGACTGGACATAAATAATTGTGAAGAGATGCTCAGTTTATCTTCTGAGAATTTCATTGACCATACATATACTGTATGAAAGAGAAGATGAAAGAGAATTGATTGCCAACTTTTTTTTTCTAAATATTTGTTTTTTAAAATGGTCTTGATGCTCCATCATAATAGACCAGTTCGTAGTTACTTCATGGACAAATTTGGTCAAATGACCTTTCATTTCTTTCATTATGATAGGCAGATTTCAAAGCAAGATATTACGTAAGCTTGCCTTACATAGCAGGATGAAGAGATTGAATAGACCAGGTGACTAGAATAGCACACCAATGAACACTTTATGAATTGAAGGTATTTGTTGCATTCCTACTTTGAATGCAGATCATAGCATGTTGCACAATGTACTTGGCAAACTGTGAAATACCACTCGTTCGTGGACGCATTGCTGTTTTTGTGGATGTAAATGAAAACTACAATTCAAAAGAATATATGAATAATCAAGACATCAAAGTTGGTGCTTATCTCATTAGATTTTAAACCACCATGTCACTTTAGTACAAATGACCTTCCTCTGATCATGCGTAGAATATTTTGATCATGCGCAGAAAGGAACTACGAACTGGCTTATTGAAAACAAATCAAAAACAATTAGTCATAGTGGTGAAAGGTCTGTCTGCAGTTTAACCCTGTCTCGGCCAGGGGAGGGGGAGGGGCCTCGGAGGCCCCCCACCCTCAACGAGTCGCGTGATATTTTCGCCGCGCAAAATGTTTGACCTCGCTGCTCGCTGACTTTTTAATTTCAAGTCTTGCGCAACTTTTGAGACCAATTTTGCGTCACCCGGGTAGGCGGTTCCGAAATTACGCAACGTTATGTAAGTGCATGTCAGACCAAGAATTGCTCAAAAACGTGATTTCGTGTACAAAGTCAATGTAAATTGTGTTTTCAACCAAAAATCATAAATGTATGATTATTTTTAGTTTTTCTGGCCTAAATGTATTTTTTATCCTGTTTATTATCTAAGAAGAGTCCCCAACGAATTTCATTAAAAAACAATGAAAAACAAAAGGTCCAAAAAACAAAGAAATACATAAGAAATTGATCTGATATCACAATTTTTTGTCTCACCTGCGAAGCAAAGTGAGACTATAGGCGCCGCTTTTCCGACGGCGGCGGCGGCGTCAACATCAAATCTTAACCTGAGGTTAAGTTTTTGAAATGACATCATAACTTAGAAAGTATATGGACCTAGTTCATGAAACTTGGCCATAAGGTTAATCAAGTATTACTGAACATCCTTTTAGAGTTTCATGTCACATGACCAAGGTCAAAGGTCATTTAGGGTCAATGAACTTAGACCATGTTGGAGGAATCAACATCGAAATCTTAACCTGTGGTTAAGTTTTTGAAATGTCATCATAACTTAGAAAATATATGGACCTAGTTCATGAAACTTGGACATAAGGTTAATCAAGTATCACTGAACATCCTGCATGAGTTTCACGTCACATGACCAAGGTCAAAGGTCATTTAGGGTCAATGAACTTTGGCCGAATTGGAGATATCTGTTGAATTCCCATCATAACTTTGAAAATTTATGGATCTGATTCATGAAACTTGGACATAATAGTAATCAAGCATCACTGAAAATTTTGTGCAAGTTTCAGGTCTCATGATTAAGGTCAAAGGTCATTAGGGTCAATGAACTTTGGCCGAATCGGGGGTATCTGTTGAATTACCATCATAACTTTGGAAGTTTATTGGGCTAGTTCATTAAACTTGGAAATTAGAGTAATCAAGTATCGCTGAACATCCTGTGCACATTTCAGGTCACATGACCAAGGTCAAAGGTCAATGAACTTTGGCCGAATTGGGTGTATCTGTTGAATTACCATCATAACTTTGAAAGTTTATGGATCTGATTCATGAAACTTGTACATAAGAGTAATCAAGTATCACTGAATATCCTGTTTGAGTTTCACGTCACATGATCATGGTCAAAGGTCATGTAAGGTCAATGAACTTTGGCCATGTTGGGGTTTTTTGGTGAATAACCATCATATCTCTGTAAGTTTATTGGTCTAGTTCATAAAAAGTGGACATAAGAGTAACCATGTATCACTGAACATCTTGTGCGAGTTAGAGTAGTATTCAAAGTCAGCACTGCTGCTATATTGAACCGCGTGATGCAGGTGAGACGGCCAGAGGCATTCCACTTGTTTCATGTACACTTGCTAAGAACATCACAAAGGTCCTATGCCAAAATTTGAACATTTGGAGCCTTATTTATGGAGTTAGAGGAAAAAATATTATTTTCGCATACTAATTACGCATAAATTAGCATAATTACATATTAAAGATTTGTATGAAATAAATTACTATACAAGTTTGTAGATTATATCCCAGACAACCTGCGTGTTAATTTTCGGCGCGATCACGCGACCGACGGCCGAGATCTCAGGGGGGGGGGCCTGGGAGGCCCCCACCCCCCCGGACATATGAACTCCCAAAATACCCCGGCCTAGATAGGGTTAATAATTAATGTGAATGATATTGGAGTCATCTAACATTTCAATCTTATAGAACAATACCGTAATAGAAGTTACTTGCCCTTGTTGATAGTGATGCTGATCATTGCACATTTTTGTTCTGTATATTTCTTAGGGTTAAAACTCGCAATTTTGCATTTGAGAATATATTGCACCTTTTCTATTATGAGTTTTTAAAGCGTCTGAACACAAATACAAACGGGCAATTCCAAGCAAATGTAGACATTTTCCAAAAATTTATGTTGGCCCTATTTCAAATCTTTATCACATTTTTCTAACAAAACTCATATGGTACTTCATGAATACAAAAGGGGAACATAATTAGCCACAATTTTTTTTTCTTATGCATCTCCTTTTAGGAGAATCCAAACCATGCAAAAATTCTATACATGGGACTACATGTACATATATTGCTTTTTACTTGATTTAAATTTCACAGAAAACTATTGCTTGTTTTGTAAAAAAATTCTTTTGGATAATCTAAAGGTTATCATTTTACATCATATCAAAAGAAAGTATGTTTTAAGTTGTAATTAATGAAAAAATAAACAAGTTTTTGATGTACATGTAATGCAGCAAATTAAAGATGGAACAACATAGAGTCCAATCAATAACTCAACATTGTGGTAGCCATTTGAAGTTCACAGAGTTTGAGCAATATGTTTTCTCCTCAAATATGCATGTCCAATTTACGTCACTCCGTAACCATGCTTATGAATATTCATATCTCATTAATTCAGTGGATCAAAATAAATGTTATTATTTTGGAAAGTGGGTTTCAGCAACTACTGTCAGGTACCACTTCTTTGCAAATAACTATATTAATATGGGTGATATCTTTGTTTGAATGCTAAAAACTTGTTTCTGAATGTCATTCCGTCACTGTGGAACTGCCCAAATGTACTGTAGAGAGTGCATTTATCAGAAGATTGCAAATTCTGATTATACATGTACAATGTATCTTGACATTTCCATGCTAGAAAAATAGTTTCACTTCAAAATGAAAAAAAAAATGTTTTGGTCAGGGTAGCACACACAAAAATATCATGGAAATTTGCATTTTCTTTGATAGAGATTTTCATTTCATATAATCCATGCCCCATTGGACAAACACAGTCATAAACGTACATAACTGGAATATTGTCCAACACCTTGATACTGGTAGGTGATTTACCAAAACTTACAATAAAAGACAGGCTCTCAGAGTCTCACAGGCAAAGTTCAATATCTCATTGGTTAATATGTGATGAATGCTCAACATTAATTAATAAAAATGCCTGCATGTATGAAGAGGTTAATTTATTATCCCTCTTATTGAGGATTTCTTAAGGGCAAATTTACGTATTCTTGCTTTTGCCTTTGCTATTTATATTAACTTGAGCAACATCATACTTGCAACAAATTGTTAGTGGTTTTACAACAACTAATTAAATTTGGAAATTGATACACGGTAGGTATATAGCATTGCCATGACTTCGATCATTGTACATGTATGTTCTCTACATCGACTTATTTCAAAAGGAATGAAGAATGTATACTTTTTAATCATCATTACTTTGTTTACCAGGGTCCTCAATATACATCTGTCTCCCCTTCAAACTGGAATTTCTTTACAAAAAAAAATCCATAATGGATGATACACAGCCATTTGTTTTGTGAAGGTTCGTAAAAATAGTCATAGATTTGAGGTTTGAACTTGCCAAATTTCAAATTGCACATGGATAGAGAAGATTAATGATGCTATTTTTGCACCGTGTTAAGCACTGGTAATTTTGTATTCAAACAGGGCAGAAGATCTATGATGTAAGTTTAAAATCTCAGAGCGTTGGGATATCTTGATATTTGGCCAGAAAAGTGATAATGAAATGCATACATTTGTACATCTGAGTCAGAGAAGAAGAAAACCTTTGCTGTACAGTACAATAATACTTACATTTGCATGATTTAAAAAACCCTGAAGTGTGCATCGTCCTTGCTATTTTAATGCGATTAAGTATAGCAGAACATGGGAAAAAGTACAGACTTCAGCTTTGGCTCAGTTCCTTTCAGAAGGCTTCACTTAATTTGTGTCCTTGAATGGTTGAAATAAAGAACAAGAAATTGTTCAGAATGAAAGATACAATTTGCTTTGGCCTCTTAACATGTTGCATGGGGCCTCATCACATCTTATTTCTATCTGAGGTCTAAATAATAGCAATCAAGGATTAATGTAGAAAATAAATGTAGTACCTCACATTTTGATAAAAGTGATGATGAATAATAATTGCTCGCATTTTGCGATGATAATAATAGATTCTGATCCAGGTAGTTTAGAAGTCCCAGATGATTTGTAGTAATGGGGGCATGCCCTAATTTTGGATGCACTGGCATGACTGCAGGGAGGGGGCTGTGGAATCTGGTCTTATTTAACTTCCTGCCTTAGTAGTAACATTAATGATGTTTAATGCAGCATAGAATCTCTGCGATTACTTGCTAGTTTTGGTAAGGAATCTGAATTTAACCCCTTGTCTGCTATTAAAGTTATCACACTCTTGTGAGTTGTAGACCATGAACTTACTTTTGCAGGATCAATACCATCTTCGTTTGCGATGTGACTATTCCAGCCGGTAATTATTTCCAGACAAACTCTTGGTTGAAAATTTGTAGCAGGGTTTGAGCTGTGGGGATTTGAGGAAAAATATTCGGCTTCGACTCTGAAAACAGCTCAGAATGTCTTCACAGAGTTCCACAACTTCTGCCAAGTTCTTTTCTTACAGTGTTCATGAGTCAATGTTTGTATTTCTTCATTTGATGAGGGGGCATACATACATTCATTGATCATGTTGGGTTACAATGGCACATTTCTCGCCAAAACTTTCTGAATTAACATTAGAGGTCTAACTACTTCCCCCTCTCAGATTCGTTGATCTGTTTTTCCTTGTTGCTTAATGATGTCACAGTTGTTCTTCGGCAATCTCTGAATCATTATCTAGCTGTGATTGCTGTGGTTTGTACATTCATTCTTCCTCTGCTGATTTCTTTGATTTTCATCTACATCGAGGAATACTTGTTCTTAAAAGGAAAGAGGATTCAGTACTTGCTTGAATACTTTTAGATTGATACCTTTCTCCCAACCAGTTTCAAAAAGGATTTTTTTTGTGGGTAGATTGTCAGCAATTGAGTGAGATACCATTATCTGGAACTATTTGATTCATTATTGCTGCTGGCACTGTTTGTTTGTTCTTTATCCATTGCAAGGATTTGTTTTACATATGTATATTCATACAAATTGAGTAATTTGAGGCAGTTATCAGTTTAGAAACATAATTTTACCTCCCATATTGAAGAGGCAAAATTGTGTTTCAAGACGGTCCATCGGCACATGTTTCAAAGCTGTCGAGGATCGGGGTATGACATCACCGTTTATTGTCCGTCTAGTAGGAGGACCTCAGCTAGCCGGCAACAGCTGCGACCTAATCTCAGCAAATTACGTTCTGTAGAGCCAGTAGGATTTGGCTGGGGATGCCAAACAAAGTTTAGGGAACTTAGCGAGTGTTGGGCTTGGTCACTATCAATGCGGGGTTGTGAAGCCGTGGTAGGATCTCGGATTATTGCACTTGTCGATCGGCTTCGAAATGAGGATGTACGAGCCCCGTCTCCCCCAGCAGGCCATCTCGGCCTTCCCATCACGGACTTTCGGCTCCCGTTTACCTTCATATTATCGTCCCCGAAACGGCATTGTGGTAAGTAACTAGCGTGGGCTTGTTTGACCCCTCTAATTTCTCGAGATTTTGTTAGTTTTGCTGTTCTGATAATTATTAGGATTTTTCTTTGCCATATGAATATCTGTAGGGAAATGATCATTTTGGATAATTTGTAAATGAAGAATATTATTATTCATTATAATGAAGGCATGTAACAGTTTTACCTCTAAAATTTGATTAGCAATTTGCGGTTTGCATACATTATTTGGAAAGTTATCTTTAATGATCCTTTTTATTTTATAAACTTTCAGATTTTGATTAAAATGGATAGGAAATTACGATGCAATATAGGTGTGAGGAATGGTAATCCCAGCAAACACTTGAGGGCAATAAGGGAAATTACTAAGAATCAAGGTATTTTTTACAGAAGAAATCTGGCTTTTAGGAATAAATATGTTTTTATCAGCTTGCTTTCCTTTTAACAATTATGTTTTTATAAGAATTTAATTGATTAAGATGATTGAGAAGACAATGTTGAAGTCTCATTTTTCATATTGCAGAAAAGTTTGTTTTGTGGTAGTGAAATTTTGTTTTTCATAAGCCAACTTCCGAACACCTTCAGAACATTCTCTCAACTTTATAGAACTACATGTATATCTTACATTTGCATATTCTTAAAATTCAAATTGTTGTGAAGATTGTATAAAATCTGTAATATCCACTACAAAAAAAACTAAAAAGAATCTTACATGTAATTGTAAGAATTGATAACATGAGTTTTCCTTCATACATGCATATACAGAAAACCCAAATAGAAAGGAGGATAGCTCAAATTAATTATGATAATTAGCTTAATTACTTAGTGACAAAGACAAGATATGGGGAAAGTAACAGTTAATAAATGTCTAAATATCCTTGATGAAGTTTGGATAAAATCCAGATAGCATTATCTCATGATTTAAAGTGATAAAAGAATTGTAGAAACAGCTGGAAGCTGGGAATTGAATGGAATTGGGATTCATTCATTGATATTTGTGTTGGGCACATTGTGATTGATTCACAACTTGCCAGGTTCGGTGAGGAAGTGGAGAAATTATAAATGTTTGAAAGATAAGAATGAGTTCTTTGGAGGGAGGCGGTGTGGGTGAATCTTGACAGGATTTAACGAGGAGTTATTGGGAAACACCGATTATGTAAGAGAAAGGTTACTTTGACGTAAGAGAAACTTACATACGTCAGGGAAATTTCGCAATGTACAAAGTGTCTAAAGAAAGAAGAACTTGAAAGCCCACTTCATAGAGTATAAAACCTTTTACAAAGCATATAGACTGAAAATTTTAGTATACAATCTTTGTGGGTTTTTTTTAAATTAAATCGCTAAATTTTAAAGGATGCTTTTAAGAGCCTTTTCAAAGAAAAGAAGAGTATTAGATACACAACTCTGCTTAATTTGAATAATAACAATAAAAATTAATGGCCAGAGTTTTGAAATTACCAATCGTGGATGAGTGATATTTTACAAGTGGAATTCAAATGAGCAAGATGCGTTCTCTATGAGCAAGTTTGGTTCCACTACATATATATTATTATCATCGAAGAGGATCTCATTGTTTTGTCACCAAGGCTTGGAAGCAGACTCAAGAGCCATGGAAAGAACATTTCAAAATGATGTGTTCAGACGGTGAACAGCTTGGAATGGTGCATCATTCCTGCGCACATTTGCGCACACATGGTAAAATCTTGCACTGTGACCCCACACGCTAGATCACTCTCACCGAATTTGTCTCTGAACTCCTTGTAGTTCTCTGTGATCATTTAGATCACAAGAAAAGAGGAGAATTCTCCTTAGAAATGGGGTTATTTCCTTCCCCTCAGATGATAGTCTGAACGTGAAGAAAAGTAGAAGAGAGACAGAACATGAATTATGTGGTCAAGAGGCCATACAATGTGACTCAGTGAAGGATGAGATCCTATGCCAAAAGTCTGTTTTTTTTTCTTTCTTCAATTAGAAAATGTGAGATTACCAATTAAATTCAAAACCTTAGAAACAAGGATGTCTGAGTATTGTTTCATCGCGATTCATAAACACGTTGAGGTAGAGGAAAAAGTTGCGTACTGCTTGATTTCTTAAATTTGTCATTCCTGAATCCCAAATGGATGGAATTATTCTTTTCTTCGAGATTTGTAGTAAAAAATCTCAGCAACTTTTTTCTTCATGTAGTTCAACTTGGGAAACTACTCTGTAATCACTTTTACTTCATACTCCATCCTAAACTAAGCATATCTTTTATGTCACCCTGTGCCTCAACATAAACATGAAGGATGAAGTCAACCCCAAATGAGAAACATTCAGCACGCTACATGTAGCTTCAATGAAAACTTTTAAAATCAGATGTTAAATAAGAAATTTATTGACATCTTAAAGATTCACTTAATTTCACAAAAAAAGTTACAAAGCACATCCTGATCTGTTTCCAAATGAGGGAACTAATGATACCCCACTCAGCGTTTTGTATTTTGTAATAAAATGTTTGAAATATTTACCTTTTTCCTCATTGTGATGTGAAATAAAATGTATTTCTCCCTATGACATGAAGAATTCACATTGTTGTAACATATTGTGTTTCACTTTTTCAAATCTGCAAAAAAAGTCTTAATCCTATTACTTGATTTCTTGATATCACAAAAGATTCTTCATAAATTAAACAATTTGAATTCTTGATATTTTGTGTTGTAAACAAATGCAATTCTTGCAAATTGAAATCAAGAATTGGAGATGTCAACAATTTGGATTAAAAGAAAAAATGGCTGGCCATATGAAGAGTACGTTGGCAATTTGGCATATTTAATGTACAGTACAGTAGAGGTGTGAAGGCCCCTTTCATACTGATAGTGAAGCTGTATGCTGGCTACATATATCTTTCTTTCTGCAAGAATTCTTGGTACCCAGGGTAGCTACTTCAGTTCTGAAAACTGTTCTCCCAGCGGGCCCTGCTTAATGTTGATATTGTGTTGTTGCAGGCATTTTTTTCGGGAGCTGCTTTTACAATTGATAACCTAAATCTGTAACATTGGTTAAGCTTGATACATTGCAGTGAATGGGGAATTTTGGGGGACTCTTTTAATTTTCAAGGGCTCTTTTAAGCATTTCGGGGGGAGGGGGGGGGGGAATCTCCCGAGCCCCAGTGTATTATTCCCCTGTGTTGTTGTCTGGGTCCTGTTTCATAAAGACTTTGTTACAATCAGCCAATCAAATCAAATGATTTCGATAGCTTTAAGCATGCGGTTACTGCTAATGTGTTAATACAACACGTTTTATGAAAATAGACCCCTGGTTTTAACCTTAGCAGTATTCATTCATCCCATCACTTTCACCAATTGATGATGGTAATCAAATTCTTAGTGATTTTATGATTGATGATGGAAAGCAACAAATGTTTGCTATCTGCAGACATAAAGCGGGTAGAAGCAAGATCCAATGGATGGCATGATGAGCAAGGTCTTCGTATCTGATCAACATTTATTTTCAGTCCTGTTCATGTAATGGCAGTTAGGATAAGGATCTCTCACTGACCAGAACTGGACATTATGACCTAAGAAGTGCGCTGAGTGGTCAAGGGACGGGTCTTGATTCAATTTCCCCCCTCATTTGCCGGCTTATTCACCTAATTAAAATGCATTTTGAGCAAGTTATATGTGTAGGTCTTCTGTAAAGAAAGTGAGTGTTGTTTGAAGGTCAGTCGATGTCCCTGATGATGGGCTAATCCTTTGAACTGGACTTTTCAAATTAAAGGGTTATTTTAAGAAATCATGGGGTGCCTTGTCTAGGTCCTCTTTAGACACCGCTCTCTCTACCTTCCTAAAACTAGTTACATGTAGCTGGATACTATTTTAGTGGAAACTAGTTTAATGAGAACGGTCGAAGTGATCTTGGAAGCGATCTTCCAAACCAGTTCATAAAACCCCCTTGCGATGTAGTTTATAAGATCGCTTTGCCCCATTAAACTGGTTTTAGCGTGAGGACGCAACAGTTCTTCGGGAAACGAACTTCACACATTTTGAGCGTGCTACACACAACAGGTATAGAATGCCTGCGCTGCGGTTTCAAATTTCGCGCGAAACCTGTCACCCCACTGAGAGCATTTCCATAGCAACAAGAATGCTTTACGTGAAGTGATTTTGAAAACCACTTTCCTGTGATCAAACGGGAACAATAGCAAAGCGATATTCCAAACTGGTTTCCTGAACCGGTTTCCAGTAAACTAGTTTTAGAAAGCGTAATGAGAGCGGTGTCCTAGTGCGCTAATTCATTCTCTTTATAGTTCATATTTTAGGTCACCCAACTTTTATCTACATGTAGATACCACTCTTTTATAGAGTTCCAGATGCAGCTAATTACTCACCATTTAAAATATTATCTGAAACTGATTGTTTGAAATGAGTTGAAAAAAATGATAAAAGTTTACAATTTTAATCAGGTACGGATCCAAGGGGGGGGGGGTGGCTGCTTGCACTTCAGGCTCACATTTTTAATGTTTGAAGATACCCAATTACCGATGCTTTTCATGTAAATGTTCTTGAACGTTGTGTGTGGCAGATCTTGGGGCGAACACAGAAAAGAAAAGATGGTGCCCCAAAGCATTTCATTTGGAATATTACGAATTTCAGTGGTGATTTGATGATTATATATAAGCTGTATTGTGTCTGTGCTAACCTGGGGAAATAAAAAATCTGGTGTAAGTGCAAAAAGCCTAAATAAATTTCAATTGCATATTTGATCACTTTTGTTGTATTTTGAAAAGGCATGCCATTTCAGCAAGTGGCCTCTTCATTAAATTGTGGAACTGTTGTCAGATTCCATTGTCCATTGCTTTGTATCCATGGTGACGAAGGCAAACCTTCCATGGTGTGGAAATAGCTATTCATGTTTATTTGTCTGGTAGCACAATATGCAATGGTGCCTGTCTGCCTGATATTTTCTTCAAACATAAGAAGTCTGTTCACTTTATATTAAAAAAATAGCCAAATTTTGTCCTTCATTATCACAAACTTTCGCGTTGTTGCTCATGGACGTCTGTATCAGTTTATTCCTGTAGAAGCCTGCGTGTTATGTGTCTTTAAACACAAAATAAATAGAAAATCATGTTTACATCTTCAGAAATGAAGTGGTGGATAGCCAGTCCTCTGTTGAAAATGGGGGTAAACACAAGATAATAAAACCCTGTTCACATCAAGAGAAATGATGCTATGAAGTGCCATTATTCCATTGAAAATGAGGGTAAGTGTAAGAAAAACCCTGTTCATATTGAAAGAAATAATGCAGGATAGAGCCAATACTCTCTTGAAAATGGGGGTAAACACAAGATGAATAGAAAAATCCTGTTCATATTGACAGAAATAATGCAGAATAGAGCAAATACTCTTCAGAAAATTGGGGGTAAGCATTGAGAAATAGGACCCTGTTTAAATTTTAACAGAAATGTGGTAAAGAGTCATAACTCTATTAGGTGAGCACTAAAGAAATAGAAGGACACTGTTCACATAAACAGAAATGATATGTAGCCATTAATTGTACTCTATTTCAGCAAGTGACTGTCCTTACTGGTCCAAACCTACACCATTCATGGGTTTGTATGTACCTACCTAGAAATGGCACAAGAGCACCCTCAAGTAGAAAAACAAGACATCCAATGATGAAACATATCCAAACTCTGTCTGGATGGTAAGCTATAAAGGAGAGTGAGGTTTCTTGTGACTAAATTGTTTTTCTGTTTATTATCTGCAGAATGTACGTGCTCACATGGTTGGACCTTGCATTATAGTGCCTCGCATGCTAACGATGGTGCTGACGTCCACAGTGTTGCCCCAGCCACATTGTAGAGATCACATGCTCATAACACATCACTTTTCAAAACACGGCGATATTTCCAAAAGATTGCATTTCCCCGAATCTTTATTATTGCATGGATCTGGTATGCCAAATCCTCACAGGCATCATTCATTTTTAATGAGTTTTGTTAGGTATATTTACACCCTCCTGGGACTATGGGAACAAACTATTGGTATCTGTCTGGCTGAGAGGTGTTAAAGCACCCAGTAATCATATATGTTTCACACTGCACATATTTTCCTTAACCCAGGAAATAGGTGGAACTAAGGGGTAAGGGGATCTTATATATTTTAATCCATATGAATGATGATAAATACGTACAGCACATGTCATAGTTCAGATTTTTTTATAAAGAAATAATACCTTTTTAATTGATATATCAGTCTCAGATGCCCAGGGGTCCGTAGCAGAAAGAGTTGCATTTAAAGGGGTGGTCCAGGCTAAAAGTATTTATAGCTTAATGAATAGAGTAGAACTAACTGAGCAAAGTGCCAAAAATTTCGTCAAAATCGGACAACAAATAGCAAAGTTATTGAATTTTAAAGTTTAGTAATATTTTGTTAAAACAGTCCTTATGAATATTCATGAGGTGGGCTGATGATGTCATGTCTCCACTTGTTCTTTTGTATTTTATTATATGAAATTAGTTTCATTCAAATTTTTTCCTCCAAGAACTAGAAAAATTGGATTGACAACTGATTTAGTGCATTAGATATTTATTGCTGCAATTCATTATAAGGGAGACATATTATTCACACAAGATTTTGATGAAATTTTCGGTGTTTTGCTCAGTGAAGTCTGCTCTGTGTATTAAGATATAAATATTTTCAGCCTGGAACACCCCTTTAAACGCAAGTCAAAATATCAATCGCAAGTCCCAAATGCGTGCTGTTGATTGGTTGAAAATCAAGTTGCACATGATTTTTAAAGTTGCGCATGATTTTTAAAGTTGCGTTTGATTGCAACTCTTTCTGCAACGGGCCCCTGATCAGATTACCCCTTAATGCAGAAACAGTAATAGTGTGGAAAGGAATATTGAAACACCTTCGATACTAGCCACCTGCAGTATCTTAATAGCACTTAATATCAATAGCATGCTAAGTGCTCTATCAATTTGAAGACCTAATTGATACCAAACCATGTGTAGTCTACGCTTCTAGGCAGACCGAGATGGTTACCTGTAAATTGTTGTCCATGTGATTGAAATGGGTCTGAAATTTCAAACTACACCTTCAAGTCAGCTGATCAGCTTAAGTATCAGCCCTAAGTAACCTTTTAGTGATTGCCTCGCGCTAGCGTTCAAGTCCAAAAGTCTGAATTGATTTCCAGATATTTTCTGCCCTTTGAAGTGGAAGCACATAAAGCCTTTAGCTCAGATCGAGCAAGTGTGTTATGATAATGTAACAATATCACACTTTAATATTTTTTGGGTTCTTTTCCCCATAATATTTGCATCAGCATGTGATTTTAATCTAATTATTGTAAACACTCTGGCCTAATGGGATTACATGTATGTGTTGTGTAAGGAAATAATGATGATGGAGGTGTACATATAGTTCCTTTTCCATGTTGTACATAATACCTATAAATAGTGTTTCATTATTTATTCTCGAATACATGGTTCAAAGTGATGCTACTTTGTAGAATGATTAAATTTTATATTTTACAATCTGTTGATATCTTGTTGACCTCTAATGAAATGCTCTATGGGGCATGTCAAGCCACTGGGTCTGATCTGCCAGACCAATCAGACATTGTCAAGTCCGTGATTATGTATCTCTTCAGTTCAGTGCACATGTGTACGTGCACTGTGGGATCTGAAAGGTCGAGGGCCTGCAAGTCGAGGAGTGACAATCGCATATCTCTCTATTAATATATTTCTGTTGATGGCTTTCTGGTTGATGACGATGATGATGATGAAGGAGAGCTCGATGCGCCCGGTGGTGGAGATCTAGGCGTCTTATCTTTCAGCTGCGGTTGCTGCGTGCCCGCAACCCTGGGCAAGACGAATGCGTCCCTAGCTATCGATCTGGTTACAAGAGCTCGCACCCGCTCGTCCTTAGATTCTATGGATGGTGTTTAACCAACCGTATTGAGGTTTTGCTTGTAGGGAAGCGACTGGTTGAGCTGTGCACCCCCAATCAACAAGTTAATCAGAGAGTGGAGGGGTGTAGCCACATCCTAACACTGCATTTGTTAAGGTTACAACACCAGGAAATAGATTCTCCTCCCCTCTATCTCTGAGCTGTCAAGGAAACCTTTTAGCATCTCTTTTAGCAACTCAATTAGACTTGGCGAAACGAGAGCGTGTCAACATATACTCTTTCGTTGGCGTTATCATACTCGTATGCTTACATAAAAAGAAATTCTCAGCATGCTAGTTCTGATGTTTGTTGGACCCGTAAAATGGTGTCATGCGATGGTGTCATGCTCGCTGAAACGTCCATCTTGAATTATATCTCAGTGCTATACATCATCGACTAGCTTCACAAACAGTGTATGTTAGCAGTACTGTCTGAAAGCAACAAAGTTAACCGACATGAATATTTCCAATGCTTAGTGTTGTGTTCTGTATGGTTGTGGATATTAACAGAGGACACGATCGCTCTCCTTTGAACCACTCACTATTCCTCCATTATTCATTATTTCACTCCGGTCTTGGAAATACTCATTTTTCACTGAGAAGAAAAGCATCACATTCTATACTTCATCCAATCTCAGAGTGAAGAAATTCACTGATTGGAGTAGACATACAGTGAATCTTGGCGTGAAACTCGCTGGAGGATATTTCTCTCTCTTCCGTGGATACTTATTAACATCTCCAAGATGCCAGGAACCAATGGTAGCCCAAAGAAGAAGAAAAATAAGAAGGCAGAAACCGAACAAGATGGAGAGGTATATCATTTGTTTTCCTTTTTTCTTCAGCTCAAGTGCTAGCACAAATTGAAAACATGCATTGTTATGACCTGCATTTGTGCTTAAATGTGTTGCTTTTTGGATTGTTCAAAGCTTCCTAAAAGTAAAAATTATAGTTTACTTATTTTTACTCTTTTATTTTTTTTCATAATTTTCAAAGAATTTTTCTTTCCTGTGATACAGTTTGATCATCATTTGTTGGACGTGAGAGAAAACGGACTGTTTGTTTCAAACAAACTTTAACTGTAGCTTTTGATTACTCTGTGATAGTTTTTAGGGTCATTATACTGCACATTTGCATGTACATACATGTAGATAGAGAGATAGCTTTGACATTTTAGGAGAAAATTCAAAATTCACATATGTAGCAGGACAGAATTTTTTATTTCACATATTGTAGAAATTGTAAATAAACAAACCAAGCTAAATTGGACACATTTGAAACTCCAAATAAGTTTTTGACACCGTTCTCATCATACTTTAAAAGTAGTATACTAGAAACCGGTTCAGGAAACCAGTTTGGAAGATTGCTTTGCTAGCGTTCCCATTTGATCAGCCGAAAGTGGTTTTCTAAACTACATGTACATGTACTTCACGTAAAGTGGCCTTGTTGCTATGGAAATGCTCTCAATGGGGGTGGCATGTTTCCCGCGAAATTTGAAACTGCAGTGTAGAAATTCTACACACAGTGTGTGGACTAGCACGCTCAAAATGTGCGATGATTGCTTCCCAAAGAACGGTTGCATCCTGGGGAGCGTTTCATCAACATTTTTGTCTGACAAGTTGTTAGATCTGACATCTTTCCTTGATTCTGATTGGCTCAGAGGCACTGTTACTATAGTAACTGTCGGATAAAATGGGACTTGTCGGATAAAACGTCCGACAAGTCCTTTCATGAAACGCTCCCCAGAGTTACACAAAAATCAGTTTAACAAGGCACAGCGTTCTCGAAAACTGCATCGAGAGGTGGTTTTCCAAACTGGTTTGGAAGACCACTTCGATCGTTCTCATTAAGCTTTAAAATAGTTTCCAGTAAACTAGTTTTAGAACGGTAGTGAGAAGTGAGAACGGTGTCTATGCCAGTCTTGTTCTGCCATTGGAGTTTGGTTTGTGCCTGTGATGAGTGTGATTACGAGTCTCATTTAAAGAGAAATTCCAGTAGTTGTAGTAAACACTGATTTCATGAGTAAGTCTGTAAAACAAGGCTTCATTGTCAGTTTATCATCTAGGATCTAGATCTGGTACAGTTACATTAAATGAACTTTGTGAAATCTTGAAATCTATGCTGAATAATGTTCACACCGGAGATCCCAAACATAGATAAGCGCACGTGGGACAATGTATAATTATTGCTTAGAGCGTCGGGCCCGATGCTCTACCCGAATCCTGTGCTTTTTTGCTGATTTTTCAGCAATTACACAATTTCTTCCAGAATCCTTTGGCACATGCATTTTATTTATACAAACAGACACTTTGGTGGTCATTTCATTGGATTCTGTATGAACTCATTTTGATATCGTTACCAAAACTAGCATTTACCTTTAATCTCATTACTGGGAGAAGAGTACCGTAGAGTGACACTAGAAAAATCAAAATATGAAATTTCATTCGGCAATGCAAGTTATCGTGGAAGATAATATCAAGTGCATATATTTACATAAGAGCCTCCATATTCATAACACCATCCTTCATATTTGTTCATCCACTAGCAACATCTAAAACACCAATCAAGGGGGGGGGAGTATAAAGCTTTGGAAAAAGATGATTATTCTGATTCCGAGAGCTGATTAGTAATGCTAAGTGATCAGTTAAGAATTGATTGCCAATTTGAAAGCTGACGCTTGGAGAAAGCACTTTGCGACAAGTCTTGTTCCTCATCGCTCATCTTGCTGTGAAGAATATGGCAAGTATGATGTGCAAAGACCTCATTTTACTGCTCTATGAAAAGGAATTGCGATAGACATTGCTGCTGTAACTGTAGGGGCCCTAAATAGTAAAAAAAAAATTGGCGGCCATAACGGGGGGGGGGGGGGGGGGCTTTCATAGATTGAGGATAAAATCATTTATCAATGCACACACATTTTGGTACAGGTACATGAATTGTTTTTCGAACAGGAAAAATTATGGCGTTCCTTTATTCATATTTTGAGCTATGCATAGAGTATAGATTACTCAATTCGCATGGACAGCGGAAGTAAGGAAATCTCTGATTGACTTTATAAAGAGAGATATCCCCTGGAGGATTGCGGTCTTACATAAGCCCTTAAATCACCAAGGTGAATCTATTCCCAGCAAGGAATGCCATTGACCTGCAAAATGTTTTTTGCTAGTCACTGGATCGCAGTAGGAATAATGTCCAGATATTTGTAATAAGGCACATCTTGGGATGTAGTGGTTGGTAGGTTGGTGGGCTGAGGGGGGTGGGGGGAGGGGGCTGTCCAGTGCCCTTTGACATATTCAGCCTAGATTATGGGACTGATTTGTACAATTTATCATACACAATAATCAATGCAATCAATTATATTTGCAATCAATTGCCCCCCATCAATTTCCCAACTTTATGGGCCCAAGACTACGTTAAGACAGGAAGCCGTGCTAATTATTCAGTTTCATTTCAAGAAAAAACTAGTCACCAATAACAAGAGCAATAAACAAGCAGAACTAACAAATACTGCATAATATTGATGTGAAAAATGGCAAACATTAATAATTGTATATCTATTGCCAAAACAATCATACCATCCCCAAAACATTTGTAAAGTAAAAGTAGACTTTGAATAGGCCTACCGTAGAATAATTGACTGCTGGCTAGCATTGCATACAGCCCTCTATGAGCAAAAAATATAATAAATAATCTGTCTGTTGTGTGATTATAGGCCTATTAGCCCTCAGCTCTTTGAAATTGAATTTGCAGACTTGATGTAAGGGCATATGGTATTGATTTGGAGTTCATTACTGGCTCTTTTTTTTCTTTAGGAAATCATATCATATTGGAAGGCTTATGTATCTCATGATAAAACCCAACATATAACAACTACATTAGATATACTGTATTTAATTATCTTCATTCCTATTTCCTGTCCGCTACTGTCACTAAAATTATCATCAAATGATTAATTGGTCAATATCGAAAGAACAGGAAATTGTTTTTAACCAATATCCATCTTAACATTGGACTTTCATTAGTGATTGAATTGAAATCTTAATCTTGATATGACAATGTACTTTTTTTTTGTATTGCCATGCAAAGAATTTTCCTTGGAAGTCTTGATATTGTTCAATATCAGCAAGGTTAAGATGAGGCGTCTATTAGTTTGTCTATCAGCCATTTCATATGTAGGAATGGAATGGCCAATTATAGGCAATAGTCGTAGGGAATAGAATTTTCTTTTGATACCAGGAAATATATATATATAGAGCAATTGTGTTGTTGATGTTTGTTTACAAGTAATCTGCTCCTCTGTAAACAGTCCACAGATACCGTGTTTACACAGTGACACGCGAGCCGTGCTCAACATGGCAATTTTATGCTGTGTAAACGCGATCAGTGTGATCCGCGAGCCGTGTCGAACACGGCTTTTTTGATCCGCCAAAATCGTAGGTTTCAACCCGCGAGCCGAGTCAGACTCGGCAATTTTTTCGTGTGTAAACAGAAAGCCGTGTCGAACTCTCTTGACCGGGTCACTGCGCGCGCTTTCACTTTTGGCATTGTTGTTGTTCGCACGGACAAGATTCGATTCCGGCGGTGAATTTCCCGCGTTTAATTTGCGACGTCATAATTCTTCTTCCGTTCGAGATCCGCGAGCCGTGTTGAACTCGCCTTTTATATGTACGTATGAACGCGATCTCTGATCCTTCTTCGCAGTCTTCAACCCGGCTCGCGGATTCAACACGCGAGCCGAGTCAATGTGTAAACACGGTAAGAATTTGTGAAATGATGTCATAGGCATCCTGATGTCTAATAATAATTGCTATTTGGTTGCAAGAAATTCTAGGTGATACAGGGGATAGGGGTGGATGGAGATGGAAGTGAGCAATATGTAAGTCAATGTGGAGTGAACATTGCGAGGTGAAACGATAATTTGTACAGGGGTTCCAGTCACATATTCTGGTGATGGACAGTACATGTAGATGGAATTGCAAAATGATTACTTTAGTGTGAAAAAAATTGGTTCTTTCAAATCCCTCTTTAGTTTACATGTAGGATTTACATTCTTACAGTGTACCTTGAATTAAGAGTTATTTTATACTACAGATAATGTCTCTTTGGATATTTTTTTAAGTACTTTCTACTTTTTTTCTTTTGGGATACAGCTAATACTTCACTTTCACACCAGCAAAATATGAGGTATTTTTCATTAAGAAGTTGAGGTAGATGTGAATGCACCTTCTACATGTATTAAGTTCACAATTGAGTGCCCATGAACCTCTGGTCTGTAATGAACAGGAAAATAAAACCTTGTACTGTTGATTGTTTTGTTTCCACATCGTAGGTTTCGTTTGACTTCTTTTCAGGTCAGTGCAGTCAATAAATTCAAATAAATTCCCTTTTTTGTGTAAATACTATGGTGATTTTCTTTGGATTGTGATAAAGTAGAATTTCCTCTAAAAATTACAGGAATAACAAAACTGAAAGAAGTTTTGAAATTTATTTCCATTTTTCAGGGAAAATAAACAAGTCGTTTCTACATGTATTTTGACATAGAATGATGTGAGAATATGCCTTATTGTTGAAACTGTCACAATATGAAAAATACATTTACTGTAGTTTACAATTCCCACAACTTGTTTCCTGTGTGGCTAATTAATTTTGGACATTTATATTGGACCTTTTGATGTAGAAAAGCATCACCAGTTTTCATTTCCTAATTATAGAGTTAAACTTCTATTTGTCTTTTTTTAAATCACTGGAATGCAACCTTAGCAAAATATTAAACAAACAATACCAATACAGTACCAGAAAATAGCAATGCAGAACAAAAATTGTCCAATGTGTGAACTTGTTCCAGGTCATAACAGGTATTGAATAGATGGCATTGCTGTATTATTTCTGGTTGTTCTTGAAAAATAGAGTAGAAATATATCACTTAAAAGTAAACACAGAGTTATGACTGTGACAAAAATATATTTTCCTGAAGGCCTATTCAATTTAATAGAAAACCAGGCCATATCACTCACACTTATCTGGTTAGTGCAGAAAATGAATGCATGGAAAAACCTTGATTTGTGTGGTAGAGAACAAATATTTTTCATTTTGATCAAAATGTAAACAGAAGTGCTTCCAGACTTCTTATGTAAAATTGCAAGTAAATTTGAATTTCAGAACAAATTGTCTACGCAAACCTTTGAGATAGGAGCTTGAAATTAAGTAATTGCTTTACTTGTGCACTGTCAACCCTACAATTTTATGAATGTTAATTTCTTGTAACACTGACATGTATCTCCAGTTTGAATGTCACTTTTGTCAGGTCTGTGTCCATGCGTGTGTCTTGTAGAAATTTGATTGCAGCATTTTCAAGGTCCATTGCTACTTAGTGCAGGCATTTTGGTAGTCTCAATTTCACTGCTACCTTAGGCAAATCTATCACGTTTCCTCAGTAAGGACCTCGGAATGCTGTTGGCTCATAAACACCGTCTCTTGAGCTACATGGACATGGTCCCGAGGTAGTGTTCCTCGATCATCTCATCAGAAATACCCCTTTCATGATTTGCAATTGATTGCAAATATTTTTGTGCAAGACCCCCTAATACAGTCTAGTCCATTTGGCCAAACAGATGTTACTTGTAGGATTACATGTAGGCTTCAAGTACGAAGAGGGTATGGGACGGATTGTGGATCCAGTTGTGTTGGATGGGATGGGTGATGTCAGCAAGATAGGGATGGGGTGGTAATGTTAACTAATAAAGTCTTGTCAATCTAACCAAATGGATGTTAGGATTAATCTTCAAGTGTGAAGAGGGTACATAGAGGGACTGTGGTTCTGCTTGTGTGTGATGGGATGGGTAATGTCGCCAAGATTGGGATGGCATGGGTAGTGTTAACTACCAGGTAATAAAGTCCTGTCTATCTATAAACCAAATGGATGCTAGGTTTATTCTTCAAGTGTGAAGAGGGTAGGCCCCCCCCCCTTTTGCATAAAAGTTACTATTCTGGTATCTTTGCCATCCAGTGGTAACTACCATGGTAACGCCGATCAATGGCCAATCAAAGACAAGGATTCAATGCAAGGTACTACTATGGCAAAGTAGCCTAATGGTAAATTTTATACAATGAGGCCCAGCATGTGCATGATGGGATCAAGATTAGGATGGGTAATGTTAACTTAAGTCAGTCTTGTATATCTAACCAAATGGATTTTAGGATTAGTGTGAAGAGGGACCATAGACGAATTGTGTGTGATGGGATGGGTAATGTTACTGAGATTGGTTTCTTCAGTGCCCTTTACTGGAAATTATGATGGTATCTACACCTACATGTACGTGCTGTAGTACGTGTTGCATTGACATTACTTCCACGTACAAAGCAGCTTGGTTCTCATTGTCAGGTAAATAATCATATCAAATCAGGAGAAAATCAGTTTCAGTTACATGTAGCTGTATTTTAAAAAAAAGTTGTGGAAAGGAACTCTAAAAACAAAATGGACAAATGGTGAAAATGAATACAGGAAATAAAACATAAAAATCATACATAAACACTACTACCATTTTTGTCTCACCTGCATAGCAGAGTGAGACTATAGGCGCCGCTTTTCCGACCACGGCGGTGTTAACATCAAATCTTAATTGAAGGTTAAGTTTTTTTTTAAATGACAGCATAACTTAGAAAGTATATCTACATGTAGTTCATGAAACTTGGACATAAGGTCAATAAAGTATTACTGAACATCATGCCTGAGTTTCAGGTCACATGACCAAGGTCAAAGGTCAGTGAATTTTGGCCATGTTGGAGGTAATTATTAAATTGCTGTCAAATAACTTTCAAAGGTTGTGGATTTAGTTTATAAAATGTGGACATAGTGGTAATCAAGTATCACTGACAAGTCTTGGGTCACATGATGAAGGTCAAATATCATCAAGGGTCAATGAACATAGTTTTGTATCAGTATATGACAAAAATTATATATTTTGTGAATAATGATTTTATAGTAGTTTTCAAAGTCAGCACTACTGCTATATTGAATCGCGTAATGCAGGGGAGACTGCCAGAGGTGCTCCACAGCTTCTCTATTGCTTTTGGGTATTAAAAAATTGAATAAACAGCTTAGCACATATTTATTAGCTGCATTACATTTAATAGTTTGATCTATCAATATATAGAGATTACATGAGCAATTAGTTCACCATTTTTCTAAGCAATTATTACTATTTAAGTTTTGTTTGAAAATGGTTGAATAGCATATTAGCTTTGCAATGTGAACTCATCGTGGCAACAAAATAAAAGGAAGCAACATGGATGAGGGAAATCTATATTGCTGCTTGAAAATTGTGCATACTGATTGGATGGCCAAATAGAATCGCAGAATACAAGTTTGTGTTTTAAAAAGATTTATGCTGTCATTTTATTATTAAACCCATTTATCCTAGTTGACTACATGTAGGTCAATATGATATACAATTTTCTATGTTGATTGTCCAAGTGATTGTTATTCAATATAAAAAAATCTGTATTTGCTATTTCTCTTTAGTGCTTTCATTGAATATTACTGTATGTTCTACATGTATACATTATAATTTAACCTTTAAGGGTAGTGATTTTGGCTATTACGGCTCTTTTATATTTCATGGGTTAAATCACTATCAGGCCTTAGGTATATTTTTCTCTGTTAGTATTACACAAGCATAGTGAGAATGAAGAGATGCACTGCCAGTTGAACAGGTTTATCCCTTCAATAATTACATGTATGCCAAATTACTTGAGCTAATTGATCATGATAGCAAGCTCTTAGTTATTGACCTCGCTCTTTAATGGTTAAACATGTCAATAATCAATACATTAATTTGTTGGTGTTCATCTGATCATTCCTATCAATCAATTTTGATTAAAAATTAAAGAGATTTTGAGATTTTTGCAGAAAATGAAAGTACAAGTCCTATTCTATTCATAACTAAATTTCTAGGCAACAATATTTTAGTTTCTGAGAATGTGGGGATTTTTACGGCGATGCCATGCAAGTTGTTGATGAAATACAAGCCCAGTGAATGTTACACATGCAAACGTCCCATTACTTAATTGGGAATAGCATCTCAAGACACGGATGCAATGTCATTTGTTCCAAGCATAATCTTTAATACACCCTTGGCTTTGCATTGACCTTAAGTGACCTAGATGTACATTACACCACTGCCCTGGATACTGTCATGTGACTAAACTCTGACTGTCCCCATTGGTTGTTGTTTACGGGTAGTTGTTGATCATGGGAGGAAAGCATGTTGACTAGTCACATCACATAATGATTTTAAGATACAATGTAGCTTATAGCACTACACGTTTGAAAATGATTCACATATTGTAAAGAGAATGAAATCGATATTTAATTGTCAGTGCTTTTCTAAAAAGGGGGCAGGGCAACCAGCCCCAAAAATGATCCATGGTTGCAAAAGTAATGCCAACTTTGAACCAAAAGGTGCATAGCCCAAATCCCACAGCAACTCTTGTGACATTTTGCAAGCCGTTTATTTACATGTGCCACCCTCCACCCAGGTGTACCCAATAGAAAGGAATTGCTTGAAAGCCTAGCACTCCATCAGGATAGCAGTGTATGTAGTATGCAATGTTTAGAAACATTCTATTTATAAAACACAAACTTTAAATGCTGAGGAGTGAGGACCCATATTCCCTCCATGTCAGCATTTGTGGCTTTTTGGCACAATTATTGGTGCTATAATTTTACGATCATCCAATCTATTTTATCCCTAGCTTAATATTCTTTGTTTGATTTGTGTTACTCTCTATTGATTTCTAGTTAGTATAATGGGTCTTAATTTGTTTATATTTCATGTATAATAAATACCTTGCGTTATGCTCCCAATTCATCCATATCATGATGAATAATTCAGAAGGCTTTTAGCTGCTGTGTTTCATTAAAAACCAATTTCATAATAATCCAAAGTGGCTTTGGTGTAAACCATGCCTTTGCCTTTCAAACATCCATTTTTTTTTTGGGGGGGGGGGGGAGTGGGGGTGCTATTCCAGTCCTCTGATGTACAGTCTAGGATCTTATGATTGGGGTTATCATATGCATACATGTACACTGTACATGTCTGATGCGAGGTGTTGTTTTATTGATGAGATATAAAATCAATATTAGAATTTCTTGGTTGGTCAGCATAGATTAAGATTTCTGCATTACAGTTCTTATTGAATTTACATGTAACTTCAAATGTTTAGCCCTATGTTTTTCAATTTGCTTGAAAAGTGTTTTATAGATCTTGGATTATATATTATAACTAGTTCTTTAATAGGCAACATGCTTGCTCTAATTATTACATACAGTATCAGGTTTCACAACTACACACCATAAGGTGGTGTTGTATATCAATTTATCCCACCAGATGGATCGATGTGCAGATTCCTTTTAATGACGGTGTACTAAGCATGATCTTAGGAGGGTCCTATCATGTACTCGCTGAATGCCTGACCCAATGCACGGTCATCACGTACACCAAATGCTCTGACGGGGGTACACCGGGCATCCCTTTGTCTAAGGAATCGAGGAATCGGGGAGAAATGTCAGCGCTAATGAGGGTGAATTGCACCGTGGTGCTTGACAAACATGCCTGCCATAGCATGGACATAACTGCCTTATAGAGGGCGCCGAGTGTATGTGGCCTTGCCCTTAGCAAGTGATACATGTACATGTATATCCTTGCCCTCAGCCGTGGAAACACTACCCTGTTTACCTACATGCACAGCAGCAAAAATCAGTTCATGATCAATCAAGTTTAAATGGAATCTCATATAAAACACAATTCTATTTAAGACTTTGAATTGGAAATACATAGCTAAATATCCACTGTGAATCCGAGAATCACCCTATTAAAATCAGTTCATAGTTGTGCAATAACAACAGTTCACTGCATTGATGACACTAAAATCAGTCATACATTTTAATAGTTGGGTTGTTTATCTAGGCACACAAAATCTACACCAATGTCGTAAATGGACGTTTGCGTCGAGCTGCTGTACATGTAAATATATAAAGTGCATTGAACTTTGATACAGATATGATTGATACACAAATGGCAATCTTTATTTGTATTTAATTTTATTTTTAGTCATTCAAATTAGGTGATGTGTATATATTTATGTTATCATTTTGAATGGGGGAGCAGTGAGTTTCATCTACATCCTGGTATGTAGGATTATTCCACTGTGACGTCATGTTTACCTGTGCTTGTTGATGTAACTTGAGCATACCATCAGCCTTTAAGAATTTAGGTTAAAGTTGACATACAGATGATAGCTTTGTCGATTATAGCCTTACCTTCGAGCTAGGAATTGGAAAGTATTGCAGGTAATTCATTTTGTTGACCCCCCCAAAAAAATGTATAAAATAACAATAAACATATATAAAAACTTAGTAATAAACAAATTGAATCCTACTCTTCATTCCAAGCAATGACAATACACGTTCTCAATTTTCAGATTTATAGATTTCATTACTTCACAGTGCTTGGGGTTACATGTAGCTCTAGACATACATGTACCAAACATTAAAGGACAACTCCACCCCAACAAAAACTTGATTTTAATGAAAAGAGAAAAATTCAACAAGCATAACACTGAAAATTTCATCAAAATCGGATGTAAAATAAGAAAGTTATGGCATTTTAAAGTTTCGCTTATTTTCAACAAAATAGTTATATGAACGAGCCAGTTACATCCAGATGAGAGAGTTGATGACATCACTCACTCACTATTTCTTTTGTATTTTATTATATGAAATATGAAATATTGTTATTTTCTCGTCATTGTCATGTGAAATGAAGTTTCATTCCTCCCTGAACACGTGGAATTCCATTATTTTAACATTTTGTGCTTCAGGCAAGGTGGTCCTATTCGTCAAATTCGTAAAAATTGAAATATTGTATAATTCAAACAATAAAAAACAAAAGAAATATTGAGTGAGTGACATCATCGACTCTCTCATTTGGATGTAACTGGCTCGTTCATATAACTATTTTGTTGAAAATAAGCGAAACTTTGAAATGTCATAACTTTCTTATTTTACATCCGATTTTGATGAAATTTTCAGCATTGTGCTTGTCTGATTTTTCTCTATTGATTCAAATCAACATTTTTCTGAGGTGGACTTGACCTTTAAGAATTCTAGACTTAGATCTATTAAACCTTAATTTGAAAGGCTTTTAATGAATGCTTACTGTGACTACTTGAGTGTATTACCTTAATGAAGACAAAGTATATGAACTTAAGACTATCATCCCTATACTGTAGTCTTGTGAGTTTAAACAGATATATATTCCTAATCAGTAAAATATGGAAAGGAAATTTGAATACCAGTAGAAATAATAATATAGAGAACTTGAAATATTGTTTAATAGTGCAGTGAAAGCAGTCATAATAATCTCTATAGGATTTATACTTTGTCACTGTGAAACAAAATATATCGCGATTATAAATTGCAGCCGCTGCAAAAAATAAAATCAATGAAAGTAATGTTGATGGATTATGATTCATAATTTTAATGATCTGTCTCTTTGTCCATGGACTCAGATAATGCACATGATCAATATGATATCCTCCATTTTTTTTACCAAGAATATAATATTACATATAGGTTATATAAACATGACATGTATGTCAATTGATGCTTTAAAATAGTAAACAATATGTAAAAGCAGAGTTATTTTATATGATAATGGTAACCTGTTTAAAATATGTTGTGCTTAATACCTGTTTCTATTATAGCACTAGGAAAATATAGCAAGACTTTTCAAAGTCGATTCAATTGCTAGGCATACATGGACATGTACTATTTTGGCTTTCCTATCCTGGGTGGAGAGTAGCCAAGTTTGTAGATTGATAGAGTGGCCGTGCGGGAATATGAACACAGACCCTCTGATTACAAGGCAAGAATCAGAACCGCTACACCATGATGCTTCATTTATACTATGGAGTACAGTATTATCTAATAAAAACAACCTAGTTTCAGCATAAAGCAGAGAATCTAATCTCAAAACGCATTGTCGGTGCTTATGCAGCCATTCAAGCAAAACTTGTCTTTGACAAAGTGATGCTACATGTAGATTTGTTTTTTTTTCACTGTACTTTAAACTGCCCACTGCTCACAGGAGAATGATAAACAAAGCCATTAGAAGCTAAACTGCAGAGTTCCAACTACTAAATGCTGGCAAGGAGGCAATCCATCCCTGAGCCAAACATTATCAGACTGCCAGTCAGTTATCCGAGTTCGTTTGTTGACGACACGGTGAGATGGGGCTTTAAAATACAGACAGATCTACCGGCATAGCGGAGTGAGCTGTACAATACAGAGCACCGGCTTGATACGGTGAAGCAGATAGCAACATACTACCAGTGCAGACAGGATAAATTTATATAAAGATAGGCATATATTTATTCAAAGCTGTTGGCAGAAGTGATGTTTGACTAGCTACTTGGACCTATACTTGTACGAAAGATTTATTTTATGTGCTGGAGGCCAGGTGGAAGCGGAGATACAGAATTTGAGTGAGTTTATTTTTCCTTTTAGTGTTGGCTTTCTTTCATGCCTTTTCATGCTAAGCTAGCGTTTATGCCCCTGCGCTCATTAGGTGGGTTGGCATTGGTAATGGCATTCATACTGCTTTGTTGGGCCTCGAGCCAGAGGATGTAGTATATAATGACAGATAAAGATACTTTAAATGCTAGGAAAGACAAGATGTGATTGCTATTCTTTGTGTATGTTTTGCCAAGTAGTATTGGCTTCTTTGTGCCGTACCAGTTGCAGCAGACTGTTCAATTATTCAAAATAAGTTCATCAAGGGAGGATTAACAAAATTCTTTTTGTAAGAGTTCAGACATTGCTGTAGTTGTAAAAAAGAAAATTGTCAATAACATACCTTTGCCAGCTAGGTACCAGCATTTTGAAATCGATATTGATTTTATTGTTGCATTCAAGATCAGTCCGGATGAAAATTGAGAAATCCAGTTTCATCTTATTGAGGGGGAAGCCGGGAAGGGGTAAAAGATGATTTATTTATATTTGTAGTGTACCATATATTGAAGATTTTTCTTTTTTTACTGAGCAGTCTACACAAATGCATCTTGTTTATGGTGCCTCTGAATAGGAGGAAATGTGCAGTGATGGTATCAAACAATTTGGGTTGTGAGTGCGGTTTCTACCCTCAAATACATGTAATTGGTTATTAAACATTCTATTGATTGTAATCATGCAACATTTACAAAGTGCTGAAAATAAATGTTAGTGCTGCTTTACCCTAGCCACATACCCCCAAGTAGTCATTGAAGTTTCCTGGTACCATGCTCTGATTTATTTTCACCTGGGTGGAGAGTGGCAAATGAAGGACACTACCGCTTTGATGAGACTTGAACCTTGGACTTTGTGGTCCAAAGTCTGCAGTTGTAACCACCGATCAATAATTCCCTGAAAGCTATTTTATTTTACTTTTTTTATTACATTTTTACATGTATTTCACTTTTTAATGTCAATTGGGAGGGGTGTAGCCTCCTTCCTTCAGTTTATGCCTTTGACCTGAAACCTTACAAAGTCACAAGATAGCAAAACAGGATCTCCTGGAAATATGTCCTATGTATCAGGTATGAATACAGACTTCCTGTTTCTGTTTCATCTCATGATCATATCAAAGCTGAAACTTGGTAAATTCCTTGTTTATATATTCTTTGTAAATATGCTATATACAGTAGGCATATATGTAGATTTGATGTGAAAATTATCCTTGTTTACGAAGAGACTGGTGAATAGATGGAATCTACCCTATTAACCATGAAACCGGCTAACCATTGGAAACAGGATATTTATTCACATGAAACAGCTAATTTCTACTTAAATGTAATTCTTTGATATCTTTGAAATAACAATAAAGTCAGGTATTTTAATGACATGTCACCCGGATACTGTAAACAATGATCCTTGTGACAACAGGGGCCCATCTTCAGGGAGTTGCAATTGATTCGATCAGTCGCAACTACGGAAAGCCAGCAAAGTCAATATATAAAATACATGTTTGTTAAAAAAAATTATAGATCTGAATGTACATGTATATCCATAAATTCATTGATTTCTTGACAATTTGGTGTTTTTTTTGTTTACAAAGGACATCTGTGAAAAATTATTACGCTGATGGATTTCCATAGAGTACGATTGATTGGATCAATCGCAACTCTTTGTAAGACGGGGACTAGGAGTATCTTTCTTTTTGATTGTTGTTTGATTATACTTTGACCAAGGAAGATCAAAGAACTTTTAGCTCTCTATCGAAAAGAAATTCCTCTTGAATCAAGGTGCAGGGAATTGAATGTTTTATTGTTGACTTTCCTATCATGAGTTATTTGTGCTATAAATATTTGTTTGTAAAGTTCAGTGAAAACTGGCTGTTAGTGTGCATATTTTTCTTGTTAGTATCAGTTTGTACCAGGCTTACATTTGTCCATGGTTTTTTTTCTTCTAGACTTTGGTTGCACACTATTTTGTACACAATACAGTATGAAAAAGCAGTCTTCTGGAACACTTGTCATATCAATATGTTTTTAAAACATTACAACTGGTTTTATAGAGTTATGGACAAAGTATTTGACAAAGAGAGACTCAGAAGAGTGAAGTACAGTGATGAGATGCATGTAAACCTAAATTTGATTACGGTAAATCCATTCACTTGACCGGCATTTTGTACTTTCCACGATGTCCATGACAAAAGATTTCAAAGGGGGAAATAAGAGTTCTATGAATTGCGCTGCACTTTGGATACAGGGAGAAACTATGATTTATTGGCCATATCAGGGTTTGGTTTACAGTTACCATTATGGGGCCTTTGCCTTTCAGTGATAACTACCATGGCAATGATCATCACCAGCCAATCAGAATCAAGGATTTTATGGCAGTTGCCATTTGATGGCAATTTAATTGATAATGGTAGTAACTTTTATGCAGCAAGGGTCTGAAATAAAAAACAAACAAAAAACAGTGATATTACATTACCCAAAACATGCATAAAGTTCAGATTAAAAGATAGCAACGGTAGTAGAATGTATTTCATTATGAATAATTCACCTGTGTGATTCTTCAATCTAGGTAAACCATTGTTTTAAAGCACAAGTGAATATATATTTTGCATATTCAACTCACAAGTCATTAAAAGATTGAAATGAGCAAAGTCATGTTTAGATGTCCACTTGTATGGTGAGTGCAAAGTTCAGATCCACTTACAGTGAGTGTATAGTTCATTCACCTAATTTATTTATTAGTGATAGATTTCAGTTCATAATGAACTCTTAAAAAAAGGAATTTATTGAATAAACCATTACAAGTAAAAATGCTTGTACAAGGACAAGTATAAAAGTTGCCAGACAAGCACAGAATACTATGTTAACCCCAAATTTTCCTTTTGAAATATTCAATTTTTATTGTTAGATTTTTGGGCTGTTTTATTAATGAATAATACAGTTTTCACTTATATTGTTGAATATACATGCACACGTACAACTGTGGAAAACCAAATCAGTTTTTGTCCCCTTTATATTCATAGGCATTCATTCCATTTTGCCTATTATGTCCGTGTTTGACAGGTTTCATTATGTAGAGTATACCTTGCTTTTGTGTAATTTTTAAAAATCTATATCTTCAAACAGATCTTTATCCTTGTTATTGTTTCTGTAGGCAAAAAAACATGATTATGAAGCCTTTTAAGTGTTTTGTTTTGTACAAATGAAGGCCACTGACGTGCGTGTCCGAGATGATGGACATCATTTGTGATGAATAATTAGATACATTCTATGACATCTATCGCCTTCATAATTTTTATGTTTTCATGATAAACATGGTCACAAGTGGAAAAGGGAGAATATTAGTGGTGGCTAGGTGTATGTTTCCTGAAGCAAATAGTGACTGATTTTCACTGGCTGATTTATTCTTAGCCAATCAGGAGCAAGGATTTCAGTAGCTTATAACAGTTGTCAGTGACGATGTGTTTCATGAAATGTTCTTCTAATTATTTACTTGAGCATACTCTGGATGAGGTTTATTGAGATGGAAAGATGATATCTGTGTGAGTGATATTAAAAGTGGAAAGGATCAAGGCACAATTATTAGGATGAAAATTGATTGAAAAATGGAAAGGAGATAGTTTGTTTGAAAAACTAAGACGGAGCTAGATGTTCAGATATATTTAATAGTTTGCAGAGATGTTGCCTTCTAAATTCATGCAAGATAGAAAAGATTTGAATTAGAGGAAAAGAGGGGGTGGGCAGAAGGAAGGAGGGGGGGGGGGGGAGGGTAGGAGAAAGAAAAAAATGTTTATTCTTTGATTTTTATGGTACCTTGGCATGTTATTTTCCATGATTATTTTATGGTCATATTAAATTTTGTCATTATTGATGTCAGTAGAAGAAACAAATGCAAAAATATTATCACCCCCCTAAAAAAAAATCATCACACACAGCGGAATATGAATTGTAATGTTGCAATGATAGATATCCAGTTACAAAAAAGGAAAGAGTAAAAAGAGAGAGAAAGGGAGAGGAATTTTGAGAAAATGCAGTGGAGAGTGTTAGAGAAAATAGTAGGTCCATGGTGTGAGTGTGTGAAGGGAGAATGATTGCAAGCAAATAGGCACTAAAACACGAGAGCCGACTATCTACTCCAGATGTTGATCTAGTATTTGGTGTAATCCCAGCGTGGCTCATAATAAGGTGGGACTATGCTGTGTACTTGTGACTCAGCAGGCCACTATCTGCATTTAACATGCATGCAGTGCTACGTGCTGACACTAATGAAACCTTGTCAATGTATAAAGCAGAGCATCCTTCCTTCCAATCAATGTGTATCGCAGAAGACAGCGGTGTCTTATGAAAATTGTGTACATTATTTTTATTCCATGATTTAAAAAAAAAAAAAAACATTGCAAAATTAAGTGATTTCAATTACCCACAGTGTTATCAGAATCAAATTTCTCTGATGTTCGAGATGCAAAATGAGGAACGTGCATGTACAAAATTGAAATTGCTGCGTTCGTTCCAAAAGAATTGTTGGAAGATTTGTATTGTATCACTTTTTTTTAAATTTGGAAACCATAGAGTCTAATTTTGATTTATAAGAGACACAGTTGTGAGAATCGGTTTTATTATGGATGAAGAGAGCTTTAATGGGGGTGTTGCATGAAAACATTTGAAGTTCATTGCTACTTTATGCAATTTTATATTGAATAGACATTTTTTTGTGTTTTACTGTTGCCAGAAGCACATCAGCAATCGCTTTATACAAATTGGCAATTTGTAAAGGATATATGATCGATTCGCGACCCCAAATAAATCCCCATAAGATTGTGATTTATTGGGAATGGCCATTTCGTGATTGCATGTTGGACTTACACTAATCCCTGCCAATTTAAAAATGAAACTTGTTATTTTTCCCTGTACATGTACAGATGATTAATGGTTGTTTTTATATTCTATACATTTTTCATGTCTGTGGCAGTGGAGTTAAATGTAAATGGTGCATACTGTTGGGTAAAGTCTGCTTTCTAATGTTTGTTTTCTAAAATGCTAATTCTGCATGATTCAGTGTTATTGGTGACTTTCAAAACATGGTAGACCTCATACAATTTAAATATTGAAAGTCTAAGGGAAAAAGAGATAATACTACATGTATATACATGCATTGCAGTATACTGATAGTGCTACATGAACACCTGCTCAAATGGTCCCAAAAGATTAATTAAAAGTTTGCATACATTTTAGTTTCTTTCAGAATAGAAATTTCTCATTGAAACTCACATACCTTTGGTTCAAAATGTTTAAATTGATTTCTTCTGTCATGTAATGTGTATGTATTTTCTTCTACCCTAAATTGATTGTGCACACTATTATATCCCATGAACCTAGAATTATTCTGCATCGCAATTACATTTAGCATCAACTTATGTTGTTAGCTGAGCTGCTGCAAATCACCTGTTCATAATTAAGACAGTTAATGAGAGTAGCATTGTGATTTATTATCTACAAACTGAGCTTCCAGTAGACTTCAGTACATCCATGTTTTATATTCATTTTGCTGTTCCAAGTTTCTTTTGATGATCATATTTTCATCATAAAAAGACTATTAAAGCCCAAGTCTCTCCAGTTTTTGTATCGAAACCTGTGTATACAGAGAGGACTACATGTACGTGTACATCAGTAATTTAAAACAGTGTTAAATTTAGTGTTACTTCAACACCCTAGGGTCTTAATAACGCCATTAGTTGTTGCTATAACACTTCTTGGTGTTATATTCAAACTCAATGGTGTTATTTTAACACCTCAGGGTGTGGTGCTCCAGGGACAATAGTAGTGTCAATTTAAACACTCAAGTACATGTATTTTTCAGTAGTATAGCCCTCAAAACTGGGCCTCAATATTGACTTGTTTCAGATTCTAGTTAATGGCTAGAACATGTTGGTAGCAAGACAAAGTGAAAATGCAGCAAGTTACTGTGAAGGTGTTTAGGTCTTCGATGAATAATTGATAAATGAGAGGCGAAGTGCATTTGTCCTTGGCATTAATGTCCCAGTCCGATACTAACGAGTCCATATTACCAACTGCTTAAGCATTGATACAGGTCATACCTGCCGATTGTGTCTTGGCAATGTGACCTACATGTCACGTAGGTCGAAACTGATCATTAGGGACTTCTCGTTGCGCACGTTATCAGAAACACATTAAAATTGGATAGTCGTGAGTGAAAGCTTCAATAATTTTGCACATACAAAAACATAGGTGTTATATCTGCATGTACATGTATAGTGTCAAATTACCTGCTATGTCGGTGACACAGTGCTAAAAACAACACAAGTCAGTGTTCTGAGAGGACTAAACTTAGTAGTTTATGTCAATGTTTAATTCAAGGTGTTATAGTTGAACACCCATTGGTTTTTATTGTAGCACCTTCTCTTTGTTAGTTAAACACTATTTGGTGTTATATTTCAACACTGTTGTATTTCTACAATGTAACACCGGAAGGTGTGGTCCTCTCAGAACACCAGCTTGTGTTGTTTTTAGCACTGTGTCACCTACAAAGCAGGTAATTTGACCCTACATGTATCAGTTTCATATCTATGGGCTGTATATTCTTTTCCTTTTTTTGCTTTAAAAACTTGACATGATCAAGGTGATGTACTACATGTATGATGCTGAGAATTATTTAAAAAGTGAAAGTGAAACAAGCTTAATAATACTCAGGGATTGTTGACAGATCAGGATGCAAGAAACTATAGAAGATTGACTAATTTATTGATAAAATTAACAATCTTGCAGGTTAATACCGAAAGTGTATGGAGTTTCATGATTATGCGATTCTGAACTTGTACAGCATGCATGTTAATGACACTGTAGTATGACTCAGAAAATTTTCAGATTTTGTAAAATTTTATTATGAAAGTTTCCCAATTGAAATCTATATTCCTTGGTATCAAATGTTGATGGAAAACTTATCTTGTTGAGGTTATCTGGAATCCGATGGTTAGATTTCTATTCCTTCAATTTATCGGGTTATCCAAGTTAAAAGTGAACATATTTCATATGACTGGTCTTGGGTCAGTTGGGTGAAGAATGGGACAACAATTAGGCGAATTATATATGATAATGTTTATTTCAATATTTTATCAGTATAGTGTGAATAACCTTAATTAGAAAAATCTTATCACAAATTGATAAAGAATAAACATCATCACTGCGTGACCGACTGCTTATTCCTCTATGTAATACAAGAATTCAAGTAGGCCTGGTAAACATAAAAGATATAATTAGGATTTGTTGCGCACACTTTGAAGCATGACCATTGTCTTCAATTAATATTTAATGAAAATGAAAATAAGAGAGATAAGCACTATCGTTTACAATGCAATATGAAAAAAATACCGACAGTTAATAACCATGATTTGACTCGTTGCGCATTGCGATAAAAGTTTGGGCTGTGTAAGGTTTTACTTCACACTTGCATGTTGTTGGGCCAATCTCTCTATCTCTCTCGCTGCCACAACAACGTACGAAGGAGCTAACGGAACCCACAGTAAAAGTGTGCGATGGGTGGTACAAATAAAGAGGAAAAGGTAGGCATAATTCGATGAGAAAAACCACCTGCTCCAAAGCAACAAATTATTCAGAGTGTTGGATATCTTTAGAGCTTTGGTGTGCTGTTCAGTCGTCAGGCTATTAATACTTTATAACGAGATGAAGTACATGTACCCTACAAAGAATAACTCTGCTTGAGTTATCTTAATGGTATCATTTGATGTATTGTTATAATTAGGCAAGTATAAATTATGTAATTTGAAGTACATGTATATTTGCTACATTTTTTTAGTGTTCATTTCAGGACCTGGCAGAGGTGTTTTAAACCTTTGAAATTTAATTTGGAAAAAATAGAAATTTCATATTAAAATATGCTGGAAGTTTATTAAATATAAAATCAGTTGTATCTATACCTATTTCAGATCTAAACATTATAAACAGAGTTACTTGCATTAGAGTCTAGTATTATTCTGAATTAGAGAAAATGCTCAATTAAATTACTTCATAATGAGCAGCATACCGGTGCTTATTAATTCAGTGGCTCCTTTGCATACTTGTCTCTGAATGTTCATAAACTAATTGCCATTGTTTTTTTATGTGGCTTACATGTGTAAGTGACACTTAACTGCTTAATTTCAAGTAGCAATAAAAATATGTTTAAAATAGCATATACATTTAAAGTTTGATGATCATTACTTTGAAAAAAAAGGGACTTTTTTTCCGACTTTATTCCAATGTGATGATCATGTGCGAACATTTGTCATATGAAAAAAGCTGCATGGATAAGTGGTACATGTACATCTGTGTGTAAAACAAAATGGCAGCTTAAGTCCTTTGCATGGTTTATTCTTATATATTCTACACCATACTGTACGAGTAATCCATGTATCACATTATATTTGTCTTTCATCACTATCGTGACATTATTATTAACATCCTAATCAATAATACATGTTTCCTCTCCATGGCCAGTATTTTTGTATCACCGTTTCGCCATTCCCTGAAGGTAGAAAGTGACAGGCCGGCTTCTCTTGAGATTCATTCTCATTAGTCCAAGTTTTAACTGCATGTGGACCCATTCAGGCTAAGAGACTTTTGTGTATAGTCATACATTCATCGTTGTCTCGGCAAATAAATAAATGTGCTTCCTCTTTTTTTAATAACGTGGATTTCCATATAGTTGAGATTGATCCAATCAATCACAACTCTTTGAAACCACCTAGTCTGTAAGCCCCTTCATAACAGGTGGAAAATTCCTTACAGGGGGGGGGGACTGCTGATTGCCCCCGAAATGCCCTCAAGAGAACTGGAGGCTGTTGTAAATTACGAGTGACTTTTGATACTTATGTTTGATGATCCTTTTTCACAACTGTAGAAACTAAACTAATGCTTAATTACAATCTAGTGTGTATCATTATCCACAAGAAAATGGTTACCAGTCGTTGCAGAGTCACTCATAATTTACAAGCAGCTTTATGAAACACCCGGCAGGTCTGCTTTTCCAGTTTGTGTTAGTGCTTCTAGGACAATTACCGGTGTTGCATGTCCTAGTATCATACATAATATTTTTTTTAATTCCATGGAGTATTATTGCAGAGACTGATAAACACAAAAATGGCTAAATGAGCACTACAACTGCATATTGTTGACTGATACCTAGTGTGTTGATTATGGTGAAATTGATCACATTTAGTAACATTTTTTTCTTGTATTATTAATAGACATTGTGAGAACTTATTTGATACCAGTTTTGGGAGGTTCATATCATATTCCCAAGATAATTTGAACCTCTTTGAATTTATTTGAAATGTGACGATGGAAGTCAACATTAGCAATCATGGTAATGCATCATTTTGGCACTTGTTCAGTACAGTCATGATCATGCATGCGACTGGATGCGTGCCAGGCTCTTGCACATAATAATATATTTATTCGAATGGGCCGGGTCATTGAACAGAAAATTGGTGTCTGCGGATGTGCTCTAACACTTAACCACCATGTATATTTCAGGGTGTCATCGGTTAAGCCCATGCGTCATGGTATCTGTCATCTTCAGTGATTGAAATAACTCAAGCCCATTGGTACCTTGTAATATCTGTACTTATCAGATGATTTTTATTTTCTGTGTATAAAGTCATTTGAAAATAGAACCTTGATTTTAACGGTAATCATTTTTTCATGATGAATAGAGAGAAAATGTTGATCGGTATTCATATGTTGCGATAACAAATTTCCCCCTGAAAAATTTCTTCTTGATACATTTGATGAATGTTTCAATCAGTAGTGACCAGGTCATGACTATAATGGAAATCTATTGTTGCATTTTTGAATTATGAACAAATTAAACAAATTATCATGATGTTTGTAAGTAGTTTCAGTGAAATTAGCTTTCACCACAATGTATTATTTTCTCTTGCTCACGTGCAAGCGCTGAAGCAAAAAAACTGAGGTGTCTAAATTTCTTGCCTCAAAACCAGTATATTTTTTATTTATCCAACTGCGGTGTGAGTCGCCACTGACTGGTAGTTGTTAGGCCAAGCTTGTTTGGTAATTTCATCTGGGCCTCCGTTTATCTCAGTTCAAGTTAGATTGGTTGGTATCACAGTGTACTGGTGCAAGGTAATTCTATTGATTGTGTCTGAGGAATGGAGCATCGCTTGTTGAATTATGATGAGCTGTATTCCTTCGCTGTATTAACATCTTTATTAGCACAGCCTAGAATGCTTCAATGTATTCACCCTCCCCTTTTATCTATCTCCCCTTTTCAAGCTCTTTTAAAAATTGATTACTCATTTTTAAAGTTTTACAGGCTTCCACATCCAAATCACAAATGTTCTCCTTGTACATTCAATTCAATTCAGAATGGTTTATTCAGATAAAAACTTCCATCACAGCACAGAGCCAATCCATCATATCACATCCTCTCAAATAATAATTTTCTATCAGTCAATCCTTTTGTTTCTTTTTGTTCTACATGTAAAGTGAGAATGATATATTTATTTGATAAATAAAATAGTCAAAATTTTGAGGAATACTTTACTTGAAAAAAATACCCCCTGGAAAACCTCTCAGGTCAGCATTTTGTAGAACTCAGAATTGAGACGGGGTGTCTGCTTTCACTTCAAGAAGTATTATTCATCCTGAAATAAAGTTACTAGTGTCCTTTATTTCATGGATCACATCAGCAAGTGTCGTAATATTGGAAGGTCTTTTATTTATAGAGTTGAATGACGAACTTCCATTGTGTTGCCCTTCTTTTATCTTTTTATTGAAATGAGTCTGACACAGCAGTGCGCATGTTGCCAAACCACGGATGCGTATAGATAGGATAGATAACATCACCTTTTTAATGTGTTGTGTTTTTAAATAGTTTTTCAATGATGAGGTAACATGACGACTTACAAAAGGACAGGGAAATTACCATCACTCCACACGTCGTTGAATCATCCCATGATGTCTTTTGGTGGTCATGCCCAGTCACTCATTTGGCCATAACTGTGGTTGCCAAATGCCAGTTCAAACTACTACTTATTAATTTAATTGATAACGCCAAAAAATGGTTAGTTCTCTGGGATGATAAAAGCAATAAGGAAATATTTTGACCAACATCATAAAAAGCAGGAAAATTGCTGACATAGTTTTTATGCAAGATTTTTTTGGGAAATGTAAAGCAACACAGCAACAATTTGAATTGTTGCCAAAATAGTTACAAATTCAAAAATCTTAATGATAAGTTGAGTTGGCCCAATTACAGGCCTTTCAGCACTCTCTATCAAAAGATTTCTTTTCTTAAGTGCTCAGAGACAATTAGTCCCCCCCCCTCCTTCGTATATCATGACAAACGCTTTTGTAGCATTCATATCATGGTTGAAAGCGCGCTCATATACAGATCTTCCCAAAGATTGCATTACTTTGCATTGCGGCGTGCACCTGTAGTGTAACCCAAGCTACAGGGACAGAGCTGCCAAAAAGTAACTTTTTTTATACACTGTATGTTCTCACTATATCATGCATTATTAGCAGACATTACCGTTACTACCATTTAATATTATTATGAAATTAAATGTTTTTTTTGTTCTCTCTCTTTCTCTGTCTGTCTTTGTTTGACTTTGCAGAAGATGGACGAGTCAGATGTAGTGGTGGACCAGGGTAACTATCACAGTCTGAGGGAAGCTGATGAAAGTGAAATATCAGGTAAGATCTTTGTCTATTGAAATCACCTAAAATGAAATAAACAAACTTGAAATTTCTGTAGAATTTTCTTATTTTACGTATATAATGGGTCCATTTATAGAGTCAGCTCTAACTGTGGTTAATATGTGGAATTGTATTATTACCTCGGCTGCAGCTGATCCGCCATACAGTAGGCACTGAAGATGAAAGATGATTTTAAGATGCATTTTTTTTGGTTCTGTGCTTGTTTAATTTTTCTCTAGATTCATTCAAAGCAACTTTCTGGGTATGCTATAAAAGGAAAGCTAAAGATAACCAAGAAAGTGTGTCCCAATGGTGCACATTAATCATGCAAATAGGACATGCTGAACAGTTATTCCATTTTTTATGTTCAACCATTTGTATGACTGTTTCATAGAGAGAGTCTAGGACCAAGGCTAGTCGGGAGGAAATTTGTTTGCATGAAAACATCCAAGCCAAGGGTTGAGGCCAATACACTCCTCAATGCTCCTATCCAATCATTGTCTTAAGGGATCTAGGGTTAAATCTACTCTTTAGTATAAATTGTCTTGGAGGTCAAAGAAATTAATGCACCTCCATGTGTTCTCACATGTGATTTTTGTCTATCCAGACTCTACAGTCGCTTCGGTATGCCCCCCCGCTATCGGAATTAATCATACACCCTGGCAAGGCATATGGAGAGCCTCCTATTCAAATCTATTTTCACCTCATTAAAGCCATTGTCTTTTTCTTTCACTTGTGATGAAAAGAAACATTTTGGGAACCTACAATGATTGATGATTCAGAAAGCTAATGATTATTCTCTTAAACAGAATATTTACAGAGCAGCACTTACTATTATATTTTTATCTTGATAACGAATGATGTTATACTTGTTATCAGATGTGGAGGAAATATTGTTTGAATCCAATTTGTATCTTTATGATAAGCAATCGGTATTTTATTTATAAGTAACAAATATTTTAGGAAATAAGTGTATAAAGATGCTGAACTGGAATGTTTCTACAGAGCTATAGGAAATGGGGGGGGGGGGGGTAGAAAAAAGAGAAATGTATGACTTTAGGAATGAAAGATGCTGTCTTAATATGACATAAATAGGTTATTTCTCTTAGGAATTGGATTTATGTCCTAATTTTTGCACCAGGGAATATTTGAAAGTTGACGGCTACGCAGGAAATTAGAGATTTTACGAAGCACCAACTAGGTTAGTTAATATTTCCTGAGCTGAAGCGTAGATCTGTGAGTGTACGGAGTGTGCACTGCTGGGCTTGATGTGAACGGGCCTCCACCTTCGGAAAACTCATATAATGCAGACAACAATAGAAATGAGAATATAAGGTGTTTACATATGTACCTCAAAGTTTATTAAAGAGATTTCTCACCGTTTGGCTCTATATGCATGTTGATGACGTGACTATAATCTGGATCCAACAATTGTTAGCGATTGATCGTACGCTTGATTTTTACGAATAATTGTACATTGTAGTCAATGCAATCAATTGTAAAAAAATATTCTACAATGATTGCTAAGCATTGTGTGATATGGGTTTCTGTTATAGAGGTTATTATTTAAAATGTTTTTGAATAGTAGATAGGTGTATCTTGTCTGGCAACGGCGAAGGCAGACATACATGTATAAGCATGAATTTTCAATACTTATTACAAAAGGCAGGTATTCAATCTACTTGATCATTATTTGCCCCATATTGAATAAAGATTTGTTAAAGATTGGTCTGGTATTGTAGGTATCCCTTTAATGCTTAAAGGGAAAGTTCACCCTGAAAAACAGTTAGTTGTAAAAATAGCAGAAAAATGATAAAAAATATTGGTGAAGGTTTGAGGAAAATCTGTTAAAGATTAAGAAAGTTATTAGAATTCAAAGTTTTGGATTTGTGACGTCATAAGCGAACAGCATTCCTACATAGCGAATGGTAAAAAATCAATGAACTTCAAATTTTGTATGGTTCCTGATGACTTTGTTTTGTTTTCTATTTATGATCGGGTGTGAAATGGTTTGTCTATTGATATACAAAAGGCACAGTAAAAACCATTTTCAATTTTCTGAGAAAATGACATTTCATTGATTTTTTACCATTCGCTATGTAGGAATGCTGCTCGCATATGACGTCACAAATCCAAAACTTTGAATTCTAATAACTTTCTTAATCTTTGACGGATTTTCCTCAAACCTTTACCAATATTTTTTATTATTTTTTCTGCTATTTTTACAATAAACTTTTCTTCAGGATGAACTTCCCCTTTAATAGGCCTACTGACTTCTAGAGCTCAATTCTCCAGTGAATTTTACCCTGACAAGAAGTTTATGATGAAATATTTAAAAAAATAATTAAAAAATATCGCTGAAGGTATGAAGAATGAAGATGTTATCAAAATCTCAATTATTTGATTTGTGATGTCAATATATGAGCAACTTACCTACAGTACTACATACCATATGGTGAAAAATCATTGAAATATGATACCCCTTTCATAAACCCAATTAAAATGAATTAGGCGGCTAATAGCAGCATAATTTGGTCGTAAAATTGGAGGAGGACAAGAGTTATCCGCATTACTCTGATGCTGCTATTATCCGCATAATAGCGGCATTGGGATAAGATTTTGAGTTTATGAACGCATTTCCAAATAATGCGGATAATTGCCATGGTGCGATCAAAAGTAGGCCCGTTTTGAAAGTCCATTTTTGATGCACGTGTACACGGCGTGTTTTTCGGTCGTGTACACGTTGTAAACACTGTGAGAGCGAGTTCTGTTTTCATGTCGACACGGACCCGCATCAATATGTCATAAAAAGGGGTCTATATAGCCTAAGTCACGGTTTTAAAGCTTACCTGAGAAGTTTGAAGTATCAATCCACAAAAAATTGGTGCAAATTAAAAGTTTACTCGGCTTAGCAGCGCATTAAATTAATAAAGAATGCAAAAGAAAATCAGTGTAGGGCCCTAGCTATCGCCGACGCTCGGTGGATGCGCATTTTGTATACTGTACCGTACATGCATGCACAGATCGCTGCAGAATAAGTGTAACTGAAGTTATCGATTAATTTTCATTATTATGTTGCCAATTTGAAGAGCGTTTGTTTGTAGGCTTGTGTGCGAGCGTATAACACGTAAGTTGTAGCGATGATCGCTATCGCAATTGGTGATTCTCAAATTGACTCTGAGTGTGATTGAGCAACGCTTTCGAGCTTTTGAGACCGGAGCAGACCCATTTCGTGCCGATTTCGTGGTACAAAAACGTGAGTCTCCAGAAAGAATGTGGATTAAATTGGCGATTTTGGAAGTGAACTCACTCTGGATTAATTGAAATATGTTGACATATTAGTAATTAAAACATGTGCAGTGTCTGAGAACTAAGATTTAATGTGAGGCTGTGAGCTTGTTTATGCAGATGCTACCGTGTACACGGTGATGGAATTTAGTACACGTGCACTGACTTGACCGTGCGTGTACACGTGTACACGTGTACCCGAAACGGGCCTAGTCACAAGGTCACCATTTTCCAACACAACCGCATCGGAGGGGGCGTGTCCAGTTGTCATGGCGATTATCCGCCTTTTTCAGGACGGGCGCCCATAAAAATAATGCGGCTTATTTTCAGAGTTTATGAATGCAATTTTTATTGAATTATCCGCATTACTCTTAGGCGGCTATTTGGAGGATAGGTTTATGAAAAGGGTATAATTTCGTCAGAAAATTGAAAATGGTTTTTACTATACCTTCAGTATATTATTAGAAAAATCTTTTCACACCCGTTCCTAAAAGAAAACATAAATATGTCACCATGAACCATTAAAAAATGAAATTTATGCATTTTATATTACATCACATATGGGCCAGCTGCTTGTTTATGATATAAATAAAAAATGTGAAATTCTGATAACTTCTTTGATGGATTTTCCTCAAACCTTCACCAATATTTTTTTCTGCTATTTTCCCTTTAAGAACATAATAGACTTAAAAAAACAAACTCTGCTACAGGTGCATATTGTATATATCTGTCACTTGAGTATGCATACCTGTCTGAACCTCGGCACCATACAATATGAATCGAGCTGTCATTTTAGTCTGAATACAAAATGATATTATCTGGCTTGTATTCCTGCTCTTGCAGACTAATATGACAGGTCTGGCCTCATTTTGTGAAAAGGTCAGTCAATTGTAAGGACAAGATATGTCTAATCCTTTGATAAGTGCAATGGAGGTGATAAGTAGGCTTACTTAAGTTTAATACGATGACTAGGTCATTTTTTTTTTCAAGAAAGAAAGAAAGAACCAGCAATGTTTATTGTATTTATAAAAAATAACTGAAAGTACAGATGGGTGGGGATGGGGGGGGGGGTGTAAAATTATTTAAGTGCTTTTGAAAATAACCCTGGTCATCATATACAATCCGTTTTGTCTTACACTCATTATAGGCCCATTCCCCACTCCCTGCAGAGCATTCCATTCACATAATACACTTGAGAATGAAATACATGTAGCATAGCAAGGGCCTTTGTAGGCATATAGGCCTTGTATATCATTCTCTGAAAGATATCTACGCGATGCGACCTGCATGAGTTTGATATCAAATTTGATTATTATCCTTAGCAGTGCGATGGTTGATTTGCATGTACATGTAATTTACCCAGGGATACAGAATAACGTTTGCACACAGGAGATGGAATAAACACAGAAATGAGAAATCCCCAAGGCAGCGCGGTAATGGATATTAACAATTCTGAATGGATGAGATCAGGGTGAGAGGAGATTCAAAATACATTGCAATTCATTCAGACCGAAATTCTCATAGCATATCTGTACGTCCATATTTCAGGTATGAATGTTTCATTTTTCAATCAAAATGTTTGTAGTGACGCAATGTCGGGGTCTGATTGATTAGAGTCTGAGAATTTATGTAAGTTCTCCATCAGTCCATCTACATGGAGCCGGTGCCCTGTTACATGAAGCCTAGCAATCAATTGTGTCACAGATTTCTACGATTGAATAGTTTACAAAACTGCCCCATGATCTAATGTTGTAAATCGGATAAAAAATCAGATTGAAAATTGGATCGGCAGTTAAGCTTCTAAAATCGAAATCAAATCGAAAATCGATCAGCGATGTTTGAAGACAAAGGATTACATTAAAATTGTGTTCGTGGTCGCACGCATCTTCCTGACAAAGTCACAAAGACGAATGCATTGAATGGAGGTCGCCAACATGCGCGATCGATTGTAACATGTTTTTAAAGGGTTTTGAGGTGTTACTGCTTTAAAATAGACCGAGTGATTTATATTAGAAAGATAAACGAATGACGCATCTTCCGAGCAAAGTCACAAAGGAAAATAAAATGAAAATAATTCTTATAGATCACAGGTTAATGAATGATCTGCAGGACATCTTTTATAAGTGTTTTTAGGTGCTAGCATCTTAGAATTATTGGACTGATCTCTTGATCTCGTACGACACATCTTAAAGTCGCAAGTGCCATTAAAATGTAGTTAAAGTCGCAAGCACGCGTAATGATTCGGAACATGTTATTAAAATGTTTTGAGAAGCTAGCATTTTCGATCAATTTATTACTATCTTGAGAAATGAACTTGCCCCTAAGAATACCCAAATTGTATGATATGGGCAACCATCTTTTCTGAAATTGCCCTAAGATAAGCCATAAACAATATTGAAAAAGTTCAGAAATTAAATTTTCTACATAAGTGGAATAACAATTTTTTCCGGCAAAATTGTTTTTGCACAAAAGCCCCCCACCCTTCAGCAATTGCCCCTATGAATTAAAATAAAAAAACGTACCCTGGCCAAACCCCCAAGTGCCTCTCAGCCTGTGAAATAGCTTGATATTTAAATAGCAAACTATTTCACACAAACATTTTTTACTCAGGATCGTAATCTTGAGATGAATCCCAAGATATATCCCAATAATTACATTTTCATTATAAATAATCCCAGACTTTTCTAATCAGAATTATTTGTAGATCAAGGTAAGGATGTTGCTTGAGATGTGCCTATTCAGTCAGTCTGGCCCAGCAACAATGTATAGGTATTGTATTGGTACTTATTAAGTTTGGCTTATATTTATAAGCAAAAAAGATCATTAGAAAAAGGTGTTAGGGTGACACATGTTTTATCAGTGCGTTAGAGAAAATTACAGTAATTAACCAAGGTCCAAATATAAGGTAATATTCTTAAATTCAATTTGGCTGGGTTTAAGATGAGGGTATTATTCACTGGCCATCTGTTGACCTCATAAATAATGGTTTCTTCTTACTCATCATCTCATGTTTTTCATTGTCTGTGCCTTCTTTTTAGCTACAAGTACATATCTACAATTGTATCTTTCTTATAACAAGATTGATTGGTGATGTACCTCTTAAGAAATAATTCAATTTTTTACTTTAGAAAACCTTCTTGTACTATTTGTAGGCCTACAGTGTATGTGAAAACGATAAGATTTTTTCATAGGAACTGTATTTTTTAAATCTCCACGATTGTAAGTTTAGTCAATGACTTCCTAAACACTTGAATCATTTATAAATGCTTATGGGTTGTCTGTTTGCTCTTTCCTTTTATGAAGATGCTATAATTATGTTACTTGTATTTGAGTGTGAATAGGGCATTTCTAGGAATTGAGATAGGGTCGTTGACGGGATAACACGATTTATTCATACAGACTGTGACAGAATAACTACAGGCATCCTGGATATCAAGATTCATTTGCGTAATGTGTTTCTGTTGTTTTCGTAAGAAATGTAATTCTATCCAGAAAAGAATTGCAGACCGAAGAGGACATGGAGAGAGATAAGCCTCCGCATTTGATCATTTAAGAGTAGTAGTAGGTGTAATATAAAATGGAGAGGGAATTCTACCTTTCCAAAATTAAATGATAGTAGTTTCAGTAAAACACTAATTTTGTGAAATTTCTTGAGGTGGTACCAGAATATTAAAAGTGGAGGGGGGGGGCAACTTGCAGGCTGAAGAAAATATTGGAGGGGCAAGGGCAGACAGATTACTCTACATTTTTTTTCTTCATATTTCAAAATTTTTGGGAGGGAATGTCCTAGCCCCCCCCCCCCTTAGTGCCACTACTGAAACTATATTGTTAGCTGTATTTCACTGCGTTTGAACGAACCTCAAAATTGGAAAAAATTGACATTTCCATAGCTTGCTTTCCTCAGCTCGATTTCCTTCCTGCTTTGCTACATGTACCTGTCAAATAGTTTTTCCTACGGCAAACGGGTCACCCCATCCTTGGGTTCGTGATTGATGAGTTCTCATCGATAAGTTGTGCTTCACAGGTTAAGAAATCATGCATTATTGAATGAGTAAATCCAGTTTGATCATTCATGCGTTGTGATAGATATCTTCATTCATAATTTTTGCTGGGTGCAAGAACTGGGGCCCGTCTTACAAAGAGTTGCGATTGATCTGATAAATTGCAACAATGGAAAGCCAGCAAAGTCAACATATAAAACGCATGATTGTTGGAAAAATTTTTTAGATATGATTGTATATCCATGAATTAATTAATTTCATGACAATTTGGTGTGTTCTCTTTTGTTTACAAAGGACATTTTGCGAATTTCTTGTAGAAAAAATTATGACACTGATGGATTCCATCAAGTTATGATTGATTGGATCAATCGCAACTATTTGTAAGACGGGACCCCAGGTTTGTGAGAGCATGAAGTGTATGTTGTGTGTTGGTATGAAAAGATAGAGTTGGTGTCATTAAGAGCTTGCTCCAGACTTAAAGTAAAATTAGATATCTAAACTGCGAAATTTTTTATCTAAATCAGGTGAAAAATTTCAGTGAAACAGCTCTACATGATTGTCTGCTGTCACTGTGATATGACCATGGTGAGGAGATCATGTCCTATCAAAATGCATGTATATTTGCATAGTGCCCCCCCCCCAAAGACCCCTCACAATGCAGTGTCCAGGGCATTGTCTTTTTATGTAGAAAATCCAGAAAGATCATGCATGTGAATTAAACAATTTGACTTTGCTTCAACAGCATAGTATATTTAGATCATTTTGCCTCATGGGTGGATTATAGCATGCTATATTTATGTCTTCCATATATGTGATGATTTACAAAGTTATTGTCGTAATTTTTTTTTATTGGTGGCAGTCGATTTAGTTATTATTATCGCTTTTGCTCTTATAATAAACTAATTGAAAGGAAGATTATTTACCTTTTACCTGTGCATTCAACGTTTTAGGAACACCATTTCATCCATTATGATTTAAGGAATATTTTCAGCAATCTTGAAACATGAAAAGCTGGTTATTTATGGAATTTACCTTCATACGATATTGCATTTAAGGAAGCTACTTGTATGCAACATTACCTTCATTACTATGTTTTCCTGATTAATTATGTATGAATTATTCATTGAATTATTTCTATCAATTAGTATGAAAGCAAGCTAGAAGTCCAGGTAAACTGCCCCTGTGGGATTTGAACCGCCTCATCTCTCTTCCTCTCTGATGAATCCATGGATAGTAAAGTATTATCACACACAAATCCTGACCCAGATGCCTGTATCCAGGGCATCACTCTACTTCATGAAATGAAAATAGCCTTAACAAGCCAGTGTAATGAATTCTAGATTAACGCTTTTATATTTCCACCCAGGTATCAGCCAGCCTTTGGATAAAGGCAACTCCTTAGAGGTTTAAGGATTAAAGAAGGAGAATTTTTTTAAGGCATTGTGAGATAGAAGGGGGTTTGGAAACTGCTTACCATCAGCCTGCCTTTGATAGATGATTGTAACTCCTTATAGAGGTTTCTGGATTTAGGAGACAGTGAAAGGCTGTGGAGATCATCAGGAGGGAAGGGGGGGGCTCTTTTTTTAGATTTCCAGAGCTCCTTTGGGCATTTTTGAGGAAAATTAACCCAGAGTCCCTTCATAGTTTTCTCCCATGTCTCCTCCTTTAATCTCTCCATCTCTTATAATATCTCAAACTCAAGATGCATCTATTTATCATTCTCTTTCTATGTCAGGTTTTCATTTTTTTTTCAGTCTTATCCAGTGCCAGGAGGCCTAATAAAGCTCTGCTTGGCATCTTGCCTTCTATATATTGACAAAGATGTTTTTAGGCTTCACTCTGTTGTCTACGTTTCATGAATATTCTTCTGTGGAAGGTCGATATAGTATCAGGAGGTAAACAAAAAATCACTGCGGAGCATGGGATATTTGCCGTATTATTTGAAGAACCCATCTGAAACTAAAGTGAGATTTAACAATCGAAACCACACAAGCTACAAAGCACAAGAATGAACATATATTCATCTCTTGCCAGCTGAGTATTCTACTTAAGGAAATTTCAAATCAGTTGATTTAAAAAATAGCCTTAATTGTGCTTCACTAGCCTGATGTCATACTGTGTCAGGAGAGTTGTGATTATTTTCTTGATTTTTAGATTTAAAAAATAGTAACTTTTTCTGTTTCAATTTGCAGAGAAAAATAGCTCTTGAAAATATTAAGTGCTTATGCCATGGTCACATTTGTTCTATGGCGGCCGTACGGCGAGTCGAAAACAGCCGTTTTAACATTTTTTGTCAAACTACATATAGGTGGTTTGAATCAAAATTGATAAAACGGCTGTTTTCGACTCGCCGTACGGCCGCCGTAGAACAAATGTGACCATGGCATTAATTGGAACCCCCCAATTAACAATTTTGTAATCTGCAAATGAAGAAAATCATGGCCATAGTTGTTTGGTCTGAACATAACTGTTCTTACACACAATATGAATACGAATAGAGAAAGTAGCACCAAATAAGCAGCAATAAAATATGGAAAAAAAGCCTAATCCATGCCTAATCTAAAAAACATAAAAAATAATTCAGAGTTTTTACTTGCTATTCAATGTAAATCACAACTCTCCTGAAATAGAATGACATCACAGACTTCAGGTGGGTAAGAAGCTCAATTAAAGATTCTTTTTGAAACCTGCTTTGAGCTTTTAACTTGAAAGCAAAATACTTATCGGTTTGAATGCATGTAACTTCCTTTGTCGTACTAAGTACTAGAAGCTTATCACCTTTTTGATTAATGTAGTATGTGTAAAGTATGTATAGCTTAATAAATAGAGTAGAATTCACTGAGCAAAATGCTGAAAATTTCATCAAAATCGCATAACAAATAATAAAGTTATTGAAGTTTAAAATTTAGCAATATTTTGTGAAAACAGTCATCATGAATATTCATTAGGTGGGCTGATGATGTCACATCTCCATTTTCTTATGGTATTACATAAAATCATAATTTTTTCATTATTTCATACTTGTGTCAATAATAATATGTCTCTCTTATAATGAAATGATATCTAATGCCTTAAATCAGTTGTCAATCCAATTTTTCTAGTTCTTGGAGGAAAAATTTTGAATAAACCTAATTTCATATAATAAAATATAAAAGAACAAGTGGAGACATCATCAGCCCACCTAATGAATATTCATGACGGCTGTTTTCACAAAATATTGCTAAACTTTAAAATTCAATAGCTTTGTTATTTGTCATCCGATTTTGATGACATTTTCGGCATTTTGCTCATTGAATTCTACTCTATTTATTAAGCTGTAAATACTTTCAGCCTGGACCATCCCTTTAAGAATTCATGTAGTTTTCATGTCTTTAAGAAATTATGGGAGAAAGGGTATTATGCCCCCATTCTCTAATTCTAAATTAGTGAGAAAGGGGAGGCATAATACTTTCTTGATTTTTTAATGATTTTTTTTCCCACCTTTTTCTGCCATTCTTAAAACATGAAGTGTAAGAAGCATTATTCATGGGAGGCATTGCTTTTTCTCCCTGGTTTCGTTCCATTTTCTCCCGTTTCGCATTCTATTTAGAAAGAGATTGAACTGTAAAGACAACTAGCCGAAGTAGTGTGCGTCATAGAAGTGCGTGTAAGAACCTGTGTCGGCATCGGGATGGTATTGATTCTGAACACAAACCCATGTGTTTTTACAGTATGGGGCTCTCTGTTAGGCATTCTTAAAAGGACGGCCGGTGAAGAGGAAGGGATCGGTTTACAGTTGTCTCCTTGCCTTCTCATTTCACATTCATTCTCTTCTTCTTTCTGTCTTATTTTCACTCTCGCTCTCTTTACCACCAACCTCTCTTCAACCAATAGTAGCGATGGGATGGGGGGAGGGGGGAGTGACCCCTTGAACTTCATTTTTACCTTTTAAGGGGGTAGCAGCCCTCGCGAGAGGGGCTCGCATCCTCCGAAAGGGGAAAAAATCAAGAAATTGCTAGACTTGGTCTTCTCCCATTCTTTTTCACTTCTCTCACACAATATCCTCTCCCTTCTTTCTCTCCAGTACTTTCATTTTCTCTTTTTTTCTTTCTACATTCTGTCTCTTCATTTTCTCTCTTCTCTCTTGCTCATACATCATCTCATTTCTCCCTCGATTTTCATCTCTTCTCTCTCTCTCCCTGCCTATATCTATTGCTTTCTCATTTTTTCATCCCATCTGATTTCCCCTCTCTTGATCTCCCTCTGTCTTTTGCTCTCCCTCTTCTTTTTTTTTCTTTCTCTTCTCTCTCCCTCTCTCTCTCTTTTCCATCCTATCTCTGCTTTTGTTTGGATGATGTGGTGCGATTGAAATCTGGTGATAAAAAGAGCAGTGCACCTGAGCCAGCCTGTGAGCATACATAACAAAGTGCTTGAGTGTGGAAAGGTCTGAATCTGATTTCTTGATACCAATGCCGGCACTAAAGGTAGAGGTGGAGGGAGGGGGGGGGGCAACCAACCTGTATGAAATTTCAATTAGTGAGAAGAAAGGGAAGATGAGGGAGTTAGCAGGGTAAATAAAAATGAGAGTTTGTAATTTGTTCATTTTCAATTGAAAATGAAATAAAGATGTCATCTTCACGCCATTTTGCCTCTCCCTCCTCCTACCCCTCTCCCTCCCCCTTCCCTCCCCATGTGAATGACCTGATTCCACTGCCGCTCCAGATGATATCACTCTGCAAGTGAAACGCCAGCTTTCGGAAAGTCAGCCTGTGAATTGATGTTAATCACTTTGTATAATACACTAGGCTAATACAGAACATGATATGATATTATGCTGTAGTTTTTTTTTTAATTATTGATTTAAGATTGTTTGGATTGATATTTGAATAATAGTAGCAAAAGATAAGTCACTTTTAACTGTTGCTGATAGAGTCATCTATACTTAGTTATGCATGTAGAAGTAATTATTTCTCTAACATGTTATAAAAGATTATGCAAAATTTATGATGTCACTCTAAACAAGATACACATTGAATTCTACAGTTTGTTTTTTTCTCCACTTTAATACTGAACCAGCTGATTTTTTTTGTTAGCTGATCCTGCAAGTCAGACATCACAAGAATTTCCTTTTTGCTCTTTATCATATTGCCATTGCTGTATATGAAAGCAAAATCAGTAAAACTATCAATTCATAGGAGTTGGCACCAAGGACTAAAAAATATCTGCTGAAGTTATACAATATTACATCATTTATACTTTGTATGTCTTCAAATTTACTTGTTTTTTGTGAAGAGTATTCATAATTCATTAATTTCATTTTTTGTTGCAAGAAGGACCTTAGTGAAGCAGTCGCAACCTTCTTGCAGTGTGTCAAAATTAGACCACGATGTTGTCAATATGGAACCACACATGTCTTGATAGAAATATCGTACCAATACCAAGTTCCCAACACACCCTTGATCCTTCTGCCTATGCCATCATGCAAATTGGCAACAGTGTCGGTACCAAGGGATTCATCAATCTGAAAAAGACATTATGTCAAACAACACGCATTTCACTGTGTAAACCATTCAAAGGGTGCCATTAGTACTTCACCATCATAGAACATCATCTTCAAATTATGTACATTATCATCACTTGTTCATTCTTCATGTATAATTTGTTATTGAGGAAGTGGTAGGCAAACGGTGCATTATGGATTACAATCTACCTTTTTGTGTATTCACTTTCCAATTTGTATGAATCAAAAGACTGACAAATTAATTGCTTGCGAATGTTCATGGTAGACTTGAAACCAAATGTGAAGTGTTTTATTTGAGAATGTTACCGGTATAGATTTTTTTCTTAGAAATTTCCAAGATGTAGACAAACAATCTGTGAGCATTATTATTATCATTAGCATTACAGCTTACATATATATTGTCAGTTTTGGGCAGGGGAATACACATTGATCTCAAAGAGGGAGGGGAGGGTGCATAGTATGTACATCAGTACATGTATCATTGAACAGTTTTTACCACACCTCTTGGTTGCTTGGCAATGCTCCTGGTCAATCAAATATTCCAATTTCCATAGATGTTTATTCGTAAGGCCAAGGACATTCATGCCATTCAAAATCTCCCTGGCATTGGCAATACTGTACACAATGCAAGCATTCCTGTTGTACAATACTTCTTAAGATTAAATGATAGATACATGTATGTTCTCAATAAGACTGTTTCGGATGAATCACTTTGACCATGACATTTTGGAAACTAAGAAAGATTTATGATGATCATTTCTTTATTAGTCTGTTTACCTACATTGTACAGCCAGCAGAAATGAAATTTCACATATTGATTCATCAAAAAGAGTGACACATCCGTGCAAACAATTTTTTTGCTCACATGATGGAATACACTTGCATGTGATCAAGAACATTCCCAATTGAGGGGGATTAAATCGCTACAGGTGTGTTGAGCATTTTATTTTCTGTAATGCTTTTGACAGTTTCATTTATTTCAAATGAATTATCTCAATTTTCTTTGTTTCTCTTTTACCACAAAAGTAAAGTGTTCTCGTTAATTTTGGCTAACACCACAGATTTTCACTTCATATTGGAGGAGAATATTGAAAGGAGGGGGAAAATCCGGCTTATTTTAATAACTGCTTAGAGGCGGGGACACAAAGGGCTTTGATGCCTTCGTTTGACCCCATTTTCCACTTCAGGGATTATGTAGTGCAGTGTCTCTCTTCCTTTCTTTATCTCTCATTTTCTTTCGCTCTCTCTCATCGTCTGGTACGCACAATCTCTGCAGCCTGACATTGATTTGATAATTGGTCTAACTACTAGGAGGTCTGATACATTTAGGAGTAAATGAGACGTTGCATTGGCCATGGCATTTGGGTTGAATTGGATTGTCCATAGGCCGCGTTTGAGTAGGTGAATACTGGTTATACTTTTTTATCCATATATCACCACATTCCTCTCTTTACTATTGATGTTATATTGAAAGTGATTTTCCATTTGAAAAAAATGTGTTTTCTCTTTCTAAAAAGTTGTTCAGTTTCAAGTTCAAACTTGATCTAACATGGAATTACATTTTGCCATAAAAAAGTACACAGCAAATACACAAATTCTGTTTTGCAAAAGGTAAATTCGAGAACCAAAAACAGATTTTCCGTCGTGATAAACCAACATATCTGATAATAACAGAGCCTGCTTTTTGATTTTTTTTTGCAATTAATCATGTACAATAATCCACAGCTTTAAGTAAGAGGGGTCCTGATCTGCAATAGAACAAACAAAATTGAAAATAAAACAACATCAACAATAGAAGAAACAGTGAGCATTCCAATAAAACCTTGATGAATTGCTGCTGTTTATTGTAACTTGAAGAATACAGAAACGTTGGTCCTTGTCATATTGACTAGTTCTACATCTACTTAAGATTGTACTAAACCTTCAGTTTTTAATTGATGACAGAAGGGAGACTGTTCCCTCTATCTTGCTCTTTCTGTTATAATACAACTAATTCTACATCTACCTCGGATGACTCAAACAAGAAAACAAAATATTGGAAGAAAAAAAAGTATGGAAATTTAGTTTTGCTCGAACATATACCTTGGCTCCATGTGTTATGTTATTGGTATTGCATAACAGTTTTTCATCTCCTGCTGATAATTTTGATTTTTTTAAACTGTAATTATGGTTTAGTTTTGAAATTTATTCAATTTTATTTTGAGAAATCCAAAATATTTGCTTTTTCTTATTTTCCACAATCCTATAAAGATTTTTCATCTCTTTAAGTAGTTTCATATCTGTTGCTGATAACTTTGAAATAAGCCCATTTTCAGTGGTCTCATTCCGATTTGAATGGCTTTTTATTTTTTTTCTCTCATCAATTTGTTATTGTTTCTCCATTATCCATAATCTTCTCTCATTCTGTTGGGATTTAATGTTTGACTGAGTGCTTCAACATCTACTCTAGATTGATTGATAATCTCTGATTAAAAAATCTATTTCGGTCCTGCTTTATTAAATCTTACTTCGGTACATTTTTTTTAAAATACAGGGTTATTGACATGTAGGCAAATTTCCAGTCATCCTGCTTGTTGTATTGGTGTCTGGGCTTCCACGAGTTCCAAAGTATTGTATATATCTTTGACTTATGAATATTTTGATGAATGGAATTTGTATATGTATTAGCCATGCTACTTTTAGTTTATTTTCTTCTTTTTTTTGGAGGGGGTATCTCATTTCAGCAGGTAGACACAAAGCAAATGTTGAATTATATCATCTCAATTTTCCAGCTGGATTATCATGCTTAAAGCTGGTTATCTGCTGAGATGATCTATAGGCAAATGGAGTTGGATGCTGAAAATATTTATTTCCTTTTGAATATCGTTCTTTTGGGCTACGCTGCCTCCTTTAGTTTTGAAATTGCTTGCAGAATTGTAGTACCAGTTACTGGCTGTACCAAAATGTATTGGTTTTACCCTGCATAGGTTGTGACGCTCCTACATGTATACCAAGAATGAGTTATAATCAATTGCAACTTGGTTTTTCAAACAATCAAAAGTGCACATCAGGGACTTGCTCGTGATGTTTTTCTTTGCGATCGAATGCATTTCTTTCTCCAAAGGACACCAGGTCTTGTGTACACTCTTTGTGTTCACAAATGAGTAAGACACAGACATTCTTGGAAACATGCTCTCTTCATGTTCATGCACATGAAGAACATGAGCACTTACGACGAACCCTTCTTCCTTCTGCCCCATCTCCCAATCGGTAATATCATTAAACCATCTGACTCGGCTCGTTGCACGGTGTTCTTGATCCTTTGACCTTTTCTTCAGCATCCTGTCTGCCAAACGTCGAGCAATTTATATAAATACAAGTAAACGAGAAAGAAGTGAAGAAAGAAATATATCTCGATCTGATACCTGAAGATTGTCTTTGATTTGTTGCAAGTCAAGGTACCAGTACTGTATAGATCTTGAATCTCTTTTCCGGATGTACTTCATGATTTAAACATATTCAGTATACACAAGCTCAAGTTTTATGATGAAGATTTGTTTTCATGAGGATGTTTATGTCTACTGTAGCTCTTTTCCGTTTGCTGGTACAAAGAAAAGTAGACTTCAAAGCACTTTTTTAAGCTTCAATTTTAGACTTGCATGTAAAATGTAAAGAGGAGAAATAAAAAGAAAAAAAAGAGAGAGATTGTCTTTTAGTATTAAACTAAGAATAAAATCTGTGATGAAGCCTTTGAAGTTGTGGATCAAAGTTTTATTTTTTAACTTATGGATTATTCCCCTTGAATCATTATTCTGAGAGAATTGCTGTTAGTGTAAATTTTGTATTAGATCCCATTTAAAAGTGAGACTGTTTTTGTCAATCTTGACCAGATCTGGCGCTATCTGGAGTGCCTGAAGCATTGTGTGGTTATAGAATCAATTATCTTCTTTCCACTGTGTGAAGTAGGCTTAATAAGGAAAGTATTAAAGCTGATTGAAATCTAGAGGAAGTGATATTGTGAGGTGTGGGTTGAAACAGGTTTTAATAATGATAAGAGATGAAAACGCTTCGCTTTCCCAAAAATACATGGTAGAAATTAGTCTGGGTTTGCATCAGATTTGTATGTTTGCTCGAGGATCAATGGTGTTTCACGGAGAATAAATAGAGCAAATATGGAAAATCATTAAAATGGTAAAGGAAGATAACAATGAAAGAACAAAAGTGACTGTAATGTGAAAAATAACAAAAAACAGTGTAATAGAGATTCAGGGAGAGAGAAAGGGGGGGGGGGTGGTAGAATGAAAGCAGACTTGATCATCATAGATGTAAATTAATTAAGAGGATTCTTTAAAAAAATAGGTATTTTATTTTTGTCATAAGTTATGGAAAATAGAAGGATTATTGACGCAAAATAAATTCGATCATAAAGAGAAACTTCTTTCTTGCTCATTCCATTGAGAAATCGACTCCTTCGCTTTGCGATGTTTAAATAAATTTAATAAGTCTGGCTTTTGAGTTATCATCTATAGATAGATGATAACTATCTATATCTATAGATAGATGATAACTCTACAAAAAATGTATTTTTGATATCTAACAGTTCAATAATGCTGCAGTGAACATTTCCATCCCCATTCCTGTATATCCTGTATATTTTACATTCTGAAGAGAGTGAATTGACCAGCAACACTCTTTGTATCCTCTGCTTTTCTTTCATACAGGTCACCATGCCATCTATGTAGGTGTCCATGTCCCACACAGCGAAGAGCAGCCACAGAAGCACCATCATCACCACCACCATCACAAACACCGACACAAAGGCAAGAGTAAAAAGAACGGTTCACACAGTAGCGCCAACAACAGTAGTTCCACCTCAGACGCGTTCTCTACATTGGTCCAAACAGCGACCCGGATGCCAGACCAGATGCCCTTCTCCTCGATAAAAACGGTACCGGTAATGAAAAGAGAAGAAACATCACTATTACTCTTTAAAAAAACAAACAAGCTCTAGCCTACATGTATATTATAAGGAAGTAATTGGAATGGATCCGTGGTGAAAGTTTAAGCCATGTCTAGTCATTGCTTAGACTGGGAATCGGCACCTTTCCTGTTTTTTTACATTGATATGAACTAGAATAAAAGTTCTTTCTTACATTGTCAGAAGACAATGAGTACAGGGGGGGCGTTTCATGAAAAAACAAACAAGCTCTAGCCTACATGTATATTATAAGGAAGTAATTGGAATGGATCCGTGGTGAAAGTTTAAGCCATGTCTAGTCATTGCTTAGACTGGGAATCGGCACCTTTCCTGTTTTTTTACATTGATATGAACTAGAATAAAAGTTCTTTCTTACATTGTCAGAAGACAATGAGTACAGGGGGGGCGTTTCATGAAAGGACTTGTCGGACGTTTTATCCGACAAGTCCCATTTTATCCGACAGTTACCATAGGAACAGTGCCCCTCAGCCAATCAAAATCATGGAAAGATGTCAGATCTGACAACTTGTCAGATGGAAATATTGGTGAAACGCTCCCCAGGTATCTCAGAAAAAAAAATCTTTGTAGGAATTTTTGCTAGTCCTGTCCAATCCTATCCAATCTAGTTTCTGTATCCATAGACAATTCACAAAATCATGATCCCATATGGACCTGACTTCTGATAATGTACATACTACCTAAACCTAATTTTGGTAGAGTATACAATAGGGTAGTCTGTTAATGAGATTGAAACATGTATTTTAGGAACTTTTTATTTATTTTTTTATATCCTCTTGGATGTCTTCAGGATTTACTCTGTGCATGCAATCTGAACCCTTAAAAGACCCCTTTGATCCTTGATATCCCATGTTTTTGCAGATGCTTCACAGATCGTCAAGTTCATTCTTGGTGATGACGGATGATATGGAATGACTTACAGTTTGTTCAGTGGTATAATGCATGACTTGAAGGCACTTTGAACCATTTGTGAAACACCGCATTTAATCCTTATACCGTCTTTGCTTGCAGGAGATGATTCTCAGAGGGTCAAGTTTATCCTTGGTGATGAAGGGTCTGGTTACAATGAGTTTATACAAGAAATGGCTTACAGTATGTTCATTGGAATGATGCATGACTCCAAGTTACCTCGAACCCTTAATAAAGCACCCCTTTGGACCTTGATACCTTCTTTGCTTGCAGGCGATGCAATGTCACAAAATTAAGTTCATCCTTAGTGATGAAGGGTAGTCTAACAACAAGATTACCCATGGAATGACTTACAGTATGTTCATTGGTATGATGCATGACTTCAAGTTCATTTGATCCCTTAGTACAACACCCTTTGGTCCTTGATACCTCCTTTGCTTGCAGGAGATGCAATCTCAGAAAATAAGTTCACCTTTGGTGATGAAGGGTAGGTTACCCATGGAATAACTTACAGTTTGTTTATTGGTATTGTGCATGACTTGAAGTCACTTTGGACTCTATGAAACACCACTCTGGATCTTTAATATCCTGCGTACTTACAGGAGATGTTTCACATGAAGTGAGGTTCATCCACGATGATGAACGGCAGTCTACGGATAAGATTACACATGGAATGGCTTCTATTTTCTTTGGTATGATGCATGACTTTGGACTCTTGTGAAACTCCCTCTGACTCTTCTTTGCTTGCAGAGGATGCTTCTCAGAGGGTCAAGTTCATCTTGGAGATGAAGGGTAGTCAAGCAATGAGATTACACTTGGAATGACTTACAGGTTGTTCATTGGTATGATGCATGACTTGAAGTCGCATTAAATCATTCGTGAAACAACTCCTTTAATCCTTACACAATTCTTATACCGTCTTTGCTTGCAGGAGATGCTTCTCAGCGGGTTAAGTTCATCCTTGGTGATGAAGCCGATGAGGGTCATGAATCTCATGAGATCTTCACAGAGATGGAGGAGCTGTGCGTTGGGTCTGACGGGGAAGAGCTTGAGTGGAAAGAGATGGCAAGGTAGGTAACAGTTTAGCATGCTGAGGATGTAGTCTTCCGTGAAGCCCAAGGCTACAATAGATCAAGGTTAGGGATAAATGGGAGTAGGGAATCAGAGGAGGTAATAATGTAGCCAGAAGTTACACATTCTGCAGATGTGGCCATCCATGAGGCCCTATGGTTAGGATGGATCAAGTTCAGGTATAAGTGGTAGTAGGGTATCAAGAGAGACAACTATGTAGGCAACAGTTTTAGCATGCTGACGATGTGGTCCTCCACGTAGCCCTAGGTTAGGATGGATCAGGGTCAGGTATAAGTGGGAGTAGGGAATCGAGAGAGACAACAATGTAAGCAGCAATTAGGCAGGCTTAGACATTGATGGCTAGAGTCAGGGAGGTAGGCAATGCTTTTGCCTGCTGGCGATTTTAAATTAGACATAGAAGAAAATTGGTTAGTGTTTGGAGTGGTAAAATCAAATGGGGAAGAGATACAAGGTGGACACCAGTTTAACATGCTTAGGATGAAGTTAAGATTATCATGATAACAAGGTAATAAGATTAGGTGAAGCTAGGGGAAAGTGGAATCATTATAAGTTACAAGAACTATAATAAATTACCCAAGATGAGGTCCTTTCTTCAAAATCTATTTTGTAAACAGGTGGATAAAGTACGAGGAGGATGTAGATGTGGATGCAGACAGATGGAGTAAACCTCACGTAGCGACACTGCCTCTTCACAGTCTGTTTGAACTGAGGAACTGCCTGATTAATGGTACAGTGTGTCTGGACATGGAGGCAGACAACATAGTCCAGATTGCAGGTGTGTTATATCGAATTGTCCCCGTTTTGACCTAAATTGTGAGGATTGCCAATTCTAAGTTATACTCATATGGGATGCCCAATATCCTCAACTAGTTTCAATTTCTGTGATAAATTTATTATACAAAGATAGAGCTGCGGGTTCAGGATTTTTTTAAGGAGGTACTTCTGGTTCCAAAAGTTTGACAAGCTTGCAAATATACTGTACATACATTTGTGCAGTTATAGAGCACATTTAAACGTGCTCAAAATGGTATACAGTAAAAGAAATGTATGTTCTACTCTCCAAGTGCTTACAATATGCATAAAGTGGATGCTGTTAAGAAAATAAATAGGTGGTGTGTATCTTGTGTGGGTGAAAGTGAACTTGTCTTTTTTGTGTCCTCCTTAGATCTTGTCCTGGACAAGTTGATTATGTCAGAACAGTTGGATGAGAGCAAGAGAGAACAGGTCCGGGAGGCTCTTCTACGCAAGCACCATCATCAGAGCCACAAGAAACACCGTGACAAGAGGGGTAGCAGTCTCCTGCCCATGATCAGATCTCTGACGGACATCGGACGCAGTCTCTCACAGGGTGGCTCTCACAATACAAGCATGGAACAACAAGGTTTGAACTAATTGAATTGTAGGGAGAGGGGAATGGGAGGGAGGAAGAAAGAGAGAGAGAGTGGAAGACAAAGTCACAGAAATAGACAGAGAAAGAGAGAGAAAATGAAGGTAGGAATGAAGAGGAATTAGAAACAGGAAGGGTAAGGGGAAAAAATGTAGGAAAAGAAATGTAATAAGGGATGAAGATTTTTTTTTTGTGATTCTGAACACACATGCAGTGAAAAATTTCCAGATCTTATCTTATTTAATTTCTTTCTTCGATTTAAGAAATGAAATAACGTTTTAATTCCTCTTACAGATTCTAAAAAAATGAATATGATGATGACGATTGATGATGATGATGATAACGGACATTTAGTGTTTTTATAGCCCTCAAAATGCTCAAGTCACTAATTGTCATTAGCAACGCTATTTTTAATGTGAAATTTTGAGTTAGGTAAACAATTCAAAAATTGAAGGTACCATTTTATGAAAGTTGTCAGGACTGATCAGATGTCATTCTTTGACAGTTACCATAGTAACAGTCAGACATCTGCTTCTCAGTCAGTCACAATCAAGGATACTTGTCAGATCTGACAAATTGTCAGGTAGATGGAATGCCCCTTTTTTTCCAAACTGGGAAGATATTTTCAAACTCATTGTAACAATATAAGGAGGGTTAAAGAAATATTTTGTGATTTAGTTATTTATTTTTATGATTATTTTTTTTACTCCACCAGCTGCTCAAGGGACACTACAGACATCCCATGGGTCATCCCCTAACATACAGAACAGCCAAACCTCCCCTAGCTCACTCATGGTCAAGACCAGCTCCGGTGAGCTAGGCAAGTCAGATACATCCGGGAGCCTCCCCAAGGTCTCAAGTCATCACAGTCTAAAGGTACGTTACCATGGCGATTGATGAATACTAACCATAATTGATATCTCATTTTATCTCTCTTTCTTTTCTTGTACAAGGTGTTGTCGGTGTTAAGAATTTCATCTTTTTCTACCAAGAATATCGTATTGCCCAAGGATCTCCAGGCACTGGTATTAGTGCTTGTTAGGTTGCCATGGATATATATGTGGCTACCATGGCGATTTATGTCCTTGCTCCTATAAATAATGAGAGATGATTATAAGCCACAAAGTAGAAAAGGTAATTGATGCTCTTTAAAGAGATTTATGAGGTGATTTATGCAGTCAACTTCAAGTGTGTACTTATTCGTTTTGTCGCCTCTAATATCAAGAAGTAGATAGAAAATGTCTTCAGGTTTTTTCATCATACATGAATATGAGAATCATGGTCAAAATAAGTGTTCACATTTGTTTGTCAGACATTTTTGTAAGGTGGCAGTGTGTGTCATGACCTGTACTGTTGAAAAACAATGAATCATTGAAATGAAGAATGAAACACAGCATTGCCAGTCCATTCACAGGGGAAGCCCAAACATGTTATGACATTTGTGTGAATTAGAAGTGAGTCATTTAGAACTATATCATGATCTACATCAAAAGACACATTTAAAGGAATGGTTGTCAGTAAAGAAATATTACAGGTCTGTTCGTATTTAACATATGTATAATTTGTTATTGTGAAATATTTGAATATAGCCAAAGAGGAGGGTTTTTAGATTAGTAAATTGATGCAATTTTGCATTTCACGGCTAGAAGTTATCCATTTAGTGTAGCCAATAAGTTATTTGATTTCTAAGTCAAGTTTAAATCAGACGTTACATGTACATTAAATATAAAATATCTTGATATTGTAATGATCAGTTATATTTAGGATACTGCATGACAATCAGGTTGGAAATAATCCAATGGATACTATATTCTAAGTTGTAGAACATTTCAAAATATAGTCATTTGGAAATGGAAGTTGGTGAGATGTAGGTGCTTTAATGAGACTTGGTTGTGGTCCAAACCACATTTTGTTTTTTCCGACAATCGATTCGCTATCATGAATCACCCACCTTTACCCCCAAAAGAAGCAACTGGTTTCAACTTTTAAAAAAGTCCCCGATGAAAAATTCATCATGTCATTTTATGAAGAGAGAGAAAAAATGGAATCCTCTTTCACATTAATGTTTCTCGCCCTCTTTCCTGATTCTTTCATCGATGTTCAGAATAACCAGGAAGGTCTTTTATAAGTTGACTCTGTGCCAACCTCGATCTAGTCCCATTTTCTTGTTAAGGATGTGTGGTAACCTAAATTATTGACAGAGAGCAGATCACATGCTTATTATAAAGGTTTAAAAAAAATTACAATGGTAACTTTAATCAAAAGAAAAGAATGAAGTTTGCATGCTTTCTATAAAGGTAACGTCAATTTATTAAGACTGCATTTTACACAATTTCTTTTATTGATAAGAGGGGAGCTTTACATGCTTTCTATAAAGACAAACACAAATCTTAAATCAGAGGACAGCTCATTCATGTATACCTACATATTTCTAAAATGCAGTATTTAAAAACATAAGAGTAATGTAATACTGCATCAGTAGATAAAGGTATGGGATCATTATAAACCTAGACATGTTTTGGAAAGGAAACATCCTGATGGGCTTATCTCTGTGAAATATGTGTGAATAAAATAATCACCACCAAATATTGACAAACCACTTTGTAAGTTTATATTGAATTGGAAGAGAATGAATACATATGTAAATGTAGCTGGTAAGTAAATCTTTTTCAGGAATACCTGTACACTTGTGTATTTGCACTTAATAGTCATTGCAAAGGTTGAAAAATACAAATCAAATTTATAAATTCATGTATTCATCATTATGTGAATAGTTGAATGATATCAATACGGCCTGAGGGGAACATCAAATATGTTTTCAGAACAGAATCGTATTGTTCCGAGCCTCTAGATGAGGGCAACAAAGTTCTTTTATATTTGATGCCCCCTGAGAGTAGAGCCAGTCAGTAAAGAGCAAAATAGTGAAGATGCCTGGAGATATTTACAATTCATGTTTATACCAGGATCTCATAGCTTTACCATTGTGACGTAATTGTCAAACATTGTGATGCATGTTGTTACTGCACGTGACTATTTCAAATTGATGCGTATCCCTTTGCACACGTCTTCAGGTGCCCGGAAGCGAATCCATGGAAAATTCAAAGGTATATTTTGCATCGTCTCTGCATGCAGAGTCAGAGCGTGCAGAGTGACTAAAGCAAAATACAAACCATTTAACCCATTCATTCCTAATGTTCATGAAAACTGGAGTAATTCATTTCTGTAGATGACCAGCCCAGGGACCTGTTTCATAAAACTTGTTATGATATCAAATTTGCAACACAGTAAAAACTACTAGAATTGTTCAATCTGATTGGTTTGTAATGAACTTGTTTTAGAAATTGTCTATTTGTTATTGCAACGAGTCTTTTATGAAACAGGACCCCGATGTCTGATACGGGATATAATTATTTATATTGACTGGGTTATCAGACAGCTTTCGATGTGAATATTGAGTGGTATGGTTAAGTATTAAAAAATTGAATTGAAAAAAATAATCATAATCATAACCCGAAATAATAGACTGTGAATGGATTATTATTCTTATTTTTGAGAATTAATCTTTACTTCCTATTAATTTTTAGTATGATTAAGATATATTTTAAAAAAATGCCTAAATTTCTGTGTATATTCTGTATTTTACATACATAACCTTGTTTAAAATTCATGCATGACGAGTGTAGATATTTATGCAGTGTTTATTTGACTGTTAAAATCATATTGAAGTGGCCTTTTTATTTAGTTGCCGTAGGCTTTTATTTTGGTAGAAGCATTTACTTAAGTGGAATAATAGTTAAGAACAATTTAATGTACAGTACTTGTATGCTAATTGATTGTGTCGTATATATTTAGATATTTTTGCTCATCCAAAATTCCCTCTAAGTCTAATACACATTTCATTGTTATGTGAATGTTTGTGTGTTTTTACTTGTAGATATGTAATTTTTATAATCGCCTTTAGTACTAGGTAGATACAGATTCATAAAGATTTGTATAGCAAAAATAATTGTGATTTACATACAGTCTCCTGTCTTTGCACAAAAAATGTGGATATACTGCCCTCTATTGTTCATTATATTGTAATGTCATCAACATATTACTAGTAAAATATGATTTCTAGTTTGCTCCCATATTTACACCTGTTAATTTGTCAATGTCCCCATCAAATATCACTTCTTTGTAGTGTAATATCTTGTGCCCTGTAAATGTGAAACTTCCTGGTAATTGTTGGTTTTGAATAGTTTGAGTCAATTCCATATGAGAAGTAATGACGTTCTCACGATTACAAGTCTGAAATTAATATACAAGTAGGTAATATGAATTGTACAATTCATGCAACTTTTGGGCAGTATTATATGATGCATGGTCCTTAACTTACATGAAGCGGGACTGAATTACTGTTTGCAAGTAAACGCTTCTTGACAACAAACCTAAACCTTGTACCTTTTCCAATTTTTATTCAACAGGATAGTTTCTGTTGTTGAAATGTCACTTCTCTTGTGTGGAATTTACTTCAAAAGTACACTGTCCTATGAATAAACACAGCACTTGTTCGTAAATCAGATTTTCCATTAAAATATTTCACAGAATAACCCTGTAATCCCCCCCCCCCAGTTATTGAGCTGACATAGCAACAGAGATGTTGTAATATGTAAGAGCAACAAGCAAAAAACAGTTATTTTCTGCAATGATTTGGAAGAGGAAGAGGGAATACGGAAATAACCATATCGAAATACATTTATCAACTCAAAATATAATATTTTTTGTCTGCAACATATGAAAATTTGATTTGACTGTGCTATGTATATTCATCCACACGGTTTGTTTTTTATGCCAAGTGTGGTAGCACCCCTGATGTGGATAATGTTTAGTAGTGCGAACACACCTTCCCTCTATGTATCTTGGCTTTTTTTCTTGTCTCTCTCCCCCACAGAAAAGATTCAGTGAAGCTCGTCTCTCCATCCCGCACAACCTACACGGACATAGTCTCTCGGTTGGCTTCCAATTTCATTTTATTTCCCTTATTTTTATTTCACGGTGTTAATTCTTTTTAATAAAAACCCATAAAGGTGTTGTGCTTTGCTTTCCTTTTTATTCCCCAACGTGCAACCTGCAACCATACTGGCTGTAACCATCCATTTCATGATGTTTTTATTTATTTATTTAATTCATTTTCTTGGTCAAGATGTCATCTTGTTTTTGCAGGTGTTGTGATGTTTTGGCTATTCTTGTTTTGATGAGTTTTTGATGATGTTTTGAAGGTGTTAGTGGTGAATTTTGCTGTTTTTAGCAGGCTGGATTACGTTTTCTCTCTGGTCATAGCCGTTTTATTTGTTCTCTCAGTGGTCATATTCATGAAAAAGAAAAAAAGCACCAAGCTGCTGTTTCTGCCGAGCCTTTTTATGTCACAGTCTACTTCTTTAATTCTTTTCCTTCTGTTCTTTGTCATTTTTTTGAGGATGCCATGTTGGCTATCCTTCCATGCTCACTTCACCATGTAATTACCATGTCATCTTGTTTATATGTTTACCCACAATGCATTTCTTCAATGTGTCACATACCTCATTGTTACTTTAAAAAAAATATATATATATGTATATTTTTGGGTTACTTCAACAACTTATATAGCATTGCAATGGATGGAGCTCCAGGGCTCCTTTTTGAGTATCCATGGCCCATTTGAGAATTTCAGGTGCGAAATCATCCAGAGCGCCCGTGAAAGTTTTTCCCTGCTCATTGTCAATATTGCCAGTTTTATCGATACTGTCATTTCAGACAAATATGACTCTTAGACTTGATTTTTTTTTAAATGTGTTTAAATAGGTATGAGACGCATGGAATGAAATTTATTGTTTCTTTTCACTTATCATTCACTTGTCACCTCCATGCACTTAATAATAATCACTCTCCACTTTCCCAGCTTCTATCAGAGTTGTTAGTTGAAAATTAGTTTTCCTTTATCAACCTCAACCAACTGTCTTGGTAATTAATCAACCTGCTAATTTTAAACATATTATTTTGGATTAAATCATGGTTTTCTTTGATTTATATAATTGAAATTCAATGTTAGATGAAAAAAGGGCATAAAAACAGTGTAACTAATTATAGTCTTTTTTCAAAGTTATTCATAAGGTAATGTATTCATTGGATGAATATATATCTGTAACATTGGAAAAGTTTTAGCATTGCAATGGATGGAGCGCCAGGGCTCCTTTTCGAGTCATTGATATAACTGAAATTCAATATGAGATGAGAAAAAGGACATGAATACAATATTACCTAATTATAGTCTGTTAAAGTTATTTGCAAGGTGATGTATTCATTGGATGAATATTACTGAGAATTGACAAAGAACTTATTAATTTCATTCTGCCCTTGTTAATTTCACTAACACTCATACATGCATGTCCTTCTCTTTCTTCTGTAAGTGGTCATGTACATTTCACCTGCATAGCTGTCATGGTATTTTTTTTTTATTTTATCACATTTTTTCATTCCTCTGACCCTCTTCTGTGATGCAAATGAACATACAGGAATCACATTCACATGGCATTTCACAATCTTGTGAATCTTTCAGAAATCATTAAAACGATAGATAACATGAATATAACAGAATGAAGTAAATTTCACAGCATTAGTTTGAACTTCAGCGCTGTTGGAATGATAATCACCACCATCATATATGTACCATCAATCATCATCTTAGTCTGATCATCATCATCTCCATCATCATCATCCTCTTCCTTATCACCATCATCATCATCTCCATCATCGTCATCCTCATCATCCTCATCATCCTCATCATCCTCATCATCCTCATCATCCTCATCATCATCATCATCAACATCATCATCCTCATCTTCCTCATCATCATCAATTTTCATCATAATTGTAATAATCATTGTCATCGTAATTACTATCATCATTACCATTGTCGTCATTGTCATCATCGTCATAACATTCATCATAAAGTTTGTTGCTGTAGTTGTCATTTTCATCATCGTCTTTTTCTTCATGCTCAATCATAACCATCACTACCACCATTTTCTCATTTATCATTACCATCACAATCTGCACATTGCATCATTATTTGTAACTAACAACATTTTCATTAATGTGTATCCATCGTCATTTCATTCTCTATAAAAAAAAATACATTTCATGAAAAAGTCCTCCATTCTGCTTTGGTGAGAACTCCTAATCCAGCAATGGCACCTGAATATTAAATTTAAAACTTTTCATGTTTATATGCAGTGTTTGATGATGCTTTGATTTTATTTGCTTTTTAATTGTTGATTAAGTTTTCATAACTCCATTTTAGTAATGATATTGAAAATATTTAAGTCTTTGAGTTAAAGTGAAACTCATCACAATGCATCGGTCACATTAAATTCATGATCAAGTTAAAATCATTGCTGAGTTGTTGATTTAGTGAATTATTTTTGCAGACATTTTCATGAAGCAGCTATGAAAAGTGATATTAAAGAAAAATACAGCTGAATAGTCACTGAACAGAGAAAACAATTTCTACAAAGCATTTTTCATCAAGGTTGTTAATAAATTTCATTCTTGTAAAAAATGCTTGCAGGTTTGTCAAATTATGACCTCATAGAAATGTGACCATTAAAAAAATGTTTTAAAAAAGAGTGAGCAAATTTCACTGTTGCTTATTAAAAAGAAACACTTTGTTTGTAATGTATTGCTAAGAGTGTATGTAATAGTTAATGCATTCAAGCATTTCAGTAAATCTTTCACTGAAAAGTAAGAAATGAGCTTCAAATTATTCTACAATTTAAACAGTTTTAAACATAGATGCACTAATATGCCAGCTAAGCTATAATGAGTTCATCACTAAGTTTAAATTATTTTCCCATAGATATTATCATTCCATTGAATAGAAATATCATGAATATCCTAAACCTTAAAATACTGTATTTATCATCATATTTGAATGGAGTCCATCATGGTATACTGATGCTACACTATTTAGTATATATAGGACTTTCATTCTAACATTATTTCTTTGCATGGTCTTGGTGTTATATTGATGTTTGTTATATATTTCAGTTTGATGTGACATGGTTTTTCTTTCTCCGCTGCTGCTTTTTGTGGCGTCGTTTTTCCCCCTCTCACAGAAAAGACTGAGTGAAGCTAGAATGTCTCTGCCGCAAAACCTCCAGGGTCTTAGTATGACGGTTCGACAAATTTTATTTATCTTTTTATTTCTCTTTTTTTTTATTCTTAAAAGTGATAACTGCTCTTGGATTTTACATGATATATGTGCTTGTTGTCCCCCCCCCCCACCTGCTGCCTTCCTCGTTTCCCCTTCCTCATCCTCACTTTCCCCCTCCTTCATTCTCCCCTTCCCTCATTCTTTGACCTTGCCCCCCCCCCCCCATTTTCTTGCTTCTGAGCCTCCATTAAAGCCCCTTTCACAATGGGTGGTGCGACTTTGTGCAACAAACGATCGCACAAGCAATTGTGAAAGCCCCTTTGTAACTTACGTTTTAATCATGAGAAATGAAATATCAAACTGGTTAGGCCTTGAAAATCAGTAAGATTATTATTTTTCATCCAGCCTTTGTTCAAATTATACAAAATTGTGAATCAAGAATCTGAAGTTTGTGAAGATAAATTCTGGAACATTTTGATGGGTCCCTCCCATTATCCCAGGTGGTTGATTTAGAACCAGAAGTTTTGCTAATTTCCCCTCCATGGGTCTCGCATACATCTTAGGCATAACTGGGAATTCCATTGAAATCTTGCAGAATTTATCTTCATATTTAGTTCAGATTCTACATGATTCATGCCTTTGCGAGCAAGTATAACCAAAGTTCAACAAAAACAATATAGATAATATTCCCCATCCTTGATAATATTGGAGGCTAATTTAAAGTTTTCATTTCTACTTTTCCACCAATTGTGGTGCCATGAAAGTGGGGTACATGTACCTTTCTCTCAATAGGTTCTTCTTATATTGCAATGTAACTTACTGTGGAAGATAAATTTTGTCTGATCAAAAGTGTAAGGGTTTCATCGCTGACTTTAGCAACATGTTATTATTTTAGTGAAAGGGAAACTGCTAGCTTTTACTCCATCGTACAAGATTTATTCCCTTTGTACATATGATAGCGACATAGAATACAAAGTAGATCAAATCTCCGGGCCCCATTTCATGCCCAACTATGTTATAAAATCTTTTCAGCTTCCTCCCTTCTTCTCCCCCTCCCCATAATGTTGAGCTCCTCATAATATTATTATGTCATACATATGGTTTAATGAAAAAAACAACTCATATTTTTCTCATAAAACTTCTTCAAATACTTCTTTATAATATACACCCTTCCTCTCCTGTATCTACTACCAATATATTTGCATGGCACTCAATGTGCATTATGTGACTTGTTTGTATATATGTGTGTTTACTTTCTGATATTGCATGCCCATCTGCATGGCTGTATGTATTGTCCTGTTATTGTTGTCTACTGTTTTGTGAAGTCATTCATTCGGCTAGCTGTAAAGGTACTAGTATGTCATCGTGAAACCAGCAGACAAGATATGTGTTTATAAGCACAAATATACCATTCGGCTACCATAGCACTTGTAACACTCCTGCGATTGTACATTGTAAATCCTGTAGTGTTAAAATTGACACCATTTGGTAGAAGACCACACCCTGAGGTGTTAAAATTACACCTTAGAGATTGAACATAACACCATAGGTGTTGAAATAACACCCAAACTTTAACACCAGAGTAAAATTACTAGTGTGAATTCTATGTAGACCAATCAATACCCCATTTTTTGCTGTGTAAGAAGTTCAGAATTGATGCAGCTTTACATAATTCTGTCTCCATGTCTCACGATGACATACTAATAACTTTAAGAGATACATGTAAGTTCAATGCCCTTTTTGTTGGGCTGTCAGCAGGCATTTGTGAGTGGCTTGTGCAGGTTTAGATGACGACAGGTGTGCTAAATGTGAGTGGTATTTGCATTCACACATCCTGGGATCTACCTTGCGTTTTGATCCAAAGTTTTGTGATTAATCCACTCAATATTAACTATCGATGACATATTATTAATAGAAACATGTATGGTTGATATCAAAATAGTGATGTATGTAATCAATGAAATATATGAAGGATGATCATTTCAGTGAACCTCTCTATGAATATTATGGGGATAATTATTGCAGGCTTTCCAGAGTTACGATAAGTCAAGGGTTCTCTTGCATAAGCTTGCATTTCAATGCCTCTTAAGGGTCAGTTGCTGAAAGAGTTGCTATCAAATGCAACTCCAAAAATCAATCACAACTTGATTTCCAACCAATGAATGTTGGTACTAGACACCTGCGTTTGATTTTTTTGTTGCGTTTGAGCACAACTCTTTCTACAACTGGGAGCCGTTTCATAAAGCTGTAAGTTAAGAGCGACTTTAAGAACGACTGGTGATCCTTTCTTACTCGCTTAACCATCGCTAATGAATATACCATTTACAACAAGATGGGATCATCAGTCATTCTTAAAGTCACACTTACGAACAGCTTTATAAAACACCCACCAGGTCTCTGAAGAAAATCAACTTCTCGTTTCTCATCCAACGAGACTCAAGCATCAAAGGATGGGTGTTCAATTAGTATAGTTGTGTTAAAATGTGACTCCTTGTGCAACCAGCCCCAGTTGCCATATAAAATCTCTTGCATTTTTAATGTTGCATCAGTGATCTCTTTGTATTCGCAGTTGGAGAAAATGTTTCGTTTTTTCTACCATAATATTTTTAGCACAACAATATTTTGAATTAAATGTGCAGTTGAAAATGTATCATCTGAATTCTGAAATGTCTTATATAGAAAACTAGAATCAAGTTTCAATACTCCCCTCTTTAAAAAAAAATATATCAGAATTGAATAATTGAAAATAAGATAAATGAAATTTTCACTTAACTAATATTTACTCGTGTTTATAACAGCTTTGACAATTAATGCATGATTATTTAGCTCTTTTTCTCTGCTAAAAATTGGTATCATGGTGTTTATTTTTTGTATTCGCTGCTCTCTATATGACTTGTAAAAAAACCTATATAGTGCCAGCTGTATGTCCATTTAAACAAGATGTTGTGTTTGTGCATGTGATACGTCATTCTTGCTCTACTCACTTGCAAACTGCTCACTAATCTGTGCTTATTTCTTTCTGATATTTAGACTATTCCTTCATCTGTTATGTATTCCATTTCTAAATAGTTTTAGATCAGCTTATTGATTTTACTGCTCAGTGGGATGTTAAATGCATTATTCTGTGATATCTCAGTTTTCCTTTAGCCAGTATCAACAACAAACCATTAATTTGTGAGGAATATTTTTTGGGTCGTAATCATTGCAATAAAATCAGTAAAACACACCTTTATATATAGTTATATTTCATTGATAAATGTGCTATGAAGTTGGGCTTGTTCATTTGTCATAAGTGTTTTTTTTAAATTGAGAAAATGTTCATAAACTTGCATAATTTAGACTGATTATCTACAAAGCTATACAAATACATGCGATGATCATTTAGACATGCTTTCATATCAGTTTGATTTACATTTTCATATTGCATTGAGAAATCCATTGCAATTTATTCAGCAATCCGGCATTTCATTCACTTTCATAACAGAAAGTCAACCATGTAAACAATAAAGAAGCAATTCATTGTGACTATTGATAATGATGATAGCAAGTTCTCATATGACAGATATCACTTCATCATCCACTGTCCAAAGGGAGTCTAGATATTATTACCCTATCCTGCCAGCCTTTTTGTACAGCACACAAGCATATCCTGCTAGGTACCCAATTACCTCTCTTGGGTTGAGTGCTGCACAATGTGGATCAATTATTGTTGCGAAATGATTCCTTAAGGCCTGGTCACACCGCCCGAGTGTTGTTGGAGTGGTCGTGGAGCGGTAGGGAGAGAGGGTTGAATTTCACTCAAAAAATCTATTTAAAAAAATGAAAATAGAAAAACGATCGAAAATGGTGAACGGTAGCAAGCGGTGATGATTTTTTCTCTCCGCTCCACGCTCGGGCGGTGTGACCAGGCCTTAACCAGTGACACAAATTATATCTTGACAAGTTGTCTTGACACAGTTTGATTGTATAATGGCTGGTGAATTCAGAAATCACAAATGGACATTTATTTCATGAAATAAGCTCTCTGGCTTTAAATATTCACATCTCACTCCTTGGAAGGCTTGAAAAGGAACAAAAAATCTATTAAAATGCTGCATTTTCCTGTACATTTCATTATTCTGAGAATATTTCAATGTTCTAATCAAATTTGCAATTATTTATTGATATGATAAAGCTCATTAGCAATGCGCATCACTACATATATTGATACAAATTCATTATTGTGCCCGTTGATTAAAATTGTAACTAGAATATCCTGAATTATGCAAAATTGCCCTGTATTTTTTTGTTAGAGCTATACTAAATAAACAAATGGACATTAAAAGCATGCTAAAAGTTATTGCACCCTGAGATCTAATTTGTAAAGCTCTCCTTAATAACGTTGGATCAAATTTCACATTCGCACCTGTGCTATGACCTCAACAGCTGCTTTTTATTAAACACTCGAAAAGCACTTGGTGCATGCACTTCACCTGTACAAACAGATCTGCAAATGATTCTAGCATTAGTAAATGTGCAGAATAACCCTCAAATATCTCCCATTCTTGTACAAAGTGCATGGATAAAATCTACTTTAAAAAGGAATTACTGCGGAAGTGGAGAGGTCTTCACCCTTTTGATTGAGTTTCACTAATGTTTAAAAAAAAAGATTACTTAACTCTTATTATATATTATGTATATCGTCTGGGTTTTGCATTGCCAGATGTTATATGGTAGGTCTCCACTTGTTGTCTATACGGTAGACGGTGTATAAACTTTATCTTTCTAATGGCAGACACTATCTCTCAGCATTTAAACTTGGCTGCGGGCACTTTTGTATTAGCATAGCAATCCTCATAAATGTAGGGTGGGGTGCCAGAAGAGTTTATTTGATTTTTTTTGTGGTGGTAGGAGGTATAAGTTGAAATTTCAGCTGGTAGGCAGATAACAGTGACTTCTGTTTTATTAACTGAGAAATTTCCACTGAAAATGCATTAGTTATTTGTATATTTTGCGCATTTGTGCAATGATAGGACAAGATTGATAGCCACAACACACAATATGTAAATAACTGCTAGATTGTTGCACATCTCTATACTCCGTAATTGTAATTGATGATATAACGGAATGATGTTTGTATATTCCATAACCTTCTTTATAAGTCAGCGTGTTTGATACCGGTACCTTATTTTGGTAGAGCATGATGGAATACCTCTTCAACTCAAATTTTGTTGAAATCGGTCCATTGGGGCCTTACATATAGATATGACCTCATGAATAAATAATTAGCCCATTTGAAATCAAATGTATTATTGGCCTGGTTGTAAATGTTGGGAACCAATACATTGACTTCAGTGGGTCTAATTATGTATTCAGGAGGTCATATCTAAGGCTCCCATGGACCGATTCCCAACAAATTTTTGGTAGTTGGTGTTTTTCATCATGCCTTACCGAGGGATGGTATAAAAAATGCTGAAATGCAAAAACAATGTTTTGTGAGGCATCACTTTGGTACTCTTATTGATTCATTTCATTATAGTTTTCACAAATTGTCCTAAGAGACCAATATCAATGACCAACAAATTTTGTTTTTATGTTCAAATTAGATACCTGTATAAAATTTCATTCTCTTGAATGTTCTTACTTGATTCCCTAGGGAATGCACTCCTTTGCTGTCAACAGATTTATTGAGTCACATACATGTTGGTCCTTCATGAAATGTGTTTATATCACAATATCCTCGTAAAAAAAATGATAATTTGAACAAGATGTCTTGCTTCTTGTTTTAGAATTGATGATGTCAGTTATTCTTTCATGGTAATTGATTAGAATTAGTGGGATAAACCATTCATTTTTTTTTTATTTTTATTTTTTTTAGTCTCTTGAATCCTATCATAGAAGTAAACCAGAATCCATTAAACATAAGCTGGATTTTAGACATGGAAGATCTAAGGTATGTGTTGCCATGGTAACGAGTTGATTTGCTGCACAGGGTGTCTTTCTACTGACCACAAAATAGATCCGTTTGGAAGACTTTCAATGACTTAATGGCATATTCTCTTTTTATACTTTTGAAGTGCCATATATGGTATATAACTTGCTTTTCTTCAACACCATTACATTACGATAGATTTTGTGATACAGGTATTTACTATAGAAACTTGCTCTCAACAGTTTCAAAATTACCCAACTGTCTGAGATTACAATGATTACTAGCAATACAAGTCCTGGCTCCAATCCTCTCCTAGATGCATTGTTCAAGGGTTTCATATTTGGCACCACACTATGCTGAAACAAAGATTGGTGTCGCCTCATTGGTGTTTGGCACAATAAGCTAAAACAAGTAAACTACATGTAGGAAGAGTATCTGGATAAAACAAAAGAGATTAATCTACCATCTTTATTTCACATTTGCTTTAGCCACAAAATCCTTATCTCTCGTTTCAGTGTGTTGTTATGATGTGACCTGACTCTTTTATACAATTATTGTTAAATGGTGTGTGTGGAAAAAATAGGCAACTTGGAAAAAAAAACAATAATTAGATTTGTGCAGAGTTTGCTGTGGGGCACAAAACTAATTCAATTTACAAGTTCAGATATTAATGTAATGGATGTAGGTTATCCTTACTTAATTATCAAATTAATCATGAGTGTGTTAAATATTGAATTTACAACACTGCAAAAATGTTTCACAATGTCAGGTCAGAGTTTGATGGGATTTTTTAAATATTTTTTTTTAAAGATATGCCCTTTAAAGAAGTATTGTGTATTTCAGTTGTACTTCAGACATCTACAGTGTATAGGATAGTATTGGGAAAACTTTCGCCTCATTTACATGTTGGCTTCAAGTGATTTTATAAGAAGAAGATAACAAGAGTTGAAGCATTACTTTTTTAATTTGACATTTCATGTAATGCACTAGGCTAGGATTTATAGATATATTCCATTGCACACTAGGTATCGGCAGATGGCAATTAATACATTCATACTCGGTGATTCGATAAAGAAAAAATACATCAAACATTGAAATTCCCTAAGCTATCTTAAGCACCACCCACATATAAACACAACCCTAATGGATCCTCATGGCAATCCCAGGATTATGCCGGAAGGTTCCAACATGGTCCAGGATAGTTTTGTTCTATCCATCGTTGCTTTGTGATCATTATTATAAAAATTGTAATTCATGTCTAACGACCTGCAATTTGTTCGTTTACTTTTAGTCTTTCCACTCGGTCAAAGTGGATTCACCAAGACTTTACAGAGCGCATCTTATTGATAGGTTTGAGAGGTCCAAGGTATGTTGTCATGGCAATGGTTTTGTTTACATGGCACATATTTTTGTGATATTCTTGGTTCAGGAACACTAATTACCCGTCTGTTATCACTCTCAATATTCTCTCAAGGATTGAAAAAGTTAAAGTTTGGTTTTATGAGCGAAAATGTGTGTGGCAAAATTCCAAGAATTGTATTTGTGGTTCTAAAAAGAGTTTTTTTTAGAAAGCACTTATATCGGGATTTTCTTTTCGACACAACGTTTGCAGTGTTGGTGGTTGGGGTTGAAATATTCAAATTATCAATCTAATATATTGATCATTCATGCTCCATTCATGTGATAATTCATATTCCATCCCACCCTAAGAAATTTCATAATGATACTTTAAGAACAATTTACATTTAAAATCATCAATTTTCTTTACCTGGGCTATTTCACTTCAACACTACTATTGAAAAAAGAACTATTAATGTGTAAAAGATATTCCTACTTTGAATAAATGAATATTAAGAAAAACGCACTTTTAAATATAACAAAAGCAACTTTCAAAACCTACTTAATACTAGGGTTTATTTTCAATGTCAGATTTCTATAATCTGCACCCTTCTCTGTGAGGAATGATTATTTGAACACCTTTGAAACAATGTCAATGTCTGACTGTTAATCTATAATCCTTGCTGCTTATCTGTTACTTATTCTTTCTTCTCTGATGGTGTTGCTAAGAATTATCATATTGGTAGGCAAATAAATCAGTTGTGAATTATTTTTTTTTGTGAGGTGTTACTTTTATATTTTCAGTAATTGTTCTTTAGTTTGAAAAAATTGTACCATCTAAAAGGAGGGGAAATGTTTCTATGACCTTCACTTGTGAAAATAGATGAAGTAAAATAATTTCCAGGTTATATAGATATCAGTCATTAAGTTATTTCGTTATAACTAGTTTAGGGTGAGCTAATGTGACTAAGCGGTAGAAAGTTATTGGAATAGCATCTAGTAATGTGACCTTGGCTTGTTTGAAGTATTCCTGCAATGAGCAGCCAATCAAAATGTGATACATTTCAATGTACAAGACTTTGGTGTTAAAACTGACACACCAGTTCATGTTCCTTGAGGACAACACCCTAGAAATTCAAAATGGTTAAAAATGTGAAACTGAATAGATATGTGATCGTACTCGTAGTAGAATTGAAGTATATATATGGTGTTCTACTTATATCTCTAGGGGGGTGTTTCACAAAGATTTAAGCATGACTCAAGTCGCACTTAAATGCCGAAGCGTACATGATATGCAACACGCGAACTTATTGATAGATACGCATTATTGCGCATCCTCATGACACGATCTGACCAATGCGGTCAAGCCTTTCATACCGTACGCAACTCGGTATTTAAGTGCGACTCTAAGTCATACTTAAATCTTTGTGAAACACCCCCAGATATTTTTTTTTTCTTTGATATATTACATGTACATGTAAATGAATATAGATTATTTGTCAAATTCACCATATGTATTTTGAGTAATCACATTGTTTGCTGTTAATTCTTCCTATTTCTCTATAAACAGACCACCATTCTTAATCTCTTTTTATATACACACTGCACTGATGTGATTTTATATAAATCTGCACTTAATAATTTCATTGATATTCAATGACTATAAACAAGTACTTTGGTTCATTTTGCTTTAATGATGGAAAAGATCACTGTACATGTAAGGTGTATACAGTAGAATCACATTACAATATATCAAGATTTTTCATCATGAATATTGCCAGATTTAAATAAGTTGGTATTTTTTATGAATATGTTTTTGATAGAGGTAATATTGCATACTATTCATGCTAAAATATGACCAAATACATGTGTATGAAGAGCACACCATTATCTGTTGAATTAATGTGAGAAAAAGTAGTAATAAACAAATAAGAAAATATAGCCGTGATCAAAAGATGAAATTCAGGGACCGGCCATAATCAAGTTGCCAGAGTAAATACCGAAGGGGGGGGGCACTTAGAAATAGTAAATATTAAGGATATTAATACTTTTATATGAACATACCTGATTACAGCTGATTATAAAATTTCACATATGGACTTTTACACAATGTATGAGAATACATGTACCCCCCTCCCTCACCCAGAAGGGAGAAGATCCAGGTTTATTTTGCCAAAATGATCTGTCTATTCCATTACTGGATTGATGTTTAGTTTATTCATGTTAGCCTTATATCATCATGACTCTCTTTTGTATTTCATTTTTCAAAGTCTGTCCATTCCGTCCCAAGTAAATCCGGATCCCTCCATTCTAATAAATCAGAGAACTCGTTTAAATTAAAACGATCATCAAAGGTATGGTACTACGTCAACAGTGTTTCTTCCTTGCACTTGTGTGAAAGTCCCAATTCTATTAGAGTGCACCCACTCGGACCTAAAAAAATGAACTATTGACCTACATGTACATCTTTGTGACTCTGAAACGTGTTCATTTTAAACGAATTAAATTTGTTTGTTTGCAGTGTTGTATATGGGACGACTCTTACATTGGGTAATACATGAATCTTGAGTATATTGATGACAAGTTGTGGATTTGCTTGACAAAATTCATTGCAACAGTTCATGGAAATTTTCGAAAGAGAGCTTTTGTCCATCAGGAAATATTCATGCACCCTCCACATGTGCGGCTGCACTGTATTTCTTTCACTTTGCAACAGTCTTATGCAATACTTGCTTACAAGTGCATACCTGGTGGGTGTTTCATACAGCTGTTCGTAAGTTCTGAGCAACTTTAAGAACCACTGGTGATCCTTGTGGTAAATGGTAGACACCAAAATGTTCACTGACAATGGTTTAGCACATAAGAAAGGTTTACCAGTCATTCTTAAAGCTTTTATTAAGCTACAAGCAACTTTACTTATGACTGGTGATTCTTTCTCGTGGTAAATGATATACTGCAAATTCTCCTGTGTGTTGATTAAGCTTCTAAGAAATGATCACCAGTCGTTCGTAAAGTTGCTCTTAAATTATGAAAAGCTTTATGAAACACCAACTTGTAACATTTAGTCTTATTCAATTTGATATCTTAGTCTAATTCATATTTTCTTTCTCTTTAATATATTTCTTTCTTCCATTTCTCTTTTCCTTTTTTGATGATAATATTGATGTGACCTAACAACTTTTCAATGAACCATGATGGTGTGACACCTATTTGTCTTTCTTTATTCAAAGTAGTACTTCTTCAGGAGATTATTTTTCAAGTGTTTCTTTTAATCAAGCTCTGTGTTTAGGTAAAGTAAGTAATTATGGGAACAATAAGATGTTCATAGAGAACCTCTTATGACCTTTACACTCTCTGTTTCTTTTTTTTTTATAGTAGGTTAATTATGTATCTTGCAATCAACATACAATCTGACCTGGATTATATAACCACGAGGCCCCCGATTCATTAAGAGTTATGATTATGGTTGTTGAAACCATGGAAACCTTGGTGTCAAATGGATGCTGCGGCGTTATTATGGTATTTACCATCGTGACAGAGTTAACCATTATTATAAATCCTTGTGGAATGAGAAATCGATGGGTGTTTCATATAGCTGTTCGTAAGTTAATAGCGAATTTACAAACGACTGGTGGTCCTTTATGAGGAGCTAAGTTTACCACCAATGAAAATTGGGTGCGCAAAATTTACAAGAAGGGATCACCAGTCGTTTGTAAAGTCGCTGCTAACTTACGATCAGCTTTATAAAACATCTACCAGGGTCTATAACATGAAGCTTAGCGATTGATTGTCCATGAGGAGATGGTTTGAGTGATTGATTGTAATGATAATTTGCAGTCAATCATAAACATCAACTCTAGAACTAATTACTTTGCTCGAATGTGTAGTCATGACTGTTGTGTGTAAATCTGATTTGGTGTTCATTTTATTTCTGTGATGGTCTGCCTTCTCATGGCAATTACTTATTATGATTTCAGTATTGTCATGGTTCTGGGGAAGAATATACAATGTTTCACATCATATGTCTCACTGCACGTACCAACGCGTCCTCCCAATCGCAGGATTTCTTGGTCATCTGTAAAAGAACCTATTCAACAGAATACCTAACCATATTCATGCTCATTTCTTCCTTTTGACTAGGTGATTTTACCACATATATCGCTTTAATTCTGTGTGATTAGGTGTCAATGTGTGACTTTCTTCCTTTTCATATCCATTGTAATATTCATATTGGTGATTGGTTATTTCTAACAAATCTTTTTTTTGCGGTCATTAATACTAACAATTATGCACTTGGTTATCATTACATACCAGCACTGAATTACATGTATGAATTTACTCATTATGTACATAAGCTCTTCCATGTGGTATAACCTGCCATGAGTGGGAAAGGGTTTACTAATGATATTTGCATTTCTATATTTGTGTCTTGTGTTGGAATATTGCAATACTAACATTTTGTGTGCTCTTTGCTAACATTGAGGCCTTGCTTACACACAGTGCAATAATCTTCCTATGATGATGATAATGATAATAATAATAAGAACAACAACAATAACAGTAATAATAATAATAATAATAATAATAATAATGATAATAATAATAGTAATAATGATAGTATTAATAATCGTAGTCATAGTAGTAATAATTATTTTTGGAAAGTATATATCAACTGGATAAAAATGCCATTTGTGAGCAGGGACAAATAATGCTTTTCAAAATCTAATCTTGAGATGATAGCTCTATTTAACTCAAATGATGAAGTGAAATGATCATTACCAAAATCATTGGGATATAAAAAGAGATAACATCACTTTAAATAATTGTTGCAAAGTTCAGAACATTGCTTGCTTTCTTGCTTGCCTTCATTGCAGTTGTTTGATAAACTAATAGGGGGCCCATAACAGGGGGAACTTAGGAGACTTCAGACCCCACCCCCAACTTTCAAAACAGTTCAGTGGCCCTGATTAAGGAAAGAACATTGTGTGTTCATTTCCTTCATCATCTGGGAAGCATTTAAGTGAAACCAATAATGATTTTCACTGGCACTCTTGCTTAGAGCCAATCACAAGCAAGGATTTCAGTGTGGTGAAAAATCACTGATACTTGGTTTCATCAAATGCTATCCTGTTTGCTAACATTCTTGAGAGAAGGGTCATCCTTTGGGTAATATGTTAATCCTGAACCAGGGGCACATCCTTTAGCTTTGTTCATTTTTCTTCCCATCCCCTACTGTCACATCCAGGCCAGGCACAGTTTCATGCGGAAGATCCCCCAGGGTGCGGAGGCCTCCAACGTCTTGATCGGCGAGGTGGATTTCCTGTCACGTCCAATCATTGCTTTCGTTCGCCTCCAGACGGCGGTGTCCCTCGGTGACCTGACGGAGGTCCCCATCCCGACCAGGTTCCTTTTCATCCTCCTTGGCCCGCAGTCCGGGGGAACCAAGCGATACCATGAGATCGGGAGATGCGTAGCAACTCTCATGTCAGATAAGGTACGGATTTTAACAACAAATTGAATTACAATTTCTTAAAGAAAAGTCATGAATTGCAAACTTATATTCAGGCGAAACAGGGTATATCTTGCTCTTATATAAAGTTAATAGACAGACAATGTTTGTTAAATCTCAAGGTTTCTTCTCTGTGTGTGCACATTTGTGTTAAGTCATATATATTTATTTTCTTTCAAGAAGCTTGAGAATAAATAGAGCAAATTGAGCTGTAGATGATTAAATCCCAAATATCCAATGTTTTCCCCTGTATCTCAAGATTTTCCATGATGTTGCTTACAAAGCCAAGAACGTCAAGGACCTTCTTGCAGGCATTGATGAATTCATTGACTCTGTTACAGTTCTTCCACCTGGTAAGTTACATATGGATGTTGTGGCATTACCTTCAAGTAAAAATTATATGGCATGGTTCTCCTGTGTGTCATAACATTTTTAAATTGTATTCTGCTTTTCTACTCAGAGATCACAAAATTACTTTTAAGGTCTTGCTTTTAAAAACATTTTTGTAAAAGAAATTATATAAGTGATTCACACATAACATCTTCTTTTAGATATCAACAATTAAGCGCATATCCAATTTAAAAAAAAATTGATTTAAGTAAAGGTATTGCGATGAGTTGCCCAAGAGCTAAGTAAAAAGTGATTTATATATACTTTTCTGTCTGTAGGTGCATGGGATCCGAATATCAGAATTGAGCCGCCCAAGACGGTTCCTTCGCAGGCCAAGAGATTATCCCACTTCCAAACACCCAATGGACACGCAGAAGGGATAGATGAAGAAGATGGAGGAGGAGGAGGGGGTGGAGGACATAACGGAGAGCATGAAGGGCTGGAGAGAACAGGAAGGTAAGTTAACAAGGTTCAGAACGGTCAGAAGAGATAGATGAAGAAGATGGAGAAGGGATGGGATTTTAACAGTGTTGTAAAAAAAAAGGAACGTTTTCTTTCCAGAGATTGATTCTTTTTTTTTCTGAGGATATTGATTTTAAAATTTCCTCTTAAAGGGCTACTCCATGCTGAAAATAGGGTAAGGGTTTTGAACAGAAAAATCAGATAAACAAAACACTGAAAATTTGGTAGTAAATAAAGAGGCTTTAATAGGAGAAAATTATAATTTTAATGTAGTTAAGTTGCTGCCTGGAAAGCAGTAGATGGCAGGTTCGCATCCCACTGGTTCCAATTTTTTCTGACTAATGATTTTCATTACAGATTGAGCATGCGATCTTAAACACATAGGAGTAATGCCGAAAATTTGTTTACAAGCCGAAAATTTGATCAAAATCAGACAAGAATTAACATACAGTAGCTATGACATTTTAAAGATTTGCATTATTCCGGTGAAACAGTTCTGTGCACGTCTTCATGAATATTCAATGAGCAAATTGATGATGTCACATCCCCACTTGTTCTTTTGTATTTTTTATATAAAATTGTGTTTATTCAAATTTTGTTTTCCAAGAATAAAAAAAAGTAGGATTGACAAATGAACAATCATTGCTGCAACTGATATCATTACAAGGGAGATATATCATACACAGGTATGAGAATATGAAATAATTATGATTTCATGTAATTATATAAGAAAAGAAAAGTGGGGACGTGACATCATTAGCCAAACTAATAAATATTCACAATGATGTGCATTTAACTATTTTCTCAAAATATTGCTAAACTTTCAAATTTGATAACTTTGTTATTCATTATTAGATTTTGATGGGATTTTCAGCATCATTGTTTGCTACAACTGTGCATAAAAAACTTTAAAATATCTCTTTTTGCTTTGTTTCCTAGGATATTTGGTGGTCTGGTTGAGGACTGTAAGCGTCGCTTCCCTTTCTATCTGAGTGACTTCAAAGATGCGTTCCACCTGCAGTGTCTGGCTTCGTTCATCTTTATGTACTTTGCTTGTATCACTCCTGTCATTACGTTTGGTGGACTACTGGGCGAGGCTACAGATAACAAAATGGTATGTCACATGGGTTGAGATGTAACGGATGACATCATACATGTGATCACTTTTTGTAGACTGTATGGCCTGTATTCTGAAGCCAGGTTTAACTTTATAGACCATGGTCTAACTGCGCTGAAATTATACTTTTATATTTATTAACTCCCTCATTGTCAGGGTGAACTTTCCCTTTAAAATTAAAACTTTCCCATATCACAAGTCTTGTCAAAATTCAGAGCCTTATCTTCCTGCAAGAATCCTGAGAGTGGCATTTTGGTACCAAACCTCACATAACATCATAGACTAAATAATTTATTGCAGGATTCCTGCTGGTACTTCCATTTCTCCAACCCTACATGTTTTCTTATGAACAGAATTGAATAATTGAATCAAACATTCTCTTATACTATATCTCTGCCTTTATTTTGCGGTAAACCACCTTGATGTTGGGGTGAAATTTGCCTTTTAAGATCCAAACTTTCTGTCGCTCCGAACCTCTATTCTCTTTTACCCTATTTGTTTCCTAATGAACAGAGTGCGTTAGAGAGTCTACTTGGGGCTTCCATATGTGGTGTAGCATTTCATCTCTTTGCGGGTCAACCTCTTACCATCTTAGGATCAACGGGTCCTATTCTAGTCTATGAGAAGATATTGGTCAGCTTCTGCGAGTGAGTCATTCTCTCTCTCTCTCTTTCCCTTGTAATGATGCCCTTTTCGCCCAAATAGAGGTTTAAGGCTTGGTCCCACTGCACTTACAGATGCAGAGAGGATGTAAAACGGAAAAGAACCTATCTATCCATTGGAAATCATTATGTATATGTTGTGTCCTTTTTGCATACGTGTTTCATCCGCTCTATATCCATCAAGCATCCGCACACTGTGATTTCATTGTTCGCCCATTTTGTCCATTGTCTGGAGTGGATGAAATGGGATGGAGCCACCCCAAAATTTCGCTTGTCTGCTGTATCCCTTATGAATACGTTTTGGTTCATCGGCCAGTGGGACCAGGTCTTTACTTATTTGATATTAATTCCATCCCAATGTATTCTATAATGAAAAAAACAAGAATTTTTTTTTTTTTTTATTTAAATTTTCATTGCAAAACATAATAATAATGGCATATTTACCCAGGGTAGCCACATCAGTTCCGAAAACTATTCCACCAGCGGGCCCTGCTATTATTACCCCTCATTGAAAATCACAATACATTGTATTCTGCTTTTTATTGTTAATATTGATTCTTTTTATGTTTTTGCATTGTCTTATTCTTCATTACCGTTCTAAAGTAACCTGGGGGTGGTTTCATGAAGCTGTTCGTTAGTTGAGAGCGACTATACAAAAGACTGGTGAACCTTTCTCACGCTTTAAATAATCACCAATGACCATTTAATGGTCAATATCATCTACCACAAAACAAGATCACCGGTCGTTCTTTAAAGTTGCTCTGAACTTACGATCGGCTTTATGAAACGGCGCCTTGTCCCCATATACACAAACCATCTAGTAATCATATGTGGTAGAGATTTGTGTTGCCTGGGGTCTATCATAGGGCTGATTTCTATGATTGATTGCATTGATAATTGTGTATGAACAATCCAGAAAATCATTCCCCACAATCAAACACTAGACTTTGTTATTACGTCAAGGGGGGTTTAACACAAAGATTAGCAATTGATCCTGGAACAAATTGTACTATTGATAGGAATGACTACGATGGGATTTTACATTTAATCATGAAATTCAGTTAGGGTTAATGATTTTCATTCCAGAAAATATGTTTGCTTTTCTGAAAACCAGTGGTACCATTTCAAACTTGATCTAAAATGAAAATTCAGTTTCGTCATAGAAAAGGTATACAGCAAAATGTGAATTCCATATTGCAAAGATAAATTTAATGAATTCTCACATAAATTGATTTACTGTTAAACAGTATATCACTGTCCCTATCCAGTCAGTTGCTATTTAAGTTGGGCCCCGATTTTGTCTCTTTCAGAACCGCTGGTCTGGATTACCTGTCATTTCGTTTCTGGATCGGCCTTTGGACGATGTTACTATGTATCATCTTGGTTGCAACGGATGCTAGTTCTCTGGTCAAGTACTTCACCCGTTTTATCGAGGAGAGCTTCTCCAGTCTCATTTCCTTCATCTTCATCTACGAGTCTGTTCACAAACTTATAAAGATCTACAAGCAAAACCCTGTGGAAGGGTAGGTCTTTCGAAACATTTAAAGAAATTTGCAATCAATGCAAAGCTTGAAATCGTTATTTTCTGAAATAATTGATAATTTGCACGTGATGGTTGGTCTTAATCTTGCAACAAAAAAGTAAAAATGAATTTGTTATATTCGTACAACTGACATTGATTTTGGATTACCAGTAGCTGTTCACATGTGATTGCAAGTATTTTCTTGCAACACTACCATTGCTCTAGTAATGGGATTGTTCCGTGAACTGATGTAATAATAATGATAATAATCATCCGCTTTTATGTAGCGCTTATCACATTGGAACGACGTCTCTAAGGGCTTTACACATTTACTATTACCCCGATCATCAGATCCTGGCATGCTCATCTAAAATTTATGTACTTCTCCACTCCCTGGGGAGCATTCTTACAAGAGTTCCAAGACTCATATTACATAGGCTTTTGCGTCCTACTGGGTACCCATTTAACACCTGGGTGGAGGGTGGCAAATTGTGGATTGACGCTTTGCCAAATTTTTAGACCAAAGATCAAATATCCTTCTGCTGCAATATTGGTGGTCTTTTCTTCGAATTGATACCCATGACATAATTTCATTCTATCAATGAATACTGACACTTAATATAATTTCAGGCAGTCTTGCCTTAAATGTAAGAATCAGTGAACTTTTCATCTAACCACCTATCGTAGACCCATGCAAAACATGGGTTCAGGGAGTTCTCGCACCCCCCCCCCCCCCCCCCACCCCCCGGACAGTAAATACCAAAAACTATCCTAAACTATCCTAATCTCAACAATTTTCATGCTTCAAACTTTTTTTTAGGTGGTTTAATTTTTGAGGAGGCCAAAATTGTAAAACTCTTTTTTTTTTGGGGGGGTCTTGAATTTTCAATGAGGCAAATGTCAACCACAACCGTTTAGGAATTTATCAAACATTACATGTGTAATTCTTGCGGAAGCAAATGGTCAATAGTTTATGTCAACAGGATTCAAACATTTTCATTAAGTGACCCCCTCCCATGGACAAATTCTCGTACAGGCTTGTATTATTGTGTCAATTGTGAATGTTTTGTCCTAGATATGTGAATGAAAACACGACATATGAATGCATGTGCCAGACAGCATCCAACTTGTACGAGTATCGCGAAGAAGATTTCTATGAAGAAGCAGAGGAAGATTGTGAACGCATGAATGGGACGCTCGTGGGTAACTATTGTGGCAAGCATGTTCCGCAGTCGGACATCTTCCTCATGTCTCTTGTCTTGATGATCGGAACGTTCACCATTGCTTACAGTCTCAAGGAGTTCAAAACAACAGGGTACTTCCCGACCATTGTGAGTATCTTTTGAAAGCCTATGTTTTAGTTTTTGGTATATCCACCCCCAAAAAAAATAAGAAATAAAAAAAAGTGGGATGTCACTATTTCAATTCATCACTAGACGATATGAATGAGTTTGCCTTTGAACAGTTATGAGTTGGTCAAAATAAAATAAAAATTGTGTAATGGAAAGCTAGTGACTTTGCATGAAAATTTGATTGATTGGGGGTTTTGGATTCCTTTGAACCAGGTTTTATTCCCAATTGGTGCGCTATTACCCTTTGATAAGGCATTTATCCTCACTTTAACAGGTCTCTCTTGGAGCGAGAGAGAACCTCTGGTTACTTGCTTTTAAGCAATTATGCTTTCGCAGTAGTTATGTAAAAAAAATCATCTGCACCACTGCTATCATGTGACACTTTAATTGATAGCATTGATAAAGTTTTGGTTGTGGATGATACTTCTATTCTCAATTGTATGTAACTTTGATCCAAATTCACTCAAGTCTTCATTGAAAGTTTCCATTTCAACCTTTCAAAGGAGAGATTTGTTTCAGTTAAAATAGGAAAAAGAGAGATTAATATTGGAAGATCCAACGTAATTGGTTTTACTGATGAGGGATTTGTTCTTGGCCTGTTTTATTTGAATTAAGGTGCCAAACACCTACACCAGAATAGGTTGACACCAAAATGTCAACACCGTACTTGAAATCAACTTGGTGTAAGTTCCAGCCATCCTCTAGGAAACCCACAATTTTCTTGAAAACAAGCAGATTTCTTTCTCTGTATTGATGGAGGTCCCGCCATCATGCACCTTGCGTTTATATTCTTTGATCTCATTCTCTCTTTCTCATATTAGATAAGGCAAACAGTGAGTGACTTTGCCGTTCTTATCGCTGTTCTGGTCATGGTAGGAGTGGACAAACTGTTTGGCGTTGATACACCTAAGCTACTTGTACCGTCAGAATTTAAGGTATGTTGGTGCTTGTCAACTTTACGAGATCTTGAAGTTATCTGTTGCACAAAGGTTTGCTTTTTACATTCCCTTGGGGGGTGGGCAATTAGTGCCTTGATCACTCTTCAGAGTGGATACACAAGCTTTTTTCAGTGGCATTTTTATGATTATATCAGAAATATGATTAAAAAAATCTGAAATGTTGGGACAGGATTTCATGCAAAGATTGTGCTTTGTCCCGACCCCCCCCCCCCAATAACTGTTTCCCTGGGCAGTGTAAATGCATTTACCTTCAGGATGTACGAGTGAATTCCCGTAAACAGAGATGATTCTGAAAGTATTTTGGGGTTATATTCACTTTGTCTACACTCTTCAGAGTGGATACACGGTAGCCAAGAAGCCAAAGGCTTCGAACCCCAAGAAACAAGCTTTTTTCAGTGGCATTTTTATGATTATATTAGAAATATGATTTTAAAAATCTGAAATGTTGGGACAGGATTTCATGCAATGATTGTGCTTTGTCCCGACCCCTCCCCCAATAATTGTTTCCCTGTGCAGTGTAAATGCATGTACCTTCAGAATGTACGAGTGCATTCCCCTAAACAGAGATGATTCTGAAAGTATTTTGGGTTATATTCACTTTGTCTACAAACGGTTACTCTAATATACCACATGGGCCAAATCCATTTTAATCTACTTTGGTTAATTTGGTCTAATTGCTCTTTGGTCTCCACTACACCATGTCTAATATCCACCAAGTCCAATTGTCATTTACTCTACAAATGTGAAATTTGGTTCGGAAACAGGTAATAACTGGTAATTAGACAGAATGGTAAATTGGCTAAATGGCAATTTGTAGTAGCTGGATGAACTAACTAGGATTAGACTATGTGAGATAAGACAAAATAGAAAGTAGACAGTGTCCTGTATTCTGAAGTCAGGTTTAACTTAAACCATGGTCTAACTCTGTGCTAAAGTTATGGGATGCCGAACGTTTCAAAATTTTGTTTACAGTGAATGCTTCTCATGTCTACTGTGCTCTTTACTAATTCTTTAATGGTGAAGACAACTGTCCTGCTTATCCTTCCCAGCCAGTTAATTATGTTTTGGGAGTCAAATATGCAGATACATTGAACCTCTACTGTTATAGATTTATGTAACAACTGGCTTTCCATAGTCAAACCACAACTTAAAACCAGAGATTGAATTAAACCTGACTTCAGAATATGGGCCATTGGGTTTATACCAAGTGGCAATTCTCCCTTATTATTTGGGTTAATGATAAATTTTCCTATTGCTTAGAAACACTTCAATACTTTTGCGATGAGTGTATTAATAATATAAATATTGTACAAATCCCTTCATTCCAGCCCACGTCTGATGAGCGCAAGAGCTGGTTCATCGACCCGTTCAACGGCAACCCCTGGTGGACGGCGCTAGCTGGTGTCTTACCGGCCCTTCTAGCAACCATCCTCATCTTCATGGACCAGCAGATCACTGCTGTCATTGTCAATAGGAAAGAAAATAAATTCAAGGTCAGCCATTTTTCCTTGAAAAATATGATGCCACAGCCACCTTCAGCGAATGAAAAAAACATAAATGAAGGAATGAATAAAGGAATACATTAATTAATAAGATAGATGGATAAATAAATGTATAAGTACATACGTAAATAGGTAGATTGATAAATGGATGAATAAATAAATAAATATTAGCACTATATCCAATCTTCAAGGGCATTTCATGATAGAAAAGTCAGCAATTTTCACTGACAATAATTATTAACTACTGAAATCCATTATGTGTGAAACTTTCAAATATTCAATTCTTTGACATCTCCTACCCTCTCTCAGCAATGTTTTTGTTATTGCTACACTCTTATTGTGGTTATGTGATATGCATTATCATTTACCTTGTATTATTCAAAGAACATAAATTGGATCTGCCTGTTTGAGGTTTCATTGAGTATGCTACCATTATTATTTATTCTTATTGTTTTTTAGTATATTGTAGTGTTTCACCTTCTGACTTCACTCCTCTTCTCAACAGCTGAATTCACACTATCTCAAATGCCTTCGAAATCTTATTTGATTATGTTCTTCAAGATTGCCTCTTATCCAGAGTATATAAATGCCAAAAACTGTCTATAATCAATCAGGGCTGAGGTGGAGGTTAAATTACCTTGTAACGTGTTCTGTTTAGTAACATATTATGTTCTATTCACTATCATTGTCTAAAAGTTCTCTTCATTGTTTGATCATTCCCATACAGAAAGGGCTAGGCTACCATCTTGATCTGTTGATAGTTGCCGTTATGTTGGGTGTCTGTTCTATCATGGGGTTGCCATGGTTTGTTGCTGCCACTGTGTTGTCTATCAACCACGTCAACAGCTTGAGGGTGGAGTCTGAATGCAAGGCACCGGGAGAGAGACCAAAGATTGTCGGTTGCAGGTGAGTTATTAAAGACAATATTCTTGGAGGATTCCCTGGGAATAAAAGTGATCGTGGGGAGATTATGTTGATGATGATGACGATGATGATGGTGATGAAGGTGATGATGATGACAAGGATGGTGGTTTTAATGATAATGATGGTGGTGATGATTAAGATGGTGATGGGGATGATGATGATGATGGTGATGATGGTGATGGTGATGTTGATGATGATGATGATGGTGATGATGAAGATGGTAGTGTTGGTAGTAATGATCATCTTCATGAGAATGATGGTGGTAGGGATGATAGTAATGGTGATTTTAATGATGATTTTAAAGATTATGATGGTGATGGTGCTGATTTTTTATTGTGATGATGATAATGACGATGACGACAATGATGATGATGATCATTTATCATGAAAAATGTTAAGGGGGCCTTTATGCCCCCACCACCGCAAGTGTTTCATTTTAATCCAATATGTTTCTTGTTCATTTGTATATATTTTATAGGGAACAGAGATTAACAGGTGTGATGGTCTTCATTATGATTGGATTGGCTACCCTCATGACCAAGATCTTATCTGTAAGTAATCATTTAATAATAAATTTTATATTTGAAGCAAAAACAAATAATGATATTGAATTTATACTCCTTATCAATATGTTCTTTTTTAAAAGAATCATGCTTGATTATATTTAAAGAAAACCAAATGATGAAGTAAAATTCACAATCATCTTTAAAAAGTATCATTAAACTATTATAATTCTTTTACTCATCAAATAAACTTGCTATCATTTAACACCATTATATTCTCTCTTTTTTTTTTCCAGTTTGTACCAATGCCTGTCTTGTACGGAGTGTTTCTCTTCATGGGTATTGCATCACTAAAAGGTGTTCAGGTAAGACATCTCTCATTTTGCCACTCTCCATCCAGGAGAGGATGGGAAGGAGATAGAAGTTATATCTTGATAAATAACTGATCAACCAGCCTGTAAATCTCTAGCCATGTGTATCTGACAAATATGATTGTAAATTAAGAATAATAATAATATAGGTTTGTATGATGCACGTATCCACCTTGCTAGGTGCTCAAAGCGCTCTTATATTACCCCGGCTAAGCTAATCTACCGATTCTGGTGCACACAGCTTTTTGAGGAATTACTTCCTGCCGGTACCCATTTACCTCATCTGGGTCGAGTGCAGCACAACGTGGAAAAATTTCTTGCTGAAGGAAAACCCGCCATGGCTAGGATTCGAACCCACGACCCTCTGTTTGAAAGGCAAGAGTCAGAACCAATAGACCACGACGCACCCAATTAGGATTGGGTTATTATTGAATTATCAGCTGGATCTTTGATATTCAATTTTGATCCTGGACAAAATTAACTAGTTGTGTTTGAATCCCAGCATAGCACAGCGTCCTTTGGCAAGGCATCAATCCGCACTTTTGACCCAGTTGCAAAATGGGTACCCAGTAGGATGCGAATGTCACTTTGGCTTGTCAAGTAGTGTGTGCGGCGTGCACCTCAATGATGACTGGCTAGAATACTCCCCAGGGTTTGGAGGATGTGCATATATTGTGTGCAATATTGACTGATTGAATCCGATGACAGGTGTAATGATCTGCAAGAGCCTAGATACGTACAATGTATGTTTTAAGTGCATTATAAATAACCAGATGAACGGTATTATTATTTTTCTAGTGGAAGGGGGAGGGGCAGCTTCTTTTCTATCCTGAACTGCTACAATCGCAATGGTTTCATTGCCATGGTTCATATGTATCTCCTTCCTTACTCACGTTTCCTATCTTCCTCTTGTTCAGTTTGTGGACCGTCTAGCACTGTTCTTCATGCCCCTGAAGTACCAGCCAGACTACATCTACCTACGCCATGTCGGTATCAAGAGGGTTTATCTATTCACCTTTATTCAGCTCATGTGTCTCGTCGTACTCTGGGTTATTAAGTCAACGGATGCAGCCCTTGTCTTCCCCATCATGGTAAGTCCTTCAGGGGCCTGTTTCATGAAGGCTTTATAACGACAAATGCACAAGTTTATCAACAGCCAATCAGATTGAAGGATTTCAGTAGTTTTTAACTGTTCTTTCAAATTTGTAGCTTTAACAAGTTTTATGAAATGGGTTCTAGAACTGAGATGTTTGAAAATGTAGGGTTTTAAGATTGTATTTAAAGGCAAGTCATCCATCTGAGCAAAATCAACAAAAAGTGGATTTGAATAAATGATGCAGAAAATTTGATCAAAATGGTCTGAAAATATAAAGAAATATGGAGTGCTTGACATCACAGGTCCCCTCACTTTCTTACAAATCATGATGTGTATATTTACTTGGTTTTTTTTTTTAATTTAAGAAAGAGTTTGAAACATAACTTTTTCTTTTTTGGGTTGCTGATGATGTAATGCCTCATAGAAAATTGAATGATAATAAATTACATTGTATTTCCATTATAACTTGACTTCTGACCTTTGACTTCTGCTAGGTACTGGGTATGGTATTGGTGAGGAAGCTAATGGACAAGGTTTTCACCCAGCAAGAGCTGATGATGTTGGATGATGTGATGCCGGAGATGACCAAGAGAGCCAAGCATGATCGCAAGAAGAAGGAAGAAGAAGAGGTCGCAGCCTGTGAACAGGTGAGAGAGAAAACAAGGATCTTGGTGGTGGTGATGCTGCAATTGCGCCAGCTTTACTCCGTTCTGGGAGTTTTCCCTTACAGCAAATAATCACAGGGAGATAATCATTCTTATGACAAGGATGGCAGTTGGAATGATGATGATGATGATGATGATGATGGTGATGATGATGATGATGATGATGATGATGATGATGATAATGATGATGATGATAATGATGGTGATGGGATGATGATGATGATGATGATGACAACCATGTTAGTGATGAATACATGTGTATGTCATTACTCCTGTTAATGATAACAATAAGTTGTGTATGCTCAGACCAATAGAGGGTGCTATTTTAAAAAGATCATTTTCACTTGTTAATTTTGTAGATTGTTACATGATACATATATATGCTGAAGAACTTATGTTGTTTCTTACAGCTTCATGTATTACAATGGATTTCATCTAGTCTGATATTATGTGTCTTGTATTTTAATTTCTCTACTCAGGCATTTGGTTTTTCATAAAGCTGTTTGCAACGTTGCATATGACTTAACATACAACTTACATACATGAATCACAAAAATATTAAGAGCCAACATATTTGCTACATGTGTTTTTTTTATACTTAATGATTAATGAATGATGAATAACTATTTATCATTAGTGTCAACTAATTTGTGGTTAATACTCTGGTTTGCTATAAAAAAATAATGGTTGCGTCATGTTTATCAAAACTTGTGTTTAATGTGAAAGTGATTCATTATAATTGAGGAACCCCACAGAGCTCCAATTGGTTGTTAAGTTGTATTAAGCTTTCACAATCAGCCCTGTCAAAAGTGCCCCTGTATTGAATTTTTTGTGTGCATCCCAGAACACTTTTTTCATACTTTAAATAACATGTACATGTATGTTGTGTTTTGGTCTTGTATTTGGTTTTGTTTCAGCTAAACAAAAGCAATCAACACAAAAGTAGATTAGTACTGATCTGTAATGATAACAACACTACTTAATTGCTTATGCATAAATGCTAATCATTGTGCTTTTATACATATGCTTGGAGTTACCAGATATGAGTATGAACGAATGAACTATTTCTTTTTTCTTATGCATAAATGCTAATCATTGTGCTTTTATACATATGCTTGGAGTTACCAGATATGAGTATGAACAAATGAACTATTTCTTTTTTCTTATGCATAAATGCTAATCGTTGTGCTTTTATACATATGCTTGGAGTTACCAGATATGAGTATGAACAAATGAACTATTTCTTTTTTCTTATGCATAAATGCTAATCGTTGTGCTTTTATACATATGCTTGGAGTTACCAGATATGAGTATGAACAAATGAACTATTTCTTTTTTCTTATGCATAAATGCTAATCGTTGTGCTTTTATACATATGCTTGGAGTTACCAGATATGAGTATGAACGAATGAACTATTTCTTTTTTCTTATGTGACAGTTTCAATTCCTCGCCAAATTAAAAAGATTGGGTTGCGGTATAAAGTGGAAGTATAAAAAGGTGACAGTATAGTGCATGCACCCTGCCTGACATTTTAGTGTATCCCTTGAAAAAAAAAAGGATAATAAATATCCTATACAAAAAACAAGCAATAAATACAAATGACTGCAGGGACAAAATCGAGTACATCATTTTTTTTTTCATTCTGAGAAGGAAAGTCATGCCATTCTGATAATAGCATCTGAAGAAATTGCTATACAACGATTTATGGTGATTGTATTCAACACTGCATGAGAGGATTGTAGTTAGTGTAAGGCTGACTTGTTCTGATTTCCACACATACATTTTTAGCAGCTGGAATGTTCTTCTTTGCTGTATTAGCATAAGGTTTACAGCAATGTGGTGTTCCATTTTCTACACGTTAAAAAGCTTTTGAAAATAGAAATTTTTTATGGGATTATAATCATATATTGGGAAAGTGAGGAGTTATTTCTCTAGTAGTATATTTTCCTCAGATAAAATGATTTTATCAATAATGGGTTAAAAAAAAATAGAAAGTACATGTAGTGGGTAATGTTATTTGCATCTTAAGTTTGAAGAAAAGAGAAAGACATATCCTCTGAGCTTCAGAAATTGAGACCTTTCAAAAAAGGACATATTACGCATGTAAATTGTGCATGCACAGCATGAGGAAGGTATAACCACCTTTGTGTATGGTCTGTGTGAGAATCAGAAAGGCATTTACGTCTTTCTGGTGCTCAACTGACAATGTCACCACTCTAACCCCTCGGGTTTGCACCAAAACACTGAACTTCCAAATTCACTTTTAAAAAGACTGACTCATTGTACATTGTTTATCCATCTATTAACCATGCACTGATTAACAATAGAGGCCAAATTACACAAAAATGCATATTCAGGTAAGAACTTGATTCCAAAAGATCAAAATTTGTATCATGAATTAATGATAATGTTCGAAAGAGAAATAGATTTACCTGATATTTGGGAGAAATTTTTAAAAAGCAAAGATGCCAAGAAATTTGAAAAAAAAAAGAAAATCTTCATTTACAATCTGCAGACCAGGAGGGTTAGTCATGGGTGAAAGACCTACATTTTCTAAAAAAAAAATGGTTTTATTCCGGGTTTAAAGCTCAAGTAATTTTTCTAATTAACAGGGAAGAAAACGGTCGGATACATTTCAGCTTTTACAGCGTGCTTCAGCCATGGCATCCCAAGAGCATCCTAAAGTGGTATTTGATATTTTAATCCTAGAATAACAGAGATTATTGACGAAGAATATATTCCTTATCCTTCATTAAAATTCCACTCACCCAGATATGTATTAATGAATGTTTTAAAATGACCAAAAGTAAAACAAAAACACAGAAACTGAACAGAATAATAGAAGGCTTTCCAATCCTACTGTTTGTAGAACAATCTCTTCTAATTTGACCATGTGGATAATAAACATGAATGATATTACTCATTTATTTTTGTATTTCTTTTAATATGAAGTACTTTAGAAACTACCAAATTATCACTATTTCTGAGCTCATGAGCATGCCCAAGATTAAAACAAAATGGGAAAGAAAATGGTGCATTCTATTCCTTTATTTATGGGTGGTATATGTAACAAAAGTATTATTTTTGCTATCATGTTTAACCGAATGGATAACCAAATTTATTGAAACACCAGCCCAATTATGAGTGAAAGTGAAGGATACATCAAATATAAGTAGAGGTGTGCAGTGCAAATTAAACTGTACATAAATCCCAACAAGAGGGAGCTAGATAGGATAGGCATGAATCAATGGGATTAGTCACAGGCACCAATATGGCCTTCCTTACAGAGGATAGTCATTTGACTATAGGCTAGCCACCAAAAGAGGGGGCTCTATAATCGTCTGCATGCATAAACCGTTGTTCATTAGTTGTCTGCCCCAGAACTCTTGTCATTTTCTTGCATGCAACTTTACAGACCTGAAATTTCTCCAAGATCACAGAATTTATTCATTAGTTTTTGTTGTCATTTTTTTTTGTGTAAACTTCGTAAAACAGGCAACAAATGGTTCTGCGGTTAAAGAGAAAGTGATAAAAGATGAAGAAGAAGAAATGGCCCCTTCACCCCCTCCATCACCTAAAACTACACCTACAGAAAACCACAAAGAAGAGAATGGATCGGTACTGATTGGAATGTATGCATGGGGAAGGGTCCGTAGGGATAAGTCCAGCATGAATTATGTAAGACTAGGTACTTATTCAGAGCCACAAAGACGATGTATCAGTAGGGATGTCTGCATGGAGAAAGGTCCGTAGGGGATGAAATGAAAGTCCAGCATGAATTATCGAAGACTACATGCTTATTCAGAACCACCAAAAAATGGAAGATTACTAATTGGAATGTATGGATGGGGAAGGATTGGTAGGGGATGATTATAGATCCAGCAGAAATTATGTAAGACTAGTTACTCATTCAGAACCAAAAAGAAAATGGATTCATACTAATTGTGAAGGGTAGTGTACATGTATGTTCTTCATACATTGCAAGGGAAGGGTATGTAGTGCATGAATCAGATAGACTGGGTATGTGCCACCTATTTAAACTTACAGGACCAAAGAATATTGATACATTCTGATGGGGAGGGTAGTAGTTGTGCATGGGGAAGGGTCGATAGGGCCCCATTGCATAACTTTAACTAACTTTGCCATTGAATGGTAACTGTCATGGTAAAGCTCATTAACAAAGACAATCAAAATCAACGATTCCATGCAAGTAACCATTGCATGGCAGAGTTTCCATAATGGTAACGTTTATGTAATGGTGCCCCCTGGCATGCATCACCAAAAATTGAAGTTACAGGGCCACAAATAAAAAGGATGGTAAGGGGGTAATGCAGGCTTGGCATGCGTCACCTAAAACTACACCAACAGATCCACACAAAAATGAATAGATAAAGATAGAATTATTCATACTGATTTAAAGGGATGTAGTCTGCATGGAGAAGGCACTTGAATGTAGGCCTGGCATGCATCACCTGCAACAAAATGTACAGAACCACACACACACAAATTGTTCTCATTTGAATGCATGCATGGGGACGGGTTGGGAGTTATGAATGTAGGTCCAGCATGACACTTGAAACCACACATAGATGACAGCAAAGGAGATCAGAGATGTGAACTAACCATTGTTTTTCAGTCACTCAGGAACACTCTAGATGATACCCAAGGGCCTCTCTGAAGCTCTTCTCTGAAGCTCAAGCATTAGGCACCGACAGTGCCTTTACAATCCCACTCCCCTGTACTTTATACTTTATTACAACACTAGATCGCCTCTATCGATGATTCCTATGTTGTTATAGAAGAACTGAAGCCAGACTGATTACCTTCTCTGTAAAATCATCACCACCTGAAAGATGCATGGGAACACCACCAATATCCTGCAGTAATCACCTCCTTGAAGGCCACACTGGGTTGTTCTCTCCATACTTTCCATCAAGAACATTCTCCATTTTGATTTTGCATCATTCGTTCTGTCTTTTCTTTAGAACAGAAAATATCACGCAGTGGTCACCACCTTGACGACCCCTCTGGGTCGTTCTCTTTGTGGTTTCCATCAAGATTCATTCTTGATTCAAACTTTTTTTTGGTTATTTTCTTATGAATTTTTTCATCAGATCAAGAACATCCCTGGTCGTGTCCAGGTACCTCTGTCGGATGGTAACATGTTGAGCATCCCTGTGGACAAGGTGGAGTTTCATCCCGAGGTCGCATGCATCAACATTCCCGAGGACATGGCCAAGACCGGTGTCTGGAAAGCCTTGGCCAAGAATTCAGAAGCTGGTCAGGTTGTCCACAGAAAACCACACGGAAAAGAGTAAGTTGGACTGAATTTGCTTTGAATTTTATGAGAAAGAAAAATGCTTAGGGGGCCAAATCATCCACAGAAAGATTTTTCTGCTAAAAATTGCAATAGCATAGTTAGCAAAGCCATCCAATTTTTTTTTTCTGGTAACAGCTTGATTTTGTGGTATAGTATTTTAGTAACTGGTATGTAATACAAACTACAATCAAATAAATACACTTCATGTGTCCAATGAATGATCCCACACATACTTTCATGAGGACAGGATTATCATTTGTTAGGTAACGTGGGGAAAAATGAATAGGTTGCAAGAAATGTTATTGAAATCTGTTTTATGGAATTGTTTGAATGCCACATCAGTGAGCCTTCCATTATATTACCCACTCATGCTGTTTAAAATGATAACCAGAGATTCTGTCTGGCCTGCAGTCTGAAGAACTTCTGTTTAACTTACACCGATGTTTAAGTCTGGGCTGAAATTATGAAAAGCTCTACGTATCGAACGTTGTTTAGTTTACACTGTTTGCTTTGAGTGAGTTTACTGGGGGATTTTACCCATGATGCAATGGTTAAGAAAACTATTGTATTTATTATTTCAAGATGGTTTGTAATGATTTGAGTATCAAATGAGATGATAGTTTGATTATCACGTTGCAAATTTGTATCACGTATGACTACTCATATTTGAATCACAATTTTAAACCATGGTCTAAAGGTAACCAGTGTTCAGAATATGGGCCATAGGGTCAGAAAACTGTGTTTGGCAAAATATCTTATTCTATAGAACATGCGATATACAGTGCGTATCAAAAAAAAGTTTACACTTTGAAAAAATCCTGTAAAATTATGCATTTGTAATATCCTGAAGATTTTTCCACATTTAAACATTGGTACAGGTCCATTAAAGCAAATAACGATATAACTGTCAAAAAATATTTCCGCTTGAGTGAGCACCACTTACTTTTGAAAAGTTAGTGAAAAATGATTTGCGCAGAACATTGAAATAGTTATGCGAATAAAAGTAGACCGTAATCGTGAAGAATACATGGAATTTAGCTACTAAAATTGATTTGAAGATATCTTCTACTTTGTTAGACTTGTTTCCTTGCCCAAAACACTTCGAAGAGTGCATTCCGCCCTACCCCACTCCTCCACATACCGAGCCCATCGTGACGATATTTGCGTTACACTAAGGTGTGATTTACATGGAATGGCTAAAGCTTGATTTTCTTTATGTTTATCATTGCTAAAATTGAGAAAAGTTTGGAGAAACAAGTATTAAATGAAAAATGAAATGTAAACCCACTTTCAATGATAAAAACTTAAAGAAAAAATGCTGGAGATGTGTGATATAAACTTTTCTCCAGATTCAGTTATGTCCTCAGATCCAGCTGGCACAAATAGGGTAAAGGTTGTGCTTAATAAGAGCTGAAATTTCACTATGGGTGGCAAAATTGTTACAAAATGCTGGTATGTATCCGTTTTATTTCAATTGACTAAAAGTGGAAGGGAAATGTATGATAAATGTTTCGTACGGTAAGTTAGATTTCGCCCTTTCCCCTTGACACAGCATGAAAACGAGCATTTCTGCGCAAACAGATTTCTGCGAGCTTTACAGAAATGGACAGTGCTCACTCAAGTGTAACATTCTGACAAAACTTTTACTTTCATTGGATAAATGAGACCCAAACCCAAGATTATACGTGCAAAAATTACCCACATGTTGTATATTTTTGAATTCACAGGGCTTTTTCAAAGTGTAAACTTTTTTTTGATACGCACTGTATTCTAATGCCTGAAAAAGTTGTCTCCCTCAAACTGAATTACCAGCTAATATCATGTCCCTCCTCTCCCCCCTTTCCTATCAATCCAGAAAAACAAATAGTGGTGGTGCCCGTCCAACTCTCGACCTTCCCACAATCCCCGGCAGTCCTCGGGAATCGTCGTACCTAGAGACCCAACGGGGGAGCATCCAGGAGGTCCGTATCGAGGTCCCTGAGCAGTTCCGACGCACCCCATCTCCTCCCCCACCTTACAATGGTACTGATAACGAAACCTCTGTTTAAAAGGCTACAAGGTCTCAACTCCATCACTCTGTGGATGCTATGAGTCAAGCAGAAGGAGTTAACTCCAGTTTCCGATTATGACTGACTAATACAGATACAGATGTACTTTATTTTCTCTGTGGTGACATGTGTAGTCAAAAAGTATATATGTCAAGGCATGAAGACTGTATAATGGCAGGGAAGATGTTTCAACAGATGTGTGATCATATCAGAGTTTTAAAGAATTTACTTTGTCAGTCAGTTTGTTTTTATTTGTTCGAGAGGTGTGTTCATAGGAAATGTATATTTTTATTGATTGAAAAAATGAAGTTACACCTTTTGTTTGGTTGGCAGCCTAGTTGCATGCTGTCAGAATGCTGTAGGATCGTCAAAAGTTAAGAACCCATTAAGAACCAAAAGGGAAATGATCTTATAACTCATACATCATCGTCGGTGATTTTTTTTTTTAAAAGCCAATTATGTAAGAATGTGTGTGCAAAACTGCTGCATGATATTTATTATGTGCGTGTGTTTATCAAATGAGAGAATATAATATTTTGGAGAGAGATTTCCAGATATTGTGGGGTTGCGCCTGTCGGAGATGATCTGATTTACATCATATCCAAAGGGCATGTAGAAGCGGAGTGTTAAGGCAATTCACAATGAAAACAGAAAAAATTAAATCTAGATTGATATTGCGACCTTTTGAAAATACATGTATACCACTAATCTGCATTGTGTGTGTTGACAGTTAATAGGTGATATCAGGCTTTATATCAACTCCCTCCATTCCAAAAACTTGTATATACATTGCTGTCATACATCTTAAAACGGTAGTACTATACTATCTGACTCCGAATTTAAAATCATTTCATCAGGCAGCAAGGATTATATTAAAGAAAGATATTAAGTCAATTTGCTACCTACATATTAGGCAGTTTTATTTCTTTTGTCTTATGCAGAAAGATTATTGGCAGATATGAGCTCTCTTTGTATAGACAAAATAAAATCATGGCTCTATGATTTATATGAATAACGAGTATATGATCTCAATAATTAATGATTTACGCACATGTATACCTCTATCATACTTAATTGTCCTTTGTCATTTTGTTGGGGGTTGTCAAAAACTGTATCTGAAAATGTAAATGATTTAAGAAAAACTGTATTTTTTTATCATGGCAATAGTTGCAACCTCATATTGTCTGAAAACAGTCTCCTAGTTCCTGGAGAGAATTTTTCTATGCAGAAAAGGTTGCTACATATGTCATTCTAAAAAATAATAATAATAAAAACAACCTATTCAGAACTATTAATTTGGGGATACAAGGGTAATACTTTTGAACTAGGATATACTCTAATCTCAGTTTTTCTAGAGGATTGTATAACTTTTCTAAACTTGCACAGGCATGCCTACGGACGCCTGTATGGGAACAAAAATAACCGACCTGAAGGAGAGAATTGGTCAGAAGCCATCGGTATTTATTGTTGTTTAATTTAAAAATAGTTTTGTATGTTCTGGTGTGATAATTTAAAGCACCACTCATTTCATTTCGTTTCATGTATCTCAACAAATTGTAGAGTTTTATGATAGCGATGAAAATGCCCACAAGTTGAAACAGTGCATTGGCGAGTTCACACCAGACCGTATGAAACAATCATTAACTTACAGATATAGATGCAGAATATTATTACAGGGTTAAAAGCTAGAAACAAATTCTTGTTAGTTAAAAAAAAGAGAATGATTAATTTTATTCTTGCCAGTATCATATCACCAACACCTTAAAAAAAAAGTTATCTGTAGTTATGTCCAGCCGAAGTAGTGTTAAACGGTCAGGGTTAGGAAAAAGAAAAAGAATTGTGTATAAAACTGAATATGTAAATAGGCTAAAACAACATAACATGGTAGGGTTTCTATTATAGACTGGCAATAATACATTTATTACTTTCGTAACAATCATACTTTTTTTTGTATAAAACTTTAGTCCCCTTTTAACCAAATATTTTCGAAGCCAAAAGGGCAATTAATGATCTTGTTTTTAAAGTCTAGTAGTGTAGATTTTTTTTCCTTGTGTAAATGTATATTTCTTGAGATTTCAAAATGTTTGTAAATTAATGATATTGTCAGGATATCGAAAGAAGAAAAATGGAGGAAAAAATGTTAAATTATTGTAAACTACATGTTTTTAAGAGCACTTCCATAACTAAGTGATGATTGTAAAGAGATATATTTTGTTCACCTTATATTATGCAACTTTCTACCACTTTGAATGTGCTTGTCTTTGTTTTATTGGTGTTCGGTAGTTCTTTTAGTGTCCATTGATTGCTGTTTTTGTTGAACATACTAAACTAAATTTTTATTAAAAACAAGAAAATCAGTGATTTGGGCATATGAAAAGAGTGATAAAGGATTATTAATAGAAATTAGAAGAATGGCAACCAGCCGAAAAATAATTTACATTTTAAGTATGATTATCATGTTATTCTCAAAGGCCTGTATCCTGAAGTTCAGTTTGACTTAGGTCTTGGTCCATCTCGGCTAAAATTATGGCAAGCCCAAAATAACAAATTTTAATCACGATGTACATGTATGGTTTTAATGTTCATCGTCCTTTTCATCATGCTGTACTGGGGAAAAAATAAATTCAGTTATTATTCCTAGACAGTCATGGATGGTATGGATGAGAGATGGGTTGATAAATCAAACCTATACATTTACAGAATTGTGTCACAATTGGCTTTCCATAGATGAAATACAGCTTTAGGCCTGATTTTAAGTTAAACACAAGTTCAGAATACGGGCCAAAGAGTCACGATGGCCATTTTCTTTTTAAATTATTTTTTTTTATTCTTGATTTGAAATTTCTCCTACTTATGATTTGTATCTATCACAACACCAGAGAAGGAGTTGTTGATTCATGGAAATTGAAAATATACATTCTTTGTGTAAATCATGATAAAAAGAGATTTTCATCAGACAACATAGAAAAAAAAGATGTACAGGTTATAAATATGTTTGAGAGTGCATTTGCTGACTAATATGCATGTACAGTATACTGGTAAAACTTTGATGAAATATGCTTAACATACCATTCTTGAAATAGACTCTTTTCTTTTCCTCTAGAAATCTGTGCACAATCCCCTGATACATACAACTCATAGTTGATAATTTCCGTAGTGGTATTCAGTAGTAAAGAGTAGATTACGCGCGCATGTGTGTGTGTTTGTGTTCATGAATAAACTGTGTGGGTGAGAATAACGTGATCTTACGAATACACCTTGCTAGAAGATTATATCAATACATTTTGATGTAAAGTAGTCGTCTGCTCCAGATGTTGTAAATAAAAAGAATTTAAAACTAACAAGTAATAATATATGATCAGGAATATGTGGATGAATTTTATCCAGTTTGTGTCTGAGCTGGATAGGGGTATATTTTGTTGAAAATCCATTAATTGTTTCAGAGAAATTAGTGTATGGATTTTAATATTAAGAAAAAATGAATGGTTCGTATGAGGGACCAATCTGTGTCACCAATAACCGGTTAATTCAGTGAACATGAGATTGATTTGGAAAAGTAAACATGAGTAGCATCTATTCATGATATCAATTATGTGCTACATGTAAATACGAAGAGAGGGCCTCCATGCTAGCGCTTTTCATTCATGTTCAGAAAATTGTATGAATTTTGTGCTCATAACTCATTACTTTAAGAATATTATCATATTTGCAGCATTTTTTATGTACAAATATCATGCACACTATTGTACAAATGAGAGATATTATGCATTTTACTTCTATTTACAGTTATCATGGCATAGTGTGAACAGACCCTCTAGCTACCTCCAGTCCTTGTAATAGACTAATGTGAACAACCCTTGTTTAATACTGGCGTTATCGGTATATATAGTGTCTAGTGTGAATGGATTGAAACCGCTTCACTTGTTACTATACCCCTGCCAAACAAAGTTTGAAGGGGGTGATATAGGAATCAGCTTATGGTTGGGTGGTCGGTCCATTGCAAATCTTGTGCATCGAACTACCCTCAGTTTTTTAAAGACTCTCATGAAACTTGGAACATATATTGGTGTTGCGGTGAAGATGCGCAAGACACGTTTTCGCATGTATCGGACATTGTATTGACATGGTAATGGCATATTTTGGCAAAAATGAAGTAAAAATCTTGTGCATCAAACTACTTCATCAGTTTTTAACCGATTCTCATAATATTTTGCTCACACGTAGGTCTTGGGGTCAAGATAGGCAAGACATATTATTTTCATTTGTTAGAAACTGTTGCCATGGTTACAGCATAGGGCGGGGTATTAATTACCTTCAGTGATAGTTCTAGTTAATTCTACCTCCATGCAGCCTAATACAAAGCCAATGATAAAGAAAGTCCACTGTACATACTTCATATTTCACCTGAACCTGTCAATACTGAATTTCTTGTCTACCTTCAGTAGTTGCTTTACACAGGTCTAATTATTTGATAACAGCCATATTACACAAAGCTTAATTGATCAATGCTAGAATTTTTACAATTGATTGCATTGATGGTTATTTGGCAATCAATTGTAAAACTGGTACTCAGCCCTTTGCCATGTGACAAAATGCTTGGCAATTGGTTGTACATTAGAGTTATATTCTTGGAAAGATAACAACAAACTTAGATTGGAATACTTAACAGGTATGATATAATTTTTTATTAATTCCTTTTGAGAAAAGGAGTGTGCATTCGGATGACCATTGAATAAAGCTTCCTGGATGAGTGGCCATAGTGTAAAGATTGAGTCACATATCAACAATCATACATATATACATCAACAATCGCCTTTACTGCACCATATATACTAAAATTATATATCCATGTACTCGGTATTGCTACATTATTGAACTTAGCGGTTGTAGTGTCAGTTCAATATACAACATTGCATAAGCTTTGGTAACCCGTGGTTATTTTGCTACAAAGATACAAGTGTACGTCCATTAGTAACACGTCCTTGTGTACATAGGGACTAATGTATCGTTATTCAGCTATGAAAATATCCAGTCGAATGAACTGCCCTTGTAATAACTAAGAATATACTTAAGTAATATATTTTCTATGCTCACAAAGCGGATGTTAAATCTTGAAGCCTGTTTGACAATCATTGCAATGATGTCCCTTCATGTTTTATCCCTATTGGGTTTCTTTCGTTGTCAAAAAACACTGGGTGATTTTAAGTCCGGTGTTGAACTTGGTGTTGAAATTTGTATTGCTTCCCCTAGCTCCAAAACTTATTCAGAGTTTGTAAAACTGATCCAAATCACACTATTGACATCTTAAGAACTAGTGAGTGACTTTTCAGGACCATCTTCATTTTATGTTTGGTGTTATACTCATGTAAAAATGACCTAACACCAACACTTAAAAGGTCAACACTGATCTTGAAACCACCCATTAGTGTAACAATTATACATGTAATTACAGATGAAGTGTGTGGTGTTAAAGTGCAAGAAGTCGCTGCCCGATCGATTCTAAAAAAAAATATATAAATTTCAAACTCGGTAGAGGATAAATGGAGGTAGTGAAGTAGAGAGCAGATTTAAAAACAGTTTTGAAAAGTCAGTGTAATCTCTAGCTATGGGGCCTGTTAAATAAAGCACAATGATTGATGATAGAGTGGATTTGTACATTTGGCAACACATATAGATCAATGCAATCAATTGTGAACATCAGTTGTACTGCAATCATTGAGCCTCATGTCACAGATCTCAGAATCTTACTATAATAATTTAAGTTGGGATTTGGATCAATTATTTGTACAACAGTATTTTTGGGAAGGAATTCTGACTATTTTTAGGTGTTGGACTAAATCACATCGTGAGATGAAGTCATGTTGGGCATGATATAGTGCATTTGAAAATTACAGTATTAGAAGCAGCAGACTCCATATTTTGTTTGCATTTTATTGTTTTATCATATACCTCACACAATCATGATCATCATATTAGTTTCCCCATAAGAATGTCATATTTCACACTTGAAAAAAATCCTTTTTTTTTTTAATGCAACCTTCTTTTTGAGAATAATCGACTTTAGGATTGTGAATGTGCAGAGGTTTTAAAAATCAGAAGTTGTTATGGAATCTTGATTTATTTCCGACAAATGTTGATGAAATCTCATTTGTATTTTTAATTTGAAGAATAAGAAAACTTCATGTGAGCTTCTTTTTACAGGATATATTTTCATTCATACATTATATTATTTAAGTTGATGATTTATGTTGGTACTTGGCCCTACTGAAAAATATACCAGTAGGTATTGGTGGAGTGCTTGTAAAATAATCTTATTGATAATATTGAGAATGATTAGCAATATTTGTATCATAAAGACATTAAGTGTGTTATCCTTTTATCATCTCTCTCTCTCCCACTTTATCTCTCAATCGCCCTGTCTGTCTCTCTATCTTTCTTTATTTCTCTCTCTCTTCTTTTTTCCATTATCTTACTTCCTCCATCTCTCCATACTTCCTTCAATTTTCATCATTATTTGTCATGATGGTTTATTCTATGCACCAGCTTATGTTTGATGATGGTCCATGGAAGAATTGCATCCCTTATTTTTTACTGCCATGTCCCCTCCTTTCTTTTGTTTTAGTCCATCGGTCAGCGTATTCTGTCTGTCCAACTCTCTTTCGGTGTGTAATAAGTATTTGATTGTGGTGTGCAGCGCATTATTCTATTCTCTCTACTCTGTGCCTCCCACCTTTCTCCTCCCCTCTCTCTTCTTTTTGTACATTTCTTAATATTTCCTCTTGTAACTTTCGTAATTAATTTTTGCATTTTTTCTTCTACTCTCATTTTCTCCTTGCCACCCTTCTCGTCTGTATCCTTATTCTTTTTTTCTCCTTTTTGCCATCTCTGTCTCCCTCTCTCAACAAATCATCTTTTATTGCAATTTTTTGTTTACTCTTACGTCGTCATTGCATAAAGTTCGTAATTTAAAAGTCCCAAGTATTATTTCATAATTGTCTGCATGTACCTTTGTATCCAAAGGAATAATGCCTTGTCTATGTACTTTTTCTTTGCAATGTTGTGTGTTTAATTTAGCTCTTGTAATGTAAAGAAGGAGGGTTGTTGAAATTTTGAGTCCTATCTCCACTTAAAAAAAAGAAAGATTCTTATTTCTTTGTTGTATATCTGTATTGAACCTGTCTTGTCGATGGTGAAAGCCTCTTCCCCGCACCCAGAATATGTTCCGGTCTAAGGAGTGGCCCATTCTGGTACATGGTGGTAAAAGGTAAACAGTGAATTAAAAAAAAAGAAGATTTATGGACCACTCTGAAGTCGGAGGACAGAATCTGAAATTTTAAACCATTCAGTTTTGTGTGACAAGGGTTTTCTCCCTTTTCAGCTTTGGTATAAAGTTAGTTTTATTTTCTTCTTTTAACATTATTTCATGTAGATATGCTTATAATGCTTTATACTTAAAGAACCTGGTGTCATTTTATGTATAATTGACAAAGGAATTCATTTTTTTCTGTTTTCCTGTCTTGCTTTCCTGATATAACAAATATTTGAATTTTTATTCATTTGTTGAATAAATAATTGTATTTTCCTCTTATCCCTTTATAAAAACATGGAGAAAATAATGAGAATGGCATCACATATTTTATTTTAAACCACATGTATTTCAGGGTAATTCTTTTTTTTTTAAACCTGTTTCGTCTCTTTTTAGGTATAGCATTTCTCTACTTGTAAGCAAGTGTTTTTATCCTGTAAAGTAATTTTTTTTTAAAACAAAATGATAGTTTTAACATCATTTTTTATAAGTATTTCCATTTAGTGTGATACAATCTGGTAAGTTTCTATTTGTTCTTAATTTGGATTCCCATTTGATTATTTTTAGGTGCTATAGAACTTACAGTTTACATTCATTATTTTCAAAGAAATCTTCATTTTACTTTTATTTTGTCTATATTAGATTTTACGTTGTGCTGTTAAAGGCAAAGCTTATTACAAAGACCAAAGAAATGTTCTACATTTGGATATACATGATGAAAGAAGATATTGACGACTACATCACCTATTTCTCTGTCTCCTATTTATTTTATCCATATATGCTAAAATATATTTGTACAATGGGAAAAGACTCCCATTATTAGCAACACTGGACTGCTGGAGATGGAACGGCTTCTGTTGCAAACTTGAGAATTTCAACTTCTTTGAAGTATATTTGCTAGTGAATTGCTAGGGGATTTACGTTTGAAATTTGAAATTGCATTTTATTTTTCTTGATACCAATGCTGAAGAAGGGATAATGTATAAGTAAGTCATCCCATTGTTATTATGATATGAATGTACTTATAGATCGTATGTTTATGTCGAATCAAAAGAGAATAAATATTGATATTGTGGAGAATGATATGAAGATAAAGTTTTTTTTGTTTTCTGTTCCGTCCTTGTGTCCGTGAGTTGAACTTATTCAATTTGCTTTTTTTAATTATTATTATTAATGCTTGAGTCTATTTTCTGTAAACATTTACATTTTCTGTTCGAAAATTATGTTCATTCTTGTTGCTGCGAATGATTTTCTGTTTTACAAACCCACACAGCATTCTGAAGTATCGACAAACTTGCTTTTCTATATAATTCAAACCCCGACCGCGTCAGACCAAAAGACGTTAAAAGATGGAAGTTGCTGCTACCCTGTTTGGCGTTCAACGATTGAAGGGATAGAGCCTCGTCGATCTGGCGCTGCACAGCGGCTGACGGGCCCACGATCAATTGGGCAAAGCAAATTTTTCATGTCTATTTCGAACAATAAAGTATAGATTTTCATCTTTCATTTTAATTACGAAAATATATCGTGATAATAAGGACATCGTTAATGCGCCAATGACACTCATAACAGATGCTCATGGAGTAATAAAGATACTTTGATAGAAAGAGCAACATTTTACAGGAATTTATTTTCCTATATTACAAAAATCATCCCACGTTATTTTGAATCCAATTAAAGGAGAAAATGTGAGGAATATCTATATCTATGTGTATTATCAATATAGATATAGATTTTAAAATGTAAAATATGATAAAATATGAAAAGAAAGTTAAAATGGAAAATAGATACAAAGAGAATAAATGCCATGCAGGGGTAATTTCCTGTGTGTACTTGCATCACGCGTGCCTCGAGACTGAAAATTGATACAGAAACTATATTTCAGGAAAATGGCGTAATGAGCCGCCCCCTAGAAAATGAGGGATACTATGTGACGAAATGCCTTAAAAAGTTTCAAGCGAGCTTGGAACTTTTGTGGGGGGGGCATGGCCTCCTAGGCCCCCCCCCCCATCTGTACACCAATGCTTCATCAGGAATGCCTAGCTGAGGCTCTAACATCTTCGTGTCCCATCTTTTATCTGAATTATTTCTTGAACTGTGTTTAAATGTCAAGTCCACCCCAGAAAAAATGTTGATTTGAATAAATAAAGAAAAATCAAACTAGCATAACGCTGAAAATTTCATCAAAATCGGATGTAAAATAAGAAAGTTATGACATTTTAAATTTTCGCTTATTTTTCACAAAACAGTGATATGCACAACTCAGTGACATGGCAAATGAGACGGTCGATGATGTCCCTCATTTCATATGATAACAAATACATAAGAATTAATGAGTGGATGACGTCATCGGTCTCCTCATTTGCATACCGACCATTCAGCATTATTAAACAAATTTTAAAATGTCATAACTTTCTTATTTTACATCCGATTTTGATGAAATTTTCAGTGTTATGCTTGATTGATTTTTTCTCTTTTTATTCAAATCAACTTCTTATTTGGGTGGACTTGTCCTTTAATGATCATAGATCAGATAACAATCGGGTTCGTCTCCTGGATGATAATATTCCTGTTGTGCAAAACCATTCTAGCTTAAAAACACACTTACCCGTGACATTTCTTAATGGTGAAATTGCATGTTATTGTGACTAGCTTCAACGCTCATAAAATGACGTCAGAGGTCAGGGGTCATTGTTATATAATGATTCTCTATTGTTTTGGGTTGTTTGCATTGCTAATATCGGTGTAAATATCACTTATGAAACAGCTTGATGTTTATTTTCTTTGATGACAATGTTCTTCACAAAATGGGCTTTTTGTTTGTTTTTATTGCTTCTGACAATCAAGAATAATGGCTAATAATCATATTTCAGAGTTCATGTTGACTTAAGGGGCAACATTGTCAGACAACCTAGTTAATGTGATTAAATCAGGGACAAGAAATCTAGGTCACGTTTCTCTTCAGTTATGTCTTTGCCTTTTGGCGCGGTAAGGGGGGGGGGCTAATGTTTTCTCAATATGACATAAGGTAGAAATTGAGTCCAAGTAGGAGAGGAACAATATTTTTTACTTTCAGTTCAGTATATTTCACACGACTTTTACTTAAATGGATGGTCCAGGCTGGAAATATATATCTCAAGAAATAAAGTAAAACTCATAGAGCAAAATGCTGAAAATTTGATCAAAATCGGATGACAAAAACCAGTTATTGATTTTAAGATTTACATCATTCCGGTGAAACAGTTCTAGGCATGTCTTTATGAATATTCATTAGGTGGGCTGATGATGTCATATCCCCATTTGTTCTTTTGTATCTTATTATATGAAATGAGGTTTATCAAAAAAATTCTACCAAAAAATAAAACAATTGGCTGACAACTGATTAATGCATTAGTCACTTATTGCCGCAACTTATTTCATCCTAATGGAGATACATCATTTACACAATGTATGTAAAAAATGAAACATTTATGATTTCAAGTAATAAATATAAGAAAAGGGAAAGTGGGGATGTGACATCATCAGCCCACCTGAATATTCATGGCGATGTGCATATAACTATTTTCACAAAATATTGATAAACTTTAAAATTAAATGACTTTGTTATTTGTCATCCGATTTTGATGAAATATTCAGCATTTTGCTTTGTGAATTTTACTCTATTTATGTAGATATGAATATTTCAGCCCGGGCCATTCCTTTAATTCATATAGCTCTTGCCTCTTCTATGGTATCCTAGACTGTTGGAATGGGGTTCTTTAATCACCCCCGAGAGTGGAAAGTACTAGAATCTGACCAATACACAATTTTTAGTGGGAAAATACAAATGAGAAATAAATGGAAGTAAAATACGAAGAAATAGGTTATCAGAAAAGGGTTCTCAATGAAACTGGCAAATTTTTACAATGTTTGTTAGAGATGTGCTGGGATCTAAAAGAGTTGCATGGAGAAAATTTGTTATAAGGATTTTTGAAATATATATCGTACTCCAAAATAGTATCTTTTATATATTTTTCAATCAGATTTGGTAAAATCCATTTACATCAATATCCCCACATGCGTCTTGTATATGAGCCTAACCGAGGATTCCAGTAATTAGCGCATCTGCGTGAAGTCATGTATCCCATTATTGTGTCAGACGGAGGGAAGCTAAGCCGTCGGTCCTCTGATCTGGTTGCATTCATGTTATCGATCGGGTAGCATAACCACTACCAATATGAAAGACTGAGAACCCGACCCTGTGGGTAGGGTTCAGTTCGTCTGGATTGTCGTACCTGTACCAAATTACCATTACTCCAAAATTATGATAACTATATTCACATATCCCGATTCATGAATTTATGAATAATACAAGTGTTTTTTTCTCTACCCAAGATTGAACTTTAAAAAAATGAAATGTTAATTGCACAGAATTTGTATTGTGACCGCACTTCTTAGCGCTGATTTAGTAATGGGATGTGCAGTCGCTATACAAGCTTTGTGCAATTACTTAATTTTTTTAGAGTGTGAGTTATAATAATAATAATATTCCGCATTTATATAGCGCTAAATACATCGGAACGACATCTCTAAGCGCTTTACAGATATTATCATCCCGGTCATCGGATCCTTGCATGCCCGCATACAATGTATGTACCTTCTCCACTCCCTGGGGAGCATTCCAACAAGAGTTCCAAGACTCAATTGCTAGGCATACTACATATAGGCTTTCACATCCAAAGTGTGGATTAACGCCTTGCCAAAGTACGCTAGGCCATGGTAGGATACGAACACACGACCCTCTGATTACAAGGCGAGAGTCAGAACCGCTACACCACGACGCTTCCACTTGGATACTTATTTGGGGTCATTTGGATCGTTTTGGGTATAACATCGAACCTTATTAAGGACAACACAAACAAACGAAATTTAATTTGAATAACATCTCAAAAAATGGTTAGTTGAGTGTCAGCCGGAGAGTGCAAATCGAAAGATGGATCTATTTATCAACAAAATAATTTAATCGAGATCAAATAAACGAATATCTGTTTTATTGGCTCAGAGTGCAACCATAAACTCTCCGACACAGTCACATATAATTTACTGCTTATATAAAAGGTATTATAGTAATTCGTTTATTCCACTTTGGGTGTTTTATGTTTGTATTTCGAAGGTTACCCAGAGTATCAACTACAAAGTCACGCCTGAATAATGAAAATAAAGAAATATCGAGTCTTTGTATCTTGTTTTATCAAATATGTCGGTGATTCACGTGATTCTTATGATGTTCAAATTTAATATCATAAATTATATTTGCTAGAAGGGATGTGTATCTCTGTGTCACTCTCGAATCATTTGTAGTTTAACCCAAGATGTTTGATAATTGCAACCCTGAAAAAAAGAACAATTTTGTAAATGAAATAATCTACTGTTTATTTTCCTTGCCATTATACAGACGGCCCCACATATGAAATACATTATGTACAAATGGACCAAGCAAATAAAGCTTAATGAATTAATGAAAAACTAAATAAACGAATAAAAATAGATGAATAGTTAGCATGCTAAAAAGTAAAAAAAAAAAAGATAAGTGGACAAGTCAGTAAATGTTTTAATGTAACAGTGTCCTGTGTGGGCTTTCTGTTGCATTTGCCTAAAAAATGTTAATGCGTTTGAAGAATATCAAATCAATATTATAATGTCTGATCGATATCACAACATGCCGTTTATCGTAAAGCCATCTCCAATTTGGTATTTTTATGTGCAAACCAAAACTTCCACTACATGTATTAATGATAACAATAATGGCAATGTTTTTAATCAGAATCATTACGAAGGCGTAGATCTTGCCAATGAAAATTGCACACGCGAATGCAAACGTGATCGAAATTGCCCCATTCATCCAAACTCATCATTAATCGAATCCCTCTCAAGTTATCATTATATTACATTATCCACATTACTCCGCCCCCTTCTCAAATGAGAGTCGATTTCGTTGATCGATCACGTACCGATCGCAATCAATAACTGCCTCATGACCGTCTGGTGAACCTAAATCTTAAAAACCCCAAATTACGACCTTATTTCTGCGTGATTATTGTGATACGATATACGATAACTCATTTCGTACTTTGCGCCTCCCACAATAATTAATAATCATATTTCATGAAGAAAAACGAGACATGTCTGTCTAGATCTAGTCTTCAACATGTAAATGGAGAAACTTCAAGCAATAAAAGATTGTGGTTTGAACGGTTCACCGCTCGGGCGAGACACTTTGTGCCCCGACAAAATTATCACTGATTGGCTTAGCAAGTTTTTTACAGTACTTCATCCCAGCGATTTGATTGGCTGGTTAGTTTTTGTTGGTTGTCATGTCATGGACGAAAGATGTCAACAACTATTCACGTTTAGATTTACATCGCATTTCTTTCTTGATTGCTCTGGTCGATTGACCCAGCTAACATTAAACTCTATCTTAATTTATTGTCGTAGTGTGAATCAGATTATGATCATAATAATTACTAATTAGTTTGATTAATATTTCCCTTAAATTTCTTCACAGGCATGTAGACCAAAAACTGCATCATGACAGTGTGCTATTATGGACAAAGAAGGGCTACGGGGGGGGGGGGGCTGTGACTACCCCTACGAATTCAAAGAAGTGAAAGGGGGTTACAATGAAGAAAGGGAAGAAGAGCAAAAGGGAAGGAAAGTATAAAGAGTGAAGGTCGTACTACCCCCAATCGACAATTTCTGACGCATCCCTGATTATGGAGCATTTAGATTTATTGATTGTATTCAATAAAATGATTTAAAAATCTACCGTATAAATCAGAATTATAGAGGTCAATTGAAATGCACGTTTACATCATTAATTATCTCTCAAACCGCCACCCCAGTTCAAATCTCTTCGCGTTGACACCTTGAAGTTACGATTATTCTCATAAGCTAATCTGATGTCTTAGAATGGATATCTGGTTCCGAAATTTCGTAATAAACTGTCATCGCACTAGATGATATATTCATATCAGAACATACATAAATACAATGGGCTGATTTTTTTTTATTCTTCTGGATATATTCTGTATATATTCTGGATATGACCGTGCAAGAAGACATTTGTTCCTCATTAATGTACCGGGGATATTCTGCAGGGGAAAACACCTCTCAATCCGCAAGGGATTGTTGGTAATATCATATCTTATTTTTCGATTTCCATGCTACCAAATTTAGAAGTCATATGTAGCAAATTTCTTGGATATCACTATAACTTCCGCCGACAGGGGGCTTGGCAAGCTTCTCCTCGTAGTCTCGATTCAGTGACCTCCTGATTGCAAAATATTCTATCACTACTTTGCAAAATATTCCATAGTTCACCAAGATGAATAAACGGAGAGGGGCTGGTTTGATATACTCTGTATGTCAATCTTCGTTTTCTTTATTAAGAGATATTTGGGGAGATATTTAACTTTTCTGTTTTGGTGAAGCGATCCGAAGTATATTTAGTCTACTTGCATCGCTTACTTGTAAATCAGATACAATGCATGGGAACATGTTTGAAAAGATGTAGACCATAACAACAATAATGATATACATTTTGGTCTCTCCTCTGCCCTATCGCTAGTTGGAATGACTGTGGGGGGGGGGGGGGTGGACCATGTATACCCCTTTTCGTGCTGCCTCTGATCTATGCTACTGCAGATGCAGAAAATGAAAAGTACTTACGGCAATGCACCATCACCGAATGGAATATAGCATCCATTCGAGTCCAGACATGATCGAACAAAGAGATGCTCTTTTCTTACCCAAAATACAACATTTTTACTCTTAGCAACGTCAATACCACAAATCTATTGCCAATATACATACAAAACCATATCACAATATATACCCCCAGCATTCCATTTTTCTGGATAAGATAAACTGATCATATATAGTTTGTTAAAGTTACACATACTATATATACGTATGTCACAGTCGCATCAGATATGATACAGTCTCACCAGAACGAAAACGACTACAAACTGACCAAAGCCATTGCATTGTTTCCATTGACGTTCATCGATCAGTTTGAAGTCGGTTTCGTTGGTATGACTGTAACATTATATTAAAGGGAGGAGTGAACTGTGTGTGGCCTCTCATTACCGTGTGTTATAAATACATAGTCTCAAAATATACGTTATTAAATATCTACGGATACTACAAAAATAAATTGACCTATAACTGTATTTGTATAGAGAAACTAATATGTTTTGAGAGGAAAATTAATTGTATTTCTCCTTTATAACATAATTATTGCGGTATAAATGTATGGAGTAGATAATAAAAATGTTATCACTCAAGTGGGTCTATATTACTAGACTACACTAGCATTATGGGTTAGGAAACTGGCCAGGTATAAGTAGTTGAGGACTCGTGATGGCGCTATTGGTTCGTATCTGCTTTAAAAGGCAAGTTCACCCTGAAATAAAGTTTGTTGTAAAACATAGCAGAAAAAATATATATTGTCGAAGGTTTGGAAAAATCCATCAAAGAATACAAAAGTTATTAGAATTTTGATCATTTGATTTGTGACGTCATATGCAAGCAGCTTTACTATACAGTGCGTATCAAAAAAAAGTTTACACTTTGAAAAAGCCCTGGGAATTAAAAATATACAACACGTGGGTAAATTTTTCACTTATAATCTTGGGTTTGGGTCTCATCTATCCAATGAAAGTAAAAGTTTTGACAGAATGTTACACTTGAGCGAGCACTGTCCATTTTTGTAAAGCTCGCAGAAATCTGTTTGCGCAGAAATGCTCGTTTGTACGCTGTGTCAAGGGGAAAAGGGCGATATCAAACTTTCCCTGCGAAACATTTCTCATACATTTCTCTTGCACTTTTAGTCGATTGATTTAAAACGGATACATTCAAGCATTTTCTAACAATTTTGCTACCAAAATTTAAATTTCAACACTTAGTAAACACAACCTTTACCCTTTTTGTGCCAGCTGGATCTGAGGACATGACTGAATCTGAACATAAGTTTATATCATACATCTCTAGCATTTTCTTTTTCACTAAGTTTTATCATTTAATGTGGGTTTACATTTTATTTTCATTTAATACTTGTTTCTCCACACTTTTTCCAAGCTTGACAATGATTAACAAAATGAAAATCAACCCTATGCCGTTTTCTGTAAATCACAGCTCAGTGTAAAGCAAATATCGTCACGATGGCTTCAGTTTGTGGGGGAGTGGGGTGGGGCGCAGTGCACTCCTCGAAGTGGTTTAGGCAATGAAACAAGTTAAAAAAAGGGTAAAAGATATCTTCAAATCAATTTTACTAGCTAACTTCCACGTGTCATTCATGATTAAGGTCTACTTTTATTCGCATAACTATTCAAAATTCTTCGAAAATCATTTTTCACCAACTTTTCAAAAGTAAGTGGTGCTCGCTCAAGCGGAAATATTTTTCGACATCTATATCGTCATTTGCTTAAATGGATCTGTACCAATGTTAAAATGTGAAAAAATCTTCAGGATATTACAAATGTATTATTTTACAGGAATTTTTCTAAGTGTAAACTTTTTTTTTGATACGCAATGTATATCGAATGGTAAAAAAAAAATAAATGAAATGTCATGTTCTCAGGAAATTGAAAATTGTTTTGATTGTACCTTCAGTATACTAAGAATAGACAAATCAATTAATTTCGTACCTATTCCTAAAAGGAAAGCCCCCCAAAAAAGTCATCATGAACCATAAAAAAAAAGAAATTTATGCATTTTATATTACATAACATATGGGGCAGCTGCTGGTTTATGACGTCATAAATCCAAAAATTGACATTCTAATAACTTTCTTAATCTTTAATGGATTTTCCTCGAACCTTCACCAATATTTTTAAATATTTTTTCCTGCTATTTGTGTAACAAACTTCTCTTCAGGGTAAACTTCCCCTTTAAGGACCCCGCTGTGAAATATACCTCGTTGGAGGAGAGACCCCTGTTTAATTAAAACAGGAAGAAATGGTTTTGTATTGGAGCTTGAGACGAGACTATTTATGAAGTGAGTAAGGTCCTGATTCATCAGGATGTGTAGCATGAATGTTGACGTTTAGAAGAGAATGAACTCTTCAACCCTCCAAACATCGTGAAGAGAGTAAAAGATCTTGGAAAGATATAGTAGAAGATTATAGGAAGGTTGTACCTAAAGAGTGTAATATGTGATTTTTTTTCCAGGGGAGCGTAAACCTGTGTATCAGTGATAGCGATTTTTCATAATCATAATGATATAGGGAATCATTTCTTGCATTGGGCTACATTGCCACATTCTCTTCACATGTGGGTCGTGTGGTCCAGTGGTTAGAGCACTGGACTCGTAATCGCAAGGTTGTGAGTTCGAATCTCAACTCAGCCATGTTTGTCTCCACTTTATCAAAAAGGCCCGAGAGTGATGTCTGTCGTCTATAACGTCAGCCACTATGACTGATTAACCTAGACGTAAAATGTTTCCTAGGTAATTGGTTATATACCAGCTTGGTGTTTACCAGCAAAAAGCTGTCCTGCCGAGTTCCTACGGGAGTTACCATAAACAGAAACAGAAACATAAATCTATTTTGTTTGAATAAGCGTAGTGTCGTTAAAACCAAGAACAAGGATCGCGGTACCCATTCAACACGCGCCAAAGTGTAGCCTTTTCGAATGGGCTTACTCTTTGCCATAATTGCCCTTATTAATAATTTGCCCAACAGTTGGAATGATATTATCGCGATTATTTGGTAGAGTTACGTAATATTTGTCACATTTCAAATGCTTAAAGGTCAAGTCCACCCCAGAAAACTGTTGATTTGAATCGATACAGAAAAATCAAACAAACATAACGCTGCAAAATTCCATCGAAATCGGTTGTAAAATAAGAAAGTTACGATATTTTTAAGTTTCGTTTATTTTTCACATAACATTTAAATGCACAACTTAGCGATATGCAAACGACATAGTCGATGATGTCCATCACTCACTATTTCTTTTGTTTTTATTGTTTGAATAATACAATATTTCAATTTTTAGAGATTTGACAATAAGGACCAACTTGACCATAAACTGTTAAATTAATTGTAATTCCTCATGTTCAGGGAGAAATAAAACTTTGTTTCACTTGACAAGGAGGAGAAAATTAGAATATTTCATATAATAAAATGTAAAAGAAATAGTGAGTGGGTGACGGCATCAGTCTGTCAATTTGCATATATACCACCAGGATGTGCATACAACTGTTTTGTGAAATTAAGCGAAACTTTAAAATGTCATAACTTTCTTATTTTACATCCGATTTTGATGAAATTTTCAGTGTTTTGCTTGTTGGACTTTTCTCCTTTTTTTCAAATCAACTTTTTATTGGGGGTGGACTTGTCCCTTAAACATTACGAATTTCACCCTGTCACTACCTATTATTTTGAAGCATGGTGTCATGGTTATATGTTTTCCGTCAAAGCCTAGCCCCCATCCCCTTCCTTCCCACTCACCCATATTACTGTGACCTATCGGTCTGCAATGGTCGGGGAGGGAGAATGATGGGCAGGTTGGGGAGGGGTACGATAATAGAGAGAGAGAGAGAGAGAGGGGATGTTCATAGAATACTTGTTCATATATTTTTTATAGAGAGGGGTGGAGGTCTGATATGAAAGGGGAGGAGAGAAACAGAAACAGAAGAAGAATTAGAAGAAGAACAAGAAGAAGAAGGAGGAGGAGGAGGAGAAGAAGAAGAAGAAGAAGAAGAAGGAGGAGGAGGAGGAGAAGAAGAGGAAGAGGAAGAAGAAAAAGTAAGAAGAATAAGAAGAAAAGAAGAAGAAGAAGAAGAAGGAGGAGGAGGAGAAGAAGAGGAATAGGAAAAGTAAGAAGAAGAAGTAGAAGAAGAAGAAGAAAAAGAAGAAGAAGGAGGAGAGGGAGGGGAAAAGAAGAAGAAGAATACGTTGATTCTCTTCTCCCGATATGACAAGGTGAATGTTATTCATGTAATGGTTCAAATCAGGATTAACCTTGTAATTTAAAATGACTTTTTCGCTGTTGTGGTGAACATAATCAATAATGATTCAGCACCACGTGATCGCCAACAACCAATTAACAGCTGATAAACACTAAATATAACTTTGAACCTTTTTAAAGGTCGACTGATTTATGATCATTATAGTAAGAACATTGGCGGAAGAATATACGCGGAAGGCCTGTGTCGTCGTGTCAAATTCATTTTTTTTTTATAATAGTTGAAAAAAAAACCTTGCCCAATAGTCCACGATATATTTGTTAAAAAAGAATATGATATTGTTTCGTTTTACGTTGGAAATTAAACCTGAACTTAAAAAGGGTTAACGATTAAACATTCAAATGAATATTTATTTTTATGTATTTTTCATCGTAAACATTATCAAATATGAGACACTGTATTACGAGGCCTCCTCAGAGGAAACATATTTAAATTTGTGTGATGTTATTTATGGATACATATATAGTAGAATAAAATCAAGACATCATAACATTAACACCCCTGACTTGCATTTTCTTTATCAACTTTAATCAATAACCTTATATACTATTAATCGCAATATACAGCAAAAAGGGTGTAAGGCCCACGGCAGAGGAATAGGGTGATGGGGGGGGGGGTCTGAGATAATGACGTAAAATTCAAGTTTTTTATCATGTCTAATTTGAAACGACAACTCAGGCGAAAACAACTGGATTAAAACATAGGTATTGTTTGTCAGGGGCTCTTCCTTGTAAAACACTTTCAAATGTCGTGCGGGTCGTGTGGTCCAGTGGTCAGAGCATCGGACTCATAATCGCAAGGTTGTGAGTTCGAATCCACACTCTGTCATTGTCTTCACTTTGAAAAAAAAGGCCCATGAGTAATATATGTCGTCTTATAAGGTCAGCCAATATGACTAACGTAGACGTAAAATGTTTCCTAAGTAATTGGTTATATACCAGCTTGGCGTTTACCAGCAAAATGCTGAGTTCCTATACGGGAGCTACCAAAAACAGAAACGGAAAAGAGGATCGATGGCTCACTAAATTGAACAAATAAATGATATTTTATGTGATCCCTCCTCATCACAGCTTGATTTTAATTTTCATTCGATTGCGTTATTATCTTTACTAGGAAGGATAATAATCTCTTTCTCCGTCGTGCCCGAATGAAGGATTATTCTTTCCTATGAGGGGCTGGGGCGGGGGCATTTTTTAATGAATGCGAGGAAAGGAAGCGATCACGCTGATCACAAGGGCCGTTTTACCATTTCAAAGAAAAATTAAAGGATCTGCTGTATATCATTGTCGGATATTTCCGGAGGCACTTTCCCATAGGGACCGAGGATCTAGTGGCTGGGGGCTTCCACTTTTTTTTTCAATAAATACATACAGAAGCTGAAACATCACTATTTTATCTGGGTATGGTTTTTTGCATGGTCAGCCCCCCCCCCCTTTTTTTAAGCCGTTCAGCACCATGATCCACTGTATTCCACTCGTTTGCGTCCATGACCTCTGTCGAATGCTTAAAATGTCAGAAAAGATGTTGATCATCGATGAAACGCTCCCCTGGGTCCCGGCTTACAAAGAGTTACAATTGATCCGATCAATCGTAACTCTATGGAAATCCATCCGTGTCATAGTTTTTTCTACAGAAAATTTGCAAAATGTCCTTTGTAAACAAAGGAGAACACACCAAATTGTCAAGATATTAAAGAAGTTACGGATATACATTTATATCTAGAAAAGTTTTTGAACAAACATGCATTTTACATGTTGACTTTGCTGGTTTTCTATAGTTGCGATTGATCTGATCAATTGAAACTCTTTGTGAGACGGCCCCCTGGAGTCGATTGCGCCGGCGTGACTGTAGCTGCACACTTTATCCGTGAAAATAACATCTCTGTCCTTCATTTAGCTCACAGCTGGCTTGTCCAAGCGAGCAATGAATAATTGCAAGATACTACTTCCTGTCAGGTCGCCCACACCTGGGTGGAGAGAAACAGGTGAACAGGAAATGCCTGTGAACGAGGAAAAGGTGCACAAAATGACAGCATTTTTAAAGACTCAAGGTCAAGGTTAGCATCCGTCGTTGATTTCAAAGTTTAAACTCGCAAGACACATGCAAATACATACAATATCGATGGAATATTCAAGCGTTAGTATGACGAGGGGTCCGTTTCATAGAACTTGTGATAATAAATTTGCAATAAGATTTGATTAGCTGGTAGTAAACACAGTAAACAGTAAACAGGGCTCCGATGTTGGAAGTACACAGAAATGGGGGCGTCGTGGTCTAGTGGTTAAGACTCTCGTCTTTCAATCTGAGGGACGTAGGTTCGATTCCCGACCATGGCGTGTTTTCTTTCAGCAAGAAATTTACCCACATTGTGTTGCACTCAACCCAGGTGAGATGAAGGTAGGGAGAAATTCCTCGAATGGCAGAGCGCCTGTATAGGCAGCACGGCTATAGCCAGGGTAATAATAATAATAATAACATTAATGTAATGCGCAGTTGAGTATATACATAGATATTGCGTAATATAAATGTAAAATCATTATTATCATTATTATTAGTAGTAGTAGCAGTATTATAAGAAATATAAGCAGAGGAGTCTATAATGAGGAAGGAATAATGTGGGGAGGGATGCAAAAAAAAACACCACGAAAAGATCACCTTCTGCTAATAGATTCACAATACTAAAACAGTAACGCATTCTGAATACATAGCGACATCGAGGAAGGTTTAAATAAAGATTCTTAAAACAGGCGATAAAACCTCTGTGGATTTTTTTTCTTCATCTACTTCTTTAATTTCCTGGGCACATTTATAATGTCAAGTAAAGGTCACATGTAAAACGGGAAATTGACTAAAAAATATCGGTGAAGTGACAAAGCCAATAGCGGGTCACGTGGTATGAGTCACTTTCATGCATCCAAAGTTGCTTTCTCACTGTCCAACTTGACGGGATGGTTTTGCCCAATTTCTTTTCACGACCCGCTTCCAAGATTTCACTACAGTTCTATATAAACTCACTGACTGACCACGAATAAGAAACTCGTACTGAAATAAACAGAAGAGCTAGTAGAAAATTGAACAAGTGATAAGATCGGAATAAGCTTCAAGAAAGAAAAAAGCGTAATCATTTTATTAAGAAGAAATGGGGTATTTTTTTGCTTGCAAGAAACGGGGGGGGGGGGGGTAGGTCATTTTTCCCTCCCATAGTGCCACTGCCCCGCCCGAAGACGGTAACTCTCAGAATCATGGTACAAGGTTTGAATAGTGAAATGGGTATGGGAGGGGTATACATAGTCCTCAGTTTGATACAAAATGGGGATAATTTTCAGCTACAACACAAAGCAATCTCTATTTTCCTCTCTGCGTTATAGCTATTACAAGTTAGTCGACAAAAATATAGTGGACATGTCGTATTAGAGAATAATATACAAGGCGGTTGTTTTCCATGCAAACGATACTTTTATATCCAGAAGGAAAAAAATATCGAAGCGCTGAAATGGAGGAGCGACTTGGTACAAGTAAAAAATTAAAAACTCGCACTTTATCGGAGATTTAAACTTTTCTGTCAAATAAGTTATGGTCGCTTTGCCTAATTGATGAAATCATGCTGTAACACGGCTAAAAATATGATTAGAAGTCTTTTTTTTAAAAAAGTCGAGTTTCGACAGTTCGGATATACTATTCCCGAACGCATTCACTTCTCAAAATAGACCGCTGACGAAAATAGCTTTACTAGCCCTCTAGAGATGTAGGAAGGAAAATTGCGGGGAACATCAAGATGGCCGCAAAAAAAATCTCAGATATTCGAAACTATTCAGGATAAAATCTGAGAGCTGGTTTTACATTTACATTTTCAACTGAAAATGGTAATGTTTAGGGCAAAAGTACATACTTAAAATTCGGAATACTCTAAGGAATGCGAAAATTAAATATATAGGTCCTTTTTGTTATTTCTGATCGATACTCGGATTAGTTCCATCCATTTAAGACGGATTTTTTGTTTGTTAATAGTTCTATTGGTGACGCCACAGAGGTGGGAAATTTAGATGACGAGCGCCCCTATATTTTTTAAGCAGTAAGAAAGAAACGAAGGGGGTAAAAGGGAGAGCTAAGTAGGGAGGATGTGGGGAAAGGGGATAAAAGAGTATCGACAAGAACTCTGTAATCAAATTAAGACAAAATCAGCAGCCCTATTTTTTTCATTGGTAGAAAATGGTGTCATCATTTGGGAGTCGTTCCCCTATCCTGCTATCGGCCCCGTTTCACTGTATTAAAAAAAAAATGATTTCATGTAACGGGGAAAGAGGTTGTAATAGTGTTGTTTCCCTTTTCTACAAAGTTTCCCTTCACATGCACCCTCCCCCAATCACACCCACACAAATTGTTGTCCTTCTGGCAGGTATGAAGTAAAACCTTGATTAATTGCTCCGTAACCAATAAGATAAAGACACAAGATGAGCTTAGATCCATTTGGGAGATGAGAAGGGAATTATGGTTATCCAAACTGAATATACGAGAAATATTAAAACATGTAATGAATATTTAGATATCGGTGGTTTTCCCGCCAACAGTCAGTCGACCCACTCAAATATCGAGTTCTTTATATAGTAAAGCATCAGTCACACTTAAAGATTCTACTCCAGATCGATCAAATATGTTAACTTAATTCGTATTACGTGTATCGGTCGGTTTGGGGTAGGTTTCGTTGGTGCGGTGTGACAATGGAATAGTGAGACAGAGCAAAAAAGCATAGTAGTATAACGAGTCACACTTAAGCCCCTATCGTCTACTACTTGTATTAACGTCTCGGCTGCTGTAGCGGATATGAAACCGGAGAACCAGAAATGACGGGGAAAACTTGTTTAATTCCCTAAGAAATGAGTATTGTCCATATTAGTATTATTCCTGGCCCGGGAACGCAATCGCTAAACCCCCGTGACGGCGCTGAATTTGAGCTTGTTTGGATGGAAATAAAAGAGAGTTGAGGGGGAGAATTCGATCCGCGAGTTCTCAGAAGACCTTCGGATGATAGTCTTTCATACAAGCAAAAAGGGTTCAGCGAAATGCCAAGTTAAAGCGCATGATTCACGGAGAGTCAAAAGGTAGGGGCCACTGTCAAAAGTTAATTAGCAAGGTAACAAGTAAAACAAGAAGAGCTGAATGTATAAAAAAAGTTAATTCATAAATAGGAAAGAAAAAACAGAATTGAGTTTCACGACAGGACTGCGGTGAATGATTAATTTTCACACGTTTTAAAACTAGTTTGATACCGAGTAATGAATTGCATCCATGGAATAAAAATACTTCCATTTTAATATTTAAAAAACAAACAGATTTACCTTCCTTAAGACTCCCAAGTAAACTTTCACATAATCATCATAAAAATGGGAACTGAAGAATATGGGTGGGGAACCAAATGTTATTTCGAAAATGGGGTTGGATGTCGATTGATAAGTGAAAATTGGACAAATTATTGCGGCCTCGTTTCAGGGAAATTGAAGGAAAATATGACGAAAAGAAAGGATAGCTGGTGAGAGCGAGGGACATCCATACAGACGGAAACACAGAAAGGAATTATTGGGAAGAATGAAAAGGGGGAAAGAGAGATTGGCAGAACAAACCAGGTTTTGAAAAGACTTTTGATACATAGGGACGCATTAAAGACGGACAAATTAGAAACGTGAAAGAAGAGGGGATATAATACAAATAAAGGAACGGTTTTTGTTCTCGTTTTCAGAATGACGCAAACCTTTTGGGATGCGCGCTGACGGAACCACGTGACTTTCACAAACCCACCAATCAAACGTATTTTCCTCCTTTGAGTCTATTCCCCCACGTGACACCGATACAAGTAGAGATAAAGGAAATTGATATATTATTCTTTGCAGAGTCACTCCATAATACTTTGTCTTCTGAGATAGCAATGATTAAAACAGAGGAAGCAATGTTTTCAAAGAGAGGTTGAGTGTGTAAGGGTGTCTGTGTGTGCGAGAGAGAGAGAAGGGGAGAGGGGGGATGAGAAAATTGCATGTAGAATGAAGAATAAAAAGGGAAGAAAGAACTAGTAAGAAGATTGGCAGATGGAGGAGATGTATGCGTGAGAGTATGAAAGAAGGGTGAGCGAGGGGAAGGGTGAGAGGCACTTGTGGCCCCCCAAAAAAAGTCATGACGAAGAAAAAATGGGAGAAAGGAAAGAAAGGGAAAGGAAAAAAGGTAAAATATGATTTTATTTTTTCTCAATATTCTAAAAATCCATCACAAAAAGCGTATATCCATCACAAAATAGTATGTGTATAAAAAGTAACAATTTTTTGCTCGCTCGCTTCGTTTACTCGCATTTCACTTGTGATTTTGTCCCATGTGCCACGAATGGGTCCCCTCAAAATCTTTTACGCTACTACGGTGAGAGGAGGGCAAAATGTTATTGTGGGATGAATATGAAAATATTCTTCTTTATAAAGTATAACAAAGAAAAAAAGAGTGGGATAGAAGAAGAGGGTGAGAGAGAATATTGAGTCTTAAACATTAAAGAAGAGGGTGGGGGAGAAAGGAAGAGAGGGTGGTAATGGGTAAGGTAGGGGAAAGAAGACAGAAAAAGGAAATACAAGATTGAGAAAGAGACACAAGTAGAGAGGGAGGGAGGGAGAGAGAGGGGGAGAGAAAGAGACAGAGAAGGGGCAGAGAATAGGAGACCGTCTGATCAGTGGCGTAACTATGGGGGGCATGGGGGGCACGTGCCCCCCCCAATCGCCTGACCAAAAAAAATGGGAAAAAGGCGAAAAAGAGGGAGAAAGGAAGAGGAACGTAGTGGGAAAGAAGAAATTATTTTTCATTATAATGGTATATTACATTATAATCATGTTATGTTATATTACACAGGAAACATTTTTATCATGATTTTATGAAACATAATTTGCTCAGGCCCTATGTTGTCATTGTTCCTGGTGCTTGCATTGTCTGTTGAAAGGGATATATAAACTTGTTATACAAAAAACTCCCGTTTCAAGTCAATATACATGTACACCAAATATATCATTGTTTTATGTAGTGACATATGCTCCTTTTTTCATGACTACATAAAATGATTGCCCCATGTTAAGGTCTTAATATAAAACATTTCCTGTCCGTGATTACGTTCGCATCAGTGGAGTGGTGAGATAAGTCTGCTCTCCGTGAATTCCTAAAATCAGTCCTTAAAATGTCCCATTTTCTGATCTGAATATCAAAAATTTTCGGCTCGCGCTTCGCGCTCGCATCAGTTGGTTAGTGAAATACGTATGGTCTTTTAGTGAATTCCTACAAGTAAGCCTTAGAATGCCCCGCTTCAGGTCAGAATTATCTAAATTTTCAGCTCGCGCTTCGCGCTCGCAAAATTTGATTAGTGAGATGTGTATGGTAATCATGATTAAAATGACAAAAGAACTTCATGTGTTCAGATGTAATTCTAACAAAATCAGCAAGCGCTTGGCATTCGCATTAGATGACTATGGTAAGATATGTATACTATTGGGATTCCTAAAATATAGTTCTTAAGATCTCCCTGTTTGGGGTCAATATGTACAAAATTTTCGGCTTGCGCTTCGCTCGCATTGTTTAGCGAGACAGTTACGTATCATGAATTCAAAATCGATTATAATGTCCCCTTTTAGGTCTGAATATAAAAAATTTTCAGTTCGCGCTTCGCGCTCGCATTACTTGATTGCTGAGACGCGTATTTTTATTCATGATTACAATGACTACAAGTGTTTCCTTAAAATGTCTCTATTAGGTCAGTATACCTGACAACTGAGCGCGCTCACTAAGTGACTCAAATTTTTTGCTGGTGCCCCCCCCCCCAATGCCGTGACCCACGGTACGCCACTGCGTCTGATAAACAGACAATACACTATTTTAAGGAAAATCATTATATTCAGGCAATTGTATCAAAGAAAATGTCCACATTTTTACAATAAACATCACGCAACGATGGGATCGGACTATACTCTCTGCTGACTTTGCATAACGTAAAGAACGAAGTACAAATATTGATTTTCATATCTTCTGCCCCCATCGAACTCAATCAATTTCGAAAGCATTGCACACATGACCTAAACTTCAACCATAATAAATATGTCTCGATGATTATCACTCCATAATCATTATCATTATCAGCACGCACCCGAGGGGTGATTTCTGCCTTATACTCTCCCCTCTTAACTCTTGCCGTTTTTCGATTACAATTTCGTAAATTCCATATCTCTATTATATTTCTCATTTCTGATTTGTTTATGTCTTCACATGTGCATGTTTGTCTTTTCCACAAACATCTCACCAATATCCGCTTTCTCTTTAACTATACTGGGTTCTAAGTTCATTTGATATTTATGCGTCTGTTTTTGTTGTTTTTGTTTATCATATTATTTTCATTAATGATGTTATTATTATTATGATAATAACTATCATCATTATTGTTATTATTGTCATTATCATTATTATTATTATTATCATTGTTATTGTCATCATCATCATTATTATAATTATTATCATTTTAATTATTATATGTTATTATTTTCATTATTATTACTATTATTATCATCTTTATTATTTTTTGTTACTCTAACACATCGTTGATTTCTTTGGGGCCAAAATACAATGAGATCTACACACAACCATGAACATGCACAGTCACGGGAATGACAAACTATCTCTGAATTAACATAGCCCCATCCTCGTCGCAGCATCGAAGAGGTATTGAAAAAGTACAGCCAATGACAAAAATGATAGAGATGATGATGAGTCATTAACGATGAAAATAATGATAAAAATGATAATAATAATCACAATAGTTGTAACAACAACAATAACAAAAATGCAAGAGTCGAATCACTAGAACGTTTTCATAATCATTATTACAACGGTAGTGGAAATAAACTCGTTGCTGTCGCAATAAACCATTTTATAGAAAAGAGACAGTGAAAATGCTAATTTTAGTGTGTAAGACTTCACGATATACTTTTTTCATATTCATTTCATCAATAATGATATGAGTCAAAATAAGGATGGTTTATTCATAATAAAATTAAATTGAAATCAGTGATCCGCAAGAAAAAAACAAACAAACTTGTAATATCATACACATAAACAGTTACTTTAGCTGGTTGTGTAAGATTTAAATCCAAACAACGTGGTTTTAGATTGAACCGGAAGTGAAGATACATTTGCTAAATCTTGAATGCCTTTGAAGGATTCGGGTATAAAGGGGCGACAGTCCCTTTTATCTATCAAAGAATAATAAAAGGGGACTAGCAAGGGGAAATACGAGAAGGGGGACAACAGACAAAATTATATAGAGCCGGGGAGGAGATGGATAGGTTGCGTAACATTTAAAAACGCATATTTTCTTATTCAAAAGATATTTTGTTAATTCACATTTGGGGCACCCCTCCCCCCCCAAAAAAAAAAAACTGGCACCGCCCTTCCTTTTTTGAAAAAAACACAGCGTCACCCAGTGTGATCACAGTGCGTTCACATAGTCGACTTTTTGAAAAATATCATTCACACTGTTAAACTGCTCAAATTTAACAGTGTGAATGTGATTACACACTGTATTCCACACTGACACTGTGAACACACTTTGGCACACACTCTGGGACACTGTGTTCTTTCTTGTAGGATTAGTCTGCCAAAAGTTGACTTGGCTGACTTATTTCAAAGTTTACATTTTCTCAATTCCAACACCTTTTTCCGATACCACCTCAATTTATGCCATTCCTGACCGGTTACGCAAATACAATCAAAAATTATTATGGCCCTTGAAGAGTTTGCTTTTATTTCTGACCAAATGGGAAATTAAGCAATTGGGGTATTTATTTCCTTATCGAGATACATCGTAAAACGGATTATTTACACGTTCGGTTTGAAGTTGAATTTGACATTGCATTCTGACAGTTTCGATTCTGTAGTCTCGTCCATTTTGAAAGTTAAAAATACAGTCACACCAACAAAACCGACTCCAAACCGACCGAAGACGTGTCACTGGTAGTAACGTATTATATTCGGTCGATTTGCAAATCGGTTACGCCTGTGAGACTGTGTTTGGGATTTATACATTTACTAGTATATAGATGAAACCGGTGGCAACCTTGTCCTTTCTTGTAATTATATGACGTACGACAAGGTTCCGCGGATCACCGTTCCTTTTGTCGGAATTTTTTTCTTCACGATTTCATCGTCAGCACAACTTAATGATAGCATGTCTCGTCGCCATGTTTTTTTTTCATGCTTGATGATACAGTCACACTTAAGAAACCGAGTCCAAACCGGTCAATAGTGTGTCATTAGTAATAACGTAATAGTTTTGATCGGTCTGGGCCCTGTCTTACAAAGAGTTACGGTTGATCCAATCAATGGTAACTCTATGGAAATCCATCAGTGTCATAATATTTTCTACAGTTAATTTGCAAAATGTCTTTTGTAAACAAAGAAGAACACACCAAATTGTCAAAAGGTAAATAAATTTATGGATAAACATTCATATCTAAATATTTTTTTTTTAACGAAAATACATTTTAGATGCTGACTTTGCTGGCTTTCCATAGTTGCGATTGATTGGATCAATCGCAACTCTTTGAAAGACGGGGCCCTGGGGTCAGTTTCGTTGGTGCAACTGCGATATATGGGATTGTTTGCACAGCGGCGTACGGAGGATTTTAAAACACAGTAAATGTATTAAAAATGCCAGTCAAAATGACAAAGAACAGCTGGGAGGTCGCAATTGGTTAACCGGGACAGCAGTTTCGTTCTAATTTTCGGAGCTGACGAAAAAAATGCTAATATAATTCGTTTTTCCAGAATCCGGGTTGAAACTAGTGTTTTTATGATTAATCAATTTTCGACAAAGACTTCTTGGTTGTTCTTTGTCATGTAGGATATTCGACAATACCTTTTTTATGTTCTTGAATCCTCCGTATACGCTGTTGAGCGAAAAATCAATTTCAGAAGTTGAAAACTTCCTTATTTCAATTTGCTCGCTCAAATTTCACGTTATCAGTAGACACTGGTGACTGGTATGAAATATACCTTGTGATAATTTTTTTTTGAGGGTTTAGACTTCAAGTGGAAATTGTGGAATCAGTAAAGGAGAATGAAACCTTTGGAACAAGATAGCTTGTGTGAAAACAGGAAAATCAAAGAAACAGACCAACGAAAGTTTGAGAAAAAAATCGGACAAATAATGAGAAAGTTATGAGCATTTGAATATTGCGATCACTAATGCTATGGAGATCCTCAAATTGGCAATGCGACCGAGATGTGTGACGTCGTTTGTGAACAACTCTCCCATTACTTTAGTATATATTTCGCTTAAATTGTCTCTTTTATCACATCTATCAGTAGATCATGTGTTATTTCTATAGGAGGGCATGTAATACAGATTTTTAAAGAATACATCATTGATAAAGTGTTTGCATCACCACAAGAAAAAGCAGAAAGAGACATTTTAAGGGTATTTTACAGTCCATCAAAGGGAAAGTTGTTCACATGTGACATCACACATCCTTGTCGCATTGCCAATAGGAGGATCTCCATAGCATTAGTGATTGCAATATTCAAATGCTCATAACTTTCTCATTATTTGTCCGATTTTTCTCAAACTTTCTTTGTTCTTATTTTTTTATTTTTCTACTTCGACACAAGCCTACTTGTTCCAAAGCTTTCATGCCCCTTTAACATTAGGGATCGTGAAGTATTTGGGACTCAAACTAAACTCTGGTGAAGCAGAGTAATTTCACGCACATGGTTTTACAATTTTAATTCTCCGTTGTTCTCAACAAATATTACATTACATAATGTAACAAGTTACAGCTAATATAATAACAGACCCTTATTCAATATTGAAAACTGAGGGCAGTGTTGAGAATAAACCGTAATTGTTTGTAAAAAAAAGTAAGTAAATTTATTTTGGAAGAATTCCAAATAACATTAATGTAAAGAATGAGTAACATTTGAACTAAATCATAACAGCTCCTGCCAATATTTAGATATACTTGATGCCTTAAACGATAATCAAAATAAATATTGAAATTATGCTATCTAAAAAAAAACTGTTATCTAAGCTCTTTTCTCTAGGCTTTCTTTTTTTTGTCTATAGGCCTTGCATAAAATGTAAATTTGGCGAAATGTAGATGCTATTATATGTTTTCTTTTTTTAGTAGGGAGTGGTTTCAGAGAACTAGCACTTTACCTTTGAGGAAGTGGGTGGACGTAAAAAAACCTTTCAAGCTCTTAAATCCTCTTTACTATTCTCGTGAACACATATCCGTCTCGGAGGCCACGGTCAGGGTTACTCGCCACTTATTGGTCCACACCCACTTGGTCTACTTTCCTTTTGGCCTCATCCCGCAGGATTTAAAGGTAAATGCTAGTTTTGGTAACGATATCAAAATGAGTTTGTACAGAATCCAATGAAATGACCACCAAAATGTCTGTTTGTATAAATAAAACGCATGTGCTAAAGGATTCTGGAAGAAATTGTGTAATTGCTGAGAAATCAGCAAATAAGCACAGGATTCGAGTAGGGCGTCGGGCCCGACGCTCTAAGCAATAATTATACACTGTCCCACGTGCGCTTATATGTGTTGGGGATCTTCGGTGTGAACATTTTTCAGCGTAGATTTCAAGATTTCACAAAGTTCAGTTAATGTAACTGTACCAGATCTAGATCCTCGATGATATACTGACAATTAAGCCTTATTTTACAGACTTTCTCATGAAATCAGTGTTTACTGCAACTACTGGAATTTCTCTTTAATTTCAGTTAGCCTGTCAACGATTTGGTCTAATTGCCAATGAGCCCATTCATAATTTTGTGTACTTTCCAGTCACGCTACACCCATTTCGTCCAATTTCCACTTGGTCTAACAGCAACACCATTTTGTGTTTACGATTTGATGAACTGTGCGTGATTCCATTTTTGATTCGCTAAATGCAGAATATAATTAAACGAATGGGACATTAGACCACGTGCATTAGACAAAATTAGACTAAATAGCATTTAGATGAAGTAGTAGACACCAAATTAATACATTTGGGCTAAAAACTGGAAGGCATGGGTAGGTAACTATATCTACGCATTTTCCTTTTCAAAACGAAAAAAATACAAAAAACTTAAAAACTTATTGAAAAAAAAGAAAGAAAGAAGAAAGAAAGAAAGAAAGAAAGAAGGAAAGAAAACAAAACAAGAAGGAAAGAAATTATAAATGAAAAAGACCTATACACCAGGGCCGCGGAAGCGGGGGGGGGGTGGGGCTTGAGGGGTTCTTGAAGAGAGAATAACCATTACCATAACTGACGCAGAATAGAGATAGGGGGCCTTGGGGGCTTCAGCCCCCACTTTTTTTCAAAACCATGTACAAAAACGTAAAATGACCATAACATTGTGATTTTTGGCATGGTAACCCCTCTCACACATTTGGTTCAGTCCCCCTCCCCACTTTGTAATCCGTTCCGCAGCCCCTGTACATGGATTTACATTCCTGTAATCCAAATTATTACCAATGAGATGTTTATGACATTTCTTTATCAAGAGTATGAAAAAAATCCCAAATTCTTCAGTCATAAATGATTTTAAATTTGTGGTTGTTTTTGTTAATTGGGGTCTTGTCTTTCATTCATTTTTTGGGGAATATTTACGCCATGTTAAAAATTCGAACGTTCCTTACTCGTTCAATTAATGTGAGGGCTATCAGGCCGGTGAAAACAATTAGCGACATTTTAATTCAATACAGTTAGCAGTCGCTAACATTTGTTAGGCTTAGCGTCTCGGAACTGCCACCTCTTGAAAAGAATAGAACATAACAATGACTCAATTGAACAATGGTTTACTACACATTTTCCTTTATCATTTCCACTCAATAAACACTACAAATGAGATTGCATTAATTGAATTATTGTGTGCTAGTCGAGATTTGTCGTGATGTTTTGTGGCCACATATAACATTTTGCTACATGCATACAGTGTCAGCTCATAGGAAAGCTCATATTATATTTTCTGCAAGTTTTTAACAAATATGTTCTGATTGCGTAATACGTCACACCAATGTTCACTTACTCAAAATTCTCTCAAAGGTAAATTCCACCCCACGAAAATGCTGACTTGAATAAATAGTGAAAAATCAAACTAGCACAGTGCTGAAAATTTCATCAAAATCGGATGTAAAATAAGAAAGTTATGACATATTAAAGTTTCGCTTATTTTTCACAAAACAGTGACATGCACAACTAGGTGACTCCGTCGATGATGTCCATCACTCACTATTTCTTTTGTTTTTTATTGTTTGAATTTTACAATGTTTCATTTTTTATAGATTTGACAATAAGGTCCAATTTGACTGAACCATGTAGTATTAAACAATGCTAATTCCACATGTTCAGGGAGGAATTAATCGTTGTATCACTTGACAATGAGGGGAAAATTAGAATATTTCACATTTCATATAATAAAATGCAAAAGAGATTGTGAGTGAATGACGTCATCAGTCTGCCAATTTGCATACCAACCAGGATGTGCATATAACTATTTTGTGAAATTAAACGAAACTTTAAAAGTCTTAATTTTCGTATTTTACATCCGATTTTGATGAAATTTTCAGGGTTATGCTTGTTGGATTTTTCTCTTTTTATTCAAATCAACTTTCTGTTGGGGTGGACTTGTTCTTTAAATATTGACAAACATTAAAAACTAACTTTTATAAAGATAATTCATCGAAAGATATTGCAATCGTCTCCGCTTTTTATATGACTTATGGATGAAAAAATGTCCTTGGTTGGTAGAAGCTCAATGACAATCCATCTCTCCATAGGGGGTTTTCGCAACCACTAAGCAGAATAATTCTGGATCGTAGAGAATCTACTCTCAAAAGCTCCTCAAGCCAAAGCAGTCTTTGTCGAGAGTCACTGAGTATGGTGAGTCAAAACATCAGTGTCGTTCGTCAGCTCCGAATCACAGGACGATCAGCTGTTCAGGTTCATCAATTTTTCGACAAAGACCTCATAGGTTTTCATCGTGATTTAACTTGCATTGCCAATGCATTTGCTGTGTGATAGCAGCAATATGCCCTTTCCATAAAAAGCTCCGTTGGAAAAAAAAAACAAATGAGGGATTGCGATTAGTTGAAAATCAAGTTGCGGGTTTTTTTAATGTTTTAGTTGTAATGGGCCCCAAGTGTTTACCGTTCAAAATCCTCCGTCTGGTTCAAGATCATGTAGTGACGTCATTACCCTTCGATTATTTCAATCAAGTCACACCTTTAGGTGATCAATTCTCACGGGACAGATCCTCTCTCTCTACCCCCCCCCCCCCCCTCTCCCTCCAGCCGTCATATTCATCATCGGTCAGCTTATCCGAGGAGTTATGATGAAAACCCTTATGGAAAATAAGCTTTTTTATGTATAACTATATAGTGGCAACCCCTGCAACCTTCTAACAATCGATATAATAATAACAGAAAATGCAATTATGTTCAATGTTTTGCATGTCATTTATACGTATATTATTATTGTATTTTCTTTGTTCATGTGTTTATGAAAAAGTGTTGCAGAAACCAATAAATGAAACATTGCGTCAATCATTATGCTTCATGAGAAGTCTCTATATTAGCCGTCATTCGGCATAATTACAATGATAAACCAACATTGGTTCTAAAACTTCTCTACAGCTTTTGCATAACTCTAACATTTGTACACATGCATTTACACAGCTTATATACACATTTTTTAAAACAAATCTTTGCAAAAATTTGATTAACTTTATATATAGTTTCACACTATGATTTTCCATACATGTTACATATACATGCCCTATCTCTAAACGTTCATAATGACTCTAAATTTAGAACAAATATCAGGAGTTTGGTGATGTCATCATTGTCATCATTTTGCCAGGATTGACGGACAGTCTAACAGCAATCGTGACCTGAATATGCCCATTTTTTAAACAGAACAGCGGCATCCTGATGTCACAAACCCTCTTGGGAAAACTGCCCCCGATTTTAAAGGCCTGATTTCCGAAACTGTCATCACTGTTATAGACCTTTCTGTGGACAATTTACTGAAAAGTGTTTCGTAGAGAAAAGAGTTCCCAAATCTGGATTGCTAGATGGATTCATGGAGTAATTTGTGATGTATTAACTTATTCACAAACTATTTGCTTATATTTATTTATTTGTTTACTTAATAAGTCTACAACGAAAACAACGGACGAGTTCCGTTTGTCGTTAGTGCTGGATACTGCGCTGGTTAAAAACACATGTCGTATACACTGTAAAATCTGTGGTGTTAAAACTGACACCAATTGGTGTTAATAGAGGACCACACCCTGTGGTGTTAAAATTACACTCTAGAGATTGAACATAACACCAAAGAGTGTAAATGTAACAACCAAAGGTGTTGTAATAACACCTATGGGTGTAAAACTGACACCAACAATTTAACACCGGAGTAAAACAACTGGTGTGGTCATCTATGTACACCGGTTTGTACCGCAGTTTTTGCTGTGATATAGTCATTTACTCTTGTTACGAATTCCCACAATGCAATAATATAAGTAAATGTGACGTCATAATGGGTTATGAAAATAATGATGATGGCATAAACGTCATGTGCCCGGCTGGTTCAGGGAGAATGACTTAAGTAATTAAATCATGACGTCTTTTAAACCATGAACTTTCCCTTATGAGTCTTGAAGTGACAATACTCGTCAATCTTTAGCAGTTTTACAAGGTGTGATAAGGTATTGTTTTCATCTTCTTGGGATAAGAGTATTCCTATAAACTGTCAGCGTTTCAGAGTGAGTGCCTTCAAAATCAATCACGCTTCCACCCATATTTTGGAAAATTAGCTTAGGGCACACAAATTGACTAGACCAGTAGTCAGCTGGGAGCAACTATGGCAATCACTGATAGTCACATTTCTGACATATATTCTAGTCAGAAATAACTCTGTTCTAGTAAAATATGATTATAAAATAGTTAAAAATGACTAAAAAAAAAAACAGTTCCACCCAGTTGACCTTATTAACAAGTCATTTTTGTCTGATTTAGAGTGTAAGGTACGCCAATTCTTCTCTGAATTGAGATTCCCAACACAGGTAGTCAGAAAATACATTGACGCAGTAGTCTTGTTTGTCTTCTTGTATTATGACACAAACGTATACATGCGACGTTCAAATGATGTCAAAGAAACATATAAAGACACTAAATTCCATGTTTCTTTTAAATAAGACGATTTACACACACAGAAAAGCTTTATTATTCCTGTATATAGAGACGAGTGTGCTATTCAAAAATTTAAACCCTGCCATGGCTCATGTCAAAATATCATTTCAGAGATTGTGATGACGATGTTGAGTAATTCGCCTCATGAAATATAACTTCCCACTCCAATAAAATTATGACGGCTATCTGGCTCTGTTTCGGATCTATCAAACCAAAAATAGTACCCACAGGGTCCACATTTAGAACTCTTGAGTAAGACACCATTTGAGTTCGGGTGTATATTTAGATGCGCCCGGGAAGACAGATGATTTTTGCATGCCATATTCTTTTAGAGTAGTCAGTCGCGGCAAGTCACGTGATCTCATTTGATGTTACGTAACAGTCATCGTCACCTCATCGCGGATATTAATGGAAATTGTGATTCAGATTGATGGATGGGACGGGATGAAAGAGGGGGGGGGGGGGAACGGGGGGGTCGTAGGAATTCGAGTGGAAGAGGAAGGGAGAATAACCATTACCATAACTGACGCAGAATAGACAGAGGGGGGGGGGGGGGGGGCTGGAAGAGAAACCTGTACATCAGGGGCATTGGCGTAGAGATACCCCCCTAAAAATATGTTCGACCGAGTCCCCCCCCCTCCCTAGAAAAAAAGGAAATGAAATGAAATTTAAAAAAAGAAATAAATGAAGGGAATGCAAGGGAAAACACCTTAAATTATTTTCAAGATATCATGTTAAAATCTGGTACAAAATTAGATTTTCATAGCTGACATTTTTTTCTCCCTCCTTTCGCTTGCTCGCGGCTGCCTAGAAAACTTCCCACTTACGTCATGTTCTGCCCATCCCTCATTCTGTTTACTCATCACGTCGTAGATGGACAGGGGCACACAACTTACAAAGGTGATACTGACATTACAACCTCAAAGCGATGATTAATTTCCATCTGGATATTATACATGTTATATATAGATATACTCCCTCTCCCCCTTCTCTTTTTATTTATAATTAAAGTCCAATTCTTGTGACTCTTTGAAGTGTCACGCTTCCTTGATTTTTCTCTTTTTATTCAAACGAATACATATGTTTTCAATGCTCTATTAGCTAAATGTATAATGGTTTGTTTCCCGGGTTTGTTTCATTTGTATTTGTTATGTGACCGCTTTGTAAGGGCGTTTTGCTACTCTTCCTGTATGTCCTGCTATAAGGACGCAAATGAAGAACATTGGCAATTTGATTACAGCTGGTTATTCCAGATATTCGTTGTTCCCAATGTTCGAATACCCCTCTGAAAGCTCCATATTCCAAAAAAAGAATAAGATCTGAAAACGAACGATGCTCGTTCTGCTGGTTCGAGAGTCATGTTAGTAAGGTGCGTATACCTTATTATGTGGAGCGTTGTGGCCCAGTGGATTAGTCTTCGGACTTTGAAATAGAGGGTCGTGGGTTCGAATCCCAGCCATTTTCTGATCCACAATGTGCTGTACGCAACCCAGGTGAGGTAAATGGGTACCGGTAGGAAGTAATTCCTTAAAACGCTGTGTGCGCTAGCTTAGCCGGGTAATATAGGAGCGCCTTGAGCATGTTGAGCACCTAACAAGGTGGATATGTGCGCAATATAAATACCCTATATTATAATTATTATTATTAGTAGTAGTAGTAGTCATATTTGTAAAATGTATATTTATTAATTTTTCTGAATATTAAATGAACCTTCGAATTAGCAACTCGGCTTATTTCTTATTCCGATTTTAACGAGCATTATGAACAACCAACATATATTTTCTATTTTATCTTTCTATATTAATCTTTGTCCATCGGTTGTGCTATACCTGGTAAATGTCACAGACACTGGATGGGAATAGAAATCTATTAGTGACATGCATTTCCCCAGAATCGTTTTTATGAACCTACATATTCGTTCAAGCGTTCTGACATCTATTTTCATATAATGCGTCGTCTAATCAATGTACTACTTTTAGGTTATAATGAAATTGTCGTTCGAAGCTTACTATAAAAACTTTTTTTCGGTTCAAAACCAGTGGCGTACGTGTGGACAAGATGCTGTGCAAGCACATTTTTCTCTTTTTTCTTTTTTTTCTTCTTCAAATGCACATGCACTTTAATGTACGAAGAGCATGTGCGCACTGGATGATAGCAACAATGAGAACAGTTTGGCAAGCAACTCAACAATACAACATCCCCTTTCTAGTGTAAAGTTCACTACGAAAAGGGAACCAAAAGCTAGGCTAATTGTCGTTATTGTAATCATTGCTTTGATGAGGAGAAAAGATATTTGATAAATGATTGATCGGGTATGAATTGCTGAGAGAGCACATTTGTAGCTCAAACAGTCACCTTTACATGTATTAGTACATTTTTTTCAATGACCATCCCTATAAACTCTTGTCATTACCTGATTCTGAGTCTGAATTTTCATGGTTTAAGTTTCAAACCGGTTTTGGGAGGTTCGAATGGAATCAAAACAATATTTTTTGGAAAAGATGTAATGCGGATTGCAGACTAGCAACTGATGCAACCAAAGCAAGATGACAATAATTATAGGATCCTGGTAAAGTGTATATGATACGATGATGATGACAGCAATAATTGATATAGCAATAGCAAATACTGGATGTACTACTGTACCATTAATTGAATACATTTTATCAGTATTTATTGCTACCATCATCATCATCGTCAGCATCATTATCATCACCATCATTATCATCATCATCATCATCATCATCATCATTATTATCATTATCATCATCATAATCATCATCATCTTTATCATTATCATCAGTAGCATCATCATCATTATCATCATCATAATCATCATCATCTTTATCATTATCATCATCACCATCATCATCATCATCATCATCATCATCGTCATCATTATCCTTATTATTATTATTATTATCATTATCAATATTACTATTATTATTATCATTATTCGATGAGGATAATGATGATAAATGATGATGATAGTAATAATGATGATGATAATGATAATTATTATAATGATAACAATATTGATAATAATATAGTCATTAATAGACACATAACATGCGTGAGGAAAGCGGGGAATATGGTTAGAATTTTTTTTTGTACCTCGATTTGGGAAGTTGATGATAGCTGGACACTCACTCCAAGACTGATTCATCATTTTTATGGCAAGATATTTCTTTTCTTTGTTATTGGCACATGTCCCATCATGTGTCAATTCATCCTGTAAAGACAGCTGGCGAATATTATCCGACTTTTATTTAACATCTTATTCATGGGTGCATAATGATTGTGAGGATTCCTTTATCTTTTAGAGAATCGTCCGAGGTTTAAAATAGATTTCAGAAAACTTTTGTATTGAGACTTGATGCGTTGATTCTTCATTTCTCTTTACACAATCGACACTTTATGAAAAAATACACAGTTGCACTGTCTGCAGGAATATATATATATATATATATATATATGCTTACGAAGGGTAAGGGCGTCTACATAAACACATACATTCCAAGCAATGTTTTTTTTTCCTGTCGGGTACCCGTTCACCTCACCTGGGTCGATTGCAGCACAGTTGGGATACATTTCTTGCTGAAGGAAAACACGTCATGGCTAGGAATCGAACCAACGTCCCTCATATTAAAAGACGACAGTCATAACCACTACGCCACGGCGGCCCCATGACATTGGCCTCGACCTTGTTCGTTAATCATTAGAAAAATATATATAATTAGATAACTGCGAAGATGGTGTTACAGGGGTGGGCGGGGGCCTATTACCCTTATGATTTTTAATCGGTGAAAATCAATAGAGAAAAATGAGACAAGCATAATGCTGAAAATTACGGTAACACTTCGTAATTCCGAAGGTTCGTAATTCCGAAACACGTAAATTGCCTATACCTCGATGTTCGTTAATCCGAAAACGTAAAAGGTTCGTTAATCCGAACATTTGTGGCGTTATTTCGAAGGTTCGTTATTCCGAAGGTTCGTTGTTCCGAAGGTTCGTTAATCCGAAAACGAAATAGGTTCGATGTTCCGAAAATTCGTTAGTCCGAAAACGAAATAAGGTTCGTTATTCATTTCGTTTTCGGACTAACGAACCTTCGGAATTACGAACCTCATTTCGTTTTCGGATTAACAAACCTTCGGAATTACGAACCTCACTTCGTTTTCGGACTAACGAACCTTCGGAAATACAAACCTTCGGAATAACGAACCTTCGGAATATCCGAACCTTCGGAATAACGAAGCTTCGGAATTACGAATGTATGCGAAAATGGTTTACATAAAAATCGGACGTAAAATAAGAAAGTTATGACAGTTTACGTTTCGCTTATTTTTCACAAAATAGTCATAAGCACAATCTAGTTACATGCAAATGAGAGAGTTGATGATGCCCTCACTCACTATTTTTTTTCAATGTTGAATAATACAATATTGCAGTGTTTACAGATTTGCCGATAAGGACCAACAGAGAGATATAAAACTTTGTTTTACAGGACATTGAGGAGAAAATTAAATAATTATAAAAAAAAATAGTGAGTGAGTGATTTAATCAGTCCCCTCATATGCATACCGACCTAAATGTGAATATAACTATTTTGTGAAAAATAAGCAAAACTTTGAAATGTCATGACTTTCTTATTACATCTTATTATCTTACTACATCCGATTTGGATGAAATTTTCAGTGTTATGTCTGTATTTTTCTCCTTTTTACTGAAATCAACATTTTGTTGGGGTTGACTTGTCCTTTAATAATGGCTTGATACAAGTATAATGATAAAAATGCAAATTTGATAAACAAATATTTGTTTTCCAGAACACAACAAACATATGTTAATCCAAAATTGATCGAGAGAAATAGTCTTCAAAATAATGGGGAGCAGGGACCAAGCTCCCTCCTCCTAAATTAAAGAAACGTTTGGAAACAGATTTTGTCGTGCTCGTATAACAGGCCTGCCAACTACTCCTTTTTAAAAGGAGTTACTCCTTTTTTGGAAATTTTTAATATCCATTATATCATAGGGAAAGAAAATTCTCCTTTTTTTTGTCCATATATTATGTACAGTCATCTATGGGAAATATGCTGTGACTCCTATTTTGTAAATGAATCACTCCTATTTTGTATGTTTACAGGTTGGTAGGCCTGGTATAATGTTTAATTGGATAATTTAGAATGATTCATTATTTTGTGACATCTAGGCCAATCTGATAAAAGAAACAAATTGGCAAACCAATTTCTGCAATCGTTATGCTTCTAACAATAATTTGAATGAGTAAAAATGGCTTCAAGTAAGTGAAAGCCGTCACCATAAACACCCGCCCCCACCATCACAACATACTAAACAATAACGCCCATGGTCACTTAAACTTGCATTGACCATGGTCATACTAGGTACTTAGGTTAACGGTATAAAGGGCTCTGAAGTCTTTTGTTGTGATAAAACTGTCAATGTTGCTCAATATGTTTTAAAAGGAAAATTCGCCCTATAGATTTTTTTGGAAAAAATAATGAAATATAATGGTGAAGGTTTGAGGAAAAGTAATCAAAATTAAGAAAGTTATCAGAATTTTAAGTTTTTAATATGAGACGTCATATACGAGCAATGAGCTGCCACATAATATGTTATGAAATATAAGATGCCCAAATTTCATTTTTTTTTATGTTTCATAATGACTATGTTTTTAATCTTTTTAGAAGCCGGTGCGGTCTTTTTTTGGGGAAAATGACATTTCTTCATTTATTTTTTCATAATTACTAAAACGGTATATGGGGAATCTGCTCGCAAATGACGTCACAAATTAAAAAAATAAAATTCTGCTAATTTTTGAAATATTTGATAGATTATCCTTAAATATTCATCAATATTTCTTATTTTTTGCTATTTTTTACAATAAACTCTTTGTCAAGATGAACTCCACCTTTAACCATGGAAGTCAGAGCGGATGATATTACTTTGTCATATCAACAAACACTTTGATTGTAGGCACCAACGGATAGAAAAGACATGACATCTTTTGTGTTGGGGGCGCAACAATAGACGTTCACCCCCCCCCCTCGTGAGCAATGGATAATCCTTTGCGCCGACGCCCATACCTTTAATTAGATGATGGTTTTCTTTGAAGATCATTATGTCTTTAGAAAATTACAAGATTCGCGATGGGACAGTATCCTGGATGAGAGATTTCTAAGAAAGAATCTGTGACTCATGAGATAATACCCTAGGAAGACAAAGGCATCTGTATCATGGAAGTCAAGGACAAGGTGAGATGAGATGAAGAAGCCAAGAGACATTGTCTTCACGTCCCATCCCAAATCTTGACGTTCCCTATATACATCTCTCGTCCTGGTTTCTTATTAGGACCTCTTACAAGAGAACCAAAACTATCTGCAGGAGTAAGGAACGTCACCCAAAGTTTCATCTTTGATGTGTTTAACTAGGTAAAAGCGGTGAAAATCAAGTTCAAATGGAACCCTAGATTATGTTTGTGTTAAAAACTATGAATGCGAGTCGAAGTTCATGTGGAGACTAACTGAACATCAAAACGGACAGAAGGAAATAACTGGATTCGTCAGGTAGGTTCTTTCAGGAAAAAGTGCATTTATAATTATTTGAATATTTTGTTTTTATTTGCTCGGGATGGAAGGGGGTACTCCAGGCTGAAAATAATTCTAATCTAAATCTATAGAGTAAAACTATCATAGCAAAACGCTGAAAATTTCATCAAAATCTGATAGTTTATTGATATTTTGTGAAGATAGTTATTATGCATGTTGTCATGAATATTCATTAGGTTAGATGTATTTAATGTATGTCTTCCAAAATGACCCTTAGCATCACAGTGGGGGGTGATTCAGTCTCGACTCTGGAACCTTTTACTTGGTTAGAGATATTATATTGGGGTATAAAGTCGCCATGGACGTAGAGATACCATATCTCTTATCATGAACCTACTCTGGGGTGAATGGAAAGAGAGGGAGGGAGGGAGAGAGAGGGTGGGGGGTAGGGGAAAAGAGAAAGGGGAGAGAGACCTAGACCTCTGGGTTCACATTCTGAACTCCGATCTAATTCAAACCATGATACAAAATTTTGAGGTTTAACTCAAGATAGTCGACTGTGACACAAATCTCAAAGTAATAATAATAATAATAACATAGGGTATTTATATTGCGCACATATCCACCTTGTTAGGTGCTCAAGGCGCTCCTATGTTACCCTGCTAAGCTATGCGTTCATAGCGCACATAGCTTTTTGAGGAATTACTTCCTACCGGTACCCATTTACCTCACCTGGGTTGAGTGCAGCACACTGTGGATCAGTTTCTTGCTGAAGGAAATTACGACATGGCTGGGATTCGAACCCACGACCCTCTGTTTCAAAGTCCGAGGACTAATCCACTGGGCCACAACGCTCCACAGGTAGAGGTTTAATCGGTTCAATATAGACATTTATATATTGACAATAATGACTGCTTTACTGAGAAAGAATACCTACCCATTTTTGTTTTCATAAAAACCGTTTTCTTAAAAAAATGTGATTGGTTATCCCGTTCGTCCGAACAAAATGTTAGCTTAAATACAGATACAATTAATAACGGACGTGAAAATAAACACCTATGTACATAACACGGGGTTTACACGTGACTGGCACGGGTTTAAAACTTTCGTACAAAAATAATCTGTCACGGTTCAAGAGCACCTTTGACTATGACTGTTATGAATTTGAATGGTTTGCATAGTTAATGAAACTCTTTCAGTTTCAACGCAATTCAATTAAGGATTCTCTTATTTAATCCCTCTGTGCGATGTAAACGTGGGCGGATCTTCAGCCCCGTGTTTATATTATTGTTTTGGTCTTGAATAAATCCTTCAATCCAGTAATCAATAAAGACTATACGAAAAGACCATCATTCAATATTATATGGGGTTTAACAAAGGAAATGCCATTTATAGGTTTTTTAGGAAATGTTTTGTTAGAAAAGAAGGGGGATAGAAAGAGAGTGATTTTATAAAAAAAAAAGGAGAGATGAGATGAGCGGGATGGAGGGGGGGGGGGGTGGTAAAGGGAAGAGGGAGAGAGAGATGTTGTTATTTTGAATAGGCACACTAGTCAGTTTTGACTAGAGAAAGGGGATTTTGATGGCGTAGAAAATTAAAAATCCGTCAATACTCATAACACAGAGGAGGAAAAGGAGGTGGGGGGGGGGGGTATCCCGAGGAGTAAAGTTTAAATATCAAAGATTTGTTAAAATCCACACACCAATGGTTCTTACAGATTAAACAGAACCGAAAACGTTGATTAGAATTGATATAATGATGATAAAGGAGATGTGATTTATTTATTGAAATAATTATCTCAAGTGAGAGTGCAAAGGAGTAAAATTTTTCGTACACTTTAATTTAAAAAAAATTAAAGAATCCAGTGCTTTTCACATTCATAAGATTTTCTTATGTTTTCTTCTAAAACAGAATTGTAGGTGTTATTATTGCACCATCAGTAGCTAGCCCCATCAATATCTAAATGAAGACCAGAAATGCCATTATATAAGGACGTTTGACAATTCTGAAGATAAGGTAAGTGTCTTTATATTCCCTTGAAACATTTGAAATGCCTTTGCGTAGAAGTCAGGTCACATTTCTTCTCCGTAAAGTTCTGATAGGTATATACTTATTTAGGTTTTAAACATTTAAAGCGGGTTTAGAGTTTGAGTTTAGAATCTAAATATAACTTTTAATTTTTTAATTTTTAGAGTCTTTTTCCGTAGTTTGAAAGAATTCAGTAAGTATGTTGTATCTTATAAAACCACTAAGGAAATCAAAGGGAAGCAAAGGAAAAACAAACACAAAATATAACATAAATTGGTAAAACGAGAGTACACATTTTTTGTTTAGTTGTATAAATTATACCATTGGAGTCATATATGGTTGTGTGTTCACCGGAATAATGCAAATCTTTAAATTGTCTGAATTTTGTGTATTAATTTTGTTCAAATCAATGATTTTCAGTCTTGAATGCCCCTTTATAGTGGAACCCACACCAATAAAAATTTTGTTAGAGTGAAAAAAAAATCGAACGAACACAACGCTAAAAAAATCATAAACATCGGTTTTTAAATCTTAGTCTCGAATATTTTTAACAAATCTGTGATACGAGTAGTAGAAATATGAATGCAGTATGGCACGGGCGCATGGAATATAAATTAAGAAACCCTGTGTGTCAATTTCAAAGCCACTGTATCATGCAAAACAATTGACTGCATTTCGAGGACCATTTCGACTCGACAATATTCATGATAATTGTTGAGGTCGGGAATAGATGCAGTGACCCTGTGACGTCACTTTAAGGATTGTGACATCACGGCTTCTGTCTTCCCGACCGGACATTAATTAATAGGGGGTTTGAAGGTCACATGATTTGAACAAATCCGTATTAAAAGAGTATTTTATGATTAATATACTGAGGCAAATTTTGAAGTCGCTTAAAAAAAAGCAGCCGTCATAGTGATCTTCACGTGAAAATGAGTGCCTCTTGCTGTCCGGTAATTCGTTCAAGAAAGTCTACAATTAGCATTGTTTACCATGTCTTAATAACATACTTTCTGATATGAACGGATTATTTTTCTTTCAATATATTAAACCACCTGAAAATCTTATTTTTATACGCATGTCTGGAGGAAAAAATATCAACAAAATAATCAGAATAAAATGAATTTAAAAATGTGATATCTTTTTTGAAGCGCATTTGAGTCTAAGCACAAACTGCGCTATATGTAAATATATTATTGGCATATTATATTGTTATATAGTATTATCACCAATCTATTCACTGGTAAAAATCAGAATGTCTCCTTGTTTTTTCTTTTCTTTTATAATAATCAAGATGTAAGGTTCGTTTCTTTCAAAAAAGTTGATAGAACCAAAACTGATAAACTATTAATAAGAAATGAAAATGTGCGATTAAGTAGATAAATTCATACATCATTACCTCAAACAGGAAATTTGCGTAAATGCGCACACAGAAAACGTATATCTCTCTTTTCAAGTCACTTTGGGTGAAATTATTTAACACAAACGCGTACTTTATGAAATTTCTGGTTCACCCTTAACAAAACATGACCATTGTGACCTTTGTTAAGTAATTTTTCTACTTCTAGGACATTTTCCGTTCATCCATTACATTCCAGACAGTTTTTAAATATTTTTTTTACAAAGTTATTCAAATCATTGTAATGATAAAATTGTACTTTCTTTGCTCAGAACCTTTTGGAAGAGAGTTTTTCGTTTGTTACTATCATATTCAAAGATATAATATGTTATTTGCAAAGAAGATTAAAATTCATTTAGGTCTATACTCTTTGTATCCCGTGGAGAGACGATCGACAGTCCACATTAGGAAAGTACTATCATAATTGGAGGGGTTATGGTGTCCCCAATTTCAGTCACATGCTAATCATCGAAAGAAAAATGGTTATGGCATGGCCATGGACCCGAGGAAGGTCCATGGCGTGACAGACCGTACATGTATCTAATGTAAACTTTACGCTCGTATCAGATTGGATGCGTCTGTATATATTTTTTTTTGTTTGAATAATCCATATCGATCATGGTAATGGGTAATTATGAAAGGTCGGTGAGAAGACAATGAATATAAAGGTCGCGGAAAGGTTGTTGCTGGAGAAGTGGTGGTATATTAGTGGTTGTAGAAGTGGAATTTTCATCGTCATGGCAGTAGAAGTACTAGGGAGTTGTTGTATTAGGTCGAGTAGCATTAGTTGTATCCGTAAATAATTATTATCATCATCAGACTAAGATCAAGATTAGTTCTTGATTGTCATGCTAAAACTGCCAATTCGGAAAATTCGAACATTGATGTGATTTGATGATACGTTAGATTTTTAAAATTTCTTTTCTTAATCGGCCCATTTATTTACATCCAGTTTTAATAATAATATAAGATACAACAATAATCTATAATCTATAATATTACAAGATTGACAGGTAAATATTGATGAAAGTTATCAAATATAATGTTATAGTCTAAACAAGATAAATGATAACTATATTCTGCATTCATTTTCGTAAATATATATCACGAAAATGAAATATAACAATAACATTAGCCCTGCATGCATACTGAATATTCGGCCAACATGTTTTCTTTCCATATTTCCGAAAGCAAAGCTGGAAAAGAAGATATGAAGCATGTTTTCAGATTCAAAACGCAAACATTTTTGTTTCGTCACGAAAACTTTTTATTGGAAACTGAAAGACGCACTTCTTATCGTCAGCATGACTCGGCATGTTCCCCTAAGTAGAAATCACAAATGCAAGGACAGACTCACGAAATATCTTGATTTGAGAACCTAGGCTTACAGAAATACCTCTAGACTACTCTGCAAATATCGTAAACAGGTAGACTTTAATATTCTCCAATTGTACCTCATATATTTCATTATTTTTATTTATTTATTTTTTTTTTGGGGGGGGTTAGTCCTAGTCAAAGAAGATGGAGGATGTGTGCTCAACTTCTTTAAGAGTTCGTTTAGTTTGAATTTCCGACGTTAGATATTTTGGAATATAAGTATTCATCTAACAGAATTATCCTTTAAACTAATTCTGTTACAAAAAGAAAACACGCAGATATTCTACCCGTGTTTTTTTTTCTAGAAGACCCCACTCACTGCAAGCGCCCCCAAAACTAAATTTTTCTTTGACGCCCTCAATCACAACACATTTTCACAAGCTTACATCGGAATTCATTATACAGAGATGTGAGGTGTGCATTAAATTGAAAATTTAATTCAACTATTTCTCAATTAATTCTCGAATATGAATAATACACTGTGATTGTCTTAGGGATTCACAAATGCTAGCTTTCAGTTTGATTCAATTTTGATCAAAATTTGATAAACTCATTATTTGCTCCTACCTAGCACAATTATTTTATATCAGATTAATTTCAAATGTAGTAAAATAACCAGCAATTATCTTGATCATATATACCGCAGATAGTGGCATAACATCTGAGGGAAACATGATTATTTTAGCCGCTCTTAAGTTTTGCGTTGCTTATAGAATAAATAAGCAATTTTTCACTTATCTTAACTAAGGCCCACACTTAAAGCCGTAGTTCCTGTCTACTTTAATTACATTAAAACAATACTTCCGTTTTGCCAAATGAGAAAGAAAAACGTCATATTGGTAAATAAAATGTTGTCATGGCGACAATACCACCACAAATGAAGCATACGTCAATAACATCCAATTCAATGTAACTTTTAAAATCTTATTTAGCCATAGAAATCAAATCACTGTGGATTATCATTAACCAAAATCGTCGACCTAGCAATAATACTCTTTTATGTAGTTTGTGTTGTTATTATACTTTGTAAATTTAGAAATTTGACGGAATGTATAAGTTCCATGAAGTCCCCTTTTCTCCAATTCAATGATTATGATCGATTGGGGTGGCTTGGTGCTTGGTAGGGGCTGTTGCCAGTCGTCGGGCGAAGTAGACGGTAGCTCAGATGAGGTTAGCGTTTCATTTCTAATCTACCAGATTATATAGATTAGGTATAGGCGTGTCGAATAACACTTCATAGACCTATGTCTGTATGCTTCAAAGTTAATAGAGAGAGGATGAATGTGATCGAGAGATAGAGAAAAAAAATGAGAGACAGAAAGAATGCGAGAGAGACAGAAAGGGGGTGGGGTTTGAAAAAATTGATTTTCTAAAACTGAGAGACTGATAAAAAACAATTACATGTATACAATTCTATTAAGAAAAGTCTGGTTGTCAACCCCTCCCCCTAACTCACCCCCCCCCCCAAAAAAAAAGAAATGTTACCGCTAATGACGACTAATAAAACGATGTAATAAATTCACCGATAAATGCAAGAGAAAACAATGTATTTCGCTTAAACCTGGTGGGTGTTTCATATAGCTGGTCATTTGTTAAAAGCGACTTTAAGAACGACTGGTGATTCTTTCTTGTGGTAAATTGTATATTCATTGACGATGGTTAAGCGCATATAAGAAAATATCCCCAGTCGTCCTAAAAGTCGCTCTTAATTTACGAACAGCTTTATGAAACTTCTCCTGGTAATTAAGGGTTTGAAGAAGACGCTTCGTGATACAATATCCTCAAATTATCAATATTTTCGGATCTCATTTTGGCGCGTGAGGACTTGAAGTCTTTGGTGAACTTTTCTTGAACTATTTCATCACTTAGTTGAACAGTGGAATGTACAGCTGCAGAGTTTACAGGAAACATGTGATCATGTAGTGTTCAAATTAGGTGTGTCTCTATTCAACAAACTGATGCATTGCTAGTCTGCAGGCACAGACCTTAAGTTTTCCCCTAATGCACAATGTAGAGTCTGAAGCAGTGAGACTAGATTCACTCATGTGCTCTGGGTGCTTTACACACATGTACGGTTTGTAGTCTAGTCTCCGCACTGGACAGGGGTATTTTGTTACAATTTCAGATTTGAGTCTGCGCTTACAGACAACGGCATTGCTGAGCCTAATTGAGTTTTCGAAGGGGAGGGGGGGGGGGGGGGCAGAAGTTTGCCCAAACATGTCGTTTTCCGAAGTATTGAAAAAAGCAATTGTAAGAAACACGTTTTCTTTTCAAACCATGAATGTAAATGGAAAATACAAAAGTAATGCAGGTATAGTACCAACATGGTTACAATTGGTTTTGAAGAAAGCCATTAATAGGTCAAAGTAAGGCGCGAGTGGTTTACATACGTTCCACAATTTTGTTGTATATATCTTCTAAAAATAATCTCAGGTCTCCATTATGTCCAATCTATGTCCCGCCTCCCTTTCCTCTAAATTTCCTGTGCAAGTCTGCAGTCAGAGTGGTTCTGATCTCATTATCACCATCTCCGCCCTTCTTAAAGAAAACATCCTAACCACAGTCAAACATGAACAATATTGCAATAATACAATCAGTCAGTAATCAATCGGTAATTAGCAAATAAACTCGTTAAATTTCATGGACTGACGTGGGAAGTATTCGAATTAGTTGTGTTATAATGACGAATTGAATGAAGATCTTCTATTACAAAAGCATTTTAATTGAGCAATCAGTGACTTGTTAAATTGGCGTACGAAAAAAAATCGTAATGAATTTCTCTAACGAGATTAATTTATCATTGAATATGTGGACGGTCTGGTATAGCCAATGACTCTAAAAATGTTCGAATTGTTTGTTTATCAGAATTTTTTTAAAGAATAATGTTACCTTGTACAATTTTGAAAGTCTTTTACTATTCAAACCACCTATATGTAGCTGGTACAAAAGAATGTTAAAACGGATATTTTCGAATGGATTTTGATGGATTTTGAAAAAAAAATGGATATGAAGAATTGTAAATTGTATCTGACCGATTCCATGAATATGGTCATCCGGAAAAATATAAAAAACAAAATACTTTCATTTAAAAAACTTAATTCCATGCAGAGAGAGGGATGAATCTGACACAAGACGCATGTCAACTGCGAAATAACTTTTTGCCATTGTTTTGAACTATGACAGCATTTTGCAATTGTGATATTTTCTACTTTTGATACACAGCAAATCGAGATATCAAACTGATTAATTTGAAAGAAGTTATACCTTGTAAACTGTGTTTAAACCACCCCCATCCAGACGCCTTAAAGCAAGGTTACATTGTCCTTCAAAATGTATTAAGTACTGTAGGAGCTGTTATTTTAGCGGGGGTTTTATTTTCGCGGATTTCGCGAATTGCCGATCGGCCGCGAATTTAACAACACGCGAAAATATTGACACATTTCTTAGTCAGCGCCAATGCCCCCAACAGCAAAGCCTTGCTATTGAAAACATCCTGCATATTGAGAAATGGAGATATGCACCTCTATATGTACAAAAAATAGGCTTAGAAAATACAGTTAGTGATTCAAAAAGTTAGCTAGAATTTCACTTTTTTTAATTTCTCAAACAAAATCAGGGCCTAAACTATTTTCTAACATTATTTTATCAATATTTATACACTCACTGTAATATTAAAATGTATTTTCCATGAAACAATTTGATTTTATTGTCATCTGATTGACTCTTTACACATGTATTGGTAGCTATTTGCATACTCATTAATATTCATAAGTCACATGACCAGAATTTTGAAGGTGAACATTCTGTTCACAAAATTCCACAATTTTGCACTTTTTACCAACTTTTTTAAAAATGAATCGAATCAAACACAAATTCCAAAGATTGCTTAACCCTATAGATCCTGTGGCATGATGAATTTTTAGATTTAAAGGTTAAAAAAAGTGAAATTCAAGCCACTTTTTCCACAATTTGTAACTGTTTTTACAGGGACATATTTATGTATAAAAGACATATCAGCATGGTGACTTTGAGAGGTGTAGATTTGCACATGAATTGCACTAGTTTTGCTTCTTTGAAATGCTGTAAAAATGTATCTTACATCTTCCGATCGCGAATTTAACAACCCGCGAAAATGTCGGGACCCCCGCGATTCGCGAAAAGTTCTGTACGCGAAAATAACAGCTTTTACAGTAAACTTAGACTGGTTATTCACAAGCTCACTAGTTAGTAGACTGTGTTCAAATTATGAGTGGCATATCTACGAACAGCCGAATACTTATCTTATCAATATACAACAAACAAAACACTTAAATTAATTCCTAGTATCATGTTTGCATAATTGTTATATTATTTACAGAAGGTGATGTAAGGATCGGGAGAAAGCACGCGTTTTGCAATGGGATATAACACGTGAAAAACCGGAGTGAAACATAAAATGTGGGTTTCTTCCTAAAAACGTGTCTACATCCACTTTTCGTGCAAGTTTAACGTATATGAGGCATCATAAACTATGATTATGGTATGATACATTATTGAAATTGGTGGAAATCTATAAAATTCGCCCAAGATGAAAACAAATATATCAAGTAGAACACCATCTCGTGTTGGATATGTAAATCGACAATCACGTGATTCTCGAATGACCAATCGGACAACAGCATTCACAGTATGTGGGATACGAAAAATGTTCTTACTGGAGCATTATTTTATTGTGCTTATTTAACTCGATATGGTCTCTCGGGCTCATGGGTGTCGATTCCAAAGGGAATTACTGGTGGGGGATGGTATAATCAGCACCCCCCCCCTCATATTTCGAGGGCATGAGAAAAAAAACAGTAGGACTACATCTCCAGAAAAAATAGATACATTTATTAAAATGCATAAAATCGATAAAATTGACAACGTAGAAATACACCAACAACAACAACAAAGAAATAAAGACAGAATTCGTTTCTCATATCAATCCAAAGTCGTAAATTACACAGCCTCATATTTCAGGCGATTCATTAAAATATGAGCTTACGCTATAACCTCTTCAAAGAAGATGATGTATAGGCCCTAAATTTCACAAATAGATTTGACTTCTGAATAAACTATTTGAAAAGTTTGAACTTTAATGGTACTACTATATTTTGTTTTTGCTTTCTTAACGGTTTTGTCAGAATCAGACACGAAATGAAAAAATCTCATAGAAATTACATTTTGACCTTACACAGAACTGACTTTTAACGTTTTACCTTTTATGATCAATAAATCTGTGACTTTACTCTTACCTTGACTTTTTTTCTCTTTGTTATTTTGCATTATTTGTATTTCTCAATTCTTTTCGCTCATATTGATTCTAAAACTTAGCATTTTATGCTTTAGCGTTTTTTTGTTGATGTTATATTCAGTGATTACTGTCCCTGATATTGTATCGTATTGTTAATGTATTAATCTGTGATAAGATTTTGTTGATTAACGTGAATCTTTTTTCTTCCTCAAATTGCATAATTTCATCACGTTTCCTTTTTGCTAGTGTTCTAAATTTACAATAAAATATATCGATTGAGATTCAATATAAACATTTGCATCCTCATCGGGTTCTCAGAAGAACTTATAATCATTGTGATTTTTATTTGACCTAAATGATTTACAATTCAGATTGAAGGTCCTAGATAATTATAGTTATTATAGACTGATAGATGTTGATATTAGTTTTGGGTAAATTTATAGTTTTTGTGGAATTAGCAAGGTATATAAAATTTACTACAAGTGTAAATATGATATGATTGTCCAAGAAGGGGGCTCTATATGTAACATTATAACGGGAGATGATTTGAATCAACCTGTTTTAAAACAAGCTTCATTACATGAACGTACAGATGTAGCAACGAGGATATACGCGACAGACAGGCAGACCGTGTGTGAGCATTGCGTAGTAAAACGACCTACTTGTTCGGTAGCCAATGACTTAAATGCTGATTCAAATAGGAAGTTTGGTAACCTGTAGTTACCGCTCCCCCGCTAATTGAATTAAAGGCAACTTCTTACTGACATGTCGCTGGCTCGTGACACATTAGATGTGACCAGGCACCCAAGGCAGATTTCGGTGTAGTGATCTCATCACTAAATCGGCAACGCCAATAAAGAGTCACGGCAAAAAAAAAGTGGAGGCGGCGCGCGCATCTCAAGCGAGTGACTTCATCGTCTGCTAGCACCCTTCCCCTCTCCTATCGGGTCTGACGGTTTTGAGGCCCCATGTACCAACGTCACATTGAGTTGTAGTAGGCGAGCAGGCTCGGCGAGCTGTACGTCTGTCTCTAGGTGGATGGGCAAAGGCAGAGTCCAACTGTCGTTGGCAGATTGGTGAAAGATTCAAAACTGAGGTGTTGCGAGCGGAGAGCCCACTTCGACAGCCTGACCGTGGACGATTAACACCAAGTGGGAAGCCCTCTCCTACTCCTCGTCTCTCTTCCCCCTCCCCCTTTGCTTCGGAAGAAACATTGAGGCAGGCACTGGCGGAGTAGGTTTAACTGGCTGATTTTTTTTTTCGAAGTCTTTGAGTCCCCCTATTTTTCCTCCCGGTGAGCATCTTCGTTGGCTCATCTCACAACCAACTCAGGATTCTTACGTTTGTCATCATCACCTAGTGTCACAGGTAAATATCTTCAGATCATACCGACATATTTAGGGAGTTTTATCTGGTTAAATAATAACAACAACATCAATAACATGTCCAACTGCTAGTGGTCGTTTTGTAGGGTTTGGGTTGCAAAAAATAACCAATTGTGACCAAAATTATTTTAAGCTTCTTTTAGAAGATGGAAATATGTCAAATATTTCAGGCTTCGATGTCGATGCATCTAAGAAATAACCTACGAAAAAAAATCAGTTGACATGTACTCTTGTTTGGTAGATTGAAAGATGCACCCCGTCGTTCAATCCAGTTATTGGGTAACTAGTATGAGACGAAAAATATTACGCTATGCTTCTTTAGACGAAACTCGCCTGCGTGAGGAAACTTATATTTTGTAAGGTATCAAAATTATTCCAATGCACTTTATCAAAAATTTCAGGTCAAATATTTCTTTTTCAAATTTTGATGGAAAGATGCCTGTATTCTCCAGGCTATCTCCTTGTTATGCCTTAATGTATAGAGCTAGGTGACAGCGAAAGTCACCTTTCTGATGTTCCATTTTCTAACTTGGCAACGATATGTCTCGTCTCGTCTTTGAGTGAGTCACAAATTAATGTGTGATTTTATTGAGTTTTATTTTTGTCTGTAAACCGAGACAGATACTCCCAAAGAACGATCATTATTTTCAAACCCCCCAGAGCAGTCTACTGTTCGATCCAATGCAAGCAAGTTTATTTCCGTACATTAATATCTAAGTGCATGGTGTTGTACATTATAAATCGACCTCATTTTATCAAGAAATAAGCACTGCGATATTTTTTTATATGAAAAAGGGCCAACTAAGCAAGAATTGGCTCTATTAGTCAATACACAACAGAAAACTAATACATTACAAGAACTAGATTTCATAATGGCGTATTTTAGCGGACTTTGTTTGATTATCTAGTCAAGGACTGTGTAAATACCATTTTGATTCTCGGTGTGTATAATACCCAATTCGTCATTATTGAAATTTGATACTGTATAGCAAATCTTCATCGCAATTTGTCTCTTTTTCACATTGTTAGCGGTTATGTCTAGAGAGTATACAGAATAGTGAACCAAATGTTTTGTTGAATAAATAAAGTCTACACGATCGTAAAAGCCAAGTTCAAGTTTAATTTTTCAGGAACAGCATAGTATTTCGAGCTATCGTACGGGAGAAATATCATATCAAATCTTGGAAAGGAAAATACCGAATTATTCCATGACACAATCTTTATCGAATTATTCCCTGACACAATCTTTATCGAATTATTCCCTGACACAATCTTCAACGTTTTACCACAACACATCCGTAATGTCAGTTTTGAATCCTAGAGACATCGGTCAAGATGTTTTCAAAGTTCAGTAGATAATACACTTTGAATCTTTGTTGTTTGATGATGAGATAATAATGATTATGATGAACCTCATATTTTTCGATTTATCAACGTAATCAATAAAGCGGCTCTCTCGATCATGGGTTGCATAATTTTTAAATTGAATATGATTAAGATTAATTAACACTGATCAGTGATTTAAAAGATGTACATCGTTTCGTCCAAGCATGTCATATTCTGGTTTAATTCTTTGAAATATTACCGAGTGTCCCATCTCTAGCACTATCCCTTTTGTAGTGATAATTATGTTCTGGACAAGATGGAAATGTTCCTATGAGTGAAGATATCATACAGCGAGAACACTTTCTACTGAGTGGACAGTATCTGTATTGTAAAGATGCCGTTACCATTTCTTTCAAAATAGAGGTTTCACATGTCTAATTCTTTCTCTGAAAGCGAATTATAAGCGTATCTGTTTTAATAACGTTGAAGAAAATTACACTGTTACCAGCAACAAAGATTCTTAGCTTCTGGTGATTATGGAATTGATGTTCATCGATACATCTTACTGATTAGTGGGTCGACAGACGCGATATCCTCCAGTAGCTTCCAGACAAAAATTGATCTACTTGATCCGTTAGATTATATGGAGTGCCGATTTGAGGATTGTTGTCTAAGTAAGGATCATTCTCACTAAATCTCCGATTCCAAGAAAGAAAAATCGGGGTATGTTTGATATAGTAGACGGTAATGTGAACTGTTTCAAAGAGTACCATAAGGTCAGTAGTTCCATGATTAGGCCGTATTTGCAGAGTAGAAGTAGAACATTATTAATGACGACACTTTGGATTTGAAGGTTTGCAAAAACAAACGAAAAAAACCTGCATACTTTATTCATTATCATAATTTATTTATTTGCTTCGGATTTTAGATGAAAAGCATGGATAACTGTTCCTATATTATATTTACAGAAATATTCTTGAAAATCTTTACTTGCTGTGGTGAAATCCAGAATGTCTCTAAAACGTTCTTAAAGTCCAAGCAAAAAAAAAAACTTTCCAATTGTCGTTACATTATAACATTGCTTCGGCCTAGCCTAAAGGCTACTGTATGTACATGGCCGTAAAATGTAATCTTTGAGTCAATCTGTACTTTTCGACCACCTTCTTTTGTCACATTTTTTTTTAGATACGTACACATTCATTTTCTTAATTTGTTAATCTTGCATCATACGCTTATTTTTAGTAGTTCCTTGGTGCATGAAGTCACCACTGCCTTGAGAAAATTAAATATCAAACCATTAGAATTTGTTGCGCTCCTGAAAACCTCTGGGTTCTGCTTTTGATGGCAACTAAAAAAATCTGAACTTTATTTTCATCCAATCAAAGAAGGCGTTCGGAACTTGATTTCAACCAAAGAAGTGCATTCAGAACTTGGGACTTAATATTATCCAATCAAAGAAGCGCATTTTGGAATCAACATGATTTTTTTTTAAACGCAACCATTTTTGCAACGAACCTCTATCAGATTGACCAGGAATGGATCTATGTTTTAGCGAAAGTTTCCTTTCAAAGGATTAAGGCTCCGTAAATGATGGACCAATGTATGCAATGAAGTAATAACATGTAAATAATATCGGATATGTTTTGAGACTCCTGTAATTTTAATGATTTCGTAACGTCGACACCTCGTCGTTAAGCTGATTACATCGTATAAGATGACACCACCTGGATGACCCAACTTTCACAATTGGCTAGGTTGAACAGGAGGTATGTAGAGCCTGTAACATAGCCATTAATTACATGCCAAAACTTTAATAACCTGTAAATGAAATAAGACTACGGAAACACGTCGACGGGTGCAAAAGGAAGTTGTATTATTGTCGCCTTCTTATCATGTCTTATGGGGTAAAATTCAGGACTCACAAGCAACATCATGCTGAATAGATAAAGAATTACGAAGCGAATAAGAACATTAATCTTTATTCGCCACAAACGTAAACATTTTCAACTTAGTTTGCCCTTTCAATATCAATATCTCCTGTAAATATACGCCACGATAATGCAGCATTTACGACATTTTGGAGCATTTTATAGGTCTTGGAAAGTCCAATGCAAATCAAAATCTCCTTTGTGTGGTCTAAAGCAATGTATGTAAAATAAAGTCATACTTTGCAAAATGGAAACAAATACATTCTGAGTCATTTAGTGTATTATGGATTATGGGTGTACCTTTTTAAAGATGGCAATTCTAAAGGTCTAGAAGCCATTAAAAACATCATACGCAAACACAAAATCTTGACAATAAAATGGGGGGAACAAACATTATCTCCTACCACATGCCGATGTCATGGATTATATTTTTACTAGAAAGTCCTTGCGGAATTATTAAAGATATTTTCCAATGAACATTCAGACCTCGTGGATTATTCTGTTCTTGTAAGGTGTGACGAACATGATACAGACCTCGGCCGACCACGTGACTGCCCCAAACCGCCATTTTTTCCGGGCATTTACAGAGTCTCGAGGTCTCTATTCCCCAAGTGTTAACGGGCACGTTCACAGCCTTGTGACTTGTCAGAAACAATCACAATTTGGCCAGATCTCTACTCCCATCTTCCTACCCGGCTACTAAATCAGTCCCCCTTCTTGAACGGGTGCCAGCGGGAGCCTGACACCGAACTTGGGCCCGTTTCCGAGCGTCAGACAACTTTGCGGCAGCCAGGTCTAAATATGGCGGCGTGAGTCACCAGCGCGCTGAAATGAACAGCTTGTACAACCTCGCTCACTCCGACTGACTGACTGACTTAGAACTGCGTGAAAGTAAGCCATTCAGTCTCAAGGGCAGGCTTGTCTGCTTTCTTTATCTTTTAACTAATTTCTAGTAAGTTGACAAATTTTGTCAAATTACACGAGGGAAACAACCAGGTGCAGAAAGGCGATTCCGTGTTTTAAACCAGATCTTCTCTTGCAGCCCGTATCTACTGCCCGCTATTGCCTAATTACACAATTTAAGACCACACAGTGTAAGCAGGTTATCTTGTAAACAGGAATCTTACTTTCTGAATTCATTTTTTGAAAGGATGTTTTCAAATCTGTGCAAATATCTTAGAACGTGGATACAGTATAGGAGTAGTACTGTCGTCAAGAATGTCGGGTGGGCCTCGATCACCTGAAAACGCGACGGTGCTGTGACAGAGGAGCTTACTCCAAAACAAGAGACGTTGTTCTTGAACGCCATCGGGCTGCGCTTCCCAATTATGTCATCTTCTCTTATTTTTAATTTTGGTATGAAACCATTCCCCAAAACATGTAATTACAAGTTTCCTGTATCTTTATCTTGACAATGAATATAGTTTCATCAATTTAAGATTTTTTTTAAAGTCACATGAACATTTAAGGCACTTAACTTCATGGGGATGGGGAAAGGTTTAATTGAGCAATGGCGAACATTTTGCAGGTCACAATAATCCCTTAAAGATTCTGGAAAAATAAAATGTTATTCTTGGTTGAATACACGGTGATCACATGTGATGGATGATGTTTGTCCGATGTAGCTACTTGAAACAACATGTCAAGTAAGCAATTAATCCGAAGTACTAAAGGCGACCTTACGATTGGCATGCGACCCGATTTCAGAATAAAATGTTGTAGAATTTGATGCTAATATTGAGACTTGGAAAATCTTACTGTGTAATGTTCTAAATCATCGTACGAATACCTATGTTCAAATATGTGACTATGCTATCATCCTTCTTAGAATAAAAGCGAATTTAATATCTAGTCGTAATGACGCCATAGCAATTGTACGATTGGCTACGATTTAAAACTACTTTGGCCTTTACTCCAAAATAAAGGCTTGCAACCTTTCAAAATGGTTACATTAGTATTCTTTCCATCAATTTTAACCTCAAATAAATGATATGTTCCATTCACATTTTCAGAAAATGCGCAAAGTGTGATTTGTTCCAAAATCGGATCGCGAATAGTCGTAAGGTGTGCGGTGGCCTTAAGATGTACCCGTTTTGTGTTCATGTGTTATTAATCTTTATTATCATTACCTTTATCAATCAACGATTTTTTTTTACAATTTAAATGAAAGTTCAATGAGAATAAAAGGGCAACTAGACTTGATATTGGATCCACTCTTGTTGGTTTGCTTTTAAATCCTTCTGAGATTCAGACTCGGACTGGACTCATTTCTCTCATCACGCACACGAACCGCGCTCACCGGGCGGAACCGTTAAAAGACGACCACAATCTAACTTTTTATTCCCAGAGATATTAGAAGTCAAAATAATATAACTTTAATCCGTGCAAGCGATCATCACATCCTGATCATTGCGAGAAACTAAAATTAGAACTCTTATTTGACGGGGATGAGTAAGAAGCCAGCCAAGCAAACTTATGACGAAGTCATGGATTTAAGGGAAAATAATTTGAAGATAGAGAAATGCATGCCGAGGAATTTAGTAGGGTTGTGTATAAGGGTTTAGGGGAAAGTTGGTGACATCCGTTTTAGAAGAAGAAATCGGTAAGTATCTGCCATCGCTGTGCCAGACACGGCGTTAAGCCTAATCTCAAACTATTTTTTTTTTCGTTCGGGAAGGGGAAAGTGTTTCTTTCACTGGCTGGTGATATATCAGAGTTAGGAGTAGAAAGAAAGCGAAGAGCATCAAGGTTCGAAAGGTTGCACTCAGGGAAACAAATATCAGGGATTCTCTATCAGGAACAACGTGGGCTGAAGGGGATAAAAGGGGTAGTGTTTATTTCTCATTTTATCGTTTATGGATAAAGGAAATACTTTGTATTATTATCTAAAGAGGTATTATATTCTCAACTATGTGGCGACGAGCGAGATCGTTACAATTCAAAAAGGTGAGTGGAAAATTACATATTTCGTTTACTGTTTCTCACTTTTAAAAGACTGAAAGGTAGGTTTTGAGTCATAAAATCTGATTAAGGCGCCATTTACCTAACTGAGTAGTATACTGTTTTTGTGGTACTGGTCATTTTGATTGACAATTATTCAATATAATTCAATTGATTTGTATCACTGTATACTTGGCATCGTCTCAATAAATATGAGTTAATGTTTATCAAAGGGAAGGAAGCAATATACAGTTCATGTATGGTTTCTTACATATGTTTATTTTCTAAATTAAATCAATACATAATTTTAGAACTTAAATGGAAAATGAAGACAAAAATAAGTACAATATACATAATCTCTTTGCCATTTTTCTTTTTTAAAAGAAATTTTGATTTTTTTGTCCTTGGACGTATAAAGTCTTAAAATCATTTTCTGTTTTCCACTGAGAAAAAATAAAACTTACCAAAGTTAAATAATTATATGCTGTACTTCTGAATGGCACATAAATGTATAAGAGCGCCGTTTAAAACCACACAACAACAGCAATAACTAAAGTCTGAAGTGTATTTGATAAAGGCATGCAATTTTCTGGTCCTGCAAGACGACACAAATAAACCACAATGTTTATAAATAATCATATTGCAATATATAATCGCCGAATAATCCCTTTTCATCTTAGTAATACTTAAGGTCAGGGGCGTTTTCAAATGAACTAGAAATATAGCTGCGTGCTACCATGTGATTGATTCCTGGAAATATATGGGAAATTTGCACATGTTTTTTTTTACTGTTCTGTATTTTCTTTTAGATTATTTTGGACTTTTATTGAATGTTTCTCAATGCATCTTTCATCGATAATCATTATCATGTTTATTTTAACTCGGCAGGACAGCGGTTTGCTGGTAAACACCAAGCTGGTATATAACAAATTACCTCGGAAACATTTTACGTCTAGGTTAATCAGTCATAATGGCTGACCTTATAGACGACATATTTTCTTGTTAATCTAAGTGGATACAATGGTAGAGTGGGGATTCGAACACACAACCTTGCGATTATGAGTCCAATGCTCTAACCACTGGACCACACGGCCCGTGTTAGTTTATTATCAAAACTACAATATAATACCTTATATTTGGTTTTAGTTTTACCTTCCCTATAGAAATGATAGAATTATATTCAAAATTGATAAGATGTCAGAATATCATCGGGGGGGGGGGGCTACAGGTTGCAAGGTGCAAAATCCACTATGATTTAACAATAATGAAATTTTTTTTTATAGGAAAAACAAACCCGCGGACCATCTTGCCCCCCCCCCTTCCGCAAACCCGCAGTAAATACCATAACGCCGCCTCTGAAAAACAATCTAATACCTAATATACAAAGAAGGGGGAACATTACTATAATAACACTATTACGGAAAAGAAATAGTCTAAAATAAGTTAGGCACTTGAATTTATCTAAACAAATAGTGGTTCGTTCTTATAACATCTTATCATTTCATCGCATTCTTCAGATCAGTCCTAACTGAATCAAAGGACTAATCTCCCGGGATGAAAGCCATATTTCATCTGTTTGAATTCTATATATAAAAAAAGAATCACGCATGCATGTCACACTCCAAAAATAACAGTTTGTGATTCCAGTTAAAAAAAAAACTCACCCTAAAACTAAGAATGATTCAGCTTACATGTATGTGACATTTCCCCCATTAACATTGTTATTTGATCACGTGATGTGATGTGAAATGAAAGTGTGACGCAGAGGGATCATTAAAAGTGACGGATAAAACAAATAAACTATGAGAGGCTGATCGGAGATATGTTATATCAGAGTAATGCTGGGTTAAATATATCAAAAGTGGGGATCAGTACTATATCCGGTTAGCTTTTGTATTGATAAGGCCGGAGTGGATCATCCTCCTTATGAACTATGAATTATGGATATGGGTAATCCTAAACTGTATTGCGATCTAAGACCATCTATTCAATTTATTGAATAAAAACAGGGCAAGATAGAAAACGTACGGTTAGTGTTTTCTCCCCCTTCTTTTTTTCTCGGGGGGGGGGTACAAAGATGACATTAAGTTTGATGTATTTAAGCGTCTGATCACAAAGATGAAACAGTGTCACGTAATGTTTTTTATGCTTTTTTGCAATGCTTTATTATTTTGATCATTTAAATTTTCAACATTTCCAATAAATTTCGGGTCTTCTTAAATAGAATAGAATAATTTATGCAAGCAAATGAATACATACATCGGTATTCAATATTCAACTATATTTACCACCAGACTACCATTGTTGCAAATAATTATAAGCCTGTACATTTTTCCCGATAGATTCAATCCCAAGTCGTACGTGACGTAGGTGGTTACGTGACAGAGAAGACAAGAATCCCTGATCCATCTTCTCAGCGTAAGAGGACTTTCTCTGGCAATATAGCGGATGCTTGTAATTAGGACCTTACATTTCGGACAGGTGTTCTGTGTCCTCCTACGTCACACCCGTCCCTTCCTTCCTATTCGCTCACATCTTGTCCACACTTCTGTTTCTTTTACCACTAGCGGGTCTTCGCGCCGCCGCGGAGAACACTTCAAAAAACTTAGAAAATGTATTGTTTTTCAAATGCCCTTCATGACAATGAGTAACCAAAAAGTCTTTGTCGAAAATTTCCAAACAGCAGTTTCGTCAGACTCTGGACAAACGACATATTTGTAATTTTTCGCCAGCCCCGAAATTTAGGACGAAATTGCTGTTCCATTTCACAAATTTTCGACAAAGCTCTCCAGCAATATTTTGTCATTTGACGTGCATTTTCTATACATTAACTATGTTCTTGAATGCGTTGCGGTGCGAAAACTACCTACACAGCAAAACGCCGGTGTTAATTTAACACCAGCCTGGTATCTATGTCGATCCACACCAGAGAAGCGTTGAAACAACACCAATCAGAATCAAACCGATATTGGCTTAACACTAATTAGTGTTGCTCGAATGCCAAATTGGTGTTAGCCTAACGCCAAACCGGTGTTGTTTCAACACCTATCTGGTGTGGTTCGATATAGACACCAGCTGGTGTTGAATTATCACCGGCGAGCCGGTGTTAATTTAACACCGCGGCGTTATTGCAGAGTACTGTCAGCTACCTGATAGATCAGTAGGTCTATCAGGTCAAATTTCAAGTATTTCGATATGGCCTCTCTTTTAAATCCTAAGGAAACCCCAATGGCATTTCTTTACCCTTTTTTTCTTTGATAAAAAGAGTGAAATTATGAAATAAAAAGAATATAAAAAGTGATGTAAAACGGAGGGGGCGCTAACGTTCATCGACGCGTATTCTCCCATTCAATACAGAGTAAACATCTTAAACTGCCAAAGAATAATATTCTAAATGTAGTATTTACCAAAGACGTTGGTTTAATCAAAGTGAATTGCGCGATGTAAATAGTTTGATTGTTGGAAATTGAGCTAACCATTTTATTTTTGCTCAGCATGCGATCATTTCATGACTCCGAAAGACTGAACCAATAATCGGTAATTTCCGTTGAATATCGAGCACGGAAGGTACCACACATACAGAGGCTACATGTGAACCCTATAGTGATTAAACATGTAGGAAAGCTTAGTAGCTATTCAGACCGATATTGAAAAAGCGTGTATTAAGTTTTGCGATTTGTAAGGGGTGTGTAACATTATTGATGCGCTATATATTTACAATTTCATTTTTAAATGTGTGTAGGCCTACACGCTTTCCAAATACTTGAAGTTACTGTAAAAAGACTAACACCACCACTACTTCTATAGTACTGCTGCTGCTGCTGCTACTACTACTTCTACTACTACTACTACTACTACTACTACTACTACTACTACTACTACTACTTCTACTACTACTACTACTATGTGCTATTAATATTACCACTATTATTACTACAACTATTACTATTTAGACTATTACTAATTATACTACTCATTCTGCTGCTGCTGCTGCTACTACTACTTCTTCTGATGCTACTGCAACTATTCACCTTATTCACATTTTCCATGCTTTCTTTTTATACATTACAGCTACTATCAATCATATTCTATTGCTGTGTTTTATTATGTCGTTAAGTGTTTTATCCCAAGATATGATAGGCCCTATTTGTCAATTTCGAACCTGTTGGAAAGACTTGTTAAAAGCATATTTAAATGTTTCTCTATTTTTTACTATCTACGCTAGAAATCAACAAAAATGGCCACTCTTCAAGGTGGGATAGGTGATTAATTTTTTTTATCCTAAGCGTCTATTGAAAGCATTAATTGTTCACATGCTCTACTACACACTACCTGTACAGCGGGTCATTTATGGTTGCGATCTTTTCTGCTTCCTCCCCTTTGATTGGAGCATCCTTTTCTCAAACTCAGAACCCTTCGTCTTTAAAAGAAACTGTACAATGTGCTTTAATCTCTCTCCTCGGTCCCAGCCATGCACGAAAGACAAAAGCTGTCCCTTTCATTAAATTCCATACACACGTGCTCCAATGGCCAAGTGCATTTGTCGCACAAAGAGGTCATTTAATACCGAATGCCACTTAAGACAGAACCTTGGACCGTCAATCGTGTTGCTCTAAGTTTCGGAGTGGTCCATTTATCTTTGTTTTGGCTATTTTTAAAGTACAAGTTAATATCTTTGATGATCTTCTAAAATGACTTTTCATGGATTCCAAGTGTATCGTCTGCGTCCTCTAGACGAAATAGAATGTAGTTTTGATGATGACCGCTTCTCGACGTCGACGCCGGTTTACACTCCTGCTGTATCGAGGGTATGTACGCTTGGCAACATGCTGCAATGGCCCGTCGTATCTGGTTGTGGGCTTTTTAGAGTTTCCAACGTTTTTTTCTCATAAATAGCCTTAAAAACGGACATACTGAAACTTTTCGACATGCACTCATCGGAGTAAAATCGCGTGAATGTCTAAAACGCTAGAGCAAAACAATATATATTAGAACCGTAACTAGACAAGCCGTTTTTTTTCAGTTGGTTTGACTTATTCCTGAATGACGATGATTGCCAAGACTCCTTGTCAATTTGTTCAATTGAATTGGTCCTCTTATAGTTCGTGTCATTATGGGCATAATTATAGTGTCATCTTGTTATCTCACAATCAATACGGTTTATGTCCTGTTCTTAGACTGGACACCTGGGTCTGTTTCATAAACACTCACTCGTCTTTCCGTTTTTGCCCATTTCATATATTTTGTTACAATAACAAGTTTGGTATTCAAATTTGTTTTCCAGTAGAAGAATTAGTTGTATGCAGCTGTCCCGTTTCGATGTATTATTTTGTCAACAAAAGAAAGAGCGTCCATGTGAATATGTACATGTACGGGGAGGGGGGGGTCATGATGTTTTGAAAGGGGTGGGCGGACAACCAAAGAGTGACGTCACAATTTGCTTACTTATGCTGGTATCCAGCAAGATATCTCTTTTCTACTTCTGCTATAATCTTTAAAGGACAAGTCCACCCCAAAAAAAGTTGATTTGAATAAAAAGAGAAAAACAATGCAAGCGTGACACTGAAAATTTCATCAAAATCGGATGTGAAATAAGAAAATTAAGACATTTTAAAGTTTCGCTTATTTTTCACAAAACAGTGATATGCACAATTCAGTGACATCAAAATGAGACAGTAGATGATGTTTTCTTTCACTCACTATCTTTTTTTTTTTATTGTTTGAATTATACAATATTTCATTTTTTACATATTTGACAATCAGGACCAAATTGGCTGAACCATAGTGTTAAAAATGCTAATTCCACATGTAGGTTTAGGGAGGAATCAATTATTGTTTCACTCGAAAATTAGGAAAATTTGAATATTTCATATAATATAATAAAATACCAAAGAAATAGTGATTGGATGACGTCATCAGTCTCCTAATTTGCATACTGACCAGGGTGAGCATATAAATGTTTTGTGAAGCGAAACTTTAAAATGTCATAACTTTATATAAATTTTACAATCGATTTAGATGGAATTTTCAGTGTTATGCTTGTTGGATTTTTCTCTTTTTATTAGAATAAGGTTTTTGTTGGGGTGGACTTTTCTTGTTTATTTTTTTTATATTTTATTCTCACTACTTAACAAAGCATTTGGGTGCGGCCCATTTATGTACTTGCATGTATATCCTCTTACATTGGTGCTCTTCTCTGACCCTGTACTTTTGATATGGAAAGAATGCATGAATTTTTATCATAACTTAATGTAGCGGGGGGGGGGCACCACGAAAATATGGCTTCATTGTCTGAGTAGTCACTGAGTGCATGTAGGAGGAAATCTGTTGGTGTGGAATTTAGTACCATTCACATTGAATTCTTCGAAAAACAGTTGATTTAAATGCAATGATTCCATTGCTTGCAGATCATTATTTACATGTACTTGGTGCTAAAAGTCTTCTTGTGGTGGTCCCATGTGAAAAAAATACACGAGCATTAATTTCGTGACAGGTATAATTCTTTTTATCAAATCAGACGTTATCAGATCAACAATGAATCAGCATTACATTTTTCCCCGAAAAAAACTCGCGGAATTAATGCACAGTTAATTGAACTTGGATCACTTATAGTCGATCTACAATCAAGTACGACAAGACTCTACAAGAGGGAAGTACTCTACTGGGAGGAAAAGAATATATAAATATTATTCTCGTAACCAAGACGACGAAGACAAGACAGTTTCATATATTTGGAACCGACGTGGAATCGGTTTTGCAATCGTAACCGACTTGGAATCGGTTTTGGTAATTATGCTCGGCTCCGATCAGGCTAAGGACTGTTTCGGTTTGACACTTTATCTGTTAACTTGCTTTATCCTTTTATTTCAATCGTAGGACAGAGGGTTGTTACAAGAATCACCGGTATCAACTCGAATTCGAAGAGCTCGGGGAATCATGAACGGGCCCGTCGGAGAGGACCCCGAGGTGGTGGTCGACACGGGAGCTGGAAGAGCCAGTCGACACATCGACAACAAAGATATTTCAAGTAAGAATGCATCATCTGGCTGAAATTTGCATTTGAATAGCTGTTCTCTCACTATCATCATCCTCATATCCAACACGAACACCACACTTTCATAATCATAATCGTCATTAACATCACCGCCATCATCATTACCATTATGATATTCATCGTCGTCAGCACCATACATGTACTTATCATGATCATCATCAATTTATTTTCATTATCCTCATTATGATTGTTATAATTATCATTACTGTCATAATTATTGTCTTAAGAATAGAAGGTGACGGTTCCATCGTCAATTGTCTACCGATATGGTTGATACAATAGCTGCGAGCACAAATTGATTATCATGCGAGCATTTGGCTGAAGACAGTTATAAGCTACTGAAATCCAATACAAATGCCAACAACAGACACATTTAAAAGAAGTATTGATATATTTTGGCAAAATAAGCACTTTGAGCTTCCATGACTCCTCACGCAAAATATTGGCAAATTACTCATTTTAAATGAAGTTATTGTTGGAATGTAGTTTGGGGATATTGCAGTACTTTGAATAGTATGATATACACAATACACACATACACTAATACTAAGAAAATCTAAATAATGTATGAATTTTCTGGTTAATGATAAAGCTTGATAGAGAGTATTGTAGGTAACATGTGATATATGTATATATTCCACAATTCATTCCTTAAGCCCACATGGCCATTATTGAAAATGGAATAAGAATAGGGAGCACAAAAAAAATTAATAACAACCGGGAAATGTGTCGGTGCCAGAGCTCTTCATAGCGATTGTAACTGAGAATTGGTATTGTATATTGTTTGGTGAATAGCGGGGAATAATGACAAATGGGTTGCTTGAAAATAAAACTGCGAAACAAACTTCCCAACGTTGTCTGTCACCATCGTTAGCGCAATGTCAGCAGTTCTAGGGGTAATCATGAATCACAAAGGATATAAAAGGAGCACAACAATACAACAAAACGTGCATCCAGTGTATGAAGTATCAGCAGTTTCATTCAAATAAAAAGAAAACCAACCCAGCGAATTTTGGGATATGAATGAGTATGGCGCAGGTATCATGCATTTCACAATAGGCTCAAAATTGATATTTGCAGTAGTTGCAAAAATAGCATCAAATTCGATTCTTTTATGTAAACTTGGCACGATACTGAACGCATAAGGCGCCCTCTCTGACTTATTTGATTTCTATCATAATTATTTGCACACACATGTAATGCATTTCCCCATACATACATTTGGGTTTTGACTTCATTGGATTCTATTCGTTACCACAACAGGCATTTATGTTTAAAATAACATGCCCATTTCGTGAAGAAATAACCTGATATCCCGTTATCATTGTTTTTAACACAGTTATAAGAAATAAAGTGAAAGAAAACATATTTAAATAAAATTACTTTAAACCTATAGGGCCTATTCATCGAAAGAAGAGGCTGAAATTCTGAGTGTGTTGGTGGTGGGAGGGGATCTTTAACTCTCTAGTTAACCATCTCGTTAAAGTCAAACGTGGTTTTTTTAGATTATAGAAATTGCCCATTACATTTTTTCATATAGATAATCCATATGATGATATACTAAAATTATTGTAAATTTTCATAAAATAACAAATTCGCTGTTTCCTATGTTGTCAAATCAGATGCTGAAATGTATCCTAAATAACATTTGGTGTATTTTTGTTATGTCAAACAATTCGAATGTTGGTTAACTTCAAAGGGATTAATATGTATCATACATGATAGACGAAATACCATTTATAGCCCTTCCCACTAAAGTGACAATATAGATTAAGAGAGCTAAACATTTTGAACCCCGCCCGCTGATTGTTTGTCCGCTCGCAACACGTTCAATGGTGCTTCTGCGAAGCTTGAGCCCCTGTCGAAACGGAGAGACGCGCACGGAAGATACACTCGGACTCTTAGCGAAAAACTTGTTCTTGCCAAAGCAGAATAGCTGTATAAGCAACTATATTTAAAAGGACTGTCACGTCTTAATGTTTAAGCCAATGTATGCTGTTGAATGTACCTGTATGTTATGACAAGCTGTTTTCTTAATCTAATTTTTTGATATCGAGAATTACCTTTGGTTAACAACGGCAATGATTCCAGTAAAGAATGGGAATTTTTGATATTTTTGTTGTTAACAAAATGCAGAAACGTGATTAAAGGAGAAAACATCGGGTAACACGTACACTACGTTGGCATAATATTATGCTGGTTCAAGCGTTCAGGACCCCGTAACATAAAGGCTAGCGATTAATCGCTAATTTAGATAGGCCTTTCAAGATCATCGTTGCATGCGCATTTTGCTCCGTAGACCGACTTGGAACCATTCAGAATTGTTCTTTCATATTAGTGATTAATCGATAACTTTTGTATTACGGTGCCTAGATGTGACAGTCCTTAAGCTTTATTGTAATATACCTCGAAAAAGCCAAACGATAAATATTTTCCATAACGTGGAAACCATGGTAACTCAAGCAGAGAGTGTTGTTGACAAATTAGGTATTTTCCTCGGAAGGCAAACTGCAAGTGATGCATTGATTACGCTTTTGTTTTAAGATTATAATAATAATTTCATTGCGTATTGTAGTGGAATAAGAAGTATCTACATGTGAATTGATTAGCGAAAACGAAATAATAACTCCTAGGAGCTCTCACGAATCTGGTCTCTTTGTCAAAAAGAAACGAAGAAAGGGACTATTTAGATCAAAAGAGGTGTGTCAGGTAAAGGCTTGCCAATATTGCACACCAGTTTACCTAAGGCATCTGACACCTTGGGTTTCCCCGTAGTGACTCATCCAACATACACATCCCGTCAGCGGTTTCAATGATATCGCTCAACACATCACCGAAAGGGAACAATCCTTTCTTTTTCATATAATCATAACTTTCATATAAAAAATAACATTAATATCTGAATATAAAATGTAAAACTGACATTAAAAATCGTAATAAGATCTCATTTAAAAAATACAAACTTTATTCACTTCCTTTTGGCTAATCGTCGAGTTTCAGCGGATTGTAATATTTTTTGAAAAGAAAGAGGTGAATTTTACGGTGATTATCGTCGAAAGCTACATATGAATTATAATCAAAACATAGAAAAAACGATTTACCTAATTTTTCGTGTTTCAACTTGACAAAGTTGATTAATTCACATTAGTCTGTAATCCCTGAGCGATGTCTACTAGCTTCGTGTGGGGTCAAGGACCATCTGACATTTAGCCATTTTCTACTTATCCAAAATGGGGCAAAAAATGGGATAAGTCATTTAGATTTGACCTCTTGGAGATGATTATGACCATTTCCTCTTCCCCATCATATGGCCTACCGGTAATTCATGAAGGTGAAATGATGAGGGGTATGTATATTCATTTTAAAGAAGCAGTCATGATGGCTGATTAAAATTAGCACTGCCAAGGGCAAAGGTGTTTCCTTAGCTGGCTACCCCTTCGGTATCAATTTGTCAATTGACAAACAACAGGATGTTAACGGTGATATACGTTATACCAGAAAATCAAGTGCAGTGTTAAAAGTACACCATATTCTAGTAGCACTGATCAGTGTCGGCATTCAATTCAATTTAAATTCAATTCAAAATTATTTTGTTTCCAAAGTCTAAGCATTATTCACACGAAGGTGTATGTAAAGGTCACAATATAATGGAGGTGACAGCTCTATAAAAGCACAGCTAAGAATGAACATATCGTTATAAACAGATTTGAACATTTAAAAGAGTTTAACACCACTTTTTGAATCCTATAAATGTAAAAATGATGAGCCTTATCACAAATCCCGCGAGAATTCAACCAATATTATAATCTTGCCCGAAGGAGGTTTTAAAACTTATAGTCACTGTCTTTTGAGGTCCTCTAATGTCCTCATACATTTGAAGCTTTGGTAAAAAAATACTTCAAAGACTCGGAAGTATGATTTAAGGAAACTTGTAATTTTATAACAAAACATTCTGTATCACGTAAAATACATGTGTGGATAAAACGGTTACTTTGTTATTGTTTTTTGCTGACGTCAGCGAGTCGATCGTTGGGGATAAGGTACACTAAATCACCTGATCTAATCCTTGGATCCCAGTTTGTGCACCAGAGATTAACCTGACTTTGTCCTTGGGACGCCCTCTCATTTGATTTAAACCGTAATAATCAATAAAAAGCGAAATTGGCTTTCAGGGATCAAGCTAAACCGATAATCAGTGTTGACAACCAACGTATACTCATGACGTGGTGTTTTCTGCCTTTATTTGAAATTCCTGATCCATTTTTGTTGTCTTTCATATTGGACCAGCGAAAGTCTTACTGTCTTATCTCTCATCTTGAAAACGGGATGTCTTCTGTCATATTTACTTCAGTTTTTCTTTTAAAAGCTCTTTATTATCTTTTAAGCTGTCACCTTTTAAAGGACAAGTCCACCCCAACAAAAACTTGATTTGAATAAAAAGAGAAAAAATCAACAAGCATAACACTGAAAATTTCATCAAAATCGGATGTAAAATAAAGTTTCGCTTATTTTCAACAAAATAGTTACATCATGGACCTACTACATGGTTACATGAACGAGCCAGTTACATCCAAATGAGAGAGTTGATGACATCACTCACTCACTATTTCTTTTTGTATTTTATTATATGAAATATGAAATCTTTGTATTTTCTCGTCATTGTCATATGAAATGAAGTTTCATTCCTCCCTGAACACATAGAATTCCATTATTTTAACATTTTGTGCTTCAGGCAAGGAGGGCCTAATCGTCAAATTCGTAAAATTTGAAATATTGTATAATTCAAACAATTAAAAAACGAAAGAAATAGTGAGTGAGTGACATCATCGACTCTCTCATTTGGATGTAACTGGCTCGTTCATATAACTATTTTGTTGAAAATAAGCGAAAGTTTGAAATGTCATAACTTTCTTATTTTACATCCGATTTCGATGAAATTTTCAGCATTGTGCTTATCTGATTTTTCTCTATTGATTCAAATCAACATTTTTCTGAGGTGGACTTGACCTTTAAGCTACCGAAATGCCATTCACTTCAGGCATTATATGTATACCTCTATATTATAAATATCATACCTTTGTACCATCGTTAGAGACATGCAATATATGACGCATTTCGAGTTTGTTCTCAGACGATTGTATGAATTTGTCTCACCATTTTTTTACACGATCCCCGGCATCTATCTTTCTGAAGACGCAAGCAATCTACTGTTGTTATTCCATGTCAAAGAGCTAAATCAGGGTAGTAGACCCATTCCTCCTTTATCGTTGCAGTGGCACAAGGACGTCTTTTGGTGGAATTAGAACAAAGTGCAGTAAATGACAATAATTCATTATCCATTGTGGTAGATTCTAATGAACTTTACAATTAATTTTATGATATGTTCACTCACACATATGTGAACGTTCTTTTGAAATTTGAATCTCCTTTTAGATTATTTGGCGTCGTTGCAATTCTAGAACATGGTTTTCAACAGCCATTAGTCTTGCCAAGAAAGTTCTTGGCCCAGGGTGATGCTAATTGAGTTAGAACAAGCCAGGGTCACCGTAAGGTGAGGACCGTTTGGTGAACTTCTATTAATGATGCTTTGGCCTCCTAAAATGGAACAAACTTTGATATGACAGAAATGAAAAAGCAAACAAGTAAATCGTGTTATGACATGGATGTGTGATTACTCTGGATCAGGGCGAGTCCTTGATACGACATGATGCCATTTTAGTAGGATTATTGTATTTGCACAACAGGATACATAAAGCCCTAAATAGAAAGAAGTAGTAAGGGGAGCAGTATTAGGACCTTATCGTGCCCGCATTACAATGCATTTTTACCAGGCCAAATCAGAATCATATGGTTTTATAGCTGTAAATGATAACGTTCATATCTGACTCTAAATATATACACGCGATGCATATTGACATAAAGTCCGCCAGCAGTTTCGCAACAACTTCGTGGCGACTCGATCATGCTCGTTCGTAGCTTGTCGCATTTTTCCGTATCCCATCGTTAGGGATTGTTGTCTTTTTTTACAGTTAAACTGATGAAGCTAAATTTTGTTTTGATGGTGAACTTCATCAAATGAATTGACAAGAAAGGCACAGATTGTTTTCGCTGTTGAAGAATTGACATTTACATTCTGCACGAGGTGGGCACTTTCACCATCACATACATTTAGGTAAGACGTCTTTTAAAAAGCATTCTAGCATAGGTACGTGTATGCTACAAATAGGAAGGTCTTGGTGTCGTTTTCTTGTTATCATGCTTGCTTATCTCAACTGGACAGGTGTAATCGACTTTACGTAAGTCCTGATGCTGGGAGTGATTAGGAGAGGGCAGTAAATGATACATTTTGTTTAATAATATATTCTAGTTTCATATCATAAGCGTCAACGGGAAAAGATGATGCATTAAATAGCTTTGTTTGTAGTTTCTATTTGACATCCATACTGCTGTAATTATGTAACATCTGTACGAAATATGGTTATAGCTTTGTTTTGTTTCACAATGCAATCCTTTGCGAAACCATCACAGTACATTGGATTTTATCAGCGAAAGTCCAAACAGACAATGCCACATTTGGGAAAAACCCTCAAAGTGATTTTTAGGGATAAAATTAACTTTTTTGTCCGCTGCAGTGAAACTATAAGAGTACCTTTAAGTAATTTTACTTTACAAAGATGCATTCTTTGTCCATAGTTGTATCTTCAAGTAGTGTGTATTCTGTTCAGCAATGAATTTCCAATCTTCATCCTGATGTAGGGATGATCAAGAACTACGTTATGTAATAGGAATGTTTAAATAATTTCGATCTATTTTAAGATTGCAAAGTAGGATCTTGTCTGTAACCTTTTGGCTATGACCTCGTCATGTGGTGTTTACTGCAGTTATTGCGGAAGCCTACTCACACAAGTAGAGCTTGCCGCTAAATTGAGCTTTCCTGCTATTCATCTACTCGTGTTCACGGGTCGTGGGCGGACAATGTGCCCCGAGATAGCGCAGATTAAACACCGTCACTACTCAGCCAGTCTGGCAAGCTTACCGCAGCAACAGCAGCAGCAGCAGCAGCAGCCAGAAAGACCTGCTCACTGCACAAGCTGATGCTGTCTTCCAAGATCTGAGGAAGCGTCTCGAAATAGAAGCTAAACCCGAGTCACGCGGGAATCAAGTCGGCACACAATAAGTGTATAAGTCAGAACAGGTAATAAATTCCAGGTCTGGAGTCTTCCCGTGACTGCACTAGAAGCAACTGTACCCCAGATCAAGATTTATTGTGGTTTTTCTCAACAAAGTATATACGAATGAAGTTTATTCGGTTCTTCCTTTGGTTGAGCTCAATATATCTACCATGTATGTAATTATGAAGAGAACAGCGGTAGTCGAGATTAGAATATTTGTTCCATGTTTGGAAACTTACTGCAAGAAAAGAAAGGCGTTGCGAGAGAGGGAAACTATCATTACGATCCCATCCGATAATCTGTAGACCAATCGATTATTGCTTTGTAAGTCATGATATGAATAAATATTCACGACATCAAAACTTTGATTCGCTCCAGTTTTATCATAGTTATATGGAGTTGGTAAAATGAACAGGATGAAAGATACATTGCTAGGAATAAAACAGAGTATCACTCTGATTGACGAATTGAATTTAAATTTAACAGTCACATGTTTGTTCATATCTTGTTTGATAACCGAATCATGTTGTCAGATCTCACTTATATTCGCAGTTTTGAAAAAATGCTCGAAACCAATTTCATTAAACAGAGATAAACCTTTGCAAACAGTCTAAAAAAAATTCCACATCGGCGCCTTTCTCTCGTAATATCTGTCGCCCCGCCCAGAATTTCTTTACGATACTCTTGTTTCCTGCTCAACTTTTAACCCCCTTTCTTTTTTTTTTAAAGTATTTGAACTTTTGACCTTAATCATTCTAATCCTAAAATTTCCTCCGAATTTTTAAAATCGGAATAAAGATCATGGATACCGCCAATAGCGCTTGAGCTTTCCTTCCAAATCTATGACAGAAAGCAGGTCAAACAGAGTTAGCAGTGTTCCCTAATAGATAATCATTAGCTCACGATACTCAATTTAGTTCATTAAATGCAGACATCCTCATGTATGACCTCCCAGTACGCCGAGCATCGAAAATGCCATCTATTACTTAATTATTTTATGTCGCATGGCCCCTTCCTCATTTCCTTTAAATGTTAAAAATAAGGTTTGTCTTTGTAGATGTCACTTTTTTGAAAAATATTCACATTGCAACAAATTTTCATCATCAAACCTTTGAGACGATGTTTATGGCCAATGACGATTTCACAAAATATTTTTTTTAACATGTTAAGTTGACTCTTAACTAGTTAAATACAGTACTAAATATCAATAAATACACTTAATGTAAAATCATGCACCCACAATATAAATGTGTTATATGCCACGAAACTAACCTTTCTTTGTATCCAATGAAGGCATTCATTCCCAACTAGTTTAATATTTTAGCTTGAAAAGATATAATTAATCTTATAGGATGTCAGCTGCATGATTACGTTAGATATCTAAAATTTGGAAAAAAAAAAAAAGAAACACCTCAAACGGAAATTATGTCTTGTATTTAATGAAAATCGAGCGTTCTCTCGTGATTACAACCACCGAACACCATCATCCGTTTCTTCCGAGATTACATCAGTGGCACTATCACAAAAGATCCCATCATTTTTTCATTAAACTGTAAAAAAAATTATACCTGTAAAATGTACTTCCCAAGCCCCCTCCCCCTCCCAAAGATTGACTCAACTGCAAACTGACTCACATGGTTAATCTACCGTTGTTTTTACTATGTGTCAGGTTTACCCGTTGAGTGCTAAAGGTCCCAATGGGACATCTACTCTCCTTGATCTTGATTTTCAATTTTGGGGGGATTATTTCTTGAGTTGAATACTAATATTTCCCAGTAAGATAAGGTGTGTTTGAGGTGGTTCAACTTGACGCAATCTCAGCTTACACCTTTCAGATAGGAAGTTGTCGCAGTAATCCATGTTTCTTCGACTCTAGTTTTTCTTTTGGTCAAGGTCTTTAAATAAAGTGTTAGAAAAGACAGGGAAAAGGATTTAGTACTGCATGTGCGTTGTAATTAGCAAGCTTTTCATGTCTAACGTTTATGTCTTTAGGAAATTATTTTATTTACAGGTATTAACTAGCGGACATCACCGAACTTGTTACCAACAATACATGTCAATGACGCTAGTATGTCTTTCTTTTGATACTTATGATTTGAAATGCACGGTCGGTTTTCTGGTGGCATCATCTTCCGCTCCTACACATCAAAGGGAGAGTGTTCAGAATGTGTGTGTTTGTGTGGGGGGGGGGGGCGGGATATCGAACGTAAACAGCCATGAAGTAATTGTTATTTTCACCCGCAGATTAACATTTTGCATCGTTTCTTAGCAATGCCATTAATCTAAGACCATCACTCTGGGACGTGCAGGCTTTCGAAGACAAGCCCTGCCCACGGATGAAAGGAAAACAACAAATTATGTTTGCGGGGACTTTCTTATGAGTCACGAGAAAATGACGTTGGTGCACGTCCATAAAACCCAGACCAGGGTCGCCGGATTGATAAAGCCCTCGCTATGGCAGCAACCTAGAGCTTGGTCTCACCATTTGTTGTTCTATTTGTTGTGCGCCCTTGGCAACAGGCAAAACGATTTATTTAGCGGTTGTGCTTTCTTCCTGAACCGTCTCTCGTAAAGGCTGCTACTGCGGTAGTCTATCATTATGTGCCTGGACATGAGGGATCTGGGGTCCGTTGCAGAAAGAGTTGCGTTTAAACGCAAGTCAAAAAATCAGTCGCAAGTTCCAAATGCGCGCTGTTGATTGGTTGAAAATCAAGTTGCGCATGATTTTTAGAGTTGCGATTGATTGCAACTCTTTCTGCAACGGGCCCATGACTCGGCATGGTTGCTTCGAATGAGGCGGTCTTCTTTGTAACCTTATATGGACATGCTGACAAGTGAAGACTCAAAGTCAGCATCAACTCACGATGCTGCAGCCACATCAACGAAACCGACTCCAGGCCGATCAAAGGTCTTACGTTCTAAAGAATGGCATGTCCTCCGTCGTTTTGGAGTCGATTTCGTTGGTATGACTAGGGGTAAGGTTAGAGTTTAATTACGCGCGCATAAAGCGTTTTTTGTGTGTCTGTTGAATGATAGTTGTGGGATTTGCATTATCATTTATCAGTCAGTCTTATTGTGGTGTCCAGCGATGACATTGTTTTTGGTTGATTAAAAACATAACTTAAAACTGTGACTTGACTGAAAACATTTCTACTTGCCATAAACGAAACGAAATCTCGGAGACAGATCAGCAGGAGATGGATAATGATATTGGCACAGGCAATTTGCTAACTAGACACAGGAAATTAGATCGAGCAAATATAGGCAACATTCGTTTTTTGTTCCCGAAAGAGAAATACCTGGATTGAACTCAAAGTTGGGGGTGATCAGTTGCGGTTAGGGAAATGATCATTTTTAGAAACATACAAATCGCCTCTTCCCAGTGCCAACTTTTTTGCGAACGTAATAAGTGGTTGATGTTGTGCGCACTAGACGAGTTTTCACGGGGTTAGTTATAGTGCTCTTTGAGTTCCTACTAAACAAATGAAATTAGTTCAATGTAGGCCTACATAAAGAGTATTATTTAAGCCTAGGCAAAACGCGACCTTATTGCGGGCTCTTTTTAGCGCTTTTTGCGAAGGTTTTCCAAGAGCGCATGTTTTGCGTTCTTTTTCGCATTAAATAGCACTGTTGGACTTTGCATTCTTTGGTCATTCACGTCCGTGCAAAACCTTCACCAAACATTTCGTGTGCCCTTTGAAAACCATGCTTCTGATAACGGTTTCTTTTGAGATCAGAAAAGGGAGACATCAGTGTATGTGTAGGACAATGTGATAGAAAGTACAAGGGGTTAGTGTATAATGGAATAAATCATGAAGAATTAGGGGTACCCGACTGAGGCACCCTGTATGACTGGTCGATATAGAAAGGTGCCAGAGAATCTTCTCTTGTCTATGTTGCGTCATGTTGTTCGGATTAAAAGTCTCATCAACCACGTTTCCTCGCCTTTTCAGCAGCATTGATTGGGATTAGATGATCACTTAAAGACTGTCTTGTGGTGGGAAAGGCGGGGGAGGTTTACAGGGGCCTCAATTACGTGTGCAGATGACACTCGAGTGGTTTCACAAGTGTATGTTACAATATTGCAATTAGTCACAGATACTCCAAGATGGTGTTCTGACACACCAGCATTGCATGAAGCAAAGAACTCTAGAAGATTGGTCTTTTCCATTTTTGGACCTATTCCAAATTCCGATTGTCTACTCATCAACAAAGTTTATCCCTAGGCCGAGCTGGCTACTATGATGAGTCTACATCCGCTTGAAACAAATTCCCTTTTAGAATGTTTTGGGAGTCAAGATGAAAGCTTTCAAGAAATTGCTTCGTAAGGAACTATCCTACTCTTGACATGTAAATAACCCCATTACTTTGTTGGAGTAGATGCTTTTTTTTCTCGAAGACGTCGTTCATCGTTCGTTAGCAAGAATTTCCGGAAAGATGAACTTTTAAAAATCTGAAGGGAAGAATTGATTCCCTCCCACGCATGTTCACCGCTGTCTTATTTCTTTTCTTTTTTTTACCAGGGGCCCGTAACACAAAGCTTAGCAGTGATTGTAGAACATTTTTCTACGATTGATTCCATTGACTAGAATGTACAATCAGTCGTGAAAATCAAGTGTAGAATTAATCGCCGACCTTTGTCTTACGGGACCCAGAAAATGTGACTTCTTCATCCAAAATATGATCATTCATCCGGGTAGTAACAATCATTTATAACTCCATCGTCAGTGGGGTTGTCGGCACTATATGGGTAGACATAATGCAAACAAAATAGGCCTCACGAGAAAATATGCGTTGGAAGGGAACTTCCACGTCGAATGAGAAGATTTGATAAGGACGAAATCATCCTGAAATAAGAAAGGGTTTAAAACATTAAGCTAACATTTTTTTTTTAGAACAGATCACTTACGCGCTAAAAAATGAAGATTCGTTTTATCTGTCTAAGGATGATTCATTCCAGAGCAGAATGTCTAAATACACCGTATCATACTGGTGAGAGTGGTTTGATTCAAGAGTTTGAGACCAAAAGTGGATGCTTGTAAGATGGATTTTTTTATTTAGATCTGACGGTGTCAACAAGTGCATTAATAACTTCGGCGAATTATCTGGAGAGTGATCAATGAAAGAATTAGTCAGCGATTATCACTTACTGATTCCAGTAACTTCTCACAGATGTCAGTTAAAATCACATACTATGTTTCATGGAATGCTCCCCTGAATACCATGATGTGGATACCACCGCCCATCTACCGTTATTATAAAATTTGTGAAAGATATATTGGTTCTGATTAAATCCCTTTGGTCCATTTACAGTCTATTTTCTCTGGTCTATTAGGGGAATTACTTGCTTCTTAATCGGAGATTGATTTTACAGTCCTTGTTAATGTTATCAGTACTGCCAGGACGAGGTGTTTCACAAAGAACTCTGTACCGGTGACCATTCCTTAACAGTTATGCCAACAAAATGTTGGTGTGTATCATCTGCCGCAAGAAAATATCATCAGTCATTTATAAAGTCGCTCGTAACTAACGAACAACTTTATGAAACATCCACCAGTTCTCTAAAACGCCAACTAATACAGGCTTTTCCTCTTGTCTTCAGTGTTTGTTCAAAGTTTTCTGTCCAATTTAACATTGTCGCGAATCCTTGAAAGCGTGAAGGGTGCGAGCTACGCACCACCTAGTCCAATCTCTCAGCGCCAAACTGTGCTTTCTCCCGGGCCAGCTCAAAGACAGTGAGAAAAAAAAGAATTGTAAGAAACCCAATCTTAAGATTCTCTCCCGGGCCAGTGAGGGAGGGCTGTTATCAGTGTTAAGCGTGACTCACATCATGGCGTCACATCGCTGGCGCCAGAACGCTCTATGTGTGAAAAGTCATTTCTGAAGTGATGTGCAGTTCTGCAGATGCAAAAGGACTGGCATACAACAAGTCATTGCTGCAGTCATATTATCATAAAAACGTGAGAGAAGTGAAAACCAATGTGATACGACAAGTATACATTTGATGAAGTGATAAAAATGTAAAATACAGAGCAATTATGCATTTTTATGTTTATGTTCATGTTAATAGGGAAAGAGTGAGAGAGAAGTTGCACACACATAAATATATCCAAATCCACCAAATAGCGTTAGGTAATTTAACGAATTTATTCAAATTTAATGGACACTGGTTGTTTCCTAACCCATTTAAATTTTAAACGATTACCTTACCTGGGTGGAAAGTGGAATCTCAGTATTAACTTGGCAGAAAGGACAGAAACATCTAACATGATACGAATGTAAAGGGAGTCTTTACGCATTAGTAAAAAATGTAGAATATCAAATGGCTATTTGGCACTGGTAATCGGTACCTACGATGTTCTTGCTCTCAAAATCCAGGTGTGATCCTGGCTAGATTGACACGCGCTAGTTAAAGACTTCCCATTAGTAATGGCCACAAAGCGTCTCACAGATAAAAACCCACCTTGAAATATATCGATTTTCGCTGACTAACTAAATCATAAAGGAGGTTAACTTGTTGATAACTCGAGCGAAGGCTTCTTTCAGATCCTCTCAGGATTTGTGGACACGGTTGATGAAAACCTTTGAAAATAAATGACGCCAGACACTTCTCATTCTTTAAAAAAATCACAAGTGGACACCAATGTACGTTCCTAACAACATACGTGACATTGCTCTTCGTAGAAGTAGTTAGGTAAAGCCAGTTTGCCCAACGAGGATCCCTGATGTTAAAAGCCCACTTTTATGTTCACATGGGAGAATCTAACATCATTTGAGGTTTCAAAAAATAAAGACTGGCCTTCGATAACACAAAGCTTAGCAATCATCGTACAACATTTTTTTAACGAATGATTGCATTGATTAAAATGTACAAGTATTCGTGAAAATCAAGCTTATTCGATTAATCGCTAAATTTAACTTTACCGCATTTTCTTTCTTTACTGTATTTTTCAGACCACCGATCAGAAGAAATGTTTGGGGGTGCTGACAAGGACCGTAAGAAGGGCCACCAGAACGGGCATGCTAGCCCGGTCAGCAATGGACCCAGCTCTCCTATGAGCCCAGCTGCACAAATACTCAACTTCGAGAACGGTAGGTATACAAACAAACACAATACCAGGACATGGGCGGACCTCGGATTGAAGAGAGAGAGAGAGAGAGAGAGGGGGGGGGGCACTTTCGTCTGAAAAGAAATAACAAGCTCCCCTCTCCTAAAAATGGTTCTCACCAATCAAGAAGAATCCTCGCCCTGTGGTTGTACATGACATAAACTCTGCTCTCGTCTTAATAGATATCCATAAAGCCTTAAATGATGAAAGGTCTCTAATGTACACCATTCACTGTTCTTGCTTAGTCAATATCACACTATAAACCGGGGTGTTAAAACATACGCCAGTCCCTAGAAGACCTTGGGGTGTTAAAATGACACCATTAAGACTGAAGAAAACACCAAAAAGAGTATAAGTAAGAACGAAATGTGTTGTAATACCACCCATAGGTTTTTAACTTATAACAAGATATTCAAATCGTTGTAAAATGACTGTTGTGTTTCTCTTAGTACACCAAGCATTACCACAATTTTAGCAGGCTATTGTAGCCTCCAAAATGTAAAAGTTTGGTTTGTTACCGACTTAATAAAAGTTGATATCATGACTTTTGGTACGAGAACCGTTATACGCAAAGACTGTTGCCATTTCTAAATTGACAGAGGTTGGAGAGACACCACAACAGCGTGTGCAGTTCTTGTTGGGTGGCGAAGGAGAAAATCAGAAAGAGACACCACCAGTCTACTCGGAAATGGAGGAATTGTTTTATGACAAAGAGGGTCGATTACTGGAATGGAAAGAAACGGCGAGGTGAGGTTCTGTTACGACAATCTCAGTTTAAAAAAAAGGTGCCACGGTATGTTCACAGTGTGTTCATAGCGTGTTAACAGTATCAAACAGTGTGTTCCACAATATGTACATATATTATAAAGTGTATTCACAGGGTCCCACGATGTGTCCACAGTGTATTCATGATGTGTTCACAGGGTCTCACAATATGTTCACATTGTGTTCGTAGTGTGTTAAAAGGGTTCCATTGCTGACAGTTTTGAAATCATCATCATTTATATTGAATTAGAGTCTTTTATTAGTGTGAACCATAATCATATAGTCCAATATGTGCACACACTGTTAAATTTGAGTATTTTTTTACTGTGTTAATCACATACTCGTTGTGATGAAGTCACAAATATACGTTTTGTAACATTTATTCATATCAAAATATTATAAGAAATATCTAAAATTCTTCATTATCCCTTTCCGATACCTCCTCGTATCTTCCCTGTTCCTCCCCACCATCTCTCTCTCTTTTACGATCTGATAGATGGGTGAAATACGAAGAGAATGTCGACCACGGCGCCGGTAGATGGAGCAAACCTCACGTTGCCACCCTGTCCCTTCACAGTCTCTTCGAACTCCGGAAGTTCATCAGAAATGGTGGAGTCCAACTCAACATGGAGGCTGAGGATCTCGAACAAATCATTGGTAAGTTTTTTTTTTTTCAAATAGATAACTATAGGTTGCTTTTCGAAAGTCTTTGGTAGGGAAAAACGACGATAATTTCAGATGAAAAATCCACCTGCGCATGGCCAGTCCCAAAGAAAGTAGAAGCGACCATGCGCAGATCGATATTGGTCTAACTTTCCGTACCCGACCTTTTTTCTATCCGTGATATTTTACAAAGAGTCCGTTTAGTTTCAGAATTTGAACGAAAATGATGGGCATATAGACCTATCTATGGGCATGGATCCATTTAGGGAACTTTGATTTTCAGGTGTCAAGCAAAGTAAATTACGTCTTCAGGAGACCGTACCAGGTCTTAGTTTTTAGGGCAAAGGCATTTTTCAAAAGGGGCTGGGCGGTTATTCAGATTGCAGTATAAGTGGTCCGAGGGTCTAGTGACAAAAAGGACTATAGGAATCAGATAAATCTTACATAAAAACAATGGTCTCCCTTGTTTCCCTTCATCTTTAGGTGCGTTAATTTACATTTTATATCCGCTTGAACCTATCACCACTTTTCGCTGTCCCTTTGATTATTCAGATCTTGCACTGGACCATCTGGTAGCCACAAACGTGCTGGAGGAGGACCAGCGAATCATCGCCCGTGAGGCCCTCCTTACCCGCCATCGTCATCACAAACAGAAGAAGAAGAAGGAGCCTGAAAACAAAGCCTACAATAAAGGACGAAGGAAAAGCAGCATGTTCCCCGGTATGGACCGCAGTATGTCCGATATTGGCCGCAGTCAGTCCACAGGAAACAACACAGTCAGCATGGAACAAGGTACGTGAAGCGGTTGCGTGGCGACTAACGCGACACGATTACCGCATTACCGCATTGTTAGCGCAGCAGTCAACGTGAGGAGAAAAACAATCTGTGTATATTTTTAAGTCTCAATTGAATAAAATATTTGTAATTGGATATATACGAAAAAAAGTAGAATAAGATGAAACAATGTGATTTAGTTCAAATTTACATGTACTCTAAACACAATATCTTTAAAATTTTTTTCGAGGTTTTATTGATTTCAAATGCTGTAATGTAACTTCTTTTTAGGTTATTGAGATATTTCTGGGTCATTTGGTCAGTTATATTCAGTAAGTGTTATGGTGAATGGTGGGGTACTAACTTATCGTTTTTGGTATGTTTGGTATTATTTGTAGAGGCACAAATGAAGGAAGGAGAGATGAGGAAAAACTCGAGCGCAAATGCTTTGACGAAAATGCCCGAAGGTGCCCGAACAGAGAGCAGAGGGTCTGTCGGAAGGGTCGGCACATCGGAGAGTCTAGACCAGAAGGAGAAAGAAGTTAAAAATGAGAAGGTAAGCCATTTTGGTTGCTTCATTGTCTCTTGATATCTATCAAATTGATAAGAAATTTATTGAAATGCTTTTTCCGAAATCAATTTCTCCAACCTATCCCCTCTTCTATATATTTTTTGTCAGTAATACAATATCTACTGTTATAATTACTGTATCAATTTAACTTGCATACTCTAGCCAAAAGACAACATATTTCTCTACTGCAATACTGAAACACATCCGAATTCATTTACACACAATTCCGAAAGCAAATAACGTCTTAGGGGTGACAAAAAAGAGACGACTCGCTCTTATTTTATGAAGCGGGTTATCCTCTCAATATGAAAACACTATAGCGTTGTTGTTGATATACATTTAATATGATTGATAAAATTAGAAATGACCGAGGAGAAGATTTTTCCCTTTGAAAATCAATCGGAATTATTCACTTCGAGATCTTGCTCCTCTTTCATTAATGCTGAATTCCATGACTGGGATGGCTTGTCGGTTACGTCTTGTGAAACACTGAACAAAATCGTACTGCATGAAAAAAGCCCGCTAAATCGTACTATATTCGCATTATTATAGTTTGTGTCTATGTAGGAAGATGTACGATATGGATAATACGATAATTCTTGGGGGTTGCTGGGTCGTCGTAAACTAAATATGACAGAAGCATTATTTCCTTTTGTTCTCCGTCCAGGCCAAATTCCTTCGAAAGATCCCGGCCGGTGCCGAGGCCTCCAATGTACTCGTGGGCGAGGTCGACTTCGTTGAGAAGCCCATGGTCGCCTTCATCCGCCTTGCCGAGGGTAAAATCCTCTCCGAGATCACCGAGGTGCCCATCCCGACCCGCTTCGTCTTCCTCCTGTTAGGACCCCCTACAGAGGATAAGAAGAAATACCGTGAAATCGGCCGTTGCATGGCAACCCTTATGACAGACGATGTAAGTTATCATTAAAATGAAATTTAAAGACCCCGAAACATACAGATTTTCGAACAATGAATCTGATTGGGTAAAAACTGGTGCCATGAACAATGTGTAAATGCGACAATGATCTTGATTGGTTATTTCCAATTCTTGAGTTGAATTTGAAAACCTGATACTATCTGCAGTAGATATGAAATGATCGAACAAAATGTTATTATTTGAATGTCTTCTTTAATACAGGTCTTCCACGAAGTAGCTTACAAAGCAAGAGATAGGGAAGATCTATTAGCCGGTCTTGATGAGTTCTTAGAACAGGTCACTGTACTACCCCCAGGTGAGTCAAATCAATTAACTAATTAATCAATGATAATCAAAATAATAATAGCGATAATAATTATAGTAATAATAATATTTGAAACACCCAGACAAACGAGACAACCTGATTAAATGAAACTTCAAACAAAAACTAATAAATGAAATAATTTTTAATTAGGTACGTGGGATCCTAATATCCGTATCGAACCCCCCAAGCAGACGCTATCATCTGAAATGAGAAGACAATCTCAGCACTTCATCCATCCCAGTGACGCAATCAAGGAAGAAGATGATGACAAATTTGATCTTGCCAGAACAGGAAGGTTAGTTGTCGGATTAGCGAACCATTTACGATAAAGTAGAGTTCAGAGGACAGCTGGGTGTGTCATAAAGCTGTTGGTAATTTAAAAAAGACTTTACGAACGACTGGTGACCCAGAGGAGTGTTTCATGTCGGAAGTTGAGAGCGACTTTAAGAACGACTGGTGAACCTTTCTTACTCGCTAAACCAACGCCATTGAACATTTTGGTGTGTACCATTTACCACAAGAAAGGTTCATCAGTCGTTTTTACAGTCGCTCTTAGCTTACGATCAGCTTTATGAAACACCCACGTCTTCTTGTGCTAAATTTTATATTTCTGTGTAGCACACTTAGCACCACATGTTCCAGTCATGCGTAAGGTCGTTTTTCCACTTTACGAATAGCTTTATGAAACACCCACCGGTTTTCATAAAGCTGTAAAGCTGATCGTAAGATAGGCCAGAGTCACAAAATGAAATCACGAGAGAATAAATCACTCGTTGGCTTCGGGAGGAATGGTTGTCTCCAGAATGATAGGCCCGGATGGCATTTAAACATTTCTTTGCACTTATTAATAGTGTTCTAAATGCAGCGAAATGCTACATCTTGAGATGCAAGGAATTACATGGTAGATATTTCTGATTATTATTTCAGATTATTCGGTGGTTTAATCCAAGACATCAAGAAGAAAGCACCGTTCTATTGGAGCGAATACTACCACGCCCTCAACATCCAATGCTTGGCATCCTTTGTTTTCATGTACATCGCCTGTATCACCCCCATCATCACATTCGGCGGTTTGCTTGGTGATGCCACGGATGACTACATTGTAAGTATTATCAGCAAGTCCAGGGTGCTCTGAACTTCCGGTGCATACCTCAAACTCTTTCTGAAGTCTCGAGATGGGTCGATGTTTTCGTTTAAAGAGGGAATGTATGTTATTTCATATGGAAATTTCTCCTACAAAACAAGTGAAATATTCGACTTGGCAGAGTAATAGCAAGATGTGCGTGTTAAAATATATATGAGGTTGGATACATCAATTTAGAAAAATGGGTACGACGTGTTGTGCATCATATTGTCCTTAAAACTTCTTAAAATATTTTGAATATGTTAGGTTTAACTATTGCAATATGGTTCTTACGTCTTTTTGCAAGTTTGAAATGGTCATTAACATCATTATCATTATGATTTTTATCATCATCTTTGTCATCATTGATCATGTTGATGTTGTTTTCATCGTCATTAACATCATCATCATCATCATCGTCGTCGTCGTTCTCATCATCGCTATCACTATCATCACCACCACCGTCATCATCATCATCATCATCGTCATCAACACCACCACCATCATTGTCGTCATCATCACCATCAACATCACCACCACCACAGACTATTATCATGTACTTTATCATTCCAACCAATCACAGGCTGCTTTTGAGAGTTTGATTGGAGCTGCCATCTGTGGAGTTGCGTACCATCTCTTCTCTGGTCAACCTCTTACGATTATCGGTAGTACGGGGCCTATCCTCATCTTTGAGACGATCATGTACCAACTTTGTGGGTAAGTGGGCAGCTTAATATGTTCAACCTGATGGTCAGAGTGAATGTCAAGAGTGGTGTTTGAACCTAGTCAGCTAGATCATATATCAATTATCTAATATTCTGAGTAAGTTTGGAGCTCGGGGCGCTCAATCTAAACCTTGGAACAACAATAACACTAATATGGCACCAACAATTAGCTTGCCAAATGACCTACTACAGCCTGGCTGTTACTGCAATTACTTGAGATTTGTATTACTGACCTTGATGATCCCAGGGTGAGAGGGGGACGGACGTGCCCCCCCTCGATTTTTCGAATTCTTACAGGCGCCAACGGGAGATAGTTATCTCATCAACTAACAAAAACTCTCACGAAATAGCTACCTATGATTATTGTTAAACTTTAAAATTAACGAATGCATGATCTTAATTTCCTTGCAGGTCGTTTGGAATTGATTATATCTCGTTCCGTGTTTGGATCGGATTTTGGACTTGTGTGATCTGCATCATCTTGGTGGCTACGGATGCCAGTGCCTTGGTTCGATACTTCACCAGGTTCACGGAAGAGGCTTTCTCGTCTCTCATCTCGTTCATCTTCATCGTAGAAGCCTTTGAGAACCTGTTCGAGATCAGTCACGAGTACCCGATCAAGACGTGAGTCGGTCAACTTCTTTTAAAATGAAGTTCATTAAAACAACCCCTGGGCCATTTTCCCAGGGCCTTTTGTTGGATGAGTGCTCATGCAGACCTAAAACCCTGCTCTTTCGACTCAATGGGCCTAAAGACTATTCTAATTTTCGCATCACGGCAACTCCCACAGTACATTTAATTGTTGCATATCAAAACATAGGACGCGCGTAATTGGTTGATGAAACGATGAAACATTAATTAAATTAACTAAATTCAATCATGTCTTTGAAGGTGTTATAAAAGTATAAAAATTAGAAAAATCTAACAATATCAATTGTTACATTTCTTTACTCTTCAATCAATATTTTTCAATTGTTGATGAAAACTCTTTTCTTTCGTGTTTTAACCGTTGACAAACATTATCTACTTTCTCGTATACGAACAAGAATGGCGTCTTCTCACCTTATGCATTTTTGTATTCCTCAGTAATGTGAAGATCGGTGAGTACTTCGACGAGCACGCCATGAACGTGACGGAATGCATGTGCGAGTACCAGAACGAGACCATCGACCCAACTCACTACAACTGGACAGAGGTGACCGAAGAAGACTGTAAAGCCGTCAACGGAACCCTGACCGGAGACTGTGAAACCCACCACGAGCCCGTCCCCGATGTCTTCCTGTTCTCCTGCGCGCTTTTCTTTGGCACCTTTGTCCTCGCCTATGCTCTCAAGAACTTCCGCAATAGCAACTTCTTCCCAACCAAGGTAAGTAAAATCACGCTTGGGGCCTGCTACCGTCCTGTCTGTGTTGACTCTATATAAACACACAACACTCGCTCTAAAAACGTCTTTGGAATATTACATTTTTACCCCCCAAGAAATTCCATTCATTTATCTCTTTTTCGTAAACAGTTCATAAATATATGATAGATATATCTAGGGGAATGCTTTCTAAAGACCAAATTACTATTTTGGCTATTTACAGAGAACCTTCCCTGGCGACTAATTCTTGGTTTGAGGCGACTGATCTCATGTGCTTATTAACAACAGAATATATGCGATTAATACTAACATAGGTTGTTTAGATCAATATGATAGAGATAGTTGTAAATCAAAGTATCGTGCCAACCCGTGCAAGTAAACATTTGATAACGTCACTGCATTCAACAATTTTATTAAAAGAAGTACCACATGACAATGTCTTGATTAACTTTGTCACTTTATCATGCGCAGGTCCGCTACATCATCAGTGATTTCGGTGTGTTCATGGCTTTCTTGGCCATGACTGGAATTGATATCTGGGTGGGCATCCCGACTCCTAAGCTCACCGTACCAGACACATTCAGGGTATGTATTAATAGTTTCTTTCTTTTATATGGTTATTTTAATGTCGCACATGTAATAAGAAAGGAGAGCGTTAATGTCCTTTATCATGTTCGATCGACTCCCAACGTTTCTATTTAAAGATGACGTTTAGGAGGATTGCAAAAAGTTGTATGAATATCACACATTCCGTCTTCCTTTTTGTTTATGAAATGCAACGATTTTCACTGCCTTATTACTCTTCAATAAATAATTTTTTGTCCGTGCATTTTTGTTCATGCTCATTAAATAAGCATTTTGACAAACACGAGCCAAAAATTTGTCGAGAAACAGCATTAATACTATAGTAGATACCCAGCGACTTTCACACACGTATCGTATTGTCTTTACACTTTAATTACAAGTATTCATTTATTCTGTTTATCCTTGTTTAGCCTACTCGCCCAGACCGTGGATGGGTGATCCCACTCTTCAACAACCCCTGGTGGACTTACTTCGCCGCCATCGTCCCGGCCCTTCTCTGCTCCATCCTCATCTTCATGGACCAACAGATCACGGCCGTCATTGTCAACCGTCGCGAAAATAAACTCAAGGTAATTGATTGCTGCTAATTACTATTTTTTTTATTACAAAGTCGACAATTATAATAACAAATTTAAAATAATGGAAATGAAAAGTAAAATTAATTTTAATCCAAATCAGCATTTAAATACCATCTCGAATAGATCCCAAGATATTATCAGGGCAACGTCCGGCCCCTAAATGTTTTGTTTGAGTTTATATGAAATGTTATAATGATCTTTAATGACACGAGAACTGTATGAATTGAAGTAAAAATAGCGGGAAATATAGGTCGGTTGCATACAAAAAGGTTGCTTAATTTTTGGAACTGTTCATCAGTTTAACAAAAAGATTAAAATCTAATAATTTCTTAAAAATAAATCTGTAGTTTTTCGTCGACGTTCTTGACATTACAGAAAGGATTCGGCTACCATCTGGATCTCCTCGTCATCGCCATTCTCCTCTTCGTCATGTCCGTGCTCGGTATGCCGTGGTTCGTCGCCGCTACCGTTCTCTCTATCAACCACGTCGACAGCTTGCGCGTCATGTCGGAGACCACCATCCCCGGAGAGCCTCCCAAGGTCGAAGGCTGCAGGTATGATCTGGGACCAGTTTCACCAAGAAATGTACTTACTAAATACAACATCTCATCTGGTTCCTCATCACACTTCTCTAGGAGTGAAATGACGGGCCATTTTTTTTATTCGGAGTGAGGCGTTAATCTTTTGAGAGTGCTTTTCACCTCTTTGGGTGAAAATTTCTGTAAAGATGCACAATACAATCCAGAAGGAACAATAGGACCTAATGCACGCTCTGAACATCTGTCAAAGAAGAACGGAGTTGTGAATATTCAAGCTTTTCCAAATGTCGTGAGATACAAGTTCGCCAAAATGGCATTTTCTCACAAATTTGAAAGTGATTGTGCGGTGGATATATCATATACATCCTTTCATACCCCTAACATAAGAATTTTTTTTATATTCATCATATCATTTTCCTGTTTTTATAAAAATTAACTTATCAGGGTAAACTTTTCTAGCCACCATTATGATTTTACTGTTCTGGTTTAATTCCGTAGGGAGCAACGTGTTACCGGTATCCTGGTGTTTGCTTTGATTGGTGTATCCAGTCTGCTAACTTCAGTTCTTAAGGTATGGACCCTTATCTATCTCTTGGTGTTTATATTACTATAGACGTTGGTTGTTCTTTTGTATTTTATGATATGAAATTAGGTTTATTAATTTTTTTCCTCCAAGAACTAGAAAAATTGGATTGGCAACTGATTTCTTGCATTAGATATTTATTGCTGCAACTTATTTCATTATAAGGGAGACATATTATTCACACAAATATGAAATGATGAATAAAATATGATTTCATGTAATAACATAAGAAAGCGGAAAGTGGTGATGTGACATCATCAGCCCACCAAATGAATATTCATGACGGCTGTTTTCACAAAATATTGCTAAACTTTAAACTTCAATAACTTATTTGTTATCCGATTTTGATGAAATTTTTGTCATTTTACTCAGTGAATTCTACTCAATGTATTAAGATACGAATATTTTCAGCCCGGACCATCCCTTTAACACTGCAAAGTTTTATTTAAAGATATCATTAACTTTCCTTTTTTTTTGGAGGGGGGGAATCCATCAAGGAAATAAAAATGATATCAAACTCGTTCAGACACTTTCAAGGTATGTGTGACTGTAATATCATCAATTTCATTTTAAAAAATGTAGGCCCTACATAGGCATATGACAGAAAGTTCAATGTAGTCAGAGTCCAATCCCCCTTTACACAGGTAATTATCTTTCATGTGTACAGCCATTCAAAAATAAACTACTCACAATAAAGGATCCTTTCTTTGAGTGTAAGACAAGGTATTACTCAATCAAATCATGGCCAAATCTCCCACTTGGATGTACAATGCAACATCCTATATAGTTTCCAATGTTGATAGATTATTGTCTTATGCAAATAAAGTAACGTACACAAATGCAAAAATGACAATTCGGTATATTCACACTTTTAACCAAAGCCTTAAAAAGTCAGGACGGTATGGAAAACATGCTACATACAGTAGAAATGATCTCTGCGATGTGATTAAAGCCATTTAAGTTTTGTTAAAATTCGTAATCTAACATCGTTTTTTTTCTTTTCCCCCAGTTCATCCCCATGCCTGTTCTCTTTGGTGTTTTCTTGTACATGGGTATCTCATCACTGCGTGGAGTTCAGGTATGTCTGTTGATTTCTCTCTTTGGGGATTTCCCCTATTTTCGGGATCCCCCCCTCCCCTCTGGGTATATCACTCTCTATGGAAATATGGACAATGGGTGAAGGACTATGGCCTGACTGAGTCAGACTTTGGATGCAATATGAGAAAACTTTACGTAAACCGAAAGAATATAGATTGGCAAAATTTTAATTAATTGTCAGCTCAATGAAAGAGTAGGCCTGTATCATAATAATCAATTTGTATCTAAAATCTGATTTTCATGTGCATGGAAAAAAGACCTAACTAGAAGGCAATGTATACAGGTTTTAAGATGATGGATGAGATGTAATGCAAACTTTTGTTGGGCCTTTCAATAAACTTCCGAGAAAGTTGGGTTTGCAACCGAATGCAAATGAACGAATTTCCCTTTCACTAAAGGAGATATGCTGGGATTTAGGCTAAATTTTGAATAATGAACGTAAGTCTCCAACAATGTACCGTTAGATTAAATAAACTTAATGTTTGTTTTTGTACATTATCTTTCTCAGTTCGTGGACCGTATCATGTTGTACCTGATCCCGGCCAAACATCAACCCGACTATGTCTACCTTCGCCACGTGAAGCTATGGAGGGTTCACCTCTTTACCCTGGTCCAGCTGACGTGTCTTGTTCTGCTCTGGCTCATCAAGACATCAAAGGCATCAATCGTCTTCCCTCTCATGGTAGGTTAACATCGTCATTGTTACCGTCGTCTACATCGTCGTCAACCAGTTGACGCAGCTTTTTTTACGGAGGCTTGACAGACGGGGTTGTTTCATGAACCATAGAGTCGGTGAACCGACTTTTCACCTCCCAATTTGCTCTGAGCCAATCAGGTGCAAGGATTTCAGTAGCTTATAACAGTTGCCAGCGACTATCACTGACCACTTTGTTTCTTGGAATGCTCCATTGCTCTCTGGAGGCCTTAACCAAAAAAACCCAAAAAATTTTGAAAAAAGGTGATAATTTATGCCGGGAATTTCAATGAAATGTGGCGAAGATTTGTTTGCTTTAATTTATGTAGGCAATAAGAAGTTAAATTGAATTGATATTCTACTTACGTTAATAAACTCCACCATACCTTGAGTGGGGAATTTACTCAACATAACAGTAATCAGTCAATTCCAAAAACGTGGGTATCCTATATTTTGAGCACGATAAAGATGTGTTTCGTTCTCTTATTCCAGGTGTTGGCTGTTGTCTTCGTCCGTAAACTCATGGAATTCGTGTTCACTCAGTACGAGTTGAACGTACTGGATGACGTCATACCTGAAAGTCAAAAGCGCGCCAAGGACGACGAGGAAAAGATTTTGGAGGAGGAACGCGAGCAGGTTAGTCACGTGACTCGATCTCGTACTTTAGACCATTTTCTTCTTTCTTGATCCTCCCCTCTTATGCCTTTTCCTTATTTTCTTCCTCTCACTCTTCAGAACCCCAATTTTCATTTTGTTTTCAGAGTCCCACTATACTCACCCGATACTGTTCTTTTAGCCATGCTTTTCTTCCAAATGACAATGTCCGTTAAGTTGACAAGAATTACTTTAAAATAATGATACGTACTCAAATAGACAGTTTAAAAGAATCTACGCTGGACATATTCGTGTCTTTTCCATTTATTTATGACCCTTCTAATATTGTTGAATGGGTTGTTATTGTATTGAATTTGTTTCGAATAAGAAATATTTTTTTATATAGTTTTCAGGGGGTTTGATGCATAGAAGTAATGTTTATCAAGTATATAGTGTTTTGCTTTCATAATTATGATTAATACAATTCTAATTGCTCTATCACCCCCCCCCCCCTAAAAAAAAAACTCAACTACAACATACAACAGAAATTCTGTAATCATTTTAAAGGTTTTCTAAGAAGCCACTTGAAGCATATCGACAGTTATGTCATAAAGTAAGTACCCCCTCAAAGAAAAATTGTGAATCCTGTTGTAGTCAAGTCAATAGTCATAGATATTTCTCCACAACCGTCATTGTTTTATGTGTTGGGGATGTCATCTTCGGACTCATTGACACGTAGAACTTTCATGTTGTGTTGTTGTTGTTGTTATTGTGTGGAAATACTAATATCCATTTCTAACATCGTCGTTTTGGTGTCGTGTGCAATTTGTGTTTATTTGAAATCACAGGTGACCCGCGCTCGCACAGGTACACTCACCATCGCACTGGAGAGTGGTCAGACCTTGACTGTGCCCGCTGAGAAGGTGACGTACACCCCACGTGACTCGGAAATGAACTCTGAAATCGAGAACGCCAAGGCGCTGAGTAAGCTCAGCGGATCGCCCCTACCCACTGTCCGCAACCGGTACGATAGAATTGAAGAAGTTAACATTGAAACCCAGGAAGATAAACTCTAATATCTTCCTTGCATGATGAAATGAGGACCCCGCATGTACAGATGACCGTGACCCGGAAGTTTTATCATATCAACTCGCTGACCCGCATGAACTCTGACCTTGTATCACCATTTTAATCCTCGTGAAATCTAACCATGGTCAACACCTGTTTTGAGCTAGAATTAATTTACTGACATACTAATGATTCATGACTATCAATTCGTGGTTTATGTTTGTGGCATGTTTGCACAATTCAAAGAATGCACCAAATATTCCATCGAGTCAAAACTGAAATAACACATGATTTGATACATTTAATTAGCGATTAATATGTTTCGGGCGGGCGAGCTCAACTACTGAAATAGATGTGTTCATATCTTCTTGTACTACACTATACTTGTTCATTTTTGTCACCTTTTATGTTCGTTTTTTGCATGCTTCGATGGAAAATAATTCCTCAAGTACAATTATTTCGCTTGCTTATCTGTCACTCAGAGATAGGTTTGTAGCATGTCGGAAGAACGTTGCATGGATTACGGTCGCATGTACGAGTTGGGGAGTGTTTCATATTAGTTTGGTCGCAAATCCATGTATCTGATTAGACAAGAGCGTACAAGTCAGTGAAAATCGCTACCAATTTTTTTCATGAAACGCTCCCCGATCTTTCATTAAAAAAAAGAGAACTTGCATGATATGTTTTACTTTCTATAACATAGAATACCATACTTAAATCTTGTTTGGTAATGTAGTATCTGACATAAAGTATTCAAGTTCTAGATGAAAAAAATTATTGCATTTCCTTTCCGGCATTGTACATGTAATGGGAAATCGAGTGCCTATAGAGTCTCGGATATCTCCATATTGTAGTATATCTTAAAATGCAATATTTATCATTTTGGCTTCAATAAGTTAACCATATGTAGACCCTACTGTATTTATATCTTGTAATATAAGTTCATTTACCAGAAGAAGTCGATCATATTTTATGAACGCCTATAAACCAAAATCAACGGCAAAAAGATTTTTTTAAGGTATAATAGAGGTTTTTATTGTGCATGATGTAGCGGCTGTATTAGGTTAAATAAGGCGAATTAAACTAATCATTTGTCTGCACCCTATGCTATCATATTTATTTACAGCCGTGCCGCGTCTAAAACAATCAAGGACGTAGAAGCAAACCCAGAAGAAGGAATCGAACTCCCAAGCGGTACCTCAAGTTTCGGCGTTCAGGCCGATATGGACGATACGCGTTTTTAAAAGAAAAGAACGCGAAAAGGCCGTCAATTTTATGACGTAACAATCAACCAAATTTCGGGTGATTTCAAGATGGTCTTTGAAACCGACCTACCGTTCCGACTGGTTCAATTTAATTTTACAATAAGATGGTAGAATCTAGGCCAATATGTTGGATATATTTGGTGTGATTGAGCCTTATGTTGCCCTACATGGTGACGTAATCAGAGGGTAGCATGTAGTTTACAGGTGATGTAAACAAGTTTAAATTTGCCACAATACTTCTTGTAACGCGTATATCTCGTCAAAACACTTGTGCGCATGTGCGTCATAGAAATTGCACCGAAATCTTCAGTTGGCCTATATAATGATGGAAATTCAAGAGGAGCTATAAAAATAAAGAGAAGGCTTATTGTTCGATTCTACCTTAGCAATCACTTGATGAGAATTCTCCAACATAGATTACAAATGTAAATATTACAAAAACATGTGATTATCTTCATACAGAATTTCTTGATTTTTATATATGGAGGGGGTGATATATGCATATAACCGTCTTCCAGATTTATAGATTAAATTCTTGAAATGTAGGATCACGTGTTTTGTGATTTTAAAATCTTGTAGATTTCACAAATTTCTAACAGTCTTCCGCGGTAAAAAGTATTCATTTTGTATTCATTTGCACGCGTGTGTGTGAAAATATATTCATCTCCTTTTAAAAATAGAAATACTGAAGAACCGAACAGAATTGGGAGAGGGTGTGTCTACTTCCATAATAAAATGCTAAGTATTTGACATGAAATTGGATTATGGTGTGTGCTTTGCCTTTGCGGATAATTCCGTAAAAAATGTAATTTCACATATTCAAAAATCACAAATCTAATGGTATTCATGATTTATGCTTAGCCAGCTATCAACTCAGAAAGAAATGTTAATGAATTCCTATGCATCTGTGCGTTTTTAAGTCTTTCTTCTGATCAGTCTTTCAAAGCAATCTTGAATAAATTTTCAAAGCAATTTCGAAATGAATTTTAGTAATGAACGCAATGATACATTTGTATATTTTATTCAATAATTACATAAATAAAAAATATTTTATTCAATAATCGTTTATCGTAAATGTGTAACTGAAAAAAATACCACGTCTTTCTGATTTTATTGATATTTTTAATCCTATGGATAACTGATTTCTCGATATTTTGATACTTATAAGATTAATCATCCAGAGTGATATTTGGATGATTACAACCAATGGTGAATATATATTTGCAATATTTTGAATAATCTGTGCTGCAATCTACCTAAATTGAATCATAAATTTGATTCAATGAATCGTGCACTTCAAAGCAGTTGTAATTCATTAGGTTGATAAATGCCGAATATTAAATTTGTACAAAGTGATATCGTAGTTTTCTTATTCACGATTGAAGGTTTTTAACTTATTGCTTTTGAAATTCTTAAAACTATCTGATTTGAATTATAGAAATCAGTAGCCTTTGGTATATTTCTGTCTCAAATTTATACCGAAAATCGTAATTTGTAAAAGTGAATTTGAATATTACACTGTATATTTCCCCCAAAAAATATATAATTTCTGCCTTTAACCTTTGTGTTATATTTACTTGTACGGTGTTACTTTCATCTATGAATGCGATGAATTCAAGCATTTGGTAGACATTATTATTGAACACGATCTAAATGATCAACTAGACTACTCGGTCCCCCAGGAGTATCATTTTAAAGTCATTCGAACTAACGAAAGCTTTTACTCCTTTTTATACACGTATATTGCAGTATATACACTTTGAGACATATACAAAATTATATAAATTTCAGTGGTATTCGTGGAATTTTAGAAATATGGTTGACCGCTGATTAGATGAAATCATATTTTGTTCTCTTGCGTCAACTTAAAGGTTATATATGTACATGTTTATGCAATCGTAATCTATGTTTTTCTATTACTATTTGAATGCTCAAAGATATCTTATTTTATGTGATGACTATGTTTCATCGCTCAGTGTATCCTGACTGTAACTAAATTGATGTTGGCATAGAAAGAGGTTAATGGACATGAAGAGATTTTACGTTTGCGAACAAAATGTTTGTATCATATAAGAGAGCAATTTATGGCATATTGAAAAAAGTGAAGGGGCATGGATGGGGAAGGAGTGGGGAGCAGGAGCTCGGGGGGGGGGGTCATTTGATTCGAATATCGAGAGTCCAAATGGGATTTAGTTTACACATCCTCGCATCTTCATATGCTATATTGTGACAGTTTATGCATGTTGAATTGTTGTAACATAATTTCAAAACTATACAAAAGTTACATTTCTATCTTGCAAGTGGGTTATTTTGGCTATGGAGTTTCGGAATAATAAGAAATACAATGAGTAATGGTTATGTTGGCGCTTATTATATCGTAAGCGGGCTTACAGTAAAAAAAAATAAGAGAACAAAACATAGTCTTCTTGTATTCATGTATTAGTGAGTCTTTATTTTTCCAGCAATTAAATAAGCATTGACAAACGATAATAGTTTTGAACGTGTATTGCATTTGAATTGATTTTTGGGGTCTGAGATGCGAATATGTAGACAGGCGTGTGATAAAAAAAAACGGAAAATAGTTCTGAGAGAGAGAGGGAGGGGGAGAGGAAAGATGAGATGTAGAGAGGGGGAGAGAGTGAGAAAGTGAGAAGTGGGAGAGAATAGAAAAGGGGGAGAGAGGGGGGGGGGCCGTTAGAGTGTGAGGATAGAGCAGATTAAAATCACTTTTATAAGAAAAATGTCGGGTGATCTTCTCGAACTAAATTATTTCGTTAACCTTGCATGCCACACTACTTTATAATTTTTTGCTTTCCTCTTTCTCACCCCTTTTATTCACCTCCCGCATCCCTCTATCCCCGACCATAAAAGCCCTTCTAACAATATTTTAAAATTTCTTACACACTTTCTCCATTCATTACATTTGCTTTTTGCTCCCAGGTGGGATGGGAAAATCGTCCCCCCCCCCCTCTCCACGCCTATAGTGCACGAAAAATGGAATCGTAAATTATTACTACATTTCAAAACTCTTCGAAACAATTGTGGATAAAATTATTTTTATTACAAATCTGAGATAATGCTGTGTACGAGGAAAGACAAACATTGAACGACGAAACACTATTTACAGAGACTTAATATCCATTAATTTACATCGCGATAACATGGATAATATCAACATGATCAATGGAGTGATAGTTCTATAAAATATTCGGGTAATTATATTACACATAGATTTTTGACTAGTTATCAAAAGGTTATAAAATAAACACGGGTACATTGTAGCCTTTTATTTTTAGGCCTACGTATACAAACAAGAGTAAAGAACTTTTCACAATTTCATGCATCAAAATTACAGAAAAGGATTGACCCCTGAAGAAAGGGCCAGAAATGTCTCAAAATATTTAAGGCCAGAGCTAACTGAAATGCATGCCTTATTTCATTGAGCATGGGATATACAGTGCGTCCCAGAAAAAACGAAACCGAGATTTAGCGATCATTTATCATAACTTAATCATAAGGAAAATAGACAAATGACCTACCAATTTAAAGCTTAAAATCTCCTCTTTCATCTGATATTACTTAGATTATTTTTCATTCACGCATGAGTGAGCAAATACAATTTGAAGAAAGGATATAAAAAACTCATTTAGCGGGGGGTATCTGGGTTTCAAAAAGAAAACCACATTTTTGAAAAGTTCAATATCTCCTATTTAATTTGATACCTAAATTACAGAAAATGGTCAAGAAATAACAAAGTTCTGGTCATTTGAAATAAGGCTTGAATTTCAATAATTTCATAAAATGAAGAGGTTCTCCAGGCTGGCTTTCAAACTCACTCAACACTCCGTTTTGTTGACGATCAGCCATGCATTAAATCTTTTGTTCACCATGCGAAAGCTTCTGTGGGAAACCGGTGAAAACACGTTTATCTCATGAAATTATGGAAATACAAGCCTTATTTCAAATGACCAGAACTTTTTTATTTCTTGACCATTTTATGTAATTGAGGTACCAAATTAAAGAGCAGATATTGAACTTTTCAGAAATGTGGTTTTCTTTTTGAAACCCAGATACCCCCGCCAAATGAGTTTTTGGTATCCTTTCTTCAAATTGTTTTTGCTCACTCATGCGTGAATAAGAAATAACCTTAGTAATATCAGATGAAAGAGGAGATTCTAAGCTTTAAATTGGTAGGTCATTTGTCTATTCTATTTATGATTAAGTTATGATAAATGATCGCTAAATCTCGGTTTCGTTTATTCTGGGACGCACTGTATAGAGGCTTTTGTGTTTAGGAGTTCTCGGGCGTAAATATATGTAACTATGTAAATTAGGTCCTTCCAATGAACATGCAGAAAAGAGCACTTGGGGAAGACGGTGTGGACGAGGACATGCGCTGGGCATGGGTTGACCTCAGCAGATTGATCAGATAAATTTCTTCCTAATTTCTGTAGTTTTGTATCATCAAAGTTATCAAGTTTGAGATCAGAAGAATCTGTTTGTACTTCTCTACATTGTATGAAAGTATCTTTAGATGTAATCCTGCTAGCACAATTGGTGAGTTGACTTAGGAGCTTTTTCAAATACCGTATTGGAAAGAAATGACGTGTATGTGAATGAAACTGATTTAAGATAAAGGATACTTTCTCATGATATAGTGAATGCATGGGTGGAGTAAGAAGCCAGTTCGGAGTTCCGTTCTGCGCATGATCAGAAGAAGGTCATTGGGACTATAAAGTGACAAGGTGATTTAATATCTAACGATGTAAGCACTATCGTCGATGTCTTTATTATTCTTTTGACTTGTGCTTTTCATTACATCCACACAAAAAACAAGAATACGTCCACTAACGACTGGTATTTCACCGTTGGCCAAGCACATTGTCATAACAACATGCTAGTGCATTCAAAGTAGAAATGCAACAAATACGGTCATATCATTGGTGTGCTATTCTAGTCACCTGGGTCCCGTTTCATGAAAATTCATTATAATATCAACAAATGCCCAATTTCTATAGAAAATTTACCATCAGCCAATCAGACTGAAGGATTTCAGTAGCTTTTAACTGGTATTGCTAATTTGTTATCATAACATTTTTTTATGAAACGGGCCCCAGGTCTATTCAATTTCCTCATCCTGCTATGCAAGGCATGCTTAGGAAATATCTTGCTTTGAAATCTACCTATCATAATGGAAGAAATTGCGTCTTTTTAGAAATATTAAAACGCACTTCTAGTATCAATGAGGTCAAAATATGACAGCATAATTAAAAGGTGGTTACAAGGCATGGCTGATATGAAGAATGTTTTCATGTACATAAACTTTGCACTTTACTTGTTCCCATGTGAACAGCCGCGCATGGATGAACCTGAGATCATTAATAAGGACTCGATGCATTTATTGAAAAATCTGTAATGTAAGCCTCCTCGTAGCGTTCTCGTAGCACCCTTATGAGTGCAGGCTAGAAAATTGACCAAACATTGTGTTTCGATATATACAGTCTTGTTAATGGTTATACTTGTCAATTCGAAGGTGCAGAGTCTCCAAATCTGAATGATGCCACTCACGTAACTTTGAGCATTTTCCATAAATGGGTATAATCCAAAAGAATGTAAAGATATAGTAATTTATCACCTCCATGGCAAAATGAATTTATATATCACGTTAGAAGTCAGACAGTATGTTTTACTCTTACATCACAATTGTAAGTATTTTGTAGTCGAGCACAGCCAAATTTTGTCATAATTATTTGTAGGACATACCCACTCAAACTGTTTACGATATAGTTAGGGACGTATGGCAGCCATTTGGAATGTCAAAATACAGCATTTGTCACATACATGATATAAGTCATGAAATATTTCGTTAGCAACCATGTTTTCAGATAGTTATACGCCACACATAAATCACAATTTTATGTACATTATTGTTTTCCTTTGTGAAAATCATATTTTGCCCAAATACATTGTACAGAATAGAGCATACAGTGGTGTATGGTAGCAATTTTGAATATCAAGTAAAAAGTTATTACAGCGTAAAGACAAAATGTATCAAAAGCTCTTTTGTAAATGGAATGTTACTCGATTTATCTTGAATTCATAGAACAAAATTACATTGAAATACATAGATTGAAAGATGTATATATGTATAAACCCTGTAACAAAAGAAAACAAAAAGACAAAATTATCGAAAATGTTTAGGTACTTCTCCTGATTATTCAACCTTTTAAAGTCGTACTTTAATAAAAAAATAATCAAAGTGATTTTCCCTGATCCACGCATTTATACACAGGTAGTTCCAAGTCTGGATTTGTGCTGTTATATGCTCTGATATTATGATTATTTTACTGTAGATTTCCAACCATCTTTTATTTCGGAACGCCGGAAGACTTCACTGTAATCACCGTAATTTACGCTACATAAGATTTCGTATTATCATTCTTATTAATTCATTTGATTTGAACGTTTTTCTCACATAGACAATCGAATCTGCGGAAGACATTGCTTCGCCCCTTTTTTGAGGTGGGTCCGAGTATCCCCCGATCCACAATCGAAAATTCATCATCCCCCTTTTGCACCAGTTAAGGAAAATGATATGTCATAAAGCGAATTAATTCTACCTCGGTCACGGCTTGCTCTACGGCGGCCGTACGGCGAGTCGAAAACAGCCGTTTTATTCATTTTATTCAAACCACCTATATGAAGCTATACAAAAAAACGTTAAAACGGCTGTTTTCGACTTGCCGTACGGCCGCCGTAGAGCAAATGTGACCAAGGTCAAAACAGATTATATCCCGTTATTTCCCATTCCTTCTGTTCTGATGTATTGCCTTCGTTACTGGGGGAAAATATTTACTATTTCAAGAGTTTCTCCCCCTCCCCTCCTCCTATATTTCTGAAGAAGATCTATGATCTTAGAGTCCAGTTGCTGAGTGATATAACAGAAGCGAATTGAAGCAGTATCACTACGAATGATACGGTTGCCACTGTTTTGCCTGCCCCATTGTATCGGTCGCAGTAAGGGCTATCGGGAAAACGAGCACATTGGAGCCACATCACCTCTCTGACAAATATGAAAAGTGAAGATATTACATCATTTTTACATACAGATACAGTGATAATACATGAGAACCCCCCCAAAAAAAACATACAAAAACCACCCCCCCAAAAAAAAAAAAGAAAGAAAGAAAGAAAACGAACGGGGTAAAATCCAGAAACAGTCGCGAGCAGCAAATTTACCTATTAAAATGAAAATTTGATTCTGTGAAAGATTTTAATAAAACATCCAGCAATGTCCAGAGAATAATCAAACATTTTACCCTCTTGGAACTTAGCAACATCAACCCCTCCCCAATTTGTACACCACGGCATACTAACTTATTATAATTTTACTCAAATGACGAAAACAATGATTGTACAAATAATGTACAATTATATTTGATGAACATATTGCATTATAGATTTGCATGGTATCGACGTTATTTGCGTCTATATTATTAGTTGTCCCAAAAAAAGCATGTCTTATTTCACTTAATTTAAGTTACGGAAAACAATGCGCAATAAAGGATTGACGATTTTTAAAATTCTAACACGCCTACATTATTTTGATTTCTATTTATACTGATAACCATACTTGTCGGGAGACGCATTTGTCGAATCTGATAATTACGAGAAAAGCGCAATACCCCCCCCAAAAAAGGTAATAACGATCATTTTTTTGTTTTACTTACGTTGGATCCTCCTCACAAGTAACATTGAAATTCATATTCATCAAGCGATTTCTTAAGTACAATACGCTTCCGTTTGTACAGGTTTCTCGATACCTTTGGTATAATAAAAGAAAAATTCATTAGAGATAATTGTGTAGATTCATCCTCGTTTTAACTAATAGTCCTACTTAAAATCTTAGAAACAACATCGAATAATGAGTTCAAACTATGTGCTTTTTGTAAAAAAAAAATTAACAGTCGTTCTTCCTTTCATTTAGGGATAAACAGTGGTGTGTGGTGAGCCAAATAGTTTTATTTCATTTCATATATTTATTTCCATTTCTGGTAAAAAAAAACATTCAAATACAATCAAATATTTACAAAAGAAAACATATGAATATAAATACCAAGAATATGGGGGAGCCAGCAGAGGCCATTGGCCTTTCAAAGGCTGGGCTCCAAAACCATATTGAAATATACATAATATAGAAAGAGAAAGGGGGGGGGGTACATTTATGTCTGAATCGTGATGGGTAAATTATATATTACTTAAGATTCCTTCATGAGATGCATTTTATACTTTCTTGAAAAAAGTTTGAGGGCGAGAACCTAAATATTACATTCATTTACTGTTCTTCATTTCTCACATTATTTATCTTGGTCATGAACTTTCTTTTTATAGGGAAAGGTGGCATGGCTCTAAGCCTCCCCTCCCCTACGCGCCAGTGGGGCTAAAAGGAATGTTTAACACAGGGGAGGATCCGTAATTTTTCCAAAGGACAAGCCTCCCCCCCAAAAAAAAAAATGGTTTGCACACCAAATCAAGGTCATTTCGTCCATGTAGAATTATTTGACAAGCAAAAAAAAGGGGGTCTTCACTTATGTATGACAGACATATTTACATTAAAAATACTGACTTTGCGGGCTCTCAAGGGGGGGGGGGCACGGGCCGGATGTGCCCCCCTGGTTAAACAGGATATTTTAGGTCAAGTTTATCCATTGTTAATTTTGAGAAAAATAACTCTTCATCCTTCTTAGCAAAAATGAATATTTCGCCTATAATATTTATCACCGTCTTTCGGAAACATTATACTTTTTTGAAAAACAGAAGTCTCATGGACACTTATATTGCTATTTTAGTGACTGCAGAAAGCTACAAAGAATATATTCTGAAAATTTCTAGTCAATTTCACTCGTGAGACGTTGGTTTCACCCCCCCCCCCAAAAAAAAAATCCAGTTATTATTTCTTTACTTATATATCCCGATCCAAAAATAGTCGCAAAATAATGGATATTAAAGCACGATTTTATTTCTCATCATCCACATCAGAATGATTCAAGAACATATGAAAGAGCCGAAATAATGGCCGGATGCCCTGTTTCGAGGGCGGGGGTGGTCAAATGTGAAGAGATACTTTGACTTTTATTCGAATATGTTTAGCCAGTAACCCCCGCAAACATAGGAGGGAACCAAGAAGATGGAAATGGTAATGATAACAGTTTTACTTACATTTCATTTGGAATCGGAAGAGTGAAATCTGGAATGAGATAGATGGCGACATTCGTGACAGCGTCCGGGTTTAGATTGGGTGATTCTATCCTGGCAAATACACTGATAAATGAGGCAAATTGAGAAAAAGTGTTGTGCTTATTAGTCTGAAGAATTGCATTGAAACTAATATCGACATACTCATCATCCTAAAGGATTTTTTTTATCACAAAAAAAAAATCCTGGATCTTTTGGGTTTGATTTGTCTGAGTTTTTACAACCAGTATAGAGAGAGAGGGGGGGGGGGGGGGAGATACAGACAGACAGAGAGGGCGGGTGTGGATTGTGGTGGATAGTTGTTTAGTTGTATAATTCTAGCAATATGGAACAACTAGTCGTTATATTAATTCATTGCTAATATTATCACACACTTTTGCGAAGCATTTCATGAACTTCAAAGTTCATATTAGGATAGCTCAAAAGTGAAGACGCGGGGGGGTCCATTATTGCCAATCCAAGGCCTCGCATGCAAATTATGTGCAAAGCTATTGGTTTGAGGACAAACAAAAAGTAACAAATGTCTTTGTTTTGTCAAAATAGCGGGATTTTTTTTCTATTGAATCGTCCGTAAACCATGCTTGGCGCGATGGTGAACCTTGTACTGTAATGCGACTTCCTCATAAAATTAATGTTAATCAAACGACTATTACCGTAGGCTAATGAAGCAAAAATTGTGAAGGGATGAATTTTGGACATGGACCATTATAACGTGGTGCATCATATTGGGACTTTGGCGAGTATGTGAGATGAACAAGCCGAGAAAATTGGAATTGAAAATCAAAGTGGAAGTCTACCCTAACAAAACTTTTGAGTAAAAAGATTAAAGTAAAACAAGCATAGTTTGTATGATTTTATCGAAATGGGATGTAAAATGAGATAATGTCATTCGCTGGTTTTCCACAAAATAAAATCATTTCAAGTAAATGAGAAAGTCGATCTCACGCATGCACTGTTTATTTTGTATTTTACTGTATGAATTATACGACATTCATCAACTCAGAATAGTTTACAATAATGGCGATAAATTATACATTAATCCCAACACCTAAATACAACCAATTATTATTATCAACATGGTGATAATTATGAGGAAGGATGGGACTCTGCACTGGATCTCTTTTTTTTATTTATAAAGGTCTCTATAGAACTCGTGTGTTAAAAACGGGATGTAGGCGAGGCCAATTTTGAGGACACGCTTTTTTGGGGGGCCACAGGCTTCATAGCCTCGTTCCAAAATCACGTGCCCCGCCCTCCCGCTGCGGGAAAATTGCTGGTCCTCCCGTGACTGCCGATCGGGATTCCTGCCCTAAACTCATTCCCTGTCATGGGCGGAAATCTGTCCCCAAAGATAGGGGGACCAGGGGCTTGAAACTTTGACAAGCAAAAAAAAATAAAAATAAAAACAGGTTATCACCAAAAAATTTTAAGGTCATTATAACCTACAACAATTTGACAAGCAAAAAAAGTTTTCATCCCGTTAATAAAAGGTTATTTAGTCCAAAATACATCTGATACTGTGTTCCCCCAAGTATTTTGGGTAGGGGGAACGCGTCCCACTGCCCCCCCCCCCCTTGGAATTTCCGTCATGCTCCCTGTTGAAACAAGAGTGGCCGATGCCCATTCATACCTGCCGTTGTTGAAAGCACCGCCTTCCCTTTGCGCATTCAGAGTTACATAAACATCACCAGCGGCCTGGTTTGCTAACTGTGATTAGAGAGGGAGAGAGAGAGAAAGAGGGGGGGGGGGGGAGGGAGAAACAATATCGAATTATTCATTTTTGTATGCACAATAGAGGAAAGTGTATATTTAATGAAGTACATTGGGATTCAATGTGCGAATCACTCCTCCCCTTGAGTGGGGCTCTTTTTTTAAAACCCTATATTTTCCCTGACAGACAGTATATAGTCCGCCTCTTGGTGGTGAGGAGCCCACATTTCACATGTCATTTCAACTGCCCAAACCGTCATTTAAAAATCCCAGACCCGCCGTGTTTAATCCTACATTAATGATTATTGTAACATGCTGTGACTGTTCAGTTCCGATTCCAAGCCCCTAAACCGGATAAAGTCCAAAACAACAATCCATTCAGGCGCAGCCCAAAATTGAATACCCCAAAATCATTTCCCGTGAATCAGGAACAACAGAGCACGTAGGTTAAAAATATCATAATCATAAACTTCAATGGTGGAACTGATATTTGTTCGAGCAAACGATGAATCAGAAATGGTTACAAAATAGGTTTCAATTCCATAGTTGTATAAATTAAATAAATTTGCACTGTAGTGTTGTGTGAAGGTGATTTCGTTTGCACATGGTTCTTTTAATTCTAGCTTTGAAATGATACCGCCGTGCTGGAGGAACCAACTGACAGACCCATGGGCGGAAATCCCAGGGGTGACAGGGGGGACGTGTCACTCCTACTCAAAATAGTAGGGGAGACACAATATCAAATGTCCCCCCTACTTTTTGGGGTCTTTGGTGATGCTAAGAAATATATAGATCAAAATGGGAATAAAAAGTGCTTTTTGCTTGTCAAATATATTTTCGTCGAAATGACCTTAAATTTTAGGAAATAGCTTTTTTTTGCTTGTCAAATTTTGCAGACCCTTGTCCCCCCTACCTTTTGGGAGAGATTTCCGCCCCTGGACAGACCTACCTCTGGTAAGGTGTACAAACTTTGATGCGCCCCCTACCCTACCACATGGTCTTGTGTACAACCCCCTCTTTTTTTTAACAAGTGCGCACCTAGTTACAAATAATGCGCAAAGCATGTCCATTTATTTGAATTCTGGATAAAAGAGCATATGTGTCGAGGCCGGGGATTGAACCCCGAACTTACCATGTGTAGCCTGGCGCCTTAAACCACTCGGCCACGGCACCTCCAACTTGGTGTGGAACCACCGACCAAGTCATAATTATTGTGTACAGATTTGGTGTGGTTCGAACCCCCTATCGCATAGTATTGTGTACGAATTTTAATGTCATGAATGTGGAACCCCGTAAGACATGGTATTGAGTACATATTTTGACGTGGAACCCCCTACCCCCTGGATTGCCGCCTGTTCGGACCCTAGCATTATGGAACGGTCACACAGGTGAAAAAAAACTCCAGACCGATATCTGTATTGCTACCACCATAGACATAATTCGTATTGGTCGGTCTTGGAGTCGCTTTCGTTGATGTGACTGTTTCGCTGCTTCGGAACTCACCATCTTAGATGCCTTGTCCCAGAAAGCCGCCTTGGTGTTGTTCGGACACGTCTCACTCCGCCATGTCGGACAGACGGTGAAGTTGAGGCCGGGTTCAGACTGTTCTTCATCCGTAGCACCACACCAGGACAGGTTACCAGCCATAAAGCCGGGGAAAGTTTCCTCAAGGACGGTGAAGGCTGTGGTCACCTGAGCGATGTCCTGAGGGATGTTCGCACCGGCCACACCTGACCAAAACATCGTCTAAGAACCAAACATCAGGAAAAAGAAGTTGTCATTGAATATGTTATAGTATGAAATAAAATGTACAGAAAATAATACTCTTGGAATGGTTCGTTCACATACATGAAAAAAGGGAGCTTTTGATTACGTGGCTTATCGGACATTTTATCCGATAGTTAGGCCTCTTATAGGAACTGTGCTTCTCAGCCAATAAAATTCAAGGAAAATTGACAGATCCGAAAAATTGTCGGACGAAAAATATAAACGAGACGCCCCCCAAAAAAACAAAATAGATTTTAGAACAATTCATGGGTGAGCCAAAAGGTGCCTTTTAGGCTTGAAAAGAAAAAGACCCGAACTAATTTAGGACCCAAATAAAATAATTGTTCACCGGTTGTTTTTAATTCATTTGTGACAAAAGGAATCGTCATTGATACGTGTTATTGATAAAAAATGAGTGACATAAAATAAAGGAAGAATTTTGCGTACAGATACACTGTTAGAAAATTTATCCTTTAACTAAAAGAAGTTCCTGCAGCAGAGTCTCGAGAACACCTGTAATCTTACCAGATTGCGTAATCTTACAGGAAATTGGTATTTGGTGTGTGTAATCTTACAAATTTCCTTAAATAAAACACTCTTTTCCCCTTTTTCTAACAGACCTGTTCTGTTAAATTGCAGAAAAATTCCTGTTTCATGAATTTAAAGAATGATTCTGGTATTGCTTTCTGCAAAATCTTCTTTTATTTTTCTGTAAAATCAGGTCTTTTTTAACAGTGTATGGAGTTAATTGACACAGGTTTGGTAACACAAAGATCGGCCATCAGACGCGAAATGGAGATAGGCAATCGTAATCAACAGAACTGACTATAAATCAATCAGATAGCTTCTTTCCTCTTTGTCTCAAACTCCTTTTCTACCGGGCCCTGGGATTAATTGTGCTCATCTTTCCAGGATAAACAACATAAAGTTGCCTTCAGTTGTCTTACTAATTTGGCATTTTAGTTTTTAGTTATTGTTAAGAAATGAATGGACAGTTGAAAAAAAGTAAGTCTTTGGATGGAAAAACGCAAACTTCATTTATTTTCCATATCCAACTTGTAATAGCATATCTGCCTACATCTTTTGCTAGATTATGCTATGGTCATAATTTTGTTACAAACCTTCGGGGAGAATGTGTCCGTGGGTGTTTTGGCAATGGATGAAGAAGGAAGGAAGAAGAAGGAATGAATTGGGGGAGGGGGAAAGAATGAGAGAGAGAGGGAGAGATGGGGGGGGGGTACAATACTACTGGAAGACAAAGTCATTGATAGTTACATACGATTAAATGGTACTCAAACACCCAAGCACTTAGCTGAAGCAGGAAATTTTCCCCGGTTGAATACCTTCCTTGGTTTAGGATAGTTTGAACAATAACATATGGAACATTTCCCATGCATAATGAAATGAATCGGCTCACGAGTGCCTCTTAATATAAACCCGTCATCGATGGTTAAGTGGCATCTTCAAGTACATGCTGGTTCGATTGCTTATATAAAATGTAGTAAGCAGCGTTTGCATGCAAGTGCAAACAGATGCTCGAATTCATTATGTATTTCTGCGCAAAAAATGGCACTTATATATACAAAACCCATGCCCGAATTTCAAAAGAATCAATGATATCGTCAATTCACATTCGTGGTATTACCACATTAAAAAAATAAATATGATAGAAAGAATCAAGAACCAGAAATTGTATTCTGTTATAATAAGAATCGATACGGTGATATCGAAATATAGCTCTACAGTGCGTATCAAAAAAAAGTTTACACTTTGAAAAAATCCTGTAAAATTATACATTTGTAATATCCTGAAGATTTTTCCACATTTTAACATTGGTACAGATCCATTTAAGCAAATGACGATATAACTATCGAAAAATATTTCCGCTTGAGTGAGCACCACTTACTTTTGAAAAGTTAGTGAAAAATGATTTGCGCAGAACTTTGAAATAGCTATGCGAATAAAAGTAAACCTTTATCATGAAGAACACGTAGAATTTAGCAAGTAAAATTTATCTGAAGATATCTTTGACCTCTTTTAACTTGTTTCTTTGCCCAATACACTTCGAAGAGTGCATTGCGCCCCGCCCCACTCCCCCACACACCAAGGCCATCAAGACGATATTTGATTTACACTGACCTGTGATTTACATAAGATGAATTAGGCTTGATTTTCATTTTGTTAATCTTTGTCAAGCTTGGAAAAGTGTGGAGAAACAAGTACTGAATGAAAAATTAAATGTCAACCCACTTTAGATCAGAAAAAACTTAGTGAAAAGGTGCTGGAGATGTCTGATGTAAACTTTTGTTTAGATTCAGTTATGTCCTCAGATCCAGCTGGCACAAAAAGGATAAAAGTTGTGCTTACTAAGTGCTGAAATTTCAATTTGGGTGGTAAATTTGATAAAAATGCCTGAATGTATCTGTTTTATCTTAACTGACTAAAAGTGCAAGGGAAATGAAGGAAAAATTTATCGCAGGGTAAGTTTGATTTCGTCCTTTCCCCTTGATACTGCGTGAAAACGAGCATTTCTGCGCAAACAGATTTCTGCGAGCTTTACAAAAATGGACAGTGCTCACTCAAGTGTAACATTCTGTCAAAACTTTTACTTTCATTGGATAGATGAGACCCAAAACCAAGATTATATGTGAAAAAATACCCACATGTTGTATATTTTTTAATTCCAAGAGCTTTTTCAAAGTGTAAAGTTTTTTTTGATACGCACTGTATAGGCATACTGGCCTAAGAATTCGTTCGACTGCTTCCAAGCAAGCAATGCAGTCTATGACATGCATTAATTAATGTATATGATACGAACAAATGAGTAGGGCTATAATGGCTATATCAAATCATAAAGGTATAGGAGAATTCGATTATCCTGTTGATTCTGTAAGTGGATATGGGACGCACCGCACATGTACCTTACAGATAATTTAATTCCGAATCTAATTCTTCCTTCCTGATACTTTGAGTATCCTTGTTCATGCTTCCTGTTCTTAACAGACTTTCAACCATGGAGGGAGAAAAAAACATGCTTTTACTCCGTTTAAGAACTATGTGTATCATGATCTAATTAGGCATTTGATATAGGCCTAATGAATATCTAATACTCAGTTACACCGGCGAAACAGACCCATGTCGAGTAAAGACACAACATCGGTCGGTTTGGAGTCGGTTTTGCTGGTGTGAGTGTAGCATTAAGCAGCGGTGTAAAAGAGAGAGAGAGAAAGGGAAAGAATGAGAGTTTGAGTTTGAGTTTATTTATTTACTTAACAACAATATCATTAACGATAACAATGTGTTAACATCACAGCACAAACGTAACTATTCTAGTATACAGATGCAATTGCTAACATTATAAAAGATAAAATGAGAATACAAACGATAAATCTGAATACATAAAATGTGACATGCATTTATAAACCTAAAACAAATGTTTTAACAATTTTTAAGATCCTAGTCACAGTTTCCAATATTGACGATTGAACAAAAAGATACGTATATGGTTGAATGTTGTTGTTAAGAAGGAACCAGAAGGTAGCCCAAGTGCTAGTGGAGACTGATTCCTTCAAATCTTTGATATTTTACATAAAAGAAATACGTGTGAACAGTGAATAATGCTTTAAATGTTGTTTGAAAAATCACCATGTTATTTAAAACATATAATTAGAATTAGAGATTTATATAGAATACTCTTTATTCTATTGAAATATTTCCTATTCTCTTGTCAGAATTAAATTAGAGGGTTGGTTGTATTTAGGTAAGCAAATAATTCCTTTCTGAAAGTGTTCCTTGTTCTCTTTTCCTTTATATAATTTGGTATACAATTCCAAATTTGTGATCCCATGAAAGTAATTGAAAACTGGCCCTGTGTGGTTCTGCATATTGGGAGATATAATTGATCAGCATCTTTACTCCTCGTAGCATATTTATGGTCTATAATCTGACAGTACTCAATTTGAGAGTGTGGTAACCTACCATGCAATAAATCATAGACGAATGTTGAAATAGAGAGGAAGTGAACTTTATATACATTCAAAATATTCAATGCTTTGAACAGGGGATCAGAGTGGGCACCTCTTGGGCTATAGGTTATAGCTCTCATTGCCATTTTTGGGGCCAGGAAAATACAATTTAAATTGGTCTTATAGGTGCTCCCCCACACCTCGATGCCATATGACAGGTGTGGTTGTACAAGTGCCTTATATAACAATAACAAAATGCTTCTTGGAACAAAGTGCCTGAGTCTGAACAAGATACCTACTTTTGAGCGGATTATTCTGTTTACAATTTTTATATGCGCGTCCCACGTGAGGTGCTTATCAATTTGCAGTCCAACAAAAGATACATCATTCACCTCAAAAAGTGTGGTCCCTGCTATATCAAGGGTACCTGTTACATTTACTAATCGCCTTTTGCTCTTAATTATCATATAATTAGATTTACTAAGATTTATTGTAACTTTGTTGGAATAGCACCATTGTTGCACCTTATTCAACTCCACATTTACTTCATTCATATTGATATCAGTCTCTCCAGCCTCAAAGGTGTGGAACAAATTTGAGTCATCTGCGAATAACCTGAAGTTAAAAAACGATGTTGAGTTTGGCAAATCATTTATATATATGAGAAAGAGAGTTGGACCAAGAACAGATCCCTGTGGAACACCACAAGAAATTTTCACGTGCGGAGACATGATGTCTTTGTATTTAACAAACTGAGACCTGTTGCTCAAATAATCCACAAACCATTGGAGCGCAATTCCACGTATTCCATAATGAGATAATTTTTTATAAGAATATCATGGTTTATGGTGTCAAATGCCTTTTGAAAATCAATAAAAACTCCTAACGTTATTTTCCCTCCATCTAATGATTTCAGGAGGGCATTACATAAATTGACAACTGATAATTTTGTATTATATTTCTTCCTGAAGCCATATTGGTGTTTTTGCAATACATTGTTACCTTCTAGAAATCTCATCAACCTATCATTAACGATTTTCTCAAATATTTTTGCCAATATAGGTAATACAGAAATAGGTCTATAATTTCCTGGAATCTCCTTTGATCCTTTTTTATGAATCGGTGTTACTTTAGCAATTTTTAATGCACTTGGGAATTTACCTTCTTGGAGAGATAAATTTAAAATATAACATAACGGAGCACCGATAATTCCTCTTGCATCTCTAATTAACCGACTTGGTATGTCATCATAACCACATGCCTTTTTCACATCTAGGGCTAGGAGGTGTTTCTCAATTTCAGCTTTCGTCACTGGCGTCCAAAAGAAAGATTTACATAATTTAGGTCCTAAATATGCCGTACAGTCAGTACCACTTAGAGGTATTTTGTTTCCCAGACTCGGCCCTATACCAGTAAAAAATTATTAAATTCAGAAGCAATTCCATAGTCATCTACTATCATTCTGTTCATACCGTTGTCATCAACCAGTAATTTATCTACATTGGAACTTTTTGCAGACTTATTTCGACCACACAATAACTCATTGATCGTCTGCCAAGTTTTCCGGGTATCTTTTTCATTTTCTGTAAAAAGAACACTATACTGCCTACCCATGACAGAAGGAAGTATGGGACATTACAGTGATTTCATTTTATGCAGCAAAACATGTTTTTTCAACAGCCCCAAGAAGTGTTTGAATTTGATCCAAAGCTGTTGTACCAGTTTTGTAGTAAGTCCGGTATACTATTTGACCACTTATGAATTTTGTGGTTGCCCGGCATATTTTACGAAAAAATGTCCCATACTTTTGTCCTGGGTTTCCTGAAGTTACTCCCACTCTTTAATCATGACAAAAGGAAGCAAATATTCAAAATGGGTCTTCTTTTTTGTGGGAAATGCTCAAACAGCAATATATCTTAACCCTAAAACAAAAGACAACAAAATTAACAAGTTTTTAAAATATCAATGGTAACTGTTGGTTACCCTCAATCATAAATATGTAAATATGTATTTTGAGTCCATGTTCATGGACACATGTATATATCGTGTATTTGATCTGCTGTGGTTCTCACTATTTTTCAAGCAGATAACTAAACAATAGTGTAATAATTGAAAATTCTTGATATAGAAAAAGGGGGTTGGTAGTTTAATAATTGCCATGGAAACGAGAGACGCCAATTTCCAAATCATAATGTATGATGAAGTCGATTGGTACTGCATAGTGCAAGTACCACATAGAACCGTCTTCATAGAATCCAGTATGATAGAGATTTTAAAATTATTTATATATTGATTGTATCAACCTATTATAATTAATATGCACTGCATACAAGTCATGGTTCGGGAAAAAGCTAAATAATCAAGCAATGCATAAAGTAGCATTGAACTCAAGCTCTGCTTCCTTCTGTCATGGGTTTTTCTTTGCAAACAAGACAGCTAAGCTCTTCATTACAAGTATCTAAAGATGACATGGTATTGTGTCTGTGCATTCAGGCTTCCTAATCTTGTTTGTTCAGGGGATAAGCTGAGATTGTAAGCCACCGTTAATTCGCTCTTGTCTCATACTCCCTTCTGTGGTGGGTTTAACTCTTGAAACTCAAGATACTTCCTTTTTAATATCTTAATAACTCATTAATTATGATATTAAGGGAGTTGCAATATGATGCAGGTTGTGCAACATGACTGTTACAATAGTTTGGGATGAAAAAGTGAATTTTGAAAAAATTGTCCCATACTCCCTTTTGTCATGGGCGGGCAGTATAATACTTGCGTTTTGCATTTTTTAAAATTGAGGTTAGGTTGTTCCTGTATCTTTTATATGTATTTCCAACTTGAGTGTCGAAATTTGATCTTTTATACTGAGAATAAAGTTTTCGTTTCCTCTTTATAGATTTCAATATACCTTTAGTAATCCATGGATTTTTGGCAGAGTGTTTCTTTTTATTAGATAATTGTGTCACCATCGGCGCATGCTTATCACATATTTTACTGAACAACTTTAAAAAAATGACATATGCTTTGTAAACATCTTTTTGTCTAGAAATAATATCCCATCTAACTTCTGCTAAATCTCTCTGAAACATGTCTTGATTATAATTCTTATAACTGCGAAAAGTGATTCCCTCATTTCCCATTTGTTTACCTTTAAAGTTGCTATGTTCAAAAACTACAAATATTGGAAAATGATCTGACAAATCTGTTTCTATTACACCTGCATGAGTCTTAAAAGTAGTAACATTTGTGTATATATGATCAATCAAGGAAGAAGTTAATCTTGTTACTCTGGTGGGAGTTGTAATAAGTTGTTTTAAACCAAAACATTGCAAAGTAGTTTTGAATTGTTCGATATTTTGATGATCATTTAAAAGTCAATATTAAAATCGCCAGTCAAAATGCACTTTACCTTATCAAGCTTTAAAGTTGACAGAACGTCAAGTAAGCTATTTTCAAATTCACTGATAACAGTGTTTGGTCTACGATATATTATGCCCACAATGAATCTTTTTGTCTTGGTGCTTATTTCAAGCCAAAGACTTTCTGAGTTTGCCACATCAAAATTAAGAACAACATATCTTAAAGATGAATTTATGTAAGCTCCAACTCCTCCTCCCCTCGTATTATCTGTTCTACACTTAACCTCAAGATTGTATCCAGCTAAGCCAAGTAATGCTTTGTTAGATACATTCCAGACCTCTGATAGAGCAATGATATCAAACTTTGAATCCAAATTATCATAAAGTAAGGATAATCCATCAAAGTTTTTCTGCAGTGATCTAATGTTAACATGAGTCATACTAAATGAATTTGCAATATGTCTTCCTAGGACATTATCAATTAAATCTGGGCTTAATGCGTAAGAAGAAACTTCAAAACTTGAGTCTTCAGATTCCATAAGTAAATAGTTTAAAGTGTCCCTGGCAACAACTGCATATTTAATTTACAATATGGAGCTTAAAATCTCTGAGAGAAATGTGAAATATGATCGGATATGTTAAAATCTATCATAAGAATTTGATTTTTGTAATAAAATATCGAATTTTGCTCTCGCTTGCTTTCCCCTCTCGCAACTTTTTATAAATTGTGCCCGATATGCCATATATGGCCCACTCAAAGTTTTGTGCTCATCACCCCCACTGGCCTTGAGTGACAAAGTCCTTCGCGATAAGAAATCGATTTGAAGAAAAGTGGTAAAATCAAACAAGAATTACTTTCGCAATATCATTTAAAAGTGGATGTAAAATACAAAAGTGCTACATTGCAAGAGAGATAAGTTAAAACCCCTCGTTGATGATGGTAACTTCTCATTATTCATTGTGCAAATACATCGAAATATTTACTGTTTTATATTAAAATGAAAATTGGTGTGTGGCACCTCGATGACCTTACATTTGGGCGATAACCTTTTATTTTGCTTGTCAAATTTTCCAGCCGCCCCCCTTACCTTTAGGGAGAGATTTCCGCCCTTGTTTAGATCGTCAGTGTGTTTTAAGAAGCCCTAGCACATTCCTCATGGAAAATTTATTTAATAGATCTCACATCAATCAACTGAAAAACTTGTAACATTCATATGAATAATCATAAAATACTTTTCACTAGTTTCTTCTAAGGCTGAAAAGAATATTCGAATTCCTACCAATTAAGGCCCATTAACCTGTATAGTAGACAGACAAATCCACGTACTACTTGTAGGTATGATTTGCAGTATACATGTCTTGCATTTTAACTCATGCTAAGCTTTTTCTTAACAGAGATGTAAATATGTACCCATATAAACCACATCTATGTTTTTTTTTTTATCTAACGTTGCATTCATATATGTCAGATATTCATTTTGTACTGTAAATAAGTTTAACCCTCACACCACCATGAAGTTGGTTAAAAATCCAGCGGGCCTGTGACAGAGAGATGCAGATATCATAGCATACTATATGCTTAAGTAATTGTTTATTGATTGATTATATAATGATCAACAACAGTGATATATATTTTTTTACCTTCTATAATCCCAGTGTAAAGCATGTGTTGAATGGAAAAGCCGTAGAAACAATCCATATCAAGACTCATAAAATATGCTTATTGATGACATTACGCCGGGCATGAACGACCAATTAACGAGATGGAGCCTGCGACGCTTTTTTGTATCAAGAATAGTATTTTTATATCAAAAATTCAACTGAATAAAATCCAATTCATAACTTCAAGGGAGAGAAAAGTCGTGATATCAATAATTGTATTATCAAGGGCGTGCCACACACCCGCGTCGCTTGAAAGCCCCGTACGTCGCTGACGGAAACTCGCTGTTAGCGTCAAAACCGTGGAATAAACTATCCACTTGCGCCAATTTTCATGAACGGAAGTATTCATTGCACAACTGAAATGATATTTGTTCCCCTCTCATTAACAACTTAATGGTAGGCCCATATTATATGCGTCAAGGGGAATTTTGATGTATGTTGTTTATTTGTACACTGTTAGAAAATGTAACCTTAAAATAAAAGAATTTCCTGCAGCAGAGTCTCGAGAACACCTACAACCTTACCAGATTGCGTAATCTTACATTACACTCTAAATTACAGGGATTTAAAATAAGTCCACATGGACTGTAGTTAGGGACCAATCGAAGTCCGGATTTAGTTTGAATCCATAAGATTCATTTTTAAATCTCGAAAGTTTTAAATTTAAATCATTTGAGATTTAAATTTAAGTCTTTAGGACTAAAACTAAATCCAGAAATCGACTGGTCCCTAACTACAGTCCAGCTGGACTTATTTTAAATCCCTGTAATTTAGAGTGTATATCATGTACAATTTCAGGAAATTGGTATTTGGTGTATGGAAACTTGCAAAGTTCCTTGAATAAAACGCACTTTTCCCCTTTTTTTAACAGACCTGTTCTGTTAAATTAAAAAAATCATGTTTTATGAATTTACAGAATGATTCTGTAATTGCTTTCTGGAAAATCTTATTTTTTTGTAAAATCAGTTTTTTTTTAATAGTGTAGGTATATTGTACTTTAATTCTTGAAACGCCATGGGCTCCGAAAAGTGGACCTATGTGGCATGATATGCAAGTATTATTATCATTATCGTCATTGTATTAATCATGTATTGTTCAATGAATTTGAGAAATAGACGTTTAATATTTCCAGTCCCTTTTTATGAGTTATCTGTATCTTATAACAGCTATAATGAATTCGATGAATTTCAGTCGAAATTTGAAACATCTAATTCATGATTTTCCATGACCAATTTGTTCTGAGCCAATAAGATCCAATGATTTCAGCAGCTTATAACAATTGTCATTGAAAAATCAATGAATATTTGTTTTATTAAACGCTTCCCTGGTTACGACGCTCATTGGACTCAATACAGATAATGACCCCCTTCTCCCAATTTCATGTCCGAAATAAGCATGATAAGTTTGTCTCTCGTTCAATTTTTTTCAGAATTATACGTACATTTTCATTTATTAGTGCTAAAACTGCAGGGCGCCTTTGGAAAGCGGTCTTGCATAACTGAGCAGGCCTACCCGGCAGTATCAAATAAAGGAAACCAATAAATAAATAAATTTGCGAACATTCGATTTGCAGTCGATATGACTTACCGTTCCATGTGCAGTAGTTGGAGGAACCATTTTGAGGAATTCATCGAACGCGTCGGGTGGGGTCACACAAGGATCTACATTGCGGACGCCTCCTAAGAACGAGTTCACTGCTTTAGCACAATTTACACGACGACTATATGAGAGTGAGGGAGATAGAGAGAGAGAGAGAGGGAGAAAGGGGGAAAAGAGGGAGGAAGGAAGGGAAAGAGGGAAAGAAAGGTAGAGAAAGAGGGACGGGATTAGAGGAAGGTGATGTCAGAGTGTCATAAACATATGAAAGTGAATATCCTATTCTACATTAAGTCAGCAAAACGAAGAACTAAAGCAATAAAAAAAAACAACAACATTGCTTTAACCATGTTAACAAATTTTCATAAGAAAAAGAGCAGGACTTACTAATATGGAAGACACGGCTCTCCCAAGAGGCATTTCCGGTATTCCTCGCATCTCCCGGTCAATACTTCCGTGATGTTCTGGGTGGTACCGGGTCCTTTGTTGCTATAGGCAACAGTTGCTGCCACCGCTGATGACAGATAAAACAAGATGGTGAAGATGTCCATTTTAACCCTTACTGGTTCCTGAAGTACAAAATATGCAACTTTTTATAAAGAAATCTGAAGAAGAACGTTGTTATGATCATTTACCACACAATTTTTAGAATATCATTCATAGAAAGTTATGTTTCATGATGTGATGCAATGGGTTTCTAAAACTACTACTACTACTACTACTACTACTACTACTACTACTACTACTACTACTACTACTACTGCTTTTGCTACTACTACTACTTTTGCTACTACTACTACTACTGCTGCTGCTGCTGCTACTACTACTTTTGCTACTACTTTTTGCTACTACTACTTTTGCTACTACTACTACTTTTGCTACTACTTCTACTACTATTTATATTAATAATCATGTGGACAGGTTAAATCTTAATATATTAATCATGACACTATTACATAGATACAAATTAAAGAATACATATTCATGCCATGATGTGATAAAGTCGTGCTGAGACAGAGTTCCAACATTTCATTTTTATGGTTGAGATGCCCAATAGCATTGAATTTGTAGTTATGCAAGATAATATTTCAATGTACTCCATCAAAGCTCTTCTTCATTTTCATCATCCCCATCATCACCCCCCTTCATCATCAGGCAACTTTCCACCATTACATATTCGTTCCATTTTCCTTTCATCTCATGAACATTATAACTATCATTATTATAATGACAGAAATCATTTATTTGCGTAATATTTGTTATATCTTTAATCACGAAATATTGGTTTTGATACAAAATTTATGTGAATACTGACATCGTTGCTATTGATTCTACTACTACTACTACTACTACTACTACTACTACTACTACTACTACTACTACTACTACTACTACTACTACTACTACTACCACTTCTACCACTACTACTACTACCACTACAGCTACCACTACTGCTGCTACTACTACTACTACTACTACTACTACTACTACTACTACTACTACTACTACTACTACTACTACTACTACTACTACTACTACTACTACTACTGCTACTACTATTACCATCCCTACTATTACCAGTGGTTCTAGTGGTCGAAGTAGTATAATAGGTCTAATATACTGTATCAGTGCTACTTTTAATAGGGCGAATCCAGCGTTGTTAAAATATGTGGGGGTTGAAATCGTCGACATTACAAGGGGTGGTCTTACTACTGAATTCAAATATTTTATACATATATATTTTTTTACAAATTTCATTAGTAACATCAATAGGCCTTAATGACATCACATTTTGAGCGCGAAGCGTGATCTATTTTTATATACTGACCTGAAAATGCCATTTTATGTTTTAATCCTAGTTTGTATTCATGAACATATCTAAGTACTTATCTAGGTAAACAAATAATGCGAGTCGAAATTGCGAGCTGATACTTTTTTATAATTATAAACTGATCTGAAAAGGGTAATTTCAAGTCGTTCTATTGTAAGCATAAATGTGATGAGAATGTTACGAAGAATGAGACTAAAGTTCAATCTTAGGGAACTTTTCTTGAATTAAACCTGCGACAAGCTATATCAATCAAACAATTGATATATAATTTAAGTATATACCAGGAAGTCTGCCCGGGAAGCCTGTAATTGAAACAGTATCATTTTCTACTTAAAGTGCAACCAATAGCCCCTCTTATGGAGACCCATGGTTTTTATGACGGTGGTTGAATAAATATAGCAAAAGATAAATGAGCTCACAATACCTCCTAATGATTAATAAATATCGCCCGAAGTTTGGAAACCCGCAGTCTGAGCAAAGGTCTATGCATGATCAGAGGATTACATTTTATAATATAGAGGTTGTGGTTGTACTTACAAAGTGAATAGAAGTGAAGACCCGACGATGTGAAACGGAACACTCACTCTAGCCTGAAAACTCCTGGGGTCAGTGTTCGAAGTCTCTTTTTGGACTGGCATCCACATTCAGCCTGGATTGCGAAGTTCACCTCACCCCGCCGATGTGACCGGTAACAAACCTGTGATTCCTCGATCGACGTGCACATGTATTTTATACGGATGTATATGTTTGCATGACCTGTGTTAAAAGTATAGAACAGTTGGGTGTTCATAACCACCGTAGCTTGCCTGGGTTTTTCCGAGTCCAAGGTTCATGAGTAATACTATTGGCTGATGAGGAGACACTCATATTTCACACATTTCACAATCTTATGCCAATGAGGAATATTGCGCCATCAAGTTCAAATCGCTCTACAACAACTTTCGTTGTGAAATGAAAAATGTATCGACAAGCAGTGCAAACAGTTTGCAAGTGTATAGGGTAGCTCGTAAATTATATAACATGATATAACCATTGATATAACCAACTCCTTGATATAACTACATCTGCTTATATTGTCATACCATGCAGAGACGAATAAATAAATAAATACATGAATAAATAAATAGATAAATAAACAAACAAATTAATGAATAGATAACTAAATAAATATAGCAATATATTATATATTACGTTTCAAGAGAGCGATAGGAAGAGAGGGGGGGGGTAAGGGAGAGAGAAGGGGTGGCAATGAGTGAGAGGCGCGAAGATACTGATATTAAACCAGAAAACTAGGCTATCCATTATGTTTCCGAACTATTTCGTGCGAGTGGTAGATGTTGATAATACCTTCTTCTACCTGCAGTATCATATCATATATTTAAGCTGGGGAAAGGGGGCTGGTAGAACTGGAAATGGGTGCTGTCGCGGTATGTATTTTTCTCAAGCAAATGATATTACATATAGGGTTGGTTGCACGGCCAAAACTTATTTTTTGGGGGTCATGTTTGATATACTATTTTTTTTCTATATATCCATTAATTTTTTTCCTCGTCTTCTTTTTTTTGTCCTCGTCGTTTTTTAAAATTTCTTCCACCTATTATTTTAATTTTCTTATTATCCTCTTTTTTATTTTTTCATCACTGCTTGAAAGAAAAACAAAAAGAAAAGCAAAACAACAACCACCGTCGGGACCGGTCGCATCCTGCCCCAAAATTTTACGAAAAGGGAAAAAAAAAGTACTGACTCTGTGATGAATGGGTTTTACAGCCAATACCTCGAGACCGATTCACGTCAGATGCAATTATCAATAGTTAGCTTTTAGGCCCTACGGGGTTTTTTTTCGAAGGGATCACCGGTCAGATGTTTTGGGCAATTGTTTTTAACTTTGGGGGTTACATTTTTTTTTTATTTTAACTGAACTTAAGTTTTAAAATTATTGTTGATTAACGCTCCGGGTTTCCAAATGGTTGTATCAAGGAGTTTGTATTGTAAATGTTAAAGGGAGGGGGGGGGGGGGCGAAGTGCATGTTATCAATGGCTAGTCTAAAAATAGACCTTTTGAGATGACTATTGACAGGGTCGGCGGAGCGAAGTTGAAAGTGGGGGGGGGGCAGGGAAAAAAGGCACCTTTCCTTTCGAAAAGGGCACTATCTTAAACATGGCCGTGAAAAGGGGCACTAGCTGATTCGAGAAAGGGCACTTACAAGAAGGCAGGGGAGCACTTGCTCAAACATAAAACGTACGGGTCCTTCTTAGGTGAAAGGGGCACAGAACACGTTCGTGAGGGGCACTTTTCTTGGGGGAAAAAGTGGCACTGATACGAGAAAGGGCACTTGCTAACGGCATAAAACAGGTCCTTCTCATATGGAAAGAGCACAGAACACGTCCGTGAGGGGGCATTTTTAGAAAGAAAATTGGCACGTATATCGGATATTGGATAGAGTATTTTCTAGTGGGACATATCTTAAAATCTATTCAAATCAATTTTGACAAGTCGGTCATTATGTTCTTGACCTGTGATTTATCTCATTTAATGTTTTGCTTATACAGTTCAATAACTGATCTCAATTCTTGATAGAAATTAGAATTTATTGCAAATTCATTCTTTGATAAAAAAATGTTTAATCTTTACATCATACTGACAATGTGGGTTTATTTGATAGCACTAATATTAACTTAATGATCTATCAATTCATTTGAACGGCATTTACGGGGGCAATCACTGTGAATCCATCACTGACAAAACGCAGAATGTTCACCCATTATAATAGGTCCATTGTAACGCAATGTGATTGAACCAGCACACAATAGCGGGAAATTTGAAAAGCTCATGGGACGGACGAGATAGGAATGCAAGCCGTTCAATGAATGAATTTACACAGCGGATACTTCGTGTTCAAAATAACAAGACATCTTCTTTTTCCTGATATTTCTGCGTATTTGAGGAATAATCAATAATGGATACCGGAATTGATTTCGGATATGATTTCAATGATTGGCGATAACGGCCGTGGTAAGTGAAATGAGTAACTAAATGTACAAAGAATGTTTAAAACTTTGAGAATGGTTCAGAGAAATTGCTGTTTGTCAATGTCGAGCAGAGCACCAATGGCGCCGAAGCAAACTTAATCAATGGCGTTTCGAAAGATTAATTAATTATCCTTGAATTTACTTTAAAAAACTGAGCAGCAAGTTCCTTTTTATCACCTGTTACTGAACTCTGTAAAAAATTGCACCAAAAAATCATTATTTAGATGCTTTAGAGCTACAAAAAGTACAAAATAAAGTGACCGGAAACACTAACTAATCATAACCATGTTCATTGAATGAGTGATTCTAACACGTATTGCGTTCATCGGCAAGAGTGCCATGGGTCCCATCCATTAGATTCAATGAATTAAAAAAAAGTTTGGAAAAGGCTTATAAAATCATGCAACATGCCTAATAATATACTAGTACATTTTTACCTTAATAACGATGAAAAGTTTGATAAATACCAAAATATGGCTTTATTCCGTCATATTTGTGTGTTCATTCAAGAGGGGATTTTGTGTTTTTCAAAATTCGATTCATTTCGACAAGAAATTAAATATTCACCTCAATTCATTTATTTCCAACGAGGTAAAATAATTTCATGCATAATATATACAGCAAGGTAATCGAAAAGAATTAGACAATGTCCTTTTAAACAAATGTAGTGATCCATGAAGCGTCCACATATCTTTAATTTTGTAGGCCTAATCATATTTTCATTTAAATATATCTTTAGTTTAATCTAGTTTTTATTATGTATTCTGAGGATCATTTCCAATAAGAAAATTTATATGCATTTTATGATACTCCCACTAAAGATATATATATTTTTAAATTTTAGAATCCTTACAATATTTGATTTTACTGTGAAGCCCCAAACATAAAAATTATTTATATCAGGCCATATAAGGGGATGGTATAACAGTTCTAAGATTTTGTTGGGAAGAAACTGAAGTTTACAAAATACCAATACTTTTTTATATTGTTTTACAAAGGATATGTACGGTATATGGTTGCTTCAGGACAGTTTATCATCTGTAGGAATACCTACAAACATTTCATACAGTATATGAAATGAATATTCTATACTTCAACGTTACCATCAATGTTGGTTCGAATTCCAAACAATATATAACATATTTTTATTAGTTTATTTGCTTCCATCCAAGTACTTATTTTTGCAAGTTGATGATTTGTGTGTATGTATAGTGGAATGGAATATGGTAAATCATTAATATAATGTAATAGAGAATGGAACCTTGTGGCACGCCATATTTGATTTCTTCTAGTGAAGATCAAATGCCATTAATTACTGTTAATTGATTGCGGTTAGCGAATGAGCTAGTAAAGAGTCATAGTGAGGTGCCCCTTCTACCATGACAATCTATTTCTTCTTAATTAAAATTTAATGATCTATAACATCAAAGGCTTTAGTTAATGTAGAAATATTTAATGCCAATTTCTTTATTGCATCATTAATTTCATGAATTAGATCAAGTACTACTGTCGCTGTTGAGTGACCATGCCTTAATTCAAATTGATTTTTAGGTAAAATATAGCGTTTGTCTAAAAGAAAATCCTCTAATCTTTAAAATAAGAATTTTTCTACTATTTTAGAAAAATTGGTAATACGGATATTGGCCGAAAAATTATATGTATTCCCTTTTATATGAATAGGTGTAACACGTGCAACTTTCATTTTTGGTGGGAAGACACCATTACTAAACTCAACCATTGCAAATAAAAAATAAGGGTTCACTTATAACATAAAATACATTATTTTTACAACTTTGATATTCAAATATATATCATCTACGTCGGGGTTGGTATTGGGTTTCATTTCATGTACTATCAATATTATTTTACCTTTGGTTATAAGTTGAAGAAACATAGAGTGATCATTTGACATTTTTAAGACATTTTTTAAGTATCAAAGGAGATATTATGTGTAGAATTTATATTTTGGTTTTGGGGATCTCAGTCAAACACTTACAAAAAGTCATTAATAGAATATGAGCAATACTCTTTACTTAATTTGTAACAATTTTATCTCCAACTTGTAGAGAATCTACATTATGTTTTTTATTATTTGTTTTTTATTCAAAACATCTTTTATAATTCTCCTTGTTGATTTAATTTTTCCTTTTGTGTCATATTAATACAAATTAATCTCTTTTAGCTTGTCTATCTAAGCTTACATGTATGTGTACCGCAATTCTGAAAGTTTCTATAAGCTGATTTAAAGTAATTAGTTGGGTTATTAATGTATTTGCTACAGTTGTGCTGAAAACATAGTGAACTCATCACAAAATGCCCTCCTTCGTGCTTAGTCCTGAATGTGGACAACTTACTATACAACAATGTTTGGCAAACCCAAAGAAAGAAATTATTTAATGCAATATTTTATCACTTGACTTCACAATTAAATATATAACATATGGTAGAACCTGAATGCTTTAAATATATTCATTTTCTGATGGGGTCACTAATTTTGGAGCACCACTGTATGTAGTTGTCGTTTTTTTATTGTTACAAAGTTTGCGTAGATCCTGTGTTGGTAATGGACTCCTGTTCCCCTTATTGCAATTAAAATATTTCATTGAAAAATATTCATTATGATTATTTTGAAATGTATACAAAATTGTCTCGTACATCTCATTAACGTCCTAATTTACTATGAACTTTCATTCAGTATCATTCAATTTTGAAAAAAAAAGGATTGCATATTTGATAATGTAATAAATGCTCTTATATTTTAAGGGGATCCCGTTTTCATTCTTAAAATTGTGGAAATATTGAAAAAAATATTGCTTTGTTTTGTTTAGCCATTTTAATATTTGTTTCTTTGGTAGATGGCAGATGACATTCCTGTGATCATATACTGATAGTTCAAGGGACCTGAGATGCGTTTATGACGTTTTATCAGACAAGTCTTGTTTTATCCGAGAGTTACCTCAGAAACTCAGTTTAACTGTTCCTTCTCAGCCAATCAAAATCAAGGAAAGTTGTCAGAACTGACTACTTATCGGACAACAATTGTTGATGAATGCTCCCCAGGGGAGAGTTCCATTAACATTAATTGTCTTCCGATTAGTTGTCAGATTTGACAACTTTCCTTGCATTTGATTGGCTGAGATGCAATGTTACTATGGTAACTGCCGGATACAACAGGATTTGTCGGAGAGAACACCCGAAAAGTCCTTCCATGGAACGTTGAGGGCAATACTTCCAGCCAAAGAGAGGACGCATTGTGAAAAGAAGCATGGCATTCCAATGGAGGTTTGAAGTAAAGGTAAGAATCTTCCATCTACAATTTGCAAAGAATAATACGCGTGAAGTCAGAACTCATTTTAATTTTGTGAGAAGTGAGACACAAGCTCAAGTAACAATGATCATCTTTACAGGTCTTCGGCTTTCAGGTAGTAAATTATAATATTTCTGACAGTTCTTTTCGTGGTAAGTACTTGAAATAGTGGTAATATAACTACACGGGGGGGGGGGGGGCTCGGCTAATTTAGTTATCAAATCACAGCCTTGCCCAGGGAAAGTGAGATAATGTATACTTGCCATGTGAGGCAGTAGGAGGACTAATCAGACTATTTCATGGCAGTAAAAGAAATTGTGACATATTTTGTTTTAGTTATTTTGACAAGAGTTCTGCTTGGGTAATCAACCTTTTCTTCGTGGTACGGCATTCTTCATGGATACTAACTTTTGAGTGTCATTAGTTTCTGTCCGATTCTTAATGAGATCGTAACTTCATATATTGATTGGATGGCCTGGTCAAATAAACATGCGATTTAAAATTTGTTTCACAGTTATAGCTTTGAAAAGTTGGTCACCTTCATCATCGTCTTGGCTTCTGTTTGTCATAACTCGACAGTTAAGCCCGCCCTCAAGAATGTCTGACGGTCTGATATCTGAAGGGACGCGGAGAAGTTTAAGAAGGAGATGGAGAATGCCAAGACAAGGTCAGGTCACTGGGTCAAGGTCAAAGGACATTTAGATCAATTAAATGATAGAAATCTATATTTTACTTATTATTGTAAAAGTATTTAATGAAATTAGATGAAATTTGTCAGATTGTTATTGACTATCATGTGTTTCATTTGAGAATTGCCCCTTCACAGCATTGGATCGTTGAATTGCATATTCAAAGGGCAAATAAAAAAGACAACTGTTTGATAATTCAATGTTTTAAAGTCAACACTGCTTCTAGATTGAATTGCGTAATGCAGGCAAGACTGCCAGAGGCATTCCACTATTCAGATTTATAACAAATATATTTTGTATTAAATGTACGTTTCTGTTTGCAGGAAGCACGGAGTGCTATTTTGAGAGCATAGCTCTGAAATGTAGGGTTCGCAGCAGAAGCAGTCCAACAGCAAGCACATATACCTGGTATACGAATGAGGAGGTGTCATGCTGGAAGATGAACTCAGAACTCCGGTCAAGGGTCAAGAAAATGCCCAGAAATATACCATCAGAAGCAGTGGTAAGTTGTGCAATATTTAAATTTTGTGACTCAACAAATAACAATTTTGGGGAAACGAAGGTGTCTTTTTAGAGACAGTTTGCTTTTCCCCTTCTAAGTATGATGGGCGCAAGATCAACATCTGCATAGCACTGATTAGATTTGTGATAGATATATGTCTACACAGGCACTTCTCTAACTGTTGCTTATCATCTTTACATATGCAAGATAAGAATTTATCTCAGATAAAATTGAATATTATGAATGATAAAATATATTTTTCTGATATAATTTCGCATTAATCAAGTCAATTTGTGAAATATTATTGAATAATAAACACGTAAATATTATGCAGTATGTTCATGGATTGGTGCAAATCCTTTGCATTGAATTCCGCTGAAAAGTGCCTATGTACGGAGCCTTTAAAGTGCCATCGACTTGATGAATTTGCGAGATACTTTATGTTGCCATGTCGACATAATAATCTTATTATGTCGACATGGCAAGTCGACTTATAGAAATTTATATTTCGACATGGCGAGATACGTTATCTCGCCAAGTCGACTTATTTAAAGTTTTATGTCGACATGGCAAGATACGTTATGGAAAAAAAGAAATGCTAGAATAATGTTTGTGTTCTTTCACTTTACACGTGCAGCCATCTCGCTCCGTGCACAACATGGATCCACCCTCGATCTGGTATAAGTAGGAAAGAGTCTACCACAGAGAAGGACATGGACACCAATCCTGAAAGCTTCATCTACAAATGATTTCTGGTGTGAAGAGTTAACGGTATTTATATGAGGTAGGATCAACCACTATACCAACTGCCCATGATGACTGCCAGGACTGGGGAAAGTTTTGTGCGCCAAAGGACTCTCATCGCGGCCGGCATTCAGCGAAGATGCCTTATCTGTAAATTGTATCCTGATATGTAAATGCTGTATTTATTTGGTGTTTTTAACCAGAGTTGATAACCATTTTTTTTTGGTGGGGGGGGGGGTCTCGCCTGCATTACAGAAAAAAACGAATAAGCACTTTTGGATAAGAATTGATAATGTTTTTCATCATTTTGACAAATATTCATTTAAATGAAATGAAACTTTTTTTTAGATGGCTATTGCTTATAGAGACTGATGTGAAATCAAACATACCGTTCTTAGCCAGGGTCAAAGGTCGTTGGAGTTAATGAATATAAGATAATTATCAAATGAATTTTCGTCCTCTTTGAAAAAAAGATATTCAACTTTCATGGAGGTATTTTCATTATCAGCACTGTTGCTACATTGCATTGTGTATTGCAGGTGATTTAGTTTGATAAATCGGTTTTATTGAATCATAAAAACAACATTTAAACTACTAAAACATGTGTTCTTTAACTTTTGTTAGTGCAGGCGAGACCGCCAGGGGTGTCCCATTTGTCAATTTGTTAAGAAAATTTCACCCATAACGTCTGGGTCAGTCGAATTGAATGGGAACCAAATGTCGGTTATCATCCAAATTATTTTGCATTGTCAGATATGTTAGTTTTCATGCATTTGCTATTCATGAATGCTCTTTTACAATTTTTAAGATGAAATTTGTGTAGCTATATACAAGGAGCAGGTCCAAGCTATCATCTTATCGCTTTACTGATAGTATAAAGTACTTGAATTATTATTTTTTTTATAAATGGGTGTGTACCGTATATAAGACATGGTCACTTTGAGTAAAATGAATAATCTGAGCATAAGGATAGAAATGGTTTGCGTATTGTCAGATTGTGTAGGCCTTGGGCTCAGATGGTGGTGTAATATAGGTGTTATTGCTCCTCCGACAGTAACTGCTCCGGGCTTTATTTCGTCTCAGATATATAGGGTTATGTAGGATGACAGAGTTGCAATAGGGTTTTATGTTAGGTTTAGGGTTATGCTTAGGGTAGAGTTAAAGTTAAGATTGAAGTTAGTCAGTCGAGTAGTGTGTGAAATTCATATCGGAGCAATAAGTTGTCGGAGCAAATGTCACGAAAACTTTGTTGCATAATGTATAATTGTGGAGTTTTATCTTGATGAATAGCATTCGGGTTTATCTTGTGTTGACTAGATTCTGCAAAAGTGGATCCAAAGGTTTTCCAGAGTTTTTCCCTACTGTGTTTTATCTCTGGTTTTTTACCCTGGACCTACTTGTCGTAGAATGGTCGAACACAATGAACCCACTCCTCCGCCCCTTAAAAGAAAAAGAAACCTTGTACACCGGAACTTATTTCTCTATGAAAAATATTAGTATGATATGTCCAATTAGGAACAATTATTACACGCAACGAAGTTTAGAATATGCATATTTTCGATTTCAGTTTTTATCCATTTCAATTGATAAATCAGAGATAAATGGTAATGCATTTCCAAATTACGTTATCTGTCGTACATTAATCTTAGTTTAATTTTAACTTAGTTTGATTTTAAATTTTTGAATTAATTTGTAATTTTTTTAGGCCAGCAACAAGCAAAGTTTGTTATTAGCAAATTAAATAAAATCTATTTCTTTTCATTTAATGTGATAGAATGATTTTGGTATCATCTGCATACAGGATGGAATTTAATGATTCAGAATCAAACTAAATCCCTCACTAACGAATTCTGTAAACCCTTATTCAGTTACCCTGATAAGGGTTGAAATGTTGCAAATTTGACTTCTTTTCTACACAAAATCTCTATTTAATTTGAATATTGTGTTTTGAAATTGTTCTGGTGAATCAGTACTTGCATGAAATGAAAAGCTTTCACAAATATTGAATTTCAAGAGGAAACGAAACCACCTTCTCAAGTTGTTGAACATCAAGTACTAGTAACAGATTGTCCATGCTGACAGGGTCCAACATTGTCCTAAATATATTTTCAATGCGTTATGCAATTAGTATGAGACTGAGAATACGCCATGTGTAGACTGTCATATTTCTACACCATTCAAACCCAGTCCAGCATTTGTTTCTTTTTATCCTTTTTATGGGTGCATATTCACCCGTACTGCACATTTCATGGTTATATTAAGATAGAAAATAACAGAGCACTGCATAGATGAATAAATTTACTTGTTCATAATCATGATAATTCCTGATTTACATTATGGTGAAGAGGAATACAAAATGTATTGCCTCCAGTCTCTTGCATCTTCAGCTTCAGAACTTTCTTGAGGGGCTCATTTATTCAACATACCTGACACTCTAGTTCCAAAGATTGTGAATTAGTAGACGGTGAGAGGTTCAATTCAAGTGTTGCTTAAGTTTAATAACAAAAATTGTCATAAGCATTTCTTACCTAATAATTTGTATTTCTACTTTTCTGCGGAATATGCAATAAATATTAAGCCTAAATTTATCAATTGGCTAATAATCTTATGAGTAAGGATCTTATTAGATTATTTTTATATCAAAGGTAATGAAGGTCAGTTGAAATTTTAGAAGTTGAATGTGTAATGATTTATATTGCTTTGGTAATGGTGGAAGCATAGATTTTGACTTTCGGGAATAATTTTAGCTTCTTTTATACTCTCAGTGTGCATTCATGTTTTTCTCTTTTTACTAAGAATAGGCCAGGTGTCGTAGATATTGCCTTTATTTTATAAGAATATTTTGTTTACTTTTAGAATGTTTAAAACAATAGAAATACAATACCGGGAAATGTTTCACAAATTGACAATTCTGACTTAAAGTCATGCTTACTTTAAATGCTAATTTGATATCTCATGGCTTGCGGAGTCTCAAAAGCGCGTTCTTAGAGCGTGGATGTATTTGACAAATTTTGAAGTCTTAAATCTTTGTGAAACACCCCCGTCTCTTAGTCCACATGTAATGTCAGATAGCTTGGACCTGCCCTGTAGTGTACTATTGTCTGTATTATGTATTTACTTTGTATTCATGATTTTATTTATTTTTTATTCTTGAAAATAATGTAAGACCAGCAGCCGAGAAGACTCATTCAAGTTGGAGGACCATAGCAGTTGACCTAATCGATCGATGGAGTATTAAAACCCGACACCTTACAAACATGGCTTTCTGTCTGATTTGAGCTGGGGTCTTCCTGCCAGAATCACACAATTAGTGACATCACTACCAAGAAATCTATTTTTCAGTGTGCAGAGAGGGGCACTGGACACTGTTGTGCATGGCATACAGCTTCCATAATGTAAGTGCTTTATTTCTGATTTCAATGTTATTTTGTGTAGCCTAGAGTATGCAAGACAATGCCATTGGTTTTCCAGAAATTATTAATCTGAGGGTATAATTACTGTACTGTAGAAAGTATTGTGCAGTCGATCGTTACACGGACATTTGGCTTTTAATTGGCGCTTTGCTTCAAATGCCTTTAAAAATTCATGTTATTTTCTTCAATCTTTGGAATCAAATCCTTTGTATGAAAATCTATCAAAAATATTCCTGATCGAGGTGACTTGTATAAAATCCCATTGCTCTTTCCTAACCCCCTATCCCCTCTTTCTTTTTCATTACCCCACCCTTTGCATTTGCTTTATCTGTTGATCCATTGATTGCTGTCTTTCTTTCTATACCTCCATGTACTATCTGCTCTTGCTGCTGGTCATATCTTTGTTTCACATTGTTTCAACATGATATCTGACATGACTGATTTAAGAATACGCTTAAAAGACAAAAACTAACAAGGAAATTAGTAGATATTTACATTTAAAAAATTGCAGAGCCGCCATGATATAGAGCAGGGCAAACTATATTCCCTTTTTGTACATATTAACTTTTGGACACATTAATTGAAGTTCATTTTTCAAACTTTTGGTCCTATCCCCATTCACCATAAACCTAAATGTTTGTGAGAATGCCGAGTGTGTATCCATCATGTAAACACATAATGCGAGAGATTTTGCCGGACCGGCATTGGGTGATGATGATATTGTGATGAAGGTGGCTTCTCAATATCGGTTCGTCTGCCCAAAACCGTTGCCTTTTGTTGGCCTACTCGAATTTGCATAAACAAAACCAGGAAACAAAAATTAACCCATTTTTACGAGGACTGTGTGCTTCAATTGTTTTTCCACAATGTGTAAAGTAAAGGGGAAAAAATATTCCATCAATCACTGCAATACAAGTAAGTCTGGGATCTAGTCTTAGAAGTGCAATGTCAGATTTGATTTCTTTCTTGCCAGCAAGTGCAATTTGCTTTTCAAGTTGCCCACTGTAGAGTTTCCAGTTGACCCCTATCGATATTTTGCATTGGACCTCTTGTACGTTTGTAGTTGGAGCAGTTTAGCCAAGACGCCTGGCTTGGTGGCAGTGATCAAGGTCGATCAAGAACCGGTTTGCACTCCAAAGAGGAGATTCGAAGAACTATTGATCTGTGTTTGCTGTCTTCTGGTAACATGTTTCAATTGCATGTGACATTATGGTATTTGGTGTTTGAAAATCCGGTAATATTGTTCTCAAGTAGCCCACTCTTTGATCAAGAGGAATGTGTCCTTTTCAAATTTGTTTTTCAGAGCTCTTCTAAAGATCATGTAAGTTGGATGTTGTCTATTAGAAATTCAAATTCTGGTATTTTATGAGGAATCTGGGCCTCTGAAACTTTTACCTATACGTGACGCCTTCATGTGGATATTTTTGTCGACATCGCAGCATTCTGATCTGCAAGGCTCTTGCTATCTATATTAGATTTGACTCTTTCGTTTATCCATTTTTGGTCTGTGAGTGGGACAGTGATCCATTGGATTGTCAACCTTCTGAACTCTCCGTTCGTCGTGTTCGATCATTGCATCATCTGGTAGTTTTTCCTCCGAGATTTTTTTGAAGTCATATCCTATGTGAAAAAATTGCATGTATTCACTTGGCAGAATTCAAAGAGATTGCACTATTTGGGAAGGTATTTGTTGGAACTTTGCATGATCTGATTCGGTTTATCCAGTTGTCTTTCAAATCTACATCTCTCTACTGGGCTTCAAAAAATTGATTCGGTCCAAACCCGGTGGGTGTTTCATAAAGCTGTTCGTAAGTTAAGAGCGACATTAAGAACGACTGGTGACCCTTTCTCGTGGTAAATTGTATATTCATTGGCGACGGTTTAGCACAAGAAAGGATCCCCAGTCGTTCTAAAATTCGCTCTTTACTTACGAACAGCTTTATGAAACGCCCCCCGGGAGCTGTTTCTGGATCTAGTCGGGCTTTACCTACTGTGGTCGTAGAAGATTGTGACACTACTGCCTAGCGGAAGGAGCTGGAGAGGATGACTCTTCAAGATCTGGCCGTATGGTGATCAATGTGATAGAGAGACTTGTAGTTCTTTAAACATGCAGCCTCATCAGTTTCCTCGCGTGATGTTCTTATCCACTAGGATTCTTCGAGAACTTACCATGGTGTTCAAAGAAAGCGGGTGGCTGTACCTTGAACAATCTGAGCAGGATTCTCACAGGGAATTTTGTAGCTTGGACCCTACTAAAAAGGGTCCATGGTTGTAGTGACCAGAGGGCGCTCTAGTCTGTATAGTTCCCTAGTTTAATCGCACGACTTCCTCTGGTAGATTGCTACAACGGACTCTGACCTCCAGTCTAGAACGAGTTTTTGACGTTCCTTTTGGTGCTGTCTTTGAACTTAGGCACTACTTCTTCTGGAAGATCGTTACTCTTGTCACTGGCCTTTTGCCCAAATAAATGGATTACCACATCGAGTCTGGAATGAGCTGTGGAAAGTTGTATTTGGTGCCTTTGAGATTCTTTCTTCAAAAATTGTTTTCGGCGGAGGAAAGTGTTTCCGACATCCATTCTGGAAGGATTTTAAGAATTTCTCGGTGTTGAAATTTGACATTGTGCTTCACTACTAGGGAACATACAATTGTACTGTAATTATTGATGGCGCATCGTGGGATATAAAGTGCACTTCCTCAGGACAAGTCTATCTTGAGGGTTCGACCTGTTAGATCTAGATTCACATATCTTGTCATTCCGACTGCTTTTAGCTCTATCTCTCAAAATTGTGTGGAAGAAGTGATGGATGCATACGCAATCCGAAACATTTGGTCATTGTATTATGGTGAATAAATGAAATTACCTCGACGGGGAAAATAGAAAACAGAGAGGAAAAAAAAGACAACAATCAAGTTTATTTCAAATTACTTGATATAAAATGCAGTGTTCATTAAATCTCATAGAACACGATTGTTTTATGTACAGAAAAAACGGTGCATTTATTTGCAAAATATGTGTTATACATCCCATGTGCTCAGGATACTGCTCATTTGAAACGAATACGCACCCCCCCCCCCCAAAAAAAAAAATAAACAAAAAATAAACTGAATATGATAAAATCGAATAGAATAATTTCGAATTAAACTAAATTAAATTGATTTTGAATAAATATGAAAATTGAAGACAATAATATAAATTTATTATTCATCAGCAATTTTAAAAAAAATTTACAATTATCAGTAATAACACGGTAAAATTAAATTAATTAGAACATTTTCATATCAGTCATGTATTTAAATGTTGAAATGATGTAAAGCGAAGGAAGACTGGCAGATATAGGGAGCATTTCATGAGATATGTCAGTGATTATCTCCAATTTGCTATTGACCAATCAGATGCAGTGATTCATTAGCTCATGACATCTGTTGGTTAAAGTCACCGACAAAAATCTCCATGAACTGCTCCCTTGGATGGATAGTACAGGGAGGGATGAAGAGGGGACAATTAATGGATTAACAGGTAAACCTGTAGAAAGGAGAAGAGGGGAGGGTGGTAGTGAGGAAGGGGGCAGATTAAAGGAAAATTAAATTTGTTCAAGGATGAATAACTAGAATACAAAGGAGATTAACATATTGATTCATATGGTAATTGGTATTGTCTTGCATTGTCTCGACTACACAAAGTGTCATTGAGATTGAACTTATAAAGCACCTACATTTAAGCTGCAGTAGACCATGTATGACAGTGTCCTGCTCTGCACACTTAAAAATAGGACTCTTTGTTCGTATTGTGTGATTCTGTCAGGAAGAGCCCAGCTCGGATAAGGCTGTTGGCCAGTTTGAGTGTTAGGGTTTGCTTCATTGAATCAAGGTCGGTTGCTATGGTAACTCCAACTTGGATGAGTCTTCTCGGCTGCTGGTCATTTTTTTTTGCATATAATTTCAAATAAATACCTTGGAAAATAAACTTCATGTCTTTTGCTTGTATTTGAGTATGTTTTCATCCATTGTGATATTCCCGCCCATCTTGTAATCTCCACCGCCCCTTTGCTATCTAATATAACCTCCGCTTTTCTTTTATCTGTGATCTCCCTACCCCCTTATCTCTTATGATTACCCGCCCTTTTATCCATTATGACATCCACGCTCCCTTTCTTATGACATTCCGCCCCTTTTATCTATTACAACCCCGCCCCCTTTTATTTTATTTGTGATCTCCCCACCCCCTTGTGCAAGCCAGAGCTGACATTTTTTCTGATATCTGTAGCATTCATGCATTTCATTTTTGTACCATCAACCCTCCTATCTTTAAAGTTTTCGGGGTGTTTACTCTCAAAATTGCTAAAATATAAGAATTTCAGCTTATTCAGTACTTTGAAGGATGTCGTCAGATTCTGGCTTGCAGTAGGTTAGGTTTGATCCCCTTCCCCCATTGAGAACTGCACATTGATACCCCTTGTCAATTAGGGGGGGGGGGGTGAATCACAATATTATTGCCAGCAAGGAAAGTTTTTCTTAAAAAAGTCTTTTACCCAAGTTTACTCTGATTATTTGCCCCAAAATATGAATTATCTCTTATTGTAATACTTTGCTTGGATTTGAAATAAATAAAATAAAACTTGAATAACGGATAAGCCACCCTGTCCTCTTGATTGGTAATTTTAAAGTAGTTCTAAAATGGTTTCCTCTCTTTATGTGCAAGTCTCAATGGGTGATCATGCTTCCTCCCCCTTCTTCCATCCCCTATAGTCAGGACGAGGTAAAATGTTGCAAAGTGGGTTTAATCGCGGGCCAAACTTTTCCTCCTTTCAAATCATCGAGGTTTGAAATTACATGGCAGCCATTTCTGGGCTGTTTTCGTGAGATTAAATATATATATATTAAATATATTGAATATATTTCCAAAATATATCCAACAAATGATAGCCACTTCGGTCAGTTCCAAAGATTTTTTTGCTCAATGCAAAATAGAAATTAAAGGTAAAACATTTATTGACCCACTTTGCATCATTCCAAGTTTAGATTCATTTAAAACTAGAGGTATTGGGGTTTATTTACAGAGTGAACTTCACAATATGCAATTTTGTTGGTATGGTTTTGATTTTTGACTGCATTTTTAATTCATAGATTATTTTCTGACAATGTGCTGTATAGTTTTGTCACAATTTGAATTCTTGAATAATTTTCAAAGAATCTTAAAAATACACAATATGTGGAGATTTCAAATAATTTAAAAAGCAAAATATGCATATTGCATCAAATTTCCAAAGAAAGAGAATACAGGACATCCGTCTAGGTAGGATAGGAGTTATTTTAAACAATGTTTTTTACATCCATCATAAGAGGTTTTGAATCTGAAGATATCTGGAAATTATTGTGTTGATCGATCGGGTTTCATTTTTACATTCTATGAAATTCACTCTTATTTCTACATACAAGGGGAGGGCGGGAGAGAGAGAGATAAAGAAGGAGGCGGAGGAGAAAGTACGAACAGAAAGAGAGAGGGGGGGGGGGTGGGAGAACGAGACGATAAAAATAGAGGAGAAATGGAAAGAAAAAAAGGTTGCCATAGAGAAGATAAATAAGATGATGAGATAGCCTGAAAAAAGATCAGTGAGTTAAAATAGATGTGATTGAGAAAGGAGTTGGGGGAAATCAGGAGAGTTCGAGATAACCCGGACGTGAAAAAGGTTGGATGGGGAAGAATATATATTTTTTTAAGGATAAAAGAATAACATCTTTTCGTTATTTGAAATTGTCTAAAATTAAAATGAATGAATTATTAATTATGGAGTTGAGAGTGAAGTTCTTAAAGAAACGAAGAGGGGGAGGTCGAGAAAGAAAGTTGGGAAGATTAATAACGAAGTAATTGGTGTATGAATGCAAATTAATATAGACAAGCAAAGGGAATGAATGAGAGGGAGAGAGGGAGTTGGAGAGAAAGGAGAAGGATACTATTCAAAGAAAAATATTAAGCAATAAAAAAAAGAAAAGAAAGAACAAAGTTTAGTAATGGAAACACACACAAAAGTGAGGAGCTTGAGAAAGACAGCGAAAGACTAGATTGAGCGATACGGAGCAAGATGGGGGGAGAGAGAGGGGGGGGGGGGGGAATGTGGGTGGGGGTGAGAGAGCGACCGGTACGAGAATAAATACAATAAGCCAAAAGAAGGGTGTAACATGATCATTTAATCATCTTGATAAAATAGTGATATGGATCATTATCATATGAAATTTTGGCTTTGAATTTGATTTCAGTTAACATACCATTTTTGCCAACAACCGGTTCTAATGCCTAATTCTTTTGACCAGTCATGGTTTGAGATGATATGACAATGGTTTATCAAATAAAGCCGGTGAGATAGTATGCAGCAATTAGAGACATTTATATATATATTAAGCGCTGTGTAGAATTGTTGCATATTATTATGAATAACAAGGATCCAAATCACTATTTTATAAAACATTATACAAATAGTTTTGAAAAGGCATCATGAATAACGACATTCCAAAATAATATGGAGTATTCAATAGTTATATATCTTTCTAAAGGTTATTGGGTTATTTTACAATCAGGATAGGTATCACAGCCGTCTCATTTGACACAAAAATAAAAAATGATAAATATTCTTCTCAATTTTAAGTGTGTTGTAACATGTAAAATGGTATTTCTTTTCCCTTTTGAGACATGTACGAACACTAATGAATAATTTTGTAGGGATTCATAAAAGAAATAGATGTTATATGCCAATCGCTTAATTTTTCGCATACGACACTTTTGGACAAAAATTGATTCGACACCAGTGGAATGGGTACTGTCTGAAAAATAAGTGGACGTGGGCAAAGTGAACATCCTAGATATGTTGCATATAATACTCGAGTATTCTTAGACAAAAACATTATCAATTTAACAAATTTATCACTGAGCGTAAAAATGCCGGATTCGGAGAGAACATTTAGACATTGTTGGCACCCCATTTTTTTTAATTAATAGTCGAATAAAAATGAAATTTGTGTTGCTTTTGAGAAGTTAAGCTTATAAACAATTTAAAAACCAAATCTGATTGGTAAAATAATGCATAATAATTGTACGTAATAGAGATGCGCTGGTTCGAATAATAATTTTGGCCCTAAAGTGTCAGGTATGGTCAATTTTGGGAAGTCAACGTGAAGTTCAGTGTCTTTTTCTGTATTTTGCAGTGCCCAAAAGCGTATCTTTTATGATGCACAAGACTCTTTATACCCTGATTGCACTAACAGCCCACATAGGGAAACATAAGTCCGCCCTTCATCCGGTGGAAGTAGAAGGGCCCATTTGTCATTTTCGTCATTTCTACTCGCAATATGTAAAACTAAAAAACATATTCACAGAAATAGTAAACACAGAAAATAATAAATAAGTAACAATATAAAGATTTGACCATCTTGACCCTTTCCTTTCAGTCTATGCATAGTTTTGTTATTTTTTTGTAATACCTGAAGCAGTTCCGGAGGGGGGGGGGATTACGAAAGTTTTTTGGAGGAGCCTAAGCCGTACACAGAACGGAGAGACACGTCATATTAAAAAAAAAGAAACTCCAATACATGGAACTCAATCTACCATCACGGCATTTGCATTTTCAACGGAGAAATTGGAGGATACTTCGGTGAACAGTTTGGTGAATTAAAATTAAAATTTCAAAAGAAAAGTGAAAGTCTCCGCACAATCCACGGACCGGGGTGGAGGAGGGGACAATTGCCTCTTCCCCATATTAATGTTGTCTCTGACTTCCTTTTTTTCTAAACATGGACGTATGGACATGGACTTACTACAACGGTATGGAAAATTATAGTGTCCCACCTATTTCAATCGGCTATGCTGTGGAGCTACTCTTTCTTTATGATATTGAAAGCATATTTATCTTTGTAAACAAATTAATGGTAGGAAGTTTTACCTTCAACCTACCAGTGCTGTAAAATATTTTCAGAATCTGATTTAAAAAAAAACACAGGAGTGAATTAGCGATTGAGCGGAAAAAGGGTGGAATTTTCACCCCAAGCTTCATTTTTGTGCATTTACCTTTGGTATTATAAAGGTAATCATCCCCTCTTTTCTTTTTCTCTCTTGCAAATAAAACCGTAATATTTAAGAAAACAAAAAAGATCACGGAGCAGAGCATAGTTGCCACATGCGTGGAAGGTGAACAAAATTTGGTTGACCTGCTTTTACGATGATGTTCGTCCTATAAGGTATTTTCGCAATCGCGACGGGGACAAATTCTAGAACATAGAAAATCTATTGTTAAAAGCCCTTCATGATAAAGCAGTCTTTGGAAACAGGTGAATAAAAATAGCAGTTTGGTCCTGGACTCTGGACAATCGACATTATTTGCCATTTTTCTTCAGCTCCAAATCTTACTACGATCAGCTTTCCCGGTTCACCGATTTTCGACAAAGTCCTCCCAGATGTTCATTGCGATTTGACGTGCATTTTCAATAGATTGTCAAAGTTGTAGAATCCGTTCCCGTATCGATTGCAAAAACTAGCTAATGTAGCATGCATTCATCGGGAACGTTCCCGTCATGCAACGTATAGTCCTGCTCTGGCCGGAGGAGGAAATGCAGGAGACCATCTGGATTCTTTTGACGCACCCCTCACCCGCGCCCTCACCATGCTGAGACTGCATCAGTTGGACTTTTCACACCGTTTTATCAGCTTGGTATGTTCGTCGCCGATTCGTCGACCGCACTCCATGCATCCACATCCTTCCCAGGGACGTGGGTCCTTCTCAAGTTGGCGAATCGAATTGGACGGTCAACGATGATGTCGGACAGCATCCCGTTGTAAGATAATCGCATGCGGATGACTTCCAAGCAACTTTCTTCTATTCACCTTACTCATGTTACTCGTCTCATGATGATGCATGAGGTGGTTACCAATCGCGGACCACCAAGTCTTGGTCGACACCGGGTTGATTCTTGTGCTGTTAGAAACCAAATAAAAAAGGAATAATAAAACAAGTTAAACGGTCTTATATCTGCATGTGTCTTTTCTTTCCAAGTCATCCAACAAAATACTACACCTATTACAGAACCCGTCTTGTCAAGAGTTGCAACTATCATGACTATGGTATTCATTACGGTAACTACACTGCAAAAACACCGGTGTTGATTTAACACCATCCCGGAATCTATATGTCCACACCAGAGAAGTGTTGAAACAACACCGGTTTAGAACCGAACCGATGCTGTTTTAATACTAATTGGTGTTGTATAAACACCTTTCTGGTGCCAGAACAAACGAAAATGGTGTTGTTTGTTTAACACTTCTCTGGTGTGGACATATAAAGATTCCGGGCTGATGTTAAATCAACACCGAAGTTTTTGAAGTTTATGATGGTAGCGGGGCTCATCAGTCAATCACCATCAAGGATAAAATGGTAGTTACATTGATGGCAAATTAAGTTAATTCTTTGATCTTTTTTTTATCTGGTGTATCTCACATCGATTTGAAGGACCTCTGCAAGACATAGGCGGCAATTTCGTGAGATTTTGGTCCATCGAAGGGGGGGGGGGGACTAACGGGGAACCGAAACGACCCTCTCCCATAGGCGCTCGTCGCCAATGCCTGAAATCAATTGATATGTATATATGTACATTACTGAATGTAACTCATACCTGTACATTGTCATTTCTATTGTAGAATATCCTCATTTGTTTCGTAGAGATGTACAGACACATTCCAACTTGCAAATCTCGCTGTAAAAATAGGGTCATGAAACCATGGACCTATTACGAATAGGTCCATGATGAAACTAACACCATTAGTCTCCCAGAGGACCACGCCCTATGGTGTAAAAACGGCGCCGATACTAGTAGCTTGAAAGTATTTGAGTTTTGTCAGACGTGTATCAATCAGATATGATATAACACCAGATGGTGCAAATGTGTTAAACACCAAAACTTTGATTCTATAGTGGTCCTCCGGTGTGGTCGTCTATGGTAAATAATCAATACAAGAGTTAGAGTGGGCGATTCCATGCTAGCAAAATCAGCCATTTTCACAACATTCTTCAACCTGCTGTCCAAACAAACGAGGAAATTCAATTTGCTTAGTGGTAATATCAGAGTACTACTGCATGGGTAGACATACAAAAAATGACAACCAACAAAAATACGTTGTTCATGGGTGAATTAGAGCTTACGACACACATTTTCACCTATAATTTACCCATAATCTTTTTTTTGTGTTGGTTATTAGTTTTTCATATGACTACCCACTATAGCTTTATCATTGACAAAAAGGAATATTTCATTGCTCCAGCATTCGGCCAGAAAAATAACCGGTCTAAAATGACTCCATCTCACCGTAAGATATAATTACATGCAGATCTGCAGATGCTGTCCAAGCAAGATTATCCTGTCCACCAGACCCGCCATCAACTCCTGATGAAAACCTGTTCCATTCCTCGCTGATCTGACCAGGCCACATAGATGGTGATGTGTACTCGAGCCTACGTTAGATCCATTTCCAATTGTGACTCAGGATGTTTTTATCCATCTTGGTTGACACCAATTTTATTAAGGCGCTATTAGAAAAAAAAACAGAAACGAAAATAAGTGAAACATTCTATAACATAAATACTTCTGTTCTATCTTTGACTCGGTTCTCTTTTCCTCCCCTTCCACTATATAAAAACAAACAAACCAAAACAACAAAACAACTACTTGAAAAATGATAACGACGGTCAAGTTAATACCCCAATTTTACAACCAGTGAAAACCTATTTATTTCAAGCCCACTTCATATAGACGATTGGTTGAATGTTAAAAGGTCAAAGCCATCCGAACTAAAAGTTGGTTTGAATAAAATAAAGAGAGAGAGAAAAAAAGATAATACTAAAAATTTCATCAAAAAATGAGATAGATTAAGAGTAACCGGCATTATTATTATTTATTTGACCAAATCATGATACAAGAATAGATGACATTATACATGGTAAAAAGAAACAATACAGAATGGAGCAGTGCTACATGCCGGTCAGGGGTGATAAAAGCATAATAAGTAGCTGTTGCTCGGAAGCATATCACCCAGCACATGGAGCACTGCGTACAAATCAACTTATAAAACAAAGTGCACGTAAAATAATCTAGCCCAATGTTCGGCGATATTTCTATAAAATAATAATTATAGGGACACTCCCTGCAAAAAATAATTACAGGATATCTAAATAAAGAAGGTGAACTTACCTAGCATAACGCGCAAAATTTTATCAAAATCTTATAACACCTAACAAAGTTACTGAATTTTAGCAATAATTTGTGAAAACAGTTCCGAAAATAAATTCATGCTCGCTTTCATGAATATGTAATGGGTGGGACGATGATAACCATTTTATATTTCCATACAAGTATATGATAATTGTTCCTCGTAACAGAATAAGTTACAACAATTATTGTCTTACATATTAAATCAGTATAATAAATCTAATACCTTTCATTCTGGGAGAACAACATTAGAAAAAAACATAAGCAAATGCAATAAAATCCAAAGAAAATGTGAGGATGTGTTGTCATCCGATTCCCCATTTACCATTAGATATTCAGAGAACTATTTCACCGAAATAATGAGAAGAAAAATTTAGAAAGACAGCTTTGTTATTCAGTGTCATAGTTTTATGAAATGTTCAGTGTTTTGTTTATCAGCTTTTACTATATCCGTTTAAATCATACAATTTTCAGGCAGTTGATGATACCAAGCACTCTCAATTTCTATTTTATTTCTTTGAATTTTATTTATAAATGATGATTACTTAATACTTTAGACATAACCGGTGTATGGTTCTAGACTAAACTTTTGGGGGCTTGAAAAAAAATGGACATTTCAATACTAAAAAAAAAACTATCGGGGACAGCATCATAGTGGGGCAGACTAGAACCCCCCGCAAACTGTCCGGTGGTAATTTCAGGAGAGGAGAACGCTGTCAACGAGTGAGAACATTTCATTTTGAAGCGCTTGCACGACTTGAATAAATTACTATTTTATTCATGACTATAATATATATATTTTTCTGTTTGACAATAAGATGTTCAGTCGATGAAAATACGCTGCACTAATGGCATTTTCCAGGGGGGCTATTAAAATTAATATTTATAATGTATTTGAAAAAGTAAACTATTCCATATTTCATGTAATAAATTGCAAAGAAGTAGCGAATGGGTGACGTCACATCTTTCATTTGCATAAAGACCAAGATATGTACATTTAACTTTCTTTGTGTGTGAAATCAATCAAAGCTTTAAACTGTCAGAATTTTGCTGCTTTACATAGGATTTCAATGATTTTTTATATCGTGCTTTTTTAAGTTATTAAAAAAACGATATTTTTGTTGTGGAGGACTTGGCATTTACAAGTATTTTCGAGAATAAAAAAGGTCATTCTGGATCTGTTTCATAATGTTTCAATTAAGTAACTTTGCTGTTATAACTACCGGTTATGTGGTACACGATCGACAGCCAATCACAATCAAGGTTACTTTTCCCCGTATAGTTATAATCTGATAATGATGGCAAAGATACTATGGATACCAGTATTGTAAACCTAAATGAATGTGATACGGGCCTAGTTTGATTAATTTTCGAATTAAATCCTTATTTGTAGAAGTAAAACTTCAAAAATATAAGAAAACTTTAATAAGTGTCATCTACAGACCTCCTCAAACTTCTTCTATAGAAGATTTTTTACTTGCTACTAATGAACTTTTGCAAAACGGAGAATTGATAAATAACAATTGTATCATCACTGGTGATTTCAATATTAATCTCTTGACCAGTAATTACTCTGTAACAAACGATTTCCTTGAATTAATGTTAACTTCTATTTTTTTGTCGATTATTTCTAGACCAACCCGTATTACTGATCATTCTGCTACGCTTATAGATAATATATTCTGTAACTCTCATCCTCTTCCGAAAGCTGGCATTGTAACGACAGACATATCCGATCATTTTCTTATTTTTACCCATATCCAAACAATGCGATCACTCGCAAAAATGGAAAAGAAATATAGGATCTGTCGCAACTTTAGTGACAAAAATATTGAACGCCTCCAAGAAAATTTAAGCTCTGTTGATTGGTCTGATGTTTATAACTCGAAAGAGAATGTCGATGACTCGTTTGACATATTTTTTAAATGTTTCAATGATTGCTTAGATTCTTGTGTTCCTTTAAAGAAATATCGAAATTACGACTATAAACGTATTCCAAAGCTACCATGGGTTTCAAATGTGATATTAAGGTCTATCAATCGGAAAAATAATCTGTATTTTTCTTATATATCAAATCCAAATGATGTTTCACGGAATAGATACACGTCTTATAAAAATACCTTAACAACTACTCTCCGAATAGCAAAAAAGAGGTTTTTTTCAGAAAAATTACAATCATATAAAAACGACCTTAAAAATACATGGAAAACAATAAATGGGGCTTTAAACAAAATTAACAAATCTAGTGCTGTTAATAAATTATGTGTAGATGGAAATATGGTTGAAGATACTCATTCTATAGCAAATGAATTTAATTCATATTTCTCTCAAATTGGACCAAAGCCGTTAGCTGGAAATATTATCCCTGTAGAAAAATCGTTTCAGGACTTTTTGGACAAACAAAATGATAATTCAATATTTCTTACTCCAGTTCATAGAGAAGAATTACTTGAGATTGTATTTAATTTGAAAGCAGGAAAGACACCCGGATATGATGGCATTACAAATACAGTTGTGAAAAACATTATACATTCTCTTGCTGATCCCCTGCTTCATATATTTAATTTATCATTGCAGCTTGGCCAGGTCCCAAAGAAGATGAAAATAGCTAAAGTTATACCCATTTTCAAGAAGGGAGACCAATTAATTACTAGTAATTATCGCCCAATATCTTTGTTAACTTCGTTCTCAAAAATTCTTGAAAGGATCATTTATAAAAGGACAGTTGCTTTCCTTAAGAAATATAGTATTATATGTGATAATCAATTTGGTTTTAGAGAAAAACATAATACAACTCATGCTATATTGACATTAATAAATAGAATATCTACTGTTATGTAGATATTCTGTAGGATTATTCCTTGACTTCTCAAAAGCGTTTGACACAATAGATCATGAAATACTGTTATGTAAGCTATCAAATTACGGTATCAGAGGGACAGCTTTACAATGGTTTAGGAGTTATCTTACTGATAGAATTCAGTTTGTTACAGTAAATGAATCAGAATCTCCAACAAGGCCAGTTTCCTGTGGAATTCCACAAGGTAGTATTCTTGGCCCTTTGTTATTTATACTTTATGTTAATGATATGAAAAATTCATCTCATGTTCTCTCATTTATTCTCTTTGCTGATGATTCCAATATTTTCTATACACACCATGATCCACATGTACTTGTGAGCACTATGAATACAGAATTTAAAAAAGTAACAAACTGGATTAAAGCCAACAAATTGTCACTGAATCTGCAAAAAACTAATCATATGCTTTTTAGTCATTCATTGAAACATCTACCGCATCAAATACTTTTAGATAATACTGAAATCAAAGAAGTGCAAACAACAAAATTTTTAGGTCTTACTATTGATAACAAGCTTACGTGGAATGCTCATATCAACAATACTTGCAAAACTGTGTCAAGAAATATTGGAGTCATCAATAAGCTTAAATACATTCTTCCAGCACAGGCGCTATCCATGTTGTATTGTGCATTAATTCTACCATATCTTAATTATGGAATTCTGGCATGGGGTAATGCCTCTCAAACGAGACTAAATAAAGTCTTGCTTCTTCAGAAAAAAGTACTGAGAATAATATGCAATATGTCCTTTAGAGCTCATACGGATGAATTCCGTCAGAAACGTATCCTTAAAATCAATGACCTGTACCGCTTGCAACTATTCCAATTCATGTATCAGCTAGATAGAAATAGTGTACCTAATGTCCTACAAAAGAAATTTATGAGAAACAATACTTTACATTCATATAATACGAGACAATCAAATGACTATCACTTACCTAAAAGTAAAACAGTATTTTCTAGCAAAACTGTATTTTTCACAGGACCAAAACTCTGGAATTCTCTGGACAGAGAAATGAAAGAGACAGCTAATCTTATACGATTTAAATTACTCATCAAAAAATTTCTCCTGAATTCTTATTGATTCAATCAAATATTTGTGAACTTCATACTTATCCACGGTAGTATTGATTATTTTTTGAAGTCAATATTTAATTTTGTATATAGTGTAAATACATTTGTGTTACAGTGTTTATATCTATATAATTTTATAGAATTTTGCTGATTATTTTACTCTATTTGTGTTTTGATAGGGGGTCTACATTTTACAAGCTCTGCTTTTTAGTAGGCCCCTCCACTTTTTTTCATTTCATTGCTACGTTTCAATCCTGCATATGTTATGCATTTTTTTCATTGTAAACATGATTACGAAATGTACTTTGATGATTGTGGAATATGAACATATCAATAAATAAAAGAATATGTAATTTACAAGATGAGACTCACATTACCTGCCGAAAATCCTTATCTACATACTATATTACCTTCATATTAAATGTCTCTTTTGACAGCTGTATACTTTCTGATTGTCTCTTGACATTGAGGCTGTGTAAGAATCTAAAGAAATAAATCGTATTGTTTCCCTTGGTTTATATATGTGTGTGGGGGTTCTAAAAAGTTAAAGTGATATTTCTTTTGGATTTAGAGGCACATTTAAGGTCACCCACTTACTTTTTATCTTTTTATTACAGTCTCTGACTATTGGTTATTTTGGGAGAGAACCCTTTTTTGACAGAAATGGATTTGGAACGTGAATATCAACGGACTTTGGCGAAGACACATTTCAAGTTTGTTGCACAAATGGATAAAATGGGCACCTATATTGGGGGGGGGGGGGGTAATAGTCACAAAAAAAAACTTATTTGTAGCTTTTGGAGGTTTTGGTTTTTAAGTAATCGTATTGACAATCACATTTGAATTGTAAATAATTGCTAATAGTGCTAAAAATAGAAGGAAACGAAAAAAACCCCAAAAGTTTTTCATTAAAATGCAAGGTACAGTCAATTTCTTTAGAAAGAAATGTGTAATTCAACATTTTTTTCTATCTTTAGCACTTGTTCACTACAACCACCCTGCACGTGGGGATTTTTTTTTTAAACAAGTGCACACCCAGTTACCAATAATGCATACATAGCATTTCCATTTATTTGAAAGCAAGATAAAAGAGCAGTGTAAATTAAATGCCTTGCTCACGGGCATAGGTGCCGCGGCCGGGGATCGAACCCCGGACTTTCCAGGTATAGCCAGGCGCCTTAGACCACTCGGCCACGGCACCTCCACTACATGTAGATCGATGCAGATACAACACACATTTAAACAATTAATTGAAATACCACTTTTGTAACCAAAAATACTCATTTTAATACACATGCATTTTTTTCATTAGTAACTTGGGGATCATTTTTGTATTTACCAGAGCGCTCAAAAACCTGAATTTGAGGTTTGTTTTTTTCAGTTGCCCCACTATTGGTAGAATGTAAAATTTCAAAATAATTGTAATTTTTCAATCTCTGTTTTTAATTCATAAAAAAATATTCAAAATTCAATTTACTTAAGTTACATGATGAATAGTTGTAAGGAAAACTGAAAGTGCAAAAACAAAAATAAAGCATTTGTCGCCGGGAACAAGAGAAAATAAGCCAAACATTGCCAACCTTATTTCCCCGTACAGGGAGCAGTAAGGAGAGAATGAGTGTCTTTTAGGTTCTTTGATCTAACACTTTCCAATGGTTTGTCACAGTCACACATTCAGAGTACAAGATTCTGATATAAATTTGCCCCCATTTTTCATGCAAAATTTCGCTTTTTGAATGCTCCGGTGAATAAAAAAGAACAATCACCAAGATTAGATAAAAGGGGAACGTAAATTAGTATTTTTGATGATAAAATGACGTTTTAATGATACTTTTGAGTGTGTGAGTATGCTGCATAGAAACGGACAGGCAAAACACCTCTATCTGGCTTCCCCGGCAAACGTCTATTTCTTTAAGCCATTTTCAAAAGGTTCCAAACATATAAATGATTGTTTTACTTACTTAATGATCACCAAATGACTTGTTGTAGTTCCCATCATTTCGTTTCTCATACGAAGTGATATCACGAAAGAAATCCGTCTGAAATCCGCTGTTTAAATCATGAAGTCGTCAGTGATATCCTTCTATCAGCATTCACGCCATTCGGACATCTTTGGTTTGCACACACTATTGGCAAAATACAATCGCTCTCTCCAATTCGAAATTCCCGCCATTGCGCGCTCGTTTTCGCTCCAGTGCATTTCTTTCCCTATCGTCCCCGGGATCGACCCCCTATATAATTTTCTTTTTTTTCTCTCTCTCAATTGCTTTTACCTCCCTCTTATCTTCCTTCATTTCTCTCTTCTTTTCCTTTCCCTTTCCCTTTCTCCAGTTCCCCTTCTCATTTTTGTTCTCTATCCCCCTTCCTTTTGTTCATCCATCTCTCCTTTCTTTAATCATTTTCCTTTCTTACATCTCCCTTTTCTTTTTTCTTCCTTCATCTTTCTCTTTCTCCGGCCCTTCCCTGTTTTCATCTTTTTTTTCTCTCTTTATTTCCTTTCTCTCCCCTCTCTCCTTTTTTTCTTTCCCCTTCCTCCTCCTCTTTCTTTCTCCATTTTACTTTAAAGAAAAGTTCTCTGTTAGCTCTTTTTCATTCCTATCTTTCCTCCATCTTTTCTCTCCTGTTCCTCTTCCCTTCCTTTCCCCTTTCTTTGCTTTCTCTGTTTTATCTTTTCCTTTCTTTCCTCCCCCTTTCCCTCATTTTCCCTCTTCATATTCTACCATTCTCTTCTTTTTACTTTCTCTTATCTTCCTAACTCCTTCCTTTCCTCTCCACTTTCCCTCTTTTCTTCCCCCCCCATTCCCTGCATTTCTCCTCTCCGTCCCTTGTTTCCATTCTTCTTTTCAATCTTTTAGAGTACTCTTAAAATAAAGGGAAGATATGTTTCTTATTGCCTGGGCAGATAATTCACAGTGCTGTTGCTGAAACTGCAAATGCTTGGTTACAATAATGTTTGTATAATTTGTGTGCATACTGGATTTCTAAATGATGAAAAGAAAAAAACAAACAAATAAAACAAATATATTTAACATATAGAGACAATTGTAACCTGGCTGTTTCATGAGATGGATGAAGATTGATTGAGAGAGTAATTGTATTGTACCTTATTCTCTCCGCATGTAAGAAAACACAAGAGACAAAAATGAGGCGTGTTTCTTTGAATAGTACATAATAATCTTTATTATAAATGCATTGTATCATTAAAACATAATTTACAATAAAGGCAAACATGAATCCTTGTCCTGTTACCCACACAAAAAAAGTGACATATTGATAAAAATATGAGAAGCGAGGGTAATTCCTCCAACCCTTCTTGGTAAACTATGGCAAATTAAGTGATTTAGAAACAATGTTCCCCTATTAGCACAAATAACCCTTTACAATGTGTGCTTCCAGTGCATAGAACAGTCACATCAACAAATCAACTCCAAACTGACCGATGTTGCGCCTTTCAAACATACTATAACAGCTTCGGTCAGCGCAGAGCATCATTGTTGTGACTGTTCAAGATGGTGCTATATTTACTTTGATCAGTGTCTATATAATTCAAAGTCATCACAATAAGCCAACAACATCAAAACCTTGACCACATCCAATTAATTGTACCATTCTGACCCCGCCCTCCCCAAGGGTGTGGTCCTTTCCAACCCCTTCTACCTATAGGCCACATGACCTACGTGTTAGTACTTGTGTAGAAACATACATCATCATGCACACCACATTAACAATCTGATATAGTACATAAATATGCTTTGCATAATTTAACTAATAGATAACTTTATACATAATGATTTACATTAATTATCAAATCATCTTTATAACAATTGGAATTATTTACAAAAATATTATCATTAAAGGTAATATGCCTGTTGTGTACTCTAGATATATGTATATCCCACATAGCTTTTGTTTCATAAAGTGATATGTGATGAGGTCATTTTAAGTGACAACAGACGAGGAAAAAAAACACTGCATAAGATCACAGACTAACAGTTACAAACATCAATAAGTCACATACTAACAGGGCAAAAATCATATCATTATTAGCTGAACACTTTACAAGTCTCAGGGGCTCTTCATATTTCTTTTTTTTTTAGCAATAATGGGGTTATTAAACTCTAACTCTCCCTCATTTTAGTTAAGAAAAAAATTGTGGCCCTCATGCTGCATCCTTATCAGCAGGTCTTATAAATAAAACTTGTTTTGCATGGCTGGACTGACATCTGAGCCATTTCAGTGAATTTTAAGTTTGTTTAATTACAAAATATCCACCTTAAAATAAATACATAACATTCATATCACAAATTGCAGAGGGAGAGAGAGACAAAGAAGAAGAGAGAAAGAAAAAAGAAAGAATACAGTCATTATCAATAAATATGAAATAAATATTTCAAACATCTACATGTACTTTGAATAAATTGTCATAGCAAGTGAAAATGAAATGCATATGACAACATCGAGAAAGAACAACCCATTGCAATATAGTCCAAGTGTACAGGTGCATGGTGCTTTGTAAGGCAAGGCAGTATATAGTCAACACAGAAGGAATATATAAGAGTTGTAGTCAAAGGGGTAACCCAACATGACCACCAGTCGAAATGTAACAGACAACATATACAAACAGAAAACGAAATCATTTAAAAGATATCATAGCCATGTGATTTTGTGGGTTTATGAGCAGCACTGAAATGGTGGCCCGGGCTAAAGCCGGTGTGATAATAAAACTGCGCCTCAGAATAGACTATCGTTATTCCTAGATAATATTTTTCCTGCCATTTGGTGTTGACAATCATGTTTGCTTTTTTATCCATAAAGAACATTGAAGTGAAGCAATGTTCATGGCAGGATAAAACAAAACGAAAAAACAATACATATAATTATCAACAACACATTTAAAGAAGACTTGAAATAGGTAATACAAAAATTATTCGTGTAGATTTCATACTATGCAATAGTATTACTACTTTCCCCATGCAAAACTGCAGTATATCAATATGAAGATAAAACCTCTAACCGGTTCCAAAATTACATGAATATTTGACAAAAAATAGCAATTAAAAATGTGAAAATACAGTCCTAAAAAATATCAAACACATCATTTTTGTTTATGCAGTTCTTGAAGGTGTTCTGTTCTTTGTGATAAGAACACTTCTTGAATGATGAAATCCCTGTAAGTTGAATCACCTTAGAACATTTGTGACTGTTTCCAAACATGTTGCAATCTAAATATTATCAAACAGAGACAGTGGGACTAAGTAGGGATTTCCTTTGAAAGTCGCAAACTAGAAAACCCAGGGGGGGGGGGAGGACACTCGACTTTTTGCTGTACACATGCACAATGGTTTTACAAACCCATGTATCAGGCTAAACACGTTTTATCAATTTGTGTTTTTTTTTCAACAAGTTTGTCCCCTAAACAAGTATAACCCAAACATTTGTTTGTTCTCCATAAACACAGCCTTTTTCCCTCCAATTTTGTCCTTTTAGATATACCCTAAACGCATATTGTGCTTGACGCATCATGATTGGCATAAAATACTCATTTTACATGCCTTTTTCCTCTATCCAATTTTGTCCTTTTAGATATAGGGGAAGGCGGGGTAAGTTGTGACAGTTTTTGCTTTTTGCATGTTAGAATTGATATGATTAATAATCTTGTCGAAATACGTACCTTGCCTTGAAATTTAATTCTTCTGAAATATTTTCCACCTATATATAACTTTCTATCCCCACACTGAAAGTCATCGTGACCTTTGAAAAAAACGATGTCAAATGGCTCAACTTGCCCCATATATGGGGTAAGTTTGAGCCACCTTCTGGGGTAAGTTGAGCCACAAAAACTATGTTTAAAAAATGTATGGGGAGAACCAGCATGTCAATTTTTTGTTTAAAGTCTTTTCACTTGCTAATTCTCTATAAATACTAACATCCTGTAAAAGGAAAAGAGCAGTCATGTAAATTTGCTCCTTTCAGCCTGCATTTCAATCGATTTTTATGGTTTGTTTGTTTTTTAAGATACATTACCATAGGAATTACCATGGCTCAACTTGCCCCATGCTGTTTGGCTCAACTTACCCCAGTCCGAACTTAGTGCGATAATTTTGTATCCACACATTTATTATGCATCCATCATATAAAAGACTATGACAAGAATGAAGATCCATACCTGGACTAAAAATGTTGTTATCATGTCTTTATTATATTTAAAGACATGTGTGTTTATAAAGCACTTATCTATTTCACACTCTTTTTTACTTTTTTGGCTGAAATTCATATTTTTCCCTCTAAAAAAATACTTTTTGTTTCAAAGTTGGAAACAATGTGGTGGGGTTAGGGGTTATGCTATGGGTCATCAATACATGACACCACCACAATGTCTGACTCATTCATTATTGGCCTGGGGCTGGTGGCTCAACTTGCCCCTATGCTCAACTTACCCCGCCTTCCCCTACTCTAAACACATCACCTGCTTGATGCATCATGATTGGCATAAAATACCCATTTACATGCTTTTTTTTGGTCATGTGTGTGTACAGCAATATAGTGATTCTGTGGTTCGATCATGCTAGAAAAATCCTTCATGTACGGACTACTATCAGGATCTGACAGGGGAAAAATGTTACACTTGTTTATGCAGATTCAATACTCAGTGTATCATAAACTTTTAATCACAGGGGGGGGGGGTAATACCATTCAATCTTCTCTTGTTTAGTCACCTAATCAAACAAATTCTGACATAGTTATCTATGCAAAAATCATGCCATCCTAACTCACATTGGAAAAAAAATGAAAGTATTACATTATTTTGCTTTTCATGTTGTGCTCTCTCCCCCAGATATTCTTCTGATCATAGAGTGACAGAATAACACATTGCAACATAGATCATTGCCAGATTTGGCATTTTGACAGTATACATTAAACCACACGATTGTTTCCTGCTTTTGTGGTACTTTTTAAAGGGGAAGTGCACCTTATCATAAATTGGTTTTTGATAAAAACAGACAAATTTGAGAAAATATCAGGGAAGGTTAATGAAAATACATCAAAGAATTAGAAAGTTAGATATTTTCAAAGTGTTTAAGCTATAACATTATTTGTGAGCAGCTCCCACATATACTATTTAATGTAAATTCCATATATTCCATTTTCTAATTGAACATGAAGTAAAAAATGATGTGACTGAGGACATATCCTCTGCACATACAAAGTCACTTTTGTTTAGAACAAAAAGTTTAGAATTACATATATCACACAACATATCAAAGAGCTGCTCATCTGTGATGTCACAAACGAAGAACTTTAAAAGTTACCTCTGTTATACTTTGAAAATATTTAATCAAACCTTTACCAATACTTTTCTTTAATTTCTCTACTTTCTCTAATAAATATCGTGAGGGTGTACTTTCCTTTAAAATCAAATAATGCTAATGGGCATACTTTGGTGCTTTGGCTGGTATCATATTATCATCTCATGGGATATATCAGCCCAAGGCTAACATTCATTGAGTGTTGCCAACTCAAATACTAATCACTACAGATCATTCAAATCCTGAAAGTGCAAAGGGTCTAACAAATATGTTTTTCAATAAAATAAAAAGCAATAGTCCATATCACTACAAATTGAATTTCATAAATTCTTTACAACCATTATTATCTTTGTCATTTGTATCAATTCTGGAAAGATGAAACCTAGCATTCTAAAGAAGTAAAAAAAAATTCTTGTTCAGTCTAGATTTATTGGCATTGCAAGAAACTGACGATCAATTAGCAAATCGTTTGAGGATCCCCAAATCAATCATATGTATTGCAATTAATTTTTCAATCAAATAAAAAGCAATAGTCAATATCACTACAAATTGAATTTCATGAATTATCATCATCTTTGTCAATTATATCGATTCTGGAAAAATGAAACCTAGCATTCTATAAGAGTGTGAAAATAACTTTTCTTGTTCGGTCTGGATTTATTGGCATTGCAAGAAACTGACAATCAATTTGCAAATCTTTTGAGGGTCCCCAGGATCAATCATATATTTTGCAATTAATTACAAATTTATGACTGATTGTTGATCTGCTTCTTTCAACAAGAAGTGTAATAATAATAATTACAATATATTTACCCAGGTAACCACTTCAGTTTCAAAAACTGTCCTCCCAGCAGGCCCTGCTATTATTAATACCCAGCTAAGCTAGGCTACCTATTCAGGTGCACACAGCTTTTTTACCTCACTTGGGTCGAGTGCAGCACACTGTGGATTTATTCCTTGCTGAAGGAAATTATGCCATCGCTGTGATTCGAACACACGACCCTCTTTCTCAAAGTCAGGAAACTAATCCACTGGGCCACGATGCTCCATTAAAGTGTAAAGTGATTGGCTAAAGTAAACATTGATTTATTTTATCAAATATGAAATTGAGTTTAAGAATATAAAATTAACCATCTCTTGGTCAAATTGTGTTTACATCCTAGGAGAATTGTCATTGTTGTCATGAGCATATTGTGTGTGATACACGTATATCCCAGAATTCCACCTTAACAGTACCTGAAATGATTTTTTTTTTAATGACTTAAGTCTCCATTGGACATGAATAAATAGCACATAATTTTTCTTATTTACCAAAAAAGAACTTAAAAAAATACTTACTAAAAAAACTTCTTTTAAAAGATGCACTGTTTCTGTACAATTATCATTTTCACTTTAAATGTCTTCCATTCATGTATTTTTAAATGTTGTTATGTAATGCATGTTTTAAAATCTACATCCCAGAACAAATTTTCCTAATGGATGTAATGAGTTGAACTGAAATGAATTGAATCATGGTCGTTCTTAATATGCATATACTCAATTGATATATCAAATATTCTTGCCATACCACTAAGTACTCTTCAGGTAAGTTTCATTTCCATAACAACAGTGCTAGGTTCAGCAAGAACCATATCTCAATATAACAGGATTGCTTTGAGAAAGAAAAGAGAACCTAAAAGATATATAGTTTCTATTGCTAATTGTCACAGGGAAGTAATAACACATTAAAGGAAACTAAAATAATGAATCAATTTCCAGATAAGCATGCCGAAGCATTACTCTAAAGTAGTCATTAGATTTTATGATACACATAAACTCATGGAATAAGCCATATGGTAATAATTTGTGCAAGAGCAGATTGTAACGAGAGCGAAGGCTGTTAAGTCAATCCGAAAAGTGCCTTTTAAGTCAGTAAGACGAGCATAAATATTCATTTATAAGTTTGAAATATGATTGATATCACATTCAAAGTATTACAACGAAACATTCCGTCATGTTCAGTTTTGGCAACGAGCCAATCACAATTAGTTGAAGTGGACAATTCAATAGAATTTGATATCATATTCGAAGTATTAAAACAAAATATTCAGTCATGTTTGATTTTGTAAATGAGCCGATTACAATATACTAAAAGTGGACAGTTTATTTGTTTATTTAATAGAAAAGCTTTTCAATAAAAAATCAACATAACCTACAAGTAGTGCCACCTGGCCTATGCAATGGCTCTTTTATTTGATTTTGATATCATAGATTGGTATACCAGGCAAGCTGACACAACATCAGGCCTGCCAACCTTCTACAAAAAAAGTATTCTTATAAGGAAAAAAAGTATTTTTTGACCCCCAAAATTATTTTTTTTAAATTTGTCTCAATGTAACAATCATCAGCCATGCAGTTGTAACGAGATCCATGAAAAAACATGTGAAATGACTCTACTTGACAACTTGATAATCCATCCTTTTAAACATGTGCTCATCATATGCAAGAATTTACGTTTTCTTTTCATGCAACAAGTTACTAGCCTGACAGTGATTTTTACCAGTCTGGGACTGTCTGACAGCGCTAGTGTCACGCGCTGTGAATAATACATACTCCATGATCGGAAATTTTTAAAAAAAAGTAACAAATCAAACAAAAAAGTATTGGTGTATTCATAACAAAAAAGAGGAAAAATACTCTAAAGAAGGAACGGTTGGCATGTCTGCAACATCTTCTTTTAAGAAAACAACAAAAACCAGTGAAAAACTGCTCAAGGGCTGAATATGAAATGCCTTCAAAGGATTTTGGAAGAACACAAAATATTTGCGGAATTTCACGCTAAACACAATTTTTAAACCCCCAAAGTGAGTAAGGAAGATGAAAGAGAAAATCCTGAAAAAATAAAAAAAGAAAATACATGCAATGATCGATAAATATGCCAATCAAACCAATTTCCAGTGTTCAGTATGCATTCACAAGCTTTCCTTTATTATTGGCATGAAGTGAAGTCTAAAATGTAAGCCATATAATGAAATCTGAGGTATTTTATAGACATCCACTACATACAAAGACTGCACCATACATTGTAAACATATTACTGAAGGGATGGAATGGGATGTTTCAAACCCTGGAGGGGCCACTTACATTGACGAGTGGATACCATGCGCAACCCCAAAAACACGTAAAAAGGATGTCTTTTTCAAGATAGGGCACGTTACGTACGAAACATGATAAGGGTGTCAAAAACACAAAAATAATGAAAAAAGGGTATCTATTTCGCTAGGAAAGTTACGTGTTTAGGGTCAAATTTGCGGGGATGATAAAACAAAATTCAAATGTTTTATAATGGATGTCCTTATTGCCCCAACACTACGTGTTTAGAGTCCGATTTGCGCAAGGTGTGGAAGGTGGGGTCGTACTAAACCAAATGATGTGCATAAACCGACGACCGAAGGACCCGTGACAAAATAGAATATTCCTGTACTTCTTTAGGGGTTCATTTCAGGGAATATTTGCCAAGAGTATCGTTTTGTTTCCAATACTTGTTAAGGGTAGGGTTTCACACGCCAATACTTGTTAAGGGGTGCATTTTCAGAATATGGAAATTACATGTTTAGGGTGCTTTTCGAGACCCCATGGTCGCGCATGGTATCCACTCGTCAATGGAAGTGCTCCCCCCCCCCCCCCCCCCGAGTTTCAAAAACCAAAAAGCTTTACTGTCAGCAAAATCTTTGTTCAGCAGAAAACCAAGAATGTGGAAATGTTTTCCCCTGCTTGTTGGCTCATCAGAAAATTCTCCCATTGACAAAATGTTGCCCACCACTACCAACAATTGAATCAGTTACAGATTGCTATATTTACAGTTTTACGATGACACACAAAGAGGGAAGAAACATAAAAAGAATATTTGGTACAAGATTGTGGACAACAGACACAAAGAAAAAAACGGATACAGAGCACAAGGAGCTACTTCCAGAAGACTGTTTTCTACTAACAAGTCTAGAGTCAAGATCACAAAAACAATAAGATTATAAACAAAAATACAAAGAGAATATATAAAATCAACTGCCAAGATGAAAATTTAATTTGAAAGGGATTCCCTACATTGAAGGTATATTGCAGAAAATCAGGGCCCTATCTTACAAAGAGTTACAATTGATCCTATCAAACTCAAATGTATGGAAATCCATCCATACTGTTATGTGATGATAAGACATATCTCACATATTCAGTATTATATCTATACATAATCAATACTTAATCAATACTTCTAAAGGAAGTATACCAGCTGCAACTTTCATAAGAAAGTATTACTCATTCTTCTTCCAGCTAAACTTCTGACGCACACACATTTTATGGGTTTCTTATTCACTACATTTCATGTTCTCCCTAAAAGGTCCCTAAAAGGTCAACTCCCCCAATTCAGAGTAAAGTTATGACCTACAGATTGTTTTGGTCAAGCGTCCAAGGTTGACCAACACCTGTTTGATCGTAAAGAGTCTAGACTAGACCAATATAAAAGGAGTTCACTTCTAAACCAAATCAGATTAGTTAGAGATTACTTTACGGATTGTTCCAGCATACAGATAGATTAGAGATTGGAGTTTAGAGAGTACAGTCACCACAGACTTACTCATGTTCCTGTATTATTTGTTATCATCATCTTCATCATCAAGTATTTAATAAATGTATGTACGAACTGTACATTCTGCAGTGCTTGTCTCATTTAAGTCTGGTTGAAAGTTAAAGTGCAATCGATGCAACCCCAAAACAACACATACCATAATTTTTTCTACAGAACATTTTCACAATCTGCTTAGGAAACAAAGAGAATCACACATGAATTTTCAAGAGAACAACGAATGTATGAATATACATCATATCTAGGAAATATTTTCTACAAATTTGCATTTTAGGTGCCGACGTTGCTGGCCGTCCATAGTTGTGATTGATCGGAGCAACCGCAACTCTTTGACGGGCCCCAGTTTTCGCATATATGACTCGTCACCCCCAAAACAACCAATAAATGGCCCCAAAAGAATTTTTTAAATTTTTAATGTGCTTGAAAATGCAAATACCATGCTTCATAATGATATATAATTTGTCCTAATTGATCAACACTAATCCAAACAAGTTCTTGATTGAACGAAGGTGAAATTTGATGAGAACTTCAAGAATTAAGGAAAAATAATCAAGGTTTGAAGTTTGGGATTCACTCAAGCATGAGATGAACACAATGTGCAATTTCTGTGAAATTGCAATGCAGCCTGGGATATATGGTGTCACAGAAAATATTGTATCTTGATTGTCTTTCATTTAACTTCACTACTTCAATTCTTCTAGAGTATGAAAAAGAATTATTCTTTCAGGCAGGCTTATTTTCTAATTTTTACTTGTTGAAAACCAAATTACTATATTAGCTATATAAAAAAAAGCCTTCCCTGGCAATTTCTTGTTGGTTTTGGTGATGGCTTGTCAAATCTGGGGCCTATAACACAAAGTTTAGCAATGATTATAGAACATTTTTCTACGATTGATTACATTGACAACACTGTACAATCAAACGCGAAAATCAAGCATACGATCAATCGCTAACCTTTGTTTTACAGGACCCATGGTAGTTGCCATAATCATAGGTGGCAGAAGCGGGGGGGGGGGGTCGGTCCTGTCCCCTCTAAATTTGAGGTGGGGGGGGCGGCCCCCTAAAATTTCTGTTGATAACCTTTTTTTTCAATTTTTTTTCCTGTATCCCCCCCTAATTCATGTAGAACCCCCCTCCCAATCTTTTTTTTTTTTACCTTTGTCCATCCAAAAATATCAGGTGGACCCCCCTAAATTTTTTGGCTTTCGCCGCCAATGATGGCAAAGTTACAACAGTGGTAATTCTCTGTGAAATGGCCACCAGACCTCAGAATCTACTACCCCAAAAATGGGTGGTATCAAAAATTCAATGTTGATCAGAATGCTCAGTAGTGAGCATATTATTTACTAACAAGCTATACTTACCTATACCATCTCATCAAATTGCTATTCGTTACCCTGACTCGAATAGCCACCGGTAAAAAACTCCCCGAAAGAGGCTAACTGCAATCAGATAGCCTGGGAAACCCGTCACGGGACGAGACCCATAAAACCCCCTCGCCACATATAAGCCTCCTCTTTCGTTGCCAAGGAGGGGCGAGGTCTGCTGGGGAGGACGGGAGGGGAGCTATAGGTAAGTATAGCTTGTTAGTAAATAATATGCTCACTACTGAGCATTCTGATTTACTACACTGCGCTATACTTACCTATACCATCTCATCAAATTGCTAGAATAGCACGGAAAAACTGGAGGAGGGGCAGAAACGAGACCCTTTCCAGACAAGTAGGCAAAACAATGATAAAGAAACTGATTTACTATAAAATTGAGTAGTCTCCCAACTGGAGAAGCTACTCTTGTAATAAAGGGATAAGAATCATCAACCACGTTAATGAAATATATCAACTGGAAATAGTCTTGGAAAAATTAGGGCAAGACAAGAACCGCCAAGGCAAACCCTGTGTCTTGGCTATTACATCAAATAAGTAATAAGATACAAGATATTGAATAGGTCCAATAGGATGCCTGGAGGATCTCCTCCAAAGAGGTACCCTGAAAAGTGCCCAAGATGCTGCTATGCCCCGTGAATCGAGGGCTCTAAAGGATCCTGATAAAATGGCATTTTCTCCATCTGACCTGATCCCCTGCACTAACCTTCGAGAAATTGTAATTGGATTAACAGGGCTGTGAGGTTCTATTGAACTAATGAACAGTTGGTGGGAAGTGCGAATGTACTTTAATCAATGTACCACTTTAAGGCACGTACGGGACAACATAACAAAGGCCATATCGGCCAATCGACCCATATCGGCCAATCAATCAATCAATCAATAACCTATCTTCGGAAACTGACGAGAGACTGTAAAATCACATTGTTCACCCCAGGACTTGAACCTGGGACTCCAAGGACGCTAGTCAAGTGCGTTATCCATTCAGCCATGATATCCCCCTTGGAAGAACATCACAGGATTTAGGGGTTTCTATTTCTTAGCTAGGAAATCAGGTCTAGGGATCAAGCGGACTCTGTCCTTCTCCCAACGAATATGACCCGGTCTCACCGTGGTGTATGAAGCAAACTACGTCTTAGACTTGAAGCTATAGTCAACAAGAAGGCTGTCTTAATGGAAAGATCAAGGGAGCAATTATGGGTTTAAAGGGGAATTTGGCTAGGGCACCGAAGGACTCTTGGCAGGTTCCAATTGGGGAAGAGTCTTCGGCTGGGAGGAATCTGTTAAGAAGGGTCTTGTTAGTCTGGTAAGGACAGCTGAGTTGAGGTAGTTTCCCTATTATAGAAGCCTGAATGAATGGCTGCTATGGTTGACCAGTAACCCCTTATAAAAGAGACTGATAAACCTTCATCAAATAATAAAGGAAATAAATCTGCTATCTGACGAGGCAGAAATTGGATCAATTTGTAAACTGCCACACCATCTGAAGTATCTCTGGAGTCTAGAATCATGAGTGTTCTAATTAAGATGTATATTCATGCATTCATTGTTTCCTTAAATTTTCAATGAGCTTCTCTTGTTTACAAATGACATTATGCAAATTTCCTGTAGAAAAAAAATTTACGACACTGATGGATTTCAATTTCATGATCAAACCAATGACATTTGCATATTAATGAATATCGTACAGATGATGTGGAGCGTTGTGGCCCTGTGGATTAGTCTTCCAACTTTTTTTTTTTTTTTTTTATCCACATTGCGCAGCACTCAATCCAAGAGAGATGAATGGGTACCTGGCAGGACTTTATTCCTCGAAAACCCAGGGTAATAATATCCAGGTCATTGGACATAATGTGATATGTGCTAAACAAGAACTGATTTATTATCATTAACCAATTCCTGATGAAAGTTGCAGGCAAAATATATGAGATACCATATTGGCCTTCAATTTGATGTAGGCAAAAAATTGACCACCCCTTGTACACTTCCAGAACCAGTTAGTTGGATCAGTTGGTAGAATGTACTTCTCACAAACAGGTGTGGGGGGTATTTGCTACCACCCTGTTCGGCGTTCAACATTTAGAGTACAGAGCCTCATCGGTCTGGAGCTGCACAGTGGCTGCCGGGCTCACAATAAATTGGGTAAAGAGAATTATGGAATATTTCTTAACTCAGATTTCTATTACGAACATTAAAATATTATCTTAATCACAATCCCTGATTGAAAACTCTGGGATTGTATGGGAATCTTTATCATTGGAACACACAGTAGATTTATGTCATAAATATTTCCAAGGAGAAGCTGATATCATTGTGGCAAGTGGTAGAAACTGATGGACAATAGCAGCAATTCTTAAGGGTTCACTACCCTCAGGCCTTGGTTTGAGATCTCAAGACTGTCTGAGCATCCAAAGACCACTCCATAAACCACATCTACAAGTTACTTCTGTCATTGCTTTGTAAGCCAAAAATAGTGTAGATATACACCTCAGATGCCACAAAATTATCAAGAATATTACTAGGTCTACATTCTATACAAGTGAACGCAACTTTGTAAGTAACCCAAGTTTGGCAAGTTTTACCATTATGCCTGTATGATTTGCCTGGTATGATTTTGACAACCTCATCCATCACCACTATTTCCTCCTTTCTACATTCTTCTGATATGAAAGGGTATTTTTTTTTTTTTTTTTTTTTGGCACATGAACACCTCAATATTACATATTGCTGAGGACTTGGAACAGATTTCAAATAATGAAAAGTAAAGGCAAAGAAATAGTCTTCTCCCTACTGCTTGTGGGGAAGGGTTAGTGTTAGATTGTCATAAGTCCCGGTTATGAGTGGGGGCCCTGAAATATGGTGCATTGAAAGAACGCCTGGCGGCCCCGTTCCCCACCATGAGGATTCCTATGACTTTCCCAGCGGCCCCTTTCATTCCTGGCGTCGCTACCAGAGCAAGGGAAGAGGGGGATGACCTTTTAAGTTCATTATAGGTCTAGGGTATGGAGCTAGAGCTAGCGTATGGAGGTCTCTGGTCTGGGCCTGGCCCTGGACTAGGGCCTGGCGGACTACATGTGTAGGTCTACTCGAGGAGAGCTAATAACAAGTCTTGTCAGCTGTGGTGTTGGCTGAAAAAGAATTGTGCAATACTTCATGAAAGTGTCCATAAACAAGTCCTTACCTTCGCAAGGAAGCTTATTGAGAATGAGAAGTCCAGCTCAGTAGCTGCCCCTTTCTCAATCATCTTGAGAGCATCTAGTCTTTAGCCCTCCTTGCCCTTGTGCATAGCAGTGTTGATTGCTGCTTGCTCATACTGGAGATCAGCGATTTTGTGACTCTAGCAATAAGTTCTTGTCATTGGTAGAGACTCAGTCCAAGCCGCTCAGCTTCACTACGAGCGGATATCAGATACCCCTAGTAGTACATCGCGAAAACCATACCGCTCCGGGCGGCCACGTCCAGCGCTGCAACTGTAAGCTGATAGTCGGCTGAGTGGTAACCAGTGCCGCGGCGAGGGTTACGGCCCGATCTAGTCTTCCTCGCTCCCGCATCCCCGACACGGAAAGCAACGTCCGGGGCCGAAGGGATGCACAAAAAATCCTCAAAGTCTTGAGCGGTAAACCGATAAAGTTCGAGACTTCTTTACTGATGGGTATAGGCTGAGAGTGTTGCTTATCTGGGAGCGGACGTCCCGAAAGCAGGATCTATATACGGAACGTCCATCTTGATCGCAGACGGACGAGTTCAGGCGGAAGATTGACTTCTCTCTCGCTCATTATTCGCTAGCTACGTATACGCTACTGGTATACTGTTTTCGGCCCGAAGATGAGGGCAGTATTTAAAAGGCATGTTCCCACTAGTCGGAGTATCACGTTTGAGTAAGCCAGAACTCTCTCGTACCCCTAATGGTGAATCTCTCGATCGAATCCCATTTGCTGGGCAGCTTTCAGGGAATGCAAGGAGCTGCTACACTGTTAGAAAATTTATCCTTAAAATAAAAGAAGTTCCTGCAGCAGAGTCTCGAGAACACCTGTAATCTTAGCGAATTGCGTAATCTTACAGGAAATTGGTATTTGGTGTATGGAGACTTACATATTTCCTTGAATAAAACACCCTTTTTCCCCTTTTTAAACAGACCTGTTCTGTAGAATTGCAGAAAAGTTCCTGTTTAATGAATTTACAGAATGATTCTGTTATTGCTTTCTGCATAATCTTCTGTTTATTTTCTGTAAAATCACGGTGTTTTTTTTTTTTTTTTTTTACAGTGTATAAGGATTTGATTGGGGAAATCGCCCCCAATCTCTTCTAATGAATTGGGTCGGTGGTAATCGAATTCCGAATCAGATTCTCCCACGATGGAAAACTATTATCTACGGCTAGTACGAGGCGAGTTATCATTAGCCCCAACTCCGCGATCTGTATGAGGCGATCTAGGCCTCTTTCTCTCTACGTCTAGAGCATTGAATTATGGTCTAGAATGAGTCGAGTTTTCATTAGCTCATTGTCTCGGGCGGCTAGGGGTCGGGATGGGTCGATTGCAGCACCCGATGGGGGAGGATCGCCTGCAAGGCTTCCAAGATCCAACTACTACAATTGTTAATAATTTCTCTTAATTATTATTTTAAACCGCATGTACGTAGAATAGATCTTAATTCCACAGCACTGAATGAACTCCTGCACAATTCTACAAGTACGATGATACACCAACCTGGTGGACTGTAATGATAACTGATGATGACCCGTCTCGGCGGGGTCTGGCAATGAATGGACTGACCGGTCACAATCCCGGGCCAGTCGAAGCTTCTTATAAAATATAGGGGTTGTAGTGGGTCGTTAACTCGAGCCTGATTGTCATTAGAACACGAGTGGTCATCGCGAGGCTTCTTCTTGCCCGCCCTATACTCTTTGATGAGAAGTTTTAGTTACCCCGATCGGAAGGAGTGTAAACAGCTTCTTCCGATTTATCCGTACCCTTGTCTACTTCCCGCCTAAGGGGCTGGGTGTCTGATTGTGTAGTGTCATTAGCCGGCGTTGTCTTGGCCGGGTTACAAGTGTTAGACTTCTTATTCTTCGGCTTTATCTTGGCCGCCTTATCATCGTGCTGTTATTATTTCTCGGCTTTGTCTTGACCGAGATAATGGCCCTCGGCTTTATCTTGACCGAGTTGATCTCCCCTATTTATTGAGATCTTAGGGTTGGAAAATAATGCTTATTTCAGTTATTTCTTCAGACATCGTGATTCATAAAAAAAAATTGCGCGGTGGCTAAACGTTTCGAGTGTACTCAACGACGTCGCGGTAACGAAAGAGGAGGCTTATATGTGGCGAGGGGGTTTTATGGGTCTCGTCCCGTGACGGGTTTCCCAGGCTATCTGATTGCAGTTAGCCTCTTTCGGGGAGTTTTTTACCGGTGGCTATTCGAGTCAGGGTAACGAATAGCAATTTGATGAGATGGTATAGGTAAGTATAGCGCAGTGTAGTAAATCTTTTGGTGTTGTGTTGGGCCAATTTTTACTAAAGCACAGTACCAAATTTGAAATAGTTGTTTTATGGTAGGGATCAGCACTAGATGTTGGGTGAACTAATCATACTAATGTCATTTTGGAACCTTTTTTGTAAACTCTGTTACATGTTGGATCTCAGTTTTGCTTCCTTAGGAAATGCACAAATTACTCCCTACCTGTATGACCTACGTCCCCTGAATAATATTAATGTCATAGTACTTCCCAAGCAATGATTACAGAAGGTCAAAAGTTCTAGGAATTAAACAAAAGGTAAGATAAGGGATTAATAGATTTTGACATAAAAAAGAAAGATACTTCTCAAACATTCTGCCCTAATATTGAATTAAGATTATGCAAGTGCTAACAATAACAATAGCAATTGATTGTTTTTATCCCTGACAAGTCAATTTCATACTCATCCATCTTCCTACAATTTCACTTCCTTAAGAAGAATAAATTCTGCTTTAAGCTATCCAAACTCATCAAAATATGCAGTTACCCTACAGATATGAATATAAGATATCCTTTTCAATTTTGAAAATTGAAGAAATGAAAATGAATCCTGAAAATCAATCACTATGTGATTTTTCGATTCACTATTGTGGAGGCTAAACTTCATATACAGGTGTACATAAAAGGTTCATATATTTACAGATATATATTCACAAAAAGCTGAAGGTTCGAAAGACTCAAGAAAGTATAAAAATTTCAGATGTTAAGTACTCGTGCATTATATGCGCAAAGACTATTTTTTGAAGAGAGAATATTGTAAAAATGAGCAATTTCTTCCTTTTCAATATTCAGTTTTAAAAATTGTATCATTTTTTGTTCATAAAGTGACACCAGCGTCCCGTTTAATATAAGGTAGACTTTGCAAAAGTCAAGCATTCCATAAATGATGAATGATTGACAGAGTACCTGCTTTCTGATTCACCTCACCCTTTCTGTACCATGATTGCCGATGTAACGCCTGCAGTATTTGTGGAAGAGAGAATCTTGAAAAGTCTGTGGGTGCAGCCTACATGCAACGATGGTCGAAACAGACTCTCTGCAAACACTGAACTGGAGGTCAAAATTGCATGCCTGTGTTCTACTTTTGATTTCTATTGACTTCTTTCTCTACTTGACAGAAATGGAGGGCATTGGAAAACTCCTGAAACGATGCTATGGAAAACAGCGGTTGACATGTTACCATGGGAACGGATGTTAGTTGTAAAATGAAGAGACTGTGTAGAGAGGAGTCGATATTGCTCTGGCGAAAGACACTGTCATGAAGTTGATAGAGTATGGTCCCTGGAGGATGAGATAAAATGAGAAAGAACAAGAGAAACAATGCAATTTTGTTTTTAGCCAACTTTGCAATTATGAGGGTTTTGGAAACTATATGAATAAAATTGCGACAGTTGGAATTTTTTTTATGTTTTGTGAAATCTATGTACTTACAGTAATTGTACAAAGAAGAATAATTTCACAGTTCAGATAGGTCAACTCAGTACATGCAATTTTGATTGCTTGAAAGCATTATATTGACCAAGCATTGAAAGCATTATATTGACCAAGAATCTAAAGAAGTTCCTTCTCTTATTGGAATTGTAAATCATGTTAGGCTGGTACAGTCTGTCCACTTTCAATGAAAGATTTTTTTATGGGGAAATGCATTAGAGTAACACACATAATCTAAATAAAAATGTAAATCTAAATTCAAAACATTTTACAAATTTTATGATAAGTGATCTGAAAATACAATGTATAACAAGTGGTTGTAAAAAATTACCTGTTTTTATGAGTTGAGGGCAGCATTGAACTGTCTGCTGATATTAGCCTCCGAGCGTGACCGGGTCTTGTTTTCTTCATCTCCCCTCTATCGTACCCACTGGTAGGAAACACCCCTGCTCCAACACCCCCACGGGAAGAGCCTTTACGCTTCGTATCTGCAGTCTTTGTCCTTTTGAGTGGCTGTCAGATAAAGACAATTTAAAATGAAAATGTAAAAGAAATGACATGGAACATTTGCTGCTTCTCAGGGGAAAATGAAGGAAAATTCAATACTTTTAAAAGGAATTCATTATTGTGGTCCCCCAAATGGTAAAAGGCTTTGGTAGCCAATAAAAATCAAGCTTTCCATTGTTTTTAACCTTTATTTTCCCCCAGTCCAACAATCTCACTATGCATTGCATTATAGATCAGACGCTTTTCGTAAACTTACAAATTCCTAAATTGAACTCCAAGATAGGTCAGTAAAGTATAACCTGTTCATGTTCTTCAGTGCCAGTATTCTCAAATAAGTTAAAAAACCTATTTTTCTATATTATGTTATCTTGCAAAGCACATTGAGCATGTTCAATGGAAAAGCGCTATTGCTCAACATATGTAATGGCAAAGTCACAATTATGAAATGAGCGACATTATTCAAATAATGGTTAAAGGCAATTAGTAATTTCCTGCAGGAAAATCAAAATCATTAATTCAGATGGCAATTTTTCGCTCCTCATTTCAATTCTTGAAGTCAGACAGGAATTGGTAGAGCTACATGAGAAAAATGGTCACCCAGTTTTTCACCAAGATATCTACAAAGTCACAATAAAAACTTCTTTTAGCAGGCAGGTGCCTGTGCCTCACGCTCTGCAACCAACATGGCCTGCCTGTCGGGTGCTCTCAGGCATGGTCTATGGCAAACCTTTATCATTATTACCTTTTTAACAAGTTAATGACTTGAGTTTTTCCTAAAAAGTTCAGATGGGTGTTTCATAAAGCTGTTCGTAAGTTTAGAGCGACTTTAAGAATGACTAGTGATCGCTTCTTGTGGAAAACGGTACGCACCAAAATGTTCATTGGCGATGGTTTAGTGCATTCTTAAAGTCGCTCTTAACATACAAACAGCTTTATGAAACATTTCCCAGGTATTGTTGAACATCGTCTATTCAATGCTTCCTACTCTTAATTGTTCCTGAATCTATTACTATTATATTTGTACTTTTTCTCTTTCGCTCTTTCTTTCACTGCGCCTTGGACACTCTGCAGAGTGGATTTGGTGCATTACAAATCACATATATTCTTATTATTATTATTTAAGAGATGTAGTAAACCTCTATCTATTAGAAGTAAATTCAATTACTTTTGACATGGTTAATTCATCCCTTAAATCATTGTCCAAAATGGTGATTGAAGACACGCCATCATACCTTTCTGTTGATCACTGCTAAGATATCGTTGACAGGAACGAAGATCCCATGATTTCTTGGGCACCAGAAATATCTTACACCATGGACCATCCCATCATGCTTCCCAACTGAAGAGCAAAAGAAATGGAAAACTATCAATTATGTGCTTCCGAAGCTACTTGGATATTGTCTCCCTGGATTGAGCATGGCAAGCCTTCAATAGTGCACAAGCATTTCAAGAAAAATTCCCTGCCAGGTATCCATATACCTTACCTGGGTTAGTTGCAGCACAATGTTGATAAATTTCTTGCTGAAAGAAATTACGCCATGGCTGGGATTCAAACACACGACCTTCTATTTCAAAGTCTTAAAGGCAATCCACGTAGGAAAAGAATAATGTTAACAAAATTAGTTAATACTCTGCATCCCGGGGGGTCACACTCCATATGGCCCGCTACGCACCCGCATCCATAAAAAGCGTCGAAAAGGGTCCCGTTTCAGGCACTCAGGTGTCAACGTCTTGAGCAAAAAAAGGTAGCATTTAAGCACTATTCGCTGGTAAATCGCCCTATGGGTAGCCTTTTTGCTCTCTTTACGCCATTAAGGGGTGCAAATTTCATTTAGGCAAATTTGAGGAAACCCGGGAGCAGACCTAAGTCATAAACACCATGAAGGGCGTGATTTTAAGGGATACAAAATAATCCTCGCACACGTCAGCCAGCGCAGCAGGCCTAGCTAGTCTCTTACACCTAGCTCTATACTTGCAGCACACATCACCTATACCAACCCGCTCACAGGTATCAAATTAATTGATTTCTATGTTTACGCAACTTAGGGTATCAAATTAGGGAATTTCCTTGTTCACGCCACTTAGGGTGGCTTTTCTTGTGGGTTACGCCATTTAGGGTTGCAAATTTATTTAATGTAGTTACGCCGTTTAGGGTGCATTTCTGAGGTTGTCGGACATGGATGGATAGCAGTCCATGTGGAGAGCGACCCCCCCTGGTCTGCATCATTCATACTGATGGCATGAGATATCATCTCACAGCTGCCATAATAAAGAATAAACACCAAAACTGGTGGAATGCCTCTGACAGTCTCGCTTGCATTACACAATGCGATAAAGCAGTAGTGCTGACTTTGAAAACATTGATTGAATAATTATTCACAGAAGAAAACATTCATATAATAATAAAATACTATGTCCACTGACTCAAAAACCTTTGAACATGATCATGTGACCTAAAACATGTACAAAACAATTAAACAAATACCCTCAACATGGCCAAAGTTCACTGACCTTTAAATGACCTGTGATCTTGGTCATTTGACCTGAAACATGCACATTTGAACGGTGACTTAAGACTTGTCAACTACATCCATGTCCACATTTCATCCACTCCATCCATAAACTTTCAAAGTTATGATGGCAATTCAAAAATTACCCCAACATGGCCTAAGTTGATTGACCTGAAACTCGTACAGGAAATTCAGGGATATATGGTTGCTCTTAGGCCCAAGTTTCATGAACTAGATCCATAAACTTTTAAAGTTATGACAACAGTTTCCCAAATACATCTTCCATCATACATCTTTATTCAACTGCAAATAAAACCTTGTACTGTTCAATCTGGCTTATTAAACCATGCATGAGACGCAGTCACAAATGACAATATTACCTGGAGCATCTAGATGAAGTCCAACAAATACAGTATTTGGTACTGAACTCTTTTCTAGGTGGCCAATAAACCTGACAAAGCCAGTCCTCTCTCCTTTAATCAACACATGGTCTTCAAGTCTCACAGTCAGGCTGTAAAAGTAAAAAAAAAGAGGATTGATAATTTAACTTTTGGTATTTTAGATGTCAAGCTATAGTCAATAAAGAATCCTGTACTAGCTTTATATGATCCAACATCATAATATAATGTTTATTGTTCAGTTTAGTCGCAACACCGGCAACAAGGAAGGCTGGGCCGGGACCGCCATATCGTAACCACATAGCAACGCATATTCAATGTGACGTCAGTTACATCATCGCGCATCAAATATGCAAATGAGACATATTACTACATTAGAAGAAACTGATTATCCATTCTTCAGCTTGATAAATCAAAGACATCTAATTGCAGACATCAAACAAAACAATTTCTTGAATATTAAGTCATTAAAATCATACTATACCAAACTTAGTAAACTTTTGCTAGATTAAACCAAAGAAATTAAAGTGCAGAAACATTTTTTTTCAGAGCACAAGAAAAAAAAAATCATTTACTGGAATGAAAGTGCTCCACCGACAATTGCCATGAAAAATGTTACATTTAGCAGGTTTATATAAATTTTCATCAAAATAGAGGCACAAAGACATTAATCACATATGAATTTGAAAACATAGCAACCAATCCCGGTGTGTTGGCTCAGTTGGTAGAGCATCCGTCTCACAACCAGGAGGTCGGGGGTTCAAACCCCGGCCGCATCACCAAAAGACGTTAAAAGATGGGAGTTGCTGCTACCCTGTTTGGCGTTCAACGATTACAGGGATAGAGCCTCATCGATCTGGCCACTGCACAGCGGCTGCCGGGCCCACGATCAATTGGGCAAAGCGAATTTTCGGAGTATTTCATTTCATGTCTATTTCGAACCATAAAATATGGATTTTCATCATTTTCATTTTTCATCATCTATTTCAGTGCTTTGTTTTTTTTCTCAAAAGTCAGACTACAGAAACACAAAATCAAGAGATGCTTTACTTGTTCTGGTTGTTCTCCGTTTTGTTGGTTCTTGTGCTGCTAATCCCATCTCCTCTATTGATAGGACTAGTTGGGTCTGGATTCCTAGGACTGACCTGTCTGGGGCTTGCTATAGGTGGAAGTCTGCAGGAAAGCATCAAAACCAAACATACTGCTGTGTATATGTGTTCTGGGTCAGGACCCATATTCACAACACCCAATTACCTGTAAGTCTAATTATCACCTAATTACAAAGGCTATGTTACACTAATAGGTGATTACTAGTCTTATTATTGTTTTATGAATATGGGTCCAGGTGGGTGTTTCATAAAGCTATTCGCAAGTTAGGAATGACTGGTGACCATTTCTTGCACTAAATGATTTATCCCTATGTAGCTGATTACCACCTAAGAACATGTTCCAGTCATGCATAAAGTCAAGAGGGGGAGAGGGAGGGGGAGGGAGGGAGGAGAGGCAGTCAGTCTGAACAAGCCTAATCACCTTTGTTCTGTTTATCATTTGTAGGTAATAAGGTGGGTGGGGTACTTCTGAAGTCACGTGAATGTGAGGGGGTGGTCTAAACAAGACTTACCCTTCGCTAAGTTTATCATGTGTTGTTGATAAGGTTGTGTGGGGGTACTTCTGAAATCCCACGAATGCTATTGGGGCGGGAGAGGAGGTCGGTCTAAACAAGTCTGACCCTTCACTATGTTTATCGTGTGTGGTGATAAGGTTGTGTGAGGTACTTCTGAAATCCCATGAATGCTATTGGGGGAGGGGAGAGGTAGGGAGAGGAGGGAAGGAGAGGAGGAAGCTAGCCTAAACAAGGCTTACCCGTCATTCTGTTTATCATGTGTTGGTGATAAGGGTGGGTGGGGTACTTCGGAAATCCCTTGGATGCTGTGACTCCGACTTCTCTTCAGTAGTGGAGTTGGAGACATCTCGTTTTCAATCTGAAATCCACACACTCCTCCCGTCTGCATTAGTGACAGAAATAAATAGGGATACAGTGAAATATGAAATAGCAAGTATATCTAGATTTCAAATGGCAATCCAATCAAAGTAATTAGAATTTCCTTACCTTAGAAGTAAAGGAAAAGAAGTTGATCAAGACAACATGAAATAATTTCCCCTAAAATTTTCATTGTACATAATAACACTGATAAATAACAAATGCATACACCCTGATGCCACAAAATACTGGGTAGGAAATTGTGATTAATGAAAATTAGATTTACATTGAATTGATAAGTATGCTTTATAATCACATTTCTTGTTTAAATTTTGAAATAAAAGATAAGACATTTATAGGTATATTGAGTATCCTTAGGGATGGAATTGTTTCATTTTTGCAATATTGTCGTTATCATTATTAACCTACCCACAGCTGCCAGTGCAAAATATGGGAAGAGTTAACGTTCTTCAAAGAAATGAAAATGGATTTACTACCTTTTGACACTGAGCTCTCTCTATGTTTGCATTCACTTTGTAATTTATCAGGGTGATAGGTCATTAAGGGTCAGTCTGATATGCGGTTTCAAAACTATATGAATTTATTACCTTTTAGCACCAAATTCTTCCTATATATTAGTTTTGTGATTTATCAGAGTGACAGGGCATTATAGGTTATTCCGATATCCGGTTTTCAAGATAAAGAGTTTCGAGGGCTCTGGTTTAAAAAGAAATGCCAGTAGTTGCAGTAAACACTGATTCCATGAGAAAGTCTGTAAAACCCGGCTTAATTGTCAGTATATCATGGAGGATCTAGATCTGGTACAGTGAACTTTGTGAAATCTTGAAATCTACGCTAAAAAATGTTCACGCTGAAGATCACCAACACAGATAGGCACACGTGGGACAGTGTATTATTATTGTTGGAATAAAGACCCGACGGAAGTGACCGAATCCGCGCTTATCCTTTGGCACATATTTTTTATTCATACAAACAGACACTTGGGTGGTTATTATATTAGATTCTGTAAAAAGTCATTTTGAGATCATTACCAATACTGGAATTTATCTTTAACCTCGCCTGACTTCTAATTCATGAAATATACAGGCTCACTGCAACAAAGTATATCAAGTAAATTGTTGCTACCATTAACATGGCATTGCATGGCCACGTCAAGCAACTGAAGGACTCTGGCCCATTTTTAAAGGAATTGTTAAATTACCAAAGGCTTTGTACATCATCATCATTTCTAATATAATTCTACTTTCCTGATATATATATATATATATATATCAAGATCATAGCTTAACATTTCAAAAAGAAATTCGTAGTCACACATGTGTCATTGATTAAAACTTTGCAAAATGTTTGATTACACAGGTCTTAAATCAACTATGATTTGATTCTTAAAAAAGTGCATTATTCAATGAAGAGGAGACGATACCAATAAGCAACATACTCAATGCGGGAATGAAGCCAATCATTTAACTTTGCTTGCATTTTAAAGACAAAACAAAAACAAAACTAATTAATTTTGCCTAGAATGAGTATCAAACACGGTATACATCTATTGCAATGAAAATTGCACAAAGTGTATATCACTCTACCTCTTTGTCTCCCGGTGACCATTCTTTCACTTTCGACCCCAGTCTGACCTCTTCCAGCTCGGCTCTGACTCTCAGGAGTTCATTCTCAAGAGCTTCCCTCGCTTGGCAAGCTGTCATATCAAATTCAATTTACGATCATTTTTTAAACATGAACTTGCAGTTTTTGCACCATCTAATGCACTTCCCTCTTTATGATTCAATAGTATACACTGGTGATCCCTTTCTTGCCCCCCCCCCCTTCCTCCTCATTTTTCAAAGTGGTATTCCCCCATTTGATACAAAGGATGGAAAATGTATCATTTAAAAAGTCAAAATCCAACCTATAGGGGAAAAGGGACAAACATCATATATCTATTCACTGACTTTCTGTGTCCTTTGCTCCATGGAGCTTGGCAGACAATGTAACTGTTTTAGTCACGTGTAAAGTTTGGTTATTTTAGTAGACCAAATAAAACAAGCTCTGTCATACCAAAGCCAACATATTTGTTTCACCCATCTTTGCAGTCACATAGATTCTGATGTTTCTTTACAATTTCAAAGTTAATCGGCCACAAATATTTTGCCCTGGTGGGCTGTTTGTAATTTAAGAGCGACTTTAAAAATGACTGTTGATCCTTTCTTGTGTTAAATTGTGTACACCAAAATGTTCATTGATGATGGTTTAACGCGTAAGAATGGATCACCATGTCTTTCTTAAAGTCGCTCTTAACTTACGAACAGCTTTATGAAACGGGCCCCAGAAAACAAACAGTAGCATGGTAACAACAACACACAGATTTATTGGTGGAAAAACAGATGACATAGAAACAAAACTTAGCAAGCAGAAGACAAATTAGGATTCAATGAGATTGTAGTTTCAGATTCAGTAATTGTTACAGTCTAGACGCAAAGATTTGATGGACCTAAATGGCTCCCAATGGAAAATGAATATACACAGATTGTGACCTAGAATGGAAAGTTCATGTCATGAGCTTCATGTGACTTTTAATCTGTCTATTTATGCTACAGGGAATACCAAACATCTTCTACAAATCAAAGCTTGTAAAAAGCATTAAAAGAGAGAAAAAAAGATGTTGTTGGAAACTGATTGTCTACACATGTAGTTGGCAATTATCTGCCTTGAACAGAAAGATACATGAGCTACATAAAATGAAATTACTTGGGCAACACAAAAAAATCATAAGTTATGTCATTTTTTATTGTAGAGATGTCTATGCATCTGTAATATATTTATTTCTTGCTTTTTTGTTGAATGCAAATTATTTTTTGGGGGGAGAAGTTATGTTATATAAAAAGTTATGATCACTGAAAGATTCTAAAAAAATCATTACAAATTTCAGTTTATTTCTACTATGTATGGAATTTGTAATGCCTTAGAGTAGCTTTTCTTAATAATCCTGGACAATTGATTACTCACATTCCTGAGTGCAACTCTACTGCAATCCTTAATGTCTTTAGTTTAAAAAAAACTTACTGTTGAGGACATAAAAACATACATCTAAATCAATACAAATGAAAAAGGAATACTAAATTTTTAGAGATTATCGAACTTATGTGTACACTTGAACATCCTAACAACTTTCTGTTTCTCACCTTCTTGGTACTGCTGCTGAAGACACATATCACCTTCTGGCACTTCTGAAGGTAAACTCTGAGTCTCAATTGACCTCCTTTCTAATGTTGAGGCGTGTGAATGGACATCACTCTGAAACATATGTCAAAGATCAAAGGTCAAATAAATCAATGATCGAAATGCTAAGGTCAATCTTGGGATTGGAAATGTGAAAATCAAAGGCCTGTTGTATGAACATTTAATAGGAACTCTGTTAATAACTCATCATGGAATATTGGCTTTTGAGCAACTGTTGAGCAACATGCCATACTCAACAGCCAATCAAAATTCAGTATCCCATAAAGAATTAGTACATGTTTATGTACATAATAAAATAGCAAAGTTACTATTATACTATGCATAGGACTCCCAGATCTTAGAACCAACGATTATTGAGCAGCTTGTATGAGAAAGCTGGAACCTACACTTTTGTGATGTGAATTGGATGAAGATGAAAAACTGGTGAATCAAAACAGCAGTTTCGTCCCGGACTCTGGACAAACTACATTTTGCCATTTTTCTCCAGCTCCGAAACTTTGAATGAAACTGCTGTTCCAGTTCACAAATATTCGACAAAGACCTCTCTGTTGTTCATTGCCATATGCCAGGGCATTTTGAATACATTCACTGCGTTTGAGATTGAGCCCGTATTCTGAAGTCAGGTTTACTTTAGACCATGGTCTAACTCAGTGCTAAAGTTATGGGAAGCCAAAAGCATCAAAATTCTTATTAAGTTGTTCTTATCTTTTTGTGCTCTTTCCTGATTCATCGATGGTGAAGACAATCATCTATTTACCTAGACAATTATGAATGATTTGAGAGCCAAATGAGTTGAAATATGATATATCTACCGGTAGTGATTTATGTAACAATTGGCTGTCCATACTTAAACCACAACTTTAAACCTGAGTTTAAGTTAAACCCGACTTCAGAATACGGGCCCATGAGTCTAAGAGCGTTGTAGAAGCAATTACTCCATAATATTCCAAACAGACCAACCTGTATGCTGGTAACACTTGGCACTCTATGGACTTCAGCCAGCACAAGACGTTGGTTGGGCAAGAGAGTTGATGATGATGATATTGGGTGGGGCTCCCCATCCTCTACTGGTGACTCTTGAGGGTGGGGCATCGATGGGACATCTGCCAAAGATCCACATGAAGCACTGGAGAGCTCCAAGGAGTTGGGGAGGGGTGGCGATGGGGAGCGGGGCGAGGAACACGGGCTGCATGGGGAACTCAGCAGGGGCGACTCGGCAGGTTTCTGGAATGAAAATTTGTACTCTTTCATTATGGTTTGTAAAAGAAAAAAAAAGACTAATCAGAAACTAATAAGGGCATGGGCTACATGGAAAAAATGGCAGGAGTGACTGCAGATTTCTGGCATGAAAATATGTACTCTTTCATTATAGGTTTCAAGATAATAAAGATCATCAAAAACTTATAGGAACCTACACTGTGGGCTGCATGGGGATCACAGCAGGAGTGACTGTGGATTTCTGGAATGAAAATTTGTATTCTGTCATGATAGGTTGCAACAGATTATTATTCAAAACAATCCGTTCATCAGATATTAATCAAGCAAATTTAAACACAACCTCCCTAAAATTAAACTAAATAAAACAGATATAAATGTCTAAAACTTAAAATATTTCAACTCAAGTTTTGACAAATATAAAAAGAATCTGTTTCTCATGAACCAATCTGTCATAGAAATCTGGAAGAACATGGAATTTCAAGGAAAACACAATTTCTTCATGCCAAGTAAGTAGAATTTTCAATGAATACATTAAAAATGAAATGATTGCAAAATCCTTAAAATAAGATGCATATCTATGGTGAAAACCTGACCATCAAACCAGTTCGAAGCATCATCTTTTCTCCCAAGATTTATCTGCATAGAAATTTATGTTTTTCTAAGATTTTCACTAATTACATTTCCTTTTATCATGTGCTTTGTACATCTCACTAAAGAATGAGAAATGCAATGATTAGAACACAGAAGAGCATGGAATTAGCATAAAAAAAAAACAACATCATAAAACTGGGTCTCTAATCTTACCTTTAATCTAGCACTAGATTGCCTTGACAACATCTGCATATCTATGTGAGGATGGGTGGGGCTAGTAGACCTACTTGTCCTGCCACTGAGACTTGCCCCGCTCTTTTTCAGTCTCTGGATTTCCGCACGCTGCTTCTCGATCGTCCGCTCTAACCTACAGATCAAGTGAGCACAGATAAAAAAGTTATCGGTTAAAGGGGGAGTAAACTGTGTGTGGTCTCTCATTGACTGTGTTATAGCCTTTTTACACAGGCTAAAATTTCCTTAACCCCGTACTATTGGTGGGGCTAAATGGCAATTTAGCCCCACCTATAGTACGGGGTTAAGCTTAGCCCACTTTCGTTTTACACAGCGTTTTTGCAAAGTGGGCTAACCCCACCAATAGTACGGGATTATTTGGCCCTGCAAAAAAGCAGGGTTATCCCACCAATTGCGGTGCTAAGAGCAATAGTACGGGGTTAAGCTCGCATGTGTAAAACGAAAGTGGGCTAAGCTTAACCCCGTACTATTTGGCCCCACCTATAGTACGGGGTTAAGGAAATTGTAGCGTGTGTAAAAAGTGTACGACTGAAGCACTTGTACTACGAATGATCAACAAAAACCACTAGTCCGGGGTTAGCGAGTTTCGTGTGTAAAAAGCAAGCATTTCTTATCCGGGGTTAGCAATAACAATTTGGCATGTGTGAAAAGGAAAAAAAATAGTACGGGGTTAAGGATAGTACGGGGTTAGCGATAGTCCGGGGTTAAGAAAATCCTGTGTAAAAAGGGCATTAATAGTCTTGAAATAAACATCTACTCATACTACAGAAAATAATATGAACTACAATAGTATTTATATAGAGAAACTAAAATGTTCTGAGAAGAAAAGTAATTGTTTTGCTACTTGGTAACATAATTATTGCGGTATAAATGTATTGAGTAGTTAATTAGCATGTTATCATTCAAGTGGGTCTTTATTACTAGATTACACTAGCATTGTGGGTCAGGAAAATGGCCAGGTATGAGTACTTGAGTTGAGGATGGCGCTATTGATTCGTATCTGTATTAAAGGACATACAAACCTTGTATAGTGCCACCTCAAGTTCTCAACCATTCAAATCTGGCCAGATGACGAACCCATGATGCAACATTCTGATCATTGCAGTCTTGCAATATTGGCCCAATTGAATTAAAACACACCAATCGAATACCAAATACATCAATGCCACATGTATATGTAACTACATGTAAGTAGCAAAACAAGTACTTTTCCTCTCAAAAGTATTTTCGTTTGTTAAAGAAAAAAACATGCTATTTTGTTCTCTGTATCATTAATAGTTACATTTCAAAACTTGAGACTAGCAATTTACCATACACAATAAGAATGCGTTGGTCAGTTCATTCCCATTAAAATGCATTTTGATCAACCCTTTGTATTTTCCCCTTGTATCCGCTACAAAATTTCCAGAATGGTTAATGATTTTTAAAGCCTGGCTAAAGCTTCTAAATGGTAAGAAATGAATATCAGCTAACATGCTAATTTACGCATAAGTGTAGTCACCTAAGTACTTTCAACCATGAATTCTCTAGTCAATGTTACTTTTGTTTTTTTTTTTAACCCCATATCTCCCGGGGTATTTTGATTCTTGTCATTCCGGGGGGGGGGGGGGCATTATGGCCCCCCCTTAAGATCTCAGCCGTGGATTGCGCGATCACGACAAAAATTTGCATGATGGTAGAGAATGACGTAATCTACGCAGTTGCATTGGTAAATCTCACTAAATTCATTTTTTAAAATTTTATATGAATTAATTATGCTAATTTATTCATGAAATCATACTTTTTGCTCTGATTCACTAAATATAGCTCCTAGAATGCTATTTTTTGGTGAAAATATTCTTTATAGCATTCCTAACAATTGTGAATGAAAAAAATTCTGGTACCAAGACCGATTTCTTATGTATTTTATTGCTTTTTAAAATTCTAATGTATTTCCTTTTTTTTCTTTTATTGTTTTTTTTAATGGAAATTGTTGCAGACTTAATTCTGATCATAAACAAGGCAAAATTAATTAAGTTTAATCAGTAAAAGTAGAAATAATGATACATTTATGAATTTTGGCTAAATACACAATTTGCATTGGATTTGTACATGAAATCACGTTTATGAGCAATTTGGGGTCTGGCATGCACTTACATAATGTTGTTCAATGTCGTTACCGCGTATCCGAGTGTCACAAATTTGGTCTCAAAATTTGCGCGAGACTTGAAAGTAAAAAGTCTGCGAGCAGCGAGGTCAACAAATTTTGCACAGCGGATATATCGCGAAAATTGTGGAGGGGGGCATTATGGCCCCCCCCCCTTGACAATTTTCGCGATATCCCCCCTCCCCCCCCCCCCCCCCCCGCGGGAGAATTAGGGTTAAAAAAAAGATCTGTTGATCACTGATCTTTGGGTATAAGAATCAGCACACACAAATTATATCTTGAAAGTATCAACCTCTTCTTCACAAAAGGGGGTAATATACATATATATATTATTGGTGCACAAATTGATTTTGATAAGTTGCCTTATCAAAATTGATTTTGATTTAAAAATCAGTCAATTTATAAAATTTTATATCATCTAGTAAGTCATTGGAATAATAACATGCAATTTTGGAGGATATACCAAAACTTAAAATAAGCTTACGACTATTCAGATATTTTTTTTCATGAGCTGTGACAAATGGATGAAGTTTGTTCTCTCATGAAATTAGATGCAAATACATGTATAGGTAATTCAAGACCATTTATATCAATATAGGAAATCACTGGTGCATATGTTGCAATTTTTCATTGATGATATAAAGGCTTTTTTTTCACCACTTCATGACCAAAATAAGCATACAGCATGCTTTATCTGTGAACTGTGAATTTTTTAAGTCCTACTTATCAACCTAAGAAGAGTTGTGTTAATCATTCATAATGACAAAGATAGTAGAATTCACCTGAGCATCAAGCTTTTGATAGCTTGAATAAATGCTTTAGAGAGATTTTTACACAGTTATGCTAAGTTATTCATCTGCACACAGTTAAGATGTTCATCTCTAAGAAAGGTTATGTCCGTGAAGAGGGTATTATGTGAAGGTTAGACCACAGTGAAACATGAACACAGCCCCCTATTTACAAATAAAAGGGATGAGAGTGAATTGTATACCAGGATGAGGGTGAATTATATACCAACTGCAAGTTTATAAGCCAATTAACTTAAAGGAATAAATTTTGTGTGAAAAATATGTATAACAAATAATGAGCAATCTTTAATACACTTGTGGCAGTTGACTTGTTTAAGAGATGATGTGAGTCAGTGACTTTGAATCAATGAAGCAGCAGATCATGTTTTAAATTTTGAATTGATGGGCAGTTCACAGTGTAGCTGCAGCAGTGGGATGAGTTTCAGTGGTCGAACTGATTATAATGTGGTAGTGCCGGACCGTAGACTACCACTACGGTAGTGGTAGGTTTATTTTGATCCATTATATTATTTTCAACGTGGCAATGGTGTGCTTATTTCAATGTGGCAACAGTTGTATTGTTTTTAGAGAGACAGCAGTTACGTTGTTTTTCAATGTGGCAGCAGTGGGATTGTTTCAATGTGGCAGTAGTGGGATTTGTTCCAATGTGGCAGCAGTGGGATCGGTTTTGATGTGGCAGCAGTGGGATTGTTTTTTATGTAGCAATGGTGGGATTCTTAATGCGGTGGTGGAATCATTTTCATTATGGCAGCAGTTAGATTGTTTCTCAATGTGGCAGCAGTGGGATTGGTATCAATGTGGCAGCAGTTGGATTGGTTTCATTGTGGCAGCAGTGGGATTGGTATCAATGTGGCAGCAGTGGGATTGGTATCAATGTGGCAGCAGTTGGATTCTTTTCAATGTGGCAATTGTAGGATTACTTCAATGTGGCAGCTGAAGGATTATTTCACTACACATGGCATTGGTGGAATTGTTTATGGTATGGCAGTGGTGGGATTATTTCAATGTGGCAGTGGAGGGATGGTTTCAATGTGGCAGCATTGGAATTGTGTTCACTGTGGCAGTGGTGTGTTTTCACTGTGGCCGTTTTGATTGTTACAGCTGTGAGATTGATTTCAATCAATGTGGCAGCAGGAAGATTATTTTCAATGTGGTAGCAGTGCAGCAGCGGTGTTATTTCAATGTGGCAGCATTAGGGTTTTAATTCACTGTGTCAGCTGTGGGATTATTTCAATGTGGCAATGGTGGGATTGTAGTCTCTTTTCCAGCATTTGAACTGTTTCAATGTGGCATCAGTGAGATTGTGTTCACTGTCGCAGCAGAGGGATTGTTTTCAATGTGGCCGAAGAGGCGCAGTTTTTGATGTGTAAGTCATCTTCTATGGTGATTCTCAATGTCAAATTAATATTATAAAGTCCTGGAATGCGCTACAGCTTATATATTGTATTATTCACTCTAAAGATGTTGCCTTTTGTGCAAAACAACATATTACAACAAAGAAGAGGAAGAAATCTAGTACAGTGTTCTGAGATTTTGTCAAGTCAAAGAAAAGTATAAGACAATATCCATCTTGCATCCCTTTCCAAGATATCTGTTAGCCTGCCTGTTTGTTTGTTTTCATCACTCCTGTCCAACAAAGTAGGCCATGTTAAGCCAATGAGCAAATAACAATCGATAAAACTATCTTTTCTTCCTTGCCGCTTCTCTTAAGCTGGCACTCCACCTGAGCCCTGCTTGTCTTGGGATGCCAACAAATGCGCTGAATGAGGCGATAAGTGTGTTAGTACATGCAGAAGGTCTACATATTGTACCTCTTCACAGTAAGGGCTCCAGCATGATATATTTTTAGATCTCACTTGTCCATGTACTACTTATAAAGTATTGTGGAACACAGTCCTAACACCGATTTTTAAAGCCTACATATCTAAAGGTTTGGTAAATCCCTAAAAACCAATGGTCCATATTCTGAACTCTGATTTAATTCAAACCTGAGTGCAAAGTTGTGGTTCAAGTATGGATAGCCAGTTGTGACAAAAATCTCTAAAAACGGCACAGGTTTGATTAATCAGCTCTACTGTCACTCAGATCATTCATATCTGTCTCAGGAAATAAATAGAATTACTGAATTAGTTAGTCCCTTGGCTATTATCACTTATTACATAATAAACATAAGAAAGATTCAATGTTAGGCCTACTAAATTTTTTGACACTTTCAGCTTTCCATAATTTACTTCACACTGTGGTAGTCTATTCTTGTTGTTAAAAACAGTGATTAAAAACAGATATATCAGTAACCCAACCCTTATCCATGGGTAGTTCATACTTGGATGAAGCATGGACTTCTCTTGTCCCCCATTCCACACACACTTAACCCTTCTTCTCTCACAAGCCTCTATCAAACCAAATGTGTGATACATGATACAAAGACTGTCAACAATTCAGGAGGCTAGGTGTTAATCCCAGGATCCCGCCTCCTGTCCTGCCTGCTTGGCCACGCTTGAATTCTAGAAAGGGGGTGAAAAGTGGCCGGGCTTACAAACGCACAATGAATCCGCTGCCCTTACAAGTCTGTTAAGGGTGGTCGGCCATTGTTTGTTGGTTCATTTCAATTCAGCGCCCATGCAGGAATGTAGGTAAGGATGCTCGACAAACAAAGATTTGACAAGAACTCACTCACAGTCTCACAAGATATCAACCAAAGAATGAAGCCAGACATGGGGTAATCTGAAGTTCCTAACGAAAAACAGTACCACGATGCTCTAATTTATATTCCTGTACGACAGACAGGTGACTATTTAACTAATAAGGTATCCTTACCATGTTCCTGAAATGAAGTCTGGGAAAAATCTAACTTAAACCTTCTCCCAACTGATATGAAAAATAAAAATCTTCAGGATTGACTTGAAAGTAAAGTTTTGAAGACCTACATGTACTTAGTGTACAGCTGAGCTGATACCTGTAGATTACACTTCTGAACACGTGCATGCACTTTAATCTGAAATGACCAGTCGAGCCCCATTTTACAAAGAGCTGTGATTGAATCAATCACACGCAAATTGAAATTGATGTAATTATAGTGCAGATAAGAAAAAACAATTTCATTACATTTTACTGTAATTTGAATCCACAGTGCATTGCTATTTTGTGCGAGATGATCGAGGCCCACTAGGGCATGGCTCCAGTCTCGTCAAGGCACAGGTCTGGATTTTTATTTTAAAGCAAGATCCTAATATTTGGTCACCAAAATTATATTTCATTTCTCTAAAATTCTGTCACATCTGTCACTGATGACAAGAAAAAGCTTCCTATGTGTACACTACAACAATCATTGCATATTATACAATACATGTAGTCTCTCAAATAAGAGGAATTCTAACACATAGTTGAAAAGTTACAAAATAACATGATTTTTCACTAGATTATCCTTTTAAAAAATGATTGACAGTCAGCAATTTGCAGAAAACAGCAAGAAAAATTAGGAAATGTCTCCTACTCTTCTGCTGCCTCTTTTTACAACTTTTGAGGGCAACTGCATGAGAAATAGCTACAGTAGAGATACTGTGGGCAACTTGTGGGTAGCACAAATAGTTACCTGCAAGTCACACCCAAGGCTTGCACAGGACGATGTTACAGGGCCTTTACCAGATTCACAAAAAGCCTATACCAAAGCTAAGCATCCATCCCAACAAAAAGTTGATTTGAACAAATAAAGTAAAATCGGAGAAACATAACACTGAAAATTTCATTGAAATCGGATGTAAAATCGGAGAGTTATGACATTTTAAAGTTTAGCTAAATTTCACAAAACAGTTATATATGCACATCTTGGTCGGTATGCAAATGAGGGGACTGGTGACGTGACATCACTCACTCACTATTTCTTTTGTATTTTATTATATGAAAGATGAAATATGTTAGTTTTCTCCTCATTGGAAGATAAACAGTTTTCTTCCTTCATGAACATGGGGAATTACAATTGTTCTAACTAATATGATTCAGAAAAACTGGTCCTTATTGTCAAATCTGTAAAAAATTGAAATACTGTATAATTCAAACAATAAATAACAAAAGAAATACTGAGTGAGGGACATCATCGACTCTCATTTGAGTGTTGCCGAGTTGTGCTATTAAACTGTTTTGTGAAAAATGAGCGAAACTTCAAAATGTCATAACTTTCTTATTTTACATCCGATTCTGATGAAATTTTCAGCGTTATGCTTGTTAGATTTTTCTCCATTTATTCAAGTCAACATTTTCTGGGATGGGCTTGACCTTTAAAAATCTTACTTGAGTTTATTTCTCAAAATAGCAGCCACATCAGCACACAAAGGAACTATTCCTCTCCTGCTGCTGTTGACGACAAATGCCACTGCCTTAGCTGCCACATCTTTGTCATGGACTAGATCAGTCAAACCAGCTAGGGAACCTGTGTTGGAAAAAAAAAATAAAAAAAGAAAATTCAGTGTATATTGGGGGTAAAGAGACAATTTTATCTTAATTGTCGCAAATGCTATTAGTTACACCCTGCTTGTTCAAGAAATATGGAACAAGGGTCCCGTAACACAAAGGTTAGCGATTGATCGCTAATTTAAAAGAAGAATTCTGATTGGTTCATAGTCAGTCTACTTAGCAAAATGCGCATGCAACGAGGATCTTGATTGGTCATTTCATATTTCCCTTTTTTATAAGAACAAGCAGGGTGTAACGATTTTTATCTCTTTAAATGCATCCTTATATTATCATAGCATTGTTATATTATTGCAGAATAGGAGATATCAATAAAATAGAACTAAAAATATGCAAAACCCAGCATTTTGAGAGTGATTTTTTAAAGGAACTAGTCACTCATTACATCACAATGATCACAGTAAATAGAAAGCACATTTTGCCATTGAAATTGATGCGCAATTAGTAATGCGCAGCGCGATGCTTGAATACGCACGTAATACGGTCTCATACTACTTTGTTGAATACAGCACTGGGCATATCTTATCAAATTAAGTTTTATTTTGATATCATGACTTTGGAAATCAATAGAAAGGTGAACCTCATGTAAGGCCCAGGGGGCCACTTACATTGACAAGTGGATACCATGCGTGACAAAAAAAGATCTCTTTTTCAGGATAGGGCATGTTATGTGTGTAACGTAGTAAGGGTGCCAAAAACACTAAAATAATGAAGAAAGGGTATATATTTTGCTAGGAAAACTACATATTACCGTCCAATTTGCGAGGGTATAAAAAGACTAAAATACTTTATAAAGGATGTACTTTTAGCCCCAACACTCCATGTTTAGGGTCCAATAGTTGTTAAGGGGTGCATTTTCAGAACATGGAAAATACTTGTTTAGGGTGCTTTTTGAAACCCCATTGTCACGCATGGTATCAACTCGTCAATGGAAGACCCCCCCCCCCCCCCCCCCCGGAAGTAAGGTTAGCATGCACAGATTCAATACAAGTCAAGTTCACTGTTGTTCGCAATGTGAAGGGGGTGTGGCCATAAATGTGAACATAATGTTCGTGTAGTTGCATCTGTCATTGCGTGATACATGATAGACACAACATTGATTACATACTATGGGTGGTCTGACAGGTGCAGTAGGCCTGTGTATGATAACATCCAATGTCACAATGAAAATGTTGTCATGTAGTTTAGACAATTGGGTAATTGAGGGGGTAGTAGTTTCTAGAGAAAAATAGTTGAGTAAAGATCTACATGGAACTGGTCTACAAGCAGTTGGTCTTCTCAGATAGTCTCGTACTATATGGTTTAAACCCATTTTGTTAACTAAACCCTTTAGCCTAAAAATAATAATTAATAATAGCGCTTTATCAATCTACGACTGTTCAAAGCGCTTCACATTTATTATTACCTGGTCACTGGATTCATAGCATTTCAAGCAGCCTGTTAGGAGCACACTTGCTATTAGAAGCAGTCTAATTTTCATTTAGTCTAATGCACACATGGTCTCTATTCTATTTCGTCTAGTAATCAAAACAGTTTGCCATTCTTATCTAATGAAAATTTGATTTGTATACTAAACTTTTCATATAATATGTAACCATGTATGGACTCAGTGGTGTAAATGGTATATTGGCTCGATGTTATACATGTAAGACCAAATGGTTTATATTTATAGACAAATTGCTTGCTGATGAACTAGGTAGATATCGAACAACACCGAATAGAAAGTAGAAAAACTTGATGGACAGCAAACTGTGATAATACCATTACAAATTTGGGCAATTTGTAGAGCGGTGGGGGGGGGGGGAGTGAGGGGGTGTAATTGTAACTAGAAAGAAAAAAATATTCAAGACCCAAGATATTACAAAAACCTCATTACAACATCATCATTTTAATTTTCCAAGTACTGAGAGATAAATTTTCAACATTTTTTCATAACACCATACTCACTAAAGGGGAATGAAACCTTTGGAACATGTGCACTAGTGTTGAACGGAAAAATTAAGGAATAAGAACAAAGAAAATTTGAGAAAAATCAAATACTGAGAAAGTAATGAGAAAGTAATGAGCATTTGGATATTGCGATATCACCACAGATAGAGATCCTCAATGTGACAAAGATGTGTGATGTCACATGTTAACAACTTTCCCTTTGGTGGACTATAAAATACTACCAAACTGTCTCTTTTTGCTATTTGTTATGGTGATACCATGGTGATATAAACTCTTTTATCCATAATGTATTCTTTGAAAACTGGTATTACATGTCCTCCTATAGAAAGAATACATGATCTTCTGATACATGTAGATGTGATAAAAGAGGCAGTTTAAAGGGAAATATATAAAAGTACTGGGAGAGTTGTTGACAAGTGACATCACACATCTCTGTCGCATTAACAATGGAAGGATCTCCGTAACATCACTGATTGCAATATCAAAATGCTCAGAACTTTCTCATTATTTGTCCGATTTTTGTCAAACTTTCATTGATCTATTTCTTTGACATTTCTGTCTTCACACAAGCTATCTTGTTTCAAAGGTTTCATTTTCCCTAAGAACATAAATGGTTTGGAAAGGGCAGAGGGGTCACTGGGTTTTCAATCCTTTAAATAAAACACTAGACTCATTCTAAAGAGGAAGTTCATCCTGAATTTATTCTTTGTAAAAATAGTACCACAAAAATAACATTGCTGAAGGTTTGTGGAAGATCCATCAAAGATTTAAAAAATGATTACTATTGTTATTTTATTCCAAAAAGTTTGACATCATATATGAGCAGTTTTCCCCCATACATGTGTATCGTGGAGTAATAAATCAACAAAATTTGTGCATTTTAATATGGGGCAGCTGCCGGTATGATGTAAAATCAAAATCTTTAAATTTCAATAACTTTCTCAATCTTTGGTGGATTTTTCTCTAAGCTTCGTCAATATTCTTTATAATTTTTCTGATTTTTTACAACAAATTTTTCATCAAGGTGAACTTCCCCTTTAGATATGATTCCTCCATTTCCACTCTTTCATTTTTATAGTGTTCGACACAAACTATCAGAATTTCGCCCCAAGTAGCATCCATTCCTGGACAAACCACACATAAAATGACATTATTGTAGTTTGTCTTGAGTCTTAATTAATTCACTTCACTTTGATGTCAAAAATTGTTTGCAAAACTCTTAATGCTGATTTTTCTTCAGGTGATGATGACGATGCTGATAATAGTGATGACAATTATGATTATGATGGTGATGCTGATGATGATGACAATGTTGATTATAAGGAATAAGCTGAGTTTGATTATGCTGATCATGATAATAGTGATGATGATGCTGCTGTTGATGATGGTCCTAATAATAATGGTATAAGACAATTCATATGCATGCAAGCATGTTTTTCTTCAAGACTTTTCGAACAGAATAGCATTTAAATGCCCGGTAAATCCCACCCCCAAAAGAAACATTCAAGACACGGACTGATGTAAAAACGAATGATACAACCAGCACCAGCGCTTTAATACATTAGAAGAAAGAATCTACTTGACAATTTTCTGCAAAATTCTGAATGTAGTACAGAGTTTGGCTTTGTAAAGCTCAAACAAGTATTGATTCATAAAAAGTAGGGCAGATCATCACCCCCACTGGGGATGAAATGTGGCAGGCCCAACCTTTACTGGCTAGCCTAACCCTTAGAATAGACTCATTTGACTTCACTATAGTTCTAAACCAAATATGAAAGTGGTACAAGATTTATCCTGTATACTGCACCTCTTTATTCGACGACATTCTGCCGACATGATTTATGAAACCATAAACATTTCAATTTGTGTTAGGGTTGACTGGTGAGAAATATTTTTCTATTCATTGGGGTTAAAGACACAAAAAAGAAAGCAAGTTAAAAGCACTTGTTAGAATTATTTGACATTGATAATGTCTGACCTGCAAGATCCTATATTTGTCACCCATGCCCGTGATATGCTTCACAATTGAAGCCGTGAAAGATTGCACTCGAAAATCATCATATATAGAGCTTCAAAATGCATGGTGAATAAGAAAGCGAATAGAGACAAAGTTCCTGCTATTCCATACATAAATTAACATGTACATGTACGTGTACGTGTTACAATTAATCTACCCTGGAGGTAAATTAAATGATGGTTTTTCAGAGACAAATATCTTGAAAGTGTTTGCACAGATTTTATTTTTTTCTTGATCTTTTCTATACTCATCAATGATTTTAATATTTTGTTTTGCTTTATGAATTATATGCAGGCCTAGAGAACACATGTCGGCCTTCATACTTTTCCTTCATACAGTTGACTATCCTTTTCTGCTTATAACATTTTTCACTGCAATGCATTGATTAGGTGTACAGGGAGCATAGCGAGCTAAGACTTTGGGGCTTATCCTGTGAGAGAACGTGCATATACCACAATATCCTCAGCTTTCAAGTATTTGTCGTTATTACCTGTTCTATTTTTGCCCTTTTTATTTGTCCAATGTTGAAAGGCTAATCCCACTGTAAAAATCACACAGAAAGCAGTCAGGGAAGGGATTTAATTCTCTACAGTAAGGTCCTTTGACAGAACTAAGCCAAATCTTTTTCTTTCATTGAGCTTTGGGCTCCTGTGTGGATGTATTCACACCTACACTAAAGCATGAAAATACCTGTACATCGCAAGCGACTGTTAAGGCTTTCAAATCAACCAAAAATTATTTCTAGTTCATATCTATCTACAATAGATAGGCCTAACTCTCATATCTATAAGCCAGCAACCAAAGTTTGCCATTCATCTAACAAAGGATATTGGCTTATCTCACATAATTACATAACTTTTTCATTACAGGCTTTGACCTACTTTAAAAAAAAATCCCTGAAATCATAAAGAAAACCCTGCAAATGATTCTTGAGATTTTTAAATGCAAATTTGCAGATATTTTGTTTCAGAGATATATGCAGGAACTTTGCTTTTGAAAAACTGTGGCAAAATACAGGAGCCCCCCAAAGATTACCAACAATTGTAACTAGAATCGTAACAGCTTGGGCTCAGCAGCCAATCACAAAAAGAATATTCCATGGAAATTACAATACTGGCAAATTTACAACAATGCTAATAAAGCATGTATAAAACAGATTCCAGGTATTTTGTTTCAGGGATGTTGCAAAAAACTTTGCTTTCAACTCTGGCAAAATAAAATACCCGATAAGAAAAAAATTAAGGTATGTTTTGTAATGAGACGTGTGTGAAACATCCATATCAACAAATTGGGCAGAGGACAATAATACACCTCTGAATAGAAGGGAGGTGTAGAAAAGAAGCGGCTGAGAAGTATACAAAACCATCTTGCCTTGCCAGGGGATAAATCTACGAACACTAAAGAAATCTTCTCCCTTTTCCCTTCTGGCTCCTTCAAGCTTTCAATGTTTTTATTGTGCATCTTTCAGGTAATTCTTGCATTTCCAGTCATGTATCCCCACTAAGATGTAACCTTCTTTATCTTTCTTCTCTCCTTTGGCTCCTATCCTTCTTGCGTCATTTCTGCCTTGGAGATGTTATTATCATGTCAAAAATTAGAATGTATACCGTATACTTTGTGACAGATCATGGCATGGAAATTGCTTGTACGTTTAAATGATGAGAAATTAACGAGACTTTCTTATATGAAAATAAAATCATTTGCAGCTCGTTTAATAATACAAATGAAATTTCGAAGGGGTATCTAACAAGAAATTAATCTGAAGTTGAATTCAACAAAGTGATCTGATTTCTGATGGAAAATGACTAGGTTGGCTTGCCTTGTAATAAGCATGGCATTCCGCTAACAGACAGACTATAAATTTATCTATCTATCTATCAGGGTTGGGCGGTAAATACCGGTAGCGGTAATTACCGGTGGTAAATACCGGTAAATACCGTCCGGTAAATAAGATGGGCGTCCGGTAAATATGTAAAAAACGGGAAATATGATTTATAATTATTTTTTTCAATAATTTTAGTTGTTTTTAACCTCAACAAGTGAAAATAAGTGTTCTGAAATAATTAGAATCACAAAACTCATAGTAGAAACACACAAACAGATAAAATCCATACTGCATACATGTACATACATGTACCCAAACACACATAGGATCTAAGTCCACACATACGTACACAAACTCAAATTATGTTCCTGGAAATTGAATAATCATATTAAAACATATTTCTCCCGGGGTTTAACTTTTTCCTTTAACCCTAAATCTCCCAGGGTATTTTGATTCTTGTCATTCCGGGGGGGGGGGGGGGATAATATCTCAGCCGCGAAATGTGCCATCACAAAAATTTGCATGATGGTAGAGAATGACGTAATCTACGCAGTTGCATTGGTAAATTTCACTGAATTCATATACATGTATTCTTATTTTAATTTATTCATGAAATCATACTTTTTGCTCTGATTTACTAAACTAGTCTAGAATGCAATTTTTTGCTGAAAATATTTTTTATAGCATTCCTAACAATTGTGAATGAAGAAAATTCTGGTACCAAGACCGATTTCTTCTGTATTTTATTGTTTTTTAAATTTCTCTTGTATTTCTTTGTTTTTTACTGTTTTTTCAATGGAAATCGTTCCAGACTTAATTCTGATCATAAACAAGCAAAGTTAATTAAGTTTAATCAGTAAAAAAGAAATAATGATACATTTATGAATTTTGGCTAAATACACAATTTGCATTGGATTTGTACATGAAATCACATTTATGAGCAATTTTGGGTCTGACATGCACTTACATAATTTTGCGTAATGTTGTCACCGTGTACCCGGGCGTCACAAATTTGGTATCAAAATATGCGTGAGACTTGAAAGTAAAAAGTCAGTGAGCAGCGAGGTCAAAAAATTTTGCGCAGCAGATATACAGCGAAAATTGTCGAGGGGGGGCATTATGCCCCCCCCCCCCGCGAAGGAATTAGGGTTAAGAAATATAAAATGAATTCAATAACAACATAATTGGCATACTTTTAGCTACTGCATGTTTCATGGGAAATGTAAAATAAATAACTTGTACAGTTTGTCATATTCATATTGATTGAAAGCTATTGTAAACAAATCAATCTTGGAGCATGCTCCATTGTTTCCCTTTACAATAGCTTCTTCTCTTTTTAATCAGTCACATTAGGCGGTGCTGCACCATCCCGAGTTTGCTCAATCTCGAGATTTTAGCCCGATCAGCCCTCTTCGCGATTAATCTCGAGATTCAAGAAACCCCGTCTCCACCATCGCACGAAGAGCGATTCTTACTCGAGCGAGGCAACAAGCCCGATATTCCGAGCATGCGCACTTTCGATCTTGGAGTTTCAACGGCCCGCGCTTTTGAATAACTTCCCGCGATATGCAATCAAGTACATGTACTCTTTCGCCGAATTCGACCGTTGTTATGTAACAATCCTCTCAGCTCAGCCGCGCTATAATTATAAGCGAGTGATGGCCGACTCCGAGGCAACGACAGAGGGGGAGAGAGAGAGAGGGGGGAGGAAAGAAATGCTATTTGCTCACATTTTGCGAAGGAATAAGACGACAATGCTGTCAGTATTGTTATTGACTATGACCATCGTCGATAATGAGCGCCTCCCCCATCGGTCTGGTCTCTCCCAAAATCCATTCTAGGGGGGCTTGACACCATCGTTGCTGATTGGGGAATTGATGAACGCTATGATAAAGTTGACTTTCGCATGCGTTCGGTATAATCGCTGTTTATGTTTTTACCAAGGCGGAAATGGAACGCGAATTGCATTATGGACTGAAGGTCATGAATAAATTAACCCGAGTCCAAACCCGAGTGCGTCTGCACCTACGAATTAGCGCGATAATTCGTAAATAGCGCGCTATTTTGCAAATAAACCCGAGTTGACTTGGGATTGCAATCTCGAGATTAATCCTACGAACTAGCGCGATAATTGCGTCTGCATTACAAACAATCTCGAGATTTTTCAGATCGGGATAATTTGCCGGATCAGAAATAGCGCGCTAATTTGAAAACTCGGGATGGTGCAGACGGCCCTAGTGAGATCAACAAAATTTCAAAAGAACGTCTGGTGCACATTGAGACAAGGATATCCTCGATATACATGTACATGTATGACCAAGGAGATGGTATGATGAAGAAAGATATAGCAGAGATACAATGTAGTGACATCAATGAGGATGACAGAGAAATTAAAGAATCTGAATTAGATGTATATTTGGGATCTTTTTAGTATTTTATTTTTCCAGCATTTCATGATAACAGACATAGATAACACCCAAACACAAACATAAACACACACACAAACAAACACACACACTCACACAAATGGTACACACCAGAGCAACCATACTGGCCACCTTTCTTTTTATATTCAAAATTTGACAATCCCTATAGAAAACTGAGTGGAAAATTATATTTCCCAGTATTTCCCGGTGAAAAGTGGTAAATACCGGAAAAAAGCGGTAAATACCGGTAAATACCGCTTATTTCCCGGCGTCCGGGAAATAAGCCTCCAAAACGGGAAATATGCCAACCCTGCTATCTATCAATCAATCAATCAATCAATCAATCAGTCAGTCAGTCAGTCAGTCAGTCAGTCAGTCAGTCAGTCAGTCAGTCAGTCAGTCAGTCTGTCTGTCTGTCTGTCTGTCTGTCTGTCTGTCTGTCTGTCTATCTTTCTATCTATCTATCTATCTATATCTACTTTTTCAGAATTAGATATCTTTGGGGCCCATTTGTGCCTGTAAGTGATCTGTTTGAGAATAATTGAGTTTGTAACATCATTTTACAAGACTTACTGTCTGCTTTAAACTCTTGGATCTGCACTCATAGATTTCGTGGATCATTATTTTTAACTTTTTAATAGTCAGTCAAGAACTCAGGAGCATTTTGGAAGACTAGTCACAGGTAATGTAGAATAAATTCTCCATCATGGAATTGAACAGTCCAACCCCACAAGGTGGGAAAAACAAGACATTTAATGATGATGATGATGACTGAAACCAGTTATTCTTTGTATTAGGCCGATCTTTGTATGCATGTTTCTTTAAATAAAGTTTATATAAATTCATTGTCTACATAGAAAACACTGAACAGGATTCTCAAAGCCTGATCTCAAAATGGTGAACGCAACAACCAAAATCGGAGCATTCCTAGTAGCCTCGCAAAAATAACCCTTCAAAAAAGCAAGGTAAAGGATTACAGTGTCCTTCAAATCTTCAAACATTCAAAACTCATGCCATTTCGAAGGATGTTTTGGAGACAATTTTAATGATGGAGCTACTGTACTACAAAGAGAATAATCGTTGGTGATGTATGTTGAAAACATCTGTACTCAATAGAAAAGATGAGGTAAAAATATCCTGAAATTAAGAATAAAGAGTTATTATTAGGCTAAAGCAGGAAGAAAAGGCGAGTTAGAGACATACACATTCACGAGGTGAGAGAAGGAATGCAAATGTTCGAGAGAGAGGCATAGTCTGAAAGCTTACAAATAAACAAGTAACAAATACCTCAAATGAAAATAACAACAATCCCAATTTTGGGGGGTGTCATCCAGCACTGTCTTCGGCATACTTTCAATCAATTAATTCTATCATTATGTAATTGAGAAGATGCTTCACTGTAGAACCCAGACTTGGTGTAACTTATATTGATCTAGAAGAAGTATAACTATCCAAATCTGCAAACAGAGTTAAATATTTAAATCTAAAGGAAACAAAAATACAAAAATGTGGCAACTGACATTATGACATGAGCTCAGAGAATGCATCACTGTTTAGCCTACCTAATGTGTTAGAATTCATCATATTCGTGTCTTCATCCTGTTTTAGAATATACAAATATTTGCAAAAATGATTTCCCTTATTAATTAAATAACATTTCACATGATTGTAGGGTAGCATGTCCCTTTAAGAATCAATAAGAGTAGATTCGAGCTGAGATGAGGAAGGAACAAATAGTAGGAATCATCTCAATTCTACAAGCTTCAAGTATCCTCTTTCAAAATCTTACCAAAAAATGGTAAAAATGGGATTAAAAAGGCTGCATTAAAGTTTAAAAAGACAAGGAAGTGTGATGACATTGTCATGTGAGTCTTCTAAATTCTCTAAAAGGATTTTTTTAAAAACCTAGCTTAAGGGTCAAGTCCACCTCAGAAAAATGTTAATTTGAATCAATAGAGAAAAATCAGACAAGCACAATGCTGAAAATTTCATCAAAATCGGATGTAAAATAAGAAAGTTATGACATTTCAAAGTTTCGCTTATTTTCAACTAAATAGTTGTATGAACGAGCCAGTTACATCCAAATGAGAGAGTCACTATTTCTTTTGTTTTTTATTGTTTCAATAATAATACAATATTTCAATTTTTACGAATTTGACGATTAGGACCTCCTTGCCTGAAGCACAAAATGTTAAAGTAATGGAATTCCACGTGTTCAGGGAGGAATGAAACTTCATTTCACATGACAATGACGAGAAAATAAAAATATTTCATATAATAAAATACAAAAGAAATAGTGAGTGATGGCATAAACTCTCTCATTTGGATGTAACTGGCTCGTTCATATAACTATTTTGTTGAAAATAAGCGAAACTTTAAAATGCCATAACTTTCTTATTTTACATCCGATTTTGATGAAATTTTCAGTGTTATGCTTGTTGAATTTTTCTCTTTTTATTCAAATCAAGTTTTTCTTGGGGTGGACTTGTCCTTTAAATGAAAAATAAACTTTCAAAAGGCAAGTCAACATCCTACATTTCCTAATGCATGTTCAGTTTGGTGTGGAACAAAAAAAAAAAAGATGTATCCTCCCATTTAACTGTCTCATGGCACATTAATTCGCTTTGTGTTTATAGGCAACACACTCTACCTCCCACAACCAGAACAAAAATGCAATTCCTTTGAAGTTTGGAAGCCTTTAATATTGCATCATATTTGGAAGAACAGCATGTTTTGCATGATGCGATTTCAATTTTGGGGATTCACATTACAGCGTGCCAGCCATCAGTTTCAACGGGAAGGCCAATTTCTAACTTTGGGGTTGACATCGCCAGTGCTGGCAGCGCACAGTGCTAGTATTCTAATGATTCACAAATTGAAAAACCTTGGCAAAAGCGGAGGAAAAATTCACTGACAACGGTCTTAATTTCGCAAAAGAAATATATGCCAAAATTTCCCCCACCTCCTAGACCCTGGTTGATAAGCATATCTACATGTATACATGCAAGCCAACTGAGTGGCATGCATGCAGTGTGCGCCACAGGCATTCAAGATGTCAACTTTTTCCCATGGGGCACTGCGAATATCGGCCTGTCCACTGCAACTGATATATAGGTGGTGCACCATATTGTGAATCCATCGAATAGGATGAACAAAAAACAAAAATTGGAAGTCCATCGCCTTTTTAAAGATGAGTAACTATATAGGACATTGAAGACAATATATGAATTGCAATAGTGTACATTAAAATCTATGAAGATGTTGTCAATTCCTAAAATGAATCCTCAAATTTTACACTCCCTACCAGTGAAATACAGGCAAAATCTATCGGTCCTAGTACTAGTAGCTTTTGTCTACTCTTAGCGTTGAGTTTATAGGAATTTAAATTTCTTTGAGACAAACCCTCAGCATTTTCTATAGTGTATTATCTTTCTTTCCCTGTGCACCTCAACAATGCCAGACTGCCAGTAACACCCAGCTCCACACACTTATTCTATGCTTCATTCACAATCTTCATACAACCCGCCAAAACTTCCTTAGCAACTTTTCTAGCTCTAACAACCCTTAGGAAGTGTCTGCATTCATTTCTACTGATACTAGCGATCTCCGACCTTAACATAGGAAAGATACTTGTAAGAGAGAGATAAAACCTGTATAAAACTAATTAATATCAAAAGCAGAAAAATATCAGATATGTAAACATGTTAATAATAATTTGGCAATAACAGAGTTTTATCATTTGACAAAGATGAAAGAAGAGAGACCAACTGATAGATGGAGAAGAAGATTAGACAAAGAAAATGGGGAAAAAGGAAATGAAAAAGATGAAAAGATGGGGAAAGAGAAGACTATGAACAAGAACAAAATAATTTGAATAATATGACTGTAATCATTTCCAGTGTTTTTATGTAATATTTTGTAATACCACCTAGTTATACAAAATCATGAAATTTATGAACACATCTCCTTATCCATTCATAATCATTCAAGGATTAATATTTGATGCAAATACTAATTTGCTTGGAATATGCAATTATTTGTTGTCAGTCTGCCATTCAAATATCCTCAATTAATGATAAATGATTTCTTGAAGAGTCAGTTATCACCCAATACACTCCACTAGCTGGGCACAGACTGCACTGTGTACAGATTTAGTGGTAGGCTTCGAACGCTGTCGCTCCACGGCCCGGTCGGGGTCTGTTCCGCCGAGTGGTAGGCACTCCAATTTCAAAGGAGTCGTAACCAATGTAAACTATCTACTTTCTTTCAAACTTACCATCTTTTAGTCCTCGCATCAGAGCCGATTCTGTCCCCCAAAGTTTCTCGAAAGATCCACTAGGACAAGTAGGACTTCCAATGGAGTCTGAGCTATTATCGGAACCAGATAAATCCATGGCGACTCCCACCATCCAGTTGAAACTTTCTAGAAATTAAAAAAAAAAAAATTTCACTTCTCCACCATGGTATCGGATCGGACTAATAAAAGTTTTACGTAAATCAATCGCTCTCCATATGCATATGCACTGCGAATCCAAAATCACTGCAAGCCAATTCCTTTGACTTTCGAATTCGATGAAGTTAGGTGATTTTCAAACTTCAGAGTGTCGCCTGTGATGGAAACTGTAACATGAATTGACACTGACTAGTCGTTCATCTCCTTTTGTATTTCGTTTTCGGCGACATCGAGAATTCGTATTTTCTCTGGTATTCCGGGGTGGTATTTACATGAATTTTTAGTAGTTGTCCCCGATCTCACAGATTCCATTCCTTACAACTGAAACTCTAATACAGTTACAGCGCCACTTCTGGTAGAAGGACGCACATGCTCGACAGGTGGAATGTAATATGCAAAAGGTATGCAACTCAACTCAAATTGTTTCTTCAAGGTATCGTAAGACATGTAAAAAATAATAATAATAACAAATCAATTTTAAAAAAATCCCAAACTAAGTTCATTCAGGGAATTGAGCCGAGTCGACCAGATACATTTTCGTTACATTTATGATTAGGTAGCCGTCTAACTTATCACATATATTGTGGATATTGGGATATTGTTGGCCCTGCATCCAATTAAGAGATTTGTTTTCAATCTGTCTTCGGGGATGTTGTAAGAAAATATTTGCGAACAATATTGCAAATATTCTGTTGCAGTTTTACAACTGATAGATCAACGTTAATAGCAAATCAGATTAAATTTCTTGTTTCTAGGAGCAGATTAGCAATCAATCACTAATTTTCAATTAACTGCATTTGGACATGACTAGGGACCAAAAATCGATCGACTTGCAGTTGATCGTAAGTTTCTTGCAACGCCCAATTAGAATACTTTCTAAAAAAAGTCAGTAAAGGGAAAAAAAAGAAATGAGTTCAAGTTTGAGCGTGCCTGTCAAGCCTGCCTACCCTGCAGTCACTTCAGTTTCTTTCTTTCTTTCTTTTCTTCTATCTATCTATCTATCTTTCTTTCTTCATTTATTTCTCTCTCTCTTTCTTTCTTTCTTTCTTTTTCTTTCTTTCTTTCTTTCTTTCTTTCCTTCCTTCTTTCTTTATTTCTATCTTTCTTTCTTCCTTGCACTATTTTTTTTTCATATATAATCTCGAATAAATAAACAAGCAGAGATATTGGGGGCGGTCCATCAACTCATCAATTGCCAATGATAAGGAAAAATAATAGTTTGTGACGCATTTTCCTTTCAACAGAATCACATATTTACATGATTATTATTTGATAATAGGCTTTTATTTGCTTTAAGATATCGGAGCATTGAAGTACAATGTATAATGTTCCCGTCGGGGTTCCCGTTGAAATATTGGAACTGATAATAAATTTATTTAAGTCTTAATATAAGTCTTTTTTTATTTTTTTCAAGTCGATACACGTCTTTTTATCACGCTAATTACCTGAAATCGACCTAATAAATGTTCTAGTGATTGGAAAAGGTATTTCAGTTTTTCAAATGTCATTGTCGCCCTTGTATAACATTATAATCATCTGCCATAAGAGATATATACAGCTTTGTGTTTAGTTTTATTTACAAATAACTGAATAAAACCACAATGGTAACTATCGTATATTCTTTTGAAAATGACGTATTTCGGCTGTTCGCTACATATTCAGCAATGCTGATTGCATTAATGATGTTCCTGAATGTTGTATTACATGACGTGAAATGGATGCGAGGGGGAAACATCCCGTTCAACATTGAGTAAGTATATATGCCTATCAAAAATTATATGTATATAATATTTTGCTAATCGTGAAACGGAAACAAGTAAATCAATAGAAATCTGAAGTTCTAAACGTTATTTAATGAAGAATGCATATGTTATGCATGTTTTTCATTGTAAACATGATTACGAAATGTTCTTTGATGATTGTGGAATATGAACATATCAATCAATAAATAAATAAATAAAAAAGAATAATATGATAACTTTTTTCGGTATCGAGACATCTCCTTGGTCCTGGCCTGGGAAGCGGGGGGTACCGGGGATGATGCACCTCAAAAAATTCCTTGGTGATGTGTTATTTTCTAGAGGCAGCACCCCTGGAAATCTGGTAGGTATGATGAATGGCAGAAATGTAATGAAAATGGACAACATTTTGTAGCCTGTCAGTGGGCACGTCGTGGCTAGTGGTTCTGGCTCTCGCCTTTCAAAGGGTCGTACGTTCGAATCCTAGCCGTGACGTGTTTTCCTTTAGCAAGAAATTTATCACACTGTGAATCTGTGATGCTCTCCACCCAGGTGAGGTGAATGAGTACCCGGCAGGATTAATTCCTTGAATGCACGAGCGCTGAAAGGCAGCTCGAGCTAAAGCCAGTGTAATAATAATAAAAATTACAAAATAATTACAAAATTAGATTTTTGTTGGCTTTATTAAGAATGGTCGAAATTTCCACTCACTCGCAACTATTGATAAATTTTGCCCGATACGCCATATCTGGCCCCCTTAGATAATTATTTTTGGTTAATTATGCCACTGCTGGTGCTTAAAAGAAATAGCATCAAACAAAATGATATGAACCATATACCATGCATATGCAGTGTGGTATACAGGGATTTGAAATGAAATGAATGCTGAGGTTACTGACTACAAGCCACACTTCCGTGACTGCAGCTGGTCATAATAGATTCAATGCAATTTGTTTTATTTCAATATCTATCCAAAGGGTAGACATTAAAACTTAAAGTGTAGATTTATCCATGACTTGAAGTGATGGATCCACAATTACTTAATATGATAGAAATAGAATATTTAGCGATAAAATGGAATTTGAATTTGAACAGTTGCCCTGACCTTGTTTGGTGAGCCTTACAATTTCTTATTGGTAGAACAAGTCGTTCGTTGAAAAAAAAACCCTCTAGATAGTGAGGGAAGCATTTTTATCTTTGCAAATCTATTTTCATGACAGATTTTCACACAATGTCCAAAAACTTTCATTTTCTTTTTAAATCCCCTTTTATTTCTCCCCTCCCAGGATAATTAAGGACCCGTTTCATTAAGGGGGTGGGAGTCGGGTGAAGAGCACTGGCCCCTATAGTATAAAGGCTTAATCAACCTCATTCTTAAAAAGGGTGTGTTGCAATTAAAATATTGCAATCAATTGTAAATATTACTCTGTTCAAATTTTACAATTGATGTGGATATATCAGTTTTAACTGCAGCAAATCAGATTACGCCTTGTTTCCAGAAGTAGATTAGCAATCAATCGCGAATTCACAATTAATTTCAAGACTTACAATTGATTTAGGGACCGAAAATAGACTTGCAATTGGTTGCTAGTTTCTTGTAATGCCCCTTCAGTTTCGTCTCATTTTCTCCTCTGTGTTCAATGCGATATGGAAATCAGACTGAGGTTCAGAAAATAGACTTTGACAAGTAGGATGTAAATAATTTTGTTTACTTAACATATGTATTATTTATTTTTTTCGCTCTTGATACATTTCTAAGAATTATTCATACGAACTACTCAAAACAATGTAATGTTTATTGCCCTCGTCTGGTAATCTGAATTTATCTGCCAATGTTGATCATGATTATAATAGATCTAGGCTACATGTTCCTGCTTGTCTAAGTACAAACCTGTTTAGGCCTGTTCACGAGGGCGATTTTGTTATTCATAAATCACAGCTTACTCAAAATGGACAACAGAGTAAATCAGCTATTCCAAGCAGTAAAACTTGACATAACAACATCTTATGAGAATGGACATTAGGGACATTAGCCCGGCCTTGTGGACTCGCGTCCTCTTGGGCCCTCCGTGAATTTCTGCTTTCCTAAACGCTATGCATAACAACGTTTGTTATCAATTCTCTTGTTCTCAATCTTTCACCCCCCCCCCTTCCCTTGGCATGCACTTCTTCGCCTCATCCTGCAGAGTCGATGCAAACGTGGTCAAAGAACTGATGAACAACCTCATCTTCATATCGCTGGGATTCTTCTATGTCGGCACTGAACCGGATCCTGATCTCACGTTTCGAATGGTCAGAATTTACTTTGCCTGTCGTTTCATCCATGTCGTCATCACGGTGTTCACCAAAATGGAACGTCAACCGATCATCGAATTCCTACGCCGTTTCTCTTTGTTCATTTACGTCGTTGTCCACGGAACCATGGCCCTTACGATCATATATAATGATGGTAATGGAAAGTTTTAGTTTCTGGAAATATGAAATTATAAAAAATCTGAGGGAGAGGTTCCGCGGCCATGCACCTTTTCGATAAAATGAAGATGCACTTATACTGTGTTTCAATATTCTTCGCTATTTTTACTTATATTCCACTTTCTCTTTATTCATGTTTTCTCTTTTATAACAATTTGATTGTCAAATCGTATTAAAAAAAAAATCACTTGAAAAATTAAAGGACCGCTCGCTAGTTCCCCTGTGTAATACAGCCCCACTATGTATACTCGAACAGAAAATATATTTGTATGATGAGAGACCATTAGTTTGTAATAGTATCAAAATTTATTATTTTCTGTAGGCAATTAGGTTACGGATATTGACGATAATGATTATTATGTATATAGAAAAGAAAAAATGCAGAATTTAACAATCAGTTTGGCCCTGGTTATTTTTTTTCAGTTTCTTGTTACAAGCATGTTCATAATTTATGTTGTATTCTCATGGTTCAGTTCAATTGAAACAGTGGGTAGCATTGTATAATTTTAATTAGCCCGTTTTAGTTAATTTGAGGAGTCATAACATTTCCATACGGCTTTTATAAAGTCATTTTCAGTTATTTGAAAAATTGCAGATTGAAATAAAAACAATCTTAAAACAAGCAAGTACATATAGCGTTCCACAACTGTTTATTTCAATTTAATTAAATTATTATTTTTCTTTTCTGAAAGCCTACGAAGGTAGAATTAATATGACTAATATAATTATAATAAGAATCAGTTGTCATTTAAGTATATGATAAACAAACAATTATATATGAAAATTGAAATGAATAATATGTTCTATTTTTATACTTTCAGTTCTTTCCTCGAATATCTCTGTTAATCGTGGTTTGTCACAAATAAAAATGTCGAACTAATTTCTTTATACAAGATTATTTCGGTAACGAGCTGCTATATGAATATGAGTTGTCAGTAAAGACACTAATGTTTTCGGTTGTCATGAATATGTTTCCCGCTTGACGAAGACATCTTTGTTGAAAGAATTTCATATTGTTTTATTCATGAAATAAAAGTCTGATGAAAAAAAATGGAGATTTAAGATGCAGTATAATTAGTGGTGAGGATGGAATGGGGGGGCGGCGTGGTATCCCTTGCACGGCATTGATCATGAGGCTCCTTATCTCTTTAATTCCAATCTCTTTCTCTTTATTCTTCTCTGTTTCTCCATGGAGGTCGGACCCCCCCCCCCCCGCTTCTTGGCGAAATGAGCGAAATATTTTTAGGGAACTCAACGTGGCATATGAGGCAACGTATAAAAGTGACGGGTTAGCGACCTCTTTAAAATGAAAAGAAGTGCGTTGTGATAGATTTTGACAAAAAAAATCAGACATTAAAGTAATACTCATCTTTCACCCTTTCCTCTTCTTTTCTTCACTTTCTTTTTTGCAGGAGGAGGGGGATTTCTTCTCACCCCATCTCTCTATTTCTAATTATCTTTCCTCCGTTCCCCTCCATCTCCAATGCAATCCCTCCCTTTTCTGTCTCGCCCTCATTCTGTCCGCCTCTCTCTCCCTCTTACCACGCCAATCTCCTCCACCCTCTCCTGTTCCTCATGCACCCCAACTCCATCTCTTCTCTTTCTTGACCCCAAGTATTTTTCTCCCTGACCCTTCTCTGTTTATCGCACAACCCTTCTCTACCCACATCTCTTCCTTCCCCCTGTTGCCCCCATTATCTTGTGTTCCTTCTCTCTCTCTGTCTCTCCCCCTTTCAAACCATCTCCTGTATCCCCTCCTCCCTCCGTGTCTTTTGGCCCACCTATACATACATCTCCCCCATGTATTCCAAGTTTACCCCCCCCCCATCTCTGATCTCTCTTTGTCCCCTCTCTGTTTCTTCAATAAAAATCACGTCTCACAGTAACCCCAGGAGCCTAGGAATGATTTTTTTTTAATAGAGGGAACTGGTTTTGAAAAAAAAAATGACAGGCAAAAAAGGTTTATACTCCAAACTGTACGTCATTTTTTGTAAAAAAAGAAAAGTTGACACGGAAAAAAGGGGATGGGTTGCTCCAATCTAAAAGATTTTGGTCAGGGACCATTCCAAAACTGGATTGAAAGTATCTTTAATTCTAAATCTTTTACAATGAAAACTTAAATTCTGGACTGGTCCCACATCGCAATCTATATCAATCAGAAGAATATAACTGCTACTTGGTCTACTAGCAGATTATCCAACACCATCATGGCCAACCCCATTTTGTCTACTCTGAATTTGGTCCAACTGGCCCATCATGGCTAAAACCACTCTTAACTTGGTCCAAATGCCATTTGGTCTACTACTCATACAGACTAACTGGCAAATTGTCTAATGCCCAGATGGTCTAACTTCCACTTCATCTACTTGCACTTATAGAATTTGTCAAATTAATAACTGGGTTCACAAACAGTGTTTGATTGAATGGGATTTTTTTACCCGATTGCTAAGAAAGCAGAAATGCTTGTAAGCAAGCAACCAGAGGACCGATGGCTTATGGTCCTCTCCAAAGGACCTGGTAATGAGGATAAGAGCCTTACCAAAGGGCACAGGCGCAACAAGTGGGAATCAAACCCGGGTCACCGGAATATGAATCCCCTGCTCCACCGACTGAGCAATCGCGCCTCCATAAACAGTGATCATATAGACTAAGTGATTCCAACCAAGTAGGTATTAATGAAGATGGGTATAGCCTACTAAACTGGAATTAGACAAAATGGTAAATGGGGTTTAATGCAATTAGACCAAATGGTTGGTAGACAAACTGGTTGTAGATGAGCTCTATCTCTAAGCTAAGAGCTAAGACTGGATCATAGGTGATTAGACCAGAGAGCAGACCAAAGTTAGTTTAGACCAATCACCCATTTATGGATATAGGCTTGTTTCAATTGTTTGTGGCAGTGGCACCAGGTCACAACACACTATGTAATTCTGATAAATTCCTGCATGAACAATGAATACAATTGTTTTAGATGATTTCTTTATTGCACCTTGCATAGTAAACAAACAAGACTGTGAAGAGGCAAAATATAATTAAAAGACTTCAGAATCTCATTCAAAACTGATGGATTCCGAATAAAAATATTAATTCTTTAAACAATATACATGAACTTCAAATGATTTAACATTTCGTAACATAGAATAATTATTTGAAGATTTTGGGGATTCACGCTTCAGACTTAGGACTTGCCAAAACACAATACAAAATGGTACTGTTGAAAAGTTGTGTACTGGAGCAAAAATTTCAGGGATCAATTTTTTTCCAAGCATGTGAAACAAATATACAAAGTATGGGATTCTTTAACAAATATTTATATTTGTCATAGATATGATGGGTTGTAGAGTCATAAGGTCTGATAATTAGGAAGATAGACAAAATCTACAATGGTCACAAATAAAAAAAAAAAATAATAATTTAGAAAATAAAACCCAAACAAGATTTTCAGCAATTAGGATCACATGAAATAAGGTGTACTGTTAGAGAGGAATTAAGAAAAAAGAGTGTGGGTTTTCATAATCGGATCATGATTAAAATTAAGCCAATCTTAATTTAAATTCAGTTAAATAGATAATGCATCACTGCAATGGGTGAGCTATGACAATGGGATGTGCTCTATCGCAAATAAATCAATTAGATTATGGGTGGAATATCAAGTGCATGTGCAGGACATTGGTACTTTATAAAAATACCTTTTACTCTGTTTTAAATCTTTGTGAAGCACTGCCCATATGAGTTTGGGATTTACTTTTTTAGCCAATATATCTCTAAACAGCTGAAAATTTCAAGGTTATCTGAAGGGGGGGGGGTGTTTAACAAAGATTTAAGTATGACTCAGTGTCATACTTAAGTGCCGAAGCCTGTATGATATGCAATGTGCAATCTTATTGATCAATACGCAGTAGCCAGCATCCTCTTGGCATGATCTGACCCATGCGGTCATGTCTTTTATAATGCACGCAACTAGGCATTTAAGTGCGACCCTTAGTCCTACTTCGATCTTTGTGAAACACCTCCCTGGTCACACAAACACCCCTACTGTACTTATTTGATGCTTGGCTTTCACTGGATTAGTAACCATGGAAACTTATAAACAACATATCACTTTCATTCATCAAGGAATTCAAGCTCTGAGACAGTAGGTAGATTCCATTATCCTTTCTCACTAGGACCCAGTTTCACAAAACTGGTAGTAATAACAACTGTAAAAACTACTGATACAGTGATCCGATTGGCTGATGCTAAAGTGGTCTTAGAAATTTCACATTCATCATTTGTAACAAGTTTCACAAAATCAAACTCTGGGGAGCCTTTCACAAAACAAATGGTCAATGATTTTCACTGACTATATATATTTTTGTTGCTTCGGAAATCCTTGCATCTGATTGGCTCAGAGTAAATTTTCCAATGACAATCACTGATGAGATGGTTCATGCAAAACTCCCGACGTCCCTCACGTAGCTGATGTCCCAAGTGCTTCTTCTAGTTTTGCAAAGTGATCATCAATCTCTTTGATTTCATTGGCATGTTGGATGTCTTCCCGATCTCTTTCCTTAGACAACTCCTCCAAGAAATAGGACCAATTATCTTCTCTCTTCTTACGTTGATCATCAAGTGTCTTGATCTGACAACAACAACAATAAAAACAATAATAATCATCATAATAACAATAATAATATTAACAATAATAACAATAATATTCCTGATAATATTCATAATGATAATAATAATAATTATAATAGTATGCAACGCTTAGAAACATCTGTATTGAGCGCTAAATAAATGTTGCATATTATCACAAAAATAATGATACTATTAATGGTAATAATCATAATGAAAATGATAACAATGATAACAATATTCATGATAGTAATATAAAAACAACAATAATAATGATAATAATAATAACAATAACATTGTTTAAAGGAAAATAAAAGCAATGCCAAGAGATGGTATTAGATAGCACCAATGATAGATTTGAATTCTAATGGCTTAAAAAGGCACAATGTCCACTACTCTACGTATAATTGGAGTGTTAGAAGTTACTTGAGTTATAATTAACATTATTGACCCTTTATAAAAGCTTTATTAGCTGGATTTTAATAAAATATGAAAATATGCACATCTAGCTAGGCTTATTCAGACCGAATTGTAGCATTGAGAAAGTTGTCTACACTCCTCTCTCTGTAGGCCTAGTTCATATGCAGTTCTCACATTCATTCCCCACCCCCCACCCATTCCTCTCTCTCTCTTTCATTCATTCGCTTTCTTTCTATATTTTCTCATTCCCGAGTTTTTGCGTAATTTTTGTATATTTTGGTTATTTGATATTTTCTTTTAATGATGTCTTCTGTTGGCTCTCATGGTTTCTGATTTGATTTGTATATATAAAATTTATTTCTCGTTTGTCATATTTTGAGGAGCCCACAATATACAAGCCTAGCTCTTTAGTGGGATCCTCCATTTTCACAAATTATAAATCACAATTTCTTTACACATGATTATTTTATATGTAACTGTTTTATAACATGTCTTTCTAAAGTTGATTTTATGACAATGATATATTTTTTATGATGTTGACTTGTTATGATTGTATTTATTTGATTTATAGTTTGTTGAAAATGAAATGAAAATGAAAACCCGCTGAAATCCAACAGGTAATTTTCTATCATCTCCTGTCAATTCTTTGCTTAGTCAGTGAGTTGTCATAATAGATAGGTTCATCTATACTCTTCCTGTGCATTACATGTAGAAACCCCCTCAGATTATTGAATGGCAAAATCTAAAATATGAGTAGTAATTAATTTCCATGAATCAGCTCACATTTAAATCAAATTGCTTAAATCTCTCTTTTATTTCTAGAGATTTTTTTTTTGAAAGTGTAGCATCAACTCACCTCCATATGTTTTTCCTCTTTGCTCTGCAGATTAGAACATATCTTGTTAGCTGCCTCCACTGCAAAATATATCATACAAACAATAAAAAGGGTTAATCTAGTTCTTTTTATTTGACCAATCTAAGCTCTTACAGGACAGGTCCATCCAAACAATGGTTAAAATTTCACTGAAATTGGATGTAAAATACAACATTTATGACATTCTCAAGTGTCTTAAAGTCTCCCTTTAAAAAGTTACACTATACAGTGCGTCCCAGAAAAAACGAAACCGAGATTTAGCGATCATTTATCATAACGTAACCATAAATAGAATAGACAAATGACCTACCAACTTAAAGCTTAGAATCTCTTCTTTCATATGATATTACTTAAGTTATTTCTCATTCACGCATGAGTGAGCAAAAACAATTTGAAGAAAGGATACCAAAAACTCATTTGGCGGGGGGTATCTGAGTTTCAAAAAGAAAACCACATTTTTGAAAAGTTCAATATCTGTTCTTAAATTTGATACCTCGATTACAGAAAATGGTAAAAAAATAAAAAGTTCTGGTCATTTGAAATAAGGCTTGTATTTCCATAATTTCATTAGATAAACGTGTTTTCACCAGATTCCCACAGAAGCTATCGCATGGTGAACAAAAGATTTAATGCATGGCTGATCGTCAACAAAACGGAGTGTCAAGTGAGTTTCAACGCTAGCCTGGAGAACCTCTTCATTTTATCAAATTATTGAAATTCAAGCCTTATTTCAAATGACCAGAACTTTGTTATTTCTTGACCATTTTCTGTAATTGAGGTATCAAATTAAAGAGCAGATATTGATCTTTTCAAAAATGTGGTTTTCTTTTTGAAACCTAGATACCCCCCGCCAAATGAGTTTTTGGTATCCTTTCTTCAAATTGTTTTTGCTCACTCATGCGTGAATGAGAAATAATCTAAGTAATATCAGATGAAAGAGGAGATTCTAAGCTTTAAATTGGTAGGTCATTTGTCTATTTTATATATGATTAAGTTATGATAAATGATCATTAAATCTCGGTTTCGTTTTTGTGGGATGCACTGTACAGTGATATGCCAATGAGAAAGTCAATGATCTCACTCACTATTTCTTTGGTATTATATGGATATAGAATGTTTTTGCAGATTTGACAATAAGAAAGGAAGCATCTCCGTGGACAACAATAGGATGCAAAAATACCAATCCCACATCCTAACAGAGGAATGACACATTGTTTTGCATTTTCATGAGGAAAAATAAGGTTTTTCATATTTTCCATTTGAAAATAATACATGATCAGTCCAGTTGGAATACTTACAAAACAACTGCACAATATTACTGAATAATAATATCTATAGATCCTATGCAGTGCACATATATGTTTTTACTTTGAAAATAGGTTGTCTGTAGGCCAATTTCATCAAAATATTACCAATAATTTTCATTCATGAGATTTAGAAGTTAAGGCCTTAGTTACAATATTTCTTACAAAATAAAAACAATATATTTCATCATTCATAACATACCCTAAGCATATTTTCTCAACTAAATGTACATGCAGCAAGTGTCAAACATACATACAAGGAATTTTACCGAGTAAATAAGTTTTAACTGATTTAAAAATCTTTGATTTGAATCAGAGGAACTTGTTTGACTTCATCTGAGAGGTAGAGAACATGTTTAATTCACAATCAACATAGGTGAGGTACAACACATGCTTTCCCTAATTCAATGAGGTAAAAAACACGTTTTGCACCATTCATCTTCATAAAAGAGACAAATGACAAGTTTTACAGCGAGTTAGAAGAATATATGTTTTGAATATTTTGGTCAGAGAAATTTGCTCTGACCTGGGAAATTACACTGTACACTGTATTCCAAAAGAGAAACACCAATTTATGGGGTTTTAACTAATAATAAGATACATTTTGTTTTGGTGACTTACATTGATCAAGCAAGTTTGGAATGTGTTCTTTCATGATACCTATGCAATCTGGAGCGACAGTTTCATCTACATCTTTCAATTTCTGAAGGGTGGCTTCGAGTCTCTTGCATTCCCGGTCATTTCGCTTTGTCTGCAAGAAGTAACATTCCATTTTTATTTCATTTATTTCCACTTCAAGATAAAGACATTTTATACATTCATATAAGTTTCCAAACAAGGTGATACAATTAATATTGCTGGAAGCTCATGAAAAGCACATAGATGGCTTGATGGAAATGATCCTCATGAACATACCTAAAACAAAGACTGAATTAAACTAAAGATGGATTGAAATAGAAGGGGGAAAGAATGGAAATTGCATCATAATGTACGAAATATACTAAAGGAGAGCAATAGAAAAGATAATTGCATTTGATAAAAAAATATTGCCTATATAGTATTCCTATTCTCATAAAATATTGTTTTTAAGTTACCATCAAAGTTATCATCAAAAGATGCTGACAGCTAATATTCGCTTGGTATTCAAGCAGTCTTATACCACAAGGGCTACATCCATTTGATTTCCTATCAGTTTAGTCTAATTGCTATTTGGTCTACATTACTCTTGGCCTAATACCCACTTAAACTAACTCTCATATAGTCTCCAATGCCTGGCAAATATATTTTCCACTTTGTTTTAAATAAAGGAAAATTTAATTCATCAGCAGTTAATCTGACTTTGAACCACAAGGTCCGTGGTTCAAATCCCACCACAGCACTCGTGTCCTTTAGCAAGGAGTTTATCTACAATTGCCACTCTTCACCCAGATAAAGTAAATGGGTACCCGGTGGCCGGAATTCCTTGAATGCTTGAGCGCCCGATCAGAGTAGCTGTGCTAAAACCGGGTAATAGTATGCAGCGCTTAGAAATTTGTATTGAGCGCTATATAAATGTTTCTTATTCATATTGTGTAGTAGACCAAGTGGACATTAGACAAATTGGGTATAACATTTTGAAATTAGTCAAAATTGTGATGGCTAAATGACATTACTGGTATTCTGATTGCTTAGTAGATAGACTGGTGGTGACACGACTTCTGCTTCTCCAACAACTGCTCTTTGATTTATTTCATCCAAGATATAGGGTCAGAGTTTGGGTAGCAATGGAGTTTAAGTTTGGTTTATGCTTGGGTTTAAGATAGGATAGTGTTATAATCCAGGGTTAAAGTTGGCCATTCCTTTAGTGTATGGAATTAACAGGAGAGCTATTGTCGGCAGAGCAAATGTCATGGAACTAAACCAAACTTGTAGACAGACTAAGATTAGACCATGTGGGACAGGGGCGGATACAGAATTTTCCCAAAGGGGGGGGCACATTTTTCTGAGGAAGAAAAAAGAAAGTTTTTAACAAAAAAATCAGGATATTTTGTCTCCGAAAAAAAATTGACAAGCAAAAAAAAAAAAATAAAGGTTTTCATCTTCAAAGGGGGGGGGTCACATTCCTGTTTTAATGGCATTTTTCCTTCTCAAAGGTAATGTGAGATGAGACTAAAAACAGAAAATAACCAAACTGGGTTTTGGCTGTTGACCAATTCGAAATTTACCAATATGGCGCACAAGACAGGTTAAGCACAAGAAATGTGTTAAAGTTTAAGATTCCTTGCCAAGTTAGATCATCAAGTTGCCCTTGATAGGATTTTTATACCTCGGTCACATTTGCTCTGCAGCGGCCATACAGCAATTCCAAAACAGCCGTTTTAACATTTTCTGTACCAGCAACATATAGGTGGTTTGAATAAAAATGAACAAAAAGGCTTTTTCCACTCACAGTACGGCCGCCGTAGAACAAATGTGACCAAGATATTACACAGGGAAATAGACCATCCGACAAGATAGCCTTTGAGAAAACTGATGCCTTAGGCCCTACCCCTCCCTCAGTTGAAGTGTTGCAATATACCAAGTTGACAGTCAAGCTGCTCAAACCTTTAAGACTCCTCATCTCATCTATACTCATGGATGTAGAAACTCCTCAACTCATCTACTCTCTGTCCAAGTCATCACATCTTGTCTGGTTTACAGTCATGTTAAGGAGTTCACCTTACCTAAAGAATGACTCCTCTCCTCTCTCATCTATATCTTGTAAATTTCTTTTCAATCTCTCTAAATGTAATATATAGTTCCTCTTTCATTTCACCATCACAATAATCCTTTTCAGGACTAATCACATGGTGCATTAAAGCCTATCTGAACCACCATGCAAACCTTCAATGACAGCTGTCATCATATACTTCAATTAAGTCAAAGACTATTACTACGAAATAAGAGTTCCTATTGGTGATCCCTGCTATCCTCACCCCTATAAATGTAGGAGATATTAAGCAAGGAGATAAATTAATGAATAAAATGGTGAGTCCTGTACATGTAAACACAGCTTACCTCAAATTCTTTGATGAAATATTTTATTTCTCCTTGCAAAATGGCTCTGTGGTCAAACAGTCTTGCAGAAATTTCCCCAATATCTAAAATATCAGGGAGTAAGAAATAGGAGATAAAGCAAGATAGAGAATGATCCTCATAAGTTATAAACAGAATTAGACAATGGAAGACCAAATAACTTTCATTAGCTACATGCAAAATGAAGAAGAAATCATAAAACATTCTTCATGATGAATTTTGTATTTTGTTATATGTTCAAAATCTTTTTACAATTTTGTCTCGCTCGTTATATTGGTTTCCTCTGAAATAAAAATGAGCTGTCTTCTTGTGTCAACAATTCTTTTGACATGCATGATCATGATCTGTACAAGAGCACTGCCTGCGAGTCCATTGTGTCCATTGTGTAAATGTGGCAAAGCTTAAATGCCGGAAGATCATGCTTATTTATCTGGGTCAGCAAAGAAACTACCGGATGATCGGATCAGTGATTTCTTCAAGTATGTCACCTTTAAGAAATCTGAGTTTATCATTATTTTTGGCAAGTTGTTCCTGTCATTTTTTATCTTGTATTTTGAAATGTTGAAAAGTAGACTACGATTTGTTGTTACATTTGAACATTGTTTGGAAGTGTAGGGAATTCACATTTGCATCAAAATTTGACTAGTTTAAAACCATGCATGGATTCACCATGGAAACAAGGGGCTAAATTTTTAAATGTGCTCAGCCACTGTTAAATCTGCAAGCCCAAGTTAATCCTTGTATTTATTGTCAACATTCACTATTGTCTAGTCTAATTTGAATTTTTAAAAAATTATCGTCATCAATTAAGAACTGAAAAAAAAAATATTAATGCAAGCCATCAAGATTGAGGATCGTAACTGTGCTATTTACATAGCAATGTAGCATAGATTTTTTTATTTTATACATTAAACCACTAAACCACAAGCGACTGACTGCACCATATTCAAGGCATAAGCAATTAAAAGCAGAACTAAATCAAGTGGTTTAAACTTTAATATTTAGTTTAAGGGGAAGTTCACCCTGAAGACAACTTTGTTGTAAAAATAGCGGAAAAAATATTAAAAAATATTGGTGAAGGTTTGAGGAAAATCTGTTAAAGAGTAAGAAAGTTATTAGAGTTCAAAGTTTTGGATTTGTGACATCATAAATGAGCAGCTGCCCCATGTGTTATGTAATATAAAATGCATGAATTTCAAATTTTGTATGGTTACTGATGACTTAATTTTGTTTTCTATTCATGATCGGGTGCGAAATGATTTGTCTATTGATATACAAAAGGTACAGTGAAAACCATTTTCAATTTTCTGAGAAAATGACATCTCATTGATTCTTTACCATTCGCTATGTAGGAATGCTCCTCGCATATGACGTCACAGATTAAATAATTGAAATTCTTCATGAATTTTTCTCAAACCTTTTGCGATATTTTTTATTATTTTTCTGCTATTTTTACAATAAACTTTTTGTCAGGGTGAACTTCCCCTTTAATAGACAGAAAAATACCAGTCTAGAATCTCAGCATTGTAAAATTTAAATGCCAATAAATCAATTTCTTTATAAAGAGCTTAAATCATAATAATCAAAGCATAGCCTACTAAACTCGTAATACTACTAATACGAGTGGGTAAAAATATTTTCACAATGAAAGAATATCTACAGACTCAGTCAGCAATCTCTGAGTTAGACAAGAGATCTCATTTGACTTTCACACTAAATCACACTCGGAGACAAACCCAAGCTGGGAACCCAAGCAAGCCCAGGAAATATTGAAATGACAAGGCCATGGGCAAGGCAATGGTCCAGTGGTGTGAATCCCTGACATCACTATCACAAGTGAGATGTGGTTTGTGCTAGTCTTGAGGACTCCATGATGATGTTTTCTTAATATTTTGTCAAAATATATTAATATTTTGTCAAAATATTTATATTTTAATATTTTTTTCTCAAAATATTAAACAAACATCATCATGGAGTCCTCAAGACTAGGTCTTTGCCACTCATCCTACAAACTAGACCCAAAGCTTCTGTCTCTGTTATGTTGGTTGTTCTGCTGAACTCCGTTTGCTCCACTCACCAAATAGAAAAACAGAGACCGAAGTTCTACTTCTAGTGCGATCTGTACAGGGGACCCAATGGCCATATGTTCATGCGTTAAGTTCGGATAAAACAAGGAAGTGTAGTTGCGCGACAGCCAAAGAAGTCTCGTTTTTTCCCCCTTTTAAGTTTATTTTTCCACTGTTTGGTACATTTCAGGCCAAAACGAAATAGTATCTGGTACAGTTCTTTTTACATATTTTTATTTTATGAAATAAAGACAAAAATCGACGAGCCCCGTCAGGGGGATTTTGCATTGTTAATCTCCTAACGGCGACTGCATGATAGCAAGCCATCTGTGTACGAGGAGATATTAAAAAAAAACATAAATGTTTAAAAACTCCTCGAAACAGATGGCTTCCAGTTGTCTATCTACGAACAGGCTGTGTGGGCCTGTGGCAGTATCTGTGCCCCAATTTCCCAAAGACAAAGTTAAAGGGGAAGTTCACCCTGAAGAAAACTTTCTTGCAAAATAGCAGAAAAAATAATAAAAAATATTGGTGAAGGTTTGAGGAAAATCCGTTAGAGTAAGAAAGTTATTAGAGTTAAAAGTTTTGGATTTGTGACGTCATAAACGAGCAGCTGTCCCATGTGTTATGTAATATAAAATGCATAAATTTCAAATTTTGTATGGTTCCTGATGACTTAATTTTGTTTTCTTTTCATGATCTGGTGTGAAACGATTAGTCTATTGATATACAAAAGTTACAGTGAAAACCGTTTTCAATTTTCTGAGAAAATGACATTTAATGTAGGTATGTTGCAAAAGCGCCCTCTAGGTGCATTCTGAATGAGGCATTGAGTGTGCTGGCTAGAATTGCAGGGCGACTGTGGAGGCATTGCTTTGTATTGTTTTTGTATGTCCAAGGAAAAGTTATTCCCCATTGCATCATTGTTTTTACGTAGTTGAATGTTTATGGCAGCTATATAGACTTGAAAAAAATTCTCACTTGCTAATCTTGCGACTCTGTGTGCTACTGGAACTTTGGCCTTGCTTTCAACCTCTTGCTATTCACATTTACAGGTATCATACCACAAAATGTATTCATTCCGATAGAGCAACATTTAAACTATATTGTGGTGAAATTTGAATGAAATCTACTGACGCTTAAGATGTTTTTTATGTCCCTGTTTCGGCGGCGTCTGTTATTTTGGGGAGTGTTTTGGGGCACTTCCATGTGCAAATGCATGCGCATTTCTGTTTTCTATTAGTGCACCTTGGTCCCAGTTAAGATCACAACTTTTGGCTTAAAAAACAAAGAAATACATAAGAATTGAATAGGCGATTTATATGACCTTAAAACTGCAATAACTTTATTTCTGGAGCTATTGAGATAAATGAGGTGTTAAATTAAAGGTTCTTGATGAGCTCTAAATGATGCCATGAAGAAAACACCTTATTTCTGAGATTTTTTTGCAACATACCTCAGTAGAGGCGCACGGCCAATGTGGGAGACTCTCTCCAATAGGGGAGACAATCTCCCACATTGGAGACTTGCTTTGCAGAAGGACAAAAGAAACAACACCAACAAAAGCATGATTTTTTCCACCCAAAATTTTGTCTCACTGAGGTCACTCATTCAATGAACAAGGTTATAATATAACCTTGTTCTCAGTTATATCTCCATGTGTGACAAAATAAAGGTGGCAATGTTTGGCTTATTTTCTCTTTTTCTTTGGGGAAAATGCTTGATTTTTTTACACTGACAGTTTCCATTAGACCTGTTAATTCATACTGCTTGGCTCTTATTTAAATTTGATTCTTTATATCATTTTTTCTTAATTAAAAATAGAGATCAAAAAATGAAAATTTTCTTGCCATATTACTTTCCACCAATAGAGGGCGTACACAAAAATATGCCCAAAATTCAAGTTTCTGAGCGCTCTGGTGAATACAAAAATTATTCCCACATTACTAATGATAAATAAATTAAAACTATATGGAAATTAGTAATTTTGGTCACAAAAGTGATATTTTAATGATTTTTTAAAGTGTGTGCTCTATACAGCATTGGCATACCATAGTCCTACCTGTAGATTCTCCACAGGCTAGATGGTAGCAGTGAACAAGTGGTTGAGGTCAGAAGCCCATTTGTTTTGTGTGTGATTGACAACAAAAATCCTTATCAAAACAAAAGTAGACGGTGAATTTTTAAAGTAGACGGTGAAAAGGGTTAATTTTTCACGAGGAATCTGCTTATCACATTTTTATTTGCCGCCAAGGTAATCCTTTTGCCGCAAATGTAAACAAAGGAAATTGGTCTCCAAAACTGGAGACTGTCTCTGAAATTGGATACCCAAATTCTTCACAAAAGTCTCTGATATTGGAGATAATCTCCCACATTGGAGACAGTCTCCAATATTGGCCGTGCGCCTCTACTGTACCTAGTCACATTTCATTAATTTTTTACCATTCGCTACGTAGGAATGCTGCTTGCATATGACGTAACAAATCAAATAATTGAAATTCTAATAACTTTTTAATTATTTGATGAATTTTTCTCAAACCTTTGGCAATATTTTGCATTAATTTTTCTATTTTTACGATGAACTTCCTCTTTAACCACTCACACATTGTACGAGGTTAGTATGTACTAACCTCGTACAATAGACCGTGTTTGACCCTGGATTTCGAAGTAGTCGGCAAACATCGCTTCATTGCTGAAGTAATATTTGCCGAAGCTCCTTCTCGCTACGCACCGGGGCTCTTGCCGGTAAGTAGCAAGAGTTTGTTGAATATAAAAATAATAATCCGATAAAAAAAGCACATTTTGCTTACCTCGGCCTCGAAAGTGACTTCGCTTGTCTCTTCCACGGAAATACAAGGAAGCCCGTTGGTGGCGCTAATAATTTCACAACCTTGATTCAGCTCCTCGGTAATTTTATAACTGTATCTAAATTCTTTGAATGCGCAATCCTCATGATTAATTTACTAATTATGGGCACCAATTCATGAAATGCCTTCAAAAAACATAATTAATGATTATTATTGGTGATGATAACACTCATTTGCATTAATTTAAAAAGATGACTGATAAAAAAAAATGAAAATAATATACGTGCCTGGAAAGAAACCAGCAGTACAAGCTTTGACGAACGTCAATAATACGTATACGGTATACCAAAGTCTATACAATGAAAAGATTGGACACTTCACGGACTTTGCGTAATGCCTTGCGTCGATATGCGTGTAAAATAGTGTAGGTGCCTATTCTTTCCCTTGTCGTGTCTTTGATATGAATATAAATCGCGCGCCCTCTTCAGGAGAAAATTGATATCAACGCTGACTGATTTCTATCTCCGTAAAATCTTCACTAAAGATCAAGAAAATATACATATTTTTAGAAAGAAACTTCAAGAAGTCACGGAAGGATCTAAATGATTCGGTAAGTGTCATAGCAGGATGTGGAATATTTATTTATACATAATATTTTATGTGGGCAAAAGCCCACTGTATTTTCGAAGTGTAGTGGTGTGTCGCGTGCGTATGACTGATAATCCTTCACTCGCGAGACGATATGAACCCTTGGGCACTCTAGGCGACACCGCAATACTTACCCGTGTTAAGAAACTGGGACTCCACTCACGCGCATTTGGGCCGCCCTAGCTTAGAACTAAGCTTTCTTTCCGTAAAAAAAAATTATTCTTATGATTAAATAAATATTAATTAATACATGAATACTGTTAAATCGGTACTCACCGGTTCTCTTCTTGAATTTTCTGCCAATTTCCCACGCTGCTGGCTGCAATTCCGCGGTAAATTTCGTCGCCATAGAGAGCTGTTCATGCAACGTTATTTATAAATGGAGCGCCCTTTACGAGAGTTGTTAATGCCGCGGAGAAATCGTTAGGCATTTTGGCCTGTGTTCAAGGCGTAGCTGTTCTATTTTTTTTATAAAATTATGTGTGAGATCGAAATCTCAGCGAGTAAACACTCTTCCAATATGGAAGAGTGTATACTCGCTGTGATATGATCCCGATAGGGAGGCGCAACACCCCCACCCACATGGGCGCAAACCCCAGGGCCGGGGGACATGTCCCCTCACCCAAAATAGTAGGGGGCACATTATGAAATGTCCCCCTACTATTTTTGGTCATGTCGTTCAAATTCGAAATGTATTTTGGAAGAGACGATCTTACTTTTGGCATGCCCCCTTTTTTTTGCTTGTTTGCTTGTCAAATTTCTTTTGGTCAAGATGACCTTCTTTAGAGGGTGATAAACCTTCTTTTTTTGTTTGTTTTTTGCTTGTCAAATTTTCCAGCCCCTGGTCCCCCTACCTTTGGGGAGAGATTTCCGCCCTTGCAAGTAGACATATACTCTTGATATTGTTTGCGAATCTGCACGGGCGTCGATCGAGGGCTGGGGATGAGGAAAAGCGGTGAGACGAGAAAAAAAAATAGAACTTAGAAGGGAAAAGGCGACAGAAAAAAAGTGAACGAAAGAAAAATTAATGGAAAATAAAAGGGAAGAGTAAATAGGGAGAAATGTGATGGGTAAAATAAATTATGGGAAAAGAGGACAGAAAAAAAGTGAACGAAAGAAAAATTAATGGAAAATAAAAGGGAGGAGAAAATAGGAGAAATGTGATGGGTAAACAAAATTATGGGGAAAGATTCTGGACGCACTATTCATGTTTTATCATGAAAAGGATAAGTTATTTATCCGCGAGCAGACACTTTTTGATATTGTGATCTGAAACTGGATAATGATTTAAATAGAGAACAATCTGCGTATCTGAATTAACGTGTGTTTTAGATTTCGACCTAGAATTTGGGTATTCTAAGTAACTTTCTTATCATGAAAATCAATAAAGAGAGCGCAAAGCGCGAGCTAAAAATATATGATATAACAAAGGGTGAATTTAAGCTCTGTAATGCAAACACTTTGTGGGAAAATTGTGAATTGTGATGGATCACAGTTAAAAAAGAGCTGATGTATTTTATTTTTATTACTTTGAGTTTTTACATAGGACCGGAACATGCTATGAGGGCATTATGTCATCATATGAAATTGATGACCATCTTCCTATTTCTCTCGCATGGGAGCGCGAAATGTGTTAATTTTATGGCCTGAAAACTGGACATTTAAAGCACTTTGTAATTATGCATAAGAGGCATTATATATCTATCAATGCGAGCAGAAATCGCGAGTCGAAGTTTTTGATAAACTGTCATCAAATTAGTTTGATTTAGAATTAATATTGGGATATACATAACCGACTAATCCAAATGCTATAGCGTGCGGCGCTAGCTGATACGTTTTAACAATCTGACCTGAATAGGGAACTTTTTGAGAACTTTATGGAATACAGGAAAATAATACGTACCTGAAAATTCAAATTTTGCGAGCGCGCAGCGCAAGCAGAAAATGATAATGTTCAGATGATATCACAGACATTTTTACAGAGCACTTTTTAAAAATCAATTTGTAAATGAAACAAAATAATGAAAGTTCAATTTCCCAGCTGAAATATGTTTTGTATAATGACTTCAAAGTTTGATTTTTCAAGCTCCATATTGAGCAAGATATGCAAATACCCTAAAAGACAATAAGGCGCGAAGCGCGAGCGAAAATTTTTTATCCTAACAAATAGATTTTAAAAAAATTATTTTCAGAGTCTTCCCCTAATGTTATTTCATTTAATCATGTTCCTCCTCTTATGTTTGCCTTTCTTCTTTTTTCCTCTCTTTTCCCTTCCTTTTCTTTTTTCCTTTCTTTTTTTTTTCTTTTTTTGCTCCGCCAATAGGGGGGCCCGGGCCCCTCGGCCCCCCTGGATCCGCCTATGTTAGCGGTTGTAGGTATAAATCGCGCTCTAACGCTCTAAAACTGTGTTCTTTATCAAAAAGCTGTCTTTCATATTCATTTTGTTCGCAAAAGAATATAAAGTTAATTTCAATCATTGTATATAGTTATCCTGTTTATGATAAAAATACTTAGAAATTGGGTTAGGTTAGGGTTATCAAATTATCAGGGCAGAAAATATATATTTTTTCTCATTTTGCGCGTCGAGCTGGCACTATTTGATCTGTGTTATTATGTTTTTGATGACATTCATTGTATTCACAACAATAATTATTAAACATTGCGCACGCGCCGTGCGCCGCATGAATTATGTAGATCAGGTGAATAACTTACCGCTACACACGAGCAGTTGCTCTATATATTCTATGTAATATAATATATAGAGCAACTGCCCATTTTTAATGGTCCATAATATACCCACTTTCTTCTTTTTTTGGAACGAGTATGAATTTATCTACTGATATACTGAATGTACAATAAAAGTCATTATCATGTATTTCTTGGCATTTCATTTACTTTTTTTACCATAATTATATCACACAGCTGTTCGCATAGGCCTACGCCGTCACAAATAACAAAACAAAATCTCACTTTTTTTCTTTTTTGGTGGGGGATAGATTTTCCATACGCATACGTACAATTTTTCAAATTATTTTTTTCTGCTATTTTCATAATAAACTTTAAATGATTTCGCCTTTGCACTATTATTTTTTTAAAGACAAAATTACATCATCATCATATCATCGTCACCAACTTCATTCTCATCTTTATCACCACTACCACCATCATTATTATCATCATCATCATCATCATCACCGCCACCATCACCACCACTATCATCTTCACCAAGATAAATCCTGCTTTTTTTCCTTCCTATTTTCCTCTTTTTAGAGGGCACACCACCACGCCCCCTTACTGGATATCCGCCTCTAACGTTTGTTGTTGTATATAAGATATAAGTTGGCGGATGCCTCATGAAATGAAATAATATAAAATAAGGAAAGGGAAACTAATTAGAAAAAGGACTGAGGAGAAGAAAAAAGAAAGCCAAACAAACAAGAAAAAACAATATCAAAATTTTGTTGTAAAGTCTTCTACGTCAGTTTAATAATTATGTTTTCAATGAAATGAGAACATAAAAAAATGAAACAAGTAAGATGGGCTATACATCGTAGCAAAGAAATAGAGGGAAGCTCCGAGACAATAAAAAGGGTGAGAAAAAGAAAAGACTTTGAAATACTCACAACACGAGCATAATAAAAAAAATTGGAATAAGCAAGGACAAGTAGCTGAGGGACACCCCCCCCCCCTCTCTCTCTAGTTATTTATGTATCAAACTCGCATACACAAGAATTTCTTACTAATCAAAATATTGCGAGCAAAAAGCACGAGCTGACATTTTTTTAAATATTCAAAACTGATAGAGAGACACATTTTAAACAATTCATGAATCATAATAATTATACAACTAGCTTACCAATCGAATCATTCGATTGCGACAAATGATCTGAGAATTAATGCTTTTAGGAATTCATTAAATTAAAGCAAAGTATCTCAACATTAAAATAATTAAGGCGGGCGCAAGGTATCAGCTACTACACCGATAATTTTTTTTTTGACATTTGAAGTATTTTCGGTAATCATGAAAAAGATCGGATATTTCATGAAAGCTCAAATCCCGAAGAGCGGAATATTTTTATTAATTGACTTTTTAAAAAAATGTTCTAAGCCCCATTTAATATTTGATTATAAGTCGATGCATTAAAAGCTGAAAAAATAAAGTATTTTGTGTTCCTCTATCATAATTGTCTTTCTCTTTAACCCTGGTTCTTTTTTTCTGGGGGGAAGCATTTTGGTTAAAAAAAGAGAGAAAAAAGATAATTGCTGGCTTGTGGACGCCCGGTGTGGACGGTGGTAGGGACACCCCCCCCCCCCCGTAGTTACGCCAATATGGGACCAAATGATCCTAAATGTCCGAGGCGAAACTTGTGCAGTCAAACGTTATTTCTGAATAAATTAAAGCTTGCGCTGTTCAACTTCAATCTCTTTCAGCTAAATTTGCGATGAACGCTGCGTTATGAAATATATAATTATCAACATCTGGCGAAAAGAATAACCGACCGATCACCTGACGAGAACGCGTATACGTGATCTGCATATCAGGTCCGATCGAGAGTCAGAAGTGAAGGACAACTGCCAAGAAAATCAGGAAAAAGTCGTCAAAATGTAAGTTCCCCTTCATTTCTTTCAATTTTTTGTTACTTATTGAAGCATTAATGTATCATTAAAGCAAAATTTCAACAAAAGCCTCAAATTTAGCTAGTACTTTTGTTGAAATTACAATAAATTTAGATCCACATAAATCTCTAACCCAATTTTAGCACTGATGTCGCCTATGAGGTCCATACATGTAATGTTTGGACCTCATTGGTACTAGGAGTGCCTAATATGAACCCATGGCCATGGGTGCCCTTTAACTAGCATTTATCATCACACTACTAAAGCAAGAAAAAAAACAATCAAAATATTCCTCACGAAACTTGAACAGGGATTACTTATCGAGGACTAGTTCGATTATTGGATGAGGAAGTACAATTTTCATTAGTTTAAACTTTATTTTATTTTTAGCTATGGCCCTATGCCAACGTGTTCGGGCTGCAGCAGTAATGCCAACACCAAACGAAGTATCTGGGACTGGTCTGGGGTAATGCTTTGAAGAAAACTAGATCTACCAAATTTTAACTCACCTTTCGTTACATTTTCCAAAGCGGAGTCTTTTAAAATATTCATTGTGACAATCTTCACAGTGTCAGTCGTTCGTCACACTATCGAAGCAGCCAATATAAAAGTTAAAGCTGAGCTTTAAGGCGAACAGAAATAGAAAGAAGAATGGAAATGGGCGTTGTCTTGTCTTGTTGATGTTTACGATTTGACGAAGAGGCGTGGCAAATAAGTAACACGTGTACCACTTGTCCAATAAAAACCGGCCACGGGTTTACTCGCCTCCTGTACTGCTGTGTGTCTGTGAGGTACGGTGCGTCGAACTTATCCTCGCCGATGGCCTGGCCTGACAGGCTAGCTGCATAGGTATAGCGCATGTGACATCACCTTAGTGTTGATTGAATGTGGCTTCGACGCATGTCGAGATTTTAACTCTGAAATTAACTATAATATCTATTTTTCAAACTGCACGAATTCTGTCAGAAGTGAAGCTTACAACCATAGGAGGATGCGTGGTATATTAGGTGAGTATATTTTACCAGTATTTTTTTAGCTGATTTGAAATGTTGAAATATTAGGACTAGGTCTAGGAGTCAGAGGAGGATACATTAGCCGACTGATTTTTTTTTTTTTAAATCCTGGCTGAATCTGCTTTGTCCGCCTGTCTCAGTCACTCTTATCAATAAGCCTGAGTCGAATCAATTTTAAAGTCGGTGTTCGATCGATGTCATCGAACACCGTCACCGGTACAGATTTTGCAAAATCGGTGCATCGAAAAAAAAAAAATACGTCGGCTGGCCGATTCGTTTGGTTCACCCAATCAACAGATCAATCATCAAAATATCAGTTAATGACAATGTCCAACTTGACTAGGCCTACTACTTAAGTTACTTGATTTCTATTGCCCCCAAAATGAAACCGATTGAGTAATTATGATGCTATTCACCATTAATTTGAAGTTTATTTCGATCATAGTTCGAGTATTCATGAATGGAAGTCATGGCCATCGATCGTGCATGCGCAGTACTGTTCTTTAATCAAACCAGAAAATGGCCGGAAATTGACGCGATCAACGTAAAATAAATTTTGCTTTCATGAACAATATTAATATCATGACCATAGAACATTATTTAATCGTAATGTTTAACAATAATTTGCATATGATAATCATTGATATGAATTTAGAGCTTGATGCGAAACGTTTGTATTTCATTTCAATTTTCAATGGCGGACATCTCATGACGATCGACTTGACTTCTTGAGTCGAGCTAGTGCACTAATTGTCAAAAAAAATAATCATCACGTCACTTGTTCACTGCTACCATCTGGCCTGTGGAGAATGTACAGGTAGGACTATGGTATGCCAATGCTGTATAGAGCACACACTTTAAAAAATCATTAAAATATCACTTTTGTGACCAAAATTACTAATTTCCATACTGTTTTAATTCATTTATCATTAGTAATGTGGGAATAATTTTTGTATTCGCCAGAGCGCTCAAAAACTTGAATTTTTGGCATATTTTTGTGTACGCCCTCTATTGGTGGAAAGTAATATGGCAAGAAAATTTTCATTTTTTTATCTCTATTTTTGATTAAGAAAAAATGATATAAAGAATCAAATTTAAATAAGAGCCAAGCAGTATGAATTAACAGGTCTAATGGAAACTGTCGGTGTAAAAAAAAATCAAGCATTTGCCCCAAAGAAAAAGAGAAAATAAGCCAAACATTGCCACCCTTATTTTGTCACACATGGAGATATAACTGAGAACAAGGTTATATTATAACCTTGTTCATTGAATGAGTGCATCACGTCAGGATTGATTGATTCTCGAACATTGTCTACATGCAAAAACTCTATTCAAGTTCGTAATATCACCATATAATAACATTTTACATGACAAAACAGAGAAAATTGCGTTTGATATTTTTTCCCATCAATTTGAAGCTAGTTTGTGCCCAACTTTGGGCTCTGATTTCATAAATGGGAAAATATGTCATACGTCATCGAACACGCATGCGCATTGTCATAGGTCCATAATGTTAATGTTATGCTATCTAATGTTAGATCTAAAATCAATATAATTTATAGATTATAGTTCAGGGCAGTGTCCAACATCAAGCAAATCGAGTCTGTCAAAACAATTGCATTTTAGAAGTTGTTTGCCAGCTGAGCAGAGATGAGAGAGATAGCACTAGATAAACTACAATGTAAAAATGTGCACAATGAAGATATTGACATTTCTTCGTGAGATATTTGAGACCAGGCAAAATTAACCAAAACTTTGCTGATGATGGCGCGATTATCTTGGTTTTTGACCATTTTATTCTCAAAATGTTATAAGTTAAGTGTATTAAAAAGCTCAAGTCTTGTCAAACCAGTTCGTAAAAATCATGACGAATGCAATTACAATTTACAAATTATATAATTATTGGACATTGGTCCTTAGTCTTACAACATCGTTGGAGTAAACTAAACTATATCCCTTTTACTGAAAATAGGTCTAACTCCTTGTTGTAGTGTATGAAAATAAAGGAAATAGCAAACCTGGCTTATTGTACTCAGTAGAAAAGTATTGCCTGATATCCTTCTCCTTCATATCAGAGAACCAAAAAGAAATCAAAGCTAATTATTGAAGCTTCCTTGTGATGTCAATGAAAAAACAGCCAGATTTCCTGTATACATTACACAGATTTACTTGTGTTTGTTTAATCACTATCAGTACTATTCAATTTTTTTTTCATTCAATATGCAGTTTTTCTCGTGGCTGTCGGAGCTGCATCTGCCCTCTACAGTGCTAGTGACGATGTGGTGGAACTCACAGCTGGAAATTTCAATTCAAAAGTCATCAACAGTGATGCTGTTTGGCTTGTGGAGTTTTATGCACCATGGTAGGTGAACCAACCACAAATTATTAAATGATAAATTTAAAAATCAATTTTTCAATTCTCTATGCTGTCACCAATAATCGCATTTCAATGAACAGAATTTAAATTGAGCACACTGTTGGTTACTCATGTTATAGCTTTTCTGACCTAGCAAGAGAAATTGTGAGCAATTCTAATAAAATCTCATTGCCATTTGGCACATGAAAATTAGTGCTACTACTCTGTAATAACCATGCATGGTTATGCTGGTTTTGTGATGTGTATTCAATAGTAGCACCTTATACATTATCTACTCATGTTGGTATCAAAGAACGGAAATGCATACAGAATTTCAAATGAATATATTTTGAGTCATGATTACTTCATTAATGGACTCAAAGTAAAGAAAGATTTTTCCATTAAACGATTTACACTTAATCAGATTGTATGGCTGAATAGTGGATGGCATTTAAGCAAATGGTGCTTTATGACACACTGTAGAGTTACGAATGATAAAAGTGACAGTTGTCTCAAGATTGTAACAAATTTCCTGACTAGACAGATCATTGTATCATTTATAATCTGTGCCATATTCAGGTATGATTGCGTTTATCAATGCAATGGGATTATTTTAAATTACATAATTTTTCATATACTTCTATAATTGTACTTATTTTATTTCCCTTTCATCAAATAGGTGTGGCCATTGTAAAAACCTAGCACCAGAGTGGAAGAAAGCTGCTACTGCTTTGAAGGTAATTATTGATGAAGGCCACAATTATGTGTAGGTCTTGCAGCAGTGCGAGGTGGGGACAGTGATTTTTCGTTTTGACACAGAATTACAGGCTTTCAGTAATGGATATGGACATTTTGTAAAACGGAATATCACTTGTCTTACTGAGGTATTTTGTTCAAACAAATTATTTTTAGAATCTTAAGAATGTAGTTCAAATTCCAATAGCAACCCTAAGTGCAGTGGAATCATTAGCGGATCTTAATCAAATCCTACTGAAAGACAGACGATGCCAGTCAGCGTACTATCATCTCTGTTATTTCCAGCGGGTATTTCCGGTAATTCTATTGAATTTTTTGATACATTACCTTAATAATATGGAAAATTGAGGTGAAAACGTAGCATTCCAAAGAACTGTGGACTACATGAAACACCAAGTAGTCTGGGGTTCAAAATAGGTTTAGTCATCAGAATACTTCTTAAATTGTTAATCAAGTATACAAATGTAATTATTATTATTAATGAATATTCATGAATGTGTGATTGATTTATGTTATTTTTGTCCATGCAGGGCATTGTTAATGTCGGAGCAGTTGACATGGATGTTCATGGTTCAGTTGGCGGCCCATATAACGTCAGGGGATTCCCCACAATTAAGATCTTTGGAGCCAACAAGAACAGTCCTTCAGATTACAACGGTAATGATGGAATTTCAAGTTTTGACTTTAAATTTAAGTTTTTCCCAAATCTCAGAGATTTTTGAGAAACATTCCCTATCTTATCCTACTGTAGAATAGTCCCATTTCCCAGTGACAAAACATTCTAGGATGTTTATTTAAAAAAAATATCCTATGAGGAAAATGTAATTAAAAAAAAATATGCATTAGCATACATGTATGTATTAGATTCTGGTCTACAAAAAAGTACTTTTTATTCAAAGGATTTTTTTGTGAGGATGGTAATCAACGGATTTAATTTTTCTGTAAAATTGTAGAAATAAGTTTGTTAAAACGAGTAATGCTGAATGTAATTTTTCTCAAGTAAGCTTAATAAGGAATTATTGAAAGTATGTTAATTTTGATTATTTTTCTGCTTGCCTAGGTGCTCGATCAGCTTCCGGAATCACGGATGCTGCGATGAAGACCCTCAAGGAGACGGTTTCTGCAAGGCTCAGTGGTGGTGGTGGTGGCAAGCGTGGAGGGAGTAGCGGAGGAAGTGGCGGCGGAGGAGGTGGAGGCAACAAGGGAAACGTAAGGTGTCTTTTGCTGAATTTACGGGGCTACTGCCCTACTCTACATTTTAATGTCCAATAGGTATAGCGATATTGCAATGGAATACAAGTTGGAAATTCCTAATTTTTGTTTTGCTTTGTTTAAACTTTCACATATTTGCTTCTCAGAATTTTTTAAATTCTCTCGTAAATTGAACTCACCCATTAGAGCTGCATTCCTGACTCGTATTACAAATTGATTTCTTGCATTCCGTCATTACTTGGAAAATCTGTCTTTAATTGCGCTCGCACACTAGAATAGTTTCAGCTATTCATACTGTTTTGATGTGAGTTTAGCATTCTCCAATGTATCAGAATTCTTGTTATCTCGTTAAGTTGTTTCAAGTTACTTTTATGGGTAATCTTATCAGGTTTCGCTAAAAAACTTGCATGATGTCCATGTTACGTAGGTATCAACTATTCTATTTCACAGTGAAGATCAGTTCAGATGTGGTTTAGTTTTACTATGTCAAAGTGAGGATGGTCTCCAACCATAGAAATTCATGTTTGCACGAATAGCTATCTTGAAATCTTTTGTGGAGTTGCTGTAGTTCAAATCAACTTTTTACCATAATACCAATCTAACATGGACATCACATATACATGTATCATTGGCAATTGACTGTCAGGTCTGAAATTGCAATATATCATGATGTTGAATTTTATAAGTATACTTTCCTAGGACTTAAATATTTTGCTGAAGTGAACGTTGAAAGATATTTTCGTTGTTTTATTTAATAAATGAGACTGGTTTTTTAGTTTGCATATGCCTCAAATATGGACCCAACCCTCTGGAATAACCCTAATATTTTGTTTTTTCAGTCAGACGACGTGATTGAATTGACCGATGGTAACTTTGAGAAGGAGGTACTTCAATCTAAAGAGGGATTCTTGGTTGAGTTTTTCGCTCCGTGGTGCGGCCATTGCCAGAGACTTGCACCCGAGTATGCTAAAGCAGCCACGGAACTCAAAGGGAAAATCAAACTCGGAGCGTTGGACGCTACAGCACATACTGTGATGGCCTCACGATTTCAGGTAAGACTTAACCACCCCCTTTCATACTAGGCAGATTTTACTAGGGGACACATGTTGAAATCTCTTGTGCAAAATGCTTTTTGGATAAATTGCTAATTAAAACACCAATAAAAGAACCAAACTTACTGAGATTTTTAATACCGAGGGGTCGTTTCAGAAAGAGTGAAGTGTAATTTTAAGTCATGCTTAACCCTAAATAGACTGGGCTATTTCGACGCCTAAGAAGACTGGGAGGGCTGATTCAGCCTCCCCTTATGATCTCGACCGTCGATCGCGCTATCGCGACGAAAATTGGCACGCGTGTTACCCATGGCATTATCTACAAAAGTATAATATCAAATTCTGCGAAAAATGTCATTGCTCATTAATTATGCTACTTTATGCGTAAAATCATAAATTTGCTCTAATTGATGAAATAATGCCCCTAAAATGCTAATTTTTGTTTCACATTTATTTTCTTATGTATAATATTGTTTTTTAAATTTCATATATATTTCTTTGTTTTTCGACTTTTTTTTTTTTTTTTTTTAATGGAAACTGTCAGGGACTTTATTTTGACCATAAACAAGATAAAATTAATTGATTTTAAGCAGTAAAATGAAAAATACTGATACATTTCATGAATTTTGGCTAAAAACACTATTTGCATTGGATTTGTACACAAATTCACGTTTTTGAGCAATTTTAGGTCTGCATGCACTTACGAAATGTTGCGTAATTTGTAATATGTTATGTGACGTGTTGGCATTTTGGCATGTTTTGACCAATGTGGTGTAACGTTTCCACCGCACGCAACTGGAAATTTATGTGTGACTTCAAGTCGCACTTAAATGTTTGTGAAATATCCCCCAGGGCTCCAATCATTGAGAGGAACTATTGGCAAGATGTAGGCAAAAAAAATTGATGTTTCTTAAAAATTGCAACCAGCAAACAAAATGATAGGAGGGTATGGTGTATTAAGTATGTACCAATGAAGTTTAGCAAGAGAATATCCTTTAGCGGCTTTCTTTCTTTTTTGTGGCGAAAATGCTAAAAAATTTATGTTATCCCACAAATTATTTACTTAACCTACACTAGCAAATTAAAGCAACTGTCGAAAGGACCTTTGTAATAATGATCTGAACTCTATTTTCCTAAGCCAAGTCTATTTTAAGATGCCATACATCAGCCATGTAACCCTCTACTCCATCCTGGTGGTGAGAGACATTATGTCATAATGTAATTTCATGCTTTTATCAAGATTTGATTTTAATCCTGTCTAAAACTTTGGTACAGGATCACTAATGTATTTCAGGCCGTTAGAATTCATATTTGCCTTTTTTAAAGATATTAGAGTTTGAAGTTGGCATCTAGTGCCATCTCTCTACAATCTAAAAAATTATTTGAAACCGGCTGATTCTCTACAATTTTTGCAACATTTTGTGTGCAGAGGCTTCAGATTGACATGTATCCCAAAATGCATCATTCCCTCCCTATCCTCTCCCCTCTCTTCCAGGTGAAAGGCTACCCCACTCTCAAGTATTTCCCTGCCGGTGCTAAGGATTTTAACAGCGCTGTTGATTATACCGGTGGTCGTACAGCATCGGATATCGTCGCCTGGGGACTTGAAAAAGCTGCTGATTCCGTGGAACCGCCAGAAATCTTGGAGGTAGGTCCAATTGGATTGTTCAATGAGAATATATATGTGTAGGTACCAGTGGTTTGCTCCGCATGTTGCCCCTAGTCCATCCATTGCCCCTTTTCTCCCCTATGAGTATTTTCACAATTCTAATAAACGAAAGTCTGCAATGATTGCAAACTTTACACCTGCAATAAATAGATATTCATTGAAAATTCTTGGTCAAAATGGGGAAATAATATTGAATTTTAGATAATCATGTTTGATTAGTAAAAGTTTTTTATTTTTTAGGTTCAATAACATAGGGCCCCGTCATACATTTGGGTGATTCTCATATATCATACCAATGGAAGTGATGAAATTTCATTATATGTTTTGGCCTCTAAATGATGATAAATGTTAGCCTATGAATATCAACGTGTTTGATTCATTATCTAGCTTACCAAGTCTGATATGCCAATTCAAAGTTGATGGAATTTCACCTAGATTTGATTTCAGCTGCAGTATAAAAAGTATATGTTTTTTTTTATTCACTTGATTTTGTTGTCAAGCTGAGCAGAATGAGCCATGGCACCTCAAGATATTGTATTTTGATTATTCTTCAGCTTACAGGTAATGAAGTTTTAACAGAAGCATGCCAGGAGCATCCTCTGTGCATCGTCTCAGTTCTTCCACACATCTTGGATACTGGAGCCGTGGGTAGGAATCAGTACATACAGATTCTCAGAGAGTTAGGAGAAAAATACAAAGCTAAGCTTTGGGGGTAAGTTACAGGACTTGGATGCTTAGGGAACGGGTTGTTTGTATATGTTTCTTGTTTAGAAACAGTAATGTATCTCAAACATCTTTATGAAAATGCTTTTTATGTGGTCACCATGTGTGAATGCACATATGATGTTACGGGTGTCAAGAGCTGGTAAGATCTGGCAATAAGGTATCAGTATAGTGGTATCAGAAATTTGGAAATGAATGGAAAGGATAGGAGATTTTCAGATGTCTTTCAAAACTGTACAACACATAAAACCCCTCTTTCAGGTGTTCAGATCTGCAATGTGAGGCTTCCTGGTATAAGATGTAAAAATTTTACTCATTTTTTTAGGTGAATTTCATGGGCCTGTTTCATAAAACCTGTTATAATATTAAATTTGCAGTAACTTTTATAAGCTCCTGAAATTCTTCTATCTGATTGGCTGATGGTAAATTTGATGTAGAAATGATGTATTTATTACTTTGATGAATCTTCATGAAATGAGACTCGGGAGATGATTTATGCTGCGGATGGTGTTCAGTGCTCAATGTGACATGCCCCTTTCCTTTGGATAAGATTGAATGCTTGATCTAAAAAGTAATTAGTTGAATGTTCAATCTGTACCCACTACTGGAAACCAAGTTGTTCGAAAGGGGCAATTTAACCTTGTAAGTTATTTTGCAAGATGTCTTGTCACATCTAAGAAATTGACAAGATCTCTCTTATCGTTCTTTTATACAGATGGGTGTGGACAGCAGCAGGAGAGCATTCGTCGTTGGAGCAGTCTCTTGATATCGGGGGCTTTGGATACCCTGCCATGGCCGTTATGAATGTTAGGAAAAAGAAGTTTTCTATCCTCAGGGGGTCATTTGACAAAGCAGGAATCGATGAATTTTTGCGGTAAGAAAGTAATTGTAGAAGGATATTGTGCCATATTATTGAAAAGTTGTTAATTTTTTATATAAGTGATGATGATGACGACGATGCTGTGGATGATGATGACAATGGTGATGATGATTGTGGATGATGACGATGATGTTGATGATGATTGCGATGCTAGGGATAAAGCTTGTGGTGGAAATGATGACAACGGTGATGACGATGATGATAATGGTGATGGTGATAAAATGATGATGGTAATAATGATGATGAATGAAGGAGACAATGAAGAAGATAATTATGATATTGATAATGATAGTGATTATGGTTGTAATAATGGTAATGATTTTGATGATGATGACGATGATGATAATGGAAATGGCGACAGATGATGATGATGATGACAGAATCAAGTAAAACATTGAAATGCCCATACAGTACATGTATAATTCATTTCATCTTGTAATTATTTTGGACTTTGTAAAATGTCAACAGTTCACTTAATCATCATATAAACTATTGCTGTATAAAGACCAAATGGATATTAGACGAAATGGGTATCATGTAAATGGAACTTTGACAAGATGGTAAATGGGCAAATTGGCAATTAGATCAAATAGTCATCAAGCCGGTTGTAGACAAAACTAGGATGAGATCAAAACCGAAAGTAGACAAAGCAGGTGATCTGTATTAGACCGGGGGCCGTTGCAGAAAGAGTTGCAATCAAACGCAACTCTAAAAATCAAACAAAACTCTAAAAATCAAACGCAACTCTAAAAATCATGCGCAACTCTAAAAATCATGCGCAACTTGATTTTCAACCAATCAACAGCGTGCATTTTTGGACTTGCGAATGATATTTTGATTTGAGTTTAATCGCAACTCTATCTTCAACGGACCCCAGGGCCCTGTCTTACAAAGAGTTGTGATTGATTCAATAAATCGTAACTCTATGGAAATCCATCGGTGTCATAATTTTGTCTAAAGGAAATTTGCACAATGTCTTTGTAAATGAAGAGAAGCACAGTCAATTTTCAAAAAAACAATGAATTGCATGAATATGCATAGTTAAAAAATATTTTGAACAAACAGGCATAATACATGTTGACATTGCTGGCAGTCCATAGTTATGATTGATCGGATCAATTGTAACTCTTTGTTAGACAGGGCCCAAGTGATAACTTTATTCACCTCCTTTGGCAACTTAAAACATGAACCAACACCCTTTACACCAAAATTTAACTTTGTTTCTCTTGTTACTCTGGGCTTTGGGCTTGGTTTTGGAGGCAGAGTTTAAGAACATGGCTCTACTTTTTGGCAATTTTCATTAAAGTCTCTATTAGTTTGTAATTGTATACATGGATATGTAGTGAATTTGGGCATGATGCAGTGATAACTTGAATAATGTTACTGATGAATGATGAATTTGCTGATCATAATGATCATAATGAATGTGATGATAAAAGCATTGATAATCACAATGAAAATAATCATCATCAGTAGAACTTTTTTGAATTTTCAGTGATCACTGTTCAATTAATGCAGTTCAGCTTTGAACACATCAACAATTTTCATAATACTGTGTACAAGAGATATGCTAATATGTTCACTGAATTCAGAATAATCCATAGTTCTCCACCTGGTCTTTCTTTTTCAGTGCAATTTCTGTTGGAAGGGGCTCAACACAAACTTTAAGAGAAGGACTCCCAGAGATTCAATCTGTAGAAGCATGGGATGGGAAAGACGGACAGGTAAGAAATATGCTTATTAATTTCTAATTAATCCTCATAAGCATGACATATGTTTAAAATCATTTTTGTCTCACCTGAACGAATTTGTATTTGTATTTTTTTATTATTTTTATTATTTGTTTGGCATCACCTGTGCCTGGGAGATGAAAAGGGAACTGAATCACTAGGACCTGCAGGTCTCTCCTCCCGATATAACTGATTGGGGGAGTGCAGGTGGACCACTATACCGGGGTTTCCCCCTACTCTTATACAAATAGTGCAGTGGGTTCTTAACGTGCAAAGGTGGTGACTCTCCCCTACACGGGACCTCCATTTAACATCCTATCTGAGGGACAGGGTGTTTTCCATTGTAACATATAGCCTGCATCTATGAAACATGGGAGAGACGTTTACACACAATGCACTGGTTTCATACGGGCAGATGTGTTACCGATTGAGCCAACAATGCTCTCAATTTTGCCAGAGATGTAGTTATCACCTAGTGATCACTTTTTCTGTAAGTCTGTTGAACTGTTAAAGATGAAGATTTTTTTCTTGGAAGACCCTGTAGATATATTTTTGTGCAAGCTCTGAAATCAGATATACACACTGTGTACGTTATTTATTTTCTTTACTTAGCTGCCAGTGGAGGATGATATTGACCTCAGTGACATTGACTGGGATGATGAAGAACCAAATAAGGATGAACTTTGAACTTTGACCTCAACACTCATATTAATTTATTCAACCCTGGACTCCTGCAATAATCTTCAAGCTTCATGTCGTGTGTGTAGTCTCGCTTCAAGGTAGATAGATCTGAGGATGTAACATGAAAGAGATATACTTGCTTGTACAATTTATTTGTAACATTCTGTAATGTTTTGCTGTAAACATACAGTTATGTTTAATCGTACAATTGATGTTATCTTTATGATTACAGGGCTCTGATTGTTGATCTAAGTTTTATTCATGTAGAATGGGATGATTATCATGCGTATTATTACTGTCCATATTGTGCTATGGTTTTAAAGTAATTCTTTCTGAGAAGGACTGCTGTGGAGGGATTGATAAATCAATGTCTTTTGTGTGATAACTCTAGATGTTTTTTTTCGGAATGTTATCCACAATGCTCAGTTATGTACCCCCACTTCTGTTGTACATCAACCCTTTACATGTACACACTACTTTAATAACTGGTTTTATGCAGAACCAGTTTACCTCAATTTTCAACAAGATTGTTTAAACTGTATCATCACCAGTGTCTTTCTGCCTTGAAGACAGACTATGTTTTTATGGAGTGTATGGTTCGTGAGTTCATGTTCCTAATTTTCATATCCCTAATTTTGTTTGAAAGGTTTTTTTTTTTTTTAGAATTCAAAGAATGTATACGTGTTTGGTCATTTGAGATTTTCTAGATGCTAAAATGTATGGTCCTTACTATGGTTGTCATGACAACCTTAGAAATGAATCTGGTAGATATTGCATGAAAGGCCACTGAGTCCAAGTATTGTTGACCAAAGTCAGACAGTAGTACACCTGTCAGGGTGTACAGTAGTACAGCCACATCTTGCAGCCCCATCTATCAAATGGTTGAAATTAGACAGTACTTGAAGTGAAATGGCACAGTGTACTTTTATATGTTTTATTTTCTGGCAATTCTAAAAGCTTTGATAATTCCCTTGTTGAAGTCACTTCCACTCTGACTGAAAAAAGGTCCTCATTTGATGCCAAACTTTTGTTTCAAGCCAGATGTACGTTATACCTGTATATTAAATTTGAAGCAGTTTGAACTGCTTACTTACAATTTCAATGTCACTAATGAAAAATTGCCTTTTATCTGTATTTCACAGATGTAGCAGATGTAAAAAGGAAAAGAAGAACAATACAATAATGCATTGTAAATATATTACCTGGTGGGTGTTTCATAAAGCTGTTCGTAAGATACGAATGACTTTATACATGACTGGCGATCCTTTCTTAAGCTGTGAGATATTCCTGTATAATTGATTTATGACGTAAGAACATGTTCCAGTTGTGCGTAACTTTATGAACAGCTTTATGAAACAGCTATCTGGCCCCCTAACACAAAGCTTATTCAAGAGTTGTGAAAGTGATTTTTATGATTGATTGCATTGATAATTGTGTACAATCTATTATAAAGATTAACCTGTACGTCGTAACAGGGCCTGACGCAAAAGAGAACTTCGTACTTTTTCAGTTCTCTTCTAAATTCTGGTAGATATCTCGAAAATGCAAACTTCAGTTCTACTCAGTAATTCATGTAAATGTCCTGTTTGCAGTCCATCCTTTTCTTGTTTCTATTTAATCCCTGCTTTATATAGATATCTTTGTGTTAGGGGATTCTAATCTTATTCACAATAATGTTCATTTTTGTGTATTTCACATAATTTGTTACCTTTATATACCTACTTATTTTTCGCACCAGATTATGTATGAATCGCCAAAATCTTATAATATATAAGCATTATCTAGTATATTTCATTGACCCACTGTCTGGAAAGGTGATTTTCCATATACCTGTAAAGTTTTTCCAAATTATTTGATAAAAATTGTAAGTTTGGGGAACGGGAGAGGAAGTTCAACTTTACCTCTCCATTTCTGAAAATGTTTGTCTGTACGTATGTAAACATAGCCAGTAATTTCTCTTGAATTGTTCAATTGTTTTTGCCCAGCAATATTAAGGGATTTGCAGTTACTAATATTATGACAAACAATCATGATTTGTACACTCCTTTTCACCCTTTGTTTATAATTACCATCATCCATCATTTTTTGTACTGACATGAAAGAAATTGAACTCTTTTATTTGTGAAAACTCTTGATGGCAAACAGAGTATTGAGTTTCTTTGGTTTTGTCTCATGGGTTTGATGCATTCTTGTAACATTCCAACATATTGATCTTCTTTTTTCTTTAAATACACAATTACATGCTGATAATGAGGTTTCAACCAGTACTCAAATTTGTTTGTACCTTCTTTTTTTTTTGGGGGGGGGGGTATGTAGATTTGATTTATGTTTGGGTCAGTAGAAGGCATAATAGAGAGGGAATCAATTAAAGTTGTCATTTTATTCCAAGAGGTGAAAAACTATGATGCACATTATTAATCAATGAATATTATTGAATATTATGTCAGTCATTAATGTGTTATTGTTCATATTTTGCTTTGCTTTCCAACATTTGTCACCACACACAGGTGTGATGTATGATTGTATGGCACTATCACAGATATTCAACTTCATGAATGGAATGATATTGCATTACTTATTGCATATATACCCTTTCACTCTCTCTTTTGCACCTTTATACAGCTTGGGTAACAATTATGAGACTAGTTTTTACCAAGTTCCCATATATGGTATGGTCTAATAATTATATCCCAAGCTGTTGGTCCTCGACTATTGAGATCACATTTTTGAATCGTAGTAAGACATAAATCCAGTCTTCGAAAGAGAAAATTATGAAGTATACCATTTTGGTTCTTCATTGGCTACAACTATAGGTGCCTTGGGAAGTAACGCTAGAATAGAATATTGATTTATTCCTTATTTTAGATGTTTGTGTTGCTCAGGTCTTTTGTAAGTATGCCTACAGATCCTATACATTTCAGACAAGTTTTCTAATCCCTAACAGGGGCCGCGGGAGCGGGGGCACTTCAGCCCCCACTTTTTTCCAAAACCGTGTACAAAAACGTAAAAATGACCATATGGTTGTTATTTTTTGCATGGTCAGCCCCCCACTTTGAAAACCGCTCCGCCCCTGCCTAATCATACGACTATGGACTTCATCGTCCTAGTCAAAGCAATGCCAGGAGGAAGATATCTCTAATTGTTAGCCAGTTTAGTTTTAAAACAATATTGCCATGGGAACCAGGGAAACTGATTTGAATTTTTTCCTTTTTCTATTCTCAAGTGACTTATAATGCTGGTTTCTTTTGATATATATAAATTCTGTTTACATACATAAAAAAGGCTAATTGCCTTTTAATTCTGTAGTAATATGAGGTTTGGGGTTTCATTAATATTTGGCTGTTGTTTAATTGACAAGGGTGACTATTTGTGCAGTTGATTCTAAATAAAAGAAGTCTGTATCAACCATTGTTTTCTTGATAATGTAACACTGTGGGGGAAAAGTACAGGCGAAACATATGTTGCCTTGTTTCATGACCAGGGGCCTGTAACACAAAGCTTAGCAATCATCGTAGAACATTTTTCTATGATTGATTGCATTGACTACAATGTACAATCAGTCGTAAAAATCAAGTCTACGATTAATTGCTAACATTTGTGTTACAGGACCAAGGGCAATCTAACACAAAGGTAACCTCCATGTAGTAATTGTATATCAAATTATACATGTATAATTGATTGCATAGACTACATTGTACAAGCATTCATGGAAATCAAACATACAATCAATCACTAAAAGTCTTTTTGTGATTGGACCAAGTTTTTCACATTTTGTATATCCTGCGTGATGTAGTTGTTGGAAGGTTCGCATATAGGGTGCGTCGTGGTCTAGTGGTTCTGATTCTCACCTTTGAAACAGAGAGTCATGGGTTCGAATCCTTGCCATGGCGTGTTTTCCTTCAGCAAGAAATTTATCCACACTGCTGCACTCGACCCAGGTCAGGTGAATGGGTACCCGGCAGGAGTAATTCCTTGCATGCACTGAGTGCCGGTGATGGTAGCATGAGCTAAAGCCGGGGTAATAATAGCAGCGCTTTGTATCCTCGGGCAAAAAGTGCTTTATAAACCCAGCTATTGTTATTATTATAGCTCATTTCCAGATATTGAGTGATGTCGTGCCTGCCCGTGTAATATAAGAGGGATCCCATTCAACTTCTCTTGGGCCCTGTTACATAAAGAGTTACAGCTATGGTAACTTTGCCATTATGGTAACAGGCCTTAGTCACAGGGCTGGGCAGCCAATCACAAGGTTTCCTTGGTAGTTGTAATCAATTTACCATATATAGTTGAATTTCTGAATGAAATAAGTCCCTTCACTGGTTGATAGATATTGATAAAGCTCGTTATTTGATAGACAGGAATAACCATCATTTCTGGGGACTTGAATAAAATCTGACATTTTGCCATTAATCCCCATTCATGTACTGGTGAGTGGAGCTAACGTAGTTCAACGGAACAATCGATGTACAGAGACTGAAGTTTTGGTCTAATTATTTGAATGCCATGTACTGCCGTTGGTAATGCAGTTCAATCTGAATCAACCATATGTCGTTTCTTTTATTTATTTCAAGAGGATTTTAGTTTTGGGGTCTAACCTTTCATGTCATTTTTGCATTTTCTGATGAATAAATGCCTCACATGTTTTTCAAATAGAGAGATTTCAAGTAGTGTCATTTTTGTTTTGTCTTTAGAGACTATTAGTTTCTGTCATGTATGCCGAGTGTTGGAAGAAGTTTATTTACACATATGCATGATGGTGTGTGTGTGGGGGGGGGGGGGGGTAAGGGGAAGCAAAGAGGTGGAGGGAGGGGGTCATAGTAACACATACATGTATTAATATTGATGATAAATGATAATATGAAGAAGAGGAATAATTCATACTAGTGAAAATTGAAGTTTGATAAAATGGGTATGATGGGATTACATGACACAGGCATATCTCTTGGTATTTTTCTTTCTTTCACTGCAAAATCACCGGAAAAAAGGTTAGGGGTCTCAATTGTCCATTGTTTAAGACTGATTATGAAAAGAACTGATTAACAGGGGTGTCGATTCATTTCTGTCTCACCTGCGAAGCAGAGTGAGACTTAAGGCGCTGCTTTTCCGACGGCGGCGTCAACACTAAATTTTAACCAAAGGTTAAGTTTTTGAAATGACAGCATAACTTGGAAAAATATATGGACCTAGTTCATGAAACTTGGACATAAAGTTAATCAAGTATTGCTAAACATCCTGCCTGAGTTTTGAGTCACATGACCAAGGTCAAAGGTCATTTAGGGTCAATGAACCTTGGCCAAATTAGGGGTATTTGTTGTATCACCATCATAACTTGAAAAGTTTATGGATCTGATTCATGAAACTTGGACATAAGAGTAATCAAGTATCACTCAACATCTTGTGCGAGTTTCAGGTCACATCATTAAGATCAAAGGTCAGTGAACCTTGGCCATAATGGGGGTATCTGTCGAATTACCATCATAACTTCGAAAGAAAAATCTGAAAAAAATTGACAATTTAATGAACGTTTTCGATAATGAACAAAATATCATATATCCAACAAAAGATTATTGCAATCGATGAGGGAGTTCTTTTGAGGTTTAGAACTGGAAACGGGAAATTCTATTCACCTATTTGATAATGAAAAGTATGGGTTTTTGCTACAGAAATGATGCAAGTGCGAAGCAAGAGATGATTTTTTTTATATTCCAATCTGAAAAAAGGGACATTTTGAGCACTATTGAAAAAAAAACGTTGCGTATCTCAATCTCACTTGCTGATTTCTGTGTTAACATTACAAACTTAATTCTATTTTTGCACATGCGGAATTGGCAAAACGATATGTTTGCCCCCTCCCAATAATTTCATTGATGGGGCGATCACCCCCCCCCCCCCCGATCGACGTCCCTGCTGATGAAAGTATGTACCTTACTATTATTAAATAACCTATGTGAAAGCGAAGTGCGAGCTAAAAAATTTGAATATTAACCTGAAAACTGGTAATCTTCAGCGTTTTAATTCAGTTTTCATCCCCCTTATTTTCTTTATTTTTCTTTCTCATCTTCATCCTCTCCTTTTGTCTCCTTCTCTCCTCTTCTTTTTTTTTGTTTCTCACACCCTTGAAACTGTAAACTGTGGCCTGACATGATTTGATATAGCGTCTTGTATTATTGTAAAAATGCACCATCTTCAAAATTAATTAACCTACGAATGAAAAGTTACAGTGTCTCAAAATATTGTCAAATATAGAAAATCACTCTCTTGAGCACAAGCCTAAATTAACTTGCCAAAGGGGGGGGGGGGATTGCTGGCACTTAGAAGGGTACTTGCCTTAATTGGGGCATATGATGAACCCTAGGAGGCCTATACAGCGTTATGAGCCAACATTTCGAAGGGGGGGGGGGGGAGAAATGGCGTATGGGAAAGAGTATATAAAGAGTTTCAAGTGATCCAAGTTAGCGAGCAAAATTGTAACTTTCAAAACGGCAATATATTTCTTTCTTTCTTTTTATATAGATTTTTACATGCTATTCCGAAAAAAGGTATATCTTACACTATGATTCTTTTTAGTCTTTTTTCCTTGTCATGAAAAAAATGGGGATCCATGCATGCCCCCAGTCCGACCCTCCTCTACGCCAGTGCATGCATGGGACCCCCTAATCAAAAGTGCAAGAAAAAGAAATCAACGGGTCACACGGCTTTTCAGAAAATTTTGTTGCCTATAGTTGTCCGTCGAAGGAAATACTTATTTTTTACACTTACCATGTCCAAAGTGAGAACGAGATGCCAATCGCTCTGTCTGTGTTAAATTGAACCAGTCAAGGTACAGGGTGCAGTGAATCTACCCTCAATCCCGGGGGGGGGGCCACTTCCACAAGTGGATACCATGCGCGACCATGGGGTCTCGAAAAGCGCCCTAAACACGTAATTTCCATATTCTGAAAATGCACCCCTTAACAAGTATTGGCGTGTGAAACCCTACCCTTAACAAGTATTGGAAACAAAACGATACTCTTGGCAAATATTCCCTGAAATGAACCCCTAAACAAGTACAGGAATGTTTTATTGTTACGGGTCCTTCGGTCGTCGGCTTTACCTTAGTACGACCCCACCTTCTACACCTCGCGCAAATCGGACTCTAAACACGAAGTGTTGGGGCAAAAAGGACATCCTTTATAAAACATTTTAATTTTGTTTTATCATCCCCGCAAATTCGACCCTAAACACGTAATTTTCCTAGCGAAATAGATACCCTTTTTTCATTATTTTTGTGTTTTTGACACCCTTATCACGTTACGTACCCTATCGTGACAAAGACATCCTTTTTACGTGTTTTTTGGGTCGCGCATGGTATCCACTTGTCAATGTAAGTGGCCCCTCCGGGCCCTCAATACTTCAGACAATGCATCATCGACTGCAAAGTACTATAGTATGCGATTTGCAACATCTAAGGGTCTCTGTGTGCAGACTACATTTCTACTTTTATTTTTAGATGTGACGTGTTCCGTCGGGGAATTCCCGTTTTGCAGACTACTGCAAATGCGCAAGCGCAAGCGCAAGTACATGTGCATATATTACAAGCCAATGTGAAAATTTAGTCGAAGCCAAAGTACCGTCAGGTTCTGGTTCAGGATCAAGATACTGGAAGAAAAAAATCCCTGTAGTTGGGCTTCTTGTTCTGTTCCGTCATCATCATAGTTTTGGACCGTACTTCTTTTTGAGCTGAGTCAGATAGGGCGGCCGGTAAGGAATAATTAATATTTGCGTATGTTCACCGCACTGAACGTACCCGTCCCCAACGCCGAGCCCGAGTCCTCACCGGCCGGCGATGGGCACCACTAGCCGTGCGCGTACCAGGGAGGGCACTTACACGTATTCTAGCGAGGTTAAGACTTAGACTACTATTAAAAGAATAAAAGTGACAAGACTTCCATATATTCCCTCCACTAAAATTGAAAAAAAAATGTGGAGAAGGTTTATCAAGAATATGAGTATTACTAGACAGCTGGAAGCCATCTGTTTCGAGGAGTTTTTTTTACATTTTTTATTTATCTAATTTTCTCCTCGTACATAGCAGAGTGGAGGCGTCTGGGGAGTAAAAGTCATCAACTCTACGTAGGCTTACCCCCCACTGACACCTGGGATCCCAAGCTATATTCACCCACGTACGGGTACAAAACCTGAAAATTTCACCCCCGACGAGATTTCTACTTTCCCTCTGAAAGTTCTAGCCCTAAAACACGTACATGGGGTTCATCTTCATTTCCAACATTTATGCGATATTGATTTCATTTTTAAAGAAGAATTCATTAAAAAAAACAAGAAAAATGTTATGAAAAGATGGGAAGAGCTTACGGCCGTGTTTACGTCGCCATCTTGATTTCTTTTTCTTCCGCTTGAGTTAATGATTTGTCAATTTCTTTTCATGTTGAATTGCAATACATGTTTATTTATATTCCTTTCATGTTTGAATATTTTCCAATTTGTAATTAGATCTAATTCAAGCTTGCTAGAAATTATATTTGTATCATTACCACATGCTTTTCTTGGTATACCTAACTCAGAAAACAAGTAAACATACGGGACTGCACAATAAAAGAAAGGACATAATTTTTCAGTAATTTTGCTGATCTTCATTTATGTATGGATAAATTAAGGTCTATGTGTGCTGCACTGTCGTAAAAATTACCTCATGTCCAGCGTTGGAAAAAACATTTACGGTCATCTGTTGAAATGAGTGAATTTTTACAATGAAATTAAAACAAAAATCTTGACTTGAATATTGAATTGGTCTGGTGGCTATCCAAAAGTAGCACTAGAACTACAACTACCTGCAAACGATGGTGGAATATAATGTAATGATCACAAAACATTGTACTCCTCACAGCAAATCTGATGCATAGTTCTGGAGTCTAGTTGCTAGGTATCTTTTTGCAATTCATGTGCAAAGAATTTTAGATTTTGTCATAACTGGAGCAAAAATTAACGGATGTGTGTGACGTTTGTTACGGCCTTAAACTGTAAACTCTTGCTATAGTGTAACTCGCTCCCTAGCTTATTGAAAATGTGTCCAGTGTGTGCGCGCACTGCCTCTGTGTTGTTTGGTACCATTTGTTTGTACACCAACGCACCGGATGCACGTATAGGATCCACTGCATGCACACGTACACGATCGCCTATGATTTGCTCTAAATGAAACATATGCTGCAGTTTTTTACCAGGTTATTATGTCTTAAATCTCTTTTATTTTGTGATAAGAAAGATGTGTTTTTGTAGAACGGACTACAACTCCCCATCCCAAAGGAAAAACTTAAGTAGTTGGAAAATAGAAACATACAGAGTGTTTGTGCGTGAATATTTTGTACTGTTCAAAGCGATATTCTTGCGTAAAGTCCCCATTCACTGTGCGCTCGTACATTATATTTGCAATAGAACACTTTTACCCGAACTTACCCAGCGAGTTACGCTATAAGCACGATTCGCTTATAAGATTGTATCAGACATTATTGATCCCCCTTTCATTTCCTTCTAAATGAAAACTGTAGCAAAAATTAACTCAAGCTTAGATGATAATTTGCATATGGTCATGCGTCATGAGCTCGCCCCCCAAAAAGGGTGGTGCTGTTACACACTTTGGCTTCGTGCTATAGTAATTCTTAATTATTTTCAAAACCATAGAGGCTATTCCAGCAAATTTAGTATGATTTTAAAGCTGAATTAATAGGGCAATAGCCTGGACACTTTCATTGCTGTAGACTTTATAGAACTTGAGTTATAGCTCTCAAAATTCAGGACACCAGAGGTGATGAGGGGTGGTGCCGGATGCGGCGCCGCCTGTACAAAGTCAATGGGAAAACGCAATTTTGGTGCAATTTTGGGGAAAACATCAATATTTATGTCAAAACTTGGCCTAAACCTACAAACTTGGTATCAAATTAAAGCTAACATACTCTACTTTACTGTCTTATGATTGAAAAGTAAGTTTGGCCATGTCATAGACCTGTGTGATAAGGTTGAAACATAAAAATCTGATATATTTGCAATGTCTTAATTTTGACATTTCTTCCAGATTGACACATATTTGAATGACAGTTATTTTTAGCAATAAACTTGCATCAATTACAAAAAAAAAAAAACACTTTCTACAATTCTGAGGGGGTGAAAATACTGCTCAGTATTAAGGCAAATCATCCAAATTATTACATGTAACTGACAAAGGTCAATGACCTTCAAACATCCAGGAAATGTGTTACAAATTTTAGAAGGTCTAGCATTGTTTTCTTAAAAGCACCAAGTTTATACTTCTTCACCGATGTCTTGTTACACATTCATGTATAAATATTTCACTAAATACACACACTGACATTAAACAATAAGTGTCTGTGTGAAATGGTCAAATGGACATAACCTACCTCATTCGCTCAAATGCTATCATACCAAAGGACTACATACTATATTCTGGCTTTGAACTCATCAAAACCCACCATGGCTTTAAACTATCAGACATAGACTATGTGGATATACATGTAATGTGTGCAATTGCACTTTAGAAACTTCTTTCATGAAGCTGCAGTAGTAATATAAATTTATGTATGTTTGTTCATACAGCATGTGCAAACATGTTTCAGTCTTTACTCCTGAACCTATAGACATTGTCTCCTGCATGTCATCATCACTTGGCAGATCATTGTAATAAGAGCCTCAGTAAGCAAATTGTGTAACTTACATTTCAATTGTTACTTTTCCTTTGAATTGTTTACATGTGCCATCAATTCCTTTTAAAATGTTAATAACAAATAAATTCTGATGTACAAGGCAAAGAAAACCCAACAAATGTTGGTATTGCAAGCATTATAACACCTGATATATAGTATGCGATTCCTGAAACGCATGATTTTTGGGGGCTAAAGTCGGGGTCAATTTTCAGATCATTAATTGAACATGAACCCTACACAATTATATATTGTTAGAAAGGTCTGAATGTGTTCTGTCATAATATAGCATTATTTTTGTCATAGGGGGACTACACAAAATTTTATAACAAAAACCATGAGAATAAAGAAAAATCAGAATTTCCCTATTCAAGTCCATGTAAAACTGTTGCCTTACACCTAATGCTATTTTTGAGTGCAGATTTGGATTCCTTGTTTAATTTCCTTTCAGAAAATGTATACTGTTGCTATCATAGGGTGTATACTTTGTCAGATAAATGTTTTTAAAGTTGGAAGTGCGTCGCGAAAGCAAAAATCACCATGTAACGCAAAAGGGGACAGCCTCATGACGCATGACCATATAGTTTTAATATCTTTTGTTTGTATGTTTGAATATTCATGTATACTTTGTTATATTGATTTACATTTATATGAATATTAATTGCCTTAAATAATTTGCATGGAGTGTTTCCAAGAAAATAACAAGGCTTTAACTCATTAAAAACTGGGAGTTGGCCAGTAAGTTCTCATCATGACAACATGTCTGCTGGCTGCCTCTGTGTTAAGAGTTCTAGAAAATGTGAAATTGTAAGAACCCCGTACTACACTAGGTATCTTTTTGCAATTCATGTGCAAAGAATTTTAGATTTTGTCATAACTGGAGCAAAAATTAACGGATATGTGTGACGTTATTGTTATTGATCCCCCTTTCATTTCCTTCTAAATGAAAGGGAGCTGCTTTGTTGTGCATGGGATGGTAATATGTACTGTACACGACATTTGTACATGATTGTAGATTTATACATAGCTTGAATACTGAAGATTAGTACTTATTCTTGTTTCCTAGATCCTAGTTTGACCCTCATCCAAGCCGTCATCCAGCATGACTACTATTGAAAGTGACTTTCAAAAGCTGAATTTGAACGACCAATCAGCAAAGGGAAAACAGAACATGCTTCCATCCAAGAGCAACAAAATGGAGACAGGTAAAGTTGAATTGTTTAAAGAAGAACTGAAAGGTTGAATCAATTTTGCCAAATGTAGCAAAACTTGCTTTTGATAGAATGAGAGGTATATATGCTTTCTCTTCCTAGCTTTCATAACACCCTGAACACTTTTCAATGAAATAATATGAACTATCTAAAAGAGCAACAAAAAAATATTCAAGGTTTTCCAGGCACCATACCCATAGTTTGTTATCTACATTTGCTATTATATCCCTTACTTAAGATTGGTGTATTGAGAGTGTACACAAGGAGAAAAAGAATTGTTTTACTACGAAAAATGTTTGCCATGAAATAATTCATTTTCCTTGCTGACGTCACGCATAGTCCATTTTTCCCCAGAGAAAAGTGAACGATATGTTTTATTTTACCCCTCCCTACGTTGCGATTCGCGAGCTGTGCGGCACGATGCGAGCAGAGTGCTGCTCAGCCAAACGGTACTATCCACTACATGCCATGCCACGATCCATACGGCAAGACTTATTATTTTCTCAACTTCTCAACGATTGTTCTCTATCGACTTATTAAAAATCGTTTTGCTGTAAAATGGTAGGAGAGGAAAGTATGACCCATTCTCGGAACAGGCTAAAACTATTCGCACTCAGGTACATCACATAGTACTATGTGATGTTCCTTCGATGCGAATAGTTTTAGCCAGATCCTCGATTGTCATTGTATACTATCTACCCAGTTGAAGTAAATGGGTACTTGGTACATGTAAGAAGAACTTTTATGTTTGTTATTATACATGCATGCAAATGACGCCCTTAATGTGACGTTGCTCCTTCGCGTTAATCCTGAAAGACTGATCAACTTCAGTGTACCGGTACTCATCTCAATGCATTGCTTGCAGCACTTGTTCCATTTATGAAATGTCCATTGAAACAATATTTATCTGGTATCTCATTTATTCTGTAGTTCTACTGATTAATATTAATAATTCTTCATTAGGATTCTTTGTTGATTAAGATATTTTTATTTGTCAATTCTCACCTGCCGCATATGCCATTGTTATTGTCTTAGGAGAAAGTGGTCAAGGCCATTCTGTTGATAATGAATGATGCTGGTGCATATATTATGAAGTGCACAAAATCCTTGAATGCTCAAGAACAATCAGGTTAATAGGGATAGTAGTAAACAGTGCTTAGAAATAGTGCATTATTTTTTTATATAAATGTTTTTATTTATGATTATAATCAAATAATTATATTTTGATTATTAAATCATTTTCCAATCATATACATTGTATATGAAAACAATGCAGATCAACCTGGAGTGGATACCCCTGACTCCTGTCCCAGCAAGCCAGCATCAGTACCAGATGTACTTATGCCAGGACATACTTTAAAGGGCAGCATGGTTCAAGGAGTTCCTACTCAACAAAATGAACTGCCCAAGACAGATGACCAAAAATGTGAGTTAATAGTCTGGAGGGATTTAATATGCTCAGTTTAAAATTGTTCTTGTGGAAGAGCCGTGGTGTAGTAATTCTGACTTTCGCCTTGTTAACAGAGGGTTGTGTGTTCAAATCCCACCGCGGCCTAGCGTCCTTTGGCAAGGCGTTGATCCACACTTTGCCACTCTCGACCCCGATGCTAAATGGGCACCCGGTAGGATGCGAAAGTGTTTGTATGTTTGAATTTGCCAGCGCCATAATGAGGCTGTGATGAATGCAAGGAATGCTTCCTAGGGAGTGGAAATTGTGCACTTTTTGTGTGGGATTGAAATGAATCCAATGACCAGGGTAATGATGTGCTGTAAAACGCTTTGAGTTGTTCTTGGAAAAGCGCTATATAGAAATTGGCTATTATTATTCTTGCGAAATGCTCCTGCTCTGTGTGGGATATGTTTTACAGATCAGCCACTATTGAAATCATGGTCATCAGGGTTTGATCACAAAGTATTTAAAGTGGTACTCAAGACTGAAAGTAATATTATTTGAACAGACAAAGTAAAATCGGACAAACAAAGCATTAAATGTTTCATCATCATCGGACAAGGAATAAAAACGCTATGACATCTTAATGTCTTGCATTATTTGGTGAAACAGCTAGTTCTATGCATGTCTTCTTGAATATGCAGTGAGCAAACTGATGATGTCATATCCCAACTTATTCTTTTTTATTGTATCATATGAAATTATATTTATTCACTTTTTCCTCCAAGAATGAAAACAAATTGACTCATGATATAATGTGTGAGATAATCACTGCTGCAACTTGTTGGAACAAAAACACAAATTTGTCACTGCAGTGATTGTTATAACACATGTTTATATTCTCTGATACCGGTAGTTGATGGATGTAGATTTCAAATGTTTATTTCAAAATGAAGGTCTTGAGATGGAGACATCAGAGGATAGTGTGGATGCAGTGCCTTCAAGCAAACCTAGAGCAAGGGTGTCGGCAATGCCGCAAGCCAATCTGCCTGTACCGCAGCAGGAAACTGGTGCTACAGCTGCTTCTGGTTCAGGTGCTGTTCCTAGAAGTGAACCCCAAACTCAGGAAAGTCAAGGAGCTCAAGAGTACGCTGCTCAGTAAGTATTTTATGCAGCAGGAGATGGTGGTATAAGACAATGGCCCGAATTCTCAAAGGTGATTTTTGAAAACCCACGGTTGAGTCCATGGTTTATGCAGATTTCCTGTATAAACTACGCTTAATTTACCACGTATGTTAAAAAATGTTCAATGCTCATGCGCGCTTTTGTCACAGTGCGCCAAATTGACGCCTGTTGCCGTGGTTATCCACACTATTTTATTTATGAGTTCTCTGTTTTGAATTAATGAGTCCACTCTTCAAACAGTGGAATCATGAATAAAATAGCATATCTAACCATGGTAACAGGCATCAATTTGGCGCACTGTGACAAAAGCGCGCATCAGCTTTGGATATTTTTTATACAAGCGCTAAATTAAGCGTAATTTATACAGGAAATCTGCATAAACCATGGATTCAACCGCGGGTTTTCAAAACCACCTTTGTGAATTTTGGCCGTTATGTTTAATTTTATTACCTGTCTGTTCATCAGTTGCGTTTTTGTTCTCCTGATTTAATTCAATTCTGTTAAATCGCATTTATTTCATTCTCGATTAAAAGTATACATAATACAAAGTATAAGAAAGTATTAACAAGCCAAAGTAACAATGAAAGTGAAATGGGGTACTGAATAAATAAAGCCAAGAGGCCTTGTATATGGTCCTTTTCATATATGCGCAGTTCCTAAAGATTGATTCTGTAGAATACATACAGTTGATATTGATTGGATCAGTTGTAACTCTTTGTAAGACAAGGCCCTGATTTGAATTTGGGGTCACAAGGTCAAGGTCATGGATATCATGTGAGAGAAAAGTTTGTCTTTTAATTTGAGGAATTTTTGATGGATCAGCTTGTATACAATATCTCCATGCAGGATATTGAGCCTTTTTCAAAGGAAGGTCATCAGTGTTACAATAGCAACAACAAAATAATATTGATAATGATAATAATAATAATGTCAATGATGATAATTATAATAATAATAATGTCAATGATGATAATGATTATAATAATGATAATTGTAGTTATAATAATGATCATCATAATAATTATACTATGATTAATAATGATAATACAACTAATAATGAATAATTCTGATTATAATAATGATAATATGCAATTTAAGTCAGATAATTGATTAGAGTTTGACACAAAATTAATGAGAGTTTGGCCATAACTATTAATTTCATGTATAATTTTTCTTGTTTACTTTGACAGACAAGCACCAGACCTTGAAGGAGAAAAAGATTTGATACTCTATGAATTAGCAGATCAACTTGCTGGAAGCTGTGGCCTCAGGAAATTAGCACTCCCACTACGAATCAGGGAAAATGAGGTTGCGCAAATTGAATTTGGCTCTCAAGGTTCAGTTGTAACGCAGTTTTACAAGGTTTTCCAGCTGTTCTCCTCAAGAGTGCCAGGTTCACAGTTGTTCAAACAGTTGCTGGAGGTACTGACTAGAGCTGATCAGAGGTCTGCTGCATCCTGGCTACGGAATAGTAAGTTTGCAAATTTGTTTGTGCTCCTGCAAAATGCTCACTTGATGTCACCGCCTCTAGTTCGCTTGGGAAATGGGGTGGGAGTATTACAAAAAAAATACAGAATTGTAGATTTTCATTTGACAGATGAACAACACCAGACTTGAAACCACCCTTTTATATCATGTAAGACCCTCCTTTCCTTCTGGGTCGACATCGCTTTCTTTGATAGCATACAGAGAATATGGAAATTTATTAAATTTTTAAATGGATCCCAAGTGCAGGAAAGAAAGAAGAAAAAGATTGGCTGAACTACAAAAAAGATCTCTGTGTGCCAATAAGGTTTGTCATCATTTTAAAAGAGAAATATGTGGTTTTGAGCACACTGTTAACCACTCTCTCGGTATAAACACAAATGAGTGATGTCACAATATGGACATATCTTCGGTGCATGTATTTACTATTGTGAAACCCTGGTATTGGCATCTGATTGGTTCATTTCCTTGTAATTTCTCACCATTTTTGACCAGGAATTGGACAAAGTGAGCCAGAGCCATTATTGCATGGTAGTGAGTCCAGTCCCATCTCCGATGCCATACTCCAGACAGAGACAAGACAAGGAAACGTCAACAGTGAATTCTACGATGTCTTTCTCTTCCACACTGGCAAAAGCGATGGCACAGAGAAGTGAGTAGCGGTATCTAGATACTCCTGCCAAACAAAGTGGGAAGGAGGTATACTTGACTCGGGGTATCGTTGGGTGGGCCCTTCTGTTGCTAATTGTGTGTTTTGAATTACAGATCCAAACTACTTTCTCATTTTTCACCCAATGCTCATAAGACTTGACACCCACATTGGTCTTGGACTAAAGACCTGCAATATACATGTTCAAGTATTCAAAAGTTTGATGCCAAGGCATAATCTCTGTTTGCCTCAGGCAGACTGCCTCTGCTCAGATACCCACTGTGTCCGCTGGACATGTTTTTCAAACTTCAATCTTTTTTTAGAGACTCTGTTATCTCTAAATTTGAATTTAAATATAGATGCCTACATCCTACGTAAATGTGAAGTCTATGAATGTGTTTATTCTGTCATGATAGACATTTCGACGTAGAAGCAAATGAAGAGGGCATTAAGGCGAATAGTGAACAACAAAAAAAGACAAAAGAATTCGCCTTTCTGTCGGATCTGGTATGATATCTTGAAGGACTTTGGTATCATTTGATTGCTTATCCACTCAGTTCTATTACAGACTAAGGTCTGTTCATGATGATTGTTTTCAGTGTTCTTTTACAATGCTGGGGTCAGCAAATTTATCTACTTTCTTCAAAAGCTGACGGCCATATCTCTTTAACATGCCAGAGAAATGTCAGTTTTATGGAATTTATCTGCCTGATAGCTACATTGGTATGTGAAGAGATATTGGGCACATCTTACTGATAAGGAGGATATTTTTTCCCCTAATAAACCAATTATCTCATCACTGGTTGTGGATTTTTTGGAAATAGAAAATGAATTTTATGGAAACTTGTACAGTCTTGTGCAAGGACTGAGACTAATTGTGGGTATTAAGGCTATGTCCTTTCCCAATGAAAAAATCTAAATGTTTTTAGATGAGGCAGGTTTTGGAAATAATGTCTTCTTTAGAAATATGTAAAATATAACTTATTGGAAAGTGAGCATATATTACTTTGTAATGTCAGTTTTGATTTATATAAATTCTGTCCATGTTCTAGATTCCAGAGAATGTGCGAGCGGCATGGGTGGACTTTGAAAAGCTCCGACACCATTCCAGCTGCTGCCCCTGTCCATGCTGCCATTGAGAAAATTCTAAATACCTCAACGCATCTGGTCCTGATAATCACAGAGAGTGACTGCATTAACTACAAAAAAGGAGAAATGTGTATGACAGTGGAGATGGCTTTACAACTGGCTTACAATGACAACAACTTGTTAGGAAGAGTCCTTCCCATACGGTGTTGTAATAAGAGGAGCTTACCCCTCCTTTTGCAGGCCTTGACCGGTGCACATATAGATGACGAAAGCTTTGAGAATCGGATGATTGCAACCATCAATACCAAAACAAGGGAAGCAAGGATGAGAGAAATGCAAGACTAAATGAATGTCTTACATGGGCGCGTTGTGGTCTAGTGGTTCTGACTCTCGCATTTCAAACAGGGTCGTGGGTTTGAATCCTAACCAAGGCGTGTTTTCCTTCAGCAAGAAATTTATCCACACTGTGCTGCACTAAACCCAGGTGAGGTCAATGGGTACCTGGCAGGATTAATTCATTGCATGCACTGAGCGCCGGTGATGGTAGCTCGAGCGAAAGCCGGGGTATTAATAGCGAGTGCTTTGTATCCTCTGGCAAAAAGCGCTATATAAATCCAGTTATTATTATTGTTATTATTACGTTGGGGAGGAATCGAACAAAAAGAAACACAAAAAAGAAAGAAAGATCAAGACCCATCTAAACTGGAAATCAGGAATGTATTCAAGGCTGGTTTTTCTGAGACACAAGGTGGATGGTGGACTTGGAGAATACCTTCTCCTATAGACTCATTACATTTAACTTGGCTGAGGCCAAGGCCGACAAAATGTAGCGTCAAGGCCGGCCTTTACTAAATCCCTGCCTCAAATTGGCAATTAAGAGAGTACGTTATGACGCACTATGATTGTAGAGATAACTCCCCCATTTGTCATTACATTACATGTATATATTCCCGCTTGAAATGATCAGGAATCTGTTGTTCACTCCTAGCCATGTTTTCGTATAATCTGTTCTTTCCTGTTTTGATAAAGAAAAATAACATAATGACTAAAATTAACATCTGCATTTTTAGTTGATTGTGTATAAAACTTAAAAGAGCCGGGTTATTTGGACCCATCTCACAGCAGAGGAGGGGCGGATTTCTTCCCCCTGAGATCTCGGCCTTTGATCGCGCGAGTGCCGCAAAAATTTGCACAGTGATAGTGTGCGATATAATCTATAAGGCTGTATGGTTAAATTTTTTTTAAATAATAGGATTTTTCATTTACTGAATCAATTATGCTAATTTATTCATGAAATAAAAGATTTGCTCAAATCAACTATTAAACTGCCTCAAAAACTGCTAATATTTTATTCACGGAATCTTTGTAGGATCCCCATCAAATGTACTTCAAACAAAATTTGGTATCGCAATTTGTTTTGATGTATTTTTTTTTTTTATTGTGTTTTAAATTTCTTTTATATTTCTTTTTTGGACTTCTTTTTTTGATGGAAATTGTTGCAGACGTAACTTTGATCGTAACCAAGACAAAATTAATTAAATTTAATCAATAAAAGTAGAAATAATGATACATTTATTAATTTTGGCTAAGTACACAATTTGCATTGGATTTGTACATGAACTCACATTTTTTAGCAGTTTTGGGTTTGACATGCACTCACATAATGTAAAATTTCGCAATCGTATAACCAGGCATCACAAATTTGGTCTCAAACTTTGTGCGAGATTTGAAAGTAGAAAGTCGGCGAGTGGCGGTCTCAAAAAATTTTGCGCGGTGGATTTATCATGAAAAATGTAGAGGGGGGGCAGAATCCGCCCCCAGGCCTATTAGGGTTAAAGCAAATGAGCTGATCCTGGTCTACAAGACAGACATGATCTCGATGGCATCACCAACACAGTCAATTTGAAATTCCCAACTTGCATCAACTTTTTAAAAGGTCATAGCCGCCTAATTTTCTTGTCTGTTATCATTTCTTCCATCAAATAAGGGACCAAGTTAGAAAGGATTAAAGAAAGTAGTCAACAGATACATGCTTATTCCATCGTGGTAGCTGAAGGAAAATAATAATGAAAACTAGCATGTTATCAGTGTGAACTCAAAGATGTATTCAGACAATATTTCGTCGCTGAATCCACGAAGTGTCACACGCAACCATTGAAGCGCAAAATCACTTTTAGAGATAAACGCGATTAAAGATTTTTACATTTTCGATTGCCAGTTGCTATAGGATTGTGAAGTTTAACAGAATAAAGAATCACATACCACTAGCCAGATATTTACTCCTGCTTCCCATGTAAAAATTTTATCGAATGATCATCAAATCTTGACATAGTAGTGATTCAACCGCATGACAAGTGGAAAATATTACTTCAGGGTGCTTAGAAACGGCGCACACGTGCATGCCATTTTTAGGATTATTTTACAACGGCTTTAAGGCAAGTGTCGTTTTTTCACTTTAATTATCTCATTGATTACAGAGAATTTGGTTCTAAAATTTCAGTGAAATGATAGACCATAGCCAAGGCATACTAAAGCTGAAAGATACTTGAAATTGAATACTAAATCGGAAATATACTCAAAATTTACTTTTCACATGATTTTGGGACGTTGTGCCATTTCGTGGATTCAGCGACGATTTTAGGAGGGCGTTTCATGAAAAATAAATAGTCTTTGAATTTTGAAGTTGTTATATATGCTCCTTTTAACTACTGAGACCAGATTAGTCTGTGAAAATCACTGGCAAACCTTTCCATGAAGTATTCCCAAGGGCTGTTCAATTGCTCTTGTAGATATATATTCCTATATGTCATTTTGTAAAACCAGGTTTTCTCTTTTTTTGTTCTACAATGCTGCAAATTGAATAAGCCTTCTGTACATTTGAAATAAAAGATTGGATATTTTGAATTTTATTGGAGTATCATGATTCAGGTTTTTCATAAAGTGTAGTGACCATTATGATTCTTAATTACAAATGGATTTGACTGTCAAATTGTATTTTGCATTCTTTGTTGGCAATGGTATTATTTCCCCCTATTAAACACCCTAAATGTGCTTTTTCCCTTTTTATTTAGATTTAATTTTTCTTAACATTCATAATCTTTAATCATACAATTCAAAATTTGGAAATTATCTTCAGACTCAGATTTTGCCAAAACCTAAAAAGACTCGTAGGGCCTGGTCCCACTGGCCGATGGACATATAACGTACTCATAATGGATACAGCGGAAAAGCAAGTTTGGGGAGGCTTCATCCGCTCCAGACAATGGAAAAAATGGGTGAACAATGAAATCACAGTGGACGGATGCTTGGATATAGAGCATATGAAACACGTATGCAAAGAGTACACAACGGACACAAAGTTTTCCAATGGAAGGCAAGATTCTTTTATGTCTTACCTCCTCTTTGCATTTGTAAGTGCAGAGGGACCAAGCCTTTAAATTGTACTTATTGCATCTTAAAGAGTAAACCAATACAACTAGACTTTTGTACATTTGTACTAGTTTTATTCATATTCTATCTTGTATACTAGTATCATACATTAAATGTAAAATGTATTGTTGTTTACTGCTAATCATGTGAGAATGTTATTAGATTTTTAAAAAGTACTATTTTTTATATGTATACAGATCGGATTGAAGACGTAATGTATTAAAGATGGCCTGAAATATTATCCAGGTGTTTGTTTTGTTAATGGTTTGTAGATATTGTGTGGTTTCATGGTTAACCTTTCAAATAGAGGGTTTAGGGTTCCAATCCCAGCCATTGCATGAATTCCTTCAGCAAGAAGATGTATATCCACATTGTGTCGCATTTAACCCAGGTGAGAATAACAGGTACCTGGCAGGATTAAATGCTGCGAGTGTTTGAAGTAGTGATGGAGGTAGGGAGAAAGCAGCTCGAGCTAAGGCCAAAGCAATTTTCAAACAGTGTGAAAAATTCAGTTACTTAAATGTTTTAACATTTTAGTACCATGAAAGTTCTTATTGATGGTATAGCTTTTGGTTTGTTCTTATGTTTATAGGGGCTTGCACAGCAAGTTGTATCGCTCAAATATCAGTAAATACAGCACTTACAGAGTACTGAAGTGTTACGTCATCAAGTTTCAAATTTTGCATTTCAGCATTTTTGATACCATATTTTAGTGGGAATAAGTCCATGAATACATAATTAGCCCCATTGAAGTCATTGGCCTGGTTCCTCATTATGTATTCATGGACCAATTCGCACCAAATTTTGATATTGGAGGTAATATGGTATGTTCATAAGATTTTAAATTCTATTATTTCATGCCAAAAAATGTTACACAAAATGGGAAAAAACATATTCTGCACTTCATTAAATGAGTAAAACACAATTGCTAAATGGCGAACACATTTACTCATCTTTCTGACAATAAACGCACACCATTTTCAGAAGATATCAATGCTTTTTTGTATTTATACGTTTTATTGGGTCAACACGGACCAAGTATAAAAAAAGTAACAAATCAAACATAATTAAACTATTTAAAAATAATCATAACATCATTAGAACCCCAAGAAACATAAATGATAATAATCTTTAAAAAAAAACGGAAAGTTTTATGCAATGGCACAGACATGATATTTACAACTTTGATGGCAAGTATTCGTATACTTATATACAGTTAACAGGATACGTGCAATGATAAATTATAATTGAAACTTCAATTTCTTAAAATGAGCTGCGAGTTTGTGTCTTTTTTGGTCACACAATATTAAATTTCTTTATGCTTCTTAACAAAAGATCTAAATGCTCCAAAGTTTGGATCAACTTTGCTGAATTTACAGATGTAAATGCAGTTCTTCAATAATAAAAATAAGTAGGATATGAACTTATCATCCGGATCACTAAACATTTTTTCCGAAATTAGATAAAAGAAAATTGGAATTAAACTTCTGTACTAAAATAGTTAAAGAGTTTTGCCACAGGGGTGAAACCTTTTCAAAATCACAAAATATATGAACCGATGTTTCAGGGACTTTGTTGCAAAATTCACACAAAGGGGGAAACTTTTCTTTTAATCTTAAAAAGAAAATCATTAAAAGCAATGAATATATGAAAAACTTTGTAATAGAAAGAACAAATTTTAGTGTCTATTGAACATTTGAAGTTATTGCAATGTATTTTCTCCCATGAAATATTGTCAGGAATGGGTAAGATACTGCTCCAATATTCATAACGTGCGTCAGGGCTAAATTTGCCACTTAAGTATTATAAGCTTAGCTGGGTAATTTTTTAATAACTACTAATTTAAGAATTAACATATGATGAACATCATCACTTTTATAAACACCAGCATTTTGAAGATTTGGGAATAAGCCAGTCTTTAGGGATATTCTGGATTAGAAAATAAAATTTCTGTCAGAAAACAGGGTATAATAAAATCCAAGATTAATTCTTCAAACAATTTATGGCCAGGGAGAGGTGCAGTAAGCAAATCTGATATTAAGTGAACATTTTTATTATACCATGAACCACAATAAAATTTTGTTTGAATTTGGAATGAATCATTCTGTTAAACCATAATGACTGACATGCACCTAAGTCAGAAAAACTACAATCAAAGATATAAAAAATGGCTTGTTCTTGATATATATACTAGGTGCGTAAAGAATCAGCGAGTTGTGTACGTATTAAACAATGTTTTTCTTTTCACATTATAATATCAGATCAGTTCCAAAAAGAAAAATGGCTTAAGCGAAAGGTGGACTTACAATATATTTTTATTTAAAAATATTCTATTTTGTCAAAAATTAGAGTAAGAAAAATAAAACAGCTCAAATAACTTGTCCTGAAAAAAGGGATTAACTAAGGGATCTGAAAGAAGAGGAGGATCCGAGTGTGATTAGGTCTTAGAGATACAGTATTTGGGATCAGGTTGTAAAGTAATATAAAAGTAACATAATATTTCAGTTCATGATACCACTAATTCTACTGCTCTACATAACGAAAGAGTAAATAAATGTGATTACTGACATTTACATAATGGAAATACATATCATTTAGGTATTGTTTCCTTATTTAGTCAAATAGTATGTTTGTAGTCATCTGAAAAAAAATCAATACCAACAGCTTTTGATAAATATATAACTTACTTTATAATACCTTGGTAAATAGGATTCTTTTTGTAAGAGATGTTAAATACAAATGCATTTAGAAATATGTATATTTTTGAATTTGAGAAAATATAGTTATATAAACTTTATGTATAAATAAATATGCACAACTTTCTTACCATTTTATCAATTCTTCCCATTAGTGAAATCTTTTTCACTTTTTCTCTCCCCCCCCCCCCTCTTAAAGGTCAATTCCACCCCAGGAAAATGCTGACTTTAATAAATAAAGAAAATTCAAACTAGCATAGTGCTGAAAATTCCATCAAAATAGAAAGATTAAATGAGAACAAAGTTTGAAATTTAATATTTATTTTATGAGTAATTCGGAGGGAGAGATTACAGGAGATCCCGCCCGCGCATGCGCAGTCATCATTCAAAGCATCAAATATGACTCCTGATAAAACAGCAAGAAAGATTAAACTAAGATGAGAACAAGTTAGAACTAATTTTGCCTTAGAGTAATGGGAGGGAGTGGAGGGCCTGTAATCTCTCCCTCCGAATTACTCATAAAATAAATATTAAATTTCAAACTTTGTTCTCATTTAATCTTTCTATTTTATTTCGTAATTCTCCTGGAGAAATTACAGGAGATTTCAAAGCTCAGGAGGCATATTTGATACCAAAATTACACCAAGTCACAACCCTGGTGTGAACAAAACATAATACCTCTATACAACCGAGGATGAGGCACTGCCTAACAAGGAGGCTGAGAAGTCACTTTTCTGATCCAAAGACTTATGGTAGAACTGTTGAAAGGTTTTCTCACTAGACCATCCAGCCTGTCTGAGAATAGCAGCGATGGGAACTTCTGACCTCTCAGCTGCTGACACCGACGCAGCCCTCGTTGAGTGCGCCTTGTAGATATCAGTGTCTACCCCAGCTGCAGCTAGAGTTACTCGTATCCATCTGGAGATGGTTTGTTTACTTATCCTCCCATGAGGCTTCTGATAGCTGATGAAAAGGAATTTTTCTGATCCCCTCAAACGTTCTGTTCTTCGAATATAATGTTTTAGATAATGAAGTACACACAGTCGTTTATCTAGAGGGTAAGCTTCCAACGTCATATCTCCGGTGATATGTCCTGGTCTGTCTTGTTTTAGTAGTTGACCAAACCAAAACGTAGCTCCACTATCTTTAAGAGTCATTTGCTCAATGTTTAACTGATGAAGCGACTGCACCCGCTGCGCTGAGGTTAGTGCCAAGAGGGTGACAAGTTTCAGGCTCAAAAGCTTGAGGCTAAGGGTTTTCGCAGGTGCTAGCTTCCTTAAATGGTTCAACACCAATTTAACGTCCCAGATATGAGTATACCTGGGTTTGGGTGGTCGAAGTTGAAAGGTTCCTTTCATAAACCGGTGCACTAAGGGATGAGTTCCCACCGTAAAAGGACCATCTAAAACTAAAAATGTAGATAAAGCACTTCTTGCAGTGTTCAAGGTACTATAACCAGCTCCATGTTCAAACAAACTTGTAAGGAACTCCAATAAATTTTCTACTGATGATTGAACATAATTCCAACCTTTGTCCAAACAAAATTTTTTCCATTTTCTTATGTAGGTACAGTATTGATTTTTAGTAGAGTCTCTCCATGAAGACATTATGATCTCCGTAGTCTTTTTATTCAGTCTCTTGAAAGGTTTCCGGAGATCCTGCAACATAATAGATCAATGCGATCCCAAAAGGGGTGAGTGACATTTGAGAAAGGTAGAGTTAGTAACCCTTTTCTCCTCTTAATTTCTACAGGTTTCCCTACTGTCATAATGTGGAGCAAGGGAAACCAAGACTGTGAGGGCCAATTTGGGACAACTAGTAGGCCCGTAGCTTTGTCATTCAGAATTTTCTGCAAGCAACTTGGTATGAGACAGAATGGTGGGAAGGCATAAAAATTCAACTTGGCCCAGTTTAGGGAGAATGCATCAACCGAGAATGCACTAGGATCAGGTAGCCAAGAGACATACCTTGGCAATTGATTATTCAGTCGAGATGCAAATAAGTCAATATCTGGGGAGCCAAAGTAATGAGTAATTTGGTTAAAAGCTTGCTTATCCAGTGTCCACTCTGTCCTATCATTGAATTTCCGAGACAGCTTGTCAGCTTCTACATTTAGCTTGCCTGGAATATAGGAAATAGACAGCCAAATATTTCTCTCTAAACACCATTTCCAGATTGTATTTGCAATTTCATTGCAACTGCATGATCTAGTACCCCCCATGTGCTGGAGATAGGTAACTGCAGTTACATTATCTATGCGTAGTAGGATATGGACATTTTTCATAGATGTACAAAAGGACTTTAGTCCGAGAAAAGCTGCCAGTAACTCAAGATAATTAATCTCATTATTCTTAGCCTTGACAAGCTCCTCGGCATTCCATCGTCCACCTGTGCTAGAATTTAGCTCCATACACTTAGCTCCCCATCCCGAACCACTTGCATCGGAGTACAACTCCAGGTCCGGTTCTTTTCTCTGAATAGACGAGTATACAATGTGCAGGTTTGCTATCCACCATTCAAGATCGTACCGAGCTGCCTGCGAAAGTTGCATGGGCCTATCAAAATGACCTTTGTTAATTTTCAGTGCTACAATTTTGTCTGATTCTAAAGCCCGATAGAAAAGCGGACCATATTGGACAGCAGGGAATGTTGCTACAATTTTCCCAATTGTTCTGGAGACTGCTCTAATACTAGGCAAGTTAGTTTGGAGGAGGTCTAAGCAACACTTTTTAACTTCATTTACTTTGTCAGAAGGAAGTGTAATGGACATATTCACTGAATTAAGTACAAATCCAAGGAAAGTAAGTTCCTGTAATGGTTTGAGTACCGACTTATCAGGGTGAATAACAAACCCAAGCTGTGATAAAAGGCTAACCGTAGCATCAATTGCCTTGTATACTTTGGCCTTATTGTTACCAATAATAATGGTGTCATCAAGGTAACCCACTAAGATGTGATTTGCTTGGTGCAGTGTGGCGAACACTGGTTTCAAAATTTTGGTAAAGAGCCGTGGTGCAGTACTCAAACCATTTGGTAAACAAGTGAATTGAAAAAGAGTGTCTTGCCAAATAAATCTTAAGTACTTTCTATCTGAAGGGTGAACTGGGACCGAAAAATAAGCATCCCGGAGGTCCACTGAGGCAAGAAAACAATTTTCTGACATTAATTGTGTTGCTGTATGTATGCTATCCATCTTAAAATGCTGATAGCTCATATACTTGTTCAGGTCAGAAAGATCCAGAATAACTCTTAGCCCACCATTTTTCTTGGGCCGAGTAAAAATGTTGGACACAAACTCTCCCTTCTCATGGGAGCACTGTTCAATCACCCTTTTCTCAAGTAAGTGTATAATTTCTTGATTGATTTTAATTACTTCAGCTGTCCTGATGTGAAAACAGCGTGGGGGTAGTGAACGGTATGGTTTAATGGATACATTTTCAAATTCTAATTTATACCCTTCAACAGCTGATAAGATAACGTGATCAGAAGTAATCCTTCTCCAATTGTTTACAAAATGCCTCAGTCGGCCACCAATAGGAAACTTTGAATAATCATTAAGTAAACTCACCTCTTCAGCAGAAGTAGTTACTTTGTTTTCTTCCAAGGTGCACCCTGCTTTGGGGAAAGGGGCTGTGGGAAGGCATTCTGCTCTGCGAGCCTGGGTTCTGCCACTGGTCTTGACCCTTGTTCTTGCGTCTTTTCCACTGGGGCTGCCCTAAAAAAAGGACCCTCTGGGTTGCCTGACCACAAATCATGTTGGGCTGATTGCGCCCATCCCAAGTCACGGGTACTGGTTTTATTCCTGGCATATGGGTGATAAGAGTGAGTCTTGAATTGCTTGTCCTTTAATTGACCTCTCATCATCCCTGCAGCTGCCTTTTGTTGCTCACTCAGGTCTTTCACTTGCTTAGCAAGATCATCTCCAAACAAGAACTTGCCCACTTGGGAAGATTTGCACAATGGTGTAAACTTCATATTCATATCAGGTCTGATAAGACGTTTCCTAGTGCAATTTAGCTCAAAATTGGCATTGCTGAGCAAAGCGAGACAATCTTGTTGAGCTTCAGAAATATTCCCCGGGTCTAAAGATTGCAAAAATGCTGTCAAACCTCTGGTTAGTGAACGTTGAATTTTTTGTAGTTGCAGGTCTCTTTGTCTAGTTGCTTGTTTCAATTTGTCCCAAATGGGACCATTAACTCTTGGCACATCGACCAAGGGGCAATTGGTGGGTGGGGGGTATTTTCCCAAAGACTCCTCAAGAGCCTTTTCACCCAACTTGTTGGAGAGTAAATACGATGCAGACATCGCTAGATTATCATCAATTGCTTGTCCCATCTCTTGGGGCTGGGCAAACTTAGCGGCTAATGCCGGAATGCTTGGGCCTTGGCCCACATCACATTCACCTTCCCCACTCTCGAAATCTGGTGCTTGTGAATAGTCATCACTGACATTGGTCACATGGACCTGACCTGCGTGAAACTGAGAATTCTGATCATCATAGCCATAATTACTATCATCGTAAAAAGACTCGGCCTCAGAAGGGGCACTATCTTGATAACGGGTGGCCTGATTCTCAAGTGCTTTAGTCAAAAGCGATTCCAATTTAGTAAGTCTCTCCTCGAACTCAGAGTTTGAAGTTGAGGGGGATGGTTTATTCTTTTTTGGCTTGGCTTTTGATGATGGTGCCATATCGGTTCCTAAGCCCGAAGAGCCCGGCAGAGATTTAATATCTCCTTTGTCTTTATGTTTCTTGACAATTTTATTGGGCTTGGCTTTCAATAGTGCCATATCGGTACCTATGCCCGAAGAGCCCGACGGAGATTTGATATCTCCTTTATCGTGCGAAGCTGGTTGCTGGCTCGCGGAACGGGTCCCTGCGCCCGGCTTCGCCGGCGTCTGGCCCGGTGGAGAAACCGCACTCCGCTGCGACTGAGTCGCCGGCGGGCTGGTATCCACATTCAAGAGATCACGATTCATGATCTAAATTCCGACAGGAAGAACTCCAACTCGGAACAAATGTCGATGTTAGAAGGAGGTTGTTAAAGAAAAAAGTTCTAGCACATTAATTCCAGCAACCAACTCGAAGAAGGGTAAGAAAAAACAATTTTTGTCTTACCCAAAATGGCGGAAAATGACTGCCAAAACAATGCTGCGAACGTAATGACTGCGCATGCGCGGGCGGGATCTCCTGTAATTTCTCCAGGAGAATTACGAAATAAAATCGGATTTAAAGTTTCGCTTATTTTTCACAAAACAGTGATATGCACAACTAGGTGAGTCAGTCGAAGATGTTCTTCACCATTTCTTTTGTTTTTTATTGTTTGAATTATACGATATTTCATTTTTTTTTATAAATTTGACAATAAGGACCATAACTTGGCTGAACCATATAGTATTAAACAATGCTAATTCTACATGTTCAGGGAGGAATTAATCGTATCACTTGACAATGTGGAGAAAATTAGAATATTTCATATTTCATAAAATAGAATACAAAAGAAATAGTGAGTGGATGACGTCATAGTCTCCTCATTTGTATACCAGCCAGGATGTGAAATTAAGCGAAAATTTAAAATGTCATAACTTTCTTATTTTACATCTGATTTTCATGAAATTTTCAGTGATGAGCTTGTTGGATTTTTCTCTTTTTATTCAAATCAACTTTTTGTTGGGGTGGACTTGTCCTTTAAATTAAATCTTCCACCCCTCTCACTCACTCCTCCTATCTCTCCCCCCCCCCCCCCCAATATCATCATATCCCCAATCTGTTTCTCTCGCTTTCTCTCTCTCTCTCATCTTATCTTTCTCCTCTCTGTGAGATCTGAATGCATTTTTCTAGTTTTCTCTCCACTACCTCCATTATTTTTTCAAAAAAATATACTAAAATACTCTACCTACTATCGGATTTTCCCATATGCTTTCATTAAAACCTCTCTATTCTCACTCATTTGTTCTGCAAAAGAGTTTATAATCCTTCCCTTGCTTCCATGCCAGGCACATCCAAATCACTGTCTACTCTCCCTTCTGACTCAGCATGAATAGGGAGTGTCATGAACTAGACAGTGCTTGACTTCTCTTCTCTTTCATGTCTGCCTGAGCGGTTTGAAGAGCGAGGCTACAGTCGGGAAAGTCTGGTTGGATTGCAAGAGCTTTCTGGAAATCTGAGATGCCTTCTTGGAAACGACCTAAAATGAGAGAAAAGTGAATTAAACATAGGGATGAGGATATGGCACTGACTTAAGTCAATAAATTGTTTATTACTAAACCTAATCACCATTCTTCTTCTCATCCTCCTTCGTTTTTCTTCTTTCAGTACAATTATGAGCATCATCATCAACATCATTATTGCCATAATCATAATATTCTGAGATGTTTCCTGCCAGTGGCGGACCGTGACCTGGAGGAGACAAAGCATGGGGGCTGGGGGCACAGCATTGTTCACAGACAATGCAGTGCCCCCCCAATGCTTTGTCTCGTCCGGGTCACGGTCCGCTACTGTTTCCTGCCATCATAGGATCCCACTATCATGGCTGTTGATTTTATGTTGACTTGATTCAACAACTCTTTTGTGGCTACTGACACAAGAATTTGACTTAACAAATGACAAATTCAGACGGGAGTTTTCATTTAGTATCCAACCTTTTATCAACATATATCCAAATCCATCACTGTCGGATGGGGTTAATCTTGCACAACATGGCTCATTGCAATTACTATTATTATCTACCCAAAATATTAGATTTATTTTAATTCTCACCTAGCCTGTAATGGATTTGACCCCTGTTGTAGAATGCAACACTAAAGTCTGGTTTGTGTTGTAATGCCAATGTATAATCCTCAATGGCATCATCAAAGTCAACTCTTTTGTATTTAATCTGACCTCGGTCGTTCAAGGCTGATGCTACTTTCAATAATCTAGTACACAGAAAGAAAAAAAATGAATAAAACTAGTTAAATGATTCACATGAAAAACATAATCAACACTCAAAAGGATTGTTTTTCTGTCTCATATTTACACCTCATGTTTATTGACTTTCATGGATAACCTCATATTAACTTGGTCACTAGACCAAAAGCTTCAGTCTCTGTACATTTGGATGTTCCCCTGAACTACGTTGGCTCAACTCGATGGAGATGACAGTAAAATTTCAGAAATTGTTAAAAGCATTTGGTTTACTTCTAAGACAGTCTGCAAAAGTTATAGCCATATGGCTTAAATCTATTTGATTGCCAGTTGGTCTACACTCCACTAGAATGGTCTAATTTTGACTTTGTGTGTAAATGTGCTACAATTAATTGTATTTTTTTTATATCTTCCAAGTATTGCGAGATTGAATATCCACTTTTACTACGAGGGTTCATTGAATGAGTGGACCAGTGGATAATCATGATGAATGTCCAATGTGAATGTGACTAAATTGTGCATATAACTATTTTGTGAAAAATAAGTGAAACTTTAAGATTTCTTAACTAAATGTATAAATTTCTTATTTTTCTTATTCGAATCGATTTTCAATTTCAGCCATTAATCTATGCTTGTCTGATTTTTCTCTTTTGATTCAAATCAACATTTTTGAGGTGGACTTGACCTTTATAACAAGTACCATAATGTAAACCTACCAAGTATGATATGTAAACCTACCCTTAACAAGCGGTGACAGCCCGCTAGACCGAAGGTCCGCGAGACCGAGGGTCCGCTAGACCGAGGGTCCGCGAGACCGAGGGTCCGCGAGACCGAAGGCCCGCGAGGCCGAAGGTCCGCGAGACCGATTTTTTCCCCTTCATCGGTTGCCGCGGTCGAGTGGTTTAAGGCGCCTCGTTGCAGCGGCGTAACAGGTACTTGTTATCAGAGGGGGCGGGGGGGGGGCAGAGCCAAATATTTCCGAGTAATTCCGTCTAGAATTAATTGCCAGGATTTCAGTTTCGGTGGCAGAAGTGAGCAAGGGAAGCGCGTTCCAGGGAGTGTACCTACCCCCCCCCCCCCGCGAGAAACGAGGAAGGTCCAACGTTTCTGTAAATTGTTCCTTAGCTGCTCTCGCTCATCTTAATCCATCCTTTGCCTGTTAACGGAGGGGGGGGGGGACAAATTTCGAATTGCGGAACCTCCGACGTTTCTTTGAATCGTTCACTAGTCTGCATCCGCTCTTATTACGTTTTCTGCCTGAAATGGGGAGGGGCACAAAAAAAACTTCCCGTTAACTAAGTCTAAAATTAGTGGCAAAGCTAGGATCTAATTAAGGGGGCGGTAGTCAGCACGCGAAGCGTGTGAAAGACTTACTGAGCGCGCAAAACGCGTTCCCGGGGGGGGGGGGGCGGGTGCAAGGAGGGAGAAGCTGCGACGATCCCTTGAACTATTCCCTGTCTGCTCTCGCTCGTCTTACGTTCTCCATTTTCATTTTCTCGCTCACGTTTCCCCCTTTTTTTGGCGGGGGGTTGCGTTTGTTTTGTGTTTTTGGCTACGAGGGTGTAATGAATTAATAAATATAATTGTTCATTTATTTATTCATTCATTCACTCATTCAATTATTCTTTAACAGATTCCCTATTTAACATCATTTTTGTACATAGATAACATTTCAGCTTCTGCCGGAGTATCATTAGACTGGGAATACATGTAGTTTGCAAAAATGCTTTTCATAATAATAATTAACATTTTAATGCGTAACATTAAAATTTTAACTGAAGAATTATATTCATAATTATTCATAATTAAAAAAGTGCTTGAAATGTCCAGTTTCCAGGCCATAATATCATCAGATTTCTCGCCCTCATTAGGCATTGATAAATAATTCACTAATTTAATGATTAAATTGTCCCTTTTGTTTCATCTTAGCAAGAGGAATAGGAAGATAGTCATCATTTTCATATGACATGTCCTAAGGATGTCCCGGTCCTATGTCAAAACTCAAAAATTACTGAAAAATATCAGCTGTTTATTAAGTGCGATCCATATCCACCTGACAATTTTCCTACAAAGTACTTGAAATGTTTAGCTCAAATTGACTCTTTTTTCAGATCGGAATATGAAATAGTTTAAGCTCGCGCTCGCTTTGGTTTTTCATGATAAAAGATGTGTAGAATGCCTAGATTTTATGTCTAAATCTGAAACACGTGCATGTTTATTCAGATATTCAACTTGTTTTCTATTTACATCATTATCCAGTTTCAGATCACTAAATCAAACAAGTGGAATGCCTCTGGCCGTCTCACCTGCATCACGCGGTTCAATATAGCAGCAGTGCACACTTTGAATACTACTCTAACTCGCACAAGATGTTCAGTGATACATGGTTACTCTTATGTCCACTTTTTATGAACTAGACCAATAAACTTACAGAGATATGATGGTTATTCAACAAAAGACCCCAACATGGCCAAACTTCATTGACCTTACATGACCTTTGACCTTGATCATGTGACCTGAAACTCGAACAGGATGTTCAGTGATACTTGATTACTCTTATGTACAAGTTTCATGAATCAGATCCATAAACTTTCAAAGTTATGATGGTAATTCAACAGATACACCCAATTCGGCCAAAGTTCATTGATCTTTGACCTTGGTCATGTGACCTGAAACGCGCACAGGATGTTCAGTGATACTTGATTACTCTAATGTCCAAGTTTAATGAACTAGACCAATAAACTTTCAAAGTTATGATGGTAATTCAACAGATACCCCCGATTCGGCCAAAGTTCATTGACCCTAAATGACCTTTGACCTTAATCATGAGACCTGAAACTTGCACAAAAATTTTCAGTGATGCTTGATTACTATTATGTCCAAGTTTCATGAATCAGATCCATAAACTTTCAAAGTTATGATGGGAATTCAACAGATATCCCCAATTCGGCCAAAGTTCATTGACCCTAAATGACCTTTGACCTTGGTCATGTGACGTGAACTCATGCAGGATGTTCAGTGATACTTGATTAACCTTATGTCCAAGTTTCATGAACTAGGTCCATATATTTTCTAAGTTATGATGACATTTCAAAAACTTAACCTCAGGTTAAGATTTCGAGGTTGATTCCTCCAACATGGTCTAAGTTCATTGACCCTAAATGACCTTTGACCTTGGTCATGTGACATGAAACTCTAATAGGATGTTCAGTAATACTTGATTAACCTTATGGCCAAGTTTTATTTACTAGGTCCATATACTTTCTAAGTTATGACGTCATTTCAAAAACTTAACCTCAGGTTAAGATTTGATGTTGACGCCGCCGCCGTCGCCGTCGGAAAAGCGGCGCCTATAGTCTCACTTTGCTTCGCAGGTGAGACAAAAACTTCTGCTCGCATTATTAATGTAGAAAGATACCCTATTACTCATCCCTTTCATGATTTACAAAACATAACTACAGTGTCCCGTTCTAGGTCTAAATCTCGAATTTTTCCACTCGCGCTTCGCGCTCGCATTATTTGATTGCTGAAATAAACTCCTCAAAAAAGTTTAGAAATCTGACTTTGATTGGTAATCCCTTCTTGGTTTTAGTAAATATCAAGGTGTAATTAATAGCAATCATTAGAACATCTAATTTTCTTTAAAATGATACCCCACATGATATGATTATCGTTCAAATGAAGGTGCAATGCCTTGAAATGTGGGCAAGGTTAAAATTCAAAAGTTGCAAAATAACACAATATTGAAAGTCACTGTTTTTTTTTTCATTGGTGATGAGTGAGTTTCTCAGCGGTTTCTTTTTTTTCATGCATCTCAACATCTACATAAAGATGGAATCAAACAATCTCTCCAAAAGCAAACACATAATAAACAAACATGCATGGGTATATTTCAAACCACGATCACTCATACCATGTTATCTCACAGAACCAGCACTAAAGAAGCAGGGGCTTGATTTGAATATATTTTCATCTCTATTGACACAGACAAAAGAATCATGTTCTGTATTGACCCTTCATGATGACTATTTCTGCTCGTTTTCAGACCTCATCCAACACTTTTGAATCCTGCTCTTTTCGTAATGGCATGATCATAACAAGCATGGTATCGTTCTAAAGAGAATTAAATTATCTTTCGAATGATTTGAAAAATGCATTGTGTAAAATTGGAAGTTGGGAGAAATTAATGGCCAAACACAGATTTTCAAACTTTTTTTGAGGAGTTTATGTAACGTCTTCATGGCTAAGTGCAAGCAGTCCTTAAACATGTTAAAAGGCACTTTTCGATCAGATCAACACATTTACAAACATTTTTTTCTCGCGCTTTGCGCTCGCATTATTAATGAAGGAAGATCCCCCTTTCTCATCCCTTTCATGATTTACAAAACATAACTAGAGTGTCCCGTTTTAGGTCTAAAACTAGAATTTTTCCACTCGCGCTTCGCACTCGCATCAATTGTTTAGTTATATAGCTATCTTGTTCATGATTACAAAAAGTTATTGAAGTTTTCCATTCTTACTGTAGAAATGTCAAAATTTTTCATCTCGTGCTTTGCGCTCGCACTATTTAATTGTTGAAATATGTAACGTCTTCATGGCTATCTGCAAGCAGTCTGGTAGGCCTACCTTTCCAATCAGTTCAAAACATATATCAAAAATTTCTGCTCACGCTTTGCGTTCGTTCTGCAGGCAAACTATTTTTTCAGAATGTTCAAATTTTAGGAAAAAATACAATTTAAAAAGAAATTTGCTCGCGCTTCGTGCTCGCATTATAAAATAAGTATTATGATATTATATATTTATGCTGATTTAAAGAATAAAGTTGAGAAGTGACTTATAGGACTATCCTCTGAAAAGAAACAGACAAAAAATCATCTTCGAGAGGCCGATCGGGGAAAATATGGCTGAAAAAAATCCGCTTCCCCCCCTTTTGGCGAAGGCTGGATCCGTCCCTGTACCTATTATGCCTTAGTTACAAAAAGAGCTTAGAATTTCCATTCTTCGCGCTCACATTTATTTTGATTGTTGAAATATGTAACATGCAAGCAGTCTTTAACAGGTACCTTTTCCATCAGTTAATTTCTGCTTGCACTTCGCGTTCGTAGTAATCATTTAGTTGCATACACATATTTTTCACTGAGGATAACAAACATTGCCCAGAATGTTCAAGTCTTAGGAAATATACAAAAAAATTCCACCCAAAAAAATTTTGCTCGCGCTTCGCGCTCGCATTATAAAAATAAGTATTATGATATTACGTTGATTTATAAGAATAAAGCTAAGAAGTGACCATGAGGACTATTCCCCTTCAATGAACCAAGCAAAAATCATCTTTGAGCGGCCGATCGGGGATTAATACATGGCTGAAAAATATTTCAGCCCCCGCTATTGACGAAGGCTGGATCCGTCCCCCCCTACCTTTCGGGACAGATTTCCGCCCATGCATTTCACCCAGGAAATTTGGCAATTGACCACTGAAAGTGCACGGTAGACTCAAACTAAGGTATTTATAAACAGTTTTCTTTTCTCTCAATTTAAAGTTGGGAGTAGAATTATCGAAATCTCTATAGTCAAGGGCTGATTTTAATAGTATGTGGCAATTAAAATGTATCGATTTCTTTCTTTGTAAATGCTGTATTAGGCCAAATTGGGGGAGGGGCTGGAGTGCACTATTAACAAGGGGCAGATGAAGCTTACATGATATGCGAGCAAAGCATCGACAACTGCAACAATTATATTTTTTAAAACCCTGAACTATGCCCTTTAAAAGGCTATAAAAAATCTTATGAGATGCTGAAGCAAAAGCAAAGCGAACGAGCTTCACAAAAATGTGGCAGTTAAACCGTCAGAAGACTCTTTTTATTATCTGATGCATTTACACTACGAATGGGAAGGGGGCGCTTATGCCTCAATATTAATATTATGAGTTTCTCCATTGTCTACATAATCTTTTTTTCTCCTTTGCTTCTACGCTCACCTCCAAGTGCCACCCCATGTTATATTTGAATTTCTTTCAAAATAATGTTTAACCCTGGCGAATGCTGTATAAGGCCACACCGGGGAACAACATTCAAAGAAGAAAAAAAAATTCTACTTAAAAAAAAAATCTTCTATATAAAAAAAAGGCTGGCCAGTAATCAGAATACTCAACCCTTGGCGTAAATCCCGGGGATGGGGGATATACCCACGCCCCCACACACTCACTTTCTGGAATGGGCGGTTGGCGTGTGCAAATACCCCCCCCCACTTTTTAGGGAAGAAAATATATTTTAAGTAATCAGTAAAAAAAAAAAAATACTTCAAAATTTCTATTTGAAAATGCGATTGAAAACCAAAACAGTTGTTATTTTGGGGTCGCTCGCTTCGCCCCCTCGTAATATTTTAAAATTTATATTATGAAATGTGATTAAAAACGAGAAAATTGGTTCTTTATGGCTCGTTCGCTTCGACCACTCGCTAAATAGATATTCAAATGTGTGTATAGAGGGGGCAGGGGCGGATCCAGCCTTCGCCAATAGGGATCCCGGAATTTTTTTCAGCCATATTTTCCCCGATCGGCCGATCGAAGATGATTTTTTGTTTGTTTCCTTGAAGGGGGTAGTCCTATGAGTCACTTCTTATCTTTATTCTTAAATCAACGTAAATATATAATATCATAATCCTTTTTTGATAATGCGAGCGCGAAGCGCGAGCAAATTTCTTTTTAAATTGTATGTATTTTTCCTAAAATTTAAACATTCTGAAGAAAAGATGTGCCTGCAATAATTACTACGAACGCGAAGCGCGAGCAGAATTTTTTTATACACGTTTTGAAATGATCGGAAATGTAGGCCTACCTGTTAAAGACTGCTTGCAGTTAGCCATAAAGATGTTACATATTTCAACAATAAAAAAAGGCGAGCGCGAATTGCGAGCAGAAAAATTTTGACATTTCTACATAAAGAATGGAAAATTATTTTTTGTAATCATGAAAGGATAGCTACATAACTAAACAATTGGTGCGAGCGCGAAGCTCGAGCGGAAAAATTCTAGTTTTAGACCTAGAACGGAACACTATTCATGTTTTGTAAATAATGAAAAGGATGATTAAGAGGGGATCTTTTTACATTAATAATTCGAGCACCAAGGGCGAGCAGAAAGTTTTTGATATTGTGATCTGAAACTTGATAACTGAATGAACATGCGCGCGCGTGTTTCAGATTTAGACATAGAATCTAGGCATTCTATATTCATCTTTTAGCATGAAATAAAGGTGAGCGCGAAGTGCGAGCTAAAATATTTGATATTCCGATTTGAAAAAGAGGGTCAATTTCAGCTTTATATTTCAAACACTTTGTAGGAAAATTGTAAGGTGGATATAAATCGCACTTGATAAAGAGCTGATATTTTTCATTATTATTTTGAGTTCGGGACAAAGGACCATGACATCCTTAGGACATGTTATATGAATATGATGACTATATATCTTCCTATTCATCTTGTCAAGCACTAGATTAAACAAAAGGGACAATTTATTTATTAAATTGATACCTTATTTATTAATGCATAATGAGGGCGTGGAATCTGATGATATTATGGCCTGAACTTTTATAATCATGAATAGGATGCTTCAGTAATCAGTTGATATATTTTCAACCATTAATGCGGGTGCAAATCGGGAGCCGAAATTTTCTTATAAACTGCCATGAAAAGGTCATTTTAAGTAGTTTGTTGAGACATAAATACATCGCAAATCAAAATGCAAGCATGGCAGCGCTTATAGCTGATATGTTTTGACAATCAGACCTGAAAAGGGAAATTTTTAAAACTTTAGGTAATACATGAAAATAATAGGTACCTGATAAATCATTTTCGCGAGCGCGCAGCGCGAGCAAAAAATGTGAATATTTAGACAATAAAACTGACATTTTTACAGCAGAGCACTTTTTAGTCATCAATTTGTAAATCACACAAATTAATGAAAGTTCGATTTCCAAGGAGAAATATGTTTTGTATATTGACTTCCAAACTTGATATTTAAGCTCCATGTTGAACAAGATATGTGAATTGCCTGACAGGCAATGCGAGCGCGAGCGAAAATTTTATACAGTGACATGAAAGATTCTTTTTTTTAAGTCTTCCTCTCCTCTTATTTATATACTCGTCTTCCTACCGGGCCCATCGCCCCCCTGGATCCGCCTATGGGGGGGGGGGATAAAACTCGATCATCCCCCACTCCTTAAAGTGGATTTACGCTGGTGTACTCAACACACCCTTTCGAGACAAGCCCCCTCCCTAGTTCCCATGAATAGGTGTTTATTAATTTATCTTGAGTTGAGTTTATTAACATTAACATATTTACATGAATGAATATATGTATAATACATATTTACAAGAATGTGTTTGTATAACATGAATCATATAAATGCAGTTCATAACATAAGCATAGTCTATATAAGAACACAATGTGATACCCATATCAGCATATAATACAAGAGTCTTGATGCAGTTTCACCTGACAAGAAGCAAGTCACCACAAAAATTAAAAAATAAATTTGAATTGAATTGATCGTATGCATGAACATAAACTATAAATGGTTTGGGTGATTTTGCACCAAAAGAAATGCTGTTTAAGGGAGAACCAAATGTAAGCAAAAGTGCTAGTCGAGAATGATTTCTCCAAAAGAATCAAAGTGCAATGTATCTACTCTACTAAAACAACTTTCTTTTTATTTTTCCCCCAAACTCATGTCAATCATCAAACTTCATTAATCAAGAGAGTTTTCATATCTTTTACGAAATGAAAACCGTGTTCTTGAATACTCTGGGGCAAACTATTCAAAAACTCCAATAAAATATATAGAAAAAGTGCCATGTGTAGTGTTACTTTTCATGCTTTTGGGGAGTCTTAGCATGGAATGTTCTCCCCGCTGTCAAGCCATCCTGTCGCGATAACTGGAGAAGGGGTGGGAAGGGGGGGTGGGCTTCTGTCGATAGGGTGCGGCCATCCCCGCTCTGCTCACCCACCCTTTCGACACATCGACAATCCCTTCCCCGCTTGCTCTCACTTTGTTTGCTTTTGTTTTGTGTTATTTTTTCTCCAGCCCGGTTGAAGAATTAATGTGTGTTTTTTTCTTGGGGGGGGGGGGGGGAACCCCGCCCACTCTGGTTTTTTTAATGACGCAATCGATCCGCATCTTTCAGTTCTTGTATATCACGTCGATCTGTCATCATCTGTGGGATTACCCAGAAAGGTGGGGGACTGAGGCCATGCGGCATGTTATCTTTTGATAGAACTTTATACAGAATACTTACCCTCATCCTATGTGGACGAGCCCCATCCTCAACTTGGAAAACAATTGTTGTTGCTCGTCCCTGACATTGCTTCCTTCAACAACGCCAAGATATAATGATGCCACATTTACTTTGTTTTTTGTGATATCTGTGGCCATGAGCAACTAGAACGAGCCCCCTCCCAATCCCGGCTTTGACACATGCGTCTAATTCTTGAGCCATTTTGACAGAAGATAAAATGAAAGATGTGCCCGTTCTCAGGTGCATGCCATTGGTCAAGTGGGATTGTACATATCATGAATGTTAATTTCGTCGTGAGTCTGCCAGAAGGGCGTTAACTCCCGCTCACACTGTACAATTCACATAGAGAGCGCTCAAGCTAACGCCCTTCTGCCAGACAGAAAAATTGAAATTGGAGCTCGCGCATGCTACCCTTCGCTTTCTGCCCCCTTTTCTGCCAGCTGCATGACGAACTTTTCTCATTATGTATTCACCGTATTCTAGGGAAATAAGCATGAATGTTCAATGTTCCAGGTGTATGTATTTCCATAATATTTCCAGTTTTCTTGTTAAACATTAAATGCACAAGATCATGAAGCAGAATTACCATAAAAATAAACGTTAAATGAGTAGAGGTAATGATTTAGTAGTGTCAGTGAAATTAGGCAACGTAAGTTTCTACTGTAAGTATCGGACCCCCCCCTATAAGAGAGCCCTTTCATGCGCGCAGTGTTTCGCACGATTCGCGTGCTCACTACAGCCCACTACCGGGAAATGTTTTGGCTCTAACCCCCCCCTCCGAAAACAGGCATACGCCGCTTCAACGAGGCCCTTTACACCACTCGTCACCTGCTCATGAAGGAAAAAAAGTCGGTCTCACCCACTTGTTCACTGCTACCATCTGGCCTGTAGAGAATCTACAGGTAGGACTATGGTATGCCAATGCTGTATAGAGCACACACTTTAAAAAATCATTAAAATATCACTTTTGTGACCAAAATTACTAATTTCCATACAGTTGCAATTTATTTATCATTAGTAATGTGGGAATATTTTTTGTATTTACTAGAGCGCTCAAAAACTTGAATTTTTGGCATATTTTTGTGTACGCCCTCTATTGGTGGAAAGTAATATGGCAAGAAAATTTACATTTTTTTATCTCTATTTTTAATTAAGAATAAATGATATAAAGAATCAAATTTAAATAAGAGCCAAGCAGTATGAAATAACAGGTCTAATGGAAACTGTCAGTGTAAAAAATCAAGCATTTGCCCCAAAGAAAAAGAGAAAATAAGCCAAACATTGCCACCCTTATTTTGTCACACATGGAGATATAACCGAGAACAAGGTTATATTATAACCTTGTTCATTGAATGAGTGGTCTCACGGGCCCTCGGTCTCGCGGACCTTCGGTCAAGTGGTCGGACCCCTAACAAGCATTGGGTACGAAACCACGCTTTTCTTTAGCTACCGAATCACAACAAAATAAAACTAACTTTTATTTCAGTACGAAATGCAAAACGAAGCCCAACAATACATTAGGCCTACCCCTATACCGTTTTCCCAACATCAATTTGTATATGTGGGCCACTATACAAAAATTAGACCAACTTACAACTCATTATCTTCACGTTCTAAGGTAGATAAACGGTGAATCGAATCATCAATGAAGCTTGAATATTTGATTTCAGCCATCCTAAGGTTCCCATTCGTAAAATAATTGTTTGCTTCTATGAAATTATCAGTCATTTTGATATCCTACTCAATGAAAAATATACAAGTCGCTTGATTCGCGTTCTATAGAATAAAGTTATGGAACGCGTGCAGCTAGCTAGCAGCATGCATATACAGGCAGCAAAGAAAGAACTTGTACTTTGTAGCGTATACTTAGTTATTTTAACTTACCTCTATAAGGTTCTGCTTGTAGAAGAAATTTATTTAGTTTGAATATTATTTGGATTCACAATAGTAATTGCCAAGTGATTTAAAAGGGAGTCATTTGATTCAATTTTCCCAGATTTATGATAATTATTTGAGAAATATTCAAAACAACGGAGCGCATAGACGCCAAGTGGGATATCTTTATTTTTTCTTGTTTATTTATCATTTTTAAGGAAAGGACAGGTCGTTATATTTTAAGTACACCCACAACACAACAAAAGGTTGATTTGAATAAAGAAATAAAAATAGAAAATTCCAACAAGCACAACAATGAAAATTTCATCAAAATCGGATGCAAAATAAAATTATTTTTCACATAATAGTTATATGCACAAATTCAAGAATATGAGAATATTCACTGTTCATTTTGTTTTTACTGTTAAATCATGCAACATTTCAAGTTTGCAGACTTGACAATAAGGACCAACCTTATGAACCATGACATTTTTAAAACAATGATAATTCTACAAGTTCAGGGAGGAATAAAAGTTTGTATCACATGAAGACAATGAGGAGAAAATGAAAATTTTACATATTTCAGATGATAAAATACAAAATGAATAGTGAGATAATGGATGATGTCATCAGTCCCCTCGTTTTCATTCCAACTAGGATATGAATATAACTTTTTTTGTAAAACTGAGCTATACTTTGAAATGTCATTACAGTTTCTTATATTATAACATCCCGATTTCAATAAATTTTCAGCTTCTGCTTGCTTGATTTTTTAAATCAACTTTTTGTCGGGCTGGAATGATCCTTTAATTAAACAAGCATATAGGTTCTTAATTTCATCAATATGCAAGGAACTTATGACAGTAAATAAAAACAAAATTGTCATTTTCTGCGGCACCACAGGTGATACACAAGTATAAGAGAGCCAAAGATGTGACAAAGTTAATGAGGAGAGAGATGACATCATCCACTCATAGGACCCTGATTTCTTTTTGTATTTCGTTACATGAAATATGAATATTCTAATTTTCTCCTTATTATCATGTTGATCACAGTTTTATTTCTCCCTGTACGTGAGGAATTGCCCTCATTGTTTAACACTTTGAGGTTCAAACAAGATCTATGCGCGAACAGGGGCGGATCCAGCTTTCGCCAATGGGGGGGGGGCCGAAAATATTTAGATCAGCATTTTTTCGATTGGCCGCTACAATCTGGCTTTTTTGGGTTGGTTTTTCAGGGGTAGTCCTAACTAAAGACTGAAGTTTTAAGTATATGTTAGCTTTTATTGCTATAAACAATATAATGTATCTCATGTGGTCTTAATATATAATGCGAGCGCGAAGCGCGAGCTAAAAATCATTGACATTTTATGTCCTTAGAACTGAAGATTTAGAGCAGTTTTTATAATCATGAACAGAGATAAGTATCCAACTAAACAATGCGAGCGCGAAGCGCGAGCCGAAATTTTATCATATATAGTAACGTGAAAAGTGACTCAATTAGGACTATTTTTAGTGATTAATGAAGAGGATACAAGTATCACCAATTAAATAATGAGAGTGCGAAGCGCGAGTTCAAAATTTCTGATATTCCGACCTGAAAAAAATGAACAGTCTAAGCGCGTTTTTATTGAAATAAACAAGCTGTGTGTCTCAAACAATTAAATGCGAGCGTGAAGCATGAGCCTAATTTTTTGATATATTCTGACATGATAAAGGAGCATTTTGACAAATTTTGGTAAGAATTTCCAAAGAGCATAGGTTTCTCACAAATCAAACAATGCGAGCGCGCAGCGCGAGCTGAACATTTTGATAAACATTAACAACTTGTGTAAATCAAACAAAATAATGAAAGCTTGATGTGCGAGCTAAAAAATTGTGTGCAAATTGATATCAGAACTGGATATATTGTATATATATATATTGGTTATATATTAGTGTCATTTAACCCTCTTGAATGGGATTCATTACACAGGCAATGCGAGCGCGAAGCGCGAGCGAAAAAATTATATAAAGTCTATTTGCCAATTCTTCCCCCACCTTTTTTTTTTGTTTCCTTTCGGGGTCGGGCCGGTCGTTACGAGGCTGTACCTCTTTCTTACTTTTCTGTCTGTTTTTCGTAGTTTTTATCAAGGTAAAGAGTACACTTTTTTCTGCAGGTTGTCAAAAAATAGGGGGGGGGGGGCCGGGGCTGGCTCTGCCCCCTCCTGGATCCGCGCCTGGCGAATGATCTGTAAAAATGAAAGTATTGTATAATTTAAACGCTAAAAAAAAATGAGGGAGGTCATCGACTCTCTCAATTGCATATCAATTAGTTTTGCATAATGTATTTTGTGAAAAATAAGCTTAACTTTAAAATGTCATAACTTTCTCATTCTACAACCGATTCAGTGATGAAAAGCATTCAGCATTATGCTTCTTCGATTTTCCTCTATTGAACTTTTTTCATCAAAATCGGATAACAAATAATAAAGTTATTGAAGTTTTAGCAATATTTGTGAAAACAGTCGTCATGAATATTCATTAGGTTGTCTGATGATGTCACATCTCCACTTTCCATTTTCTTATGTTATTACATAAAAACAGTTTTCTTCATTATTTCATACTTGTGTGAATGATATGTCTCCCTTATAATGAAATAAGTTACATAAAAAAATATCTAATGCACTAAATCAGTTGTCAATCCAATATAGTTCTTGGAGGAAAAAATATGAATAAGCCCATATAATAAAATACAAAATAAGAAGTGGGGATGTGACATCATCAGCCCACCCAATGAATATTCATGACGATTGTTTTCACAAAATATTGCTAAACTTTAAAATTCAATAACTTTATTTGTCATCCGATTTTGACGAAAATTTCAGCATTTTGCTAAGTGAATACTGTATTTATCGAGCTATAAATACTTTCAGCCCGGACCATCCCTTTATTTCTCCCTTTAAATGCTAGCGCAGCCACAATCAATGGCTTTGCTCATTATTTACCCTCTATTGTTATAATGTATTCAAGGATCGCCGTAACGTGTAAACGCACAAAGCCAAAAAGCAAACAATATGCCCTGTTTACCCGCCGTGTTCGCTCGCCGAGGCTGTCTGATGAAAATCGGATCTTAGTTACTGCATTCATGAGTCAGTGGTATTCTCTGTGAACTATTACCGAACGTAATATTCAAAGAACTTATTCATTGATGTTTCACACAGTGTTACAATTCGTGGACAGATTTGTACGAAAGGTTTATACATATCACCCGGGTCATGTAACGTGTCTTGCTGCGGTATGGTTATAGTTTGATGTAAAAATATACTTCCTCCATCATATTTCGAGGACGGAAACTTATCAGCGTTCAGTAAGCGTAAGTAACCCATTAATACCATGGAGGTTAATAATCTACTGTAACTCATTTCATTTAAAACCAAGTTTGATGGATGCCACAGGATGAAATAATTATGTCAGCCATTTGGTTCATTGGATTTTTCTTGCAGATTACAGACAAAGGGCTTCCCTTATTATAGTACAAACTTACTGGCCAGTTACAAAAGCCAATATAAATATGTTTTGGTAATGATGATTACTTTCGCTGACTCTGAGCAGACACATTGCTCAATTTTACTAAGCAAAACTAAATGTACAATTTCGTAAAATAATTATGATTTGAACTTACTCGAATGGCAGCATATGTGGCCACATGCACTGCGACACATTATTATTCCCACAAACTATTCTTAATTTTTTATAGCGTGGAAGTGTTTGGAAATTTATAAATGTTTATTTAAAAGAAAATAATGTAAAATTCTGAAGTTTTAATTTGTCATATTTTGAAACTGTCATCAAACAATATTATGCAAAATTTCAGGAGACAATAAGGCTTTGAGAAATATTTCGTCGTGTGTTTAATATTCATGTTTTGTGATCAAATAAATAGGAAATATGCTAAATTATTTTTTCCATGATCTGGCGGCATCCTAGGTCGTCACCAAAGGCTACAGTGCAACTGTGTATTAATTTGTACTTCTCTCCTCCCCCTTTTTTTAAAACCATAATGACTATATCACGTATTCTGGTTTCATATATAACTACATACATATTTGAAATATAGTTCATTATCATATTTGACGCTAATTCTTTCCCGGAATTTCTTGGAACTCCGAAACGATTTACATTCTTGTTAAATACACAACGTTCTTCATTATCATCACTCTTTTTTTATATCGAGAAATATACACTGTAAAAATTATTTGGTAATTTTTTTATGGCTTGTGTACAACCAATTTTGGGCAGTATTTTACCCAATGCGGGAAACATATTGTCCAGTAAGGTTAAAAAACTAATAAGCAATAATTATTTTAGAATGGGCAAAATTTTCATTCCACTGGATAAATAAAAATGCCCCAAAGAAATGCCCAATTTTGGTTGGACACATAATTCAATAATTACCCTCATGAAGCCGGATGGAGCACTTTAACCAAATATTTTTATAGACATTTTCACATTACATTATTGTACAAAGGCAACGAATAGACCTATTCTTTTACTGATTTTTTCTGTATATTTCGATGGGATAGAAGAATAGATCCTTACACAATGTTGACATTAGGCGGAATCATCTATATCAAGATTCCAACATATTTTACAGATCAGGTCGCACGGTCTTGATGTCATCGATGATGACGCTTTATAATTGGATCACCGTTCTCTTCCTAACGGTGATGATCTCGACATCGTCTTCTTCGTGGCCGGACTTCGATCTCCCGGACGATCTGCCCGATGATCTCCCAGTTAAGATACCAGATCATCTGCCGGATTTCGTCACCATACTACCCGATCTGTTCAAGAACCTCAGTATCTCAGTCGCCTGTGATGCCGCCCTTGCTCGGATGTTCGATGACAAGCGTTCCCGGGAGGCCACCCTAGGTAAAAAAAACAGTATAATATGTATGTATATAACAAAAACAAAAACACCCAAATTCACTTTTCATCGAGTTGATATCGGGGAGGGGGCACTCGGGTTTGGAGAGTGCAGGGGTGTTCCGTGTACGGTCCCAAATGAAAGAAGGGGCTTAAGGACAAGACATCCCTTTGCAATTGGGGATGCTTAAGAGCTGGAATCTAACATGAAATTGGGTCTTCGATCGAGAACTGACGCCTGGAATAAGGGGGCTAAGGAAAGGGAAGAAATGGGTCGGTCATATGTAGCACTGGCGGATCCAGTGGTCCACTTGTGCCTTGAGAGGCAGAATTACATTTTTTAATGTGCCGTTAAAACAGAAGTGTGCCCCCATTTGAAAATAAAACTTTTTTTTTTTTTTTCGGAAAGTCCTGGATCCGCCCCAGCAAAGAAGAATGGTGAAAATGTATCGCTTATAAAGGATCTGCTGGCAAAGTCTTAAGGGCCGCACATACCCACACTGCCATTATACTTGAGTGCCCCTCCCGGATGATATATGCTTCTATCAAAAAAATATTTGTATGGATGAATCTACAGCATAATAGGGCATTTATAGCGATGCATTGAAAACGAGCATTTCGTCGATATGATTTGCACGTGCGATATAATTATATCATATCTTCTGCACAAAGAGCCGAAATTTTACACAGGCTTCTACACGAAACTTTCTATGCAACACTGCACAGTCTCCTCCTCAATTGAAGATAGCATTGCTGATATGATGTGATTTTCATTCATTGGACAAGAGAAATATTCCACTCATCGTGCAATATATCGTAACTGGTGGAACATTTCTTGTATCCAGTTCCGAATCATCCAAAATATAACATAGGCCCTAGTTATTTTGTGAGCGTTCATATAATTATTTGAAAAATACTTTTAAAATGTATCTTATTTTTCTTGTTACAGCTCTAGATGCTTGTGGCAAGCCGATGCCTGGTTTTTTAGTGGGCAACCTAGCCTGGCTGGGACACTGGCCCGAGTGTAAGAGTCTGGAGGAGTTTCATTTCTGCACCACCTTTCTCAAATTGAACATGTCCGCTGGGGTAATTGTGCATTTTTACATGATTTGTTGCAAAAGTATTTTTTTCTAAAGATTTGGGTTGTATGGATCTGTTAGTGAGCAGGCAGATAACCGGGTCTGTGGAACCGGGCCGGGGGGGGGGGGGGGGCTGCCCCCACTTTTCAATTTAGCGTGTACATATAAACGTAAAAAATACCATATGATTGTACATGAGATTTTGACGATTTAGCGCCCCCACAAAACTGTTCCACGGCCCACAGAGAAATCATCTCGATGCACATATTTTAGAACTCCATTTCAACTGAAAGGCCAAGTCCATCCCAACAAAAAGTTGACTTGAAAAAAAAAGACCAGATACCATTTACTACAATTCCAAGGTCTCATTGGTCCCCCTCTCCCTCCTCCCCCCCCCCCCCCTCTCTCTCTCTCTATCCACGCTAACCCATAATCTTCTCCATACACTCTTCTTAGCTCACTGTCCCCGTGATGAAGTGGGGTTTATGTCTTCCAGATGAATGCGATGAGAAAGATGTTTTCAATTCTATCACTGAAATAATTGGTAAGATTTCTTTTTCCTATTTGATTTATATACTTTTCAGGACTTTCTAGTTTTGATATATTATTGGTGGTACAGTTCACATGTATATATTCGCGTATTTTATAATCTAATTATCCCCTATGAATTGAACTTCATGCCCCATTATTAATCAACCAATGTGATTTAATTATTGAATGATAAATTTTCTGTGTTTTAAATAAATACTATCATAATAATTAGTAAATGCATTGCATCTTCTGGGTCTACATTTTTGCGGATTCTTTGCAGTCATTCATAAATATGTTTTGGTTAATTGTTAGATTTGTTAGATTTTGCATTGAGAATCTAACAATCAAATCGTACATTTAACACTGGTCCATTACATTTGTCGCAACGGTTAGAACAATGGCATTGTAAAGATTTCCGAAAAGGAACATATTAGTTGAAATAATTATTTTGTTTTGATTAATGGTCATTTTTGTGCTTGCTCGTGATACTTGACGCACAACGAGGTTATTGAATTATACGTCATCAGTAATGATTTCGCAGAGTTTAACCTCGAACCACCTCAAAGTAAATTCAACCTTAATCTCTTGTGAAAAATCATCGAAAACATGAATGAAATATAAACACCGATCGACATTCAAACCACGTATCTCTTTTGCTTGGTAATCAAACACCTTGTAACTTTGATAACAAATCATAAGCAAATATACTTATTTTATCTAAACACCCCCCAAATAGTTTAAGGTCATGAAAAGACAATTCCCATTGAAACATAGTTTTTTATCTGACTATTTCAACCACCACATGGACTCTTGTACGTAAACAAAAATGGGACTTACGGCTATACGTCCCATCCATACCTGGCTACCAGGATACACGATTTGAAGTTCAACCCAGATAACTAGATTTTGACACTACGATCCACATGTATATCAGAGTTGTTGTGCCTCTTAGAAATGTAATTCGTTATTTAAATAAAAAGGTTTAAAAGGGATCTATATTAAGACAGGACCCCCTTCGAAATAAACTCCATACACCCCAAATATTTTGGGGTACCTAATGAAACAGGTCAATAAATTAAAACAATATCATATGCTGTATTTGTAATGACTAAAAGAGAACAGCAATACCAGTCGAAACACCCGGTTTTGATTTGTAAAGGAGTATCATAGTTCACAGAAATATATATTTAGTATTGTATATTCAGGACTATTTCAAATTATGATATTATGAAAGTATATATATTTTATGCTTGGTCTTAGCAATTTATTGTTTTGTCCCTACCTTTTGTATTAATGTTCTGAATAAGAAAGAGAGTTACACGTGACTCCCTTTTTTATATTCAGAACATTAATTAAAAAAAAACAATCGTTAGCAAATAGGTTAAAATCACGTCGCTTTGTTTCCCCTATTTCACTGACGGTACTTCACAGATTAGCCTATATAGCCAGTGGATGTATGGATATTACAAAAAAAATGATATTCAATTTTTAAAATTTCTAATTTCATTCGTGCATGCAGACAAGCTAGAATACGATGAACTGAGTACGCTTAATCCCCAAGTTATAAAGGTCCAATGTGCGACATCTCCACCTCGGGCTTACGACGCAGGCTTCTACTCTACAGTGTAAGTTACATGTATCGATCATCTTCATGATTTTATTTTATGTTTTCTTTGAATTTCTACAAGGGATCTAGGGAAATGACCGACTTCTGTTTAAAAAATTGTAATATTTTTATCATCCATGTACAATTATTACAATCATTTTTTTTTTCATTTTGATGATATTTGTCGTCGTGGATATGAATGATGAATAATGCCAATGTGGTTGTTTATACATGGGAAGAATGGGGGGGGGGGGGGTGACCAATGAGAAGTCAAGTTTTTTTCTTTAAGATATATAATTGTATATAAAATATTCATTTTTTTATTTCTTTTTCCCCAATGCTTTCTCTTTTTTATGTAATATCGATGTTTTACTTGTACATTGAATTGTATTTTGTATTTCTTAATTGTATATACATGTAATGTTTTTATTTAATTATACACGGATGTTCTGAAGAACAGCATTTGGCTGATGTCACGTGTATACCGTGTCGAAATAAAATAAAATGAAAATGAAATGAAAAAAAAAACACGCGAAATTTTGAATTGTTATCCCGGGGGAGGGGGTGGAAAAGGTAAAAGCACAATCTATAGAAGAGCTCATAAATTCCCAATTGAATTAAAGCAGTATATTATAAAATTACAACGCCCATGGCTCTCACTTTATGCTCTTCATCCTTTCCTTTCCCTTTTTAATTTATATTGAAAAACATATTTTAATCAGCGAAAAATAAGGAGACTAAAAGAGCTAAATAAAAGGAAAATGAAGAAATAAGACCAGCAAGAGAAGTGTTATGCTGTATAAGTCGTCCCACTTGAAATTAATCTTTCAACTGCATGACAGCTTGATAAATGACGTCACGACTAGATCACCTAATCTCGATTACCCCATATCTAAATTCCCTGAAGCCGCCCTTGGTATAAAGCGAGGGGGTATCCAATGCATACACTTACCAGGGGGGGGGGGGGGCTGGTCTTGTCTAAAGGGACGTCATCGCGACTTACTGATGGGGTGCATGGGTCGGGTGAAAACGATTTTAGGATTACATGATTTTCCTGGATTGAATTCCTGAATTAAAATAACTTTATACATTGTAATATCTTCAGATTAATTGCTTTTCAGCATGGTCTTGTTAACATAAAAAAGCAACGATGAAATATAAAGAATGAAGTAAATTAGGATAAGATTTAACAATCAATCGATTAAATTAAATCACTGTTATACAATCATCTTTCAACATAACATAATAAATATATGAGGAAAGTTACTTCACTCATAGGATATTAGAATACAGTAAAATTTAAATTAAAGAGTACGATACAATTGACATATTAAATAATTTCAATGAATTTATGAATGAATTAAGTCAAATGAGAATAGTTGAACTTATTGAACAAATGAGAAAAGTACTGGATATTAAATCGCGGTAAAGTAGAGATTAATACATTTACCATTGAGTGTAACCCATTGAAGTCACTGAATTTAAGTAGAGGTTACAAAAGGTTATAGGGTTGCATACGCTCCCATGTATCATACCTCTCTTTTTGTGCTTTTTTTCCCACCCGGCCAATTATTTGTCACTATATACTTGGAAAAGTCATTAGGGGGTTTCTTTCGTAGCCCCGCCTCTGCCTTCCGTAAAAGTTAATTATCAATCGATATGAATATTTTATACATGTAGGATCCTTTGCTGTGTTGTTGCCTTGTTAATGGTATCTGGCTCTCTATTCGACGTGCACAAAGAAAGACAAAAGAAGACAAGAGAGGAGCACATCGAGGATTCGGAAGCCTTATTACTGCTTCGACAAGACAGTAAACCAAATGGTTACGGCTCGTCTCACCAGCATGCCGCCAAACAAAAGAAAGGTGAGTGTAAAATTCACTGGTCTTGATCTTTCAAAGGGTATAGCGTGCAGAGGGTTATTATAGTCTGCAAACACAGACTCATATTTGACACTTAAACCAATAACATGTCTAGAGTTAAAAAACTAGACGCCAAAGGTTCTATTGGTAGAGCCAGCAACAGTAGGCCGACATCTATAGACTAGTCTTACTATACTTCATACTCTGCATTATGCACAAAGCGAATCGCGAAAATCAAGGGTCTGAGCCCGCAGACTAATGGAATTCATACATGCATACCATGGATACTGTGAACAACTATTGTTCAACATTTGATGTCATTCGAGAGTCTAAACCAATAAACTTTTGTCAATAAATGCTGCGTCATGCAGGGACCATGTGTGAATAGAAGCAGAGGGTCAGGGTGCAACAAAAGGAAAGAGACTCTTCGTTATTTAAGGGGGTATCTCACTGGGCTTGAAACTAGTTCGCGACTAGTTCGCGACTTCAAATTTTGCTAGTTGCAGAGACGTCTCCGCGACATCTCTGAGACGTCTCATGAAAATTACAGAGTCTCCGAGGAGTCGCAAGAAGATTAAACATGTTTAATATTTTTGGAGACTGTTTCTAGTCTCCGCGACGTCTCCGAGAAGTCTCCATCAGTTGCTGCGACGTCTCGGAGACTAATGATATATGCGACTGCTGAGACGTCGCCGCGATGTCTCCGCGATGTCTCAGAGACGTCTCAGAGACATCGCGAAGACCTGCTGGAGACCAAAAAAATTATAATACATTGCGGAGACGTCTCCGCGACACTTCTTCACACTGTTTGACCCACTTCAGAAACCACGTGACTGAACGCGTGCTGATATCCCTCCTCCTGCTCCAAGTCAGGTGTATGATCTTTCAAACGTTCCATCGAGACGTCTCCTTGGTGAGAGCGCAAGCCATTTTTGTCTCCGAGACGTCTCCGCGACTGCAGCGACTGATAAGTTGGAGACTGTCGCGGCGACGTCTCCGTTGGTGAGATAGGGCCTTTAAACGAGAGTTTTGGACCTGGATTATGACGTAATCAAAATAGACAAACGACGTGGAATTACATGTAAGGATTTGACAAAAACTGGCAATGACGTCACCTTGAGGTTACCTTGGATGCCAATACCATTCCATCATAGCGATGTATCGATGCACTGTATTGATGATTACATTGCTTACAGGGGTTCAACCCCCTTTAAATTTTGATACCCAAATCCGTCCCCCTGAGAATTACCCCCCCCCTCGAAAAAATTTAAGACTTTTTTTGCTTGTCAATTTTTTTAGGTACGAAGCGACCTAAAATTGGTGGTGAAGACTTTTTTTGGGGGGTGGGGGGGTGTCAAAATTCAATTCAGCTTGAACTCTCCCCCTAAAAAAATCCTGCTTACGCTATACTGCATCAATATGTATATATATTTACATGTATATATTCAGACTATTCGTCCCATAAAAAAATCCGAGAGGTATCGATGCTTAAGCATGACTTAATTACACATATAATAGAGAAATAGCCGATTAATGTAACGATCAGAGCCTCTTCTAGGTCCATGTTTCATCTGATATAACTTGGATGTTTATTCCTTACGCGTGAGCGAGCATAAATAATTCGAAGAAAGGATTTTTAAAATGTCATTTGGCGGGCGGTATCTGAATTTCAAAAAAGTAAAATCACATGTCACCTCAATTTATGAAAATGATCAAGGTATCAACAAGTTCTATTTCTTTTAGATAATGCTTGAATTTAATATATTTTTTTAAGGATGTTTACAAGCTAGCTGCGGACGTACCCAACGCTTCGTTGTTTGACAGTTTGTCATGTATAAACTTGATTTAATTTTTAGTTAACGATGTTAATTATAGGAAAACAATAAAAAAACGCATTTGTTTAATGAAATAATGGAAATACAAACATTATTTCAAAGAAACAGAACTATGCTTTTCGTTGATTATATTCTTTGATTCAGGAATCATATTAAAGAGCAGATTTTAAACTTTTTAGACACGTGATTTTCTCTTTGAAATTCAGATAAATGTCGTCAAGTAACCTTTTGGGGGAATCCTTTCTTCAAACTATGATTGTTCATTTATGCGTGAATAGATAATCATCAAAGTTATATCACAACAAAATGACGCTTTAAAATATGGTCGGTCATTAATTTGTCTATTGTACTTGTGACTGAGTTATGAGAGGTAATTTTTTGCTTACTATCAATTAACATAATTTGGTAACAAATCAACCTTTTCCCTTACCATCTCAGATCGCAAAGGATGTTGCGAGCGATTCCTCCTCAGCTTCTCCTTCCCTCGGAACCTGAAGCAGATTCTCAAGACAGATACCAAAGAAGGAAGTATGCTTTGTTTGAATGGCATCCGGGTCATCAGTATGACCTGGGTCATCTTAGGTCACACCATCATGCTTGTCTACCAGGTCTTCGGAGACACGTGTAAGTTTATACGATCAGTTTTCTGTAACAGTCAGACCAACGAAACCGACTCCAGACCGATCAAAACTTATACGTATTTTTTGAATTATATATCATCGGTCGATTTGGAGTCGGTTATACGCTTGTGTGACGGTATATCCATGGCATTGCTCAATTTGCGCAACAGTTGCTCCGATGGAAAATCTGCATTTTAAGCCAAACGTAAAGCTTAATTACCTCCAAAACTAAATAGACCCTATTCTTTATTTTTTTTAATTATTCTTAACCAAAAACTCTATTGCAATCCCAGCTTTAACCCTTTGCCCTCAGACGTATTGAATACCAAGGTGAGAGCAAGTTGTCACAGGAGCATATCCTCTCACCATGGAGCTATATTAATAGCTCCATGCTCTCACCGTAAAAAAGACCTGTTAATACAGTTTCGTATGTTAAAACGTCTTGTTCATTTTCTGTCAGAGTTGTAAGGGAAGTATAAAACGGGTTTTATTAAAAGATATATTTTTCCTAAGGAACACTTTCGGTATATTGATAAAAATCAAGTCAACCTTCATGACCATACGTATAGATATTGCCGTCCTCCAAAAGTGTTTATGCCTCTGATACAATATTCATCCCTGTCTCCTCATATCTGTGTCTAAATTATATTTCAGATCAGTCTCTTTTATCCATCGCTTCTTTCAGAGTATTGTGTTGTGTTCCTTAAATCTGTCATTGTCTTTATATGATATTGCGTCTGCTAATATATTAGACTTTCTTACATTATTTTTTATCAAACCATTTCCAACTGTGAAACGAAATATCAATACATCAAAATCAAAATCAAATCAAATGAAATAACGTCAGATCACTATTCATTTTATTTTGTTTTTATCAGGGCGCGGCATATTTGCGCTTGATTATATATTTTACTTTCTTACGTTATTTTTTATCAAACTATTTCCAACTGTGAAACGAAATATCAATAAATCAAAATCAAGATCAAATAAAATGAAATCACGTCAGATCACTATTCGTTTTGTTTTGTTTTTATCAGGGGACGGCATATTTGCGCTGGATTTGCTGAAGTCGTTTCCTATGCAGGCGATCCTCAATGCGTTCCCATCCGTGGATTCATTTTTTCTTCTCAGGTAAGAATAGATACATCCTTTCCATTATAAGGGGACCGCATTTTCATGGAAGCTGAAGCGGCATCACAAGGGATTTCACGGGCCTAATTACAACTGGCTGGCGATTAGATATCAATTTGAGCCAACCCATTCTCAATTTTACCTATTGAACTTCCTTTTTCCAGATATACCACTACTTTGGAACTATTTTTTATACTGGAGGAAGAATTAGGGCCATTTTACATTCTCAAGTAATGAATGTGTGTGTGTGTGTGTGTGTGTGTGTAAATTTGAGTTTGATCCTGTCAGGTGTAGTCTTCTTAAATGCCGATTTATTTTTAAAATGAACCGATCGAGGTTCACTTTTCTGGTCAGATATGGAATGTCAGACAAATATCCTGTCCACTGGTAGTAAACATTCAACCCTCGGATTTCATCCTTATTTTTATGATTTTTTTAAGTACCACTTTAACAGACTAGTCTATTTGAAATGAATTAGGCCTGTGAAACCAGGGTGGGGGTGGGGCGTTATATATAACATCTAAAAGCAACCCTATGTCATCCTAAATCTTAAATCGCTTCACGCGTCACACGATGCTTTTCTTTTCTAGGGAAAAGACGCTATTTAAATACATTTATCATCAATTTTATAATCATTTAGAGTTGTGAACTCTATATCTTGTTGTTTGAACATTGTCTTTTCTCTCTCCCTCTTGTACTCTTCTCATGTAGATCCTTTGTGTAAATATTGTTATATTTGATGATTCATTTCAATGAAAACTTAAATATAAAAAAAGAAGAAAAAAGAGGAGAAAATAGAGAAATATAGAGATAAAAGAACAAATGCGAAAAAGAAGCAAGGAGACACCTTTGTCATTTGACTGATTTTAAATGAGGTCACTATAGGGTTGTCATGTCCCTTAGCACCCTCCTGTCTCCCCTGGTCATCACTGAGAACGAGTACCATAGTAACACTCACACAACGGTCCCCTTGACCTCCTAGCACCCGGTATGTCTTCGAAAGTTCCCTACACTTATCTACAAGGGGCATGGGTCTCATTCTATTCAGCTGGATAAAAATAAATGGAATGATTGACAATTGGCCTATTTATTGACTGGTTGATATTATCGGTGTCATGTTTTGTTGATTCTGTGTTGATTCTTTGTTCTGCCTGTCAGTGGATTGCTAATTACATACATCACATTGGGTCGTATGGCAAGATCGGATGGTCGTATACCATGGGCGCTTTTCTATTTCCATCGCTATTGGAGGTGAGTGCACTCTAAATTTCAAGGATTTTATTTAGATAAATCAAGATCGTTTGTGAGTACAGACCAGCCGAATATTGGATATTCTTTTAATCTGTAAGGATGAAATCCAAATCAAATATAGCTTTATACAATCGGCTTGTTATCTATTGCCGATCTACAGAATAAAACAAAATAGATAAAAAGATTTTTTGCATGGATGCCGGATTGGCTTGTACATCTTTTACAACTAGCAGGGAGGAGTCTAGGAACAGCTGTTTAAATGGTTTGTTCTAAAATAATAGTCAGAATCTTTTAAGAATGTATGGAAAATTCATTGTAAAATTAAATGTGTATTACAAGACAAACCTCGAAATACCTGACCAGACATGGTGGCTCAGTGGTTGAGCGCCCACCTCATGAACGTACATGGGTTCAATCCCTGGCCGAGTCATACCAAAGACTATTGGACCTTATGCCTTCTTGCTGGGCGCTCAGCATTTAGATTGGAGAAGGGTATATGCAGGGCCTGCTGGTAGAGCAGTTACGTAACTGAAGTGACTGCCCTGGGTAAGTCATGTAAGTACAGTAAAACATTAATATGAATACTAATATTGTAATTATTAAACGAAAAAAAAAATTAAACTTCATTCTACCTATATCATCTATTCCTGTATCAGATTACTCCCGGGTCTTGGTGCTGCCATGTTGTTCGCCCTTTACATCCGTCCGTATCTAGGCGAGGGACCCCTCTGGAGTAACAGTGCTCGCGGTACCTTCAACTGTGACAAGTATTGGTGGACAAATTTACTCTTCATTAATAACTTCTACCCGCAAGCTGGCACTCAAGGGGTAAGTAATCTGGATCATATTGTATTATAATTTTTCTATGATTCTTTCTGATTTCTTAGGGAAAGAATATTATTATAGAGGATAATTTTGACATTTTACCACATATTGCTTGAGGTTTATTGTCAATGTTGTTGCTTATGTAATAATAATAAAAATACACATCGAAAAAGATTATATAAAGATGATGGCGCTATATAAATGCCTATCACCATCACCATCATCATCTTTATTATTATTATTATCATCATCATCATCATTATTATCATTATTATTATTTTCATTAGTATCAGCAGCAGCTGTAGTAGTAGTAGTAGTATTAGTAGTATAGTATCAATAATTACTGTTTGTAGGGCCTATTACCATCTTTTATTTTGATGAGCGGAAAAATTTGTATACCTGTAAAACTATAAGATGAAACGCATTTTCAACACGTAAGAAGTACATGTCCTAACGACGATAATCATACATTTTTTGATGAAATACTTCATAAGTTACAAGAATTTGATTGTGAATCTGTTCTTTGGGGTGGGGATTTTAATCTGGTTTTGGATGTAAACAAAGACAAAAAAGGTGGCCGCCAAACCACACATTTGCACTCTTTAAATTCAATTGATATAATAATGGATGAATATAATTTAGTAGATATTTGGCGCTTTCATAATGTTGATATCCAGAAGTTTACTTGGAAATTCAAGAAATGTATTCTGTCGCTTGGACTTTTTCTTAGTTTCGCACAACTTGATTACACAAATTGATAATTGTGATATCCTACCTGGTTTCAAAACCGACCATTCGGCGATATTTTGTAATTTACATTTTTTAAATAAAACTAGGGGGAGAGGTTTTTGGAAATATAATACTTCATTATTACAAGATGAAACATACACGGAATTGGTTCGTGATTGTATAAAAGAAAACAAGAATATGTTTTTGAATAATTTAGATCCTAATACGTTCTGGGATTTTCTTAAATGTCAAATTAGATCATTAACGATTGGCTATTCAATAGAGAAAGCCAGGCAAGGTAGAGCTCGAGAAAAAAATATTATAGCTAGACTCAAATTCCTTGAGTCCAGTTATTCCCAGAATCAATCTGAAGTGATTAAAAATGAGATAATATCTTGTAAAGAGGATCTTGAGATGTTATATGAGAGAAAGACAGCAGGTGCAATTATAAGAGCAAGAGCTAATTGGATCGAAAATGGTGAAAGAAACACACGTTATTTTATAAATCTTGAAAAAAGGAATCAACGACAGAATGTTATAACTAAATTACAAATTGATAATCATATAATTGTGACTTCACAAAAACAAATACTAATTTCTCTCAGAGACTATTATCAAACTATATTCACATCATCTCATCCATCTCAAATTGATCTTTACGATATTTTACCTCAGGGTGATAAATGCAATATTTTATCACCAGAGTTACAAAAGAAATGTGAAGGTGTTATAACAATGCAAGAATGTGTTAATGCTCTGAAATCAATGAATAACAACAAGACTCCGGGAACGGATGGGTTCCCGTGTGAATTCTATAAATTTTTCTTTAAAGAATTAGGAGATGTTTTAATCAATAGTTTTAATTATTCCTTTATACAAGGTAAATTGTCATTGGATCAGAGGAGAGGAATTATTCATCTCATTCCTAAAAAAGACCAAAATCCTTTGCTTTTAAAAAGTTGGAGGCCCATCTCTATTTTAAACACCGACTATAAACTTCTTGCAAAATGTTTAGCTTTGAGATTGCGAAAGGTGTTAGGTGGTATTATCAATAATGACCAGACAGGATTTTTACATGGTCGGTATATTGGTGAAAATATTCGCTTAGCCTTAGATATGATTGAATTTACAAATGAACACGATATTCCAGGTTTTATGTTAATGGCCGACATAGAAAATGCATTTGATAAATTAGAATGGTCCTTTTTACTTCAAGCTTTGAAATATTTCAATTTTGGTGAAGATTTGATATTATGGATTAGAGTTATGTACAATGATATATATTCTTGTATTTTGAATAATGGACATGCTTCAGAATTTTTTCAAATTTCATGTGGAGTAAGACAGGGCTGCCCTTTAAGTCCTCTTCTTTATATCATTTGTAATGAAATTATGTGTTTATGGATAAGGGGAAACAGTGATATTAAAGGTATAACAGTGAATGGAATAGAAATTAAGCTGAACTCTTATGCAGATGACACAACATTTTATATAAATGACGTCAAGTCTCTTAAAATCATTATGTATATTTTGGATGAATTTAAGTTTTTTTCAGGGCTTTGCATTAATCGAAATAAATCTGAAATTGTGGCACTAGGTTATTACAAAGCACATCCTCCAGACATATCCTTTTCCGGATTAAGATTTTCTAATGGCCCATTTAGATTATTGGGAGTATATTTTTCACCTGACTTAAAAGACATATTTGAATTGAATTTTATTCCAAAGCTTAAGAAAATAATGAATGTTTTAAGAGTATGGAAAATGAGAAATTTAACTCCAATAGGGAAAATAACTATTTTGAAGTCACTCGGCCTTTCTCAAATTATATTTCTGTTGTCTGTATTACCAAAACCTCCTGAAGATTTTATGAAAGAATTAGAACATTCAATTTACTCTTTTATTTGGAATGAAAAACCGGATAAAATCAGTCGTCTTACAATTATTGGAGACTATAGTCAAGGTGGATTGAAAATGTTACATTTACCTTCTGTAATTTCTGGCTTTAAAATTGCGTGGGTTAAACGTTATATGAGCACAGAAAATAAAGGAAAATGGAAATGTTTTTTCGAACACAACTTGGTCACCTTTGGAGGAGAATTGTTTTGGACATGTAATTTAAAATACGATGATCCCAAAATATTACAAATAAAAAATCAATTCATTCGAGAAATCTTAATTACTTGGAGTCGTTTAACATTCTCTCCTAATTTATCTGATTTGAATATAAAGAATCAAGTGTTATGGAATAACTCATTGATCAAAGTAGATGGGAAAGTTATATATAAACAACTTTGGCTTAAAAATGGGATCATCAGTATTAAACATTTAATGGATGAACAAAACAATTTTCTCTCACATACAACTTTTTTACAAAAATACAAAATTAATTGTAATTTTCTTGAATATCATTCATTGATTTCTGCAATACCCAATGAATGGAAACATTTTAGTCAACATCTTGTCGAGAGTAAAACAACTCAAGAAGATTTGTTGTATAATTTAAATAATGTTTTTAAGGTATGCAAGTTTATCCATAGAATTTCTGTTGATAAAATCTTAAAGTCCCCCACTTCGCAATCAAAATGGGCATCCATTTTAAATGAACCGGTTAATAATTGGAACAGATTGTATATGATTCCCTTTAAATGCTGTCTTTCAACAAAACTCCGCTACTTTCAATATAAACTTTTCAATCGGATAATGGGGGTGAACAAACATCTTTACGATATTGGCTTGTCTGAATCTAATTTATGTACATTTTGTTCTTCCTCTGTTGAAAGTATTTCACATCTGTTTTGGGACTGCCCTGTAACTCAACAATTTATTCAAAACTTCCAAACCTCTTATTTGAACAATAACGTGGATTTGAATAAGAATTTATTTTTGTTTGGTTGCCCAGACGCTCAATACTCTACTGTAAACCGTTATATTCTTTATGCTAAATATTTCATTTTTTCCACACGTTGTAAGGGTAATCAGTTGTGTTTTAGCTCTTTTAAGAGTGTATTGAAACGCTATTGTGAAATTGAAAGGGTTCTCAGTCAAAAACATCGTAATTTTGTCATATCATTAGATAATAGCACGCATGTACAGTTGTTGTAAACATGTTCGCTTCATGATTCTTTTGTAAATTGAATTGCTTTCGTGTTTGATTTCTGAATAAAATCTTTCTATGAAAGAAAAAAAAAAGAAGTTAATGTAGAAATTTTGAAATAATTTCATTATTGCTGTAATGCTAATTTCAAAACGCTTTTCATTTTTGTCAACAGTGTATTTACTGGGTGTGGTATTTGGCTAATGATATGCAATTCTTCCTCATTAGTCCCATCTTACTAGTATCATTATACAGGTTAGTACACCCGTAAAAGGATCATAAAATGATACAATAACATGACATGTTATCAGTGACTGGATGAAAGCGCACACGAGACCATTTTTTTTTTATCTCAAACGTTTGACAAAAGAACCGTCTCACACTATGCAATCCGGTGAGACGCGATTTTTAACTAGTCGCATTTTGCAAATTCGAAAGTGCATAGAAGTGAAATTATTTGACTTAAAATTTGGCATATTGTTAGGAAAACTAAAATCATATTTTCACTTTGATGCAAGCCCTATGGTCGGAGTAAAGTCCAAATCGGCTTCAAGTCGCAGCCGATGATGACGTCATTACGATTTGGAATTTAATTTGTTTTTATTCATTTAGGGAGGCTCTTACTGGACTGAATTTCGATTTCGATAGTCCTGCCATTATTCTTAACCATGATCAGTAATATTTCATTAGCTGGAATATCCGTATCAAATGTTATTACAATTAAATAAATTTGATATTCGGATCGCAACGAATCGCATACTCAGACGGGCTTTACAGCCGTGCATAAAAAAAAGAAACTGAACTTTAACTCTATACGTTCTAACGCACACACGATATCTAAGGGCATCAACCGGTTCTGTATAAAACGGGGCCATGTTAACCAATGTCTACATGTGTATCTAAGTTAGATGTAGAACTATTATGGACCTTTATGTCAAGTTCGCCCTACCATTAAGGTGCCTTTAAATAAGCAGAAAAGATAGGAATAAATTTTTCCCTTTTTTTGCACAAAATCCATCATAGAGTTCGTTATTTTTTTTCTCCATGGGGGGGGGGGGGGTGGGCGACTTAACGCACAGCTGGGGCCCGTTGCATAAAACTTTTTACCTGAGAAAACTCTGGCAAAAACTGAAAACTAAGGTTAGTCTGATTTCCGCCATTGACTTTAACACAGGGCAAAAACTCCGGTAAAAATTCTCAGGTAAAAGTTTTATGCAACGGGGCCCTGATGACACTGGTGCTAAATCGATTTGCTTTCCATTAGCGACAGTTGAAATATGTTTTTTTTTAATGATCAAAATTCTCTTTTTACGAGCTTTTAAATAGAAAATTATATATTTTTCAAGCTTGATTAGATCTTTACGAAATGCACTTCCATCGTGCTAAGGCAATACATTGCATCACTATTATTTTAGCACAAAACAATTGACACTATTCGTGTATTCATGTATAAATTCAAAATGGCACACCCAGTTTGGTTAGAAAAAAATGTGTATAAAGCATTATCTCTTTCCCCACCCCAATACACTTGGGTGTTACAATTATTATTTACTACAATTTCTGAAAATATACATGTTAATAATGAGAATTTCTCACTTTTTACAGGAAACCTATCGTCGGAATGATCATTATTGCAATATTGTGTGTAGCGAGTTTGGCAACGACTATTGGACTGATGGTTGCCAATGATTTCAAAGTCGCTCTTATGTAAGTAATGTTGCAGGAATGTTTATTCTAAGAACAATTTTTAAAGAATTAATTCTATTTCGTAACATACAACCTTCTCAACAACTATACTCAGTTACCATGGTCTTCAACAATTTAAAAGTCACTCATTTTGTAAGGAACATTGCATATTCCCCTTTTGTTTTAATTATAACGAATAACATTTCAAGAATGGATTTAAAGAGAAATTCCAGTAGTTGCAGTAAACACCGATTTCATGAGAAAGTCTGTAAAACCAGGCTTAACTGTCAGTATATCACCGAGGATCTAGATCTGGTACAGTTACATAAACTGAACTTTGTGAAATCTTGAAATCTATGCTGAAAAATGTTCACACTGAAGATCACCAACACAGATAGGCACACGTGGGACAGTGTATTATTATTGCTGGAATAAAGACCCGACGGAAGTGACCGAATCCGCACTTATTTTGCTGATTTCTCAGCAATTACACAATTTCTTCCAGAATCCTTTGGCACATATTTTTAATTCATACAAACAGACACTTGGGTGGTCATTATATTAGATTCTGTAAAAAAGTCATTTTGAGATCGTTACCAAAACTGGAATTTATCTTTAACCTTTTGAAATCAAATCTCTTGCGACTACTTCTTATGATTATGCCTCGTGCAGTTACAGAGTACAAGCAATGTGCTGTATGGGAATGTTATTGCGAATCATGTACGGTTACCTAAACACTTTGCATTATTTTACTCATTTATTGGTTGGTGCTAACCCCCATGAGCATGTTTTACATCTTATTGCGAACCTACTACGATGTATTATGTTACAGTGACTCAAACAATGATTGTTTGTCCGTGAGATTTGGTCATGAAATTCAATTCTTTTCAATAGATACATTTGAATCAGACCATTATTAATTACTTTGTCTTTCCTCCTTTTTGTTCCACAAAGGGGGTTCGGTTCGAGTTATTCGGGAAACGATATATTTTCGACGGTGTATATCAAACCATACTGTCGTATTACACCATACCTTGTTGGGATGGTCCTAGGATACGCATTTCACTCGTGGAGGGGCACGAGAATCCGGGTCCGTAAGGTAAGAACCCTGAGTAAGAATCTGCCCTATCCGATTTTTTTTTTTTTTTTGGGGGGGGAGTTTGTTTTTTCAAATCACATTTTAGAGTAAATGATCGGTAGAGGTGACTTTTTTTTTACTTCACCTGATTGCTAAGGATAGCATGAATGCTTGTAAACAAGCGACCAGAGGACCGAAAGATTAAGGTCCTCTACGAGGGACCCGATAATGAGAATAGAATTAATGCCTTATTTTTTCCGGGAGGCGGTTAATTAGCACGTTAACATTGCAAAGATTATCATAAGAAATAAATATGACGTTCTGTGATTTCAAAACTGCACATTGTCAGTGAAATTGTAATATATATATTCTCGTTTTTATTTTTTGGCAGCTTGTTGTAATCATTGGATGGGCAGTCGCCACAGCTACGGGTTTGGCAGTGGTGTATGGTCTCTATGGAGAATTCAATGGACGTCCTTTGAGCACTGCTGAGAATGCCATCTACATGGCCTTTGGGCACTTTGCATGGGCCATCGCCCTTTCCTGGGTCATTTTTGCATGTCACTATGGTTACGGAGGTAAGCCTTCTTGTTTTCTTTTATTTTAATTTTTATTCATTTTTTAACTATGAAGTGCATTGTGCACACAATTTGTAGGTAGCCATTCTGTGTGTTTTGATATCTTGTCTTTTATACTATGTACATGGTTTCTCAATAATAATGAAATGATCATTGCTTATTTTATTTTTATTTTATTGTAACATATTTATTAAGGATAAAGATAAAACATGATCAGCCGAGGCTGTTTTACATCATGGTCCAGACAACACACACACATACACAATTTATACAATGCACAAAATTATTTTAAATAGAGGAAACGATACCTACTTATGAAGGAAGAATTCAAACTGACCGTCATTATTTCTTGCCATATTAAAATCAAACTTTGTAAACTCAGACTTTCTGATCAATCTATTCATTGCGGTACCTCAAAAAATTCATTGCCACGGTAAAGAAATATCAGGAAGATGAACAAATGAAAGAAGATTCATGTCAAATTGAATAATTTTAGATAGATATCGGGACTACAACAGCAGCACCAATCCCCTGAATGGAAAAGGACGGAGCAGGAGATTATTCTCTAACAACTAGAATCAATCAGTGTCCAAACATCAGGACCAAGTTTCTAGAACTTTTTTCTATCCGTCCACTCCTCTGCTTCGCTCTATTCCCCGTGCCCCATCCCCACACGTATCTCTTTCCGATCTTCCTGTCTGTTTCCACACCTTAAAATTTACTATATACTTTCCATTCCCCTCTCTGACTACCAGCTCCTCTCTTTTGCTTTATTTTTCGCCTTCCCCCCTCTCTCTCTATACACCTTACATTTTCTTCTGATTTTTTGTCTGTTTTCCACAAATTTGCTTTGATATATTCCTCGTCTCTTCCTGTCTACACCTATCTCTTTCTTCTCCCTACCTTCGCATCCAATTTATAACACCCCCTCTCTTGTCAATCTCTCCGTTCTGTCCACTGTTTTCTTTTTATCTTTCTCGCCAGTTCATTTCCATCTTCCTTCCGGTTTTTCGTTTCTTCTTAATTTCTCCTTAATTATCCTACCTGGTTGCCCCAAATAGTACCCAAATTGTTTCAGTCTTTCTCATTTTCTTTTAAACATTTCACTTGCTTTTTATACACAAATGACCCAAATTGCTTGACATGTTACTATTGATTTTTTTTTAGCCAGTCTAGATTTTATTAAAGATTAATCAACAATTAAAGCAATGCATATATACATGAAGAAGTATTTGTAAGCAACAATTAGACGAAATGATTTTATTGACTCTGGCATTCGATGTAGTATGTGATAAGACCAACTGGCTGTCCGACAATAAGCGAAAGCCAGACAATTATATTTCCCACCCGGCTTCCGAATTTCTGCGAGATGGCAATGAGCGGGATCTGTCCATGTATAAAATAGAAACAGTAATATATATATTTTTTTTCATCCAATCTGGTTTGAATAGCAAGGCAAGATAGGAAGAGAATACAGCGTTTCAAAATGTAAAACTTCGATGTTCCTTTCGTTCTCTCATATGTTATACCTTTATAATATTTGCCGAATCGGGTAAGAACACAAGATTAGCTCTCATAAAAATTGATTTCTTACAGTATATACAATTCATGTAGAATTACAAACAAATGGGCCAACGTCACAACTATGACAACTGTAACATATTATTTGAGTATCAATACACTTGATGGCGGAGTAATCGACAGTGACACAATACAAAGATAACGAAAGTGTGAGAGACAATATTATCATGATTATTATGACTAAATTACCAGTGTAAATGCTATAAGACGATCGCTATTTGTAGCGGAATGCGAATGATTTGAACATAATAAACTCCCAACTTGAGTTAACTCATAGAGACTTAATGTAAACAACATTATTAACATGAACAATCTTATACAATTAGTTCCCCATGTACATTTTACAAGAAAGCATCAACAATATTGTTCTCGGATAAAATGGAATTCATTGGAAACATACGCCAAATGATCGCAATTTCTTATCCTTAAAATACATTCCTACCTTGAAAACCAATTAAAAAGTATGGATAAGATATTTAACAAAATGAGTTTAAATGTAAATTTCACATCAGTTAAAAATCAACTGCGGTAGTTTAATCTATGACTAGGGATTTCATCATATCATTTTATCACCCTAGTCCTTATGAGTTCTGGGATCCATGTCATAAAACCTGTTATAATAACACATTTACATTAACAGTTAAAAACTACTGAAATCCTTTAATCTGATTGGCTGATATCAAATTTGTGACAGAAATTGTGTATTTGTTATAGTCTTTATAGGATTCAGACTTCGTTATAACGAGTTACCTCCCTGTCTTTGGTTTCACATCTCGTAAATACATAGTTATCTTCCTAATTATTACATTATCAGTGGCCCGAGGCAGAAAGAGTTGCAATCAATCGCAACTCTAAAAAATCATGCGCAACTTGATTTTCAACCAATCAACAGCGCGCAATTGGGACTTGCAATTGATTTTTTTGACTTGCGTTTAAACGCAACTCTTTCTGCAACGGACCCCCTGATCTCATTGTGCCAAGCCATCACTTACTGGACGAGGATACAAATGACATGGATAAAGGGTAGTTCATAAAAAAGTACACTATTTGACAAAATTAAATTAAAAAAATAACCCATGAAAAAAAAATCATCACGATATTAATTGATTGTTGGTGTACACTGTCAAAAACAGTAATTTTACAGAAAAAAAACCCAAGATTTTGCAGAAAGCAGTAACGGAATCACTCTGTAATTTCATAAAACAGGAATTTTTCTGCAATTTAACAGAACAGGTCTGTTTAAAAAGGGGGAAATTGTGTTTTATTTAAGGAAATTTGTAATTTTCCATACACCAAATACCAACTTCCTGTAAGATTACAATAAGATTAAAGGTTTTCTCGAGACTGCTGCAGGAACTTCCTTTTTTTTTAAGGATAAATTTACTAACAGTGTAGTACCTGAGCCATCATGCCGCCAAAAGACCAGTGGGTTAGTAGCTTCAGAGGAACACTGGCAAGATACTGTGAGCACAAACAATAATATAACGTAAATCAATATAGATTAGAAAATAATCACATCATTGTAAAGTAGTCCCCCCACTCTGATTAGTATTTCTTGCAAATACAATCGTGAATTAAGAATTGGTGGTGCACAGATATTGACAATTTTTCTGACAAGTCTTTAACCCCCCCCCCCCCGAAACACTTGTTTCATAATCGACTACTTTATCTCTATTGTTGCTTTTAAAAACACATTGAGATATTTATACATGCTATTCTTAGAAAGCATGCAAATAAGGGAGCGTATTATGTCATTCATTATATACATGGTATATTTTTGGTGATGAAGCTGACGTCATTACATCAAATTTGAATAGATCATTACCTCATGGAAAATGGCAGAAAGTAGGAATACGGCGAGAACGGCTTGGAATTTAGAATAGCCCAGACCACGCACTGGTTTATACACGTGCCTTGAAAGAGAATGGTTATAGTAATGTTAATGATGACATTTTATAATTTTTAAATAAGATATATACATATAAAATATAACAACAAAAGCAAAAAAACAGGGCATGGTGAGTCAGAAGTTGAGCGCCTGAGCGGGAGGTCGTAGGTTCGATTGTCAACCTAGTCTTAAGACTGAGTCAGCTCTAGCTGCATTATCTTGGGTAAATTATTATTGAGAATAAACATCCCTCATCGTAACTGCCTTGGCATTTGTTCGCAGGGATTATGATATTGCCACAATATTTTAAAGACTTGATTAAATCTAACATATCTTAGGAATGACAGATAGATGATCAAATGCATTTTACAATTTGATGATATTATTGTGGTTTTAAAGTGATAGAGTCATTAAGGCCTCACCTGACACACCACTTGTGGACAGGAATGTTCCACTTTCTCCAAAATTCCTCGATGTTAGAGGAGTTCCTGAAAGTATACCAAGTTAAAATCAAGCAACAATAATCAATTAAATTTGCTAACAGATCACAATTTCGGATTAATGTAGTATACGGACACGGTAACTACGATCGTAACCTGGTTTCTTTTATTAACTGATCAGGTATTGTTCGAATTTTAAACCTAACTTTTGTTACAACAGTTTTCTATATCTAAATACTTGGCAAGGAAAAATGAACATTGCTGTTTCAGTTATATAAACACCACCATAGTAAGAGAAAAATAATCATAATTGCCACAAGAAGATTAAACTTGAAATAAATGACGAGAGTAAAGAGAAAATCATATTCTATTGTCACATTAGCTGTTGAAATATTGATTTGACCAGTTTTTTCCTTAAAACAATATTTTGAAAATTTACTGCCAATACCAAGGTGAAACATACTTTTATTTACAAATATATTTGTATATCTATGTCTATGAAAATCATTACCAGTTATTATTGAATTATTCAAACAGGGGTATTTGTTAATTTACTACGTAGGAAAATAAAAAGAACTGTCGTCGTCGGGAAAGCCACTTGAAAACTTAATAAATAGTTTTTAAAACTTGGGAGTATGTAATATTTTTTGCATATTCATTGCATATTTACACCGATATAAATATAACTATATGTATATACCACCAGTCGGAATAGAAATTCCTGTCAGCGAAACGAGTCACCTCGGCAAATATGTTGAGAAGGAGATGGAAATAGATATAAAAGAATAACAACCAAGACAGATGATTTGCCAACTGAAAAGAGAAAGTGAGAAAACACCAAATAACATCACATTAAATAGTAAAATTTAGGCTTTTCAAAGAAATGCAACTATGATACATTAAAATATGTTTCGTTAAAATTGTGAGAAATTTATCAACTTTTTCTACGTGCACAAATTATTTTTTAAATCAAAGGCAGTATATTTCTTCACCCATGAGTAAGTCCTCCTCAAAAATTTAATTATTTACATTTTGATATTCTGTTTGATAAAAATCAAGTTTGTATAGGAACTGAAGTCACATTAAGACCTTAATGGCGGACTAGCCTAAAAGTCCATACGGGGAGACTTACGTGATGACTTTTATAATTGATATCAAAATGAAAATATTACTTGGAATGTCACAATGAGAACAACTTCATATTTTGTTTCATTTACAAAAGGTAGCATTGTCAGTTACATAAGTGCATTACAAAGCGGTCCGTTGAAATAACTTAAAAAACCCCACAAAACTATACATAAATATGTATTTACCCAAAAGGATTGCTGGGAGCGAGAGAGAAAATCTCTTACCATATAACTAATAACAAATAGAATTTAACAAATCAGGCTAATGTGTGAAAATTGATATGAAGGCATCAAAATTTCAAACACATAATTTATTCTTAAAAATGAACTAGATACGAATTAAACGTAAACTTACGGCCACCCTGAGGAAGGACTCTACTGTTCCGATGATATCATAGTCCTAAAAAGGGAGATGAAATGACAATGATGTCAGGAGCAGGGTCATTAAAGGGATGGTCCGGGCTGAAAGTATTTATAGCTTAATAAATAGAGTAGAATTCACTGAGCAAAATGCTGAAAATTTCATCAAAATCGGATTACAAATAAAGTTGAATTTACAAGTTTGGCAATATTTTTTTTTAAACAGTCATCATGAATATTCATTAGGTGAGTTGATAATGTTACATCCCCACTTGTTCTTTTGTATTTTATTATATGAAATAAGGTTTATTGAAATTTTTTCCTCAAAGAACTAGAAAAAATGAATTGACAACTGATTTAGTGCATTAGATATTTATTGCTGCAATTATAAGGGAGACATATGATTCACACAAGTATGAAATGAAAAAATATGATTTTATGTAATAACATAAGAAAACGGAAAGTGGGGATGTGACATCACCAGCCCACCCATTGAATATTCATGACAACTGTTTTCACAAAATATTGCCACACTTTAAACTTCAATAACTTTATTATTTGTTATCCGATTTTGATGAAATTTTCTGCATTTTGCTCAGTGAAGTCTACTCTATGTATTAGGATATAAATATTTTCATCCCCGACCATCATTTTAAGGCTGCTGACGTAAAATTGCTACAGATTGGTTGGAAAATATATATGATGATTTTAAATCGCATGAGAAGCAATATCTTTATACGAAGCTGAACTTATAAATGATTAATTGTGCATAATTATGATAAAATATAAAGCCCTCGTTTCCACTATGCCTATTTTAGTGTGATTTGGCAAACCTACAAATTGGACAGGATCGGGGGGGGGGGGGGGGTTGGGAGAACAATTAACCAACAATGAGTCAGCTACTAACATATACATGTACATGAATAAAAATTGTCTACTTGGAACTGGTTCCTATACCATTAACATGATTGATAATAAACAGCACATGACCTAAACAATATCTTAACCAGTTAACCTTTTGAAGAAAAAAATAGGTTTGTGTAAAAAAGAATAAAATTTTGATCAGTAAATTTACCATTAATGGCTCTGCTGTTGCTACTACAGCTGGTGCAGTCCACTATAAAGGAAGAGGGAAATAAATCAACTATTTTTTTTTCATTTGTTAGATGACTACACTCACAATTAAATCCCCTTTTGAAATAAGAGTCAACTACGTAGCTTACCCAGACTTATAGGGCATTTTTTCAAAAATCCCCCCCTTGTCCTTTGTTAAAATCATTATCACCAAGTAATGCAACACCACTACCATTATCACCATCCTCCTCATTATATATCACTGTCATCATCATCATCATCACCACCACAACCACCACCACCATCATCATTATCATTTATCGTTGGGGGTATTTCATCGGGAGGTCGTACCGATTTTTTATCATTATATTGGTGGGGGTGGGGTAGTCAAAAGGCGTTGGTTTCCATTTATATAGATAAACCAAAATCCAATTCATGTATTCCGTATTCTCCTTTTTTTCTCTTATTTCCTCTTCATTTCTTCCATCACTTAAAGGATAATACAGGGAATTGGATAACTCTAATTTTATCCTAATCTTTTTTTACCTGTTGTAGCATGAATAGCCAAACCTGGACAAGAATGATCTAGGAAGGAGAAAATTAAAATATTATATTCAGATGATTTTGATATAAAAACACACACCAATTGGCACAATTATGACTTAACTGTTTATTTTTTTTCAATAACGCAGGTTCCTCGTTCTCTGTTCAAATTATAGGTCGATATTTTCAGGTGTAATTGTATTTTAGACTTTGCATTGTACTGTTTGTTGTATTGAAATAGAGACTTGTAGAAAAAAAAACATAAAACGTGCAATTCGCTTTTACTGCAAGGCAGTCTTAATATTCTGTGAATTGCTTGAAAGAAGAAAAAATCTGAAACGTATCGATTTTAAAGAGAAACTATTAAACTGAAATACAGTCACCGCCAGACTTTTTACTCTTGTTTTATTACACTTCGCTTTAGCTACATGTTGACGTAATCCATATAACTTGAGCATTATTTCAGGTAATGTAAATGAAGGAAGAGTGCATACTTGTAATTGTTATAGGATAATAAGATGTAAAAAAAATGAAATATGAATATCAAGCTCCAAAAACTACATACCAGTTCGACAACCAGTCTAAGGAGATAAGTCTTTCTCACGCGATCCGTACGGGGAAAGTTGATGTCATAACATAGTGTCGGGCTCAGCATGAAAAAGTACATATCTGTTAAAAAAAATGAAAAAAAAACAGAAAAAAAAAGTTTCATAAAATTGATAACAATCTTTAAAAAATTTGGTTCATATGTGGATATGCTTTTCATCATCCAAGTGGTAGGCATATACATGTACAATATATACAAATACAACAATGACTAAAGGTAGATTCAAATTCAGATCAGGATGATTCATTTATGCAGAGTTTTTAAAGGAAGATGGATATTTAACAGAAATAATTGTCTTGCTTGAAAGAAATACATCCAAGATGGTAATTTTCGGTGAACGATACATTTAGTTGGCATTCACAGGCAATGGATTAATGCCAGCATGAGTGTATGAAGAATAAGATGAGGGGAAAGTTTCTCTTACCTTTGAGGTTCAGGTTGTCAGGATAGGCTGTAACAAAGAAATTTTTAATGATTATTTCAGGATATAACTCTACCCATACAATTTTGCAAGAATCATTAACTGACAGAAATAATGACTAAAATTCGTCGATGAAATTTTTATTTCTTCTAAAAAGCTTATATTATCTCGATATGCTTAACAAATGAAAGAATAGTTCATGATGTAACTCTTTTCAAATGAATTTACAAGAATCGTAGAAATTATGAAATCATGCAAAATAAGTCTGTGATGAAACTAATTTCCTTACAAAATAGGTTTGGATATAATATGCAAGATACAGTTGTGAAACGGATGAACGTTATGGAGTAAATGATTTTGCTTTTTTCTGTATAATGATTCGCTTTGGGAAAAACACACAAACAAAACTAGATACTCTGACCTTGGATGGTAGGTTTGGGTGCTGCTGGAGACTTAGGGGGCTCGGGTCCAAGTCCAAGTAGCCGTCGAGATCGTCGACGGGTCAAAGGTCGGTCTTGGACGGGGGCATCTCCGGCGCCATCTACCCTCAAGGCTCTGTTGACGTCAGCGTAGGACCAGATTTTTAGAAAGGTGACTGTGTAGAGACCAACCACCACGAATGATCCAACTGAAAAATGGAAATAGAAAACGTGAATTGGCAAAAGTACACCAAATAAAGATAGCAAGGATTGATGAATGTTTTTAGAAGATTGGGAGGGAGGCAAGGAGGGAGAGAGAAAATGGGGGAAAAACTAAAGGAGTTTGGGGGAGTACTACTCTCAAATATGGACGAAATACACAACGGTGATTTTTTTTTCAGCATGGCTAAATAATAATGGTCAGTTCTTGTATGGCGCTTAAAGTGTTTGGTTAAAATTGGTTCGACTTTCAAAAAATTTGAGCTACAAGGTCATACTTGTCACCTGTGTCTGTGATATATTACAAAAAAAAGCCCAGAAAAAATTGCGTTCGAAAATAATTATCTAGTGCTTCAAAAATGGAAATATAAATTGACAAGAAACACCATCTTAATTTCATCCCATACACTTATGTGTACTATTTTGGCGTTTATAAGACGCCTATTTACAACATCGGGGTTTGTCTTGTTATTTTAGCTTTTCATTCTCAATAATGGTTGTTTTCAGGGTTTATTAGTTCTAATACATGCACTTGTACACATGTTTCATCTTGGTTTGAGATTTTTTTTTAAATCGGCTGCTCACAAAGTTAAACAATACCTTTAACACATTATGAATATAACGTCTCTATGCGCTTCCAAAGGACTTGGATACCATTAATGATTAACCCGGCTGTATAGCTCAAGCAGCTTTCCAGCGCTCGATCGGCATAGATCCTGCCAGGTACCCATTCACCTCACCTGGGTTGAGTGCAGCACAATGTGGATTAATTTCTTGCTGAAGGAAACTACGCCATGACTGAGATTTGAACCCACAACCCTCTGTTTCAAAGTACGGAGACCTATCCACTGGGCCACATCGCTCCACTCAAACCAACCAAGCGGTGACAAAATTAAAAATGCTCGAGTTTAAAAGTCTGTAATGCTTAGCACACAGAGTAAAGAGGGAAAATATGAAATGGAGTTGAACTTAATCATATAAAGATGAAAGATGAAAGATGAGATAGGGAATGGGAGAGGAGAGTAGAGAATGTAGGTGCATGGAGAGGGAGGGAACACCATAGGCGAATGAACCGACTCTTTACAGCAAAAAATGTGGTGTTGATTGGTGTACATAGATGACCACACGGTCCACACCAGTCATTTGACGCCGATGTTAAGTTTATGGTGTTAGTTCAACACCTGTTGATGTTATTAGAACACATTTGGTTATTACGGTTACAATCGTTGGTGTTACATGTATGTTCAATCTTTAGTGTATAATTTTAACACCTTACGTTGTGGTCCTCTAAGAACACCAACTGGTATTATAGGTTTAACACCACAGTTTTACAGTGTACCTGGGTTGAGCTCGAGGGTGTAAATAACGACAACGGGGACGATCAGGAGGATGACCAGGTTGATGTTGGCCAATCTCTTCCCTACGTCATATCCAATGTAGTCCTAATGCAAAAGAAAGTAAATCATTTTATACCCAAATTAATGTATGGATGGAGATTTCCTCATCTCTTATCTCTGCATCTATTGGTTTCACCATTGAATATTTTTATTTTTAACAAACCATACTGTATTGGGGATGTCTCCGGCTTTCGAATGTGCTTTTATACCACTTAAAGAATCAATTTTATTGTTTTTTCAACTATGGAAAATATGGTAAAACCAATTATGATAAAGTCACTTAGTGAATGGTGATATAACCTTTCACTGCTTACCTTGGATGCGAGTTTCTCGATCACCAGCGCGACCAAGATGAAGAGATTGAGGGCTAAATATTAAAACAAAAATAAAAACATAATTTATTAGGACAATCAGTTAAGTTCTATTTGCATTTGACTTTGAAAGTAATCATTATCAAGTTCCCAACACAACACAGGAGAGTGGAGAGACGGGCAGAGGGTCGGAGAGAAAGAGAGAAAAGAAAAGAAGAAAAGAGAAATTAATGAAGGTTTAGATTCAGGTTTTATTGATTTATCTCCACATCTGATAGAAAATATTCTTAATATGAACAAATAAACGATTTGATTTTTTTAACACATATCTTAAATTATTTTCAGTTAATTGATAAAAAAAATAATTATGCCCTGTAACTTGAACACATTAGTCAGAAAGAGGAAAGAATTTACCCAAGAGGAGATAGAGGAGTGGCATCTCAAAAGGGTTGACCCCAATCCCAAAACTCATCAAGATTCCATTCCTGAGAAAAATATATTAAAACATAGCAAATTATCTCGATTAGTGGTTATATTTCCATATTGACATCAAAATGTCAGACTTTTAAACATGAATTGTATAAAGTACATGAGAGTTAATAATTTCCAGCTCAAACAAGACTTTTAGAATATAACTTGTTAACCCTCAAGAGCATTCAAGTATTGTGATATCGACAAACTGCAAAAGTAAAATGTTTTCAAAATCTTTCTGAGCAAGCATTGTACATGTATCACTGACAAAATAAATAGAATTATTTTTGTTTCTGATGTCAATTATGTAACTAAATAATCCCCTCTGGTACTTTTATAATGTATTTCAAGTCTCCAGCATAAATGAATTTCAAGAATTTATAGCTTTAGTAACCAGAAAAAAATCTGCTCTCAAACTGATATGAAATTTGAACTAGTATTAATAGGCCTACTTGTATTTGAAAATCATAACAATTATGTTTCTGTAATAGCAATGCACTTACTCAATGATGTTCTCCAAAGTCATTCGAAGTATGAAGACACTCTAAAAATGAAATTAAAAGCAATTCACAAAACTATACAATCAGAAAAAAGTACCTAATCTTCCAATAATTGTTGCGGTTTTTTATATTATTGTTTTTATATATTATTATCATTAATTATTATCAAGGTCTTCATACATGCTACTGAAAATATCAACGTAATACGGTCTCTTGACAAACATAACAAACAAACAATACAAAAGCAATCACCCACACAATTATTCCTTAGTTTTATACTTTCTCAAAACAAAAATCAGGCCACAAATAAAAAGAATGAATAAAAGCAATTATCTTTCATCCGATTGATTGAATATGCATTTCATGATTCGTTCATTACTTCACATAGATATTTGTTTATTCATTTATATAAGTTATTCATTTATTCATGTATTTATATGTATTCATGTTTTTGTTTCTCAATGCACTATCTTTGCTAATTCACTGCATTTTTTTTGTGTACACACAGATTTATTTAGGCATAATAAAAAAAACTTAGATATCTATCGTCGATATTCATTCAGATGAAGATGTTTTGTATGTGCGCTAATATTCAGTCTTACATCTCTTCTATGAATATTCATGAGTATTCTAAACTAAATAAAATGATTGGAACGTTGACGTTATCTTCTTTATCAGGCGGAGCGCAATGAAATATTGAGCATGCGCAGTTGTCCTCCCGCAAAAGTATCGACAGATTTTTGGAGCTCTCTCTTGGAGAACAGCGGGGTTTGTCTCCACTGGAAAGTCCTCGCAACGTAGCGGCGCAGAAACTAGTCAGATTCCGCTGAGCGCGGTATATGTAGCTGGATAAATTTTGATCCATAATTTGAAAAAAAAAACTCAACGGAGGGATATAAATTTACCAGACGCATTTTTTCGAAAGATTTAGTGGAAATTTTTTATCCTCGGTTAGACTGACAATATTACTATATTTTCCGTGAGGCTTAGTCCGGGACTTAGTTTTTCCGAGTCCAACCTTGGCTGAATAACTCCCAACTATTCAAAGCCTGGTATATTTTTTATTAAGTGTATACTATTAGAATATAATTAAAAAAGTTAATTACCAGAAGGACCAGAAGAAGATTAGTAACACCTCCGAAAGAAACATCGGAAAGTGTCAAAAGAGACTCCCCAGCGCTATGAACTCTGAGCAAATCAAACAAATAAACGACATTATTCAATACTCCAAAATATATGGGAAATTTGCGTAGCAAAGGTCAATTTCAAGTGTAAATATATACAATTCAAAAAGAAAAGACAGATGCTGAAAACCCCATTAATGATAAATAATAATTATGTACAGAAATAAATTTCTAATAGTAATAACCCTATAGTACGATAATCATTATTAGTTGCTTTTTGTCTTGTAATAAAATTAATTTCTATCACATGAATTAATAGAGGCGTCAGCTTTCTTGCAATATTACAATGAAATATTAATTTTGTGCAAATCATTATATACTCACGGTTTGAATCCCATGATTGCAACGAGAGAGCAACGAAAGTCAGTCAATAAGATAGCAAAAAGCTAAAGAATGAAGGAAGATGGAGTTAGCATATCCATGCATTGTAAACAAACACAGTAACAGGTGCGCGCGCACCTCTTTATGACATCATCATTTACTTGCGCCGTGTGCTTCTGCGCAGAAAATGATACGCAACGCGCATGTGCACACAAGAGTCAGAGCTATAGTGAGTGTTTCATGAAAAGTTTTGTCACCGATTTTAACTGACCGGTGTTATAAGCTACCATAATCCTTCCATCTGATTGGTTGAGTGAACTTTAGTTAGTGAAAATCACTGACAAACTTTTTAGGAAACACTCCCCCGACCTCGTTTTACTTCAACAACTATATCACGTGATTTGAATATTACGTGAAAGTCACATTCAAAATGATTGTTTTATTTTTCTGGGGAAGGGGAATATAGGCGGTTCTTTTTTTTGAGAGGAAATAAATAACCTACACAACACTCAGCCCCTTTTCACCAAAGAATTCTGATCTTTACATCAATAAATAAATATCATTGCGTTGAATGAAATAACAATTAAATTATAAAATTGTTATACCGTTGGTAACCTCACGCTTTCTATTATATATATATATATATAAAAAAGCTCTTTCGCTTGTTTTTCCACCCACCTTGCTAGTGACGCCAAGGACCACTCCAATTTAGACTGAATTTAGAGCGAACATAATTAAAACAACGAACTATTCACAGAAATGTCAATAGTTAAAATACTGAAATTTACACAAGAAAGTGAATGTCTTCATCAAGCATGTCAAGTGAATCATATTCACAACTACTGACGAATAAATTATTCATTATATATTTTTTTTAGAGAGTGCACTCATTAATATGATATTAGTATGATTTGATTTGATGTGTTTGTACCTCTCCTTATGTATTCACTACCCTTTGCAGATCTGGGCCCCGTCTTACAAAGAGTTACGATGATCCAATCGATCGTAACTTTTGGAAATCCATCACTTTTATAATTTTTCTACAGGAAATTTGCAAATGTCCTTTGTTGAAAAAGGAGAACACACCAAATAAAAAAAAATCAATGGATTTATGGATATACATTCATATCTAAATTTGTTTTAAAACAAACATGCATTTTGGATGATGACTTTGCTGGCTTTCCATAGTTGCGATTTATTGGATCAATCGCAACTCTTTGTAAGACGGGGCCCTGGTCTACTTGGCCATACTTGTGGTAGAATCCCCCCCCAGAAAAAATGATAATAAATAACTGAAATGAATAAATAAACTAAAAAATATATAAAAGATATAAATAAATATAACTAATTAAATAAATGAATGAATTGAAAAAATACTTACATACAAAAACAAATAAAAACACAAAGTGATAACTATAATGATAGGTTTTTTTTTTTTTTTTAAACAAGTGCACACCTAGTTACCAATAATGCATATAGCATTTTTCATTTATTTGAAAGCAGGATAAAAGAGCATTGTAGATTAAATGCCTTGCTCACGGGCATAGGTGCCGCGGCCGGGGATCGAACTCCGGACTTTCCATGTATAGCAAGGCGCCTTAGACCACTCGGCCACGGCACCTCCGTTTTGGGGATAGCTTGTCAGATTTAATGGAAACTGTTGTGCCCCACATTTAAAGTGTTGAATAAAAGAATCGATATTTCTCCCTCTTTGAAAATTTAATTGTCATTCAATTTATATTTATTCTTTAGGATGGATTAATGATTTTCTCTCATGGAAGGCTTGGATTCCTCTTTGTCGACTAACATACGGGGCCTACCTGTTTCATCCTCTTCTCATGAATGTCTTCGTTGGAAACACAACCCATTCATTTTCTGTCAATGCAGTCTACATTGTAAGTTAAATCTTTGAAGATGATCAAGTTTGAGGGCAGGGGTGTCGATCCATTTCTTCAGATTTTGGGGGAGGGGGGTAAACGTTAAGAAAGTGTCCACTTTCGGCGCAGTAAAAATAAAAGTGATAATTTGATATGTTTATATTTGATTTGCATTTTATGTTTTATAAGTGGTCAGAATCATGGGGGCAAATCGATATGTCTGCCCTAAAAATTTTCATGGAAGATGGACGCCTGTTTTGGGGGATAGCTTGTCAGATTTAATGGAAACCGTTGTGCCCCACATTTAAACAACATCCCCGCCAGCAATTTTCGCCTGCCGGAAAATTAAGACATTTTTATCCCCTCCAATCAATGATTTATTCGAACAATATCCCCTCTCTTTTGTTTTATAGTGGTGTTGGCACTATAACCAATGGTAATTTTGATCACTCATGATTGTGGTGATGGTTTGGATCGATCAAACCGGTGCGGATAGTTGCGGTGGTGGTAGTAAGGATGAATGGTAACTGCAGCAGCTGCATCGGTTAATGGTTTTGGTGGTTGTGATTGGGCGATCTTCAAAAATATTACTGCACTTATACTAGAAATGATGGATGCTGTACTTATGGTACGCAATGTGATGACATTGGAATCAATATCTCTCTGTATTTCTTTCCGCAGGCCTACTACTTCACATCGTGCTGTGTATTCAGCTATCTCGTCTCGCTCCTCGTATCACTGGGATTTGAGATGCCTCTCGCCAACCTCGAAGGCGTTTTAAAGTAGATTGCTCCAAAACTCCAATTAGAGGCCGGTTGCAGAAATTGTATGATTGGCTCAAAGCCAAGTTATGATTGATTTTTGGAGTTGAGTTTGATTGCAACTGTTTTTAAAAACAATACCCTGAAAAAACAAGCTTCTGTGTCTTATCATGATGGATATTTTTTTTAAAAGAAACCTATACAAGTGTAATAAGAGAGAAATAAAGAATGAGTTAGTATGCTCTGCTTTTTATTTATCGCTAATTTTTGTATCGTACTATTTTAAACGATTCAAGTATGCTGAAAAATATTCACCGAGGTATAATGGCTGAAAAGAACAACTCACCTTATCCTAAATTTCTCTTCAGAATATTCTAATGGATTCATATATCAAAATGATTTTCCCTACATGTTATTGATCTTTTTTTTCTTTTCATTTACAATCGCGCAGACAACTTCAGACAAACAACTCCCATTTCATACACCCTCTCGCAGAGGGCAGTGTTTACGTTTGAAAGCCCGCCTTCGTTAGACATATTAAGTAACCGTGTAAGATTAGACGCTCTTTGCTTAAACACTTTGGTCCAGTAATATATTTTTATTATGAAAAGAAATCATTGTATAATTTGAATATCACTATTTATACATATGGTATGTTTTATGGTATAAAACATGCCATAAATCTCTTCATTAAACGGTCCCAAACAAGTATATAAGTTTTCACTGCAATCACTGTACAAAACCTGGGGGCCGTTTCATAAAGCTGTTCGTAAGTTAAGAGCGACTTTAAGAACGACTGGTGATCCTTTCTTGTGGGAAATGATGTTAACCATTATTATGTTCATTTGTTATTATCTAGCGCGTAAGAAAGGTTCACCAGTCGTTCTTAAAGTCGCTCTTAACTTATGAACAGCTTTATGAAACACCCACCAGATATTTTTTCCTCGGATATGAAAGAAGCACGAAAATCAGATTCATTGCCATATGTCACTTTAATTATCCATTATCATTAATCGTTCATTATCGTTAAAAACATGGTCTCTCCAAACTAAAGATTATGATGGTTTGGGGTTTTGCCTCTTTAAGAGCTCCTACAAACTATGGGCAATTTTATTTATGTATTTTTTGTCTTTCAGTGTATTCAGTTCTACGAAATAAAACTAGACATTTGTATTAACAAATGACCGTTGTGATTTGGTTCTTTATTGATATGTCACGGCGCTCTGTGCAAAATTAATCATGTTTTGTGTGTATTTTGTTGGCGACTGATGGTATTAGTGCTCGTTCTGTATGAAAGACAATGAGATTGTTGTTGCATGGGAAAATTTAGATTGCCATAATATTACTGGACAAGTATCATAGGTTATAATTATACCATTGTTATACATCGTTCTCCTCCTCCCCCTTCCCTAATCACCCTAGTGACCTTCCCATCCCCCACTTTCATTACGCAAATGCATGTCAACTACCCCCCCCATCGTTGCTTTCATATATGTCCATCTCACTATTCCATGTCTGTCTTCCATTCATGCAGCTAACCTTTACTTCCACAAACTGGTGCATGAGGGTTGATTGGGGAATGGGTTGATGGGGGATGCCGTACCCTTAAACTTTCCAATGTGTTTATTTTTTTATATTTTTTTCAGCAAATCGTAATTAACAAAAATACTGTACAGCATCTAAATATGTCATCCTGTGCAAAGGAGTTTTAATAAAGAAACGATCAAATAACTTACTTTGAGTTTCTTTTAATACTCTCACTGTAGATTTTCGTGTTTTTATTTCAAATGTGTTACAAAATTAATCATTTAAATGTCAATTAATTGTAATAAAAATCGTTTCTATTTGGCTCGTTCAATTTGCTCACTCAAAAATTTTCCACAATATGGCATCGTATCTAAAACTCAGCCTCATTTATTTTTCCCTATTGGACCACCGCACTCGCCTTTAAACAGTTTGGCAAATTTTGAATCACCGCTAAAGCTAGTAACAAAATTAATTATCATTTCATACACTAAAATCACATACAGATTACATATTGAACGTCCTCGGACCTGTCACATATGTGATCAGTTTCAACGTGATCGAAGCCAAAATCTCTCAACCGATCGAGTTCACTCCAGCGCTGTTAAATAACCGCATTTACTCAAAATACTCCATTTTGAAAGAGAGAAAAAAAAATTCAGAAAATATTTTTGGATTCCCTAAGGAGAAAGAAGTCTAGAACTTGTACTACGCGAACAGGATAGAGTGCGCAATGGGGGAATTAGTCTTATTAATGTCAACACGTGAAGCGAGATAATCTTCTATGAAGAGACTATGTTCAAAGAGGGGAATCTTTCACAGTTCGTAATGGAAGACTCGTTGAAAGCGGAAGTCATTCATAGAACGCTTCAGCGCCAATATCCAGGGTAGACATTGAATGATGCGCAGGAGTATAAGATCTTAGTTATCGACATTCTTGAGGAGGGAGTGTTAATATTTCGTGTTTCCGCCCAACAAAAAGTCTCATAGAAATATGAAAAATTGAATTAAGAAAGTCTATGAATGTGTAGTCTAATTCTTGTTTGAACAATAAACCTGTTTTAATTATTTATTACTATCATCTTCATCATTATTTATTTTGTTATTATCATTGTCATGATTATGGTGGACATCATCATCATCATGCTTATTCTAAGTGTATTCATAATTCAGGATAAATGACGATTTTTACATTGATATTCTCTATACTATATGCATTAAAGAAACATGGTTATTTTTGGTTTAAACTTATTATTTTTTTAATGTCATCTCAAGTTTATATTATACCTTTATTCGTGTTCAGTGATCCACCTACTTACTAGCTTATACTAGCTTAAGAAATAAAAACAAATTCGCATTCTTGTAAATATTGTATCAAATTGCACTAACTTGATCAATGAAGAAATAAATATCTACCATACAAGGTCGCCTTCATCATCAAGCCAAATCGTTCACCATGGCGGTCTTCTGCATTCCTATAAATTAGCATTTTGTGAAAATAATGTATATTATACTTGTTATTTATTTTCATTGCTTTGTTACTACTATTATTTTTTTGTTATAATTAATTTATTTTTGTAAATACTGATGTCAATGCAGAAATAAAATGAAATAAAATGAAATTTGTGCAATATTGGTCACCTTAGGAATGCCCTTACGAGAAACCCGTCTGAGGTGCTCTGAAAAGTGGATAACTTTTCTATGAACCATTTTTCCCCCTTTTCCAATTACTTTTCCCACCATCTCCATCCTATATAGACATACGAGGAATGAAGTAAATAGAAGTATTTTTAGTTCACTGGAACGGCGATTTCTGGTTATCAAATTAAGTTTGGATATTATATTAGGCATTAAAAATATGGGACACATAAAGCTCTTTCTTGATATATCATTTTGAAAATAGGTCAAAGGGTGTGGCTATATACACAGAGGTTGCTTACAGTTTACACCTCCGACATTTCAATTTTTACAATGCTAATGAACGAATGAATTAGAACATCATTGGCATCTGCCAATTTTCTTGTCCGAAACAAAAATATAAAGTATTACAAAACAAATATACAATATAAAGGAACATAAGCAAATAGACAAAGACATAACAGTATAAGCCAGTTCGTAGTTACTTTCTGCGCATGATCAAAATATTCTACGCATGATCAGAAAAAGGTCATTTGTACCAAAGTGACATGGTGGTTTAAAATCTAATGAGATAAGCACCATCTTTGATGTCTTGATTATTCATATATTCTTTTGAATTGTAGTTTTCATTTACATCCACAAAAAACAGCAATGCGTCCACGAACGACTGGTATTTCACAGTTTGCCAAGTACATTGTGCAACATGCTATGATCTGCATTCAAAGTAGGAATGCAACAAATACCTTCATAAAGTGTTCATTGGTGTGCTATTCTAGTCACCTGGTCTATTCAATCTCTTCATCCTGCTATGTAAGGCAAGCTTACGTAATATCTTGCTTTGAAATCTGCCTATCATAATGAAAGAAATGAAAGGTCATTTGAGCAAAATTGTCCATGAAGTAACTACGAACCGGTCTATTCCATCGTGTTATTAATGTTTGGAAATATATAGCCTTTTGAAATCATCAATGCGTTGTATAACGCATGGCTTAACATACAAGTGCATAACATGTGGGGGGTGCAGGAGGAGGTGGAGGTGATCGCCCCAGTGATTTTACAAATAGTAGAAAATTATAACAAAAGAGGAGGAAAGGAGGAAGAAACCTTAAAAAGAGCATAAAATGGAGGCATGGGTCTTGGAAATATACAATACCACAATTATTGAAATCGAAAAAAAAAAACACGACGTCACTTTCTTGCCGTTTTGCCACATAAGAATATTTATATATTTTATCGAATTATGTGTTGTTTTTATTGCACCAAACACATCATGAAGTGAGGGGTGTAGTTTTGCAACATAGAAGGTTATAAAGGGAGAAAGAGATAGAAAGAGAGAGGGAGAGAAAAGGAGGGGGTGCCACTGGTGGTTCAGTAATCGGAACACCATGCTTCATGTTCAATCGAGTGGTAGTTGTATTGTTTGTAATGCTTGGGAATGCTTCATGCCTAGCAATGAAAAGAAAGTGGTATGCTATCCGGGATGCTATCAACACTTGTTAATGAATCTTGGTATTTTGTACCCGTTCTTGTATAGCCTATTGTATGTACTAGGATGGGTCGTGGCGTACATGCATGCAGAGGCGCAGATAAACTGCTCAAGCTAAAGGGTTGCCGGTTTTCTGAGTTTATTTGGAAAACAGAAAGATCATGAAGATGCCACTTTTCTTTGCAAAGCTTCGTCATACATGTAGTGTCCATATTTAATCCCTACACTTCTACCGGTGAGTGTTAATTGTGATATTGTTAATACTACCAATGAAGACACGAGACATTTATAAATTGATATATGTCGAAGTTCAGTTGAGCAGTGTACACGATAAAGAACTCGATGAAAGTAACGGTGGTGAAATCAATTAGAATTCTATCAAACAAAGAAGATTTTGTACGGACATTTGTTTTCATTTGTTTTGATTGCTGCATGAGAAATGACTAACATATTGCTTAATTCAAAGAGAATATAATGGTATTCACTTGTTTGTGCATTAATTGTTTTGTATTTTAGATGGCTAATTACCCAGAGCTGGTGTTTTGAAGGCATCATCGTGTCTTCCGAACGTCAACGAACATTGGTCAAAGGCATGACAAATTCAACGAAAATGGCGTCGCAGAGTGGACACTAGGCAGACATTCATTTTGTTTATGGTAAGCTGTATCAATACAAAACTGATGAATAATTGACACGATTGTGTTGGATGAACCACAATCCAATTTTTAGAGTTATTTTAGGATTAATGAGACACCAAAATGTTATCATGTTGGTTAAGATGTATTGCAGAACCAGAAAAAAACGTTACAGTTTGAGTTTGGTCTGTACTGTATAGGATGACAAAGAAGTCATATTGCCCAAATGGAACCTGTGAGTATTTGAGAGGATTGGAAGTTTTAGGGTTGGTCAATTGAGGTGAGATCAGTGAATATTGTATGTATGACCGATTATATTCAGAAAAGATAATTATATAAAAAGGGTCACCTTATAGTGTATATAATGAGGAATCCCAATTGTGTTGAATCAAGGCTGAGGGGACTATTGATTTACTCAATAAATCCAACATCGATCATTGTGTCATTGAATTACAAGAAATTGTAACTGTGCGCACATAACCCACAGATAGTTAACAAATGCAGGACTGTGTCACCATTATTTATGTGATGTATTTGGATACTTGGATTTTGATTGCAATAAATTTGATTTGTGAAGATTGTTAATGGCATGCGTTCGTCATTCCTTATTTTGAATTGTAATATCAGAGCATGAGACAGACATAAATATGGATTGTCATGAATATGAGTTGTCGTGAAAATGTTTATTTTCTGTCGATTGAATGTTTTGTTGCTGTTGAAGATGTTAAGTAGTTCATTATGCTGTGTTTGTGCTGTATATTGCTGTAATGTAGGAACAGGATTAAAAGTTTGAGGAACGATAGAATAGTTATGACAAAAGTGTTGATATAGTGCTTAATACAATGTTTTCTAATAGATGCATACTTATTAAATCATCTTTAGCACGGATACTCAGATCAGATGCTCGCCGAGCATTTAAGGGTTTTTAAGGGTTTTCTTGCTACCGGATACCCATTTACTACGCATGAGTGGAGAAGAGAAGCAAATGTAGATAAACGCGTTGCCAAATGGCGCAAATACTGCGTTGGAATTTGAACCCGGACCTCAAGTCCGGGAGTCTTCTATACCGACCCTCATGTGCATTGCTATTAACACAAGATTGTATGAAATGGGACTCTTGAAACCCTCGTCAGGAGGGACAAATAATTATTTCGGAAATAAAGTTCTTTCATCCAGAAATTTTCCGACAAGCTTCCCCCCAAAAAGGGGGTCATCAATTTTTTGTCCGGGTGAGGGGTTAGGGGGGGGGGACACTCCGCCCCTACCTGGCTGTCACGTAAGCTAGTTGGGTAAACCTTTTCAGAGACTTCTTATCCATTTTTTTTACAGTGAGTTATCACCTCCGAAACACTATCAACAATCTGAATCAATAATCAGGATCAACATGGCCAAGCAGGTGTTGATGTTTTCTGAGTGGTCATCCATTTGATCAAGGGGTGTTTATGAGAGTTCATGATAGTTCATCATCATCCTTTAGCTGACGTCATCGTGTCCCCCCATCGGAAGTGCCTCACACTCCCCTTTCCCGGGAATGACTTGAGGTAAATCGATGATAAGACACGGTAGCTGGGCAGGCGTCCCCAAACATTTCCATCGATCAGAGAGAATGCCCGCCGTATACATCGAGCAATTACGATTTCGATTGATGATACAGGCTATCATTAAGGTGGTGCCGTGGCCGAGTGGTCGAAGGCGCCTGCATGGCTATATATACATGAAAAAGTCCGGGGTTTGATGAATTGATCCTCAGCCGCGCGCAGCTATGCCCGTGAGCAGGGCATTTAATCTACAATGCTCTTTTATCTTGCTTTCAAATAAATGGAAATGCTATATGCATTATTGGTAACTAGGTGTTAACTTGTTAAAAAAAAAAGACTTTAAAGAAGATAAAAATGCCTTGATTTAACAATAGCATGATTGAGCAGGCGTGAATCTGGGGGGGGGGGGTGCTTCTCGAAAACATATACGGAACCCCCCCCCTCCAGCATTAGTGGTGATAATCCTTCATTATCTCTTTTTCTTTAGGGGTGGGGCTTGTCTTTTTTTAAAAGTGGTGATGCATTTTTATCATTTTGGCTTGTCACGAAAAGGTGACCCCTTCTGGTAAATGGTTTAGCGACTGCGGGTTAAATATTTGACGCTTCGAGATACAAATCATTACTCTGTAGGATTGTCTGGGAACTTGGATTTTATATGTTACCTGTCCCGTCTCCTTTCGATTTGTCACGATTTACTTGATTGACAGGCAAAGCTGCTGGCCATTAAAAAACGAAAAATTATTTGTTTAACAAAAGAGTCTCTCCGCCTCTCTGGTTTGAACATCACAAATACTTTTCTTTTTTTGGTGCTTTATTTTCTAACAAACTTAAATCGAAGCTCAATTGAGATCACTGGCGTATAAATGGGGAAAGGACATGAACAAGAAAAGAATAGAAAAAATAGAAAAAAGGGAAAGGAAATTGTGAAATATATTATTTTCTAAAGATATCTAATTCTATTTCAAAATTATTTTTTCGTATCAGAAATGTCATCTTTTTAATCACTCGATCCGCTCGCTCGCTCGCATGTTTGTAGTAGTAAAAGTTACACGCCAGGTTCCCCCTTAATTTATTTGGCTCATTAGTCATTACACCTCTGATTTATATCACATCATCGTTACCATGTTAAGAAGAGGGCTATCAGAAGTGGCGTATCTGGGAAAGGGCCAAAATAGCCCCTTCTATTACCTTTGACTCTAGGGGCATTTGTTGAAATATCATTAGTTTTCGACTTTTGATGTGGTCTGGTTGTAAACCAAGTAACCGTTTGTTTATATATTTTTTGTGATATTTATTTCTCGCTTTTTATTTTCGCTCTTGCGGCCCCTTGAAGGTAAGAAGTGTCCCCTTGCCCCTAAATATGCCTGTTAACCGTGACTCATTTTGGCTCGTGGACACCGAGTTCCTTTGTGTTTTTTTCTTTTTTTAACCATACATTTATTGTGATGTGTCCCAACCACTCATTTCACTATAGGTCATTGTCGTCTAAGTTAGAGCGTTGGAGTTAGGATTGTGAGGTTGTGAGTTTGGCCATTTTATCTACTTTAATAAAAGAAAGGCTCGAGAGTAATTTTAGTCATCTATATCATGTATAAGGTCAGCCACTATGACTGAATTATATGGACGTAATATGTTTCCATTGTACTGTTCGTAGTTACTTCATGGGCAAGTTTGGTCAAATTACATTACATTTCTTTCATTATGATAGGCATGAATAGAATAGCACACCAAATAATACTCTATAAAGGTACTTGTTGCATTTCTATTATGTTATAACAATGAAGTTGGCCAACTGTGAAATACCAATCGCTATAGTGGACGTGTTGTTTTTGTGGATCTGTTGTTTTGTGGATCTAATGAAAAACACAATTCAAAAGAAAATATATATGCACAATCAAGAGAACAGAGTTGGTATTTATGTCATTGAATATTAAACCATCATGTCACTTAAGTACCGAAGACATTCTGATCATGCGCACTATGAAACTACGAAATGGCTCATAAAGGCCTGGTCACACCGCCCGAGCGTTGTTGGAGCGGTCGTGGAGCGGAGAGAAAAAAATCATCACCACTCGCTACCGTTCACCATTTTCGATTTCGATTGTTTTTTTTTCTGATTTTTTTTTTGGATTTTCCCCCCCAATTTTGTGAGCGAAATTCGACCCTCTTTCCCTACCGCTCCACGACCGTTCCAACAACACTCGGGCGCTGTGACCTGGCCTTAACACAGCTTGAAGTTGATGCGGCGACAAACCGCTTTGCCGAGGTCCTACGGGAGTTGCTTCAACAGAAAGAGAAACCTGTTCCAGCTCTATAATTTCCACCCCTCTCTCTCTCTCTTTCTCTCTTTCCATTACTCCTTCAATTACTTCCTCCCTTGGTAAACTTCTTACTCCATCCCCTCTGCCATCTGTGTTGTCTATACCCATTCTTTCATTTTTGTGATATTTCTTCAATAAATAAATAAATTTCCTTCAATGAACAATAACATTATTTCAAAGTCTGTTTTTAATATAAAAACTATCTTTGATAATCTCTGTAAACACATCAACATGATTCAGTGGAAACAGACATTGAAAATAATTACAAAGCACAATAATATATCATTCACACATCTATACACTCTTTTATATATTGTAGAAATCTTAATTATACACAATTCTAAACTCGAAAAAAAGGTTGTCGATGTTATGCTAGGGTTCATATTACAAATCTGACTTGTTCATTATCCCTCATGAGTGATTACTTTAAATTTTGACCACCACGAAAGAAAAATAATACTAAAAAAGTAAACTTGGGAAAATTAACCTTGAAATTATTGCGAACAGAGTAATCATCCTGCTACTTGACCCGTGTCTACTTAATGGAAAATATTCGAATATTCCCCTTCATCAACATGTTAACACACTTACGATTGAATCAATCAGATGCAATCGATTAGTAAAGACTTGGCACTAACGCAACTATAAACAAATCCAACAACAATTTTCCTGAATACAGGTTAACACTATTTATCATCACTTCTGATAGAACGTGCATTTCGAATTGAAAAGAGATAATTCAACAAAATATGACTGTTCCATCCCTGGACATGCTGGAAGTCAAGTACGCTACAAGTCCTATTTCTCACATATCTTTTTGTGACATTGCTTGTGCAAGATAACAAATCGAAACAATCGCTTTAATCAGAGAGCAAGTCTTTGTAAACGTTTGTTCTATCTGACGTCATATATAAGTTTTACTATGGATAAAAAAAAATCAATTAGAGGCATCTCTTTCCACACACCGACCTTCCAACGAATGACGTCACAATAGATATCTATTACGTGGTCAAGACCTGCACAAGAAGAAAGAAATAAAATACGTGAAGGAGTCACTTGACAATCTTTCTTCTTGCATGTATATACAATATTTTCCGTATATTTTTTCATCACGAAACGTTAGTGACAACACGATATATTAATATGATTAATAAGCCTTCTGTTGGTTTTATGAAAATATAATATCTTAAGAATTATTGTGAGTGACAGAATACGATTGAATTTAATTCTTTCAAGAACCGTGATAAGCAAACATTACCCTCTTCGTATTTAATTTTGAGGAGTGAACTTGTTACTGTATTTGTAATCTTTTGTAAAACTCGGTAATACTTTCATAATATATATAATATACAGGCGCGTACGCAAGGGGGGGGGGTTTGGGGGTTCAAAACCCCCCCCCTTTCGTTTCCCTTTTTTTTTTTTGCTTGTCTCCCCAGAGGTCGGTCTGGTCAAGGAGTTATCGGGCAAGAGCCTGATAACTCCTTGGTCTGGTTACGGACAGTTCCCCTACCCAATAATGTATATGACAGCAATAATGAACAGAATCTCATGTTTCCGACGAAAAACACAGAAAAAATTTCCGCTCGCTTCGCTCGCTCCATTTTATTATATCTTTTATTTCCGCATGTCGCCGACATGATCACGGTATCGCCATTAACAAGGCCATACATGATTATCATGATGTATACTTATGAATACAAGTGAACCAAGACAAAGACATACGTTTTCTTACAAAATATGTTTTACCAATATGAAAACAAAAATGACGGAAAACGCTAAAATGTCGGTTAGCTCGCTCCGCTCGCTCGTAATAATTTATGAAATTCCATAAGTATCTAGTCTCCTGTTCAAGGCCGTATTATGAGTGTTACGAATAGAAGGACATGTAGCATCGACTAATACTTGATTTACTAACAAACTATTGACAAGAAATGTATGTTTTGACGGGAAAACGCGAAAATTTCGGCTCGCTCGTAATCATTTATGAAATTTCTTAAGTTTCTAGTCTCTTGTCAAGGCCATATCATGAGACTTACGAACAGAATGACATGTATCATCAACTAATATGTAATCATTACCAACAAGCTATTGAGAAGAATTGTATGTTTTGACGGAAAAACGCAAACATTTCGGCTCGCTTGCTCCGCTCGCTCGTAATTATTCATGACATTTGTTTCTGATCAAGGCCATATCCAGGCGCGTAGCCAGGGGGGGCGGTCGCCCCCCCAAAAAAAAAGTCCCCAAAAAGAAAAAAAAGAAGGGAAAAAAGGAGGAGAAAAGGAAAAGGAAAGGAAGGAAAGGGAAGAAAGGTAGCTTTGTGTTTTTTCTATTTATTCTTTATTTTTTTCTCAAAAGAGAAACTCCTTCACTCTTCTTGCTTTAAATTCATATATGAATTTTAAATGACAATATTGAAGTTCTCCATTGTTCCCCCACCTTTTCTCTAACCCTGTTTTTCCACCTCAGCTATGTGCTTCTTGCCAGTTAAAGTTAAAATTGTATACATTAGGGCATGAATTTGAGTAAGGTAAGGCCGAAGTAAATGTATGAAGTTATCTTTTTTTTCAATTGATCGCGCAACTTCTGGTCTGGTCGGCTCCGAGCGGGTAAAATCTTTATATCAGTTTCTGCCGTCACCTCCATAAAGTCAGCTTCTCCCGCTTTTCAGCTCATTACTATAAACAACCATAATTTAGGGGCAAACAGGTTCCTAATTTAAAAAGAGGAAGGTATGGAATTCGTGTCGTATTAAATAAAAAAGTACAATATTTTTTTTATCAAATTGTATTAAACTTCATGTCATTTCCCTGTATACATTCATCTCCTGTCCTGTTTTGCGCCCTCAGTTTGAAATTTTGAATGACACTTAAGTTTCTTTATATTCAAAATGAAGCGCTTCAGGATAAGTCAAAAAAATTAATCATCCTTTATTATATAGATAGATAATTTCAATAAATCACAGAAGTTTCAACTTTATGCGCACTATTTTCCTTGTAATGAAGTTCAATAATCTTAGAAAATCAATTGAATTAGAGACAACTGCGTATTACAGAGATCTACATTTGATGAAACGTCCGCCCTTTGAAATTTCAGAGTTTCATTGCTCATCGCGGGGAGGAATATCTTCCTCTACCAATCTTCTCCTCTGTTTTGCGAGTTAAAAATATGCACCGATGCTAAATTGTTTGTAATCAAATCTGATCTTTCCAAAGAAAGTTTCAATATATTTTTGAGAATACCCTTTTCTCGGGACCCTTTTTATGGCAAGAAAAATTGATAAATCACTTTAGCTTCCGCGCTTTGCGCGGAGTTATTATTTTAATTTCCTCCATTGTATACCTCTTTTTTGCGTTTACAATCACTTTTGAAAACGAGGTTCAAAATCGCAATATAGTCAACCGAATTGGAGGTACTAGAGACAAGAGAAACGGCTCCTTTTCATTTTAATTTATGAAACACTCTCCCTGCACCCACCCCCTAGGGAGCGCGCTTCGCGCGCTCTGTAAGTGTTGGCACGCTTCGCGTGCATTTACCGCCCCCTCCAAAATGAAATCCTGGCTACGCGGTTGGCCATATCATGAGTGCTACGATCCGAAGGACATGTAGCATCGACTATGATACCAACAAACTATTGACAAAAAGGTTATGTCTTCAACGCAAAAACGAGAACATTTCTGCTCGCTCGCGGGTCATGACCGCACTGTTACATACCCATCCCCACTTAAATGTTATTGTCTTATTTGCAGCGCTGAAAAAAAAGAAAAAAAAATCATCACCTCCCCCCCCCCGCTCATCACTTTTTAGAGACTGGGCGGGAGATTTAAAAAAAAAATCAGCTCGAAAACCCCCCCTTTCAAAAATCCTGCGTACGCGCCTGATAATATATATATGACTTTCCCTTTTTATCTTACTGGAACCACGTTACTTCCATTTGCCCATTGAAATTTCCCTTTTTCTCTTTATAAAAGTACCCGTTCCATTACTTTGCTTTTTATAAATTTAACTTAAATATTTAAGAGCGTGTCTCTTTTCAGCGACATTCCTGCTTGTATTTACATTTAAAACGATATTAGTATCTAGAACATCGAAGACTGTACAATTATATAATAATGGTTCGAGATGATTGTTTAGGTGAAGGGCAAGACTTACTGGATAATTTTTTTCAAGAAATAAAATTATTCACTAATTGATGATTGTATTGACATTAGTAGCACATATAAGATGGGGGGTGGAAGCTTGTCACTTGAAAGAATTTTGATGACCTGAAAACGTTTGACTGGAAAGATATAGACGTAACCCTTTTTCAAAGAAAATTTGCAGACAATTTCGTGCCCTTTTTTGGCAAGAAATTCCAGGTGTGACTGATCATTATCACGACAAATTGTCGAAGAATTACTACATCACTTCAACAACGTATCGAGTAACATTCAATTAAATATTCATGTTACATTTTTAAAAACATCAAACCCTGCATATTAACAGCAATAAATCTGACCGCTCAGTCTGTTAGATTGGATTCTTGCATAGTTCGAATCAATCTTTGCTGACATATATATTCTCATTGGTTATTTCCTTGATTGAGGCACACTGAGATTCCGTGGAGGACCTGTACCCTACGGCTCTGCGACCAGACCCGGTGTCCATATACCCCACCATGTACATGTAGTTCTTGGGCTTTCGATAGTTCACGTACTCCGATCCAGGATGCGACTCGTAATACGCATCGTAAGATCGTACTGAAGACGCTTGCCTTGGGGAAAACCCGTGATCGGTGAGTGCTTCGTAGAAGTCGGATCCACCCGAACTCAGAACAGATGACGAGGTGGGTTCGCCGGACTGTACGAAATCGCGAGATCTTGTGTTAAACTTTCCGCGAGTGCGAACTACCGCAATGGGTTCGGGGACGCCGGTACAGGTCCGGTCTTTCAGGGAATAGTTGAGATTCTTGGAGCAGCAGAGGCAGAATGTGATTACGCAAAGGGCTACAGTGGCTTGGAAGGTTGTCACGATTGCAACTACCATTGGTACAGGGCTGCATCTGGTATCATATGGAGGGTGGGAGTGTTCATGATGAGGATCCGCATCTTGTCCAAAGTGATTCTCTTTGGAGGAATTGACACTGGGTTCAAATGACGGTTTCTTCGGTGCCTCTTCCTGACACGGGCATACAAGAGTCAACCTGGCCGGTAACATTTTTACACTGTTAAGCGCCTTGCGGACGATGCATCGGTAGGTCCCGTGGTCATACGCCTGCAGATTATTGATAATCAACGACCCTCTCTTTGTGATACCATAGCGAGATACATTCGACATAATCAGCTTGCCATGAGGCGTAAGCCACTTAATCTTGGAGTCATTCATGTTATGGATATGGACTGGACAGCGAATTGTCACAGAGGATCCTTTCAGACCCCATGATTGAGGAGGTCCTCGAGGTATTTCCGCTGGTGTCGGGGTGGATCTGTACGGATCTGTGGTCTCGTACGAAACCGTTGTAGTAACAGAATCATCTCGATGACCATGTTGATGTCCGTTATTCCTATCTGGATGATTCCTACTGCCCGCCCGATGTGTAGGACGTGGAAGTTCGTTGAAACTTCCATTAACCCTTGAACTGCTATCAGTTTCATTTACGATCGGACTATCTGGAACATTACCTCTGGATGTGTTTTTGTGAGAGGACTCGGTCATTGTTGGTGGTGTGAAATGCGTAAACCCATCTTCACTCCTTGCTTCACTTGCTACGATATGTGATTCAGTTGTAACAACTGGCGATAGTGTTCCTCTAGGCGTTAATGGTTCAATAGGGATATGTGTTTTGGATACTGTGGAGGAAGCACCTGAATCAGCTCTCACTGTACCACTCCCGTGTACGCTCTCGCTTATGCCTCCTTCAGTTGACGTCACACTTGTCTTAGAAACGGATCCGTGTGACAGTTCCGAAAACGAAGCGAAAAATTCACTATATTCAGATGCTGATTCCGAATGTATTTCAAGTTGAGCAGAAGTGTGACTCGCCGCTTCATCGGGATCGGCTACATGGGATGGGTCATTATCTTCCCGACTGATGGGAAGGTTTCGGTCTCTGGTGGGACATGGCAGAGGCTCTTGAATATGATACATTGGGGTACCTTGGACATGTTCTGGTCCATGACATAAGGCATAACTCTCATAGGCCTCATAAAGGTTGTCTCTGAGCCACATCCGAAGGAACTCTAGTCGACAATCACAGGTGAGACGAACATGTTCTAGCCGAATATGAGTGATCTGTGGTATGTATGGTAAGATATTTGGAAGGGTCACGAAAGGATTTTCCGCGAGAGACAGTGTCACTAGATTTACCAAACCGCGGAAGGCTTCTTCGTTGACGGCCGATATTCGATTCCCGTAGATGTACAAACGCTGTAATCTCTGCAGCGGGAAAAACATATTGGCGTACAGAGTTGTCACTTTGTTGTAGTTCAGTTTCAGGCTGATGAGATGTGTCATGCCTGCAAAAGTTCCAGGGGCTATGGACTCGATCTCGTTGTTGGCGAGGTACAACTTCTGGATGGAGGAGAGACCGTTGAACATACCACCATAGAGGTGACGCAGTTTGTTCGCACGTACGTCAAGCAATTGCAGTTGGTTCAGGTTGCTGAAAGCACCCGGTGCTATGTTAGCCAAAGCGTTCTGTCGCAGATCCAGGATTCGGAGTCTTGGGAAGCTCTGGAAGGCAAGAATCTTGATATGGGTTAGATGGTTGTTGGCCATGTTAAGGTGCCTCGTTTCTGTTTGGCAGCATGGGTCGGGTACGCACTGCAGCATCTGACCCTCACATGACAGTCTGGCGTTCTGGATGTTTGTCTCACAATCAGACACACACGTTTGTGCGTGTGGTGTATTACCATGATTACTCTGGAATCCATTGTTCAGGCAAACCTTCATCAGGTTAATCATCAACACTAATCCCAGGCCCTTCATCATGGAAGAAGTGGTTGCTAGCACCTGCCCGTCCTGAGGAAATATAAAAGAAAAGGGGGAAAACAGAATTCAATTTGCCGTTACAAATAAGAGAGATCACCACTTAAGTGTGAGCATTGATTTCGTAAAATAAGATTGTACTTGTCTTGATATGGAGACACAGAGACGGACGGGATGGGATGGCGAGGCGGTGGGTATAGAGAATGGGATCTGATCACTAGGGTACCTACGGGGGCGGGGGGCAGTCTCCCCCCTGACGAGTCACAACCCATGCAAAGAACGTATCCCTGCCCCCCCTGACGAGTTTAAAGACTTTTTTTTGCTTGTCAAAATTTTGGGCGGACGATTTTGCCCCCCCCCCTGTGGTAAATCCTAGGTACGCCACTGGATCTGATTTTATAGCAAAAGATGGTGTAGGAGCGAGCCTATCAAAATAAATCATTCTGAAAACCAGATGCACGAAATTAAAAGTACAAGAGCCGTTCGAAGAGTATGACATTTCAAAATCATCCAACATGATCAAAATGCGAACGATGATCTGGAGATACTAAGCACCAGTTTTAGAACAACCCTTTTGGGATGTGCGTCTATGGGGTTATCCTGATTAGATTCAAGAATCCTATCTATTCATTCGTCTCATACTCAATCTCTGAATGTGGCAACCCCAATCAGTTCAAATCTTCCGATTTGATATCTTGATATGAATGTATGTTGTACAAGCTTTATATTTTCCTTATAATTCTTTGAGGTTCTTAGCAATGAGGTACCATATTCGAAGGAACTATTTCCAAACGGAGCTACATGATTGTTGTAATGATATTTTTAGTTTATTAGTCAGTAGTGTAAGACAGTGACAAGGGTGCTATAGTCAAGGGAGTGTAAAACATGTAAAAAGTGAAAAACGAAAGAATGAATACAAGAAAGAAAATAAACAGAAAGTTAATGTGAGGAGTATCATAATACGATTCTAACAGTGATGTAGTAATTTTAATGCTGACGATAGTTATCAGAAATAATGAAACGAAGAACAATGATCATATAATATACAGGGTGGTTCTAAAAAAAGGTAACATAAGTACAAAGGTTAGCTATAGTCAAGAATGCATAATTGATTCTTGTGAGTTTTATTCTAGATAACTGAGTAACTCATCACCTTTAATTTGACACCTTGCTTGCGTCACAACTGTCAAGGGTCAGAGAGTTTGTCCTTCGAAGACAAATGGTATAGAACCTACTTTGTCTAAGTTTGGATTTTAACGAACATGCAAGAAACCTACTTTGTTGTAATGTTTTAGTTTCATCGGAATTTTTCCTTGCAAATTTCATTAAAATTTTATCCCTTTTCATATATTTTTTGCGAGTGAATGTTACATGGTTCGTGTCTAGCTGCAATTTTGTTTGAGCACATCCTTGGTGACTTACAGGCACATGTTTGTCATGAGATGGATGTTCTACGTCACAATCCCGCAATGGTTAGAAGAGCAATGCAAGACATGTAGCGTTGACAAGGGATGTCCTGTGAAAACGTTGAAGGTATTGGTGAAAAGGTAGGGATGAATAACTTGCTCAACAGAGACTGAAGCTAGGCAATTGATATGGAGATGCCAGTCACTCCAAAAGAAGTTAACAGACGGGACGGCATCCCAACATTACACTAAAATTTGAAGGGAAAAACTCTGATGAAACCGAAACCTTACAACAAAGTTGGTTTCCTGCATGTACATTAAATCCCAAAACTCGGAAAAGTAGGTTTTGTACCCTTCGCCTTCGAAGGATCACAACTCTTTGCGCCGTGACAACTGTGACGCAAGCTAGGTGTCAAATTAAAGTTGATGAGTTACTCAGTTAAGGAAAATTAGAAATCACAAGAATAAATCATGTATTCTGTATATGGTTGACCTTTGAACTGCGGTTAACTTTTTTTGAAACACCATGTAGTATGATGAATTTATAATAGCGTCTGAAGCCTATACAGAATTTATAATAGTAGAATACTTCGGAAGGGATAAAAAAAAGACACTTTGAATATTCTTACTAATGTCTACATCAGCAAGTAATTAATATATGTTGAAATTATCTTACGAATGTGGGAGTAATTCAATGATCAATATACAAGATAATTGAAAATCATCAGTTAAACTTACATTGAAATTAGAGAATATATGCATTTACCGAAAGTGACAGAGAAGAAATTTTCGTTTCAAAATTGATATGTAAAAACTATCTTCAAGGTAATCTGAACCATTGATGGAAACTAATTTCCGTTTTAATTTTGAGTTACAGAAACGTAAAACGAAATCCGTGGGTCAGATGAGCTCAGCTTTGAAGAAGAGAAGGGAAGGGTCTCGTAAACTAATGTAATATATAGGAGACCTGAAACCAAAATATCGTGATAAAGTTGAATATTCTATCAATGGTTACTAAATTTAGTGTTTTTATTTATTTTAAGCATACCATACATGTATGTAATAGATATATATTATATTTTTATTGTACATATGCAACATAAGTCCACTATAACTATGTGAAATTTACAACAGTTTCTTAACAATTTGATTAAATTATTAATTAAAATCTTATACAAAGTTTGATTTTTAATATTCAGTCTTAATGAAATTCTTATGGTTATTTAAAATCTTATTACTGTAAAACCACAGTACACAATTAGGTAATTTCTACACTTATCATGCTTATTATGGTTTTATGAATATGGGCTCTACTCTTTAAAGCTCCACAAATGTGTTGCACGTTTCGAGACCCCCTAGGGTGCAATGAACTCCAGTTTGTTGGGGTGTCAATAGTTTCCTTATCGCAGATATAAATCCCTAAAATACATTTCATTTCTCTTTTGATATCAATCGAGAAATTGTTTCCGTTAACGCGGGGGACCTGTATGTTGGTCCGTGGCAGCTTTTAAGGCGAATTGCAGGAAGGGAATTATTGACGCAGTTTTCACTGTCCGTGGTTTAAGTCCATGAATACCAAACACTTCCTTTAACCCACACAATAAGCACATGGGTATGCGTTGTTGGATGCAAGGGGTTAAACGTCGTTCGCTCATTGAGGGAAATGGTTTCTGGCAAAGCGGTCTATATCATTGACGTCACATCGAAGTAGGTTATATTTCATCGACACACTTTGGAGTTCTTAAAGGAATGGAATCAGGGGCGGATCCACGATTTTCCAAAAGGGGGGTACATTTTTCCGAGGAAAAAGTTGACAAGCAAAAAAAAAAAAAAACAGTATTCACTTTCAAGGGGGGGGGGGCATACTTCTGTTTTTAACGACATTTTTACATTACAAATTTCAATTTTGCTTCTCAAAGGGGATGGGGGTTCGGGCCAGCTGTGCCCCCCTGGATCCGCAAGTGAATGGAATATCAAACTTAAAAAGAAAAATAAACAGATTTGATTGAAATTTCTTGTAAACTGACCGGAAAAGAAGTACATTAGTTATAACGAGCTTATTTAATACTAGGATTTGATCTATTGATTTATTTTTTTTTTTTTAATTGTAATGTCTTACTTAAAGAATACTCAAAGAATACATAAGCATATGTAGATCTCGTCTCATCTTTAAAGGGTTTAACTCAAACTAGTCATACTGTACATAATGCGTTTCGCCCAACCAGTAGCGGCACCATGATTTAAGTTGGGATACCGGTTGAGGGCAAAAGAAAATGTTGGAGGAGGTACCCCCCCCTCCTCCCCCCATCAATGCCCACATGTGCCTCCGCCGATTATTACATAGAATATTCGCAAAATTGTTTATTGTATACAGGTTTAGTGACAGTTTATCAGTTTATTGGAAGAGTTAAAACTGTGTCGCTCCATTGCAAGAGGGTAAAAAGGTTTTTTTAAGTTCATTCAAACACATTCCCTAAACAATTAACATGATTAAGGTGATTGAATCGGGTCGTTGTAAGGCCACCGCCCTCACGAGGTACCTTGTCGGCCCACGCTACAGCATGACCAACACACCAAGTAACTGAATATACAAAAATGAAAATACCCAAGGACTTTGAAATGTTTGTGATATCTCCTTTGTTTTCATGAATTCATTGTCAACCCATTTCATTAGATTTAGACAGAAATCACACAAAATCAATATTTTGATGATCATCATTTTGTTTTGATTCGGATAAAAGCTGAGTAAAATACGACCTTAAGTTGCCTTAACATCCATGAATCTTGTAACTCATACACACACAAAAAAAATACGGTTGAATTTTGTAATTGAGTTTGATAAACAAAAATACGTTTCAAAACGGAGGCGAAATGATAGCATAAATAAGCAAATGATTCGGAGAGCATGTATCATCCTATAGACAATTAATTTAAGCGAGCAAATGAGAATATTGTTGATCCATATAAATGGAACTCATGTTTAGATAATATCTGTAAAGCATTTATAGCATATGACACATAAGCAAGATCAGGGACGGATCCAGGATTTTCCAAGGGGGGGGGGGCATATTTTTCCGAGGAAAAATTTGACAAGCAAAAAATAAAGGGTTTTAACCAAAAAGTCAGGATACTTCGTCCCCGAAAAAAAATTGACAAGCAAAAAAAAGGTCGTCACTTTCAAAGGGGGGGGGGCACACTTCTTTTTAACGGCATTTTTACATTACAAATCTTAATTTTGCTTCTGAAAGGGGGAGGGGCACGGGCTGACTTGCCCCCCCCCTTCTGGATCTGCCAGTGAGCAAGATTGCATGTCCCAATGTACTTTATGTAAATAAGCAAAAGCGCGAGGTGGGAATGAGAAAGAAATGGAAGAAGAATTATGTGCTGGGTTCATGATTCAAAATGTTGAAAATTGTCGCTGTATAATTTTTGAAATACATACATGTTATTGTACTTTTCAGACGTTCGGGCAAATTGTTCACGAAAAGCAGAGTATGAAAAAGACCGCTCCCTATGATTTTCCTAGTCAATATAATTATTCTTATTGATAATGATATTATTTACCAAGGGTAGTCACTCAGCTGTCAGATGTTCTTCCAGCGGGCCCTGCGTAACATAATAATGTTATTAATTACCCTTCTCTATTCTCATACGTCAAGCGCCTAGCAAGATGACAGGAGGTCCCATTTTGTAAAATCAATGGCATGAATCGGTCGGGGATCGAACCCACCCCCCCCCCGTTCATGAAGCGGGCGCTCCTACCACTGATCCACAGTGCTAGTTTTTACTATCATTACACTGTACAAACTGTGGTGTTAAAATTGACACCCATTGGTGTTAATAGAGGACCACACCCAGACCCTGAGTGTTAACATTACACCATAGAGATTGAACATAACACCAAAGAGTGTAAATGTTACAACCAAAGGTGTTGTAATAACACCTATAGGTGTAAAACTAACACCACCAATGTAACACCGGTGTAAAATAACTGGTGTGGTCCTCTATGTACACCAGTTAACACCACAGTTTTTGCTTTGTATGTACTTTGAACAAAGGTATATTATATAAATAGTGTACAATCTATTGTACAATATACTGGATTATATGTACGACAAATATAAAATTATCCCGAGTGCAGGTTTATTTCACCGAGGCCGAAGGCCGAGGTGAAATAGGCTTGCACGAGGGATAATTTTATATTTGGAGTTCATATAGTCCAGTAATATTGTATGATAGAACTTCACTATTTATTATAGTAAATAGATCCCTTAATCTAAGCCCCCCACCATGGATTTTGCCATCCAAAAATCGAAAGTTATATTGTACATATGTACAATATAACTTTTTGAAGGGAGGTCACGTGGTACAAATCCAGCCAATCACAGCTCGTATTTTACTACCACTATTTACTATAACAATTTACTGTACAGTGTATTACATCAGGAGAAAATAAATATTTATTTGAATTGAATAAAATCAGTCTTTGATTCTAATATGCAGAGAGGCCTAGTGGGGGTTTAATTATTTCCTTTTCCTGATTTTTTAAAATGGATTTTAATTATAAAGAAAACCAAACTGCCAAATACTAATCTTAAATTGAACAAGTTTGGCTTGCATCGCCCTACATGACGCCTCCTTTGCTCTGGCACGCCCATACTTCTTATAAAGGACCTATTTCATCGATCATAGATTCATAATTAAAGTATGCTCATATGAGTTTTTCTAAGGTTTTTATTCTCCCTTCATTAATATATGATTCGCCGATCGATGTTATCTGTATTCCATATTCAAATAACCTTGAATATATCTGAATTTAGAAATATCAATAATCTGATCTGCAAATAAAACGTTGTCATTACAGCATTGCATAAACTAAATGTGGCATATTTGAACTGATACGATTCTTATCATATGCACGCTGTCATCATTTCTTGTGTATCTGAAGCCGTAATATATCTTTAAACAAAGTTATATGTGATTATACATGCTAAGTTAAGCCATTGAAGAGTGATGAAAATGTAGAGTACTAACTTTAAGTACGGAGAGATTATTAATTTGTCAAAAACTTGGCATTTAGGATGAATTTTGCTGATAAAAATTCTTATCGTGTGTAGACTGCCACTTCTTATAGAGTATTAGTATGTAGTTATTAATTAATGCGTGGTTATGTTAACGATTTGTCTAGAAGTCTATATTTCCCAGCTTCGTGATACCCCCACCCCACTCTTTCTGTCTCCCACTACCAAGAAAATCACTGTTTAAACTTTATACAACGCTCTTTACTGTACCAGTAGTATTAACAGTTTAAACAAGTGGAACCTCTCTGACAGCGTCGCCTACATTACGCGATTGAATACATGCAGGAGCAGTGCTGACTTTAAGGAGAACTTTTGAACAACCATTAAAAAAAACACAAAATTTTCATATAATAACGGTTGTCAGTGGCCCTAAATGAGCTCGATCTATTAACGTTAAAAGTTATGACTTTGATTCAACAAATACCCCAACATGGCCAAAGTTTGTTGACCTTAGTCATGTGACTTGAAACTTGCACACGTTGTTCAATTATACTTGATTACTCTTATGTTTAAGTTTCATTAACTAGATTCTTAAACTTTCAACGTTATGATATAGAGATTCAACAAATACACCCAAATGTCAAATTGGTGAAAATTGAAATATTGTATAATTCAGACAATAAAAAACAAAAGAAATAGTGAGTGATGGACATCATCGACTCTCTCATTTACATGTGACTAACTTGTGCATATAATTGTTTTGTGAAAAATAAGCGAAACTTTAAATTGTCATAACTTTCTTATTTTACATCCGATTTTGATAAAATTTTCAGCACTATGCTAATTTGATTTTTCTCTATTTATTCAAGTCATAATTTATCTGGGGTGTACTTGACCTTTAAACATTTCGTCTGACATTACAAAGGCCTCATTTTCAAATAAATCTAAACATCGGAACTATTCACTCCTTTACTAATAATGTCCTATTGATTTACCCCTGTCTATCCTGAAATTACCAATGACCCCACCGCTACCCCCCCCCCCTAGTCTGCAGGCACAGACCCTGATTGAAACTTTGATCAACAAGTGTGTCTCAACGCAGACTAGCATATACAATACTTGTTGTTTCAATACTGAGCGAGAGGGCCTTCAGTTCACTAGGAATGATTAGGCTGCAATTCAGACCTTTACTCGAGTGAAGGGTTCGCACTTCAGACTACCCCCCCCCCCCCTCCTCCCCGGATTGAAGCAAACAATATTACCTTGACATACAGTGTGAGGAAGGATACGAATTTCATCTCAATCAATACCGATGCTGAGAGTATCCGGAATCACGTGGATTCGCTCTGTTTTCATATTTATTTCTAAACTTATTTGATTTATTGAAAATAATATTATATACTGAATATACAGAGGCACAATTGATTGATAGAATGATCTTTCTACGAGTCGGGAAAGACGAATTGAGAAACACTCATTTAAAAAAAAATAGAAACTATAAAGAGTTGGCCGGCATCAAGGTCGATTTTGTTCAGTATAAAGATCGCTGGTCTTTGATGTCGGGGGTCCCTGAATAATCAATATTTCGTTTAACCCACTAATGTTGATCTCCCACGTTAATTCAGTTATATATTATTCATTTATTTGTTTATACATGTATTTTTTACTCATCTATTTATTTATTTGTTTATGTATTTATTTATCTTTTTACTTATTCAATTATTTATTCATTCAATTATTTATTTATTTGTTTATTTATTTATTTATTTATATATCTATTTATTTATCTATTCATTTATTTATTCGTTTATTTGTTTATTTATCTATCTATTTATATAATCATTCATTCATTTATCTATTTATTATACATTCATTTGTCCATTTATATATCTAACTATTCATTAATTTATCTAATTATTTACCAATTCATTCATACACTTGATCAATCATTCTTTACTTCATTCATTTTATACCAAGGGACCGTGATACATGACTTTTAAGAGTGATTCCCCTTTAATAGGGAGGAGGGGTGACACGAGAATTTTATAAGTACCCAAGCGCTCCATACTAAACGATCAGTTTATAAACTGAAGTGAAGGTGATAAGTGAGAGAGCGGAAAGCAGATTAATATCCACTCTTAGGAACTAGGTTATCACAGGAATGGTCCGACTTCGTGATTAAAGAAAAGGCAACGTGATCATTTTAAGAGTATCATTTTCTATACAGTCTAGATTAATTTCACCTACTTCTTGCAAAATGTCAGGGAATATCACTTGCCTGAAGGGGATATGGAGGGATACGATGAACTATTTTGTGAAAACGTTTGTGCGAGCGAAGAGAGCATGCAGGAATTTTACCATTTTAACTACAGTATCTTGCCTTTGATCATGTTGATTTTGCACGGACGTTGCTAACGTCGACCAGGTATCAGAAGAAAATTGATGAAAACTATGTTTAAATGTACAATAATATGACTAAAAATACAATAATGAATAAAATGTTTTGTGATTCAACCAGGTAGGTGTTTCATAAAGCTGTTCGTAAAGTTACGCACAACTTTACGCACGATTGGAACATGTTCTTAGGTCCTTACTCAATTATATAGGTATATATCACTTGGCATGAGAAAGTGTTACCAGTCGTGCGTAAAGTCAGTCGTATCTTATAACAGCTTTATAAATCACCTACCTGTGTCAAGGTATTCTTGGTGCGATAGCGCACATTATCGACGACGAAGCAAAGTGATAAAAAAATAATCGTTTGTTAATAAAGTGTTGCATATTAATCTCAATGTACGAATAACGATACTCTACTACTACTACTACTACTACTTCTACTACTACTACTACTACTACTACTTCTACTTCTACTTCTACTACTACTACTACTACTACTACTACTACTACTACTACTACTACTACTACTACTACTACTACTACTACAACTACTACTAATATTGATAGTGATAATAATTACATAATGACGATAATGATGATATTGATACTTATATTGCAATATAAACAATTATGTCATCAACATCCGGTTCTTAACACGAAGCATAAGAATTTCAAATACACTATGAAACGAGAATTAGGTTCAAATTAATAAATGAAATATTTCTAAAAGCAATCAGACCGATTCATGATCCATCGAAAAGCAAAGCTGGAAGCCATGTGAGTAGTAACATAACGCCCACAAAATAGAAAAGACACAATTAGGGGTTGATGATGATACAAACGTAATGTAGGTACTTCTCCCGGGGACTTCTTGGGCTAAAACCCCCTTCTCGCTCTCACCAAACTTGTTCGCGAAGATGGACGTTATCTTTATATTGTCATCTTAACGGTCATTGTGATGTGGATGAATCGGAAATTGAAGAGAAACGAAAATTGAGATTGTCATGGTGGATAAGATTGAGATAAGAGAAGCTGAAGGGGAAGGTTAAGTGGTCTCCGAGGGAGATCCAACTTCCCTTGACCTTTCCCGAACCTTCGTAGTAAGAAAATAGTAATCATAACTTAAGTATAAGGTGGTTCGACGTTGGTCATCCATGAGTAATATTGATGGAGAGACAGAATGAAAAGGAGAGAATGAAGAGGAAAGAGGTGGGAAGGGGGGGGGGCATGGACAGGCAGATGGCTACAAAACCAAGTTTAATATCGGAGAAAAAAGTGGATAAATATGCAAAGAGCATGCAGCTGGTGTAGAATAGAAATAGTTTTCCTATTATATTTATCACATTTTACTTTCCCATTTTATGATATTGTATATTCGTACAGCCGAATGAATTTCCATATTTACTTAATTTTTATTGCTTTGTCTTGTCTTAATTGCTTAATATAAATTATTTATTCAACTTGCTATAGGGGATCCACGCTCTACAAGCAATGCTTTTTTAGTGGATCACCTCATTTCCATATACGCTTTTTTATACAAGCTTTTGTTATATAATTATGCTAAGTTAAAATGATTTTGTATTCGTACTTTGATTTGTATTTGTATTTGATTTATTTTTGTTTTGGAAATGAAATAAACTTCTTGAATCTTGACATGCACTTGTATTTCAATTTTTATCTGAATTAAATTCACTCTCGTTTACCTTGTCGTTTGCATGAAATATTTGCCAATGGTTCGAGGTAGTATGATCATAATATACCAAATATTTATTTTATTTATTCGTATTCCTTTTACGTAATGCAGCCCCAATGTAGTCTCCTCTCCCTGTCTCTGACATCTCTCTCTCTCTCTTTCTCTCCTCCCTCCCTCCCTGTCATTCTTTATGTATCTCTCTCTCTCTCTCTCTCTATTTCCTCTCATCCTCCCCCTCCCCTCCTCATCTCTTTTCAATTTCTTTCCTCTTTCCCACCCCTCCCTCCCCCTCTCTCCCTGTCTCTCTCCCCTATGTCAATTCCTGTCTTTCATACATGTCACACCTCTTTATTAATACCCCTTCCTTAACCCTTTCCCTCCCTTTTCCCTCTCAATCTTCTTGGTTGATGACCTCTTGGCTACCTTAAGAGAAAAGCTTATTCCATTGTCACGTCAACGAATCGACTCCAAACCAATCAAAGCTATTACGATATTCCGCATGACATGCACTCGATCGATTTGTGGTCGGTATCGTTGGTGTGACCGTCTGACTGCAAACACAACAATCCCACGTGACTTTGGGATGATAATCGAAAGAATCTTCTGCGGAAATTTCTCTCAGTGCATCCCTCCTCATAATACAAGATGCACCCATTCTCTGTTACTAATTATACCGCACGTCAAACAGACCTCGATGGCACAGATTAAAACAAATAAAATGCTAGTCTCGGGCGTTACACTCTAAAAAAAAAACCCAGCTTAAACCAATATTTAGTGGGGGGAGAATATAACCGAAAGAATACATTTTGGCTTTCAAAGTGATTTCAGCGAAGAGTTAGAGCATGGCCAAAGTAGACTATACACTGTAAAAACTGTGGTGTTAAAACTGACACCAATTGGTGTTAATAGAGGACCACACCCAGACCATGAGGTGTTAAAATTACACCCTGGAGATTGAACATAACACCAAAGAGTGTAAATGTAACAACCGAAGGTGTTGTAATAGCACCTATAGGTGTAAAACTAACACCACCAATTTAACACCGGTCAAAGAACTGGTGTGGTCCTCTAAATGTACACCGGTTAACACCACAGTTTTTGCTGTGTAGAAAACTTGCGACAGTTAAGACGTAAAAATACTCCAAATTACATAACGACTGTGTTAAAACAAAGATTTTCACGGAGTGCATGAATATTATGTTCATACTTCACGTTTATGGGACAAAATACACATATAATTGTCTTTATACATACTTATGGATACTGGGGGTGCGGTACGATTTTGAAGGCGAGGGAAGGGGGTGAATTTTGAAAATCACAATCAGATGAGACAATTTTACGTTTTTGTATAATTTTATAGAAAATGTGGTGGGGGAGGGCTGAATCCCCCATCCCCGTTCAGCGGCCCCTCGAATAATTGTTTGTAGGATGTGCTTAATCATTGAGTCTGTGTCAATATGCCTGTATAACATAAAAAAATAATTAATAGAAACATTTAATCGTCAATTTTCATTGGCAAAAAGACAGAGGACTGAATAAAAAAATCATTATCGAAGTTCAAATACCCCTGATCTTTCATCGTGTTTAAAGACTTTTCATCAGAATTATCCGGGAAGTTTTTGTTGTTTACGTCTTGCAAACATACGGCCAACGCCCTTTAAACAAATAATAATGAAGGGGGCCATCGTGTTCGTAAAAAACATGCTGCAATGTCATAAATTATCATTAAACTTACATTAATATGTTTAAGATTTTTTTAAAGAAAGGCTCGATTCTTGTAGTAATAAGAACATTGGAGTACTTGGGTCTATTTGTCATATATATCACATTTCAACCGGCGAAATTGGGAGGAACATAACAGCAGATTAAAAAAAAAATCTCAAACTCAAGAATAAGAAAAATAATTCGAACAATAATTGGGACGCGTTGACATACATGAGAGATAGTTGATATACGGACGGAAATGGTGAAGGACTTGATAGTTCTTACTAACAATAAACTCCCAAACTCGTATCATATCACTTCCCAGCTGGAAACGACAGATAAACTACCGTAAGGCAAAATAATATGAGATGGGCGTACAGAAGCTTATAAAATAATAGATGAAAAGACATCTTTTCGACTTGAATAAATAGCTAAAGTTAATATGATGTTTGTGAGCACACGAAGCACGCGATGTCTTTGAGGGATAAATAAATAAACAAATGAATGTATTAATAAATGAATATCAAATAAGATTATATAAGTAGATAAATAAATAAATGAATGAATAAATAGATGAATAAATGAATGAATAAATAAATAAATAAAATAAATAAAATAAATAAATAGATGAATGAATGAATGAGTGAGTGAGTGAATGAATAAATAAATATTGAAAGCTAACATTTTTACAATCTTTTTCACAAAATTCACACACTTGGTCGTTAAAATTCCAATTAGTGTCTGTGAATATAAAATAAGGCTGGGATCTGAAGATGATTTCGGCCTGCGTATCATTAGTCTGCAGGCACAGACCCTGATTGAAGCTTTTATGGGTCTTCACAGAAGACTAGCAGAAATAAAACTTGCTGTTACAATTTACAGGTCAAGCCCACCTCAGAAAAATGTTGATTTGAATCAATAGAGAAAAATCAGACAAGCACAATGCTGAAAATTTCATCAAAATCGGATGTAAAATAAGAAAGTTCTGACATTTCAAAGTTTCGCTTATTTTTAACAAAATAGTTATATGAACGAGCCAGTTACATCACTCACTATTTATTTTGTTTTTTATTGTTTGAATTATACAATATTTCAATTTTTACGAATTTGATTACTAGGACCTCCTTGCCTGAAGCACAAAATGTTAAAATAATGGAATTCCATGTGTTCAGGGAGGAATGAAACTTCATTTCACATGACAATGACGAGAAAATCAAAATATTTCATATAATAAAATACAAACGAAATAGTGAGTGATGTCATTAGTTCCCACATGAATTTTGAATACCGACCGAGATGTGCATATAACTGTTTTGTGAAATGAAGCGAAACTTTAAAAGGCCATAACTTTCTTATTTTACATCCGATTTTGATGAAATTTTCAGTGTTATGCTTGCTGATTTTTTTTCTTTTTATTCAAATCAAGTTTTTGTTGGAGTTGGACTTGTCCTTTAAGGGACCTTCTGTATGTACCATGGAGCTATTAACACAGCTCCATGTGTATACAAGTCATTGGCATGGCCCTTACGCCGCATATTTAGACCACTTAACTCGATTGTATCATATTGGTTAAGCCCAATGTCCTCTCTGATTAGGGAGTTAACAGTTAACTCCTAGTTTTGATTGACTCAGGAATGATGACTATACATGTCGACTTTCGAAATGGCACAACGTTGCGCTGACTTATTGGTTTTGAACTTACGACCTCTGGGTTTATTATGCTTAAAATTAAATATAATAATAAGTATTTATAATGCGCACTTTCTAACTGATCATTACTCAAGGCGCTACATATTAAACAAATAAAAACATTGGAAATAATCACAATCGTTATTAGCAAGTTATTAGCAAGTTAATATGTGAAAAGATAATGTATACCTTTTTTAATCATTATACAAATTTGATTACCATGAGTATCCTGACATAGTAAAACAAAACATGATTTAAAGCGTCAAATTGATTATCTTCTCTATATGTCAGTGAGATTGTAAAAGTGATTAATTAACTATCAAGGGGAACATAAAACGTAATATGAGTCGTTTCGTTTACGTTCGACAGACATCTACGATCAAAACTTAATTGAAGTGGACTATTTTGAGGCTCGGTTTCGGGTGTTATTCAAATTCTCCCATTTATTTCTGTTTCGAGCTACAGTAACACCGGCTAAACCGACTCCAGACCGACAAAAGCCTTTACGTTATTACCAATTGCATATCGTTTATCGGTTTGGCAACGGTTTCGTTGGTATGACTGCTCCGTATAGAGCTATCACATCCAACCCCTGTACACACAGACTGGTCCCGATAATATACCGATGCGAATCTTATTATGACGTCATGTCATCAATGTCATCGGCGTAACCAAAGATGGGGAACCTTCCTCTATGGATGTGCTGGTGACGTCACGCCCTGGGGCCACAACAAGTCACGTTCCTCCTGTCGGATTTTTAAAACAATTCAAGTTTGAGTACAGGCAGTCGTTCACACATGACTACTTTTATCCTACGGGGGCGATGGATGGAGGAAATTAATAGCTTCGGTGAGGTTGGGAGCGCATCCTTAGAAAGGATTTGATGTCGATTCAGTCTGGCTTTCTTATGATATCGAGGATATGATGACGTATCATGTTCAAATATGTGTAATGAGTAAAAAAAAAACTATCAAGAATTAAATGGACCCTACCATATTTACTGTAAAAAAAAGGTCTCACCGCACCTCTCTCATTCTTTCTCTGAAACAAATCCTTCCCCCTCCCTATTCTCTCACTCTCCCTCTCTATCTCGCAGTGTCAAATTCAGTTTATCAATGGGCGTCTTTCTGAACTTACATTTCCTGTTCTGGGGGTATGTTTTTCAAACGTCATCATTACGATAAACATATTATTTCCTCGTCGTGGGGAGCAGTTCTTTCAAATTGAGATCTTACTCCATTTGACAGTGGCTTCTCCTTTCTAGCAGAGCAAAGTACCCCTTCAACTTTTGAAAAGTGCCGTTTTGAGGGCTATTTTTAAAGGTCAAGTCCATGTTGATTTCAATCAATAGAGAAAATTTTAACAAGCATAACACTGAAAATTTCATCGAAATCTGATGTAAAATAAGAATTAGCGCCTTTTCCGGTATTTTGTTTTTATCATTTTCAAGTTTAGCTCATTACGTGATGGCATGATATCAGTAAGCTACTTCATCCTGAACATTTCATTTTGTCCCATTTCTGTAGAAACGATATGCATTTAAGGGGACTTTCCCCCAATTTTGTCGAGATTTGTTTTTATTTTAATATTTTCCTGTAAATCCTACATTATCATGAAATGACACTCAACAAGTTTTTTTTAATTCTCTTTAATTTTATCTGTCAATGAATTCAAATTATTCAAACATTGAAAATGAAGAGTCTATAAATTTACCCACACTTTTTACAATCTTTAAAATGTCTAGTTATATATTTGAATAATTCAGTACTTATTTTGAGTGAACTTAAAATCTTTTGTGGCAACTTTGTCCTCCAACAATTGTTTTTACAGCTTTGTGTGTTTAACTCTTTAAATTTCATAGATTATCATTGGGAACCAATCCATATGATGTTGAAAATTCTGATCTAATTTTGGAAATGGCGAAGTTCAAATTTTTGACATAACAGTCTATATGTAGTCCCTCAAATACTTTTTTTCGTAACCAGAATAGATAATTATTTTGATAAGGAGAAGGAAACACAATACCCATAATTTGATGAGGAAGAGGCTTACCATATTTCGAAGACAAAATTTTAGCCTAAATCCTCTAAGAAATTAAAGCGATTTCAATCACGGTTCGAAAAACATTTGGGGAAATATCATGTTTTTACTCTTCGTGCGAATACTACTACTATTAATCCATGATTTCATTCATTTGAAACATCAAAGATAGATGCCAAATCGGGCAGACATTGTTTTGACAATATGCCAGTGATCAATGACTATACGTACACAACCTTTTAATGAAAAGATCTCCATTTTAGCAATATACTGTATAAAACGCTGTTTAAATTTCAATCAGGTTGTTAAAGCCCGTCACTCTAAAATCAATTGTTTAAAGTTTGAAACAAGTTGTTTAACTTAATTTTGTTAAAAAGTTGAAATGATTTCAAAAAAGTTTAAACAGTTGTGTAAAAGTTTAAACAACTCGTTGTTAGAGTGACGGGTTTAAACAGCGTGATGATTCTTTTTTTACTGTGTATATGTAGTATTTTTTTTATTTCGAATGTAACTTCCCATTAATATAAGCCTATCTCTCTCAGCTACACCCCTCTCTGTTTCTTTTTGTATCAACTTATCTCGGATTATCATTGTTTTTCGTTGGAAATGAATAAGTACTTATAAATATGAGATTTGAATCAAAATTTAATCTGTATTTGAATTTCTATTTGACTTTGAATTTGAATATGGATTTGTATTTAAATTTGAATTTAAATTTGAATTCTAATTTCAATTTCGATTCGAATTCGCATTTGTATTTGAATTGCAATTTCAATTTAAACCTATATTTGAAATTGAAATTGAATTTTATTTCATATTTAGTTATTCTGTTTCTGTTTATATGTAGGCTCTAGTAGGAACTAGGTAGGACAGCTTTTTGCTGGTAAACACCAAGCTGGTTAATAACCAATTTCCTAGGAAACATTTTACGTCTACATAGGTTAATCAGTCATAGTGGCTGATCTTTTAGACGACCCTTGGGCCTTTTTTTAAATCAAAGTGGAGACAATGGCAGAGTGTGGATTCACAACCTTGTGATTATGGTTCCGATGCTCTAACCACTGGACCACACTACCCGTTTTTCCAGCATGATCAAAATGTCCTGATATAAACACTGCAGACCCCCTTCCTCCCTTCTCCTCTTGCGCTCATTCACTGCCCCCCCTTCCCGGTCTGTTGATAGTTTTCCAAGTAATTTCTGAACGAATTATGGAGAAGAGAGTTAAATACTTAATTTAAAGTAATGCAATGTCCCACAGGTATTATCTGGCCACATATAGAGAGAGAAAGAGAGAGAATTAGAATGTTCTCTAATTAAACCGATATTTACTCATTCAAAACAGCAACACGAGAATAGCCCGTTCCCCACGCTTTTTCTCCAGTACAAGTAGTACAATGCTCGTTTACGCTTCGCTAATGTGTTTGATATGCAATGATTTTCATTTCGGTTTATTTCAAGAAGAAATTGTATTACCATTTTCTACCTATTTTTTAAACAATATTTCAATAGGGTGCCATTTCAGAAAAAGTTGTTATCAATAGGGCCTTTAAAAACATAAAATAAAACACGTATATACAAGTGATAAAAATATACAAAGTAAAATCATCATATAAATCATTCATATCAGAATACAGAAAGGCATGCAAAGTCATTAAAATATTTGTAACACAGGAACCATTGACATTTTAACATTTGCTGAACATATGATATGAGATTTTTTTTAACTAGAGAGGGTGGAAAGGATTTTTAAATGAAGGGACAAGGAATTAAACATCAATAAAAACGCCTGAGTGTGAATTATAATTATGTCGCGTTAGTGCTGGTTAATTTGAGAGGTATAGGATATGATTATTATTTGCACGCTCTACTTCGATACGAATGGAAAAGACGGCATAAGTTGTGTCTATACAACAGTAAAATTTTGAATCTACCTGTATGCAAAGGAATGATAGATTCTCTGTATGAACACGAAAGTAGAGAATAGAGCAATAGAAACCAAGAGAGAGACATATAAAGAGAGAGGGGTAGATGATGATGAGGGGGGGGGGGGTGGAGATAAAGAGAGGGTACTTGATGGGGGAGGGGTGGATAAGGAGGAGAATGGATACAGAGAGGGGATGGGTTGGTATACAGACTGGCATAGGAAGGAAAAGAATGGAACAACTTCATTTCTAGAGAAATATATATATATATAGTTTTTACCAAAATTGAAGTCGATGTTGGTTAACGCAGATATTCCTTTTTACTTCATTGCCATTTCATCCGGAGATCCTGAATTTCCCTCCATCGAGTCAATGTGGTTTGAGTCATAGATTCACCTGGCGGTCAGCTTGCGCGAGTGAGAAGTGAGGGGTTGAGGTGCGTTGATTCGATGAACAACAAACCACCTTGGTTATTTATATATTTATTTTATTCGATTCAAAATTCACAAAATCACCTCGTTATCTATTCAACTCTGAGTGGTTCATCCATCTATGCAGTGAGTCACCCAAACGTCAGACCTCTCATTTATTAAAAAAAGAGGAAGAGTAATATGCATGACTTAAAGTTTTAAACATTCGCTTTTGTTATCCTCACTCTGGCTTTATTTTGATTTTCGCTCAGCTACGACATTGCCATTAAAGTCTGATGGCGAGAATTTGAACGAAAGTTGAGCTTTTCGAAGTTCTTTGAGGACTAACAGATGTTGAACAGAAAAGCGGAGCTGGAGGATGATGAACCGGTGGATAAATTCGCGATCATCTAGTTTCAAATCCACGTCTTCCATCGAGATTAAATAGAACGATTAAACGAAGAAACTTGGATTTTGATTTAAAAATAAAAGTCAATGCGGAAAATCAATGAATTCGACCTCCTTCGAGCTTAAACATTTGGATAACTGTGAGCTGAGCCGGTCGCATCGGGTTTGAAAATAGAAACTTGGAAAGAGAACGGTGTCCGAAGGCGAACGTTGACTGGTACATGACGTGACAAGCCAAGATCGTATTCCTGGCGGCTCTATAAAATGCCAATCAAAAATCTGTGCCTAAAATTGATGTATCGATATCAAGCGATCGATATAGAGCTCATCCAGGGAAGTCGTCTGCATGACCGTGTACGTCATATTGAATGAGATGGATGGATAAGAAAGCAGGTCAGGATTCTAAAGGATTATAAAAGCACTGTAAAAGTAAAACTAGATTCTTGACCGACCAGAGATGGGACTCCCCTATTGGCGAAGATGACATCATGGAATAAAATCAATGTTACAAGACATTTTTCAGATAAAATAAGATCTATGAAGAGCGATAGAGATCATTTCAGAAGGGTAATGGTCATACGAATTTATCTTCTTATACCGAATTCAAAAGGTAAAATAATAATATCAAAGGTTATCGAGCATCTTAACCAGAAATGGAAAGTTAAAAAATGCCTTAAGGATGGATCGCAGTTTAAAATTAAATGGAGGTAAATAATAATTGACGGCTAAATTTGAACGCTAATCGTATTATGATTTCCTGAAATAAATGTTTGAAATAGTCTCGACATATTATAGGTAATAATTAACATTTTTGAAAATGGTGTTGACTAGTGTGCATACTCCTGATGGTGTTGACTAGTGTGCATGCATACTCCTGTGTTAAATTATTTTGATACCTATCGGTGTTATTACAGCACCTTTTGCTGTTACTTAAATACTCTTTGGTGATATGTTCAAACTCTTTAACACCGTCCTCATATAGCGTGGTCACCTAGGGACACCGAGTGGTGTCAGATTTAACACCAATTATTACAGTGTATGAATTTAAATTCTTCCCGTCGGTTTCGAAGTTGTACACAAGCTAAGTTTTGATAGTACCTCATCTATTATAACCCTGTATTCAGTTTTGATTTATTTTTTAAAAGTTGAAATTAGATCTTAAAGTGCAAGTTGTTTGTGTGATGCGATTTTTCGAGATCCATTATAGAGGTTAAAAGTTTGCAATCTGAATAAAAAATATACATTGGGGTCTCAAACAAGAAGCCATGTTGGGTGTAAAAAAAATCAAGCATGGAGATTAGATAATTAAGGATAATCTTAAAGAATATGTGAGTTACTGCCTTTGCATGAAATTTCAGCATAGCTTCATCTTCCGCCCCGAACTCATTATTTCCGTCACCTTTGGATATCCCAGAATGCATCATTTTGTTCTCTCGAACACGTAGTCTTATACACGCTATTACTTCAATTTCAATACATTCTATATTAAATTTATTATCGATGGGCTGTAAATAATGACCAGCTGAATTTAGGTTTGTATCTTATAGGTTTCTGATTAAAATCATTTTAAAGTTAACATGTTTAACAAAATAAATATTTGCTATACGAATCAAGATCGATAACAAGACATGGTTAATTTTCACATTTGATCGGGATTTAAATCTATGAAGTTTAGAGTGGAAAACTTTTTTTAATACAATTTCTAAATACATCTGTAAAATGTTCAAAATGCCTATATGTAATTGAAAGGAAAATGCAATCCATTTTAATGCTTGCGAATTCAATTTTTGTTTTCTAAAAAATAAATAGTAGTAAGCTGTGGAAAATAAACCAGCATGACACTTTTAAAGCTGTATTTTGTAGCCTATTAGCTTTTTATTGAAGTTTATATAATGAATAAACAAACCCTTTCGCTTCCATTAAGGTCTTTGAATATGGATTTGTTATTATTTACGAGTAAACATGGTAAATGTGAAATAAAGGGAGGGCGCCCTTGTTCTAAACGAGGAGAGCATGATCTAATGAAGGAGGTAATTTCGTGCACGGGGAAATCATAATGGTAATTTAAAAACGGTCTTCGTCACGAGAAAGAATTTGTAGGCTGTGTAAAAACCAAATTTGCGAAATAGAGGGCGTTTCGCGAGATGAGATCATCAAGAGTTGGCTGAAATTGTGGGATTTCATGAAAATTAGGTTGAAGGGAAAGTTTGCCCTGGCAACAAGTTGGTCTTTATAAAAGCAGAAAAATGGAAGAAAAGATATCGGTGACGGTTTTTATTTATTATTATTATTTTTATTTCATGACGTCGCAGACGAGCAGCTTCTTCAAGTTTGTCACGTGAATGAAAATTGCAAAAGAATAGTAATGACATTTTTTTGTCAAGAATCAGAAAGTAATCCTGTTTGTGCGGATGAATATATCATCAAATACATTAATTCATACCCCCTACTAAGAGAAAAATATTTTCATTCATCAAGTTTCACAATTAAAAAATGAATCTTTTATTCAGAAAATGGGAATCAATTTTTTATTCTTTTTTTTTGACGGAGTTGATGCTTTTGACCTTTTTTCTAGCAGACGACTGATGACGGGTTGAGCGCGTTGGCTTGTGTGTTGTGGTGTGTGTAGTCACTAGTATCTGCGATGTGTTTTATTACTTCCTCAAAATTGCTTTTATTAAACAATGCTTTCATTGATGCTGCAATGTATCTATATAATTAAATCTAGCAATTCGCTATTTATTTTCATACCAACTGAAATGTCATAATGTATGTGCGCGTGTGTGTGGGTATGTATATAAATGTGTGGAATTATACATGTACAACAACTTTGGCAACTCTTTTATTTAAAATATTGTAAAGAAATGGATGAAGAGAATAATGGTAGGCGTAGCATAAATCAAGGTTCCCCAGAGCTATCTACCCTTTGGAGAACTTGGTGATGCCGAAAAAATGTCTCTGCCGGGAATCGAACCCGGGTCCCCAACTTTGAACGCCGGTGCCTTAACCACTAGACCACAGAGACGGGTTAGTGGCTGTATAACCGGGTATGGCGAAAAAAAGACTGTGACTTTGCGCTATATGAACGCATTACTATAGTTTAGAACAGATTCGCCAAAAATCCCTTTCGCCAAAAATTTATAACATTTGTGGGTAAAGTCATTATTACATTTGTGCAGTGCATTATTACATTTATGGGTAAATATAACATTATTTTGTGGGCGTTATTACATTTTTGGGTAAAGTGTTATTACATTTGTGGGTGTTATTACTTTTGTGGGTGCAACACCCCCTCCCCCCATCCCCCATTTTTTAATAAATAATTCAATTTCCATACGCTTGAATTTGAAATAACGTTTCAAAGATAAAAACGACATTAAAAGAGTTTGGATAAAGAGTGAACAATATTAATCTCTATCAATTCGCATATTTCTGTTTTCTCTCTGACTCGATCATCTATAGTCTTAAGGTCAGATAGGTGACTTAGGGAATTATTGCTATAAAGGAGAGAAAAGAGGCTTGCCAGTATTGATTCCAGATATTGCTTAAGATGAAAAGAGGACTTCACTACAAACTAACAATGGTTTGCGTGACGCACAATACCGTTGTTCAGTGACAAAGCGTCCATCAGTATCTACCTTTTAGTCTTCCATGAAACTATCCCCAACTGACTTTCATAGAATGCTAAATTGAAAAAAAAAGAAAGATGAATAACACAGAGAAGATAGAGGTGGGCCTGCTTTTTCATATTTCTCCAACTTGGCATAAATGGTATTGTATCCATTGCAATGATTTAGATCAGCATGCTGAGAGAAATGCAGAGAAATTGCCAAAGGAAATAAAGGTCTCCTTGAAGGTAAAATGCGGTGTAAAAAAAAAAAAAAACCCTTTCTCCGCTCATAGCCCATTCAATTCAGTATCAAATTTCCGTCTTTTAGAAAGACTAAGCATGAGCGTTTGACAATTGAAGATTTTTTCTTTTATTAATCAGGTTTTTAATTATTACTAGCCACGATTCCGACAGACCAAGTATGAATCCTATGGATTTTTTTTACAATAATTGGACGACTTATCTTCTAAGCGTCGACACAAGGCTCTTGCTTTCAGTAAAAAAATGATATAAAAATGGAAATTGTTACTACGTTTTCCGGTCTCTCAGCAGCGGAATCGCATTTCTGATAACTAGATGTTCCCAGAGAAATTCCTTTGCAAGAACAAAGTGGCAATCTAACCAATTAACGGCAACGCATTATCGCACTAAATTCCTTCCATCATGGGTTGGATTGAAAAAAACATCTCTCACTTCATTACAAATTTAATAAGTGTCATTCTCAATACCATGACGATATTTGTCATCATTGGAAGCAGAAGGCTGAGGAAGAAACAGAACATCTTCATCTGCAACATCGCCTTGGTAGATTGTGTTGCTTCTGCCCTATCTTTTGTTTATTGGCTGATGCTTTATATCGGACTAAGATCGGTAAGTTTGTAAGTAAATGAGCACGGGCTTCGCAAAAGACCCTGTAATTTTTTTTTCATGGGCTTGGGGAGAATATGAGAGAGATATGATGAGCTAACACTGGAAGAAGTAAAATTCGAGCAGATTTACTATTCCCATTTGATAAATTTTAGACAATTAGTATTAGAGAGAGAAAAAAATGATTGACAGAATATGTGCTATCCTTCATAAGGTGCAACATGACTAGGTCGAGCCACTTATAAGATTGTTGTAACAAATCTATTACACTAAAGTTATCTCTTGAATGATGGCTTATTAACAATGCTTTATTCAGGAGTGTTTTACACGAGCTCATTAATGATGTGCATTGTTTAAACATATATCACGAGTAGACAGTTGCTACTACTGGGATATTGATACGGTTATCGCACGATGGAGTAAGCCCGGCCAGGTGCACAATGCACGATCTGTTGCGATCCGATTCTAAAATCATAAAATGATTTTGATATGAAGATTTGAACCTATGAAATATTAATGAGCGAATATCCGAATAGTGGAGGGGTATGAATACTAAAATAAGAATGCCAGTCTATCTCGAGCAATCCTCTTGAAGGAATAAGAAATTCTATTCCTACAGGAGGCTCGCTCGACTGGAATTCTGATATTAGCATTGACACATTAAATTCCACATCGGGATGACGTCGCGACGTCATCACGACTTGGAATTTTACGCCGACAACAAAGTTTGTATTGCAGCAAAGTACAAATCCAATTTTATCATATAATTTGGTTGCATTAAGCCGGATTTCGAATGAGGTAATTTTGCAACTTAGAAAAAATTGTGATTTGCTAAAAAAAAATGGCGCCGTGGTCTGATCGTGCAGTGAGTGGCGGGAATAAGTTCACAACTTTCAGAGCCACCACATATACTTTTGGTTTCGTTTTGTACTATTCATGACCATCTTACGATTTCGCTTGTTGGACATTGTAAAGGGTGGATTCCCCCTCAATAATAAATCAACAACAAAAAAGCGTAAACAAACAAAAACAATAGACAAACGTGAAAACTGTATATTGCAGTGAGTCCAACTTTGCGTGTGTCAATACTTTGGGGACGGTCTCAAAAACCATTCAATATCTTTAAGAAAATGACATCATTAATATGAAAAGTGACCTAAAATCAATACCGTTAGTTTCCTTAGGATGAGTGCAGTATTCATGAAAATATTATTCGTCAATAATTTATAGTTCCGATATACACATCCCATCTTTTGATCTGAAGGTTTTGTTTACATCTCTAAAAATCTTGGGTCCGCGAAGTTTAGATCACACTTGTTCAGAATGGTTTCCCAGCACAGCGCATATTTCGTCGATAGGAATAGAATTTTGAGATCCCAATACCGGCGAACCTCTTGACCTACTTCATAGTTTTCGTCAATAATTTTGCAGTTTACGATCTTGAACTGGTTTTGTATCAAATGTGAATGTTTTGTGAACGAATTTTAGTCTGATGAATATTTGTAAATGTCCGCGAATTCTTGACACCACATCATACAGAGGTGGCAAGGAGATCGTTGATACCAGAGCGCTGATCTTAAGATGACCATGATGACCCAGCGATGTGTTAAAGTCTAAGAACTTGAGATTTTTTAACGAAAAAGTTATATCTCCGCGTAGAACAAAATCGTAGACCTATCGATGATCACGAATCTTTATCGAAACTCTCACGATTGCCGTACGTCACCCGAGTGAGATCGTGCGAAGGGCATGATACAATCAAAAGTTAGCATAAGTGCTAGTCGAAATGGCCCCCAAAAGGATCAAATTGCAATGTATCTACTCTACTAAAACATTTTGTTTTTGCTTTTTATTCCAAACTTATATCAATCATCAAACTTCATTTAATCAAGTGATTTTCAGATTTTAACGAGATGAAAATGCGTTCTTTTCTCTCGAATACTCTGGGGCAAACTCCAACTATTCCCAAACTTCACTCCAACAAAATATATAGAAAAAGTGCCACGTGTCGTGTTAAATTTGGAGAGTCTTAGCATGAAATGTTCTTTACCTCTAGTTTTGTAACTATGATTTAACAACTCAAAGTATTGCTGTAAAAAATGTGGTAAATGTTCCTAGTGTAAATCATAAACATCTAATACCCCAGATTGACGAATAGTGGCCTACAGCTTGTTCCAAGTCGAGAAAATATAATTGCTCTCATAGCCATTTTCTGCGCCAAATATATACAATTTAGGTGGCTCCTGTAGCTACTTCCCCAAATAAAATTCCATAAGATATGTGTGGTTGTATAAAACATTTATACAGAAGCATTAGAACATCCCGCGGTACATAGTAGCGTAATTTAAAAAGCAAACCAATTTTCCATATAATGCATTTATCAATACATTGGATCTGGTTCTTCCACAAGAAAGATTCATCGATTTTAATTCCTATGCCACATGCATTTTTTCTATACCCGTTTCACATAAATTTAATACACCTTCAATTTCAATAGATCGTCTTGGTCCTTTTATTATCATATAATTTGATTTCTTCAAATTTATGGTTAATTTATTAAGTATACACCAACTTCACACCTCTTTAAATTTCTTACTTACATAGTTCATATGAATATCTTTTTTGACATTTGGTATGTTTGGGGAAAGTATTGAAAATATTTGAATCATCTGCACAGTCTAAACTGGAAAAATCAGTTGATCCTGGTAAGTCATTAATATATAATAAAAAGAGTGTGGGCCCCAGGACTGAACCTTGGGGAACACCACATGTTATCCTTCTACTACTAGCTGGACATCTCATCTTTGTAACACAAAACCTGCGATCGTTTCATTAAGTAATTCTGGAACCATTGCAATACAATACATGTTATTCCATAATCATGCTTTAATTTTTCGTAGATTAGGTTATGATTAATTGTATCAAACGCCTTTTTGAAATCTAATTTCACCTATATCAATAATGCCTTCAATAATGTGTTAACCACATTGATTACTGATAATTTCGTACTATATCTCTTACGAAAGCCATACTGTTGTCTATACAAAATATCACTGGACTCTAGAAAGGCCATGAGACGCATATTAACTTATTTTTCAAATATTTTTGCAATAACTGGTAAAACTAAAATGGGTTTATAATAATTGCCTGAGTCATCCTTCGAACCCTTTTTATACAGGGGGGGGGGGTCACTTTTGCTATCTTTAGGGCATCCGGGAATTTGCCCTATTCTAATGATAAATTAAAACTATAAGTCAACGGAGAAGCAATGAAAGGTGCTGCATCCTTAAACAATCTAACTGGCAAATTTTCATATACCTATGAGACTTTGAAGCATATAAAGTACATAAAACATCTTTAATTTCCACTTCACTTATAGGTTTCCAAAATAAAGAGATCTTATTTGAAGCACCTATGTAATCTTTAAAACAAGAATTATGAGGCCCATTTGGTATTCTGCCAAATTTGACCCAACAGTATAGCAAAGTAGTTAAGTTCCTCGGCTATATCCTCTCCTGAGGTAACAATTGTGTCTAATCCACCTCGATTAATGCCCAACTACTCGATAGTATTCATTCTTTTATTCTTACTTTTCCCAATTAACTCTTTGATAGTTTCCCAAGTCTTTCGCTTATTATTAAAATAAAATAGGAATTCTGAGATGAAATATTCCTCTAAGATAAAGAATTAATTTGAAATTTTATCGGTGATATATTTAGATTGCTTCCCCTAGCTCCAAAACCTATTATGGGCTTGTAAAACTGTTCCAGCTAACATTATTGACATCTCAACAACTAGTGAGTGATTTTTCAGGACGATCTTTCTTTTACATTTGATGTTATACTCATGTAAAAAATTGAACCAACACCAACACCAAACACTGAACTTGAAATCACCCACTGTTTTAATTGGTTGATTTTGACCAATTTTATCGGTCGGACACATTACTTGCCAATAGCCGGGATATTATTTTGACTAATCCATTTTGTAAAATTGTCGGTAATAATTACCAACAATTTTGCAAGTATGATGGGGTGTCCAAACTTCGTGGACTTTTCAAAAATATTCATCAGGTTTAAATATGAAAATCATTGACGAAAATGTGAAGTAGGTCAAGGGGCTTCGCCGGTATCGCGATCTCAAAATTCTATTCCGATAAACTGTTCTGAAAAAGTGCGAACTATCATCGCGGACCAAACTTTATTTTGAGATTTGAACCAAAACTCAGATTTTAAGGATATTGGCTAGTCTTTTCAGATAAAGACCATCCGTGACGCATGGACACACGCGAAGTTTGGACTCACTGCCATAATAAAAACTGGCCTTATATAGATTGCACTACGGAGCCCGGGATGAATACATATAAAACGAAAATTCTCTTTTTTTGTTGTTGTCGTTCCAGGATGAAAACGTATTATTGGTAATGAGTGCATCACTCATCGTCGAAACAGGTAGCACCTTATCTGTGGCTCTGTTCCGACTCATCACCCTCCGTTTCGACCCATTCAACAAGCGGAACCTGGTGACGGCGCCTCGCTGCATCTTGGCCTGTATCTTCATTTGGATCATCCCTATCGGGGCCCTCTTCATCATCACCAAAGTAATTGATGAGCGTCATCGTTACTCGGGAATCCAAAATTATCTTCTATTCATCATTAGCGTTGTAGCACAATGTCTTTGCGTGGCTTGTTACGTTATCGTGTACTTGGCTATCGCAAGCGCCGGGCGAAAGGCCGGTCTGTCGGGGCGTGCACTAGAACAGCGCGTCAAACAAAACAAGAGTATCCTGGCTACATTTGCACTCGTCTCAGTCTCGAATGTCGTTTGCTTATGTCCGGTTATCTTTAATTACTTTATTCCTTTTTTAAAGATAGACTGGGTTCGAAACGCAGCAACTTTCGAGGTATACCGTTGGTATACGATTTATGTACCCTTATCATTTACCATGATGGGATTAAATGGCATAATAAATCCAGTCATATACTGGACTCGGTTAACGGAATTTCGGAAATGTCTTTGTGATATCTTCTCTCGCAATAAGCGTTCTCACAGTGAATCTAGTACAGCAGTGACCGACGATGAAGGTTCTATACCAAAACAGGGAAATTTTGTACATGAATATGAAGATGCTGATAGATCAGGCAAGCAGGTTATCAACACTGTTACCAAATAGGTCCGTTGTGAGGGATTAATACCCCCTTACACTTGACCGAATGTAGGCGGACGAAGGGTGACGATTTGGAAAATGCACGAAATTCACGTGAATTCACATTAAAAAAATATCCGTCTAATCATGCGATCAGTAACTATAGGACGGTCTGCACCATCCCGAGTTTTCAAATTCGCGCGCTATTTCTGATCCGGCAAATTATCCCGATCTGAACAATCTCGAGATTCAATCCCAATTCAACTTGGGATTATTTGCAAAATAGCGCGCTCTTTTCGAATTATCGCGCTAATTCGTCGGCGCAGACGCACTCGGGTTTATTTATTCACGGCGTCAGACCATAATGCATCGATGCCTCGCTTGAGCGGGAATCGCTCTTCTTGCGATGGTGGAGACGGGGTTTCTTGAATCTCGAGATTAATCGCGAGGAGTGCCAAACAGGCTAAAATTTCTAGATGGTGCAGCACAGCTATATAATCAAATTTTATCATCGAACGGTAAGCGAAGGATAAATATGACATGCGAAGTAAATCGATTTTTTGGTTCACCTCTTTAAGTAAATTGCAGCCGAGGGTGAATGAAGGGTTGATATTGTGGTGATAACCGATAAAGGTCTGCAAGCGTAGACTATACTTTGTTATTACACGTGACTACTTGCATAAAGAAAGTTATGGCTGCTGTCAAGATGACGCAGTAGTGATCGTTGTTGTTTCATCTCACCTAATAAATGTCTGTTGTAAATACGTTTAAAGAACTGCCTACTGGACTTTTGATTTATATAATCTAAGTTCCAACCAGATATAACCCAATAAGACGAACGAACAGTGAGCAATGGTTTAAGATGGCGTGCGATTAGAAACGAAGACGAGGGAATAGATCGGGCGTTCTTGTTCGTTTATCGTTCGTGTGTTTTTGTTGCGCATAGTCCTTCTTCGCGTTTTGCCAAAGTGGACCGGTCTCGAAAGAACCGTAACGAAGCAACACGATGACACAACGAACAAGATTGCCTGATCTATTCCCTCGTCTTCGTTTCTAATCGCACGCCATATCAAATCATTGCTCACTGTTCCGTCGTCTTATTGGGTTATATCAACCCTTCGCTCGCCTTCGACAGCAAGTTTCTCAAAGAGGTGAATCGAAAAATCGATATCCTTTGTATGTCATATTTATCTTTCGGTTACTGTTCGTTGATAAAATTTGAAATAGTTACTGACCGCATGATTTGACCAAAATTTTATTCGAATTCTTTGAATTCGCGCGTATTTCGTTCATTTTCCCATTCGTCACCCTTCGTCCGCCTACATTCAGTCCGGTGTGAGGGGGCTTTTAGCCCAGCGCTCACTATGCGATCCGAAGCGAGGCGATTTCTTAATAAATCACATTTCGCACTAAAATGTGAAAGTTTCAAGAAGTACGATTAGTTCATTTTAATTATCATGTTTGAAATTATAAAACCATAATTTTGCGATGACGTCATAACGATTCGGATTTGCATACCGGGAGCCTCGAACTAGAGACTGAATTTCGATTTCAGTAGTGCTACCACTATTCTGAACTTTGAACGCTATGATTTTATTGATTGGAATGTCCTTGTCAAATGTAATTACAATTTCTTTGAAATTCGGATCGCAACGAATCGTATAGTGTGCGCCGGGCCTTATCCCTCGTCCTCACTGTCGTGTTATCTTAATACAAACGCTACATTTTGTTTTTCGTAGGTGATCGTGAAAAAAAAACCTTTCAAAATTTGGGTACGATCGATCGATTGTCACGACTAATCTTATACGAACTGATGCGATCACTGCGATTAAAACAACGGCTTTAAGAGCATACTAAAACCAAGTTTCTTGTAAAGAGAGAGAGAGAAAAAAAAGAAAATGCGTTTAATAGATCAGCGGAATTGTACGATTTTTTGTGACATATGTTGTGTTAACTTCAACTTCGAATTTTCGATGAATTTAGATTTAAATTGCTATTTAAAGATGAATTATAGATTTTTGGAAGTAGTGTCACGCATTGATCCGTAATAACAGATTTGTAATATATCTAAATGATTTAATGTAAAAAATGAAACGATTGGAAGTTTTGTTAAAACTTAGGTGTTAAGGAAAGGTGGTTAATGAGTAAAAACCTTAATAATTGAATGAATATTTTCAAAGATTTGATATGCAAGGAGTCCTATGAAAGCTATTAATATATGCAATCTAATCTCGTGACTGAATTCTGTAGTTACAATACGAATATGTACATGGTGTAGGATAAACCTATCTTTTGTGACTGAAATCCTGCACTGGCTCGGCAGTATTTAGACAGCTCGTCAAAAATGAGCTCTTTTCATCCTAGTTAATTCTCGACTATAGAAATTTGCACATTTACTCATTTTAAGTCATTCATTGCTGCTCTATTGAAAACATTTCATTTTTTAAAATTATCTTTGTAAAGAAGTGTCTTTCTCTCAGGTCATATATTATAATTTAGAAAACCTTTGCAGGAAAGAATAAAATTCTAATTTAATACATGGCTTAACATAGTTATTTCCAGCTAACAATATTTTTTTTGACACCTTTTTTCTTGTTTCGTTGAGATAAAAAAAAATTATTTAGATCATAAAAAGTTGAAGGCCTATGCTGATACTGTTCAAAAGAAGATTTGGTTGTTCTGGTCACGTTGACACTTTTCAGAGGCCAATTATATTGAGCAGCTTGAAAAAGAAGTATACTGCATCCTGCTTAGTCAGACACCACACACACACATGCATGTACCCACATACTCACACATGTGTAAGCCTGTTTAATAATGATGTTAATAATAATAGCTGGATTTATAGCGCTTTTGCCTGAGGCTATTATTACTCCGGATTAAGCTCGAGCTACCATCACCGCCCAGTGAGCAAAGTATCTGGGGTCCGTGTGGGTTATATATGGGCTCATTTGGGCTTGGATATTGGCCCCATATGGGCAGCTCATATGGGGCCCATATGGGCTTTGCACCATCCAAACCATCCGGGGCCCATATGGGCCAAGTGGGTTTCATATGGGGAAAATCTGGTGAAGCCCACATTAAACCCACATGGCACATCTGGCCCCATATGAAAACGATATTGTGTTTTATATGGGTCCCATGTGGGCCCCATGTAGGTTCACGATGTTTTAATCAATTAAAAAATATCAATTTATTTGTGTCATTAAGGTGACATTATAACCCAATATTCTAATCCTTATCATTTTATCATGTCCTATAATCCTACATTCTAATCCTAAATCCTAATCCTATCCTACACCTAACCACTAAATCTTGTCATTGACTTCTATATATAGAGCGAGTTTGCTGTACTTGACAGGCTATGGTTAATAACAATTTTCAATATTTAACCTTGAAAATTTTCTCCTGAAATAAATGTTTCGATTTTCAATTTTATGGTAATACATACTTTTCTGAAAATTTTCATGGTGGAATCCTTGCAGAAACATAAACATATCAATTGTTGTAGCTGTATTAGTTAAATTTTTGATCATTTAGTGTTGTATTGAATATTCATGAGTGCAGTCCAGATCGATCGACACTAATGATGCCACATATGGCCCATATATATCCCATATGGGGCCCAGATGTTTTTAGCCATATGGGGATTATATGGGACATAATGGGCCCCATATGGCCCACATGAAACCCATATGGGCCCCATATTGGCCCCATATGCACTGGGTCGAGTGGATAAATTTTTTGCCGAAGGAAAACACGCCGGGATGCTGAGATTCATGGGATTTGTGGTATTCGAACCCACGACCCTCTGTTTCAAAGGCGAGAGTCAGAACCACTAGACCACGACGCACCCACTGTATATACATGCATATACACATACTGTAAAAACACGCTGTTTAAAATAAGCACTTTAAAAGCCGGTCATTCTTGCAACTGTTGCTCAAAATTTTTAACCAGCTGTTTATTTTTTTAAGATAACTTGTTTCACATGATGGACGTTAAAGTTTTCAAATTGTTGATATTGTTGTGGTTTCTCATTTGTAACAATTTTACTAATTGGAAATAATTTCATTTGGCTGAAAGGAGGATTGCAGCCCCATAGTTATTACAGCTAAATAGGTAAATAGTGAGATAACTTATATAGAGATCATGCATGCTTGTCATTATACATAAACTCACATTTTTATTAATCCTGTTCTTGCATAACATCATTTCTATCGGAAACGAGAAAAATCTTTAAATATGTGTTCTTTTATTTGGATTGTAAATAAATAGATGTATTCTACAGTGTGATAATTTTTTATATTTTTTTTGCCTTTCTTTATACATATTCAACAGGTATTCTGTATGGACAGTGTTGTTATATTTCATGATTCAAATTTATATTTAATGTTAAACCAATTTAAAATCATAATCAATTCTCTTCGGTCTTATTCGAAGTTGTATCTTTCTCCCCCGGCTCTCATTGTTGTATTGTGTGATGTATGGCAATACATGTCATTGCCTAACTACAACTGTAAGATATATAACTATATGAAACCACGATGACTCAACCAACTTTGGTCCATTGTAGAAGTAGCAGTAACTAACAAAGCAATTCTTGGAAGATAGGGAGAAAGAAAATTATTGTATCAAAGAAGTTGAAAGTACGTGTTGATTAATTGACAAACAGATAAACTAACCAAATTCATTAAGAACTTGTAATCATATAGTGCAGAAATACTGAGAATAATGAAAAATGTTATCTCTGAAAAGAATCCAATTAAGACTTAGGAACAATTGATACCACAATTTCAAAGAGTTGTTATTCACAATTCTACTGAGTATTGTTTGTAAAAAAGTTTCTTGATCTGAATGTTCTTGAACTAAGGGGGGAGATGTGATGTATGCCAATACATGTATCATTGCCTAACTACAACTGTAAGATATTTATGCCTAACTATATAAAACATCGATGACTCAACCAAATATTGTCATGATTGTCAGAAACCATTGTAACTTGTAAATAAAGACCACTCCTCATCTGTACCTCAACCAAGTCAGATGTGTATTTGAGCCTCCTTGTTTCTCTTAGTAGAAACATCACATATTGATTACCAGACTAAATTCTTTGAATCTTGTAACGAATCAGTAACTTACGCCATAAAAACTGTGATGTTAAAGCTGACACCAGTTGGTGTTAATAGAGGACCACACTCTGAGGTGTTAAAATTACCCCCTAGAGATTGAACATAACGCCAAGGAGTGTAAATGTAACGACCAAAGGTGTTGTAAAGAACACCTATAGGTGTTAAACTCCGGGGTTAAACTAAATCTGTCAATTTAATACCGGTGTAAAATAAATGGTGGTGTGGTCACCTATGTACACCGGTTAACACCACAGTTTTTGCTGTGTACGCACATTTTAATTTCCATGACTAAATTGCCGTGCACGCAATGAATACTGATCATAAATGAATAAAGAATAATGATCATAAAATTGTAATATCTCTGCAAGTTTTCTGGACTAAGTCCATTGGTTACATTAGAAGTTTCAGAAAATAAAGTGAAGGCCGGTGGACTTTCGAACAATGCAAATGTCATGATTTTATGAAAGCTAAATATCTATAAAGCAATAAAACATTTATCACCAATCCATGGCGTACCGGGCAGGCCCCGTTAATTGGGGCATGCACCTCTGCACCACAAGTATTTTGGGACAATGACAAAAATTAATCACTAGTTTCAGCAGGAGGCCTACCTTTCCGTCCAAAAGTTCTAACAATAAAAAAATCATTTGGAAAAATACCCTTATTTGGGGGTACTTCCTGTCCAAAATATCTGAAAAAGAAGGTAACCACCACCATTATTCCCTTCCACCCATCCTCCTTCTGCTCATCATAATGTGAAGAGTTTGGTTGCGAAAGGGGTTAGGTTCACTTTGGACCATTCCGAGAAAATCATGTTTTTCTTATTCTCACTTACTGCAATATTCTAATGAGAAACTAAATTAGTCATAAAGTACTACCCTATATCATGTGAACATGAAATTGTGTATAAAAGAAATTTGCCTGTCTTCAATTTTTTTATATATATATTTTTTCAAAAATTATTATTGTGGACTTGACTCCTTTTGCAAGCAAACTGAAATGAATCCTATATCTTTGACTAAAAAGGTGATTTTTTGCCACTTTCATTGACGTTTTAATGTGAATTTCCAAACTTTCTTTGATATCATCAAAGCGACTAAAAATCTATAGGTTTTGAGACAGAAAACAATAAGATTTATTAAACAAAATGGTCCTAATCCCTTTTGACTAATGAGCTCTCCTTATAAGACAATAATTTTTTTAATCTCCCTTATTGTAATATGATATCAAATTATTAAAAAATTAAAAATCAAAAGATTAGATCTGATTGAGTTTTGGATTGGAAACGGATTCATTGTTTGGTTGGTCGCTGTTTGCGGCCCCTCAGTGCTGGATTTGTTTTGATCCTTGATAATTTAGGTGTACCCGATATATTTAATTCATCCATTATTACTTGTATCATGCTCAATTTATTTTGTTGAATGTTTAAGCATGAAAGGACATTATTGATGTAATACTTTCAAACATGAATATAACTTGTATATTTTTGTGTGGATACGATTTAGATACCCGAAGTCCCACACACACAAAACAAAACATTTTTGAGACCACATTGTAACTGTTACGTTCCCTACAATGTTCAAACATGACTACATGCACTCTACACCACCCCCCCCCCCTCCCCCGACACATTATCTCATGCTTGGTCCTTACAGGTGTCACCTACCTTTTTAAATGAACTCTAATTTAGATGAAATAGACCAAATTAATAACAGGAATGAAATTCGAAATTGCGCTTATTATACCTCCCAAGAATTTATATCAGCTTTTGAATCAAATGATAACAACGTCAATAATCTCAGTCTTGTACATTTTAATTCAAGAAGTTTTAACAGAAATTTTGATTCCGTAGAAACTTTTTTAAATTCCCTAAACACGTTTTCATTTTCAATTATTGGTGTTTCTGAAACTTGACTGAGTTCACATTCCCCGGACATATACAACATACCTAATTATCGCATGGTACATGTTGATAGGAGAAGCGGCAGAGGAGGAGGTGTGGCAATGTATATCAACTCAAAACTTAAACACAAATTAAGATCAGACATTTACATTAATGACAGAAGCTCTCTTTATTGAAGTAGAAAACAAATTTGGTAAAAATATAATAGTAGGAACATTATACAGACCGCCTAATAACAACATCGGCGATTTTATCGATAATTTTGATAAAGAACTTGAGAAGATGTCCCGTGAAAATAAACAAATCTATATAATGGGCGACTTTAATATTGATTTATCAGACATTTTGTATAACAAACCATCTTATAATAACATTAACAATAAAGTAAGGAATCATAATAGCTATAATAGTGCAAACATATTTCTCAATATACTTTCCTCATATGCTTTTCATCCTTGTATCAACATACCTACTAGAATGACGTCCACGTCAGCAACATTGATCGATAATATATTTAGAAATTCTTTTAGCAATGATAACAATAGTGGAGTTTTTACTTATGATATTACGGATCATTTGCCAATATCTTTTAATTTCTTCAGAATATGAAGTTAATGTTGATAAAGAAAATATTAGGAAAACATATAGGAAAGAAAATATAAACACTATTTCAGCTTTGATTGAAGATTTAACCAATGAGAATTGGAATGACATTTTGGAAGAAAATGATGCAAATGTTGCTTATAAATTGTTCCTAGATAAATTCACTCATTACTATGATAAAAATATACCACTTGTTCAAAGCAAGAAGCGTAAAAATGAGATCAGAAATCCATGGATTACTCGAGGAATTTTACAGTCTATCAAAAAACGTAATAAACTTTATAAATCATTCATTTTTGATAGATCTGAACATGATTTTATCAAGTATAAACAGTATCGCAATACACTCACCAGCGTAATTCGATGTTCGAAAAAAACATATTATTCAAAAGAAATAAAAAACGCAGAAGGGAATTTGAATTTAACTTGGAATGCCATAAACAAATTAATAAACAAAATCTAAACCCCATGATAGAATTGAAAAACTTGAAGTTGAAAATAAATTCTTTACGGAACTTTTTGAAATTGGTCAAGAGTTTGATATTTTTTCACGGGCATTGGTCCTGACCTGGCTTCAAAAATACAAAGTGATGGTAAAAATTTTATTGAGTATCTCTCCGAGCCCATCTCAAATACAATGTGTTTCATTTCAACAGATCAACATGAAATAATTAAGATAGTTGAAGCCTTAGCATCTAAAAAATCTAAAGGATATGATGGAATCAGCACAAAACTTTTAAAACATGTAATATATAGCATTGTCTTTCCATTAGAACATACCTTTAATCTATCTCTACTGGCTGTTGTCGCACTTTATTAAAAATAGTAAAAGTAGTCCCAGTTTACAAAAAAGATGACCCGACTTAAGTTACTAATTATCGTCCTATATCACTTTTACCATGTTTTTCAAAAGTATTGGGAAAAAATGTGTACAAACGATTGGATTCTTTTTGTCATTAAATAAAATTCTTATTCCAATCCAATTCGGATGTAGAAAAAAATTCTCAACCGATTTTGCAATTACTAAATTACTTGATAATGTTGTTGACTCCCTTTTAAAAAGAAGCCATATAATCGCTTTATTTATGGATCTAAGTAAAGCCTTCGACACCATTGATCATAAGATTTTATTACATAAATTATATAATTACGGAAAAAGTGGAGTTGCCTGGTCATGGATTAAAAGTTATCTTTCAAATCAACAACATTTCGTCTCAATTAATGATATAAAATCTCCGTTGTCCTTTCTTAATTGTGGAGTGCCACAAGGTTCGATTTTGGGGCCACTTCTGTTTTTAATATAATAATAATAATAATGCTCAATTCTTGTATAGCGCATCACAAATAGCATAGCATGTCCCTATGCCCTTAAAGAAGAAATGGTGAAAGGTATATAAGAATAAAGTAATCGAGATATTTAGATTGGACCATTAGTTCAAAGTTAGTTTTTTTTTGCATTGAAAAGATATGTTTTGAGGGATCTCCCGAATGTACATTAATCACTTTGATATCTCATTGAATTAGGTAAAGCATTCCAGAGGACAGCGGAGGCATGAGTAAAAGCACGCTCACCATATGACTTTGTAAAGACAGAGGGAACAACAAATAATTCTTTTGAGCTTGATCTAAGATTTCGGGATGGCTGGTAATATGAAACTAAATCGAGTGAATAGGACGGGGCAATTTTATAAAAAAACAGTTGTGTGCAAAAACTAGAAGCTTGAATACAATCCGGGAACGGACAGGGAGCCAATGTAATTCTCTGATTACTGGGGTAATTGCTTCATACTTGCGTGTTCGTGTTACTAATCTCGCAGCTGAATTTTGAATGGTTTCCAGTTTTTTAATTTGTTTAATAGGTAATCCTGAAAGGAGACTATTGCAGAAATCAATGTGACATAAAACAAAAGCATGTACCAATTTTTCAGTGGTGGGTTTGTCCAAGAATTCACGAAGTTTACCAATTTTGTATAAGGCATATGATGCAGAGCGACATTTTTGTATCAATATATCAATGATATAGTAAATTCTTCCCAAGTTCTTTCGTTTATTTTGTTTGCTGACGACTCCAACATTTTATTGTCTCACAATGATTTAGATGAATTGTTTAGTACAATGAATTTAGAACTAAAAAAATGTTTCGTCGTGGTTTAAATGTAACAAGTTATCCTTTAACATAAGTAAAACTCATTTTGTTCATTTTCAAGCCATTCATAGGAATGACGATTTTCCCCAAGACATTCTAATTGACAATGAGCCAATAGATAAAAAAGAATCTGTGAAATTTCTTGGCATTACAATAGACAAACATTTATCTTGGCAACCCCTGCAACCTTCTAATAATCGATGTTTTAATAGAAAATGCAATTTTTTTAGTATGTTTTGTTTGTCAATTATTTGTATATTATTATTGTATTTTCTTTGTTAATATGTTCATGAAAAAGTGTTGCAGAAACCAATAAATGAAATAAATTAAAATTATGCGAAACTAAATTTACACGATACCCTACCATGTGAACATAACAATGGGTATAAACGAAATCTACCCGTCTACATATTTGTTTATTCTTTTCCAAAACAAAATATCTGTGGACCTAAACCGTTTTTAAAGTTGATTTTTCTTTGCCTTTTATTTTTTACTTTTTAATGAGTATTTCAACTTTTCTTTCTTATTACTAAACATCTGTACATTAAGACCCCAAAAATATCAAATTTGATGAAAAATGGACCTAACCCCTTTTGCAACTGAGCTTTTCAGGTGTACACCATGCTGTTCGGCATTTTATGAACTCCCTGGATGAATCTTGGAACCTTGTACACATGCAGCAAACAGTCAAAGGGGACCTGCAATTCAGAAATAGCGGGTGAAAAGTCATGTAAATGGTCAAGCTGCCGGGAGTGCATGGGGACTTTGAAATGATGTAAATAAAATGATGTAAACGAAAATATTTTATAGCAAATCGGTTGAAGTAAACTTCAGAACTCACTCTATACAAATTCAGTCAAAAGTTTTATTTTTTTATTCAGCCTGATAAATATAGTGTTTACACGTATTAAAAACAGCTTATGAATTATATTTCCCCATTTGATTTTTAATATATTCTTCATTACATCCATTTGGGTTTTGTACTAGTGAAAACGGCATTTGTTGTTATTTTTATCAATTAAAACAAAATATTCTATTCATTTTTTATCCATATTATCTATTTCTAGTTGTTTCATTCTTATCCTATATTATTAAACCTAAGTTTGGGGTGGAGTAGTAGTGGAACAATGAGCCTAAAGTTTTGAGGGGGCCAGATATCGTGTTTCGGGCAAAATGTAGTAGAAGTTGCGGGCGAACAAAGCGAGCAAGCAAAGCAAAAATTTCGACATTTTTATAACAAAAATCCAATTTTTATAGATTTGATAATGATATTCAGAAAATAACATGTTTAGCCCTTTTCTATTTCCTTTTATTTTCTTTCCTCATTTTTTTTTCCTGGTCATGAAAATTGGGGGAGGGGTGGGCAAGAGCCCCCAAGCCCCCTCCCCTAACTGTAAGCCACTGGGATGGAGTGATAACCTTTAACCCCCTTCTAATCAGTTTGGTGATGAGAAACACAATCCCTGAAAGGCAAATCGCCCAATTCTCCCTTTATTCAGAAAGAAGAATGACAGAGCCCTGGGGTGGTACATTATTAGAGAACACTGTCATAAAACTTTGTCATAAAATATGTCGTTTCTCCCCGATATGTGATAGTCTGCAGGCACAGACCCTGATTGAAACTTTGATCAACAGGTGTGCCTCCACGCGAAGACTAGCATATACAAATCTTGCTGTTCGAGCCTTAACTACACAAGGCATGAGTAGGCTGCACATTCAGGCTAGCTAATGTGACGCCGCTATGAATGTCTCAATAGATATTCTAAAGATTTTGTTTCTCTTTCATATCTCTGTAAGCTCTCGCCGATCTTCTCACTTACAATCAATCAAAATCACCGTTAGTTCCGAATAAGTGAAATACTCTCTTACATGGGGCCCCTGCATGAAATAAAACCCCGGGGGGGGGGGGCACTTCCATTCACGAGTGGATACCATGCGCGACCATGGGGTCTCGAAAAGCACCCTAAACACGTTATTTCCATATTCTGAAAATGCACCCCTTAACAAGTATTGGCGTGTGAAACCCTCCCCTTAACAAGTATTGGAAACAAAACGACACTCTTGGCAAATATTCCCTGAAATGAACCCCTAAACAAGTACAGGAATGTTTTATTGTTACGGGTCCTTCGGTCGTCGGCTTTACCTTAATTGGTTTAGTACGACCCCTGCTTCTTCACCCCGCGCAAATCGGACTCTAAACACGAAGTGTTGGGGCAAAAAGGACATCCTTTATAAAACATTTTAATTTTGTTTTATCATTCCTGCAAATACGACCCTACACACGCAATTTTCCTAGCGAAATAAATACCTTTTTTTCATTATTTTTGTGTTTTTGACACCCTTATCACGTTACGTACGTAACGTGCCCTATCGTGAAAAAGACATCCTTTTTACGTGCTTTTTTGGTCGCGCATGGTATCCACTCGCCAATGTAAGTGCCCCCCTCCCCCCCCCCCCGGTATAAAACACATGGTACAATTGCAAACCCTTGAATATATATAGTAATAGTAAAATAAACAAAGTCAAATTTCAATCTCTGCTATATAGCTAAACTTATCAAGAAAATCATATATGAACAAAAGTTTGAAAACAAGTCATTTCATCTCGTAAAAAATTGTGTTCATAAAACGTAAATCATAATTCACAATGTATTCATACTGAATATAAAAATCATTATAAATATTAAGTGGTATAGTCCAGCCTCTAAGACAAGCTTTTGGCCTGCTGGACTAGCTTGAAATTAGTCGAAATTGCTCGACTAATGTCCTTTTCGGTGCTGGACTAGTTTAGGGACGGACTAGCTTCTGGCTTGTCAAGCATGACGGACTATATAGTTTATCGCTTGTCAATCGAGACAGACTAGCTTCAAGCTTGTAAGACAGGACGCACGAGCGTGTAACTTGTCAAGCTAGATTGACTAGCTTCTAGCTTGTCAAGCAGGACTGACTGGTTTAAGGCTTATCATTCAAGACAGACTAGCATTTAGCTTGTCAGACAGGACGGACTAGCTTGTAGCTTGTCAAGCCAGACTGACTAGCTTCGGGCTTGTCAAGCAGAGCGGACTGTTATGACTTGTCAATCTAGACAGACTAGCTTTTAGCTTGTCAAGCAGTACAGACTAGTTTGAGTCTTGTAAATCGAGATAGGTTGTCAGGCAAGGTTTACTGCTTGTCTAATAGCGAAAAAGTTTTTCCAGCCTGGGTTGTAGAATTTTAGGCAAGGCAAGTCAGATGTTGAAAATAAAATAGCTTTTACATTTTTTTAACTAAAGTATGTTTAGCTTCACCACAAAAAATGAAGAAAGCTCTTGGATATACCATTGTCCTCTATTGTAATTTCTGCAATATAATTAGTACGCCTAAATCAAATAGTTATTAGAAAAGATTAGGTATTTTAGCACTTTTACAGAATAAATGACTATCATGATTATATTGAATAACCTGCGGCGCAAAGAACGACACGGAGCTTGATTCAAGACATCTGTTGAATAATGCAGAAAGTTCTAAAAAATAAATGATTATCATGAAGTGCACTGCAAAAAAAAAACAGATCGGATGAAAGATGAGCAACATGCAATTAATGTTCTGATTCTTTCAAGATATTGCCTATAGGCACATTTAACCCATGCATGTCCCACAATCAGTGTTTACAGGTAGGCCTAACTGAAATCTGAGCCTGTGCACTGAATAACCCGAAAAGCAAACACAAGCATTATTGTCAACATGCAGTAGCACTGAGCACTACAAAGAAGTTGCTTATTTGGATATAAAGACCAATCCTAAGCCAGTTTTTGCTTCAGTTGCTTCATGTATACTCGAACAAAAGTAAGCAAATAAACTTCCAGAAATAATAAAGTTTTCATATGTATATTTTCATAATTTAAGTCCTTCAATTGAATATCAACCTTTGAATACATTCACCTACTGCCATATTTTTTTCAACAAAATATACATATTCCCTGTATCGAGACTGAAATGTAATTAATGATTATAATTACAACTTTGAAAATTTAATTTAATTTTTTATTCGAATTCATTTTTTATTTACTTTTTTCTGCCATGATTGTATTTAGTGTATATAAATATGCAATATTTTTAACGCTTTTCCAATGTTTTCAAGTTCAGGCCTGTCTAGAGTGGGGATTCTACTAATGTACATGCAAACTATGCTCAGTGTATTGATTTTGAATATGTAGTATTTAATACTTTATTCGTTTTTTTCCTCTGTTACGTTTTTTACCGTTTTTTTAATCGATTTATTTCAAAATATGTACATTTTCTTTTACTCCCTTTTGTAATATATTGTGTAAAGATTTTTTAATCTCATTATATAAATTAAAATAAAGAATTTGAATATGATGGTTTACATAACCTTGTTAAAAAAACCAAATCGTCAAATAATCGTTGTATATAGTGCGCATTAAACTGCACGTCCTAATAATATTATGTTTAAATCTAGAAGGAACATCTTCATTTGGAAAAGTAAATAGGTTAGATTTTGCATATATGTTTGGAAGTTTAGTTTCATTGGCAGTCAGATGATATAAGGTTGATATTATTTTCTTGTGAACAAATAGCTAATAAAAAAAGACTGTGACTTTGCGCTATATGAACGAATTACTTAATAGTTTAGAACACTTCAGATTTATAACATTTGTGGGTAAAGTCATTATTACATTTGTGCAGTGCATTATTACATTTATGGGTAAATATAACATTATTTTGTGGGCGTTATTACATTTTTGGGGTAAAGTGTTATTACATTTGTGGATGTTATTACTTTTGTGGGTGCAACACCCCCCCCCCCATCCCCCATTTTTTAATAAATAATTCAATTTCCATACGCTTGATTTTGAAATAAAGTTTCAAAGATAAAAACGACATTAAAAGAGTTTGGATAAAGAGTGAACAATATTATACAGATATTGACTAATGGGGTGTGTAATATAAACATTCTTTGGACCGCCGGATTTATATTTTCCCGAGTGGTTATATTTTCCCGAAGCGCGCGGCGCTGAGGGAAAATATGATCACGAGGGAAAATATTAATCCTTTAGGCGGTCCAAAGAATGTTTATTTTACACACCCAATCAGTCAATATCTGTTATATTAGATAGCCTGAAATGATGGAGATTATTTATCTAGACTCTAATTTGTAAAGAAACGAACGTTACACCCAGGCCTAGATTAAACTAGATCTAGATCTATATAAGCCTTAAAACTAACATTAAATATAGAATTTACTTACCAGATCCATTCCTTGCTAAACTTCCAATTCCAACAGAGATAAAACCAAAAATTCCAATGAAATTCCAATTGTTCCAACTGTTCAACATATAACAACAAACACGAACGCAACATATTTACATAGGGTACGATGCAGTATTGTCTACTTGTTTATTATGTTTACAGTACACTGATGGAAGTGGTACTGTACGACCCTTTTCTGGTCCACATCCAATTTGTTTGATACAAAGTTCATTTGAGGCGAGGACTGTGAGTCCGGTCCAGGTCCAGGACACAGGGCTGACCGAGATCCATGTTGATTCTGAGCCGTAACATTAGCACAAAATTGAGATATAACAGGACTAGATGGCGGCCTGCTGATTGTACAAGGTTTTCCTGAGGCTGATCTCTCTGTTGTCGTTCCAGGACTTGGTCCAGGACCCAATGTGGATCTCTGTAGATCCTGAGGCTGAGCCATAACATCAGGTGCAGATTCTGGTGGTGGATGTAATGAAACAGGACTAGGTGGTGGCCTGCTGACTGTACATGGTGGTCCTGATCTTTCTTTTGCTGGACCAGATCCAGGACCAGGACCAAATCTAGCACCATTAGACCTTGTAGTACTTGGACTAGAAAGCCTAACTTTCGATTGACATTTTTCTGACAAGCATAAGCTCATTTGTCGTTTGTGTCCTTCGTCAACTCGAGAGTAATGTTTAAGACTGCTCTCACTTTTATGTCCTGAAACCGTCATGATATGCCTGGCCTCAAATCCTTGCTCATCTTACGTAGTGATAGTTGTGGCTCTAATGCAATGGTTCGTGTAGGGCCTTGACGTGTTAGCTTCAATGCTAATGCTTTTCATTTTGTTCCCCAATGCATTCTTACCAACAACCTGATGATCATACCATGGCACATTTTGGTCTTGTTCTACTGTCCCTGGTCCTGGACCGCTTCCAAGTGAGACATTTTCTTGAGGCGCACTAAATTTTGGTCGTTGCCAAAAAAATGGAAAATCACGATTCAGATGCGAAACATATTCACAAAATGACTTGACGGGACAGTTTTCATCCTTCGTCTCATACATCCGACCACATTGGCTCCTTGAATCATCATCTTAGTCTCCTCTGTGATTTTAAGTCAGCTTATCCTTCGCAAGATAAACATATCTCTTGTTGCTCGAATCTGTAGCAATAGCGAAGTCGTCTGTCCTTAGATCCTTAAGATTCTTCCTGCCTCTGTTACACAGGCGTAACATTAGATTCACAAACACAGCATTCTGAAGACCTCTCGGAGTAGAACGGTCCAAGGCTCGCGAAGTCATTATTCTTTCAAAGTCTTCCTTACTAATAGGATCCTTGTGTGTAATTGAACCATTTCCTTCAGCTTTCAGTTTATGGAGGACTGCAGCAAACATGTCTTTTGCACGTCTAAATTCAACACTGTTCACAATGTCCACTGCCTTTGTTTTAAGAAAGTGCCTTTGGAGACCATAGCGTATTGTGATCATGGAACTCTTTGCGTAACATTGGCCATTTCCCCGCCGCACCTCTGCGTAGAATGATCGAATGCACTCACATAACTCTTGCTCCGAGTATTCCGTCTCCACTTTTCCAACGTCAATAGCAACTGAATATATCTATCGCCTGTTTCACAACATTCTTGGTAGATTTAGAATCCTTATTGTCCAAAAGCTGGTCTAATTCCTCATTGCTCATTAGCACAAATCTAGGCTCCATTTTGAAGTATTATTGAATTAAACTGGGATTGGACCTGGACCGGACTCACTGCACTAAGTCGATCGCTTTTAAATTACGCGGTACTCGGCCCGAAAATTTAGTGCAATATTGATATCGAGTTTTGATCGATTGCAAACGATAGCTACTTTAGTCCCACCTATATTATTTTCCTGTAATTGGTAACATCTAATCCACAAGAGGGCGTCATACACGTAGAAAAATATATTCATGGACCAACTAGTCAATATTTTCATCGAAGGTGGACCGGCTGGGAAAATACACTGTTTTCGATCATATCACGTGACGCGCATTTGACCAATCGCGCTTGGCTATCTGTCTTGGCTATCTAATATTACTCTCTATCAAGTCGCATATTTCTGTTTTCTCTCTCTGACTCAGATAGGTGACTTAGGGAATTATTGCTATAAAGGAGAGAAAAGCGGCTTGCCAGTATTGATTCCAGATATTGCTTAAGATGAAAAGAGGACTTCACTACAAACTAACAAGGGTTTGCGTGACGCACAATACCGTTGTTCAATGACAAAGCGTCCATCAGTATCTACCTTTTAGTCTTCCATGAAACTATCCCCAACTGACTTTCATAGAATGCTAAATTGAAAAAAAAAGAACAACACAGAGAAGATATAGAGGTGGACCTGCTTTTTCATATTTCTCTCACTTGGCATTAATGGTATTGTATCCATTGCAATGATTTAGGTCAGCATGCTGAGAGAAATGCAGAGAAATTGCCAAATGAAATAAAGGTCTTCTCGAAGGTAAAATGCGGTGTAAAAAAGAACAACCTTTGCTCCGCTCATAGCCCATTCAATTCACCATAAAATTATTCAGTATCAAATTTCTGTCTTTAAGAAAGATTAAGCATGAGCGTTTGACAATTGAAGAATTTTTCTTTTATTAATCAGGTTTTTAATTATTACTGGCAACAATCCCAACAGACCAAGTATAAATCCTTTGGATTTTTTTACAATAATTAAACGACTTTTCTTCGAAGCGTCGACACAAGGCTCTTGCTTTCAGTCAAAAAATGATATAAAAATGGAAACTGCTACTACGTTTTTCAGACTCTCAGTGGCTGAATCGTATTTCTGATAACCAGATGTCCCCAAAGAAATTCCTTTGCAAGAATAAAGTGGCAATCTAACCAATTAACGGCAACGCATTATCGTACTAAATTCCTTCCATCATGGGTTGGATTGAAGAAAACATCTTTCACTTAATTATAAATTTAATAAGTGTCATTCTCAACACTATGACGATGTTTCTCATCATTGGAAGCAGGAGGCTGAGGAAGAAACAGAACATCTTCATCTGCAACATCGCCTTGGTAGATTGTGTTGCTTCTGCCTTACCTTTTGTTTATTGGCTGATGCTTTATATCGGAGTAAGACCGGTAAGTTTGTAAATAAATGAGCACGGGCTTCGCAAAAGACCCTGTAATTTTTTTCATGGGCTTGGGGAGAATATGAGAGAGATATGAGATAGCACTGGAAGAAGTAAAATTCGAGCAGATTTACTATTCCCGTTTGCTCAATTTTAGACAAGTATTAGAGAGAGAAAAAAATGATTGACAGAATATGTGCTACCCTTCATATATAACAAGGTGCAACATGACTAGGTCGAGCCACTTATAAGATTGTGGTAACAAATCTATTACAGTAAAGTTATCTCTTGAATGATGGCTTATTAACAATACTTTATTCAGGAGTGTTTTACACGAGCTTATTCATGATGTGCATTGTTTAAACATATATCACGAGTAGACAGTTGCTACTACTGGGATACTGATACGGTTATCGCACGATGGAGTAAGCCAGGCCAGGTGCACAATGCACGATCTGTTGCGATCCGATGAAAAAGATTTTGATATGAACATTTCAACCTATGAAATATTAATGAGCGAACACCCGAATAGTGGAGGGGTATAAATACTAAAATAAGAATGCCAGTCTATCTCGAGCAATCCTCTTGAAGGAATAAGAAATTCTATTCCTACAGGAGGCTCGCTCGACTGGAATTCTGATATTAGCATTGGCACATTAAATTCCACATCGGGATGACGTCGCGACGTCATCACGACTTGGAATTTTACGCCGACAACAAAGTTTGTATTGCAGCAAAGTACAAATCCAATTTTATCATATAATTTGGTTGCATTAAGCCGGATTTCGAATGAGGTAATTTTGCAACTTAGAATTTCCTTAAAGCAAAATTGTGATTTGCTAAAAAAAATGGCGCCGTGGTCTGATCGTGCAGTGAGTGGCGGGAATAAGTTCACAACTTTCAGAGCCACCACATATACTTTTGGTTTCGTTTTGTACTATTCATGACCATCTTACAATTTCGCTTGTTGGACATTGTAAAGGGTGGATTTCCCTCCAATAATAAAACAACAAAAAAGCGTAAACAAACAAAAACAATAGACAAACGTGAAAACTGTATATTGCAGTGAGTCCAACTTTGCGTGTGTCAATACTTTGGGGACGGTCTCAAAAACCATTCAATATCTTTAAAAAAATGACATCATTAATATGAAGTGACCTAAAATCAATACCGTTAGTTTCCTTAGGATGAGTGCAGTATTCATAAAAATATTATTCGTCAATAATTTATAGTTCCGATATAGACATCCCATCTTTTGATCTGAAGGTTTTGTTTACATCTCTAAAAAATCTTTAGTCCGCGAAGTGTAGATCACACTGTCTTGTTCAGAATGGTTTCCCAGCACAGCGCATATTTCGTCGATAGGAATAGAATTTTGAGATCGCGATACCGGCGAACCCCTTGACCTACTTCATAGTTTTCGTCAATGATTTTGCAGTTTACGATCTTGAACTGGTTTTGTATCAAATGTGAATGTTTTGTGAACGAATTTTAGCCTGATGAATATTTTAAAGTGCCACGTGTCGTGTTAAATTTGGAGTCTTAGCATGAAATGTTCTTTACCTCTAGTTTTGTAACTATGATTTAATAACTCAAAGTATTGCTGTAAAAAATGTGGTAAATGTTCCTAGTGTAAATCATAAACATCTGATACCCCAGATTGACGAATAGTGGCCTACAGCTTGTTCTAAGTCGAGAAAATATAATTGCTCTCATAGCCATTTTCTGCGCCACTGAAATATATACAATTTAGGTGGCTCCTGTAGCTACTTCCCCAACTAAAATTCCATAAGATATGTGTGGTTGTATAAAACATTTATACAGAAGCATTAGAACATCCCGCGGTACATAGTAGCGTCATTTAAAAAGCAAACCAATTTTCCATATAATGCATTTATCAATACATTGGATCTGGTTCTTCCACAAGAAAGATTCATCGATTTTAATTCCTACAGAAGACGCCACATGCATTTTTTCTGTACCCGTTTCACATAAATTTAATACACCTTCAATTTCAAAAGATCGTCTCGGTCCTTTTATTATCATATAATTTGATTTCTTCAAATTTATGGTTAATTTATTAAGTATACACCAACTTCACACCTCTTTAAATTTCTTACTTACATAAATCATATTAATATCTTTTTGACATTTGGTATGTTTGGGGAAAGTATGGAAAATATTTGAATCATCTGCAGAGTCTAAACTGGAAAAATCAGTTGATCCTGGTAAGTCATTAATATATAATAAAAAGAGTGTGGGCCCCAGGACTGATCCTTGGGGAACACCACATATTATCCTTCTACTACTGGAAATTTCATTTTTGTAACACAAAACCTGCGATCGGTTCATTAAGTAATTCTGGAACCATTGCAATACAATACCTCTTATTCCATAATGCTTTCATTTTTCGTAGATTAGGTTATGATTCATTATATCAAACGCCTTTTTGAAATCTATAAATTTACCTATGGTTATTTCACCTATATCAATTGCCTTCAATTATGTGTTAACCACATTGATTACTGATAATTTCGTACTATATCTCTTACGAAAGCCATACTGTATACAAAATATCACTGGACTCTAGAAAGGCCATGATACGCATATTAACTTATTTTTCAAATGTTCTTGCAATTACTGGTAAAACTAAAATGGGTTTGTAATAATTGCCTGAGTCATCCTTCGAACCCTTTTTATACAGGGGGTCACTTTTGCTATCTTTAGGGCATCCGGGAATTTGCCCTATTCTAATGATAAGTTAAAAATATAAGTTAAATGGAGAAGCAATGAAAGGTGCTGCATCCTTAAACAATCTAACTGGCAAATTTTCATATACCTATGAGACTTTGAAGCATATAAAGTACATAAAACATCTTTAATTTCCACTTCACTTATAGGTTTCCAAAATAAAGAGATCTTATTTGAAGCACCTATGTAATCTTTAAAACAAGAATTATGAGGCCCATTTGGTATTCTGCCAAATTTGACCCAACAGTATAGCAAAGTAGTTAAGTTCCTCGGCTATATCCTCTCCTGAGGTAACAATTGTGTCTAATCCACCTCGATTAATGCCCAACTACTCGATAGTATTCATATTTTTATTCTTTCTTTTCCCAATTAACTCTTTGATAGTTTCCCAAGTCTTTCGCTTATTATTAAAATAAAATAGGAATTCTGAGATGAAATTTTCCTCTAAGATAAAGAATTAATTTGAAATTTTATCTGTGATATATTTAGATTGCTTCCCCTAGCTCCAAAACCTATTATGGGCTTGTAAAACTGTTCCAGCTAACATTATTGACATCTCAACAACTAGTGAGTGATTTTTCAGGACGACCTTTCTTTTACATTTGGTGTTATACTCATGTAAAAATTGAACCAACACCAAACACTGAACTTGAAATCACCCACTGTTTTAATTTGGTTGGATTTGGCCAATTTTATCGGTCGGACACATTACTTGCCAATAGGGATATTATTTGGACTCATCCATTTGGTAAAATTGTCGGTAGTAATTACCAACAATTTTACAAGTATGATGGGGTGTCCAAACTTTGTTGACTTTTCAAAAATATTCATCAGGTTTAAATCTGAAAATCATTGACGAAAATGTGGGGAAGTAGGTCAAGGGGCTTCGCCGGTATCGCGATCTCAAAATTGTATTCCGATAAACTATTCTGAAAAAGTGCGACCTATCTTCGCGGACCAAAGTTTTTTTTAGATTTGAACCAAAACTCAGATTTTAAGGATATTGGCTAGTTTTTGTCTCGCCCACCGGAGGTGAAGGCGAGACTTAGGGATCCAAATATCGTGCGTCGTCCGTCCGTCACAAATCTAATGACACATAACTCCACAACCATAAGATGCTTTTCAACCAAACTTGGATGGTAGATGGACTTAGGGGACCTGCATCTTATGCTGCAGTCGGAGGTCACATGGTAAGGTCAAAGGTCACTTTCAGGTCAACGTTAAAGTTTACATGCAAGACTCTCTTATGACACCTAACTGCGCAACCGTAAGTCACTTTTCAACTAAACTTGGATGGTAGATGGACTTGGGGATATGCATCTTATGCTGCAGTCGGAGGTCACATGGTAAGATCAAAGGTCATTTTCAAGTCAACGTTACAGTTTACATGCAAGACTCTCTTATGACACCTGACTCCGCAACTGGAAGTTACTTTTCAACAAAACTTGGATGGCAAATGTATTTAGGCGACCTGCATGATATGCTGCAGTCGGAGGTCACATGGTAAGGTCAAAGGTCATCTCTGGGTCAACATTAAAGTTTGCGTTCAAGGCTTTTATGACAAGTGTTATTCCGTCCCAGTCATTTCACAATGAAGTTTCGATACAATTCTGTTGCGTGCCCTCGCAAAACACAATATTTCTGGTTATTTTCATAAGTGGGTGAGACACAAAATCGCTTTTGCCTTGTTTCAGATAAAGACCATCCGCGACGTATGGACACACGCGAAGTTTGGACTCGCTGCCATATTTTAGAAACTGGCCTTAGATTGCACTACGGAAATGGAGCCTGGGATAAATACATATAAAACGAAAATTTTCTTTTTTGTTGTTGTCGTTTCAGGATTACAACGTTATATTGATAATGCGTGCATCACTCATCATCGAAACAGGTAGCACCTTGTCTGTGGCTCTGTTTCGACTCATCACCCTCCGCTTCGACCCATTCAACAAGCGGAACCTGGTGACGGCGCCTCGCTGCATCTTGGCCTGTATCTTCATTTGGATCATCCCTATCGGGGCCTTCTTCATCATCGCCAAAGTAATTGAGCGTCATCGTTACTCGGGAATCCAAAATTATCTTCTATTCATCATTAGCGTTGTAGCACAATGTCTTTGCGTGGCTTTTTACGTTATCGTGTACTGGGCTATCGCAAGCGCCGGGCGAAAGGCCGGTCTGTCGGGGCGTGCGCTAGAACAGCGCGTCAAACAAAACAAGAGTATCCTGACTACATTTGCACTCGTCTCAGTCTCGAATGTCGTTTGCTTATTTCCGATTATCTTTAATTACTTTATTCCTTTTTTAAAGACAGACTGGGTTCGAAACGCAGCAACTTTCGAGGTATACCGTTGGTATACGATTTATGTACCCTTATCAGTTACCTTGATGGGATTAAATGGCATATTAAATCCAGTCATATACTGGACTCGGTTAACGGAATTTCGGAAATGTCTTTGTGATATCTTCTCTCGCAATAAGCGTTCTCACAGTGAATCTAGTACAGCAGTGACCGACGATGAAGGTTCTATACCAAAACAGGGAAATTTTGTACATGAATATGAAGATGCTGATAGATCTGGCAAGCAGGTTATCAACACTGTTACCAAATAGGTCCGTTGTGAGGGATTAATACCCCCTCACACTTGACCGAATGTAGGCGGACGAAGGGTGACGAATGGGAAAATGCACAAAATTCACATGAATTCAACGAATTAAAAAAATATCCGTCCAATCATGCGATCAGTAACTATTGGACCGTCTGCACCATCCCGAGTTTCCAAATTAGCGCGCTATTTCCGATTATCCCGATCTGAAAAATCTCGAGATTATTTGCAGTGGATACGCAATTATCGCGCTAGTTCGTAAGATAAATCTCGAAATTCAATCCTAAGTCAACTTGGGATTATTTGCAAAATAGCGTGCTATTTTTCGAATTATCGCGCTAATTCGTCGGCGCAGACGCACTCGGGTTTATTTATTCACGGCGTCAGACCATAATGCATTGATGCCTCGCTTGAGCGGGAATCGCTCTTCTTGTGATGGTGGAGATGGGGTTTCTTGAATCTCGAGATTAATCGCGAGGAGTGCCAATCGGGCTAAAATCTCGAGATGGTGCAGCACCGCTGTATAGTCAAATTTTATCAACGAACGGTAAGCGAAGGATAAATATGACATGCGAAGTAAATCGATTTTTTTTTGTTTCACCTCTTTAAGTAAATTGCAGCCGAGGGCGAACCCGAACGAAGCGTTGATATAACCCAACAAGACGAACGAACAGTGAGCAATGGTTTGAGATGGCGTGCGATTAGAAACGAAGATGAGGGAATAGATCGGGCGTTCTTGTAGGTTTTTGTCATCGTGTTGCTTCGTGGAGGGCGCTAATTTGAAAACTCGGGATGGTGCAGACGGCCCTATAGTTACTGTAGGTTTTTGTCATCGTGTTGCTTCGTGGAGGGCGCTAATTTGAAAACTCGGGATGGTGCAGACGGCCCTATAGTTACTGATCGCATGATTTGACGGATATTTTTTAAGCCCCCCCCCCCTCTCACCAAACCGAATTGCCTGAAATATGCCTTGCGATGGCTGATTTGTTTTAAATCGTTTTCAATGGTAATTGATAGTAAATCATATTTACCCTTCGTGTTTAGGTTCGTACATCTTCTGAATTAACAGCTGCGATTATTGAAATTCGCGCGGAAATTTTTGACATGTTAAAAATTTCCAGACGAATTGAAAAATCGTTTGTCATATCTTTGAATTTGCATCTCTTATTTGGTCTGCGGTAATCGTTCGTTTATCGTTCGCGTGTTTTTGTCGCGCATAGTCCTTCGCGTTTTGCCAAAGTGGACCGGTCTCGAAAGAACCGTAACGAAGCAACACGATGACACAACGAACAAGATTGCCTGATCTATTCCCCCGTCTTCGTTTCTAATCGCACGCCATATCAAACCATTGCTCACTGTTCCGTCGTCTTATTGGGTTATATCAACCCTTCGGCAGCAATTTTCTCAAAGAGGTGAACCGAAAAATCGATATTCTTGCATGTCATATTTATCCTTCGCTTACTCTTCGTTGATAAAATTTGGCAATAGTTACTGATCGCATGATTTGACGGAAATTTTATTTGAATTCGCGCGCATTTCGTTCATTTTCCCATTCGTCACCCTTCGTCCGCCTACATTCAGTTCGGTGTGAGGGGGCTTTTCAAATAGCCCAGCGCTCACTATGCGATCCGATGCGAGGCGGTTTCTTAATAATCACATTTCGCACTAAAATGTGAAAGTTTTAAGAAGTACGATTAGTTCATTTTAAGTATCATGTTTGAAATAATAAAACCATAATTTTGCTTTGGGGCAAGCCCTGTGGTCGGATTAAAGTCCAAATCTGCCTCAAGTTGCAGCCGATGATGACGTTATAACGATTCGGATTTGCATACCGGGAGGCTCGAACTAGAGACTGAATTTCGATTTCAGTAGTGCTACCACTATTCTGAACTTTGAACGCTATGATTTTATTGGTTGGAATGTCCCTGTCAAATGTAATTACAATTTCTTTGAAATTCGGATCGCAACGAATCGTATAGTGTGCGCCGGGCCTTATCCCTCGTACTCACTGTCGTGTTATCTTAATACAAACGCTACATTTGGTTTTTCGTAGGTGATCGCGAAAGCTGGTATTCGAACCCACGACCGTCTGTTTCAAAGGCGAGAGTCAGAACCACTAGACCACGACGCACCCACTGTATATACATGCATATACACATACTGTAAAAACACGCTGTTTAAAATAAGCACGTTAAAAAGCCGGTCATTCTTGCAACTGTTGCTCAAAATTTTTAACCAGCTGTTTATTTAAAAAAAAAAGAAGATAATTTCTCTAGGTCTTAAATGCGTGTTTCACATGATGGACGTTAAAGTTTTCAAATTGTTGATATTGTTGTGGTTTCTCATTTGTTACCAATATTACCACTTGGAAATAATTTCGTTTGGCTGAGAGGAGGATTGCAGCCCAATAGTTATTACAGCTAAATAGGTAAATAGTGAGATAACTTATATAGAGATCCTGCATGCTTGTCATTATACATAAACTCACAATTTTATTAATCCTGTTCTTGTATAATATCATTTCTATCGGAAATGAGAAAAGTCTTTAAAGGACAAGTCCACCCCAACAAAAACTTGATTTGAATAAAAAGAGAAAAATTCAACAAGCATAACACTGAAAATTTCATCAAAATCGGATGTAAAATAAGAAAGTTATGGCATTTTAAAATTTCGCTTATTTTCAACAAAAAAGTTATATGAACGAGCCAGTTACATCCAAATGAGGGAACTGATGACATCACTCACTCACTATTTCTTTTGTATTTTACTATATGAAATATGAAATATTTTTATTTTCTTGTCATTGTCATGTGAAATGAAGTTTCATTCCTCCCTGAACACATGGAATTAAATTAGTTTAACATTTTGTGTTTCAGGCAAGGAGGTCCTAATCGTCAAATTCGTAAAAATTGAAATATTTTATAATTCAAACAATAAAAAACAAAAGAAATAGTGAGTGAGTGACATCATTGACCCTCTCATTTAGATGAAACTGGCTCGTTCATGTAACTATTTTGTTAAAAATAAGCGAAACTTTGAAATGTCATAACTTTCTTATTTTACATCCGATTTTGATGAAATTTTCAGCATTGTGCTTGTCTGATTTTTCTCTATTGATTCAAATCAACATTTTTCTGAGGTGGACATGACCTTTAAATATGTGTTCTTTTAATTGGATTGTAAAGAAATATATGTATTCTACAATGTGATATATTTATATTTTTTTTGCCTTTCTTTAAACATATTCAACAGGTATTCTGTATGGACAGTGTTGTTATATTTCATGATTCAAATTTATATTTAATGTTAAACCAATTTAAAATCATAATCAATTCTCTTCGGTCTTTCTTATTGGAAGTTGTATTTTTCTCCTCCCATTCTCATTGTTGTATTGATAATCAGACTAAATTCTTTGAATCTTGTAACGAATCAGTAACTTACGCCGTAAAAATTGTGGTGTTCAATCTGACACCAGTTGGTGTTAATAGAGGACCACACTCTGAGGTGTTAAAATTACACCCTGGAGATTGAACATGTACGAGTGTAAATGTAACGACCAAAGGTGTTGTAAAGAACACCTATAGGTGTTAAACTAAAACTGTCAATTTAACGCAGGTGTAAAATAACTGGTGATGTGGTCATCTATGTACACCGGTTAACACCACAGTTTTTGCTGTGTACGCACATTTTAATTTCCATTAATAAATTGTCGTGCATGCACGCAATGAATACTTGTAAAATCGCAATAATTATCATTAAATTGTAATATATCTGCAAGTTTTATGGACAAAGTCCGTTGGTCACGTAAGAAGTTTCAGAAAATAAAGTGAAGACCGGTGGACTTTCGAACAATGCAAATGTCATGATTTTATGAAAGCTAAATATCTATAAAGCAACAAAACATTTATCACCAATCTATGGCGCAAGGGGCAGGCCTTGTTAATTGGGGCATGCACCTCTGCACCACAAGTATTTTGGGAATCGTGTTTTTCTTATTCTCACTTTAATACTGCAATATTCTTATGAGAAACTATAAATTTGTCTCGAAGTACTACTCTATCATGTGAACATGAAATTGGGTATAAAAGAAATTTACCTGTCTTCATTTTTTCTATATATATTTTTTCAAAAATCATCATTGTGAACTTGACTCCTTTTGCAAGCAAACTGAAATGAATCCTATATCTATTGACTAAAAAGGCGATTTTTTTTTGCCACTGTCATTGACGTCTTAATGTGAGTTTCCAAATTTCCTTTGGTATCATCAGAGAGACTAAAAAATCTATAGGTTTTGAGACAGAAAACAATAAGATTTATTAAACAAAATGGACCTTATCCCTTTTGATTAATGAGCTCTCCAGAAGAAAATCATTTTTTTGAATCTCCCATATTGCAATATTATGCAAAACTAAATTTACACAATTCCCTACCATGTGAACATAAGATTGGGTATAAACGAAACCTACCCGTCTACATATTCCTTTCCAAAACAAAATATCTGTGGACCTAACCCTTTTTTTCTTTGCCACTTTTGTTCACTTTTTAATGGGAATTTCAACTTTTCTTTAGTATTACTAAAAATCTATACATTTAGACCCCAAAAATATCAAATTTGATGAAAAATGGACTTAACCCCTTTTGCAACTGAGCATTTCAGGTGTACACCATGCTGTTCGACATTCATTGAACTCCCTGGATGAATCTTGGAACCTTGTACACACGCAGCAAACAGTCAAAGGGGACCTGCAATTCAGAAATAGTGGGTGAAAAGTCATGTAAATGGTCAAGCTGCCGGGAGTGCATGGGGACTTTGAAATGATGTAAATAAAATGATGTAAACCAAAATATTTTATAGCAAATCAGTTGAAGTAAACTTCCGAACTCACTCTATAAAAATTCAGTCTGAAGTTTTATTGTTTTTTTATTTAGCTTGTTTGAATATAGTGTTTACACGTATTAAAAATAGCTTATGAATTATATTTCCCCATGTGATTTTTTAAAATATATTCTTCATTACATCCATTTGGGTTTTGTACTAGTGAAAACGGCATTTTTTGTTATTTTTATCATTTAAAACAAAATATTCTATTCATTTTTTATCCATATTATCTATTTCAAGTTTTATTCTTATCTTATATTATTAAACCTAAGTTTGGGATGGAGGAATGGCGTAATGAGCCAAACGTTTTGAGGGGGTCAGATAAAGTGTTTCGGGCAAAATGTAGTAGAAGTTGCGGGCGAACAAAACGAGCAAGCAAAGCAAAAATTCGACATTTTTATAACAAAAATCAAATTTTTATAGATTTGAACATAATATTAAAAAAATAACATGTTTAGCCCTTCTCTATTTCCTTTTATATTCTTTCTTCTTTTTTTTCTTGGTCATGAAAATTAGGGAAGGGGTGGGCAAGAGCCCCCAAGCCCACTCCCCTAACTGTAAGCCACTGGGATGGAGTGATAACCTTTAACCCCCTTCCAATCAGTTTGGTGATGAGAAACACAATCCCTTTGAAAGGCAAGTCGCCCAATTCTCCCTTTATTCAGAAAGGAGAATGACAGAGCCCTGGGGTGGTACATGTACATGTCATAAAACTTTGTCATAAAATATGTCGTTTCTCCCCGATATGTGATAGTCTGCAGGCTCAGACCCTGATTGAAACTTTGATCAACAAGTGTGCCTCCACGCGAAGACTAGCATATACAAAACTTGCTGTTCGAGCCTTAACTACACAAGGCATGATTAGGCTGCACATTCAGACCCCTTAACTCGAGTGAAGGGTTTGCCCAGCAGACTTTGACGCCGCTATGATTGTCTCAATCGGTATTTTAAAGATTTTTGTCTCTCTTTCTTATCTCTGTAAGTTCTCGCCCATCTTTTCACCTACAAATCAATCAAAATCACCATTAGTTCCGAATAATTGAAATACTCTTTTACATGGGGCCCCTGCATGATATAAAACACATGGTACAATTACAAACCCTTGCATATATGAAATAAACAGAAGATAGTAATAGTAAAATAAACAAAGTCAAATTTCAATCTCTGCTATATAGCTAAACTTATTAAGAAAATCATACATGAACAAAAGTTTGAAAACGAGTCATTTCATCTCGTAAAAGATTGTGTTAATATAAAGGTTAATCGTAATTCGCGATGTATTCATATTGAATATAAAAATCATTATAAATATTAAGTGGTATAACTTAGTCTTAAATGAAATGTAGAATTATCCTCTGATTTTTTGTAAGTAGTTAAAAACAACAACGTAAAAGCATGAAATACTTCGTCATCCATTTCATCATTTCTGCATGCAGGATTGGCGTGCCACACCCATCTAGCTGAACGATGGATCAGGAATTATGATATATCCTGTTGTTTCGTGTTCCACGGATATTCATGCGTAGTCTGACAAAGAAGATTTTATGATTAGAGTTCCAACAGGCAACAAATTTATTCAAGCAGCTGTTCATTTCTAAAGAAGCACAAAAGAAAGAACGGCAATAAGGACCTTTTCATGTCTGCCTTCGAAGCCGCCAGTTTCCGAGTGAAGAAATCCGAGGGGTGAAATTTTACGAAAATCCATTTGTATCAATGTTCCATCTTTCATATTAATTAAAAAAACTGAAATTTGAACGCATGACAAAACATCAATAAACAAGCACTATTACGACTAGATTATATCAATCAACCTTTAATTAGTGAAAAAAGAAAGAATTGGACCTTTATTGAAACTAGATTTTAACACCCAATCGTTTGCGGCGAATGAAAATTCCAAATGTGGTCGGTGGAATATTGTTGTTCATTACTGTAAATGCCAGATGAGCGCCACACATGCCCAGACGAGCAATTGAGTCATATTTCAGGACATATTGCATAGTTTATTTTCGCATGCCTCCGAATTATGAACTACACATATAACCAGACCAAGATGCGGCGAAAAAGCAATTATCATCACAAAATCATATTTCCCTTTATGTATGACATACAGCTGCGGAGTCATGCGGGAATCATTTGTCTACACAATTGCAAGAGATGTTGAGCAAAGTGCATGCCTGACATACTTTCTGCTGGCGGCTTTTAACCTTGTTCAAAGAGATTTTATTTGCTGTTACTCCATCTTTTTTTAAACCTCCTTGGTCTGACTAGATAAGCCGTATTATTCGTCATTTGCACTGCCCTCTCGCGTCGGGTGCACAAGTGTTGACGAAAAAGAAATCGCCGGGGGCAATATTTTCTATTTATGTTTTTTTATTAATAAATCATCAACATACAAATCCTTTACATCAAACATGTCAAAGTTCACTGATGCGGGCAATGCATTTAATATTCCCCTCAAGACCATTGAATAAATACTGTAGACTTTGACACAAGCCTGCAAGTTACTCGTTTTTCCCAGGACTTACCCCATTTTAAAGTTTTTTTAATCAAATAAAAAGAGGAGCACTCCATTTTTCCATTTTATAAAAAAAAATGAATCAACCTATATATGTATTTATGTGGGGGGGTATGGTAGTATGTTCTGGGAGCAAGAGTGGTATAGTTTTTCGACACTTGTTGTAATTTCTCAATGTTTAAAAGTAAGAATGCTAAACATGTCTTCATTAAGAAAAATGAGGGAGACACACGTGGCGTCGAGCAAAAAATTTTGCGTCGCGCGATTAGGACTCCTATTTTTTTTTCATTTTCAAACGTTGGCAGGCCTGCATTATGAAAAGCGAGTGTTATGAGACAATGTCCCACCACCGCACCCCCCCCCCCAATAATAACACCATCCACTAAACACCCGGGTCGACATATTACAGTCTTTTTATTGGTCATAACCGAGATCGAACTTCACAGTTGGACAACATGGAGTCGTCTGTAAATATGGACAAATGGGGCTACATTGTAGTTTTAGCCAAATTTTCGATGCATTTTCTTCATATTGGACTCGTGAGATCACTCTCTGTTCTCATCCCATATATGGTCTTCCAGCTGGACATGGATTACTCTACGGCTGGCTCTCTTGTGACACTACAGTCAGCCATATACTACATCGCTTGTAAGATTCTCTTCACGTTTATCAAACTTTTGAAAAGGCATTGTAAATCACACCTTGAGCACCAAGCTTGCGATATTACATTCTAGAACTGGTGAGGCTGTGCGGATGGGGAGAGAAATAGAGGGGGTGGGGGGGTGGGGGCGGAAGAGAATGGAGATCATTTTGCAGTTATTTGTGCCACCATAATTCATGTGGCCAAGACTCAGTCATATTGCACTTTATTATTCCCATACTTCTATGGGATTTTGCCAGGGGAAATTCTATGAAGCTTCAACTTGATCAAATTCTAGTGATATAAAATAGAGAAATTCGTGTCATTTGTAATAATAATAATAATAATAATCCGCTTTACAGATATATTATTACCCCGGTCATCTGACTCAATCAGTCATTCCCGCACACAATGTGTGCACATCCTCCACTCCCTGGGGAGTATTCCAGTCAGTCGCCTGTGAGGCGCACACAGTACTGGACAAGCTACAATGACTTTCACATCCTATACGGGTACCAATTTAGCACATGGGTCGAGAGTGGCAAGGTGTGGATTAACGCCTTGCCAAAGAACGCCAGACCGCGGTGGGATTCGAACACACGATTTGTACTGCCCCGGGGTACTGCCCACACACGGGCTTATACAAGTCCCATCTTTTAAGAAAGAGGCGTTTTAACAATTTCTATTTTCAATCTGCAGTTGGGTTCTTTTGAAGGATAATGACCTGCCTTTGGCACTTCGTTATATGTTCACTGAAAATAACCAGTTGCATGATTATCCAACGCATCAAGCATTTTTATTTCATCTTCCGAAAACTAGAACAAAACTCGCCCACAGTACTAATATTTAGTCAGGACTAAAAAGATGGAATTCTCTTGATTTTTTTTATTTATTTATTGTTTATTTATTCATTTTCCAACACATGGGCTGGATAGCCCTCTTCAGCCTAACGGCTGTTCTTCTGAGGGGTCCAGATTGCGAGATAAAAAATATCTGCTAGTTTACCTGTATTTGAAAGAAAATTGAAGATGCCTCTTTGAGTCTATATTTTAACTTAAGAACCCAAGAGTAGAAAATAGCTGTGTTATACAATATATAGGCCTATTCATTTACTTACATTCACTTGTGTGTATGGGCCAGGTTTTTTTTCAGGACAGTCAGAGGGAGTGTTCTGGGCATCCGGTTGTCTAAAAACTTTTGCCGTGAATGACATACCTTTTTTCCAAGTTTGCTTCCTTTGATATCTTACCTCGCAACTCTGAAGAGTTTCCCTTTTCTGCCGGGTGCTCTTTCTTCCTGTTTGTCATGTAAACAAATTACATGTTTTTATATTTGCAACTGCAGATACCCTTGCGACGGACCCGGGGAAGGGGGGGGGGGGCAGTCAAATGTGTATTGCTGTACACACGCGTGACCAAATTATTTCCAAACACGAGTTTGTTCTCTGTGTGCAAAATAACCCCCTAAACAATTTTTTTCTTGGGCTTTTATTTTACACATTTTTGCCCCTAACAATTTTTCGCCAGAATATGACCTCGGGGGAAAAAGCTTGGGGGAAAAAATACCAACACGTTTGGCTAGTCCTTAAAACAAGCTTTGGAAAAAAAAAACATACCTTATATTCGTTTGAGCCCGCGATTGACAATTGACCGTTTTTCAAAACCACCCCATTTCTTGGATGTTTTGATACCCTTAACGAGAGCACGCGCGGCCCGCGTCCAAAACTGAAAAAACACCTTTAAACGCGCTTTTTTTTTTTTGGGGGGGGGGGTCCGTCTACTTTAATCAAACTGAAATGTCAAAAGTAAAAGTAGACCATTTCATTTGTGGTAATGGTAATTTCTAACGAGGTGTTGGGAGGGGTGGGGCTTCAATAACTTCCTAACCAAAAAATATCCGATGGCCTCTCGAATGCGCCCGACGAACTGCGTAGAAACCCTTCTTCTCCCCCCCCTCTCCCGCTAGTCGGTCATAATCAGTTACAATTTCTAAGAACCCGTGTGACTAGACCAACTTTAAACCATTAATTATTAGTCAGGAATCGTCATATTCTGGGGGGAGCAGGGCAGAGAAGATAAATTATAGGAAGGGAGGATTAAGGTCTGTTCCGGGTTCCGAACCGGAACCCGGGCGGTGTTAAACATTGTCGTATGCGTGGGATCACAGCGACCGAGAGAGAAAATGAGTGACTGAATTTCAACCAATTAACGCCAGCTTTTTCTGTACCCTCATTGTCCAAGATAGACCCCACAGAAAATTTACTTAACCTTGTTTTTTCACATAAACAATATTTTAATGGTTTCTTGTCAATTCGAGTGTGCTGATTACGCCAAATCTGAATGACGCCACTCGTGTAACCTTCAGCATTTTCTGCAAATTGGCAAAATCCAATATGGCCACCAAAATATGCAAATTACCAAGGAAAATCATAAGATTAACCGCACATTGGCTATAAAATACATGAAATTGTAAGGAAGGAGTGACCATTAAAATGCATACTATTAAGATAAACGAGTGGAATACTGACTAAAACCATTCAATATGCAATTTTTAAATTCAAGACGGCCGCCATATGCCCTATATATATATTCACAAGAGTAAAAATCATAAGATGCATGTAACTGTGATGTACGAGTAAAAATATTGTATCTAACATAATTTTTAACTACATACATCACATATTGGTTATGGAGATAATAAATGCTGTACTTTGAAAACCAAAATAGCTGCCATAGGTCTTTAAAGTATTTATGTACATCGTTACTTGGGACATATAATTTTGACGGACTTTGACTTTGCTTGACTATAAATATTGCACATAATTATGATGCAAGGGTGAAATATTGTCTAAAACCATGGTTTCTAAAGAGTTATATTATATCTTGTGCAATTAAGTTGATAAATGCTGTATTTTGAAATTGAAAATGGCCGCCATAGGCCCTTATCGTATTATACAATTTGAATGGGGACAGATGATTTTTCACAAAAGTGCATATTGCAGCCATTTCGAATAATGAAATACAGTATTTATTACCTAAAATATATATGATTTGATATATTTTGTTACAAATCATGTTTTCAGACAATATTTCACTCATACAACACCATATTTTAGTCAAGCAAAGTCAACATCTGTTGAATTAGTTGTTCCTATTCACATACGTATTACCGTAATGGCCTGTATAGTGGCCATTTTTACTCTCAAAATACCGTATCTATTACCTAACTGGCAGAATAAATGATATATCTTGTTAGAAATAATGCTTTCAGACAATGTTTTACTCATGGGTCACTACTATTACGTGCATTTATTGGTGCTCACTCCTGTAGATATTGGTTTCCCAGTTCGCATTCTACATAACACAGTCAATGTCTATGTCGGCCGTTTTGAAAGTCAAAATATAGTACATAACACAAACTTGAATCCTGAATGATATATATCGTTAACAATTATGGTTTTAGTCAGTATTCCACTCATTTATCTTAGTAATGTGCATTTCAGTGCTCACTCCTTTTGGCCCACATTGCCATTATACTGTTTGGGCCAGTGGCGGCTATTTTAGATATAAAAATACAGCAATGTTCCCATACATGACAAAATAAATGATATATCTCGTTAGTAATTATGATTTGCTTACAGTACTTCGTTCATGGATCACATTTTCTTGCAGTTCAGTGCTCATTTTTGTGAAAATTGGGTTTCCCTATTAATTTTGTACATAATAGAGTATACAGGGGTCTATGGCGGCCATTTTGAATATCCATAAAATGAATATTTTGTAAAACACTATTTTTCAGAGAGTATTTCACTCCTTCCACACAATTGTCATACATTTTATAGCCAATGCGCCGGCAATTTTATGATTTCCATTGGTAATTTGCATATTTTGGCGGCCATATTGGATTCTGCCAATTTGTGGATAATGCTCAAGGTTACCCGAGCGGCATCATTCAGATTCGTATAATTAGCACCCTCGAATTGACAAGAAACCATCAAAAATTATTGTATATATGAAAAAAACAAGGTTATGCATCTTCTATCCTGGACTATCAACAATATATACAATAAAACGACGATTGTAGGCATATGTGTGCAAGAGCTATAGTTGGTAGTGACCAAACAATAAAATGTGTCAGTGAATTTTTATCATTTTGAGTTCACAAAATTGGACTGGTTTTACGAGTCAAAATGATGATCTTTAACCTAACACGTAATACAAAAGTAAGAAATTGAAATGAAGGAAATATGACATGCGTATAGCCACCAGGCAAACTGGTCATGAAAGTAGGCCTACTGTATCCACCTCCCTGCCTTATCTTTCTCCCCCTTTCTATCAGTGGCGTTATGAGCAAACAAAATTTTGAGGGTGCCTGATATGGCATATCGGAAAAAAAAATATTTATAAATAATTGCAAACGAGCGAAACGATCGAGCAAAAATTTCGACATTCTGATTACAAAAATCAAATTTTTGTGATAAATTTTGACATTTGACTCAGATCCGCCACTTTGAGATGGTCGTTTCGCACCGTGTGGAGCTACAGTTCCACACAGCACAACGCACTCAAATATGAACATATTGAATTGAATTTATTTTCATACTTCACAAGATAACAAAATAATAACATAATACAAGAAATACATTTGATTACGTAGAAAATACAAAGATAATGGCAGTGAATAAAGTGAAATATGAAGGAACCTGCATGAAAAGCAGAGCTTGTAATGTCTGCAGGTTCCTTAAAGTAATTATGAAATTCGTAAGGAGATCGGACACTAAAGAAAAATTAGACTACAAAGGAAAAGCCAAAGATTGGCGCAAAATCACGGGGTAAAGAATTAGAGGAAAAGTGGACAATGTGAAATAAAGGAGGGGGATGAGCGAAGAATGAAAAAAAAATATATACCACAGTAAAAAGGTACAAATCAAATACATTATATATATTCAGCCAGTGCGTCTTAACGGTGTCCATAACTGGACAAAAGAAATGATTTCAGTTTAAATTTAAACATACTTAGGGATAAACAGCTAGTTATTTCATTTGGAAGATTATTCCAAAGCCTTGGTCCTTCGAATACAATTGTTCTTTGAGCAAATAACGTACGAGTATGTAGAAGGTGAAATGAGTCCCTTTGGCGGGTAGGGTAAGAATGGATGAGGTTGTTTCTTTGAAACAAGGAAGAAAATTTTTTCGGTAGATCATCTTTTGAGAGTTGAAACATGAATGTACCCAAATGAAATTCGTAAAGATCATGAATTTTCAGGATTTTATTTTTATAAATAATGGATTTAAAAGTCAGATTGGTTAATTACCCTAATTGCCGCTTTTGTAATTTAAATAACATTTCTAATACAGTCTTGTTTGTATTACCCCAAGCCAATATACCATAATTTAATCGTGATGAAATGATAGTCATATATAAGTTTAATAGTATATAATCAGGGAAAAATAATTTTAGCTTGCTTAAAATACCAACACTTCTAGAAGTCAATTTACTCAAGTATTAATGTGACACTTCCAAGACAAATCATGATCAATACAGAGCCCAAGATATTTGGTGGATTCAACCTGTAATAAATTTACATTATCCATGACTACTTGACCAGGTAAACTTTTGAGAGAATTACTGAAAATCATAAAATTAGTCTTCTTAACATTACGTGACAACTTGTTAGCTCTAATCCAAGACTAAACTGATAGAAGTTCTGTATTCAAAGTATTAAGTAGCGTATGTGGGTCACGGTGAGACAGAAAAAGATTAGAATCATCAGCAAACAAAATAAATGACAAAATATTGGAAGAATTCTTAAAATCACTAATGTAAAGAATAAAAAATAAGGGACCAAGGAGTGATCCTTGGGGTACTCCGCAAGATATTGATTTCAAACTGGAATTTATACCCGTATAAGAAACAAATTGTCTACGAAAACTGAGGTAGCTCCTGGAAGTGCATATGGGAGTGCAATGAGGTTTAATGGACTAGGATGCAATGGATCGGATGCGTCACGATAATTTTTAACATTGATATTGGATGATTTTTTTTTTACATAACCGTTGCGAACAGTTATATATCATTTACAAGAAAAGGCCCTATACAATTGATATTTTTCGCAGGTACTCATAGCGTTCATTTTGTAGCCGGTGAAGGAAAAAGGTGAGTTTTAATTTGTTACGTCATTTTTTTTTTTATTTCCAGACGTAAATATGGTTCCCTAAACAACACTTTTAAGCTTCTTTTACAACATGAACTAATGTACGGTAAAGAAATGAATTACTTTCTTCATTTCGTTAGATTTCACGCCATTAATCAGACTAATAATTGGGATTTTGGCTTCTAAGTTGTTTACTTTACTTCGCACAGTTTACTTGTTTACTTTATTTCACACGAGGCGAAGACCAATAATTGAGTCGTAGCGCTGTGCCTGTTTGTACCATGGAGCTTAGCTCCCTTTGCTCCATGTTTGTACCATGGTTAGCTCCATGCCCGGGGCTCCATGATGATACAATTGAAATCCCTTTTGAGAATGCGGGCTATTATAGGTTATAGAAATAATTATATAGGTTTAGGTGACTGTAAGTGCTCGTAATTTTGTGTTCGTCCAGACGTCAATCCACCAACTTTTGTGTGGGTGTTTGGGTGTGTGAGGGTGGGTGCGTGTGTGTGTGTGTGTGTGTAGGGGGTATGCCTGTCCCTGTGCCCTTGGCTACGGCTTTTGCCCTCGATTAGCCGAGCACTTGCACGGAAAAAAAGGGAAAAGAAACGGACATCGAATTCAATTATTGTATTCTCCATCAGTTTGCCCAAATGTCAAAGCTTACCAGCTTCGCGCTACAGGGCAGTTTCATGGCAATCACAGGCTTGACGTTGGTAAGGGTATACAGTATGAGGCGGGGCACCGAGTATATAGCAATAGAAAAAGCAGAGTTTGTGGGAGGGTGGGTGTTATTTCGGATGCTGCAGACCCAATAATCCTCTAACATCATCACTGAATCGAAAGTACGTGGGGGTAGTGAAATTCTGACCTGATTTTCACCAACTATTTAAACGCTGGTTGAAAAGGTGCAAGGGGGTACACTAATACATACATCCCCTTTAGCGCGAAGCTTGTAAGCTTTGATATTTTGGCATAATGATGGAATATCGAATTCAATGTCCGTCTCTTTTCCTTTTTTTTCAGTGTAAGTCAGGAACTTCATTATCGTCAGAAAGTATACATGTATATAGTCTTAGCATGGTCATATTGGAACAATGAGAAAGTATTGCATGGCATGTAAGGAGATAAGATATCAAAATAGGCTTTATCGCTAATCTAGATATATAACAAACTTTATGTATAATGTGCACCTAAACACCTTCGTGGTACAAAGTTCAGTCTGTTGGATTCCACGGCTTGCTTACCTCCCCCCCCCCCCCATCGAAAAGAAAAAGTAGCTGCAGTGATTTAGGAATAACTGCACGAGTGCATAGGAAAGAAAGGGTATTTCCTTCCTTTGAAACAGAGAAGAAAGAGCCTCATATGATGTATCATGGGCAGATACATGAATAGAAATCGCGACATTGATCCGATGCATGGCTTTGTAAGATCTGTCGACAAATTTAAATGCGAAAACTGGTGATAAAGAAAGACGAGAGGGTGGGGAGGGGGGTTGTGGTGGCATAATCCTAAAGGGCCCAACAGCATGGACAGGGGCTAAAAGTGAATTTGACAAATCGAAGCTAAAAAACACAAAATTGTGCTGTTATGCGTATTTACCGTTTCTCAGCTGAGCATTTTGCCTTATAAAATAAGCTAGCGGATTTTTGAAATATGCCTTCTTACAAGCATAAATTACGTGACACCATATTTTGTCAGGAAGGTCGTGGATATATAAGTTGGTTCGGAGAAATTATCATTTTCTTGTCTTTAAAATTGCGTGCTTTTTTTGGCTGAGGAAAGTTACACTGACGATATGAGTGCTGAGATGGATAAAAACTTATGAACTATTTTTTGGATTTCTTAATTTTGTCATTTCTGGCCAAGTAGGGAGAATAATATTGTTACACAATCTGAGCGCAGATAGAGTCGGAAAGCTGCCACAAATAAGGATGAAATAAAAATATATGGCAAAATCTTGTCTGGTAGCGACGTTTTATCAATTTAAGCTTGCAGGAAAATGCAGCTTTGATATTTTCACCATGTGGCCTTTGTTCATGTGATTTATTTATTTATTTATCTATTAGAACATATTCATTCAGGTACAAAATATCAGCATAAAACCGTTTTTCATCAATGAACTGATGAAAACAGAAAAAAAAATCATGATACATGAAAATAAAGTAGAAATCTGAGACGAAGATAACAATGCTTGGTAAGATAAATAAACAAATATTTTTTACTTAAATAATAATATGAATAATACTGAAATATTTTAGTTATGAAAAGGGCACAGTTACTAAATATAAAACTACTAATTGTTGGGGAGACCGGGTTAGTTGGAACCATTGGCGGCGGAAGCCACAAATTTTAGGAGGGGACAACCCAAAAAATTTTGACAAGCAAAAAAAAAAAAAAAAAAAGGTTTTCAACCCAAAAAAAACGTAGGAAAATAAATTGACAAGCAAAAAAAAAAAAAAAAAAAAAGGTCAACAACAAACAACAACTCCTCCTCAAATTTAGGGGGGACACGTCCCCCCTGTCCCCCCGCTTCCGCCGCCTATGGTTGGAACATGGGGTAAGTTGAAACATTGTAATTTTCTTTAACGCCTTTAAAATAAATTTAGGCAATACTGCCCTCAATTTATTGCAATAAGAATTCAACACTGTTGTATTATTAATAGCAATAAATTGAGGGCAGTATTGCATAAATTTATTTTACAGGCGTTAAAGAAAATTACAATGTTTCAACTTACCCCATGTTCCAACTAACCCCGGTATCCCCTATAAGCTATTCACTGATAAAAAACATTGATATGATAGCAAGAATCAATTATGGCATTATATGAAATATATAGAAAATCGAGTGAAACAGTGATAATAAGGTATTAATGTATGTTTAAAACTATGAAATATCAAAGAGTTAAGATCATTACAAATAATGGCACGTAACATAAATGTAAAAGGTGAATACGGGAATTGTATATTACAATGAATAAAATATAAGTTAGGGTTATTACAGACAAAATCATTGGATTACAAATACTTTCCGGAAAGAGCTGGAGGGTATAGGAATATTGGTAATAACATATAAAGTAAGGATAGATGATGAATAGAAATGCATTCATATTATGCTTGTAATAAGTGTGTATGACAGCCAATGTGAGTTGAAAATTGACATAGTATCATAAAAGAAAACACTTTTAAATGATAATTTCAAAGAATTTACTGAAACTACATTCTGAAGTGAATCTGGCAAATTGTTCCAAACCCGTGCGGCGGAGAACATAAAAGATTTCTTTAAGCATTCAATTTTAGGTTTAGGAGGAACAACATTTAGTGTAATATAATTTAGTATAGTATAAAAAACAAGGGTTTCCCCTTTTTTTCGTGACAAATCACCATCATTCGAGAGTAAAGATGTTTCATTTCTTGCCCTCCCTCTCCTTTTGGGGAAATCCAGAACCGCCCCTGGTATATACTTATTGTATTGTAAGCATTGTATCTTTGTGTTTCGATTTGTCAATTTGATTTTTCACTCCAGTCGGGGTATTTAAAGGGGAATGAAACAAGTGGGCTTGTGTCGAAATATAAAAATCACAGCATAATAACAAAGAAAGTTTGAAAAAAAATCGGAACAATAATGAGAAAGTTATGAGCATTTGAATATTGCAATCACTAATGCTATGGAGATCCTCCCATTGGCAATGCGACAAGGTTGTGTGATGTCAGATGTGAACAACTTTCCCTTTGATGGACTATAAAATACCCATAAAATGTCTCTTTTTGCTTTTTCTTATGGTGATGCAAACTCTTTATCCATGATGTATTCTTTAAAAATATGTATTACATACCCTCCCATAGAAAGAACACATGATCTATGGATGTATGTAGTAGAGATAATTTAAGTTAATTATATGGGGAGAGTGTTCACAAGCGACATCACATATCTTTGTCACATTGCCAATTTGCTATCTCCATAGCATTAGTGATCGCAATATTCAAATGCTCATAACTTTCTTATTTATTTCGTTGATCTGTTTCTTTGATTTTTCTTTTTTTCATACAAGCTATATTGTTCTAAGGGTTTCTTTCTCCTTTAAATTTTTAGAGAACTTTGGAGGTAGTTGGTACTTTAGGGTGAACTGTGGCATCTTTTTGATGAATCGTTGACATATTTGATCTTGAAGTCGACTACAGGTATCACAGGCTTAATTCATTTATAGACTCGTGTGTAAAAGTGGCACTTAAAAAAAAATCATGAAAATAGGGAGGAAATTCGAGGGTTGAATGTTTACTACCAGTGGATAGGATATATGTCTGACATTCCATTTCTGACCAGAAAAGGGTACTTTAACCGGCTCATTTTGAAAATAAATCGGCATTTATGAAGACTACACCTGACGGGATAAAATTCGTCACTTGAGAGAGTAAAAAGGCCCTAATTCTCCCGCCAGTAAAAAAAATAGTTCCATAGTACATGTAGTGATATATCTTTCCAATGTGGAAAAAAGAAAGTTCATTAGTTACCCTTCCTAGAATCAGTGTTAGATTGTCAGTCATATTCATTCATTTTTGTAAATCAGCAATATCAAATTTAAAAATTGAGAATGGGTTGGCGCGAATTAATATATTTTACCTGACATTTGTGATAGCCTTTAAAGCCTTATCACGTCAACTTGTTAACATGGTATAATGATTCCATCAACTCAACTTTTCTATAAAGATACTTATCGTAATGGTGATGTGATCCTTGGTGCGTCAGTATTAAGAATGTTACATGTCGTTCTGACGACGGTATCTTGCCTAGTCGACTTGAAAATATATTAAACAAATTATTTTGCCAACTCGCCATGTTGAAATGAATTCATTCCAACTGGAATTGATAAGATAATTTATGTTGCCATATTAACAAAGTTTTTATTTTTTTTACGTAGACTTGGCAAGGAGAGTCTCTTGTCATCTAAATGACATTGCCCATACATTTTTTTAATTTCCGTAACTTAAGTATATTTCGCTATGGCATTAAAAGAAAGGATTTCTTTGCAACATTTTTTTTTATTCTCCCGACTGGTCGCTTTTGTTTGTTTCATGCGAATCGGGGGTGTGTGCTTTTTCCATACCCGTGTACAAGATATAATCAGGCTTAAACTCTCTCTCTATTAGCAATAAATGCTCTATTGATAACATTCCTTATATCTCGGTCACATTTGCTCTACGGCAGGTAAAAAAAAAAACGTTTTAACATTTTCTGTACCAGCTACATGTAGGTTGTTTAAATAAAGATGAATAAAACGGCTGTTTTCGACTCGCCGTACGGCCGCCGTAGAACGAATGTGACCGAGGTATATCGTTTCATCACAATTTATCTACACGACTCGTGACTTTGACCGTCTATTTTCTGTTTTGAAATCTAAATTTGTCGTCTTTTCAGGTCCATTCAGTTACTATTTGGCCCATAAATTTGGCGGTCGCCGTATAACAACGATCGGTGGCTTCCTATCTGCAATGTCCCTATTAGCAGGATCATTCAGCCAATCAGCAGTCTTTCTTGGTTGTTCTTTCTTCTTCACAGGTAATTGCTTTACGATTAGGTATTGATAAATCCGGCTATTACATGATTAATGCCCGGCCGTTTAGTATGGTATAAGAATATCATATGTTGCCGACTTGTCTGCAGTGTGATCGTAGCCTATCATGCTAATTGTACGATCTCCTTAGGGTGGGGAACGATTTCATGTACGATCATCGTCAGGTACGCGGATTTTATACACATTTCGTTTTAACCTAAACCCTTAACTAGAAAGTAGGGAATTCACATGACCAGCGCAGGGTTATTATATACATGTATACGATCAGCGCAGGAGAATCGTTCGATGATGTACGTTCTTTGTACGGCCTAGCCTATGAACCTTAGCACTTATATGGAATCGTACGATGGCTATATTACTCAAACATGAAAAGTGTAACCTGTAGCCGCCTACGACGTCATCAAAATCATAAACTAATGACTCATAAGATGACTGTAGCAAACGAATACTAATGAATACTAAACATTTCTAAAATTTTTTTGTTTTGCATTACTTTATCCCATGTAGGTCTTTTCGCTTCTCCCCTAAGGCAATTATCGAGTGAAACGCTTCATCAACACTACGGAGAACATGGGTATGGATTTGCTCAGACGATTACTATGTTAGGCTGTCAGGTTGGAAGTTTCTTGATGCCATACATCATTGTTTTAACCCTCGATGCCTACGGGATGAGAGGGAGCTTGTTGTTCCTGAGTGCAATGTTGTTTCATGGCGTACCCATAGCGGCGACATTACGTCCCCCACGACGTCCTCAAGGCCCATGTGAAACGAACAGTTCTATCCGAAGGAATGGTGATGGACCAGAACTTGAGCCACTTCACACTGGTGACGAAGTCGGAAGCTCTGCGAGTATGGAAGAGATCATCTTAGAACTTGGGGACGTTAATACTGACAAAGGCCCGGAAAAGCAAGAAAACCCAAGCCTTCAACACTCGATTGTCGATGGGATTCGAATTCTTGTCATGGATACCATTGATTTCGTTAAAAAGGAACGTACTTTAATTTTTCTCCTCCTCCCATGCCAGGTTTTGTTCGACACAACTTTCGTCGGTTGGGAAGTGTTCCTCTTTTCCTATGGAATCACTGAAGGATTGTCCAAAGATCAAGCCGTTTATACTGTGATGATGGGTTCTGTTGGCGGCGTGGTCGGGCGGCTCACGCTGCTAGCAATCCTTTATAAATTTCCTCTACTTTCACTTCAACTCTTGGCGTCGAACTTGGCTTTATCGTCCATCATGCTCTTGGTGTACCCCATCAATTCTTCGCTGACTTATTTGACTATATGTTCCTTTATTGCCGGGTTCGGTTTCTTCAACGCCTACACATCTTTCTTCGGTACTGTCGCTATAGTCGTGCAGCAGGAAAACTTCCCAAAGGCCATTGCTTGTTCTCTCATGTTAAGTGGGATTTGCTATCTTATATCTGGAATAATAGCAGGTATGTAGCTCTTTTATGTAGGTGCAATACATAAAAACCTAGTAAAATGAGCTTTGTTACATACATATATATATATAAATATATGTACACTGTAAAAAATATTGGGCAAAATTTTAACCAGCACGAGGGTAATTATGTATCCAACCAATTTGGGGTAGTATTTTACCCAATGCCGGAAGTATATTGTCCAGTAAGGTTAAAAAATAAGCAGAAATTACTTTAGAATGAGCAAAATTTTCATCACACTGGATAAATAATAATGCCCAAAAGAAATGCCCATTTTTGGTTGGATACATAATTACCATCATGGAGCATTTTTACCCAATATTTTTAAGAGTGTATATATATATATATATATGTTTCGAGATCGAGAGTATGCCTTGGTCTCGTATGATCGAGGTGCAGCATCGGAATATGATATAAGTGTGAATTTGACAAAAGAGAGAGACTGCAAGACGTAGCAATATTGTCCAACTCCTTTATTAGGCCAAACTTTCGACCGTGTAACCGGTCTTCCTCGAGGCTTTGAGGGACACAAAAGAATATAATCGAAAATAAAAGAAAATAAGGATGTCATGCAACATAAACACAATCTAAACAAACTTTCCATCTCCTCCCACCCCCAACAAATACCTTTCTTATGATGCATATAGGGGCATAATATGGCAATTTAATATGACTCGTATGTATGTATGTACAGTATATAAGTATTTCCATTTATTTTCATTTCGTATATTGTGTACTCAAACAAATAGGTGTAATGATATTATAGGCCTACATACTTTTTATCAGTACCTATACAAAGATCCTGTACACTAAGGCCCCCACATTTTATGCCCCCCCCCCCCCCCGCCTTTCCCCCACAGCTTCTTCACACCCCTATGCCCACCTGTAGAAACTGTTCGGGTGATCCCCTTACTGCATTCGCCGCACCAGACACTCACAGAACACGTACCGACCAAACCCTTCCCATCCTCCTTTCAAGGTAACTTTGATTGATTGATTGATTTGATTTGATTCGTCAAGAATATCACAGGAGATTACAATGAAATTGAAGCATGAAAGCCGAAGGGCTTATTTTCAATGGGGTCCTTTCAAATATTATTTTCACTTTCCGTTAAACATCTTTGAGCTAAAAAACCGTTTCCTGCAATTATCATTAAGTGTTATCATGTTACACAATTATTGTTTTCGTTTTTTTTTCCGTTGCACGCTTTTCTAGATTGTGTTTAGTTGCATGACATCCTTATTTTTGTTTATTTTCGTTCATATAAATTTTTATTTCGTCGAGAAGTACACAAACATGCGTACACTCCATGGAAAATCGTTGAACGTATCCTCTTTATCAACCGTGATGGCGTGTTAGTAGTATTTTTTTATTGTATTGTGGTTAAATCTGAAACTAAGATGGAATTTCAAATCTGAGGCAATTAGTAAGGTCCACTACTAATACTACTACTACTACTATTACTGCCACTAATCAACTAATACTACTACTATTGATGATTTTACTGAGGTACCTTCTACGAATACTGTTTATACTACTTTTTTCTTCTTCGTCTACTTATTCCTCTCATTTATCTAAACTTTTTTTTATTAACCATGCTCTTCATCTTCTGCTTCTTCTTCTCCTACTGGATACTGTCACCACGTACCCCTGCATAGAATTGGGATGAACAATCTTGATTTCATGCTTTTAAACGGCATTGGAGTAAAAAAACAATTTAACTTATTGTATTTCATTGCATATAATATCGTTTAATATAAGTTTATTTATATATAGGCCTACATGTAATCTCAATGTCATGGCTCAATTTCTAGTCTGGTCAATAAAGAGTGCAAGGCTAGTAAGTATGTCGCTGTGCATATATTTTTTTCAATGCACATTGTTTCCCTCTTTTCTCTTTTTCAGGTTCTCTGTACAACCTGTTTGGTACATACCGGGCTGTCTTCCGTGTCTTAGGAATCATGTCAGGTGCCAGTAGTTCGGCATTCACTACTTACATTTTTGTCAACTCTTCTAGAAGAAAACAGAAGTAGATCCGTTCAGTCAGCAAGTTGCAACGTTCCCTTGAAATCGGCATTTCAAATATTTCTTACTTGGACTTTTTCATAATGCGTGAGCGGAGTAGAGTGTTATTTTCGGAATGAGTGTAGTTCTTAAAAGGACTGTAAACCAGAAGGAGTGAAAAGCTGAGTAGTGCGGAGGGTGAGAGGCTTGAGTAGATAAGAGAAGGTTGGCCCGAGTCGAAGAATTGAGTTGTATAGCAGGGGAGGAGACTGGTGTACCATATATACACCACTTCCGCGATTGTTCATACAAACATGCGTGCAAACCTTCAAACAATCATAATGACCTGGTGGGTGTTTGTAAGATAAGAACGACTGGCGAATTTGGTAAATGGTCTTAGAATCAACACATACACCATATTACGATGTCCTTTTCCAAAAGTATTGGTATAATTTCCAAGTAAAAAATCACTCTTCCTGACAAAACTTTGTCCTTGTTTTACAATTCGTTAGTCCTCCCTTATATAACATATTGTAATGTCGTCTGGGCAAATTGTGGTTCTTTTAAACTCAATTCTATATTTAAACTACAAAAAAAGAGCAATCCGTATGTGCACAGGGTCACATTACTTGGCTCATTCTGATTCTGACCCATTGTTTCATAAACTCAAAACTTTAAAAAAAATCTTTGATATCAATACGATTTAAGTAGCCATCTTTACATGTATGTTCAAATATTTTAATAATCAACTTCCTCCGTCCTTTAATAACATGTTTAGGTTTTTATTCTATTCATTTTCCACTCGTGGGCTGGGTAACCCTCTTCAGCCACAGGCTGTTCTTCTGAGGGGTATCAGTATTTAGACATGTTAGAAGGAACTTACTATCAATTTAAAGTGACGTGTTTCTTTAAAGTAAGGTTTCTTTCTAGTTGTTTGTTGATATTTCGTCTCAACCATTAGCACCGGCGAAGAACATCATCAATACATTGATGAACTGTCAATTTCAGTAATCCATGGGTTGGAAAGCGCTCATTAAATCATGTTGATGATCTCGATGAGAACTGAGAATTCCTCTCTCAAAGTAACTGCAAACAGTTCATTGATGGCGTGCAAATAATTCCACAAAAGATAAATGTTGTATTCCAGTTGGAAATAAACTATGCACTGACATATGGTGTGAAACTCTTGAGTTGTGATCTGATGTGATGATGTCCTTGAAGAAGCTGCCAGCTTATATAATTCTATTATTCTGGAAGCTTCTTGTCTTTAAAATGAACATTATCCTTCTTTCTAGAATAGGTTTAGCCGGTCTGTTCATTCCTAACCAACCCGCACAGCATAAAACCTTCATCTCATCAACCCTAAGTTATTAATAACTCATAAATCAATTCCACATTATGGTCCTGATATTTGGAACAACTTTCCAGACAATATTAAGTAATATTCAACAATATACTCATTTAGAGCTACTATTAAAAGAAAAACCATCGAATCATACGCATACCCCTGTGCAAGTTAATTATTCAAACTAACTTGCACCTCTTAAGGGTTGTACGCACGTATCGTATACCCCATTCGCACCGGGATTTTTTAGTGTGTATTTATAACCCTATTGGAGCCCTCTCCATTTTCATGATTTTTTGCTCTAGATGTCCGATTTGGATTGTTATTTTTTATCATTATTGAATGTTCTTCTCTCCCGGAACATAAAAATATTGCCCTTTTGCCCTCTTCTAAAAGCTCGGCGGGCTGCTACTTTTTTTCATTCGTCAGTATTTGCGCACCTGACGCTAGAGGGCAGTTGGAATAACGATATAATATTCTGTTTTGGAGGCTTTGAATCAGATTACAATTCTTTGTCTTGCATTTTTCAGTTTTGCCTCAGCGTTTAATCAAAAATTCTTTGAAAATCGTTCTAGGCGAAACTCAAACATGTGTCTATGAATTGTACTGCATGCAGGACTGGCTTACAGATTGTGCGACAACCATCAAGCTGATCGATGGATCAGGAATTAGGATGAACTCGACTGCATTGCATGAATTGCTCACTGATTATGCCACACCCACCAAGCTGATCGATGGATCAGGAATTAGGATGAACTCGACTGCATGCAGGTTTGGCTCACTTATTGTGCCACACCCATCAAGCTGTTCGATGGATCAGGAATTATGATGAACTCGATCGAATTGCAGGATTGGCTCGCTGATTGTGCGACACCCATCAAGCTGATCGATGGATCAGGAATTAGGATGAACTCGATCGATTGCAGGATTGGCTTACTATTGGTTCCACACCCATCAAACTGATCGATGGATCAGGAATTAGGATGAACTCGATCGCATTGCAGGATTGGCTCACTGATTGTGCCACACCCATCAAGCTGATCGATGGATCAGGAATTATGATGAACTCGACTGCATTGCAGGATTGGCTCACTGATTGTGCCACAACCATCAAGCTGATTGATCGATCAGGAATTAGGATGAACTCGATCGCATTGCAGGATTGGCTCACTGATTGTGCCACACCCATCAAGCTGATCGATGGATCAGGAATTAGGATGAACTCGATCGCATTGCAGGTTTGGCTCACTTATTGTGCCACACCCATCAAGCTGATCGATGGATCAGGAATTAGGATGAACTCGAATGCATTGCAGGTTTGGCTCACTGATTGTGCCACACCCATCAAGCTGATCGATGGATCAGGAATTATGATGAACTCGACTGCATTGCAGGATTGGCTCACTGATTGTGCCACAACCATCAAGCTGATTGATCGATCAGGAATAAGGATGAACTTGATCGCATTGCAGGATTGGCTCATTTGGCCAAAGTTCATTGACCCTAAATGACCTTTGACCCTAATCATGTGACCTGAAACTTGCACAAGATATTCAGTAATACTTGATTACCATCATGTCCAATTTTCATGAATCAGATCCATAAACTTTCAAAGTTATGATGGTAATTCAACAGATACCCCCAATTCGGTCAAAGTACACTGACCCTAAATGACCTTTGACCTAGGTCATGTGACGTGAAACTCATGCAGGATGTTCATTGATACTTGATTAACCTTAATTCCCATTTTCATGAACTAGGTCCATATATTTTTTAAGTTATGACATTTCAAAAACTTAACCTTAGGTTAAGATTTTGATGTTGATTGCCCCAACATGGTCTAAGTTTAATGACCCTAAATGACCTTTGACCTTGGTCATGTGACAGGAAACTCAAGCAGGATGTTTAGTACTACTCGACTGCATTGCAGGATTGGCTCACTGATTGTGCCACACCCATCAAGCTGATCGATGGATCAGGAATTAGGATGAACTCGATCGCATTGCAGGATTGGCTCATTTGGCTAAAGTTCATTGACCCTAAATGACCTTTGACCTTAATCATGTGACCTGAAACTTGCACAAGATATTCAGTAATACTTGATTACTATCATGTCCAATTTTCATGAATCAGATCCATAAACTTTACATTATTTGTGATTTGAATAACATTATGGCCAAGTTTCATGAACTAGGTCCATATACTTTTTAAGTTATACTGTCATTTCAAAAGCTTAACCTTCGGTTAAGATTTGGTGTTGATGCCGCCGCCGTCGTCGGAAAAGCGGCGCCTATAGTCTCACTCTGCTATGAGACAAAAATGAGGGAAACGCACCTGGCATCGAGCAGAAAACTTCGCCTTGCGATCAGGACTCCTCTTTTCATATATTCAAACGTTGGCAGACCTACATTACGCCACTCAATATGAATGGCGGTTGTAATGAGACACCCCCCCCCCATCACTTATGACACCATCCACTAACATGACTAAACACCCAGGTCGACATTTTACAGTCTTTTTATTGATCATAACCGAGAACGAACTTCACAGTTGGAGAACATGGAGTCGTCTGTAAATATGGACACATGGCGCTACATTGTAGTTTTAGCCAAATTTTCGATGCATTTTCTTCATATTGGACTCGTGAGCTCACTCTCTGTTCTCATCCCATATATGGTCTTCCAGCTGGACATGGATTACTCTACGGCTGGCTCTCTTGTGACACTACAGTCAGCCATATACTACATCGCTTGTAAGATTCTCTTCACGTTTAACAAACTTTTTAATGGCATTGTAAGTCATTGCATGCGATTACATTCGAGAACTGGTGAGGCTGTGCGGCGGGTGGGGGTGGGGGGAGAGAATGGATATCTTTTTGCAGTTATTTGTGCCACCATAATTGTGGCCTAATTTGTGCCACCATAATTTATATGGCCAAACTATGGCCAACTAAGACTCAGTTATATTCTACTTTATTACTTGTACTATGGGATCTTTGCCAGGGGAATTTCTATGAACCTTCAAATTCTAGTAATATAAAATAGAGCAATACGTGTCATTTGTACTGCCCATACGTACACGAGCTCATGCAAGTCCCATCTTCTTAGAAAGAGGCCTTTTAATATTTTTTTTTTCAATCTGCAGTTGGGTTCTTTTGAATGATAATGACCTGCCTTTGGCACTTAGTTTAAAAATAACCAGTTGCATAATTATCCAAAGCGTCAAGAATTTTTATTTCATCTTCCGAAATAAAACTAGAACAAAACTCGCCCACTGTACTAATATTTATTCAGGTCTTAAATATGGGAATTCTCTTGATTGCGAAATAAAAATATCTGCTAGTTTACCTGTATTTAAAAGAACATTGTAGACGTCTCTTTTGAGTCAAAGTTTTAACTCGAAGAACGAAAGTGTAAAAAAATAACAGTGTTATACAACATATAGGCATAATTTACGTACATTCACTTTTGTATATACAGTGCGTCCCAGAAAAAACGAAACCGAGATTTAGCGATGATTTATCATTACTTAATCATTAACAAAATAGACAAATGACCTACCAATGTAAAGCTTAGAATCTCCTCTTTCATCTGATATTACTTAGATTATTCCTCATTCACGCATGAGTGAGCAAAAACAATTTGAAGAAAGGATACCAAAAACTCATTTGGCGGGGGGTATCTGAATTTCAAAAAGAAAACCACATGCCTAAAAAGTTCAATATCTGCTCTTTTATTTGATACCTTAATCACAGAAAATGGTCAAGAAGTAAGAAAGTTATGCTCCCTCAAAACAATGGTTGTATTTCCATAATTTAACCAAATAAACATGTTTTCACCTATTTTCCACAGAAGCTATCGCACGGTTAACAAAAGACTTAATGCATGGTTGATCGTCAACAAAACGGAGTGTCGAGTGAGTTTGAACGCTAGCCTGTAAAACCTCTTCATTTTATGAAATTATTGAAATTCAAGCCTTTTTTCAAATTACCAGAACTTTGTTATTTTACGACCATTTTCTGTAATTGAGGTATCAAATTAAAGAGCAGATATTGAACTTTTTGAAAATGTGGTTTTCTTTTTGAAACCCAGATACAGCCCGCCAAGTGACTTTTTCGTATCCCCTCTTCAAATTGTTTTTGCTCACTCATGCGTGAATGAAAAACAATCTAAGTAATATCAGATGAAAGAGGAGATTCTAAGCTTTACATTGGTAGGTCATTTGTCTATTTTATTAATGATTATATTATGATAAATCATCCCTAAATCTCGGTTTCGTTTTTTCTGGGACGCACTATATAGGCCAGGTTTTTTTCAGGACGGTCAGAGTGAGTGTTCTGGGCATCCGGTTGTCAGGGAAATTTCAAGTTTTCTTCCTTTACTTTTCTCACCTAGCAACTCTGAAGAATTTCCCTTGTCTGCCGGGTGGTATCTCTTCCCTCACTCTTCCCGTATGTCTGCCATGTAAACAAATTAAATGTATTTATATTTACAGCTACAGATGCCCTTGCGACGGAACCCCCCCCCCCCGGGGGGCAGTCAAATGTATTGATGTACACACGCGTGACCAAATCATTTCCAAACACCCCCTAAAAGAGTTTCTTAAGTGCAAAATAACCCCTAAACAAGTTTTTTGCGAGCTTTATTTACGCATTTTGGCCC